>NC_140035.1:9675836-11010914 GCF_963513975.1 Fringilla coelebs
GGGGGCCAAGAGGTGCCACACAGGTTATACACGAATGTGAAATGTGCTGCAATCAAGGAGCCACACAAGTGGAGTCTCCTTGGAAGAGAGGGCGGTGGCTGGGGTTCCAGTATGGTGAGGCCTGGAAAATTGACTATATTGGGCTGTTGCCATGAACACAGCAAGGCTAGAGTCACATCCTCACAATGGTAAAGGCAACAACTGGATTCCAGGCTGGCTGGAAACTTTCCCTGTAAAACACTGCCACTGCTTGAGAGACCTTGAGATTCCAGGCCTTGAGGGACAGATTTTGTGGCAACATGGTACTACAGAGATGATTGAATCAGACAATGGGGTTCACTTTAAAAATAAACTGATAAACTCTTGGGCAAAGAAACATGAGTGGATATATCACATCCCTTATTAACCACAGGCCTCTGGGAAGATTGAAAGGTATAATGGACTGCTGAAAACTATGTAAAGAGTGTAAGGTAATGGGCCATGGAAGCACTGGGATGCAAATTTAGCAGAAGCCACTTGGCTAGTCAACCCTAGGGGATCTGGTAACCACCCTGGTCCTGCCCAAACGAAATCCCTACACCCTGTGGGAGGAAATAAGGTCCCTGCACACACAGGGAAGTGGGAAAGTCAGTGTGGATTTCTCCTCCCATGGGAAAAGGCAAGCCCATTTGTGGGATTGTTTTTGCCCAAGGACCTGGGTGTATGTGGTGGGTGATGAAGAAGGATGGGAAGACCAAGGAGATTTAACCTTGGGGGGGAAAATAATCTGTGGTGTGAGTTGTATGTTGCAGGAAGTAGCAGAAATGAGACAAACTGATGAAGAATGAATTTTGCAAGGAGCAAGAAGAATGCAACAACAACCAGAGCCAGGCTGGTGTCAATGTCCAACAATCAAGCATGCTGCTTCTGTCCTGATCACTCATCCTGATGGAATGGAGCCCAAGTCATGGATCTGGAGGGATGAAAGAAGCCCATGAAATGGAAAAATAATATCTTAATTGAAAGGACGGGGGATAGTGGTTAATGAAAATGTATGTTTGATATAGAGATGGTTTAAGGATGTAGTTTAAGTTGTATGTGTGGGCAAGAAGGCATCCCAGTAATGAAAAACAAATGCAGTTGAACAGCTGGAAGATATATAAATTATGTGGGATCTGAGTATGACTCAAGTGGTATGGAATGAGGGGTGGAGAGTGCATGGAATAAGGGGTCTGAGACTGGACTGAGAGTTCATTTTCCCTTAGCAGCCCTCACAGTGCTGGGCTTTGCAGTGGGAGCTAGAAAGGTGTTGATAACACACCAGTGCTTTGGCTACTGCTCAGCAGACCTGTCCCTCTTAACATCCCCCCCATCAAGGGGCTGGGAGTGGGCAAGATCCTGGGAGGGCACACAACCAGGCCAGCTGACCCAAATTAGCCAAAGGGATATTCCATACCATATGATGTCAGCTCAGATATAAAAGCTAAGGGAGGGAGGAGGATCAGGGAGGCATTTGTTACTCTGCAGTGTTTGCCCTCTGGAGCCACCACCACGCGTGCTGCAGCCTTGCTTCCCGGGAAGTGCCTGAACATCTCTTGCTGATGGGAAGTAGAGATTGACTTTTTCCCTTGGTTTATGCACATGCAAACTTTTGCTTGTCTATTTTTATGGTTTAGTAAACTGCCTTATCTCAACCTACGAGTTGTTTTCCATCTTATTCTCTCCTGTGTCCTGCTGGGAAGGGGAGAAATAGAGTGGCTCAGTGGGCACCTGGCACCCAGCCAAGGTCAACCCTTGCTGCATCACGCAACCCGGAGTCAGCCTGGCATCCCAGTGAGGGTCTCCTCTGCCAAGGAAATACCACTGGGAACAAGGATTTGTGCACATTGGGATGCATCAGAGAAAGAGGCTCCATTTGGGGTAAAAAGTCCTTTTTATACCACAGGCATAGGACACCAGCACTTGGAGCAGCCAATAGGTGCTGCTGACTTCTATTTTCATCTGGCACAGTCAATAAATGATGATGTAAATGGGACAGAACTCAAGCTTGTATTGATTCTGGAAACCTCATGGACTTCTTAGTACCGTGTTAAACACTCTGCCTTGATTACCTATAGGGTAATGGTTGTGCTGAAAGTTAAATGTCAGAACTTGAGATGGGAATGCCTAAGGAGCAAGATGTGCTGTGGTACAAGTGTCTCTCCTCTGTGGTGGTAATCTCTTAGTGCCACAAAAACAGAACCGTCCAGGGGTTAAAAAGTTGGCCACCAGCTTCACCCAGGGTTATTGTCATGTTTGTAGAATGAATTAGAAAAACGTGGATTAGAAAAAAAAATTCAATTTTCTTATAATCAGAGTGCCCAATAGAGATTATGACCTATACAGCCAATTGTGTTGCTGGGGTCATAGATGTCCCAATTATCATTAGTACTAAGTCAACTCTGTAGACAGCAGCATGTAGAATTAGGACCGGTGAGATTACAGATCTTTGACAGTTCATGTTATTAACATTCCATGTAAGATGCCAGAGTCTATTAAAACCTCTTTTGTTTGTATTTGCTGATTCATTATTTCAGGTCCATGAGGTTTCCAGAATCAATACAAGCTTTTGCTCTGTCCCATTACACTGAAACCACGCTTGGGTGTGATTGTAACACGAAGTATAATTGCTTGTCTTCCTCACCCAAATTGAATCTGTATCCTGGGGCATTATAATGGACTGTGGGGCCTCAACATATAAATGTGCTTTAAAGGTTGTTGTTATTGATAATTTGGTGTATTGGGGAGTAAGTATGCCAAATTAGGTCAACATCAATGCTTCAGAGACAGGTTTTGCTGAGCGTCAAAATTTTGCATCTAATGATCAAGGGTGGTGTAAGGAATGCCAACAATCCAATTTGTTGCCTGCTTGAGAAATTATATTAATAAATTGTACAATATGATCACTATTCCATCCTTGAAATAAGGAACAAGCAATAACGTAGTGACAAGGGATGGTGTGTCTAATGTAAGTTATAAAAAAGACTCACGGTGTTGTTTCAATTCATGCCAACTTTCCAAATCAGTATGACATCTGGAAGAGTTGAGACCTGAGAGTTATAACTGTCTGTTAAAGGACAGGGGACAGTAGTTAATGAGAATGCATAAATTTCTGTGTTGTTATAAAGGTGGTTTAACTGTGTAGTTTGAGTTGCAAGCATTGGTAAGAATGGATTTCAGTAATGAGAACTAAATACAATTGAATCACATACTGTGTGAAGTGCTGGGCCCCACAATTTCAGAAGCATGTTAAGGTCCTTGAATGCATCCAGAAGACTCTAGGTTTATCTAGTTTAGAGAAAATGAGGCTGAGGTAAGACCTCATTGTGCTCAGCAGCTTGCTGAGGAGGGGAGGTGGCTCATTCCCTGTCCGCAGTGTGCTGGTGCCGCCCCATCATGCCTATCCCACAGTCTTTGCAAGGTGACCATGGGCATTTCCTTTAGCCAGCCTACTTTTCCTGGCAGGAGATCCCCTAAGTGTCTTCATTCCAGATCATGTTCCTGTTTGCAGGGGACCACTTTGTGTCAGATCTATTGCATTTCAAGCATTTTGTCCCTTATTCTTACTACTCTGAGCTCCCTTAAGCCTCTGGATGACCCTGACCTTCCCTTTGGGAGTGCTTCCCTGTCCTTGTTTCCTCCCCTAAGGACTGTCAATTTTCCAGCCCTTCCAGGCCACTATGGTGTTTCAGTGCCACATGTCATGCCAGAACAGTAAGGCCAGGTTTTTCTGGTCTCTCTGGATGCTGTATTTTGCAAGAATTTTAGTTTCCCTGCTGCTGTTGATGGCGCAACCATCATGTCCCAGGGTGTTGCCTCTGTTCCTTAAGGAAATCCTGAGCAGTCAGCCTCATTGTCCAGCCAGGGCATCCACAAGACCTACTAGAGAGAGGGGGAAGGAGACAGCCCCACACTCCCAGCATTTTTCTAGAAACATTTATTATGGATGATAACATGGAGAAGATTTTCACTCTGGCCTCTGCATCAGTGTTTAGGAGAAATATTCTTTCTGTCAGGAATATCTATCCAGCCTCAGCCTGATGAAGAATGACTGCTTCAGCCCCAGCTGGTACCACCCATCCCACCCAGTCCTCAGGAGGCTTTTGGCTGTCCTGCATGGACAACTGCCATAGCTGCTCAGCATGAAAATTCCTAGAAGTCACTGTGACCCTGGTGGCAGGGGGACCTTCCTCTCCAGCAGGAGCCAAGAGGAGCCTTGGGGAAGTTTTAATGTCAGGGTACAAGGAGGCTGCATTATCTGGACAAAGCTTGGGCAATGAAGAGGGGAAGGAAGACTCACTGCCAGAATCAAAGCCTCCTCATTTTGCATTTTCAGTCTATATCTTTTCAGGGATCTGCTCTGAGACCAGGCACATAGGCTTTTGCTGTAGGTGCCATAGGTCCAGATGGCTGAGGGTAGTTTTTAACTAATTGGTTTGCAACAAAGCCATGGGATTCAAAGGCAACTGCTCACCCTTCTGCATCCTTAGCTTGCTGCAAAGCTGCCAGTTCCTGCCTAGCAGTGCCAAACAAAGCACCTACAGCTGACACCTTTGTGAGAAGCCCGATGAAGGGCCCCTTGCTATTCTCTGCTTTGCATTTGAGTGTCCTGTCACTTCTGAAACTCAGTTTGCAGCCTTTCCAAATTCAATCAATTCTTAGACACCTTATCCCTGTCCCATAGAGGGGTTTTCTACGAGCATCTTGCCATTTTCACTGCTTTTCTACTGCCTTCTCCCAAGCATCCACGACCTGTTTATTACAGATCCACACTTCTGACACAATTAATGCCACAGCCCAGAAGGATTACTTGGCTTATGAGTATGTAAAGATTGCAAATGTTTGTAGTATGCCTGACTCTGTCAGGACAGAGGATTTATTACCTATTTTCTCTTATTCATTACAGTTTACTACTATCAAGGCAAGTATAGTTACAGTTGGCAAAACAAGTAGATCTACTCTACAAGTTACTACAAATTACTACCAGAAAGCAAACAGGGATTTCCACAGCAGCTGCAATCAATACTAGCATCAAGTCTGTATTTCAATTTACACAGCCTATGACATGCCACCACCTCATGCACAGTTACAGCCTTGCTCAGGCTTCCCCCTGTCCTTTGTCCTGGCCAGCCTCCACCTACAGCCCTGCACGTTCACAGCCGGGCTGTGGCTCACATCAGCTTATGAGAAAATGCTCAGAGGCCTCATGGGTCATGTAAGAACAGAGAACCAAGACTGAGGACAAAGCCAACCCAGTTTTGATTTCTTGCAGCATTCAAAGCTGTACTTGTCACTGTGGTACAGACCGACCAAGATCCACCAGCATGGTTACAAACAAACAAACAAACAAACAAACAAACAAACCATCCAGCATGTCTAGCCCACAGCTCAATCACAAGTCTCCCAAAACAGACCATTCCTTGAGACAGTGACCTCCAAAAGTCAGATCTGAAAACAAACTTCCTCTGGGTGTTTCACATTCCTTTGGTGCTATTCTCTAAACGCAATGTTTGTGTCTCTTACTAAAAAAATCCACAGCAACAGGCTTTCCACATAAACTTCAAGGAAGTGATTCAGTTATTTTTCTGGGATTAAGTTTCAAATATTTTTTCATAGACTAGGCTATGGAAGCTATAATATGACCTGTCAGTTAACCAATAATAAAGCAATGTTGATACTGTGACATACAAATAATACTTTTAAGGATGATGCTGGTTTAACTTGGCTGGGTTTAATTCAGCAGTGGGTTTATCAAGATTTTGCAAGAATTTTAAGTCTGAGTAATGCACTGTATTTATGCAGTTACACTGATTTAAGTGCCCTGGCTGGGTTCTCTTGACACTGACACCCACAACCTCCAAGACAAGACGCAGAGTGGACTTTGCACACAAATATCAACAGCTACAAAACAATTCCTTAGTGGTTCCAGCTTGTGCTGGTCTCACAGTTCTCAGGAACTGCTGCTCAGAAATAGCAGCAAGTCATGCAGATTTCTGCTGCAAGCACTTGGTCACAATCTTATTTCACTATGAAAAGAGTGTTTCATTCTGTTATAAACCATACTCCAGAATGGGTAAGGATCACAATTTCATATAAATGCCTACTGCCAATTAACATTAAACTAAGAAATTTAAATATATCCTAATGCCTCTACCACGGGCTCAATCAGATCACAGAATGAACTGCAAGAGTTTCAGATTCATATATTATGATGCAAATGAGTTTTGTAAATTGTGACCTAGTTCCCATGTTAGGAACAGTTGGGACCAACAGCAGGGACTGTGTGATGAATGCAAGCAGCAGGAGCAAGCAAGGAAATTAACATTTGTTCTTAATTTGAAATGGATTTTTAATCACTTTCAGGTGCCTCAAAGGAAGTGCACACACTTGTTTACTATAATCATTCTGACAGAAGAATGCATATAGGAGGTAGCACTTTTTTGTTTTACTAATTGAAATGTTTGCAGCAGTGGTGTCACATGAAGTGCCAGAACACAGCTCTTTCTGGAGGGCACAAAGAAGGACTGTGAAATGAAGTTTCCCAATTGATCCGTTCCTCAGAACTCGCTTTGTAAAGAAAGTGAGTTGCACGTACCCTCTAAAAGTGACTGGATATTAGATCACATCCATCTTGCCAAATCCAGTTGCTATTTTTTAAGCAAGAGGCCTGATAAATTCGCTCTCCAAAGAGCCTGCTCAGGGATTTAGCTCCACGGCTGTCAGCCACATGCTTAAACACGATTCAGCAGAGTTAGTGGAAAATACTGAACTCATGAAATTCTGCTTGTGCTGTAACAGTGAGCACACAACAACACACTGTGCTGAGCTTCAGCCTGAGGCAGCTTTCTGATAAACCATTGTCTTAAATGAGCTTTAGAATACTGCTTTAAATGTTCAACGACATTTAAATGTTTTAAATACACCCAACAGCACGGGTGTAACTTATTAAAAACCAGACAGATTTTCATTCTGAGGATTATCTAGAGCTGGAAATTATTCGACGCTGTAAAAACTGCAGAGCGTTAATGCTCCCCAAAAATAGTGTCTCAGCTCCCTCTGGTGGAAAAGGTCATTTTCTGCAAAAAGGTTTAAGTGAGAAAGACTGGTTCCTGCTACAGGCCTCAAGGCCATGAGGTACAGAGACAGCAAACAAAATCCTCTGTTCACTCTGAAAGACTGGAACTCCTTACAAGTGGATGTGAAATATCCCACTGACTGTTGCAGGGAGTCTGGACAGGATACCTCATAATCAACAAGTTCCATCTTCCACAGGGTGGAATTCTCCAGGTGTGAATTATGATACTTAATCCTACTGAAGGAAAAAAACACACACAACGTTCTAACATTCTCTCCACAACATCTTAAGCCCCACAAACAGCTGAATCATGGAAGAGCACTTAGTCACTAAATACAATTGTTCCTAGTCTAGACCTAAGTGTACTAACAATAGGACCCAGCTTTCTGTGTGCAGTGGAACAGCAACAGTCCAGAACTGCATCACCATGTTTTTGACTTCTTGCTCAAGAAAATTTTCATTGCTATTTGTACCACATACATGCTAGATACACTTAAGGTTATTCCATACTTTTAAATCAAAACCAATCATGCAAGATTTTTCCATTTCTCCTTATTTACCATGTCCAGTGGAAAGTAAAGCCTGCAAGTATTCCAGCTATCGTCAAAAGAAGTCTAATAAAGTATATTTTTATTTCATATTGATCAAAAGGTCCACTGTAATTAAGCACACAACGGTTCTGACAAATTCTGTAAACAGAATCATGAGCAACTCCTGCAGTCACAGACACACCAGAATGACTTTTTATTATGCTTCTGCCACAGAACAAAGACATATAGAGCCAGTGAAAAGGAAAATGGTAGCAAAAAAGGTATTTATTAAACAGCACATAATTCAATTTCAGTGTGGCATTAAAACCTGCACTTGCTCCTTGGAAACAGGAGAGCTGAATAAACCTGTGAAGGTGGGGCAGCACATCAAGTGTGCAGGTGAAGTTTATTAAGACTGTAACTAAATACCATTTCCACAGCCAGAAAGAATTTGAGGTGGGGAAAAGAGACAAAGGCAACAACAGCCAAAAAATACCCTTGGAGTGTTTTGTGCAATGTTTTTCAAACAAGAAATCCCACTAAGGCTAAAAATTTGGCATGAAGTTCTGGGTTCTTAAATTCAAATATCAAAAACAACAATGCCAAGTACAATTTGACCTCTGTGTGTACAATTAAAACAACTTTGTAATAGATTCTTCTCCAAGAGGGCAGTTTTCTCCAGGCTGAAGTGTCCACGTGTTTAACTGGACCCCTCATGAGGGCTGCAGCTCCATCAGCTTTGCTTCCTGGCTAGGACAGTGTGTGGTTTTCAATCTTCTGCAGGAGCACCAAGCCTGCTCATGTAGCTCTCCCAAGCTGCCTTCCTGTACTTCTCTGCTTCTTGGAGACGGTCTGAAGCTGCCAAGATGCCCCGTCCCACAATAATGATATCTGAGCCTTTTTCACCAATAACCTCCTTGGGGCTTAGGTACTGCTGTCCAAGGTTATCACCTGAAATACAGACACCATTTTGTTTTTGTTTGTACAAAACTGCATGTACTAAAAATCTTCAGGGAGATGCTGGAGCACAAAACAGGTCCCCCATCCCAGCTCTCCTCCTAACAATCCACAAACAGAACTAGAAATTGCATGGCCAACCAAAAAAAACACAGATCAAATTTGACAGCCAGCACCCTCCTTTCTCATGGTTTAGCAATTATTATAGATAAACAGTTACTCAAAGAAGCACCATAAAATAAGCCTCAGTCTTCTTAAAGCAGGCAAAACCCCCAAACATTAATATAAAAGCTTGTGATTTTAGTTTAGGTGTCATAAAAATTAAGTATTGCAGAGAAACATATCTCCCCTATCTGCTTCAAAGACAGTCAGCACAAGACTTTCCATTCACTGATACTGCATCTATATCAATACCAAGTGTTTCAGCTGGACTTCTCTACTTGTTATATATTTTTTTACTACTATTGAATAGTTTTACATCTAATCTAACACCTATCTGAAGACATTTTACATGTTTTCAAGAATATGTTTTATGGTATGCACAGACCTCAAAACAGGAAAAAAGATTGTATAGCCTGCTCACTGCCTTCCAGAGCTCCCAAGAAAGGGATGAGCATATCCAGAAATATGGGAGACAGCCCTTAGTGGGAAACAGACTCCTCCCAGCTGAGAACCAGCATCCAAACCCTCTTCAGAAGCTACTTTTCCACTGGAAACTAGATCACTTCTGTACTTACAAATAGACTAAAAATATTTCAGAATACCTCCAGTTTGTAGCTGCACTCCTGGGGTTAAGTGAAGAAATTCTGGTTTATTACTAACTCTAGATCCACATATGAATCCAAAAACGAAATCTGAGTTGTCTTCAGCCATCTGTACCTGAAAAAAATTAGTGAACAATTCAAAATAATATAATTAAAACTCAGCTGGCCTAGCAATCTGTTTCTCATCCACCCTCTGACACTTTAAGCTGTGTGAAACAGGGGTATGAAACACCTCTTGCTTTCCCAATATAAAGTCATTCCTTCCCTCTGGCAGAAAAGTGAGTATTATGTTTCTTTCTATGTTATAAATAATACTGCAAATGGATTTAAACTAATTAGAAATGCACTGCATAAAGAAAGAAATAAAAAAAAATAAGGGGAGAGTGCTAATAGAAAACGTGATGGGTACTAGAATTGTGAACTCCAAGTGTGAACTCTGACCACCTCGCATCACTGGCCTACAGCTGCAACATTTAAACACCACACAGTCATATTCCTGAGTCTCCAAGGGAAAAACAAACACCTGTAATAGTTAAGAGCTGGAGGGAGTTTTGGAAGTGCAAACATTAGAAACACACAAAACCTCCCTGTGACACTTCACAAGCTTTTAACCCGAAACAAGACTGCCCACTTACTGCAGCTTTTGTGTATTCACCCGTTGCAAGGGACCCTTGGGAACTCATCTCTGCAACCAGGAGACAGCCACGCTGGAGAGGAAGACCCACTTCCTTCAGACCTTTCACAACTCCAGAGCCTGGAACCACGTGGGCATTGACGATGTCCGCCCAGGACGCGATCCTGAACACCCCACCTGAGAACACGGGCAGGAAAACAGGCAAAGAGGCCTCAGAAATGTCTTAAACAGGAAGCACAAGTTAGACAGGAACAGCTGCACACCTTAGCACTCACATATTTAAAAGACAGTTTTACTGCTGAAGCTTGACTGTTACAAGTTCAGTCTCATCAGACAGTTCTGACAGCGGCCTAACCACCAAGTGTAATCTCTCAGTTTACTTTTCACAAACGCTTGTTAGTGTCTCACCTTTAATATTTACTGAGACATTTATGGTAGCCCAGAAATCTGCTGTCACAGGTGCTTTTCTTCCCTGATAGCACACAGATCTTAGGGGACATAAGGATCAGGAAAAGAGAACAGCAGCTCTCAGCTGCAGATGGAGTACCAAAAGAAAGCCATGCTGGGCAAACAAGCAGTACAATAGCAGCAGGCAGCAGTTCCTCATGGCACACAACTCAGAAGTACTTACTGAGCACAGCCACGGATTCATAAAAAAGTTGAGGTTGGAAGGGACCTCAGGAGGTCATGGCCTCTCAGCAGGGTTAACTTCAGTGCTAGGTCAGACTGCTCAGGGTCTAATCCCCTTGAGTATTTCCCAAGGCTGGAGACTCCATGCTCTCTCCTGGCAACCTGTGCCAGTACTGCAGTTACACACACCAGAGGCAAAGTTACAGTAAATCCAGCTTGATGATAATCACCTTCATACTGGTGTTTCACTGTGTTTCCAATATCTGCAAATTTCCTGTCTTCAAAAATCAAGAATTCATGTTGATCTGCGAGCGTTCTCAACTCCTTTACTACCTCTTGGGTGAAATCATTCAGGATGTCTATATGAGTCTTCAGGATACAGATGCTGGGGCCCAGGGTGGCAGCTAGCTGCAGCAGCTCCTTGGGGCTGGTGACATCAGCAGAAAGGCACAAGTTTGTTTGCTTCTTTTCCATGAGCAAGAGAAGCCTGGCTGCAATAGGATGCACCCCTGGCAGCTGGGCACGAGCGCTGAAGCTCAGCTCCTTGCAGAGTCTCTTCACAGGAGCAGCACCATTCTGAGCCACTGCCTCAAACACATTTCCCTCAATGAATTCCTTCACCTTTTCAACCATCTCAGCAGCCACTTCTCCCTGCTGCTGGAGAATCTCCAGCACCCCAGACAAGGTGCACACAGAGTGCAGGCGAATTCCGTGTTCCTCTAGCCTGGCCTTCCCACCCTGCTCCCTGTCCAACAGCACTATGGCATCTGTGACTTTTAATCCTTCTTTCTGAAGAGCTTCTGCAGTTTCCAGTACACTGGATCCACTTGTTACCACATCCTCAATGATCAGGCATGTTTCTCCTGGATTAATGGTGCCTTCTACCATCCGCTTAGTACCTGAAAAATAAAAGGGAAACACTCCACCAAATTAGGAAAGGTTGGACAACCCAAGAAAACCTTAATAGCATCAAAACTTTATTAGATTATACCATTTATCACAGTTCTTACCTCAGCTCACTCACTGATCTGTAATTCAGTTCATAAAAACTGTTACTTCTCCAAGCTGATTAAATACTGCTTTATGTTTCCAGAAGTTATATTCCATAACAAAACTGACACACTGTTAATAGCACAAATTCAAATGTTTGAATAAGATGACTTCAGAAGTTTAGTACTGTCATGACTTGAAAGCTCAACCTTACAAAATTATTCTCTCGTTATTTAAAACATCTTTAAGGCAGCCAAGCCATCCTCACTCTTCAGCATGTCCCGTTTTCCACAGGCAGCACAGTGTGCTTGATATGCCTGTTAGAACAATCAGAAGCAGTAAAGCCTCAAGTGCCTTTGTCCTAACTAACAACAGGCACACATCCGTGAAAGGCCTCCTGGGGGCAACAACAAAGGGATGCCTGGCTTTCCCAGGAGCAGTTAATCGCTGTCACAACTGGCTTGTGCTTCACAAGAAGGAACAGCAAATGTTTCCATGGCTGTCCCACTGCCTGGCACAGGAACAGCTTTTAGTTTTGACAAGTGCACTTTCTAATTGCACACAGTTGGAAGAGGATGTGTAGAAATCCAGTTATATGGCAGGTTAATGCTTCAGTCTGCTCTCCCACATCCTTTATCACAATCAAATAAATGGTTCACCGAATAGAAAAGGGACTGCTGCTCACCTGGCTCACTGATTACAGGACCACAGCATAAGGAAAGAAAAAGGGATTTGAGAAATATACGAAGAAGAGACTAGAAAGGTTCCTTTTGGTGTCAATATGCAAAAAGCTCTGTTTGAGAGCAAAATGTAGCTCTCTCTCAGCATGCTGGAGAATGTGAGTTATAAAGCCTCATTTCTGGATGTGGCCACTAACCCAGAACCATAGCAAGGGTAACAAGGAAAAAAAAAAATACACTAGTACAGAAAAGAAACAAACTCTCCCAAATACAACCAAAGAATCAGAAAACACCCTTCAAGAGTCTCCAAATCTCCTACAGCAGGACTAAAGCTGCAAGTTAAACACCAACCAGCTGGGAAAGGCTGATCAGGCTGGAATGCTGTGGGAAGTTTGCTTTAGGGGGGAAAGGGCCTCCTTCTTAAATTTTAATGGTAACCTGAAACTGGAAGGGAGATGCTGCACCTCACAAAAGAACCACAAATTATATAAAGTAATTTCCCAAACACGGTAAATTGCAAACTCTTGATTTGAAGGCTTTACCATAGTCTTTTCCCTCCTTCCTCCGTATGAGCATGGGAACCTGATGTTCCGAGCAGATGATGGTGGCGAGCGGCAGCGCCGTGTACGGAACGCCGCACACGCAGTCGTACTGCAGCCCCGCATCCTGGGCTGCCTGGAAGAGAAGTCCTGCAACCTGGAAAGGAAAACCAAACGCTTTTTAAGAGTCGGACTGGAGCGAACGTGATTAAATCAATGAAAACCCCTCTGTCTGACACGACCCGAGAGCCGACCCTGCGGGAGCCGCGGCAGCGCCGCCGCCCCCGTGCCGTGAGGGACCCGCCACCCCGGACACACGCGGGGCCCGGGCGGCTCCCGGGGCTCCCGGGCCGCACCTGCCGGAGGAGCCGCGGGTGGGACACGAGGCCGCGCAGGTCGATGTACACGGGGGAGGAGCGGCCGCTCTTCAGCACGAAGTGCCCGAAGCGCAGCGCGCCCGCCCCGCTCAGCGCCGCCGCCACGGCCCCCGCGGGCCCCGCCGCCATGGCCGGCCCGGCGCACGGAGATGATGCGGAGCGGGAGGGGCGCGGGGCGGGCACACCGTGACACACCGTGACACACCGTGTGACACACGGGGGGCGGTGTGCCCGTCCCGCGTCCCCTCCCTGGGCGGGAGCCCCAACTGCGCCATCCCGGGGTCCCTGTGCCCGTCCCGCGGCCCCTCCCCGAGGCGGCGGGATCCCCTCTGCGCCATCCCGGCCCTGCTCCCTGAGGCCCGCTCTCCCCTCCACGATTCCCCGTTCTCTCGTCGCCCCATTCCCCGGGAAGCAGAAGCCGCCGGTGCAGAGGGTTTGGTGTGACCCGAGGGTGTCTCCGGGTGATTCCCAAAGGCCGCTCGGTGGATGCAGCCAGGGTGACAATCCCGCGGGCTGGGTCCCTGAGAGATCCCCCCGAAAACATGAGCTGAATGAAGCCCTCAGCCAGCCCTGAGTCTGCAAGGCCTCGCTCAGAAAGATGCCACATCTGTGAAATTAGACTGACCCTGTCTTCTCTGAATAATTTTATTTAATCAAAAAAGCCCAGAAACAGAGTCTTTAGTATAGTCTATTTATGGGAATGCAAGGACAGAAGATGTACAGGTTGAAGCTACATCTGGAGATGATCATATATACTGCAGTATAGTAACAACAACATGGGACAGCAAGTAGTCACCTCACAACAGTACACATGAGTGATTGGACTTACAAAGGAAATATTTACAAACCTGCCTTTACAAACCAACATTGTGTGCATACAAAATGAAATCTGCAATAAAACTGAAGATACATTTAAGGCAGACCATCAATACACTGAAATAATTAAGGCTGTGGAATTACTTTGCACCTTGAAAATGCTGAGCTGTTAGCAATACTGTTTCTTTTTCCCTCCTTCGGTGGATTGTTGCTAGGATTGAAAAGCATCAATACGTTCCAACTGTTTGCTCTTATCTCGGTGAATAAGTCTGAGATTGATTGATTTTTTTTTTTTTTTTTGCACTTGCTATTGCATTTGCTTTCCAAAAGTTTTCAGCAAATTGACCTCAGTGGCAGAGCAGTGTTGAACAGTTTGGTAGAAAGAGAAGTAAAAGCACCAGCATCAGAAGTTGGACATGAAGGTGAAATATGGCTTGAGTAGAGAAGATGTTGGTTTTTCACTAGCTCCATAACAAAGACTACAGTTACAGCAAACATTCAGCATCCTGACGCTATGGAAACACTCAGCACTATACAGATCCCAGAACGAGAGTACATCACTTGATGGCAGTGTGCAGTCAGCCTAGTAAAATGGGATTTGACTTTGTTTCCTTGGGAAAGCACCATTTTCTGATGGGACATGAGTGAATGAGCTCAAAAATAAACCCAAGCCCTGTGTTAGAGGAGAATCCACCTCTGCTGGGAAAGGAACAAGAACAAAAACAGGTAGTGAGCCCCTGTGCATGTAAGTTTTCTGCTAGACCTTTATGTGCACAGAGAAGCCTTTACATCTGTCTCTGAAGTTTATATTATCCTTGGTTACTTGACACAGTCCCCTCATGGCAAGGTCATTAAAATAGGTTTATATATAATCAGGTTATAATGAGTGGTTCTGCATTCAGCCTTTATGCACAGTATTTGTAACACAGGCCTAATAGCATTGTCAGAAATGCCAGTGAACTCCACTGAAGCCACAGCCTCAGGGGCAGTTGAGGGCACAGACTTTGTCTCAGCATTAACTTAGAAGTAAAAAGACACATGTTACTGAAAAAAAAAAAATCCATAGTCTTTCCAAAAGAAAAGGCAGTAAGACTAAATGAAACTTGTTGGCATCACTGAGAAGAGAGAGACGTTATAAACTGGATTGCTTTAAAATACTGAAGTCTATGGCCCTGGGCTGGCTGTGTGTCACCCCAACAGTGCCATGCACAGGGGGCCTGGCAGCCTGGGGGTGCGTGGGGCCTCCCCCAGGGCAGCCACACCTGATGGGGGCTGACAGTTTCCACTGGCCAGCAGAATTCCTGCCCTGGCCTGGCTGCTCCAAGTGGAGCAGAGAGAGAGGTGAGTTAACTTCTCATTGCACATTCATTAAATGAAGCCATCTTAAGGAGCCCCCAATGTCACCACATCCTCTGGGCTCTGTGTCACCAGCACCTTTGCTGCTGCCCTCCTGTCACCCAGCACCTGGGGACACCGTGAGCCACATTTTGATGTCAGAGCAGGGTAAGAGCTCTGTGGAGATGTCTGATGGCAGTGGCTGTGTGCGCAGTGCCACTCCACACAGAGCTTGTGGTGCACTGTGGTCAGTATTCCTGTTGGTCATCCTGGATGGTTGGAAGCTGCTGGAGAAGCTAAAGGGTGCAGCTACAACCACACTTTCAGGCCATCTTGGGAACACAGGAAGAGGTGTTCTAACATGAATATGGAAAAAGCAAAACCACAAAAGAAAATAACTCCAGAACATTCAACATCTTCAGAATTCAGCACCTCCAGCTCTCTCAACAAGGAGTCTTTTTTGAATTTGAGCACTAGTACCTAATCATATGTCGTCTCTCTTTCAGCCTTTTGGGTTTTCTTTTCTGTTATTTGATAGCAATGAGAGGCTTAAATATTACCTTAAACAGTCCAGCTTTTTCCCCCTGTGCATTCAAAGGGTCTGCTGTTGTAGTTTGACATATGAATGCAGGATGTAGAAAACAAAATGCTAAATAACTCCAAATTTCACGTGATGCACGAGAATTTGTTTGTATTAATGCCAAGCAGAAAGCCTGTGGTTCAAACTGTACCCATGGGTGTAATAAAAACTGTGGGTTTTACAGACCACACTTCCACAAACATGTTTTTAAGGGCAGCACAATCACAGCACAAAGAGCCAGCTTTGACAAATAGGAAGAATTACAGACAGTCCTGTAGTGAGAAAGTACCTGAGGCTGGTGGTAATTAGAGACCCCCCTTGACTGCTGTCTGTATTCAGTTGCTAAGAAATTGCAGACTTTGCACCATTGCTCAGGATGAGAGTCTGGTCTTTATCTAAGAGGTGCTGCTGGATTGCTTAGAAAATCAGCTGCTGCTCTCTCTCTGAGAGAAACTGAGATAGGTTCTAGATGATTTTCAAAAAGCTTAACCTTCTGTTAACACTTGTCTCTTTCAAACCTTTCCACACTCCCTCCCTGTATTAGATCTCTCACAGAGCTGCTGCTGACTCTGCTGAGGTGTCTTTTGCCCGTGGCTTCCCCATCTCAAGGGCTGTTCTTTGTTGCACGCACTTAGTTCGAGCACTGAGGGTTTTTGCTGTGCCTCTTCTCCACTAACAAAATTCTGACCACTCTGGTTTAGTGATAGAGCAAGCACAAAGAGAAGGGGGAGGTCTCCACCCTGCTGTGAAAGAGAGCTTGGAGGTGGATGAAAAAAGGGCTATCAGAGCCCCGAGAATTTAACAGTACTTGCAGGGTATCTCCAGCACCTACTGGCAGAGACAGCGCTTGCTCCTGCTGGCTCACAGTGCAGTTACTCAGATGGCAAATGAGATTTGACTCTCTCCCTTACCAGAGAGTCTGTATGAGCACACGTGGTCAGATCAAGCCCTTTTCCTTAGGAAAACCTTTGGTAACAACTGCCATTTCCCATTACAGACACACAAATGGTACTCAGCACCAAGACAAAGTCCCCACATGCCAGGGGAAAAAAATCTCTTTGATTGTAACCCCACAAGGCTGTAGAGCTTTGTGGTGTGGCGGTAGGATGGGGAAGCCCCAGATGGTTTCCCCTTCCAGTCCCATTTCTGGAAAGGAAGATTTGGCCAACCTACAAACTGCTGATTTGTCACTGCAGACTCCCTATGTTGGTTATACTTAAGGCTGGCCCTGTCACTGTAACATCAATATGATGATGTTGCAACTTGGCTTGCAAGAGAGAAATGTTTTAATTGTGAATATTATTTTTTTATTACAAATTAGGCTTTGGATGGTTGGACATAAAAATATCCTCATGAATGCTTTGGTTATGAGGTGCTAATGGTGGCTGAGAGATATTTACAAGTTTGGAAATGAAACAAATGACATGCTTTAAACACTGAAAACGATTTTCAAGCTGTAAGCACAAGAATGAACTCACCACTCCTACTGCACTCTGAAAGGCTTAGATGGACTTTGGGCCAAGCAATTCTGAAGCTAGAAATGAACAGGATCCTTTATATTTATATATATTTATATCTATGATACAATATATGTATACTGAAAACCTGTGATAGAAAAAATTGTCTTCATCACCATCGTCATCTAGTTTACAGATACTGCAAAAATTGGACTCTGCCTTTTCTCAATGCACAGGTTTTGCAAAAGATTTCTGTACAATGTGTATAAAATGCTTTTAAAAAACCCACCATAGTCCCATTGTGCTTAATCAGAACCAGCTGTATGCTCCAGTGAATTCATTGCCATAATTGTAGCTCTGAAAGGTGCTGCACGTTGACCTAACACAGCAGAAAGCCCAAGGAGGGGCTTAATGGAGGATTTTGGTCTGAGCACTACCACGCAATACGAGTGTACCTAAGCCACGCCACCATGGGAGCTGATCCAGCAGTGACTAGAGCCTGATCTTGCATGTCCTATGCAGGCAAAGTCCCCACTGAAATCATGGCAGACCTGGGCATATGGGGCATGAGAAATCTGACTGATAACCTGGAGCAGGCTTGCAATGATTTCAGCAAAAACTGACCGGTCCAGTTCTGCAGTACGTACTAAGGTCAGCCTGGTCTCACTCCCCCCCACTATCCTACTTCTAGTCTTTTGTACATTTTGAATTCAGTTCAGCAAGATCAAGAGGATTTCTTATAAGGCTGCCTCACAAAGATTAAGGCAACTGCAATTTTGGCTCTCATTCCCAGTTGGTGTTTGCTTCCTGCAGTCCTTTTTTGGCAGTGGATGTGTCCCTCACGTGTCCCGAGAGAGGGAGCGTGTCCCTGCTGCTGTCACCCCCTTCGCCTTGGTCCCATTGCCGCGTCTGCAGTGATTCCCACCCTGCAGCTGGTGAAGTGCAAACGCCGACATGGGATATGTACAGATGGATCCGCGCGCTCCTGGCACAGGCTCAGGACCAGCAGCATAGGATCCCGTGGATGGAGGCACTATGTGCCTGGGCTCATCCTGCTCAACAGGAAGCTCTTGACGCTGGGCACCGGGTGCACGTCGTACTGGTGCCTGCGGCGCTCGATGAAGGACGCCAAGCGGGAGGTGTCCAGGGGGATCTTGGAATAGCTGCCATTGTGCGGCTGCAGCCACGGATGCTGTAAACAAGTGGCTGCTGTTGGCCTTCTCCTGAAGTCTTCCTGGAGGATAACGTTGATGAAATCCCTGGCGGCGTGGCTCACATCGGAGAAGTACTCGTGTGGGAAGCTGAAATCCACTCTACACACATTGATACAAGTCTCCTCTTTGCTTTCATCCAGGAATGGAGAGACACCACTTAACATGACGTAGGTGAGGACCCCAATGCTCCAGATATCCGTGCTCAGGGAGACAGGAAGGCCTTGGATAACTTCAGGGGCTGCAAACTCCGGGTTTCCAAGGAGGTGGTGGACATGGTAATGACCTGTGATCTGGACCGCATCTTCCAAATCAATGATCTTGACACGAGGCACTGGGATTCTCAAATCAATGAGCAGATTTTCTGGCTGTTGAAAAGACAATGAAATAAACTTAATTGTAACTATATTTGGTAAATAAAATGTGTAGAATTCATGTAGGCTTAATAGCTCATCAAAACTTGCATTTAATCACATGTGCAAGGGAGAGATCAGGAGAGTAAATGATAAGGAACCAGCTCAGCTGCTGTTTGCTCTAAATTAAGATCAATGCTGCAGTCGCAATGACAAGATCCTCCTTTGCACTAGAGCAGCACACAAAGTGCAGGGATTTTGCACTTTGTCCCAAATACTTACAGTTTATTATCCCAAATGAATCTCTGCAGATTAAGAGCACTGACAGATTTTTAAATTTTGATAAGACATATATAAATCTGATCAGTTTATTTAGATTCCATTTGTTCAGATGACAGCTGGTTAAGAAAGTGTGCAGCAGAAATGTTTCTCATGAAGTAAATGTTCAATTTTGCACCCACTACCCTGGGACGGACTGGTGTGTGCCATTACTGTTGCTGTCAATTGACATGGAGTTCCCCCTACACAGTCATACTTTCCAAGCCAGTGTAAAATTACATTTAATCCCAATTGGTTTTCTCTCTGTTTTAGCAGCTCTATTTAAGGTCTCTCTCTCAGTGAGAGATACTGAGCATTGCCTATCCACACTCTTCTGGGGACTTAACATGGACTATCCTTCCTTTGTTGGCTCTAACATGATTTCTGAATTTACTTCTTGCACCCTTCTAGATAATTTTTTCTCTCCTTTATCTTCATGCATATTTTACTGCTGCCTCATGGCAAATATATATATATATATATATATATATATATATATATATATATATTTATTTATTTATTTATATAAAGCAAAGTTAACTACATGGCTGTTCCAGTCTCTCCATTTGCTCTTCTCTTGTGCAGTCTCCATTCACAAAATCAACACATCCTTGAGCAGGATCCTGGGACAACACAGTTCATGGACAGGTCTGCTGTCACTACCAGTGCATCTCCTGCTTCCCACTTAGCAACAGAACGTGCTTTATTTAGCGTCCCTCACAGGGGAACTGCAGATAGGTCACAGAAAATTAGCTTCCCACCTTGTTTCTTTGTTTATGATTAAACAGAGAATTCATTGCAGTTTCTTACCTCAGTTATACCTACTTTTTGACAGGTCATATAAATAGAGCAAAAAATACAAACAATTGTATAGAAAGAGACCAAGATGATTCAGCCTTTTGTGTCTAATTCTTATATAAGGTCCTGTACAAATGGAATTGTAGGGGTAGAGGCAGCAGAAGAATGAAAGTGTCACTTCATCTGACATGGCTGGGGCTTAAAGAGATGAGAATAAATCTCCCTGAAGCTGGATTGTCCACTATATAAGAAAGTTAAATCCATTCCTCATTCCCCATTTTCAATTGTCATTTAAGTGTACAAAGTGTTATAGATTATCTGATATCCCTGGCAACCAGAATCAGTGTTGCAGATCACAAAATTTGAAACACTTATCACAATTTCAATGGCTAATTTTCTGTCATCCAAGGTAACTGGGATGCTGGGGAGGAGGGAGTACAATGCCAAATCCAGGATAGTACAGTGCCTCCTGCCATGTGTGCTCACAAAAGCAGGTACAAGCTGTACTAGTCTGAGTGTGACGTCAGAGAATACCCCAGTTTCTTCTCCACAGTGCAACTTGTCCTTTGTTCTTCCTCTGAACCCTTCCCTGGGTGTATTTCCCACCCAGTTCCCCTCTCAGGCTGTCCAGAACAATGTAGTGTGCTGCTTTCCTTTTCCTTTGCCCCTGCCAGCCTGGCACAAGCCAGCTCTGCTCTGGAAAGTTGGTGGCTGAGGTGATAGAGTGTGAGCCCAAACCAAACTCCATAGAATTATTCATAGTTTCCCTTCAGACAGGTGCTAGTGACATCTCACTCTTTGACATCCTCCTTCCCCATCATTAAATCCAGAAACCCCTTGAGAACAAGCCAGGGAATTAAGGGAAAAGGTGCATTTCTTGTCTGAAGGCAGAGACCTGGTGCTGCAGGTCAGTAACTCCTTTCTCTGATCAACAGCTTGTCCATTTAGTGATCATCTCCATAGGGTATGGGCTGCACCTCCTCCCTGTGTGTACAGCTGGGAACTCTCTGTTCCAGGGCACAGAAGAACAGCATCATTCTCATTTGTTCCTACCTTTATATCCAAGTGAGCCACTCTGCAGTTGTGGAGATACTGCAAGGCTTCCATTGTGTCTCTTATATAGAAGGCCACCTTCTCCTCCATAAGTTCATCGTGGTTCATCAAATAGTCTAAGAGACGACCGTCATCCATCCTGCAAACAAACCAAACTCTGTGCATGAAACATCACATGGCATCTCTAGGAACAGTGAATATCTGAAAACAAAAGTGCAACAGAAACTTTGTGACCTAAAAAAGGGAGGAAAATAAAATGCAAGATCTGACGAGTATTTAATGATATCTCAAGATACTGCAGACCATGGAAGTGGTAGAATGATTATTCCTCAATTGTTATCTCCAGTCCTTGACAAATTTAGCAACAGTCTTAAAGTAAACTCATTTGCTTAAGGATAGATTCAATAGACAGAGACAATCCCTTTGGAAACAGAACTTCTTAATTATTTGGATACATCTATTTATTTATAGAGCTGGTTACATAATTGCAGGAAAAAAATCATTGACACTTTCAGCTGGTAATATTTTCTGTGGGAAAACGAACCCAATAAAAGTTTTCCACCTAGTTTATCTGTACAAACAAACAATGAAATAGCCCAAATATACTTTGTTGGATATACCGTAGCAAAGCATTTTGGAGTTTGGTTGCTGTTTCTTCTTATGGGACAAGCATGGCTGCTACACAGGTCTTTTCACCAAAAAGCATTAGAATGATGAAGACTTTGATCTAGCTGAAACACCTTTACTCAAATGTAAAAAGTGGACAAAACTGCCCGAGTAGGCAGTTTGATACTTTCAGTGGCACAAATTACCCGAGCTTCACCCAAGTAGACAGTAGTTTTATTTGTCCCTCCTAATCTTACTTTCTGTAAAGAAAAGGCAGTGGAAACTCTGCAGAAAATGGCTATTTCATTTAACATCTCAATCCATAAAATCTTGTTCCTGCTGAACTCAGGGTGATCTTTATGCTTGGCTTTAATAGGGCTATGATTCCTACCCAGACACTTAAATCCAAGCTCCGTGTACTTACAGTTCCAAAACTAAGATGTAAGAAGTGGGAGACTCATAGGTATCGTGGATAGTGATGTACTGAGGATGCTGTAAGTGTTGTAACAAAGCTGCTTCATGTGCTGCCTGCTCTTTCTTTTTCATTTTTTTACTAATGAATTTTACAGCAACATCTTTCCGGGTGGCTTTGTGGACACATTTCTTTACTATGGAGAATCGACCCCTGAAATTATAAAGAAAACAAAATAATGAGGTTCATGAATAAATCTTGCCTAGTTTTTAGCACAATGACAGAGGGATTTTTGAAGTGGTTTTTTTTTTTTTGATTCATCACATTAATATTTCACAAGGCATCAGATTTAACAAGTTGTTCATAACCTTTCCCAGCAAAGGCCCTCCATCTCTTACCCTGGGTGTAGAGGTTCTTTGGGGATTAGCAAACACTGAGAGCAAATGGTGTCATTTTGCTTTTTGCAGCCACACTGATATCCTCTAACAACCTCCCCTGGGTTCAATTTGCTGCCACTTTTACAGGTTCTATCTCCTCTTATTTTAGCTGTGGGTCTCCCTCTCCAGCTGCTTTATTAAAGAGACCAAACCTTCTCAAACTAAAAGAAAACCCATGTTAAATAATCACTGACTTACCATTTTGTCTCATTTTTTCAGACACACAGTAAGAAATTAAGAAAAAAGCTATCAGCATTTAGGAACCTCCTACAGACCATAGTACAATTCCTGAAAGTAAAACTACCCAGTGAAACCATGTGCTGAACTTGAGCTCTTAGTAATACATCCCAGTTTTCTACAGAACCAGAGTGACCCCTGTCCTTTCAGCCCCAGAATTGTCTCTGACATCTGAGCTGAAGAAATAATTGCATTAACCTGAATTATTTGCATGCCCGTTATCTGTTATCTGTGGAGAGCACGAAGGCCTGACAACATGTGCAGCTCCTATTTAGGCTCTGTTCAACTCACCCTCCCATTTAGCAAAGATAAGTCAGTCATAACACATGCCCAAGTGTTTTGGCAAACTCAGTCTTTGAGGTTAAGCTTATCCAGAACCAGTAAATCATCATGACTTCAAAACAGGACCTCAAATCTGAGATGACAGAGAAGATACCAACTGCCAGAGAGCTGGCTGCCTAATTGCTCGCCAGTTTGCCAATCTGCAATTCTCAAATCAGAACTTATCTTGAAAAACGTAATTTATTCTGTATTTTCATCAGTATCTGATAGGCAATGCTCTTTGACAAGAGCAGCAGTTTTCAAGCTAACTACAAATGTAACCTAAACTCCTCACCAAGGAAAAAGCTTCAAGCCATTGTTTGAGTATTTTATTGCAGTGATAAGCAGGTTTAGTATTACCTCCCAATCTCATGCAGCTCTGCATAGGCAAGGTCAAAGTTTTCCTTCCATGAAATAGTGGCACCATCGGCAGCAGAGTCTTTGAGAGAACAAAAAACATTCAAGAAGGTATAAAGACAGTTTGGTGTGGACTATAAACAGCATATTTGAAAATTATGTGAGACTTTATTATTAAGACAGGAAACATTACTACTAGGAGTCCAGTTTCATACTGCTCAGGCACAGCTCCAGTGAGTTGGACTACTAAATGCCAGGGCTCCCTGGGGGAAGGTATGGATAAAGGGGACACAAATCTGTCCTTGCAGTTTTGGGCTGAAAAGGGCCACAGAGGTGGGGGTAGAGCTGTGTTGTGTGAGCTCTTGCTCCTTCCAGCACCAGCTGTCCAAGCCAGTCACAGACCTAGCTGCACACCAGGGCTGCTAAAACAGGGGGGAAAGTGGGGTCTGCTCACAGCACTTGAGAGGGAGCTGTGCCCCAAATTGCTGCAGCACTGAATGTTGAGAATTGCCTCCATCACAGCATTCCCATTCCAGCTGCATTGCTCAAGGAGGGATATTTAGCAAGTGGAATTGCAGCCCCCAACTGGGCTGCCCAGCAGAAGCTGCAGCTGTTGCTAACATTGCTGGAAAGCCAGAACAGACATCAGCCAGGACATGGAGCCCACTGGGCAGAGATAAAGACTAGAAATAGTTTGAGATAGAAAGCAGGGACCTGCTCAGAATCTTCAACAGCCTCTGTGGCAGAGGCAGACTCTGAGCCTGGATGGAGGTGAAGACAAGAAAATCCTTTCTGGGGGCAGCAGCTAGCTCTGAGCGTCTCCCAGGCTTTTTCTTACATCCCTAGTTGGTGCAGGATCCCTGCTTTTATAAGGACCCATCAAAACAAAGCCCACAGAGCTCAGGTGGGTTCCTGTGCCTCAACCCTCCCTGCCGCGCGCACTCACCGTACTCCGGGAGCCGCACGAACTCGGACGGCTCGCTGGGCAGGCTGATCCCCCAGGGGTTGCTGGCACTCACTCGGAACTGGTACTGGCAGCCCGGGGACAGGTCCTCAATGACCAGGTACGTGTCCAAAGTTGAGGCTACTGATTGCTGCCAGACCTGTGAGCCTGTTGGACAGAGGGAGAGAAGGGGAGCTGAGGGAAGCACTCACTGTGTGAGCTCAGGGCTGAGGCTTTCTCTGCCCAGCTTAGGCAGTACCCTGGGAGGGCAAAATCAACAGGGTTTTTAAGAGTGTTACAGCAGACTGTTAAACCAGAAATGGATCACAAGAAGCTATTTTGTGTTGCAGCCACCTTCCCATCTGGCTAAATGAGAAAAGAAGGAAATGCCCTGCAGTTGACTCAGGATGGTGATGGAAAAAGCTCTAGTACTAGTGCTCTCCAGCACTGTAGCTGTGGCTGTGAGCTACAAGTGATGTCTCAGGGCACTGTGATAAGACAGAAGGGGAGGTCTGGTTTGATGACAGCTCTATTATGAAAGAAACAGTAGCAGAAATACTGCAAAAAACTCCAAAACCTCGGGCAAGGGAGATGAAGCTGAGACAGGGCATCAGTGCAATCCAAATGCTTTTGCAGATGAAGATGTGGTGGCTACAGTGAAAGCTGCAGCTGCAGGAGGAGAACCAGCTTTCTGACACTTAACACAGGCAGCTTGCAGGTGAGCAGAACTGCAGCAAAGAAATGTGTGACTCCGTCATGAGTTTCATGTCCTAGCCACTGTGTCTCATCAAACCTAACCACTGCCTAACCTGTGACAACCAAAGGACCAGTACTTTCTCATCTGTACAGGATTAGAGAACAGAAAAGGACCCCTGGAACACAGAGCCCTGTCACAGATGAAGATTTCTTCAAGAATACATAAAATTTAATCTTATTTAATTAAGTTCAGGGCATTTTACCCCTACGTTATTTAACATGACCCAATTATTTTATGTGTCCTGTGGACGGATTCTGATTTCCAGGTTTCACAAGGTCATGATTAGTTTTACAAGAGTCAGTTTTACCTTTGAAGTGGGAGGAATACTGAAAACACTGCTGGGGTATTTTTTATGTTTATTTTGGTAGTTGTTCTTATAACCAAGAATAAAAGGAGCTTTTATTCTTTTACAAAAATGCCAGGTACTGATGGCACAGGGAGGGTCAAGATAAAATATTCACTAGGAGAAGGCATTAATATGATGAGTGATTAGTTTTGCACACTTACTAAAATAGGGTAGGATTTTTTGAAGGATGAAGGGAGAAAAACAGAGGCCATATGCCTAAGGCAAGGTTTACTGCCCAGGGACCCTCACACCTTTTCAGGAGGAATGCAAAAAGGGTTGTGAATCATTTCAAATGCCCTTTTTAAGAGCATGTGCCTGTGCATATTGGGCAAACAGTGCATTTAATATCTAGCTAATCCTTCAGGGGAAATGGATGGTTGGATTTAACAAAAATGGCTTTCAGAGTTGAGCTTGAAAACTATGCAGGGATCTGCAACTTCATCTAGATCAAAAAAATAATGAGGTTGATTTGGTTTTGCATTTCAGGGAAGCACCCACCAGAAAGAACGGTGGTAAAATGCAAATGATAAAAAGATGCCCTAGTCATGGATATGTTTTAGCTTAGCACACTTTACTTGTTGTAAGGGACCAGAGGAAACAGAAAGGTCTGAAATATATGAGAGGCTGGACTAGATGATAGAAGGGCTTCTTTCTGCCTTAGACTTTGAGATCTGTAAGCTACAATTAGTGGCACACCAGTGGTGACAAGAATGCTTTTGGGACCTGTTGTGTCATAAAGGAAACTTACCTTGTTCTCAGTCTCACAGCCAGCAAGCACAGCTCACACACTTACCTTCTTCTCTGTACTCCACTGTGTAGCCTGAAATGGTGCAATTGCCTGTACTGGTTGGGGGTAGCCAGCGCAGGATCACAGAGGTGCAGCTTCTCTCCTGAGCAATGGGGCGGTTTGGGGCAGCTGGCACACCTTGGGAAGAGGAAACAACACCAAATCCAGCATCACATCAATAAGTTCTAGTGCTTTATTCTGAAGATTGGGTGTATCAGGTGCATCAGGTCACTAGAGGACAGCTGCACCTTGTAGAGGGTTTTAACTAAGCAGCAGGTGAGGAGTCAGCTACCATTGAATACCCAAAGATGACACAAGCAAGGCATTCAGGATTCTTCCGTGTCTAGGGTGCTTTGTGTGCTTGGGACCAGACTGACAAACGACCAGTAATCCTTCTGTGCTTTGCTTAGGGCTCCCTTCAGCACAGGAGTAGTTAGTGCAGCCACTGACTTGCTTGGATAAATTGGGGAAATTGGATCTCCAGGGTGGTTTGTGAGACCAAATAAATCAACTTTTAAATGCTTGTGACATTGCTGCATCTGTAACTCTCCAGTTAGACATTCATCTCTGGACCATCCCCTTCAACACAGCTGGCACCTCATCTCTAGTGCTAACAAATCCCTTCTCAGAGCTGGAGGCAATGAGCATCAACTCATCATTTCATATTCATTCCAATTAGATGGGTCACTAATTACAGTGCTGAGAATTCATGCTTGGACACATGTCTCCAAGTTGAATCCCTGAAGAACAGTTTCACCCAGGCTAAATCTTACTCTCACCTCCTTCGTCCCCTGAAGAGAAGGGGACGCAGAACATCAGTGGAACTGGATCTCAGTTCCTCCCATTCCAGGCAGAATCTGAAGCCCAGACCTTCCTGCAGTCAGTTGGGGCATCATTCCCCCAGAGACTTGGCTGCCCAAGGGAGCTGAGCTTCCCCTGGCTGACCTTCCTGAGCTCCTGGAAGCAGCACTAGGAGCAGGATGCAGGAGCTGAACCCGTGCCAGTGCATTTTCATTTCCCAAATGTGATGTTTATGGTCAGATGACTTAATCAAGCACAAGGAGTATGCAAAGCCTTCAGCCATCAGTGGGAGTTGTGGCTGAGGAATGGTGGTATGACTTTAACATCTCAATTCACCTGGCACAGCTCCACATCTGGCTGCCTCTGCATGGGCTGTTCCTGTGTGCTGCCAGCCCCCAAGGGACCACACAGAGGAAAAATCCCGTGTGTTAAGGTCAGATGTGCTACCTTGGACTTTGATGGTTGCAGAGGTTGACGCGGTTCCGTGTTCATTGGTTGCCACACAGGTGTAGATGCCGCTGTCCTGAGGCATCAGGTTGCAGATCTTCAAGGTGAGCTCTCCTGAGTCACTGTGGATGCAGGAAGCCCAAGTTATAAAACACTGCTTCACTTGCTAATGGTCCTGCCTCACTGCAAACAGATGCGCACACAAGTCCTGTTAACTCATTTGAAGGAACATCCCTCTGTCAATTTGATGCCCAAGTACAACCCCTTCAAATGTTAGGATCTGTCTGTTAATGAAACCTTTGAGCAAACCTTTGGTCCAAATTGCCTGCCAGGCAAATCCTCATGTCTGTTGTGGTCTATGAAGAGATGTGAGGGATCACTCAAGCAGCAAGCAGTCCAGGAGTTAAACATTGCCTGTCCAGAGCTGGATGCTTAGACTTGATATATCTGGAAAGATTTACCCCTGAAGATCTTTCCTATCATGGGAGATGGTAAGCTACTGTGCCTCTGCAGTGAAGTCCAACACACACCAGACAAACTGGGCTTCCCACAGATACAGAAAGCAGTCACACAGCACAGGGTGACATTTCCAGGGAGCTTCAGGCCCCTGGAGCATGTGCCATTGATCTGACACTGCTGCCAGGGCCCCAGTTGGAAAACTGAATATCTCATAGCAGCCAGGGATAAAGAGCACAGCACTGACTTTGTGAGACACACTCAGTCTTTGGGCCAATCTGAGAAAATAAACAGCTCTGTGCAGTCTCATGAATTTATAGCAGGTCTGTTCACAGTCACTGCTGTTTGCACACTTCAGTCTCCAATATGCAATTTGAGGGAGCTGGCCTGAATTAAAGGATTTTGCTTGTGTAACTGGAGACCCAGCTTAGAGCCAACAATAAGTTCCCTTGATGGCAAAATTAGGCTAGTTCTTGAATGCTTAATCTGTCGGGTACTGCAGAAGGACATGGTTGCTGGGATAACTGTCTAGACTCTGCAGCTTCTGCTGGTCTGACTGTGCTGGTTTAAAACAGGACAGAAATATCCCTCTCTCTGAAACCCACACACTCGTGCCAGCAAGATTTGTAAGAGCCACTGATCTGCAGGGCCTCTGCTTGGCAGGCAGTGTCTTCCCTGGAAAGATTATTTGAGTAACAAGACAATACAAGTGCTGATAGTGCACAGGGAGACGACAGGAAGAGGACTGTGATGAAAACCAGAACCCTGTATGGGAATATCCCCCCTTTCCAAGCCCAGACAGAGGCTGAAGATAAGGCACTAGGAGATCTACTGAACAATATCTAAAGACAATTTTGGATGCTCTGGGCAGCTGCACAAGCCAATGGTCTCTGAAGGAAGCTCTTCATCAGATGTAAGGGTTTTTTTTTTTTATTGAACATGTAAAATCCCTTCTCTCTTACTGTTCTTTTTTCACTTTCAGTGACTTTGTACTCCCTGGATTCATTTCAGCCTGTGCCAGAAATGCTGAAAAGTTGAAATGAAAGATTGCCTCCTGGAGATTTCCACTGCAGTTTGCCCCAAATTTCTTATATAAGCTGCAGATGAGCATCCAGCAGCAGGCTGTTACCTGACCTGAATTCAACTCCAGATCTTTCTGAATCTTCCCAGTCGTAAAGACAGTTTTCCTCTCTGCTAGCCAAGCCAGGAACATTATGACAAGAATCTTTCTGTCCAAGCCAGATGTAGCCTTCTCAGAGCACATCTGGGCTTTTTTAGGAACAGCTGAGGAAAGGCTCAGGAAAACTGCAACCCCACCACTGCCAATAAGATGAGAAAATGCCCAGTGATAGGGGTACTGCAAGCTGGTGAGGGCTTGCTCTGCTTGACTCCCAAAGGAGATCAAGGCATCAAACTCAAGCAGAGAAGCCCCAGCAGAGGTAATGCTACCCAAATGAATGGGTTGTAAATATTCTGGCTTCTGGCTTGCAGCTGGCTCAGGAAGTCAACGGGAGCAAGCCCACGTCTGCCAGCAGTACTTTGTGGATATACCCTACATCGGCTTGGGAAACAAATGCAACTACCCCAGCCCTAAAGCCTGACCCTTTCCAGCCAATGTTTGCCACACTGATGTGCTGACATGCCATGCCACCCTTAATTAACTGCATCCTAATGAGTCTTGTAGGCAGGCTGGTGCCATATTTGAGGGTAACACAACCATCAGGACCAGCTATGTTGGGATCCACAGGCAGGACCTTACCAGGATGACACGGTGTAAGTGGCAGTGCTGTTGTCATTGTCAAGAATGTTTTGGTCTGGTCCTTTCCAGGTTATAGTTGGTTTGGGTCGCCCACAGACTTTGCACTGCAGCATCACTGTGTCCCCAAGCAGGCAGGTGATGTCCACTAATGGCACGAGAAACTCTGGAGCCACTGTAAAAAAAACCATGGGGACACTCAAACACCTCTGTTAATCTTCAGGTGAGGATGTCTAGAGTCATACAAGGCTAGAGAATACATTATAGGATGAACTATGGGACCTGGATCCCAAGCAGCTGGGAGTCCTTGGATTGTGTCCTTGAAACTACCCTCCAGTAAAATCCAGCTGTCTATAGCTCAGAGAAGGAGGTAGAGGGGAGCATCCATCCCCCAGCCCTGTGCTCTGGCAGGTGGATGAGATTGTGAGAGGGCAGGTTTGGGGTGTTCAGCCTGGCCTGTGGCCCCAGGTTGTCTGAGCCCAGCAGCCAGCAGGAAGCCTGCTTTGTCTGGGGACTGAACAGCAGAGAGCTGCCTTTGCTGCAAATGCTAGGTGAATAATTGCTAGGTGAAGAGCATGCTGTGGCACCAAGTAAATCACAACTGCAGCACAGCTGTCCTCAACTCACCTTCTTGGATGAAATTGGGGTTGATTATCTGAAAAATACAAAGAGATACAAGAATTTATTTCCTAGACGGTGACAAAGAGGCATCTGTTTTCACAAGGTACCATGGTGACTCTGACCAGAACTGCAGAAGTGCTGCAGTGGTAACAAGTGGCACCTTCTAACAACCAGCAGGTGCAGCAAGCTGTAGTGGTAACACACATGGGAAAGTAAAAGAAAGCTATGGCTTCTTGAACCTGGAAAAAGTATCACAGGTAACAGGCACAGCACCAAGGCTGAGGAGGGTGGACATGCCTCCTCTTTGTCTATTTGATAATGATGAAGCCATTAACTCTTCCAGAGGTGGTTTGTGCACCCCCTGTGCCTGGCCCCAGACCTGTGTCACACAGCACCTGCAGTCACCACGCACCTGGGGCATGTCATCAGCACTCTGGCCACTAACCAGGTCTGAGGAAATGTCTTTTAACTTGTGCTGAGCTTCAGGAAAAAAAAGGTAAAGTGCTAGACCATAAATATTTCATTTTGCCCACTGTCAAGCACCACTGTGCTGTACAATAGTATAGAGGTTTTAGCCTCATTAACTGTTTTAATAATCTCATAAGGCCTTGTTATTCAATCTAATAATTTCATGTTTGAGCCATTTCATGTTCAACCATAAACACCAATGTGGTTTATCTCACCTTAAATATTTCTGTTGCTATTTATTTCAGAGTTATTTTGGAAGATGCCAATGAAGCAGTGACCTAATTCATGGCCTGCCAAAGCTGATAGGAAGTTATTGCAGAAGCTCAGAAACCAGGCCACAAAACAGAAGCGATAACCCTTCAAAATAAAGTAGATACATCATCAAGATTTATATTTACATTTTAGCTTTAGATATAGTTTGCCAAGGTCGATGGCTCAGGGTGCCATTCAAGGAGGCATTTGGGCACATTCAGGTTCATTTTGGTTTCACAGCCTTTCTTTGCAGCTCCAGGCAAAGCTCTGGTACCAGCACTGAGACCTCAAGGTCTGCTTTCCCCTACCACCCCCACAAAGCCCAAATGAACCAGGATAACATGGAAGCACAAAGTCCCTCTGACGGGTGCAGCTGGGCACTGCCACAGCACATGGACCTGCCAGCGCAGGGGTGTGGGGAGCAGCTCCAGGACTCACACACAGCCCCTGCACCCTGCAGACAGGAAGAAATTGTGGCACAATGGAGTACTGGATAGAAAACATCCTCTGCCCTGTCTGTGCAGGTGAAAAAAAAGAGAGATGGATATTTGTGATTAAGTTGTATCTCTCACACAACACAGCAAAGGAAGAAAAAGCTGTTTTGTGGATAACCATTGCTTGCCACTTTCACTCACAGACACCATCTACTTTTCAGCTGAGTGACCCCAGGCATTGGCTCATTTGCACATACATCTTCATTTTTGTGGTGTTTGCCTTAACTGAAATATCCTTTCTCCAAAGCTCTCCCCTTCCTTCCCTGCAGCATGCACTAAATTCCCTTATTATTCACTGATCTCCATCCCTGTAGGATTAGAGATCAGGAGAAAGAAACACTAGTTAACACTTTATATTAATTTTATTACCCTGAAGGATTCATTAGAAGATGCAACTACAATGATGAATGTAAGAGATATCCCTATAAATAAATGATTCTACATTTCTAGTGACTTCCAAGGTAAAATAATTTATAATTGCCTTAGCAATTTTTTTTTTCATTGCCTCGCCATGGGAATAGCAGAAAGAAAATTATCACTGTAACATACTGTTGGAAGAGTCTGTGGGTAAAATTTACATTTTCTTTCTCAAAACTTCATTTGTTAATTAATCAAATGGTACCTAACAACACCCCTACATCCACAGCACAGCTTTAGCCTGCTGTAAGCTTAGACAAAAAGAAAAGTCTGTCTGCATGAGAACATTTAAGTGATTTAATAGAGCACCTTATGGGAATGGGATTTCTTCTGCTTTGAAGGAGGGTGTCAAGTGATGGGGTGAGAAGGGCAGAAATGGGAAAGCAAAGGTTCACAGCCAGATCTGCCTCCAGGGGCCGGTTCAGTGGTTCACACATCTGCTCCCAGGCCCCTGCTGCCTCTGCCTGCAGGCTGGCCAGGTTCCTGGGCTGTGGCTGGATGGCAGGAGGTGGCAGCCTCCATAGAGTCCTTCTAGATAAAGTGCAAGACCTTTGGAGAAAATTCCCTCATTTTCCAAATAGGTTTGTAATCCCCGGGGGTGCAGAAGGGGAGCTCCAGAGCGTGTCCTCACTGCCTTCAGAGGATGGGAGCTCAGGTGCTGCTTCTCCACACAGGCTCCTGCTGGTGCCAGGGCTGGATCCCCTCATGGATACCCACTCTTTCTGCAGCAGTTTGAATGAGGATCTCACAGCCCCCAGCTCAGCACCTGTGGCCACAGTGGCCATGAGCAGGGGAAGGTGGTCCAGGGTCTCATGCTGACAAGGGCAACCTGAAGACATCCCAGCACAAACCTCTGCCCCAGTGTGGCTGCCAGTCTGGCTGTGAGAGGACAAACTCATGGGGATGGAACCACCCAATAGAACTTCTCACTCCATCTTCGGTGTCAGTCCACACCATGCAAACACAGACCCTAAGGGGATCAAACTCAGTTTGCACTGCATGTAAGAAACACAGATGAGCTCTTTTTCCTTGAAACGTAATTTTAATTGAGACGAGGTAATTTTTTTTTTTTTAATTAGATGAAATACCTGTTGCATGGGCCAGAGCAGGTTAAAATTTCTCCCCTCTGCGGCCAGGAGAGTTTGTTTCCCATATGGTGATAGCTGAAAATGGAAATCCTATGCAAGGTAACAAAAGGCAGAACATGAAATGGCTTCTGCTCAAGTAATGTGGGGTCTAACACTGACCAGGCAAAGCCAGGCAGCTGGAGGGAGGGGGGTGAGATAAAGGAATGGGAGGGTAGGTCAGAGCTATTCAATAAAAAGCCAGAAATAGATCTTGCTTCTCCCCCTTCCAGCTTGTGCTGTTTCAGGGCTCAGAGCAAGAAAGGCACATAAGGCACACACTTGAGTGCCTTTGGGGACCTGCAGGGATCTAAGTGACTTACATCTAGGTCAATTAAGTGTAACTTAACAGTCAAGCTTTAGAAAAGTAGCATGGGGGCCTCTCCAGAAACTCTCTGTTAAGCTTATGTTATAAAGATAGAAAGGCATCTGCATCAGTAGCTGCAAAGCCCATTTCCAAAGTGACTCTAACTGCCCTAATTCTTGGCACAATCTTATCTTTCACTTGTGCACACATGCTTTATCTGGTGGGGAGGGAGAAGCCATCCTGCCATGCCAGTGGCCAGTCCCAAAATGCTCTGCAAACACAGCTCAGCTGCCTGAGAGGGTTCTCACCTTGGCCAGGGTTTGTTTCTCCAGTGCAGGGGTGTCCTTGCCATGCCTACCCCACTTCCTTGGATGGATTACAGCCAGCCCAGACACACCAGTGCACAGAAGGGCCCAGCAGATGCTCAGATTTTTCCAGTGCCATGTTTCAATCCCATTATAAGGGAATATATCAAAACCAGGAGTGAGGATATTACTTTTTCCCCAAAGCATACGAATAGTCTGCAAACCAAACCCTCCGTAACAAGGTCGGTGCTTCACCTAAACAGCAGAGGGCATGTTTACTCCAAGACAAGCAGCTGAGCATTTTGTAAAGCATTTCATGGCACCTCTTGGTCACTGAATTAAAACACAATACTGACACATTTGCTCACACTGGTAGCAGAGTCAGCAGCATGTTCCTTGCTACCTCACTCAAAACCAAAACTTAAGATTCTCTGAAAAAAATGGAATTAATTAGACAGAAACTAGGCGAACTCTAATTTTTGGGAAAATATCTACCACCCATCTCTGGCTAGGTCAACTTTACTCTGAGACCTTCAGGGTGACAGACTCACAGTGTCACCAGCCTCCCCTCCACCAAAAAATAAACAAATTAACTAGAGAAATTTCTTGATAAAGTGAGCAGACAGGATTCCACCACAGATGCACAGAGGCTACCAAAGAGAAAATTTAAAATGGCATTGATGAAGCATCCCATGACATCAGCCTTTTGTCAGGGATGGGGGATGTCCTCTGGCACCAGCATGGATGGGCTCAGCTGCCCTTGGGACTAATGGGGAAGGCACAAGGGATGCTGTAGTGCATCTGTGCAGAGCAGAAGCCTTCTTGCCTCTGGCCCTAATGGCTGGTGGCTTCCACGGCTGAACCTGTGGGACTTTGTTGTAGCCTACACCTTCCTGAAGATGAAGTAGGTAATTTCTTGCTTTTCCAAAAGCTAATCCCCCCTGTGTGTGCTGCTGGCTCAGGCTATATCCCACCTGATGAGCCACCTTCCTGGTCTGTCTCAGCAAGCCCTGGCCACTCTGGGCAGCAGGAAGCGGTGTTACCCATGGAGGCTACTCCAGGGAAACCCAGGGAAATCCCAGGATTGTACTCATTCACACTGTGGTAACAGGCCAGGAAAGGCTTTCTTACAGTATTGTAAGAAGATTTTGCCAAGAGAGTGTTAGATCTACTCTGGAGGGGGACAACCTCAGGCAGGGGATGAAGGCATAAAGCACTTGGGAATTCTTGGCCTGAGCTGAGTGGAGCCAGTGCTGTATCCATCAAAACATTACTTACTCAACCATGTGGACTGTGGGGGTGCTAACACAATGTATTTCTTCAACAGTGCCTGTTTCCTAGTGCTTATCTTGGCCTAAGTGTCTCTGAGTAGTTCTTGACGTGCTGAAATGTCACAACTGAAAAAAACAGATTAAGAAGCCCAACGTACGTACCTTGGCAACAGCTCAGCTCACTAATCTAATGATGGCACTTCCAGTGACTTGGCCTGGGCTTCATCTCTGCTTTGCACAGCAGAGACACTGGAACAGACACCAGAGCTCAGTGACAGACTTGTGTCACCAACAGCACTTGTAACACTGCAGCTGGAGTTGCGCAAAATGTCTGGAGCCATGTCAGAAGCCTGCACCTGAGGTCCACCCCAAAGATGGGAGGAGCTGCTGCTGGATTTTGTGAGGTTTAGCTCAGTCTGACTGCTGGAAGAACATTCACTTCAACAAGAGAGGTATCCTGATGGCATCTGCACAGCTGCCTTGTGACCCCTTCAGCAATACTGCAACTCCATGAGATGTTACAACACAGAATTGCAGGACAATTAGTTGTGTCATTGTCCAGGACCCCAGACTTGGGTGTAGACACTGATTCACAAGGGCATACATCTTTCCAGAAGTGGAGTTGCCTGTCTCTGTGCAGTTACTATAGACATGTGGGAAGAGTCTCTGATGATCCTTAAGTGCAGGTTCCTCCTGTCACTCACGTGGCTGCATATGGCCCTTAAGTGCTTGCTCCTACACTCACACACTTAATGGGTGAGTTTGTGCATTCTGTTTTATGAAACTACAGCACAAAGCAGAAAACTAGGGGGGGAAAAATCAAACTTCATTTCCATCTTTATGCACTTTCATTACATATTAATAAAGGAAGAGGGGAAAAACCCATCACCAAGAGATGCTATTTCTAGTCAAAACTACAATGAATAGGAAATTCTCCAAGGCCTGTGTGAACAAAAACCCAGTAGTGGTTTTTGCTCTTTTTAAACAGTCACCCAGAATTTTTTTCCTGCTCTCACAATATATGTTTTCCACATTTCTTTCTGTCTTTGTGTTCCCTTGAAACAAAGGCAAAGTGCTTCCAGAAACCTGGAATCTACTTAATGGACTCCACTGTGGTAAATAGCAAACAAAGCCAGATCTGAGAGGCCACAGTAGCTGTGGGACTTCATGGGGACAATGACCAGCTTGATCTCTTGTGCAGGAAGTAGGGTGGAGATAAACTGCACCCACATTTCCAGGTAATTAATATGTTAATATGCTGCTTTGCATGCAGAGACCGCTCTCTCTGTTCTAGCACTGTGCGCACGTTCTCATGCACGATGGGAAGAGGAGGGATGTCAGGGGTGACAGTCCCACACGAGAAGCCAGGTGACTGGCCCTGTTATTACCAGGCTGAAGTGATGACTCCACCTTGATGACACAGGAAAGGCACCTCTGGGTGTTGCTGGCCAGGACACGGCTCTTCTGTCACCACTCCCAGCACCTGGAAAGCCCCTCACGAGCCTGGCCAGCTGTGAGGACAAGGTGTTCCCTCTCCTTGGGCTGTCACGTTGTCCTCAGCTGCCCTGGGAACTCATCAGTGGACATTCCACACAGAGCAGGGAAAGCAAACCAGGTGAGATGCAGATGTTCACTGCACACACAGGTTGTTGGGCTGGAGGGGTAGCACAGCTGTCTAAGTTATCTAAGCCCAGCACAGGAGGCCTAGAAGATTGATGAAACCCTAAATCAGGCTCTGGTGCTGGAATTAGCTTGTTTTGCCTCTCATTTAATGAGAAAAGGTTTTGGCCTCCCAGGTGTATTGTAGCCCATTTATTGTAGCAGGTTTGGAAAGGAGAATCAAAACACTCATAATGAAGGGAAAGGGAGAGCAGTCGTGGCTTCCAGTAGGTGAATACCTCAGACCTCTACACACCAGGCTTCCCCATGGCCTCTTCTAGGGTTTCACCAGCACTTTATGAGCCTGCCCTTGCTCTACTCCCTCCAGATGACTTTATTTAGTTTATACTGGGTATCAGCAATCCCTTCCCCCCAGTATTTCTTAGCCAGACCAACAAGATGACCACACTCAATCCTGGCTGCTGATGTACTAAAACCAGCATAAAGCAAGGGCTGTGCTGCTCCTTGTAGGGCAGTGTGACCTTAGTAAGTCACCCCACAATTGTTCTCTTATTTTCTCCTTCTCTGCTGTTTCAAATATTTGCTCGGCCCCGGAGAGTTTTGCCAGAAGCAAACTTGAGCTTTCCAAGCCATGAGGAATACTGTGGCTTCTGGGGACTGCAGTGCAGTGGCACTGTCACCTCCAGTAAGTGACCTGGGAGATGCAGGAAGGGGCCTTCTGAGTGTAAACAGTCACACAGAAGGCACACAGTTACTCCCCCAATAGCAGATTGATACCATAGCTGAGACTCCACATTGGTGTCTTTTGGTTTATGTAGAAAGGCTTTTTTTCTCCTGAACTTCAGAACAGTAGACTGTACCATGGTAAAAACCCAAATCAAACCATCAGAAAGACTAGAAATGCTGACAAGGCAAGGATTCAGACACCTCCCACTGGAAATTCTAAACCATCTGGTTTTCCTCCTGTTGAACAAAGTCAAAACACAAAAATCCTCTGCAAGAGAACAGTGATTTTCACCCAGCTCTGCACAATCACCCTTGTTTCAGCCACCTGTTGGTCCACAGGACAATTTTCAGTGAATTAAAATTACACAGACTTCTGTGTAATAATGGGCACTGCCTTATAACAAATACCTACACTCTTTGAAAATGTAAACACACTCCTGAGAATAAAGCAGCTTTAGAGGTGAGGACCATTCAATCTCCAGGATGTCAGCTGGGTCAAAAGCTTTCCTTTTGTACACATCCCAACACAATTAAAATAAAAGCAAGCTTTCTTAAATAAAAGCAGGTTAACTGCCTAGGTGGTGCACCTCAATACACTTCTCTCTCTTTTTATTTTCTCCTCAGGAGGAAGATCATCTTTCTTTTGCAGGATGTTTATAGTGCAGCCTGGCTGACAGCATCCGGGAGATCTGCTAGGACACAGATATCTCTGTTCTCCAGTGACCTGACCTGTCCTGTCATCACCACAAAATCACCATCTCTCTGAACCATGTCCTTGCCTGTTTCAACAGGAATCTCTTTCAGCCTTAGAAAAATATATAGAAATGCTTTGTGTGGTCACTATAAACAGGAGGAAAAAAAAAAAAGATCTTCCTAGATTTTAATTGAGGAGAATCAGACACATAACTCTTAATGATTTTAAATTCTCTCAGGCTCTCTCAGGAAGGCACTCCACTAGAACTGGTGGTTTCACAATGGAAAAACAGTGGCATAATGTAGCATAATTTGGGTCCACCAATCTGCATCAGCCTTCCCTGAGACACATGCACATTCACACAACTGGTTTTACCACTCTCCTTCAGTACCTTGATAGAAATGCAATTCCCACTCTGCTAAGAGAAAAGGGAAATGTTATCTTTTCTGATTTTCTAGATGAAGTGCTGGTTGTGGTACAACAACATTTGTACCACATTCATAACATTTGTAAGCTCCAGTGTGTATTGCCAGGGCAAGGGGTGCTTTAAATATAGAAAGATGCTACATTTATCAGCAGCTGACACACTTGAATTATTGTTGGAATGAGGTCTCAGGTGGGAAGCAGAGACTGCGTGAGCCTCCAGCTCAGTAGGAGCTTGCTACTGAGCTTCCTCCACTGCTCCCACTACAAAAGAAGGCCAAACTCCAGTTCAAGGCTTGGCAAACCAGAATTGACACTTTTTGTGACTCACACTTAATTGGCACACGTCTGCAAGCAATACAGACCCACCAACTCCCTTTGCAGCAAAGACATTTCAAAACAGACACATGTTTTTGGGAAAAAATAATCACAAGGATGATTGTCTCTACCTCCATACTAGTATTGGGGTCAAGGTCATCACACTCTGATTCCTCTGAGCTGTTTGTCTCCTTGTTTGGCAGCATGAAGAGGAAGAAAGAGAACAAGAGATTAGAAAAGAGATTGGTTAGTCAGGGCAGAGCAGCACAATTGTGAGCAGCGTGGAAATGGGTAACAGTAGGGAAAATGCTCCTGAAACACAAAAACCAAACTGACAACAAAAAAAGGGAAGCAAAGGCAAAGACATGCTTTTGCCAGAGAAGCAGCAGTGATTCTGCAGTTCATTCAGGTAGTGAAAACAAGGAGGAAGCAAGAGGAGGAAGAACTGTGCCACCATGCTGGAGCAGCGCTTCCCTCGGACCCAGTCCTTCCTCATCCGGAGGGTGCGAGGGCGCCCGGGATGCAGCGTCAGGGCTCCTCCCTTTGCACATGCCAGGGCTACTGCACCAGGCTTGTAAGGCAGAAAGCCTCTGCAAAGGAAAACACTTCCTCATGGACTCTCCTGGAGAGGGGTGGATCCAAAGGACATGCTCAAGTGCTTTCCTGCATCAAGGCTGGGCTTTGGTTGTGTCAAAATCACAACAAGTGTTTGCTTGCCTCTGTTGGGAGGGAAAGCCCCAGATTAGTCCTGAGCAGGCCTCATGGTCGGTTTATAGGGGTGGATCCTCTGAGTTGGAGCACAGTAGTCAGGCACCCAGAGCAGAAGATGGAGCTTAACCCCACAGTTCTCAAACTTTTCCATACTGGGAGATCTCAGAGAAAGAGAGAGAGACGCAGACACACAGACACACAGACACACACACAGACGCACACACACACACACACGAGACCTTCTCCTGGCAAGACAGAGTCAGCATCTCTGCCCTGTCTGATAACATGGAAAGAAAAAGGTCATTGAGACCATCTCCCTAGACCAAAAGCCTTAAGAATCCCCAGACTGGGAACCCCTTATCTTAACATCTGGTGAAATATTGACCTAAAGAAAACTCATCAGCAAGGCCACTGGTTCACCCAGTGGCTTTCTCACTGCTGCAGCTGCTCTGATGAAGCAGATCAGAGGTCAGTAAATCACTAGTGTCCCAATTTTAAGTTATTTAACCATGTCTATACTTGGGTTTCTTAATGAGGATTACTTACTTGCATGTGGGATGCCAGGAAAAAGAAAACAAAAAACAAAGACTGCATTTTATCTTGCATGCAAAAATCCTGCTAAAATGGATACTACAAAAAAGAACAAAAAAAAAAGATAACCGAGGTCGAAAAAAAATACCACCAAACCAAAACAACAAAAAAAACCAAAACCCAAACTTAAAATTGCCACCCCCTCCCTCTCTCAGGAGAGGATGCTACTGGGGGTGGAAAGGATGGGAAGCAGGAGAGCAGCACAGAGCTTTCAGATGGCCTTACTCACTTTAACAGAGACTTTGTTCCCCAGAATATCCTTGGATTTACGTGGCCCATTGGCTTCATTTTTGCCACTGCTCTCCTTTTCCGCCCGCTTTCTCATGCGCAGGGTATGCCATGAACATGACTTCCTGTTGTACCAAAAAATGCAGCAATCAAATGGCAAATCATAGCAGGAAGAAAGGTTTTGGAAAGGGGAACCAGCATCCACATTTGCAACTACTGCAATTCCCTAGAAGGTGAAAGCCACTGGCAGGCAATATGCCTGTCTCAATCTCAGCAATGAGAGCTGAAGTTAAAAACCAAATCAAAGAGTTCTGCAAAGCAGATGTTGTGCCACACTTGCTGTTTAAATGCATGGAGCAGGAAAAAAATGTCCATGATGGAAGCACAGGCAACTCAAACTTGGTCATCTGGTTTCAGGGACTTTGTCTTGCATTGCCACAAATAGAAACTTATTTTAATTTTGCCACATTTAAAAGACCAACCTGGTCCTTAGTCTCCTTGGTTGAAAGTAGTGTAACAAATATATAAGAATGATCCTAATAGATTACTCAGTATAATGAACTTTAAAAAATTAAGAAATTCAAGTTGTTGTTCACTACGTGTTGCTCAGAACACAAACAGCTCAATAAATAGAAACTGGTTATTAATTTTTCAAGAGATAAGTAATTTCCTAGAATGACAAGCTCTGCTGTGTCTCTCAAGACCAAGAATTTCCCACTTGACTTTGACAGTTCAGTTAAAGAGGACATCGGTTAGCCATGGGTTTTGGCTAGCATTACAGCAGGCACCATTTCCAGTAAAATTTTCACCCTTTATTACTGCTCCTATGAACCTATTCTTAGAAAAAAATAAAAAAAGACCAAGACCAATCTTTGTAAGAGCAATGCTGTGTTGACAAGAGAATTGCATATCAAAGCAGACATAAGAAAAAATCAAAAGAGTTCTTGATATGGGTTTCATTTGGTTAAAATAGTGGACAGGTTGGGGGGGAATTTGGGGAGGGGTATGTTGTCCAAAGCATAAAGCTCTCAAAACAGCAGTGTGATGAGCTGGGATCCAGGTTCAAAGCATCTGCCCACCTTTAAGTCATGCAAATTTGATTTGCATGTTTAAGCCCAATGTTTGGCACATGTCACGTCTACAGTACCTTGATACATTTTACAAAGGAAGTTGTATGAAATCCAGGGATCACCTGTGATGCCAATAAAACGCAGTATGTTAGCAAGGTAGGACCCAAAGGACGCCCCACACAGCCGACGCTCCCCCATGAACACTGCGGCTGCCTCCTACGCGCCTCCTGCTCTTCCCTCAGCACCTGATGGGGGCTGCACCATAGCTCAGTTAAAGAACAAGCAAACCCTGCCACAGCCACAAGACTGAACTGGGTCATGACAACTGTTTTTGCAAGCAGGATAAGAGTCTGCACTAGCTCAGCCTGTAAGGACAGTTGTGTCTGAGCACAGGGAGCAGCAGAACACCCCGCATGGCTCAGACAGGCACTGAGTGCTGACTGGTATTTGGGTGCTTCTGGACAAGGTCCAAATGTGAACTGCACAGCAGGGGAAGTTATCCAACACTTCAGGACTGTTATGTTTTCCTTTAGGATATATAAGAAGCAAGAACGTGGCAGATGGGGCTCCCTGATCTATATAATGAATATTGGTGAATAATTCATGGTGCCAACACTGCTGGATTGACTGTATATTTTGTGTACAGTATTTGTCACAGAAGAGACAGCTTTATTACTCAAACTAAGTGGTCACTGTGATCTGGCAGACCAGATAGGGTAGAAGATAGCACAGCTCCAGGTTGTTTTTTACTCAGAGGACTCCTATTATTCAAGTATCTTTTTGTTTTCAGTGTTGTTTTAGCTGTTTGATTCTCAAAAACATCAAAACGTCATTTAGGACTTTAAATCTCATCGCTCTGAGAAAGAAAGAACTACAATTCACGTGTCTTTCAATTTTGTTACACCTTCCTGGCCACAATTCATCTGCCTACAGAATTTGATGCAGAATTTTACTGTACAGCTGCCATGAAATCAGTCTTCACCAGGAGTCTGGTACCGTGGATGATTCTAAGGGCACGTGGTTGCAAATTGTGGCTAGAGAGGAACCCGGGAATGGCCGTGGCGGGTGTGCAAGAGATGTGCCAAGCAATTCCTTTGGCTTAACATGCAATTCCAGGTAGCATTCATTACTGACTGACAGGTAAAGTCATCATTTCTCTTAACTGAAACGGCAGCAGAGATCAAGTTATTATTTTTAGTGAATCTGTCACAAAATCTTTCCTTGTGTTCAATTCTGCGCCTCGAGATATTTGTGTAAGGTAACACAATTTGTAGCATACATCATGCATTACCATCTAGTCATTTTAGATGTTAAAAGAAATCAACAGGTATTACTGAAAAGAGGGTTGTACCTTCTGTATTTAATACCAAAAAACCACTTCCTTGCATTAGTCATTTCAGACTGACAAATTTCTAAAAATCAGAAAAGAAAAATATATATCCACACATTTGTTAAATAAGCAACAAAATATTATAAACAAAATTAAAATCAAAACAAAACAAAATCAAACAAAAAAAAAGGGTCAAACTAATTCTTTTACCTCATTAAAACATGCTCATAGTGAAAATTTATTTTACATATTTAAAATAGTACATTTAAAATTAGTTACATTACAGGTACAATGATGAACATTGCGACTATTCATTATATTGCACAACCTGACTTCATCAATGTGAGTTTGTTTCTTTTTTTTTTTTAAATAGTGCAAAATACTTTTTACAGGAATGTACTTGGATGGGGGTCTTGCAAACAAAAAAATATATTACAAAAGTTACTGCAAACAGAAAAAAAAAACCAAAACAAATGAAAAAAAAGAAGATACAAGCTGTACAAGGAAATTGCCATAGACAACAAAATCTCTCCTCCTTGAGAAGCAAACCTCAGTCCAACACAGAGCCTGGATTTTTGTGTTTGTTTTTTTTTTTAATCTAGATGCTGTTATAACCAATATATAGATTAGTAACTTAATACAACATAAATATAAGTCCAGTCCAAGCAGGTCCATGTTGGTGTAAAATGGTGTCACGTAAAGCATATCTTTAACCATCTATGGTTTTATTTCTCTCCAAAGTATAAACAAAATCCCACAAAATGAAAATAAGCAAAACCCGAGCTATCCACCATGGCTGCCCGACGCTGCGGATTGACCACTCAGCTTGTTCCAATGGCACTGTAGATAAAAATCAGCAGGATTTCCCTAGCATTTGGGTTTGTTTATTTTTATTCATTTATTTTATTTTCCTCAAAAAATCCACATAGTGCTCCCAGCGAAGCCAATAGGGCACTTACTTGATGCTTCCATCGCTATTATCTGTAGTGGATTTAGGGAGGGGAGCCAAGATACTGCCAGGGATCCATCCTTCAGCAGCTGGAGAGTGGTCATTTGCAGGCTGGTACACCAGGAACATGTTCTGCTGGTTGATAGCAAGGATCTGAACCACCTCTCCTTGATTCACACAGATCTCATCCTCCTTCAGTGCATAGTAATCTTTAATCACCACCATGGAAGAGGTCCCATTGCACCCTCCCAAATCAGTCTGCAAACGGACACAACACAAACCGGTGAGCGCCCGGCGCGGAGGAACCTGCCCTTTCTGGCAGCAGTCCCACTACTTCATGTCCAGCCTAACCAGACCAGGGAAAAGGACACAAACACTTGGAAGTTCACATTGGCAGAAAAGGATTTTAAAGATCTGAAAGGTGGCAGTAACCTAATACAAACCAGTCTCCTATTTCACATCAGACTTCAAAGCTGCTAACGACTGTGTCCCTGGGTGTTCTCATCTGTGGGGGTGTCACAGATGAATGGTCTGTGTGAGCCAAACGGGGAGGAAGACAAATGAAGCTGAGTGAATACTCACAGTTAAATATAGGTCAGATGGAAACTGGCTTTGGTCAACCTCAGACAGCAGCAGGGTCCAAACACAGTTGGTGGCCACTGACTCTTTGGTGGGTTGTGTGCAGCGCACCGGGACCCCAATTATACCTTTAGCTGGCACCCTGTGAGCTGTTACGTGGGAAAAGGTCTAAGCTCTTCCCTACCACAGACCTTTTCAGGAATAGGTGGTTAATGGTTATCAGAGAAACCTGAATATTACTTCTGCCAGTACTGGTAATGGATACCTAGTTCACCAGATCTGCAAGCACAGTGCCCTGAAAAACATTGAGATCAGTGCTTAAGGGTCAGGCTCTGGCTCTGTTTCCCAGATGAAGTGTCATCCATGCGGATGCCAGGGCTTTTGCACGAGCTGTTTAATCCCAAATCACGTTACCCCATTGCTTCAGTATGTTGATTCCTGTTGACCTGGTTAGCTGCTAATTAAAGATAACATCATGGATCACCTGTGGCACAAGAAATGGGCTGTGAGATCATGTTTTATTAGATGAGCTCAGTACCTTGCTTTGTTCATACTTGTCTCCGGGCTGTGAGTGCTCATACCCTGTGCTGCCATTGGAGGTAGGTATCTTCAGGGGTGGGAGAGATGGGTTACGGCTTGTAGCCTTCAAAGGCTTCTCAGACCCTACTGGAATAGAAGAATGGGGCCTGGTGTTGGGCTGGGGGACCCTGCCGGCCTGGGGCCGCAGCACCGCCGAGCTGTTCTCCTTGCGCTGGTACTCGATGGGCGACTGCAGCGCTGCAAGAGAGGACAGGAGTCAGCCACCTCCTCCCAACAGCCTTGCCAGGGGCTGCAGAGGTGTTCCAACAGGTGGGATGGTTCAAACACAACAGACTCATACGCTGCAAACCAAACAGGAACAGGAGATGCCGCCCATGGAAGCACATGGCGCGTTCATGGCCAGACAGGACACGAGCACTCCACACCGTGCTGTGCATGAACTGAACACAGCACTCCAAGCTGATGTGAAGAACAGCTTCTCTAACCTACACAGTGAGTAGGCTAAAATGTTTGCCATTTATAGCATACATAATTGCATTCATTTTCTTTGAAATAGCACAAATTAATCACATCCTGTAGTCAAAATAAATGAAAGCCTGACGAAGAGGTGCACAGCACATTTGCAGTGAATTTTGCTAACATCAGAAAACACAGGTCAAGACCTTTAAGTCTCATTTGCATATTGCCCAGAAAGTGTGACAATTAAATACTCTTCGATGTGATGCACTGCAGCTTGGCTCTCAATGTGCTTTCTACGTGAACTGCTTTGGTTCAACTACTGGAACTGGCCAGCAAGTCAGGAAGTATAGATGGCATCAAGACATTAATACCAGCAGTCCAAACCTCTCCAGAAAATACCCAACAGGCAACACTGAACAGCTTCATAAGCCATAAAAAATAAAGTTGGCTTGTGAGAGTACATTTTATAGTCATGGAGAGAGCTTGCACTGGGAAATGGTAGGACAAAAATTCCAGACCATAAAGAAATAAAAAAACTGTTATGTTTGGAGGAGAAGGGATCAGGTCTGAGACTCACAGTGAGCAGATTTGCTGGGCTCAGGCTACCAGCCCCAGACCTATGGGCTTGGTTTTTTCCATGTCATGTGGCTTTAACAGATGATTTATAGTCAGTTAATACTGTGTACATGCATCAGACTAAACCTACTGGAATGCAGAGAGACTAGTCTAGCAAGAGGCAGACAGAGGACATAATGTCACAGCATCAGCCTCACCAGGGAACCACAACAGAAGGAATGTCTTTCCCAACAAAATGAAAAGGAAAGAAAAACAGAAAAGCTCAGCACCATACAGCACTCTCTCTAGCATTCCCCTTCCAGAGAAAGGCAGGACCAACTCAAGAAATCACTAAAGAACAAATGACTGGAAAAAAATCAATCAAGGAGGATGCCAGATCACCATTATCTTCAAAAGGACACAGACACATCTGTGGCAATCTGGAAGATTACTTGTCTCTAAAACCTGACCCTTGTCACAAAAGCAGATTGTATTTATGCCACAGTGACTGCCAGTTCCACTTGCTTACCTCAGCTGCAGCTGAAAATGGTTTGGTCCTGCTGCAGACCAGCCACAGAGGGCAAGGAAGGCTGGGGAGAACTTTGACAATGATTTGAACAGTGACATTTTGCTCCTGTATACAGTAAATAAGGCTGCAAGGTAGTTAGCAGGAAGATCTGAATGGATACTTCTCAATCCATCTTGAAGCAATCTACTGTACTCAGTGCTTTTAAAGGGTATTTAGCTGAGTGTCCATTTCTGACTGCTAATTCCACCATGAACTATCACAGTGATGCCTGGCTTCCAGCCTCCTGTTAAACATCTGTCAGTATTCGTAGAAGCCTCTGGCAAGAATCAGTGTCCATCTATTTGCATGCTCTCTCTTTCTCTCTCAAATTCCCCCCACAAAACATGATTAAAAGAAGGTACAGATGAATGGCATTTTCCTTATGAAACATGTCCAGCAGTGACAGACTTTCATTACAGCTTGCTTCCCAAAGAACAGTCACAACAGCCCATCATTTGATGCACAGCCTGTTTCTCAAGTTTAGCAGCTTTTACTTTTCCATGGAAAAAATGAAAAACTTGAATTTAACATTTTTACATTAATGAAGTTTGGATGCAAAAACATCCCTTGCTTTGTACATAGCCCCTACTCTTTAGGACTTCCCTGGTGAAGAGAGAAAAATCAGAGACAGCTTGGGCAAGAACTCAAGAAGAATATTTTGTTATTAAGTTTACACAGCATTGGCTCAGTGTGGATTTAATATGACTTTAAGGACAGAAAACATCTGCTTTAATGAATTGCAAAGCTAAAGATTAGTCAGCCTCAATAAGATTACATTCTAAAAGCCACTTAAAATATTCTGGACTAGACAGGCTCTCCTAGATACAGTATCATTTTCTTGGATCTTATTTATAGTTTTAAGGTAAATCCTTAAGCTTGTGTTTTAATAGAAATCTATTTTTACTTTTGCTTTAGAGATAGTGATGATTATGTTCCTAACCCATCAAACTGCTTGCTGGCCTCGTAAAAGATAGGCTGAATAGGGGCTATGGAGATGTCTCAGTAGAAAGAGAGGCTCACAGGGCAGTAAGTCCTGTGAAGATAAGATGGAATATTTTAAAAATAAAAAGAACAAGCAAGAAAGATATGGAAGGGGCATAAAAACCCTGCATTAGTGCCTGCAGAGCTCTCACAAGGCTTTTTAAAAAAAGTCTGCAACTGTTAGTGGAACTTATTTTTATTCCAATAATTCCAAAGCAAACTGCACTGTCACAAACCCATCAAGTTTTGGTACCAGCTGGTCAAACTGGAGCACTTAGGCTCTTCATCTCACCAGTGCATTTAAGGAATCATTTTGCCATGGTTGTATGAGGCCGTTTCTATTCCAACTCACAAAAACCCAGTATCAAGTTGTGGCATCATGGGTGAAATATATTTCCCTTCTCAGCCCAGACATAGATTCTGAACTGTCACAAACAACTTTTGCATGTAACCCCTTCCCAATTAAGTTCTGAAAAGTAAAATTAAGCTGAATTAAAATTTTTAAAACCTCCACATTGAAGAGAAAGGGAGCTTTGCTTTGATGTGAACTGAAAGAGCCTCTTCCCATTTTGTGGCAAAAAAATCCACAAAACCAAATAACAAACCCTGCCCCCAAAAACCACAAAACCTAACATATTGTGCCAAGCCCAAACATCTTGATTCTAGCAAATATGTTTTATTATTGAACATGTATTAAGCTATTAAATATAGAACTCGAATATAAGCTCTATAAAAGAAGCTGTTTTGAAATGAATAGTGCAAAGCAATCTTGGAGGCATCCAAGGTACTTTGTTGCTTCCAAACAAACAAAAGAGAAACTATTTTTAGATTCTTTGTACAGTCCTGTTCCCTTCTCTTACCCTCATCCACTCAGGAGCAGGAACAAGCTAAAATTGTTAATTGAATTTGATTCCTCTGTATTTTCAAATTACACACTTTTGTTGATTGTGTGTGTGTGTGTCTGGTTTTTGATAGCTTTTTCTGAACCGTATCTTTGAAACATTCTTTCAGACCACCTCAGACCTATTTCTACAGCAAAGCTGATACTTTGAAAAGGCCCCTTTTCATGCACAGCTCCCATGGCTGCTAGGAGAAACAAGCCCTTGCCCTTGTTTCCTTGCTCTTTCCTTTGTTTTGTTTTTTTAACTGAAAGCTGCTGCAGCCCTGCAGAGCTGGGACCTGTAGGGAGGTGCATGGTGAGGCAGCCTTCATCCCACCTCACATCCTCAGCACACAGTGATGTCTAACAGGAGGCTCCTGGGGATAAACCTTGCTCTGAGTAAATGAGAGATGCTCTGTGGACACAGTGGCAACCTGGCTTCATCATGATCTTCAGATGGCTTCAGATTTAAAATCTCACTGTACAGTGGAAAGCAACAGGTGACAGAGCCCTGCAAACCCCAGTACAAAAGTGCCACCAACAAAAGCACCAGCCACGGAGGGACCTGAGGAAAATGAGCCCAAGTGACACATGCAGAAGTGGCTCAGTAATTTTCTCACAGAGGAAACAAGGACATGAAGATCCTAAAGTCCATTCAGCATTGCAGTTTGGGAAACAGAACAAAGACCATGTACATACCATTTAGGAAATCCCGTTGTGTGTCCAGGACCTGGTTGATGTCCTGTACCCAAGCTTGTTTAATTTCTGGATTAGCTGCCTGCAAAATGACTCTCTCTGATGTTTCCCGGCTCATTAGAGCAAACTTGCAGGGATCATTGTCCACGTTTTCTTCAATGATAAGGTAGTTCATCTGAAACAAGCCAAGGTAAGCATTTCACAGGGAGCACGAGCTAACATTACACAAGAATCAAAACTATTGTGAAATGTTCCTGAAAATAATTAAGTGCAATAACAAACTGTTAGATCGTAATAAAAAGAATTTGTCTCATCTAGATATACCCAGATAAATCTAAATCTTAAATATGGTGCTTAATAAAGCTCTGACAGATGTACCAGACATCCACCCACCTTGTCTTGAATTACAACTTCTATTTTAAGTAACACAGAACCTGACTGATGTGCTTTAAATTTACTGAAACCCATAAACAGAACAAAAATGTTCCTATTAATATGTTAATAGTCTATCATTCCTCCAATTTAAATAAGTGTTTATATTTCTTGTCCTCTGATAAGAAAGTCTCAGTCATTAGAGCATTTTAAAAATGGAATAGACTGTGCACAGAGATGAAAAAAAAGAGCAATTCTCCCGTGATGCTCCAACAGATCTTATTTCTAGCAGATTAGAGTCATCTGTGTGTAATCATTTCACTTGACTGTAGTCACAGATACTCTTTCTGGAAATCATATGGATGGGAATTTTGGCTGCTGCCCTGCCCTTGGGAGACTTCTGTTTTAAGTGTACTCATAACTTTAGCTTTTCCTGAGATACTTAGAGTAGTAAACAAGAATAAGTTGGCATAGCCTCCCAAAGAAACAAGAGAGGGAGTGTCTTCAAAAGCAGACAGCTCTGAAGACTAAGGCAGTAATGTCCCCTAGAAGAAATCCATCTCTAATTGCTCTGTCTGTCAAGGTATGGAGATCCAGTCCACATTGAAATATTGTCCAGCATTCAAACTGCAAGATGGAATTAGCATCTTCCTTTGCTCCTGAGGGTCCCTGTGAAGTTCAGTGACAAGCAGGAACTTCCCTGACAGGAGGACATGGAAAGGACAAGGACAGGACACACAGGTGAGCCTGGACAGTGCTCTTGCTCCTGATCTGAGCTCATTTTCCTCTGGTTGATAGCCAAACCAATCCTGGTATGACTCCATGTAAAAGATGTGTAGAGTCCCCTAATCTCCTATTTTTGTCTCAGGGAAATGCATTAGGTATTTTGAGAGCCTGCAAGGTATCCAACTGAGCAGTATCTGAGATGTGCCACTTCTCAACACTAAGGACCGGATTGTGTAAAAGAGGATTCTCCGCTAATGCAGGACAAGATGCTGAAGCTTCTGTCACAGTCTGAGTGTGACAGACCTTGGAGAACAATATCTGGGAGTCCCATCTTGCTGACAGACCAGAACAGCTGCATTTGAACTCATATGCACTCTTTGCTCTGTGCCTGTGGCAGAGGGAAGAAATGGGATCTGTGGTGCTGGCTCAGGCGGAGGCGGGGATGCTCAGGGAGGCAGGGGAAGGTCCTGCTCCACTGAGAGCCACCGCTCCTCCCTCTGGGAAACAGACAAATGCAAAAGCACTGAGAAGCTCAAGTGGGGGCTGGGAGGGAGAGTGTGAGAGCTGCTGGCACATAAACTCCATGCTGAGGTGGGGGAGACACACATGGAGCCACAGGGGATCCCACACTTGCACTAGACACTGAGCTCTTTGCTAAGCAGAAGAAAAGGGGCTGGAAAATTAGAATACAGAAATTTTAAATTCAGGCAGCGGCAACAGCATTCCTTTTGTAGGCTGTGTAACTAGAAAAGCAACTCATACCCTTGAGGCAAGCTAATTTTATTGACATTAGGAGAGATTTATTTTTCTCTTTTTATCTACAATATACAATTCAGGAATTGTTTACTGCAGATAAAAGCCTCATTGTTATATATACAATAAACTGAAGTAAAAATGATTCATACTATTTCCATCTCCAATTTTAATAATGATTTAAATCAGCAAAAAGGATAAAATCATAGCTGATCATCTAAATGAAGATGATTGTTTATTTGTACACTTTGGGTTTTCCCTTTATAGCCTATTATTTGGTTGCAAACTATAAAATACACTGACTTGCAAATGGATATAGCCTTTTCAGTAAATGCTGCTGATTCCATCAGCCAATAAGACAACCTCATTTCAGTAAATATGCTGTTTACCATGAATTTGTTTAGTTATATATGTTAATATGCATTATTTCAGCTGATAGTGTTCTCTTCTATCTCATATTAATGCACCATTTAAAACTTAGAGCAAACACAATGCATTCCCCCATGTCTCTTAACCTGTATCTTTGAAAAGGAATCAATGCCAGACCGATTTCTCAGCTCTGAATGACCCAGAAATTCAAATGAATCAGTGATTTTGCTCTTTCTGCAGGCATAGCAAAGGCTGTTCTACAAGGAGATGTGCAGCACTCATTCACTTTCACTGACCATTTCACAGGTTAACTTTGCATTTGTTAAACAAAGAAATATTTTCACTGGTTACTTTCTGCTTTTAGCACCAGCCCCATAATCTGGACAGATTATTTAAAACCAAAATTAATTTCTCAAAACTCTCTTTACAGTTTATCTGGTTTTGTAATTCCTCACAGCTGTATTTTTAGAATGATGTGTGGTTTTATTTGTCTTTGAAACATTCTTGCAACATCTAAATTTGTACTAAGAGCCCTCACCCAAATTAGGGAGAGTATTTCCAGAAATATCATATTAAAGGCTTAGTATTGACTTATAGTTTGGCCTAAAATTACTGTTTTGGATCCTGTACCTTCATTTACCTTTTATAATCATGCATAAAAGCAACTATTGTAAATGTCCTTTGACTACTGCAGGTTTTGTAGCAATATTTGCTAATTCAGAGCTATAAATGACAGAGGATCTGCCCTGGCCGTGTTCCTTGTAAAAATTACCCAATAACTTTAGACACCCATGGTTTCCTTAGAGATGGCCTTAAGCAGCTTCTGATCCACTGAAAGGTAAATGCAAATGTTTTCTGCACATTGCTGTCCCCTACGACAGGATGAACCTTACATGGCCATCAAACAGAATATGCTTCTCCCTCTGCATTCCTTACCTTTATGCTCTTCTTGAACATGTAGCCTGGTGTTAGAGATCCTTTTCTAAGGAGTTCACTGAAGATAACTATTTGCTCAAAGAGAAACACCCTGCGCTCCTTGGGTCGAGACTGCACCCCAGAATCCTGCTCTGTCACGTAGAAGGTGTCCTGCTGCAGCAGCTTGCCTTGAGCTGTCAGTTTGCCCTGGGAAGCAGACAAGGCACCAGCATTACAAACCCTGACCCACTGTGATCCCACAAGGTGATATGCTCTACTTCAGGCAGCCCAAGTTTTCCAGGCAGCCCTGCGTTCATGTGAGACACATCACATCCCCCCTGAGTTACCAAAGCAGCAATCCTGTAAGTCGTGACCTCAGCTGAAGACAAACAACATAGGTTTTCCTTGCTCTCATTGCCACTGAGTACATAAAACCAAAAGCAAGAGGTCTCAAGCAGACTGTTTTGTACACTTCATTCCAAATCCTGTTCCCATTATGTTCCTGTAGTGCTCCAGCCAAGAGCTCTCCATTATGCCCTAAGCCAGCAGTCACTGACACAAACCTCTGAAGGTGCAAAGGCCAGGACCTACCTGTTTGCAGTGCATAAGACACTAAGACAAATCTTAATTAATTTTGAAAATAAGACCTCTCCCCAAAGCCTACCCTGGCTTATTTACAAGCCACAAGCTGTACCCTGTGGGTTGTAACTCCCAAGTCTCTTCTTGGATGTTGTTGAATTCGGCAGGAGCTGTTAACATGTTAATAATGCCAGGTGACCTTACTAATAGGCACAGCAGGTTGGTTCATCACTTATTTTGCTCTGGTAATAGATATAATAAGTCTCATTAAAGCTTGCAAAAGCTTTTACAGACCTCACATTTTGAAGAAACAATATGAATTGTCACAAGTTTAGAGTGAGAGGTGTGTCACTCCCCACCTTTGAAACCTCACCAAACCATACAGCTCAGCACTGCAGAAGAACAAGCCCTAGATAAGTAGCTTGGGTAGATTGTAGAGACTATCATAGAAAGTAATTTTCCTTGCCTAGTTATTATTATAAGAAGAATGCAAATGCATACCTCAAAGCCTTGGAGGCGACCCAGGTTCATCATGTCATTGCAACGTTTTGGTACAAGGCACATTAATTCAACTGCTTTCTGTTGAGGAAAAAGGATGTTGCATTATTACAAGAGAACCAGAGGGCTCCTGAAAGCACAGTGTCAAATAATGAAGTTCAATAGCAGGATTGCTGTGCTCATGGCAGGCCCTGATGAATAGATATCTAAAAGAGGATGGTGCAGGATGAAAATGCAGGACTGCGCCATCATATTTTAGTTCTGATTTAAGCTAAGAGAAATCCCACATTTAGAATACCAGCAGGATCTTCAGCTATTGTCAAAGGAATACTGGGGTTTTCATTTCTCCACACAGAGTCCCATTAGCCCTATTGTCCAGGGCATGAAAATGTACCTCTATCTCGGAGCACTCCAGACCAGCTTTTTCACTGTACCTCAGGAAGTCCTGGAGAAAGCAGAAAGGTTTGCATTAAGGCACTTGAGGAAAGAGAGAACAAAAGGCACCAGTTTGAAAAGGAAAAAGCATATTCAGCATGTGATTTTCTGAGAAGACATTTGCTAATATTAATAAATTCATCTTCAGAGATTGCTGAATGTCATAACCACTTTAGAAATATGGAAAAGGGGTGGATGGTTGTTGAGAAGATCACAGAAAAAAAGGCAAAGCTGGGGTTAGACATTGGCACTGCTTATTTGACCCCTGTCTTAAGCCACAAGACCACACAAACACACACACATGAAGATTTTCCTTTTGACATTTTGGGGAACACACTGCTGTGCCTTTGCTAGTGTGCAATTCCCAAACCTGGGCAGATGGCAGCCTGCTGGGGTCTAGTTCATAAAGAGGAGAAACCAGCTCAGAGCCCCAGTGCTGCTGGAGATTACAGGGTGGGTTCAGACATGCCTGATTTTAGATATTGGCTTCAGACCCCTCGGGATGAATTTTCAAAGTGCTGAGTAATCATCATTATGGATAAGTCAGCATAAACCAGAGCGGTCAGGCTCCTTGGGAAAAAAATTGTGGTGAGCTCCCCAAATTTTAAGACGACAGAATATTCTGAAAATAAATTTCTTCAGCTAATCTGAAGGCAGATATTCAGAAATAGAGGCTATAGCATTTACTAGAAGCATGCCATTCGGCACCTAAGACAGACTTTAGCAGGAAATTTGTGTATCTTTGTTCCAATTAAAAAAAAGTTGAAAGTTTGCTCTGAAACTTCAGAGGAAGAAAAGTCCTATTTGAAGTGTAGTCTTCTATAAAAAAATTTCAAAAGAAAGTTAAAAAAAAATCTGTTTACTATCCTAAATTACAAACCACTCACACAGATGTGGCCTCCTGCTCTCTGGACACTTTCCACAGGCCTCTGTCACTGCATGCCCAGAGAGCAGACTTCTTTTCTTCTAATTTGATGTATTTATTCCTCAGTTAAGTCTAAGGCTAATTTAAAATAACAGCATCTAGTGCAACATGCAGACTAGAATTAAATCCAAACTGTATTTTTTCACTCACCTTGAGAAGAAGCTGGTACTTAGTTATTCTTTGAATGGGTTTAATCAAAAAGTCACTGATGGTCAGCCGTTGGCTTATTTCCTGCTGAACCTCCTAAAAAAAGAGGATTAAAAACAATTGCAAACAATCACAGAGTAAGACAGACAACATGATAAAACGTCTCAGCAGAGACGTATTTCTACTGAAACTTGGTCTGTTCTTAATCTTTTGTTTGCAAGAAGGAATTTCTGAGGATTTAAAAATCTGGCATACCCTATTTAGGCAAGGCCTGGCTAGAAGCTGTGAGAGAGCTGGGAGGCGTTGGGAAGCTCAGGATCCTTCCTGCTCTGAGCTGAGCCAGCAGCCCAGCCAGGGCTGAGGGTCACCCTCCCCACTGCAGTGGGGATTAGCTCTCCAGTGAGTCCTGCAGAACAACCTCCTGCTCTGGGGTGAAAGGAAACATCTTTCCCTTGTTAAACAAGCTTCTTTCACATTACTATCAAAATGTGTCTAGTCCCAAAGACTTCTTGAAACAGACAGAGTTACTGGGGATTTATGAGAGGCACCACCCAGCTCCAACAGCTTTTACCTCCCCTGTTGTTTGTACACTACCGATTTAAAAGTCTTGTTTTACTTGGAACGGAAATTAGTGCATTTGTGCTACTCTGAGGGCCACACACAGTTAGTACTGAATTAAATATTTATTAGAAATTCACAACATGAGAATTTGAAAGCAGTAAATAATAACACTTTCTCCGTATGGCAGAGACCTCAGCACCACGTGCACTATCAAAATCATCAGGAGTTTGTTTTAGGCAAACCCCACAGGTTACAGAACAGTCTCCTTGACCTGGACTCAGAGCTGTAAGCAGTAATAATGAGCTGTGCTTACCTCAAAGTACGTTTCATACTCAGCTACTATATACTCAGAGCGGGGCTTGTTTTGGCAATACACCACATACATGTGCAATCGCCGCTCCTGTGGAGGCAAGAGGCACAGCAGCCATGTGAGAGACTGGCTACCCTTCTGGTATTAAAAGCTGGCAGAAAGTTGCTACGATATTCTCCTTGGTCTTCCTTATTTATGGTTTGATCAAAGATTTAGTTTGCTAAAGCAGGACAGAAAATTGGTAACTCGTTCTGTTCGCCACATCCGCACTTAGGCAAGGGGAGCTTTCTGAGTTGTGGTCAGTGAGAGATGTTCTACCCCACACTGACAGGTCTCTAGACTTAAGCTTTGGCCAACATCACATGAGCATGTAAATTGTAGCAGTTGGCAAGCACCTGCCATAATTTATTTTGGCAGATGTCCTTGACCACATCAATTTGCCCCCCAGTTAGATTGTCATTAAGGAGACAATGATTAATGCCTTAGTGCAATCCAGCTGCCCACTGAAAATGTGTAACTATAGGGAAACTTTATGTGTAAATTCAGTTTGGACACATAAAAGTATGGAGTCATCACAAACAGAAGTTTTTGAAAAGGAGCCATCACACCCTAAAAGGCAATTGTAGTAGATATAGGAAACAAAGTAAAACTTACATGCTTAATAAAAAGCTGCGCTAAACGCTCAGGTTCTTGAAGACATTTTTCCAGTTCACCCAGGAAAAAGCTAAAAGAAAGAATATGAACGCTTCAGAACACTTCTTTAGGTCATCCCAGCAGCAAACTAGTCATCCTTCAGATGTAACACTGGCATTTTAACACCAGTATTCAGTAATAAATTAAAAGGTAAGCCCTTAATGGTGGGATTTCTAAATCATTAGATGAGAGCTGTGAAATGTGGAGGTCTTGACTTGCAAACTGTCTGCTCTTCTTTCCTATGAGGCTGTTTTCAACTTTCAGAAAGTGCTGATCACTATCTAATTGCAAGAGTTGCTTTTCTTCACTGAGAACTCCCAAAGTAAAACCCTCTCATATACCAAAATGCTTGTGAAAACTCAGCTTATGAAAACTCCCATTTTACCAGGAGTTCTCAGTTCCATGGGCTGATTTGGAGTACTCGTCAACATGAAAGAGATTGCTCTATGTTTCCACCTGAATAAATGATCAACATGATTTGCTGGTGGAGTTATGGTATGTTCTATTTCCCACTGGTTTTAATTTCATAATAAATCACAATATCTAATTCATAATAGTCACAGTAATTCATAAACACCATCTCCATCTTGACTTGCAGCTTCAGGGAGGTCATTCATTTTAGCTCAAATGCCCTTATCAAGAATATTCTGGAATGCCACAAAGTGAGCTGAAAACTTCAGAAACATTGCTAGATTTTTCTATCTGGTAGGCAAATCCAGACAATCATCCTGTCCATGATCTTCCTGTTTTTCATTTCATTATTTCAGTCTCAAATGTCTCCACAGATTGGCAACAGTAGCCAGATTTTGTGAGAGGACATGCTTTCTGATCCCAAGAAATCCCAGAACTTCAAAAAACGATGCAAATTGGACAGATGTCCCAATTAAAAATCTCCACTGCTACCATTACATACAGCTGCTTCCATAACCCAATCCTCTATAAATGCTACATTCATCTGCATTTAAATAGACTTCTTGACCCAGATATACAGAGCTAAAAATAGGGAATCTTTCCATTTGTGTTACAGAAAACTCCTATCCTCACACTTACTCAAGGAATGGCACTGATAAACACATTCCATTTTCTGGTATCAACATAAAGTGAAGCTTTCTCTGACATTTTTAAATTTGTGCTCACAAGGTCATCTGTCAGAACATAAGGATAGGCACAGACCATGGGATAAACACCTATGGGACACATCACAGCGAGGATATTGTGCTTCCTAGGTGAGGGAAATGTCCAGAGCTGAAGGAAGATCCAGCCCAATGCCCATTGTTCGAGTCTGTATATGCATGCTTAAAGTTTAGCTGGTTGGAGCTGCAGAGAATTTATGAGTGGCAGAATTGAAATGATGACCATATTGTCCATAACCAAGACATTTTTCACAAAGTTACATGGGAAATGGCCCAGGGTTTGTGTTTCCAGCAGCTTTTCAAAATCTGCTTCTAAGAAATGTAGTTCCCAATTCAGAGCTAAAAGCATCAACTTGGCCAAAGCATGCTAGGGCTTTCAGGTGAGAAGGAACTAGAAGCAATCTGCATTTTATCACCCTTCTAGCCAAACATCACTGGTATGGTCAGCCTTCGTGATCCCATCAGCTGCATGTGAAGATATTGCTGAGACACATCTTAAAGAGGAACTAAACCAAAAACTTACTCTTTGTGCCAGTCATAGATTTGGTGAATATTGCCAAATACAATCTTGTCTTTCCCTTTCATATCTTCAGAAACTCCTTTTTCTTCCATCCTCTTCATGAAGCCCTTTAGGATTAAGGATCACTGATTCAGCAAAGGACTCATTTGAAGGGGGAGCACAATTACACTCTTTTTCTTTTTTAAAGAAGCAAAAGTTTAATGCCGGGAGTTTTTACACTGAAAATGCTTAAAATATCTTTCATACAATTTCAAACCAGAAACCTAAGTAGATACTTTAAATTACACAGTTTGCTTCAAAGAAAATTTTAAAGGGTCTGTTCAGACTATCTGCAACACTTACACAAAACAATATTAGATGTAATTGAAGTGACAAGTGCAATTGTAAGATAAAGTAGTTTTTCAAGCTCTTGGCTTCTCTGGTAAGAGGAGGAAATCAGACTTTATAGAGTCTATACAGTCTGTAGACTATAAAGTTCTTCCATTCATCACCACGAGTATCGTGTGGGAGCACAAAACCAAGCAGTAAGTTTAGAGTCACAAGAACAGGATTTCTCACACCTCCTGGGAGTTTCTTTGTAAGTCTTTGGAGCATGACAGCCCTGTCAGGTTTGCCAGTGGTGCATACATAACACAAATGTTTCCCAGTTTGGAAGCTGTTGAAAATCACTGTTAGATAGACTGGTAATTCTCTCTGGACTAGTGAATGCCACTAGTGAATCACATGTCTGCAGTTCTGAGTACTTGCTGGGAAAAAAACTAAACCCTGCACTGAGTTAGATGTGACAGGTGATCCCTAGGGATCAGCCAAATCTTTGCAAGTTGAAGCTTAAAAAAGACTGTTTTTAATGAAAAAACCCCTCAAGCTCTCTTTTATTTCAGGCTTTTTTGCAAAACAATAATCTACAGGACACACGTACCTCAACACAGTTCCAGGCCCAGCTTCTGGAGAGGTACTCAGACACAGGACATAAGTCCAGGTGCAAATTCAAGGAAAGTATGTGTTACCATTACCCAATATGATGGGAAGAAAAACATGGAATAAGTGGTAGGGTCATAAGTTAATTTTCCACCAATGCCTCCAAAGCTGCATTACAGCAAAAAGAGTTTGTCACAAGTAGGGTAGCCAAGAAAAACCTTTGCACACTGGAATTGAACCTAAAATACAACATTTGCTAGATGGAAACAAAAATAGTTTCCAAAGGCATTTCTTCTTGTTTCTGTCAACATGAGAAGGGGACCATGGAAGCAGACTGCAAAATAAAGCAGTTTGTTTCTCCTGCTGTATTTTTTGTTGTCACTTGTCAGCATGGTGCTTTTTAGTGGGAAAACATTTTGCATAGCAGGGTTTGCTTCAGCTCACCTCCACAACAATTCCCAAGTCTTTGACGTAGTCTTTTTCAGTCTGCACCAGCTCATTTAAGACAAACCTAAATTAAAACAGAACACACAAGTATTTGACCATAATTCTTGATGTTACCATTTGCTCCTTTACCACATACAACCTCACCATAAAACCCCATCATCATCCAGATCACATAACACAATTCACCCTTCACTCAGAGCTCAGTGGAATGTAATAGACAAAAACATCACATGTCAGGTCAGAGTAGTCTCAAATCTCTTAACCATTCTTTCCTGCTATCCCTCTTCCCCCATGTCCCAGGATGGTGCAAGAGCAGCAGCACAAACAGCTGCCTGTACCTTAAACTACCCCTCCCTGATCTCCTCTCCCCATCCCCTACACAGCTCCCCTGAGAATGATGGACACGTGTCCTGACCCAGGACAGGAGTGGATTCCTTGCCCCAGTCCATCTGGCTTCACCCAAGATTCATCACTTAAGTATCAATTTGGAAGTTTCAAACACTTGGAAAAGAAATCCCCTCTCCTGTCATAGCTAAGAGCTTTATCTTTTGGAGCAGGTAATCTATGTGTGGGTGTCAAATGTTTTAACTCTGATTTCCAAGCTAATAACCCCAGGTAGGGGAGTCATCTGATGAAGACCTGATGCATGCAAACAACAGCAAGCTAAAAAAAGCCCCTCCTTTGTAACTCAAACTGACTAATCACATAATGTTCTTTTGAGGATAATTAAAAAAAGTAACAGCTTGCTGCAGACAGTTTGTCTCTCAATTATGCCAATACATAGATTTGGCATATGACAAATAAACTCCATCTGTCCTCAAGTTTGCTATGGCAGTAACAAGTCTAACAAGACAGAGGAGTGCTTTCATGTCTGATATTGCTCTGTCCACATCAAACATCAGACTGACCCACTTGAAGTGATAGGACTGAGAGCTAAACGTGCTAAGATAAAGCCTGGAGAGGAAAAAACCAACCAGACTGGCATTGCAAGGCGAGATTTAGTTAGGAGAGAAAATAAACCCGGCTCCTGCTGCGCTTGCAGCGTGTCCCTTGCTCAGACAAAGCAGAGGCGATACTTTTTCCGTGTGGCAGAAAAAAGTCAAACAGCTTCTTGTTGGTTTGAGAGTGAAATCCAGCCCCCTTGGCAGCAGGCAGAGCTGGCAGCAGCCACACCAGACCCTTGTGCTCTCCAGAGCGCCGTGCCAAGCTGTGCCCAGGCAGCAAACACGTGTGAGCCAACAGGCAGGAGGCTGCTCCTTCCCAGAGCACATGGCCTGAGCAGGCGTGTGCTGCACAGCCCCTCGAGCTGCCTGGCCCACTGTGCCCTTGGGACAGGCTCCAGAGTCCCCTCTGCCCTTGGGACAGGCTCCAGAGTCCCCTCTGCCCAGACAGGAAGGCCAGGAGGGGACCTTCCAGCTGGCACCACCTCTGTTCACATTGCTCCCAAGAGGCACAGAGAGCTGCAGAGGGAATGGGAGAACCTCTCCCACCTACAAGGATCCACCCTGCCAAGCTCTGCTCTAAAAATGAAGCAGCAGGTACTTATAGTACAGAACACTGCAGGACATGCAGGCAGCTGTGTGTATAATAAAAATCAGTGCAGCAATCGAGTTTCTGGTGAGCAGAGAAAACCTGCCAATTCACACCTCTACTACGATTCAGGGTCCGCACCTCCACTGCTTGCTTTAAATTCAGCACCAGGGCTCCCTCTGCTCCTCTCTTCCTACCAAGCAGGAAATCAGCCTTGATCATCTCTACTCATTCTCTGAAGCCTACCTGATGCAGCACCTTAGAGGTACTCCCAAATATAAGGTTTCTAAGATGCATGTAGGCAAAAATTCAAGTTCACTCGTCTCCTGCTCTGATAACAGGGAGCAAGGGCAGGGAGCTATTTGCAAAGTGCCCTGGTCACCACAGGTATTGACTACACAGCTGTATTTAAACTGACATGAACAGGATTTCTGATTGAGTCTGAATAGCTGGATATCTTGCTGGGTATCTTGGAAACTCTGTATTAGACCTATACTGAACAATGACACTCAGTAAGACTATTGTCCTACTCCTCACAGAAATGCAGCGATCAAGCCTGATGGAATAAGGAGCTTCCTCACACCAGGGCTAATTGCTGGCATGGATGTGCTGCCAGGAACAGAGGACATTGCTGCCCATGCCTGTACAAGGGTTCAGCTGCTGTTTTGTGGGGATTGGAGGGTCATAGCTCAAGCTGGGAGATCAGCTGCTTCACATGACTATGGAATTAAACCCAGCAAGCTGCAGGGACACAGAACACAGACACAAAGGAGCTGGAGGGGAGACAGATGTCTTGTGCTGAAAGCCACTAGCAGGTGCTCCTAAACATCCTGGTGGTTAGGAGTTCTGGCAGCTACTAATTGCATGTAATAGGCTGCCAGTCCCCTGCCAGAAGCGTTCCTGTAGCTGAGCTTACAATGGCAGAGGTCTCTGCACTAAAACTGCAACCTGCAGTTAGCTGCCAGCCACCTAATTAATGAATTGCTGCCTGAGAACTCCAGATCCTGCAATACTGAGGAGCCTCTAGGAGACAGTCATGGGCAGATAGGTTCCATCCAGGAACGCTGACAGCTGCCTTGTAGAAAACTTCTGCCATTGACAAACACATCTAGGACTGTCATGTTCTTGTCTGCTGCTGGGACTTGCTCCAGTCTCTCACTATATCCCTTCTCTGGCTTCCTGCAACAAACTGCAGGAGCAAATGATGGCTTTCACAGACCTGTGACACTTTCCTCCTACTTAATTTTCTACTCTTAACCACCTCCTTGTTCTCCCTGACTTGGCACCTCTCCCAAATGGGGTGCTCTTCTTCCACCTCTCACCTTATCACACTCCCATGAGAGCTGTATGGCACATTACTACGTTACTTTTCCCCTCAATCTACCATTTGACTAGATCATTGCAGTTACTGTTGTTAGTGTAAGAGGTGACACAAAGAAAACAGCAACCTCAGCTTTCTTTCATATAATTCTTAATCCTGTGGCTCAACTTCTCTGTATTCTTCAGCTGAACACACATTTAAGAAATGCTTTAATCATTATAGGCTTTGAAGGAATAAGCATTATTTTTCTTAAATTTAAAGGGGTGTACAGCTAATTTTAAAAAATTAACTTTCATGAGCTGTCACCACTTCTTTTTTCTCCCATTACCATGAACATGAGGGTTTCCCAAATGGAACTTTCTTTGCAGTGGTGTGTTTCCATGGCAGATGCATCTGAATTCTGTCCCTTCCTTTGCTAATAATGAGGGCAAAAAATATATCTTTCAAAAAATCTTAGAGGGATTTTTCTTTTTCTCAAAGGTAGCTAATAAGGTCAACCACATATCCCCCCTCTGAGAGCTGATTTCACCTCTGGTGATGCTGTAATTACCAATGCAAACATCTCAGTAATACCTGTTGAGCTCTTCAGAGGCTTTTACAGCAATAGATATTTGCTATCAGGTGTAAAAGCTGTACATTTTAGAATGATGATGAATTTCCTGTGTGGGGAAGTGCTTTTATGAAGTGCTTTTACAGGTTAAGAAAACCAGGAATCAAGCAGAACACAGTTTTACTCTCAGTTCCATGGTCATTCACTGACTACAAAGTACTCCTGGAGTGCTGCTGTGCATCCTCCTGGGGTACGTATTTTGGAAAGAACCAGTAACACAACTTACATCCTGCCTCTCATTGCTTTGGCTTTTTGTTCCTCTTCAAGGTTTCGTGGGGGAGTTGAAGGCGTCATTCCTTCATTTAAGCAGCCAGTGGCATCTTTTAAGCCTCCTCGGTAAGATCCTCCTTCAAGGGTCTAAAAAGCCCCAAAGAACAATAGAATAAACATTCTCCTTCAACTTCAGCATCAGTATTCAAGTCAGTTCTGCAGCCAACACTACAAAGTATTCAGAAACGCTCTCCTGCAGAATTTCATAAAACACAACCAAACTAGTTTTAGGTTGATGTAGGACCCCACAAAAAAAGCCTTAAAGTGGAGTTGTCATCCTCTTGTTATAAGGTGGAAAAAGATGTTCCAGTAGATCTGAAAAAAAAAACTTCTTCCAAGTTATTTCAAATCAACCTGGAAAAATCCTGATGTCTCAATCAGGACCATTGTTAGGCTACATGTTGTTAAAAGCTCCTCTGCCAAAAGCTGAATGGGGGATTCTTATAGTAAAATAAAACATGAAATAGAAATAGATGGACGCATAGTAAGGTTCTACAATTAATGTTTGCCCCAAATCCCTTGAAAGTAGTTGTAATAGTCTAACAGACTGCATGTGGGGGAGAGAAAATAAAATATCATCAAAAAAATATGTATGACTGGATTAATGAAATACTTTTCAGTTTGTTAGTCCCTCAGTGGAATAAAACTATTTTAAGTGAATTTTCTGGGAACAGCCTTCTTGGTTTCCCATGCCACAAAGAGCTCCTTTACCACTCACGCCTTATCAAGCACGTTGTAAACACTGACTCTTTCATGTACCAACATCTCAAACTGAGAAAATACCAAAGTCTTCTGAAATGATTCACTAGGTAAAGATGCTTGCTCAGAGTTGCACTAATTTAATGATCACTGTGGGGATTTTTAGATTTTTTTTTACTCTCTTCATCATTCTAGTAGATGTAAGAAAATGAACCTTTGTAGGCTCATCATATCCCTGCTTGTTAATTATGTTGAACTTGTTCAGATAAAGCATTTAGCTAATTTTAGAGGTCCTGGGATATGTAGAAAAAGGTGTAGCTTTGATATTAACATTTTTGAACTGCACTGGGAAAACTTAAAAGGAGCCAAGATATGACACAGGATTTACTCCTTGTCCACCAGACATGGGGATCAGACAGTGAGAACACACGATATGAAATTTTTGAACAAATTAATCCCAGAGCATTTTTATTGCTTATTCCACTCCCTGCAAGAAAGAGTTGACAAGGCAGATTAAAAGTGACACATGAATCTTTGTAAAATTAAATCACAGCAGAGATACTTCAAGCAGTTCCACTCTTTAGAGAGTCATTTCATCGAAACCAGAACACCAAACAAATTCACGTTGGGTAGTAAAACCCCTGTGCCTCAGAACACGCTTTAAAACAAACAAAACATCCCACTGTGTAAAATATTTGAATACTATAACAAGACCCCAGAAACTGTAGAGTACAGTAGCTCATGCTGTGCAAAGCCCACTCCAGAAGTGACTTTTGATTGTGCAGCGCAGAGCCTGTGTGAGATGTAGGCTTCATCTCACAGGTGAGCAAAACATTGGGCACTACTGAGAAGCAGAGCACACAGGGGTAATAAAAGCAGAGCGGATGAAGGTAGAAAGCAAGGAAACCAGAACAAGAGGTAGCCTTTAAAGCCCTTCCTTAGAGTCACATTGGGCCTGTTGTGTACACAGTTTTCACAACACTAAACTTACCAGCTTAGTTTTGACCAACTTTTCTATTGCACTGACAAGATCCGCAGCAGTTGGGACATCGGAGGAGCTCTGTCGAGCAGCTAGCAAAGAAGAGGACTGCAAGACACCAGGTGGCAAAGGAAAAGCAAGTTAGCAGGATGAGAAGGGAGAAGGAAACCAGGTGGTCAGTGAAGAAGCTTCTGAGACAGAAGAAGGAACGTGGAGGGTGAGAGGGACACATGCAGGTGAGCGAGCGCTGCTGTGTCAGACAAGCATGGAATTGCCATCCACTTCTGGCTGCACATCTCCCTGCAGCAGCTCCAAGACTGGAACCAGGGAAGAGCATCAAATAACTGAAGTTCATTTACAAACAGGTTACATTTCTCTTAAAGTTGGTTCCTCCTTCTAGGGCCATTTACAGTCTTACGGGCTCCAGAAAATTGATTTTCTTACTGCAAATGTAAGAAATTACCCCCTCCCCCATACATGCATATTTGATAAAAGCAGTTAAGCACAAGGTACACATGGCATTTCAGGCAGTAGGGGAGGGAGGCAGGGGTGAACAAATCATCCTCCATTCTCTCCCCACAGATCAATTACAACTCCAAACGAACTTAAGATGACATCTCCCACTCATGCAACTTCAGTCATCTAAAACTCCTCTGTACCCTCTCTGCAATCACTGGAGACAAAACACCCCTAAACGCCCCACCTCTCCTGGGTACCTGGCACAGGAGGGCAGAAAAACTCTGTTTTAGTTGAAGGTTTTTGCTGTACAAGGGCAAAATCACCCCTTGCTGGCTGTCCTCAGTCTGAACATCCAAACCCACTTGATAGCTATGGGAATTGGGATTTATTAGCCCACCTGCATATACATTTCTTCCGAAGGCAACACAAGCACTGACTAAAACTACAAGCCCTTGGACAACCTCCTTTTGTCGTCAGGCTGACCCAGACAAAAGCATGGCTAAATTTTTATAAATTATGAAGAAGATTATTTATCCCTCAGCTGCTTAATGAAAGTATTGTGGAGGGCAGCTATTTCAGTGAAGTCACTGTGCAGGTGCCAGCGAACACGCATCTGAGATTCAGCAGCGCTGGGGAGGGAGATGGGGAAATGGGATGGCAGGAATGAGGCAGCTGGTCACCCTTTTTCAGCAGCCTTTTGGGGAGCTGCCCCTGTTGAGTGACACATGCCCAGTACAAGGAAAAAAAAAAGCAAAGGAGATAAATCCTAACAAGAAGCCTTGTGACAGAACAGAAACATGAACACACTGCTACTCATCAAGTTGTCTTTCACAAATGATACATCTAATCAACAGTTCTAATTGAAACAACAACAAAAACTACAGGTAATCAGCCTGGTAATTGAGGAATTAGGCTGGTAATGAAGGAATCTCATACTAATGTAAAAACTCAGCCTGCCTCTTTCACCTGCAATGCAGATGGATGTGTCTAGGAACAAAAAAAGCCTGAAAAAAAGGACTTTGAAGAGATACTGGACAAATACATCGATGATAAGTGCCAAACATAGCCATTGTAGCAGGAGGAGTCCAATTTTTGGAGGCACTAAACAGCTGTTGCTGTCACTTATTTTAACTGAAATTGCTCAATATCTCTGAAAAGTAAATAACTGCAGGATTCTGAAGGAAGCATGAAAACATTTGCTGCCAACAAGAATTCCAGGGTTAAATAAAACTTCTGTGATTGAGAAGAGTCTGTTTGAGTGGGGAAAATAGAAATACAGTATTTCTATTCTTCAGGAAACAAATTATGAATTTCTAATATGAAAAGATCTCACAATGTGTCTTCATGAGAGCCTCCAGGAGCAATGAGGCACAATTGCTGCAGTCTGGCAGATGGACGGAGGGAAAAGTGTCACCTCCCCTACATGCAGATATCTTCGACCTACCACAGCTACTGCCCCACACTGCTGCTGCTGGTCCAGCCTAAGCCCATGCCTGTAAGCACAGAGGGAGGACATGAGCAGGACACTGTGCTCAAATTAACACCATTAAAGAGCTTTCAGCTCCAGCATGGCTCAAACATTGCTAATATGGCGCTCCTGTGATAGGAAATTCAGGACCCTATGGGCTCAAGTTTTTTACCCCCCAGACAAAAGGTTGAATAGGGCAAGAAGAACAAGAGGAAAAAAGAGGTTTCAGATGCATCTTGCTCTAATTAATCTTCTGTTTTAGGAGTGGGGGAAGAAAAAGGATGCCAAAACACTCTGTAAAGCTCAGACATCTGAAGCAGAAAACAGCTTAGTTCCATGACATTTATGCTGTCAGAAACATATTTAAGAAATACTGAAATCACATGGCACATCGGACACCAAAAACAGTGACCTGAGCTGCAGCACTTCTTAAAAAAAAAACCAAAATAAAATCATCTCCCCAAAACCAAACTAAGCCCCGAACACTTAGCTAAACACCATGGGGAATGAGCCAGGAGCAATTGTGCTGGGCATGGATCCACCAGGGCTCTGCTCTGCCGACCTTTCGCCTCTGCCCCTCACCAGAGAGCCATGAGCACACAGAGTGCTCCGGGGGCAGGAGTCCACAGCTCCAGCTGCTTCCTTCTGCTCCTGCTGCCACCACAATGTCATAACATTTCCTGACAGATTAGCAGCAAGCCCCCAAATCCTTTACTCCATCACTCTGCTCCTTGAGTCCCAGAAATATTTACATCCTCCTCTCTCTGTATTTCCAAACTTCTGCTTGAACCTTCCCCAAGAACATTCTGGGTTGTTTTGGTTTTTCTTTCCTGACAATTTATTAATCTCCCCTATCCTTGCCTCTTTGCCTGCAGCAATTACAATCAGAGGACAGCAATACAGAAGTGGCAGTGCTAAAAACAGATGCCAGCAGGAAAGCAGGAAACTGAAAAACAGGAGGATGGTTTTCTACAAAGGAGATGACAGCACCAGGAAAGGGTGGGGGGACATGTAGAGACAGAACTGGCTGTGAATGCAAACCACTGTCTCAGCCATATTGACAGGTTCTCACCCCGAGTCCAACACAGAACTCTGCAAGCCACGGGGCCAGTTACCACAGCAAACCCTGACTTAATGTCAGAGAACTATCACCACCAGCATGGTGCCACCAAACACCACTTCCACTGCTACAGCCAGACACCAGCAGCACTTTTCAAACAGATGTAGCAAACACAAATTATCAATCTGAAGGGAGTTTCTGCCCACACACAGCACAGGCACACCATCAACCTGCCATGAAATGGGATGACAGGGCTAAATTGCTTATCTAGCACTGTTTGTAAATTCACTTGGAAAAAGGTATTAGATTATGATTTGTACACAGGAGACTCTTAAAACCCCAAGTCTAGGCCCTTAATATCAGAAGACCACTATGAAACCACTGTGATACAGGTATGCAAGAAATGCACTCAAACAGAAAAATTGTACAGTAAGGGAGGCCTTACCATATCATCTTGGGTTGGATCATTGTCAAAAATCTTCATAGGAGGAGGAAGAGGTGTGTGAGACTCTTCATCTGCTTCATCTTCTCCCCAGCCCTTCTTGCTCTTCTGAAGAAAAGTTAAATACAATTAGAAACAGGGACAGGATTCTTTTATCTTTTCAGTTCAATATTGTGCTGGATAGAGGGAATTGCAGGTAATGAAAGAGAAGCAGTAAAGACATAAGGTTTTGCTGGTTAATCCTGGTGCATTCTAAGGCTTACAGAAATACAGTTTATAGGTCATTCATACAGCTAAGGCAACTACATCGGTCTGTGTGCTGACAGAATAGTAGTTTTTTCATTTAAATAAAAACTGTTTGATGTACAGTTTTTAAAATGTGTTTCTCTTATTTGTGTTCAGTTAGTACCTTCTGCATTTTTGGCTTTTAATTCCTCATTCACTTTATCAGGAAAGAGCCATTCTGGTGGAGAACATGACTGCAGAAAAACTGCAGGTACAGCTATATAGCAGATTTAACAGAAACGTGGCTATTTCTTGGCAGTATTTTCTTTCATTAAGGAATTACACCGCCACGGTAGCATAAAGGTGATATGAACCTCAGCAAAAAGTGATAACAGCTGCTCAAGAATAACTTAATTTCTGTCCATGGCAGCTTTCTAATAGGCTATTAAAAAGCCTAATCAAAGGACAATAATATATGCAAACTGAGAAGCATTATTCCTTATATATTCCATTGCTCTTTGGATCATAAAGCTGTTTGCAACAACGCAATTTTTATGTACGATTCGCTGTTCCCTCCAGACCCTAAGGGAGCTGCATTTACTCCAGCATGACTCACACCCCACGGAGGAGATGGTATTTCCTGGAACAACCACCAACACCAGCACACACCTCGTCTGCACTGTCTCCCTGAGGAGTGGTTTCATCTCCAGTCTTCGGCGAGCCGAGGTCGAAGCTCTTCCGGCCATCTCGCACCTTCTTCTGTTTCTTGATGTGGCTCTCGGTCTTCCCGCTGTTCAGGCGGCGCACGGGACTGGTCAACCATTTCTTCAGGGTGTTGGTCGAGCGCTTGGGGCCCGGAGAGCTCTGGATGGAGTTGAGGGATGGCTGAGGCTGTAAGTTGGCCACTGAGTCAGACTTGCCCCCGTTGTCGTTGGCAGAGACCGAGTACGCGTCTGCAAGGAAACGGCGCAGGTGAGACCTCATCCCAGCAGCCCTCTGCTCCACGGCACCGAGCACGAGAGCACTGCCTGCCTTGGGGAAAGGCTTCGTGACCTATGGACTTTAGGCAAACTTTATTGCACACCAGAGAGAGGAATATGCCCTGCAATGGGCATTTCCCATAATCTCACACGCCTCTCTCATTTCCTACTACACTATCTGTCCTTATGGAAGATCCCAGACAGTGGAGTTTTTTATATGCAGGGTTTTATTCAGGTTTTTTTATGGAAGCATGATTTTCATGCTAAGTGTTGAATTTCTCAGCTTCTTCCCACAATTTCATTGTGAATTGCTAGGAAGAAAATAAGCACAAAAAGGAGACCTACTACAGGAGACCTGACAGCCACCAACACATTGTCAGGTTCCATAATTGTTTCTCAGCTGTTTCCCGACCCCAATGACATGATTTAGTTAGACTACTTATTAACTTTGAAGCACCTTAAAATTATCTCCTTTGCCTCTGAAAGCAATCTGTCGAAAGAGTTCACAAATTTGCTAGAACTAAGAAACTGGAATGAACAATTATAAAAGATGACAAACTGTTCAAACCGAAGGAAACTCTCAATAAGGTTTAAAATTAAAAAATAGTTTCATTATGTGGAAGCAGGAGGTTCTGCTGAACTGCATCCAACTTCAGTTACTGATACACATGTTCAGACTGGCACCTTAGAAAGGGCTGCAACCCTCCTTACTCCCCCCAAATGCAACAGACCAAAGATGTGCTAATGCCAGTAAGGCTTTAAAACCAAAACAAATAAGTTGCTCAAAGATTTCCCAATTGCCCTTCAGGAATAAATGCCCTGCTTTCAACTTTTTGAAACCATGTTAAGGCAACTCCCTCCCTTCCCTATCAGGGTCTGAGATGTTTAATCCCACACAGTTTAAGATGAAGGTTTTTTTACAAAATTCAGATGCTGTAATGCTCCTATAAGAAACATCTCAGGGTGTATATCAGAAAAGAGCTAACTGATGTGATTAAACATTTTTACATTGTTATCTCTGAATCTTTTATCTGTCCCAGCAGAAACCAAAAACCTAAGTTACAACACATGAAAACAGACTGCTGCACCCAGATATTCTCAGTTCAGCAATAAATACCACTAGAGATGCTGGGTTGTACACATGCTGAGGGAGAGCTACTCTTGCAGAGAACCACTACCTCTATTGTTTTAGAAGCCAGTTCCTGCTACCTGCATGAAGAGATCATATCCCCTCTGGGCAGAGCTGCTGCTTGCAGCTCTCTGGACAGAGCAGAGATTGCATCCTGCCTTGTCTGCCAGCTTGCACAATGCAGACCATGAGAGTCAGAATGTTTTATAGCCATACACAGCATCAGTCAGAAGTTGAACCGGTAAGTTATTACATACCTGAGGTCAAAGGTTAAATTTTAGAACAGACAGAAATAATTTTAACATGCTAGAGAAAGTCAAAGTTCACTTCCCAGACAAGAAGAAAATCTCAATCATCTGTTTTCTGACAAAAGGACTGAGTGCAAGAGGAACTGAGAGGAGGACAGGTTCCAGGTGGAGCTCATCCCAGGTGGAGCTGCTGGGGATTTTCTGGCATTCCTCTGTAAGGGCAAAGTAGCAGTCTTATCTCCAAAAGGCCTGGGGTTTAGCCAGCTCCTGCTGATGTTATTTCATGTACACGAGGTAGCGCTAAATCAACGAGTGACAGATAATGTTTGTCAGGGGCCAGCTTATCTTCCACTCAATAGGCTTTGGATAGCTCTCCCTGCAGGCTCCACGTGATGCTCTGCCAGTTTATCAGCGGCCTTGCATCAGCAAAATGCAGGGTTTCACCATGGTGGGCTTGATTTTCCAAGTGCCCTCGTGGCCCTGGCAGCACTGAAAGTCCCACAGGCGGTGGGGAAAGCTGGAGGGTTCTTGGCCAAGGGACTTTGCTTGGTGCCCTCAGGTGCCCATGCTCCTACTGCTGCTGCAGGAGGATGAACTTTGGGAATTCCTGCAGCAAAGGGAGCTGGGCTGCAGTCAGAAGGAGAAATGCTGTAAGTGATTGATCTGTGGTGCTGCCACTCCTGGGATGATTTGGGGGGAGCAGCTGTATCCCAGACTTGCTGCCTTTGCTGGGGACTGGGCTCAGCGCGAGGTAGAGGAGAACCAAGGATGAGCTGATCTCACCACAACTCAGCTGATGTACAGAGAGGTTTACTACACCTTGTAAGTAACACAGTCCAACCCCCACCTCCAGTCCACAGCAATTGGACTTAAAGTTAGCCTCCCTTCCCTTACCAAAAGTTAAATTGGTAAAATTGGTTAAATTCCCTTTGTTAAATTTGCCAATTTAACTTTTGGTAAGGGAAGGGAGGCTAATGAAGCCTGAGACAACCCCAAGAGTTTGCTACTGAGATGCCAATCCTATCTCAGCGCAGCAGGCTCAAAGCAGGGCCAAGTCCAGGAACCCTGATGCCTGTGAAGGGACAGGGACCTCTCTTCCCAGCGGGAAACACCCCAGGTTTTACCAGCAGGGTCAGGCCCCAGCCTTGCTGCCTCCCTCTCCTTTGCCCAGCAGCACAGCCACAGCTGGGGCACAGACAGACACACAGCACCTCTCCTGCCACGGCACTCTGCTCAGCTCTCCTGGGGAAGTGATGGTCAGTAATCCTGCCACTCCCAGGAAGGCAGTATGTGGGCAGAACCAGTCCCAGTCCCAAGCACACAGCTTGTAATAATTTTGCCTGCTTTGTAATAATTTTGATACCCAGAGGCAGGAACCCTCTGCAGACTGAACATCAGAGTTTCAGAGCCACCAGCCATAACAAAAGCCAACCCACAGGTTTCCAGAGGGAGGTTGTTAACACTGCCCAATGATCCCATCTGAAAAAGGCTCTGGATTTTCCTGCTCAAGGTCATGCCTTGGTGATGAAAAAGGCTGTTTACCAAAGGCATGCTGGTCATGCCATGCAACACTGTCAGATATGAAGTCCCCTTCTTTTGCCTTGTTAGCTGAACTGCCCTGGGTGAGCAGGGTAAGGCATCTGGGACAGAGCCCATGCTTTGCCTGGCCCATGCAACCCAAGACTGGAAACATGGCTACCAAACATGCCTTATCCAAAAGCCACACCAAGAATCGACATACAAAATTCATAACCTTTTTTTTCTTTTCCAAAGGAACTGCAAATTTGGATACATTCCTGAGCAAGTCACATTTGCAGTCTGCCAGCCCTGCTGAGAACGATCTCCTTTGCACATAAAGCAGGTCACATCAACATGGTTGCAGAGGCAGGACTGGAGCTCAAGAAAGAGCAGAGCTCACAAAATGAGAGAAAGAAACAAGAAACACAAAAAAAATCTGCCAGGAAAGACCTTGCAGACAACCTCAGCCACGTGAGCTCTGTTCTGCAGCACACATGGCTACAAACACATTAATCATGACACCCGACACTGGCCCGAGACCCAGACACCAGGTGGATCGAGCGGAAGAGCAGGACACGTTACCCTGCTCTCCTTGCAAAGCACTAGCACATATGTGCTTTGCAAACTGCATTAGTAGAGCTCTTTAGAAACAGTTTGTTTAAGAAAAACCAGAGAGCTTTTGGGAAAGATGCAGCAGCTCACTGTGTGATAACTGAGGCAGCTGCTGCTGCCTGCAAGCACCAGCGGAGCAGCGGCTGTCCCGCACTGCAGCAGGTCTGCCATGAGGAGCTCTCCTCCCACCAGTGTCCCAGGACACGTCTAAAAAAAGGTATTTGGTAAAGCAAAAAGGGTGTAGGGAGGTCAGCAGACTCGTGTGGCTAGATTGATTTCCTGGCCAAACCATTCATTCAGACAGAAGAAATGATGGTTTCCAAAACACTCCTAAGCAAACCTCCAAGAAACTTCTGGCAAGAGGACTGTGAGAGATACTCAGCCAGACCAAAGGGCTTTAACATTCAGAGCTTCTGCACCGCTGCAGCCATGAAATGTTTGTTATTGTTGGTCAAATGAACAGACATCTGTAAAAGCACAGCTCTTATACTTGAAAAATAGAAGGTTCCAGTTCGGTGCAACCTCGGGTGAAAAGAAAAACGAAAATCTCATAGACCTGGTTTTAGAGGCACAGTAATATTCTCACTTGAGCCAGTAGGAATTCCTGTTGGAACATAAATACAATGCATTTTATTTTTACCTCCCTGTTCCCCAGAGCACACATGGGAGGGGAGGTTTGTCTGATCAGGCTCAGGCAGCACCAGACTCCTTTATAGGACCTCAGATCTCTAACAGGGAAAGGAAAAGGCTTCTCAGAGCAGCTCAGAAGGAAAAATCAGTCTACTCGATTTGATACATAACAATGACAGATCATAAAGGATAGGAAAGAAATATGTGTCCATAAACAGAAGATAATAGAGAATATAGCTATAAAAACAGGACACTAGAGCAGGGCACAGTCTTGCTTTAGGTGAGGTGAATCCTTTTCTGATTAATCTATGGCTCCATTTACATTCCAGAAAAACAGCCTAAGAGAAAAGGATTTTTCCACAAAAGTCAAAGAAAATGAACCAGAATGGGAACTCTAATGTCCTACTAGCACGTGCACTTAAATCAACAATTTTTATTTCACAGAGATAATGCCACTTGTGAATGAAAGCCAATAATGACAATCTGATTGATGAACACATAAATCAGCTCTGCTGTGCTAAACAGAGCCCTTTTCCAAATTCAGTGGTTCCTGCCATCACTTGTGACAAAGACAGAATTTAATCAGATGTGGGTAAAAGACTAACAGTCTATACTCAAGTAAATTTCCTAAAGAACGGAAATCTCCATCCCAAAAAATCTTAGAAAGCAGGAATAATCTAGACTCATCCTGTGCACAAACAAAGCCTTTGTGTTAGTATTTCACACTAAACAAAAAGAACCATCTAAACCATCAAAATGCACCTTCTCCTGCCCTTTCCAAGAGCACCTCCATGATCATCCAGGCTGCAGGTTCCAGTTCACAGTTCTCAGCCCCTTGAAGCTTCATACTCTCCCTTGAGAAATGCTGCTTGGAGAGTCCCCTTGGATCTGCTCAAGGGATTTGGCACTAAATCTCTACCCGATGGATGCAAAGGTGGCAGAATGAGGTAGGAACACTGCTCCTTTGGTCTCTTCTGTGCTTTTGTATTAAATGTCCAAAACATGCTCAGCGAAACATTTTTATTGGCACGAGTCAGGGTTACAAAACTTGTGGCTTAGGCACATGACAGTACTGGTTTTAGTGTTAGAGCCCATTCTGCCTGTAAAACCTGGCATGGATTTGCAAACGTTTGGGAGGCAACAACATTTGGATAATATAGGCACTTTACAGCTATTCTCTTAGTAAAAACACTAGGTGTTAACAGTGTAAATAATGTATCTTATAACTTCTAATGTCAACAGATAAGTTGTCTCCTCAGATACATCCTCTGAAAAAGGCTCTAGTGAAGAATATAAATGAACACAGGCAAATTTTCAGGGGCCATGTCAGACAAAGACAGAGGACAACTAAGGGCTCGAAAAGCCCTTTAGATTAGAAGTACATTAAACTTTCGCAATGGAATTGCAAAACGTGCCCTGGAGACTTCCATCCGCTCCCAGCTCTGCTCAGCGGCTCCACACGTGTCCAACCACAGACCTGCCCTGAGCTGCAGCTCAAGCTAAAAATGAGATGGGACCATGTAGGAAAGAACTTCACACCAGAGGCTACAGACATGTTCAAACTACACCACTGAAATCTAAATGCAGATTTCGTTCAGAGATTCAAATGCTCTCCCTAAATTCATAATCTCCTGGAAATGAACGAATTGAAATGGTTCAATTGAATTTTCTGTTTATCATCTGAAGCTTCAAGCAAAAGGTACAAATCAATCTGGCAGGACTCTCACAACTCCACTTACATGGATGAAATTACTTTGGTCCAAACTCAAGAATAATGGTATGGAGTTAAATATTTTATAAAAAAAGTTTATAGTCCAACAGAGGGAGCAGCTGACATATTGGACAAACTTTCTGATCACTGTAATGTAAAACCTCAAAATCTGACTTTCTGTTTCATTGCCAAGCATGCAAACATGACTAACTTCCAAAGAACAGGGGGAAAAAAAGAACTAGAATCTAAATTAATCACACAACATTTAGAACACACTGTTTTGCTATTGAATAACTGGCATTTCTTGGAAATATGTAAGAAGAGCTGCTTTGAGATAGAGAATGACCTGCAGAATTCCCTTTAACCACACTGCAAAGCAGGGGATGCTCCAGAGGGATTTTGCATATGGGTTTTGTCTTTGGGAAACTGTCACCAACCTGTTGGCTTCAATATTCAGCTTTCTGATCATTACTTCAGGTTGAAACCTAATGTGAGGAAAACAAGCACTCACCCAGCTGGGGTGAGTAAACACTGTCACTTGGAGCCACTCATTTCTGGCAGGCAGCAGCTTCATCTCCTGCTCTCGGCAGTCAAGGAGCTGTGCCTGCTCTGCCCAAGGGCGCTGCAGAGTGGGACACACCCCCTAGGAGCCTCTCTCTTTCCATTAACTACAGAGGGAGTCCGAGGAAATTATACCCTCAGCTAAATTTAGTTATTGTGAATCCCCTTCCCACATCTGAGTACGTTTCATACCAGGCCGATCTCGCAGCAGGGAATGATTAGCTGAAGTTAAGCATCTGTCAATTCACTTTAATGAGCAATAACTCGTGGCAACCTGCCATTAGCTTCAGTTGAATAGCTTTTATTTTTAGCTGGTGTTGCTCAGATGCAGCTTCCATCCAACATGTGCTGGGAAAGCTGACATCCCAAAGTAGTCTCCAGGTCTTCGTTGTGCCAGTCGGAGTGTCAGGGCTCAAGAGCTGCAGTTCCTGGAGGTCAGAGAAAAGTCACTGCAGTTCTGGGAAAGTTTCAAAGAGTGAGATAAAACCAAAAGCCTGGAGAAACAGCACAGAGGCGCATGGTCCCCAGAGACCTTGCAAGAAAAGTTACTGAAATCCTGAGAGCGTGCTGAATGAGTGAGCTGGGTCTCCAGGGACAGAAACAGCACAAGGGGAAGGCAGAGAGAGAGAGCCTGCTGAAATAAAACATGACTTCAGTACTGTCCAAGAGTGCCTAGTGAGAGGAACAAATGCACAAGTTCTCTATTGTATCTGCTGCTTCATGTGGATCTAGGCTTTCATCAGAGGTGACCATAGGGAGGGCAAGATGAGTCCTCAGGTGAATATAGGGCATGGTCTCATTCCCTCTAGAAAGGAAACCCAGTTTAACTCAGGAGCTGCTGCTGAAGCAAAAGGCTAAACATGAAGGCAGAACGTGTTTGTGCCTCCAAAGAGACCATGAGCAAAGTGCTCAACTCAGCCCCATGGCACCAAGTGCTTGAAGAGCACCTGGAACACCAGAGGTCCTTCCCTCTGAGTGTCCTGCTCTGCAATGGGTTTCCACAGGACAGCTTAAAACTGTTATGGGGATCTACAACTTCTCTGGCTGGAGGTTTGAGCCTTTTTGTCTCCATGTACCAGCCTAATTCCTCCTGCTTCAGAGTCCCCTCTGAGCCCCCACATAAGCTACTGTGAATTCACAATAAAAATAATAGGACAGATATTCAGAGAGAATCCACCAACCTGTTGGTGAGATACTCCTAGCCAGCTCCTATCCTAAACCACTGTGAGACACGAGGCAAGGCAGGGCAGTAACAGACCTTCAGGGGAATCTTGAAGCAACATCCTTTTAGAACAGGCTTTTTACTGTATAAAAAGGTGTGGAAAAGCTCAGAAATAAAGCAGTTGCTCCACACAGGAGAGTTGGAGGCCAGTTGCAGAATCTGTGTGCAATTGATTTCATTCACCCATACCCTTGCCTCCAGTTTGTGCCCAGGCCAGCCCTGAGCACAGTGACAGCAAGTCCACCACATCTGCTAGGAGTGCATATTGGAGCAGCCTTCCCGCAACGCCTCACAGCTGGCTGAGCACATTGCTGAAGTCAAGAGGCACGCATTTCTTCAGCAAAGAAAGGAAATAAAAAGTCAAGACTAACAAGATCCATAAAGGGCATGCTTTTTTTTTTTTTTTTGAACAAATCAACATTTATTTCAATGTAGTGAAACAACTTGTTGAAGCACTTCTCTCAGTTCTACTTTACATTTTGTATTTACACTGTCCTCATTCTGTGACAAAAATAAAATCATCTCCAACCCTGAAGTTTCCGGAATAAGTGTCGCTAGCAGCAAAAATAACAAAGCCTCAAACACAAAGCAAAAATCCCCCTTGATATATTTTGATGGGAGATTTTTGCATGTTCCATAAAAAAGGTTTTAACCCTGAAACTTTATGAAAAGCTATATGGGATGACAAGGAGGAAAATGTAATGTGTTTGAAGCTGAACGAGAGCAGCATTTGCTGGCCTTTGCAAGTACACTGTTACTTTTAGCATAAGGAACTGTGAAATGCTTAGACACCCACATAGAAGCAGACTTTTTAACTTGGATCAAAGCAGTTCTGCTCTTTTGGGAGCGTAAGGGTACCAGAGTCAGCAAATGCCATCTTTTATCCTGGATGTTGGGCACAAAAACAAACTTTATTACACATGGTTTCCAAGCAGCTGTTAGTAAAACACAAGCCTTATTCTTTTGTCAAGTGTCAAGGGTCAGCTTCATTCAGCAGCTTCCAAATTGAGCTACTGTAAGAATTTTGAAGTAATTTCTCAGTTAAACTACATCATTGCTAAGGTCAACTCTGCCTTATACTTGAAGTCAGCAACCTCTGTGACAAGGTGGACCACTCTGCTAAATGCGGGGAGAGGAGGGAAGACGATGATTTTTGAGTATCATATTTAGGTCTCCCTCTCTCAAAGGAAGCTGTGGCTATGTACCCAAACAATTCTCCATGGAAACAACAGAAGAGTATCAGTGACAAAATTGGAATTGGAAAAATAAAAAAAAAAAAAAGGCAAGAACAGAACTCAAAGCTTTTTGGGACAGGAAGAAAAACTGCATGTTGAGAAAGAAGGGATTGGTTATTAAACTTTCCAGGCACACAGAGGGCTTGGAAAGCACAGAAAACAAGCAGAACAAACAAACACAACTGTGTGCATCTTTGCATCAGCTTCTTTTGCCAAATGCAGTAGCTTCCAACATTCAGCAGCTGCCTCTTGCTTTCTAGTGCTGTGGAGTTCTCTTTGGTACTTGGAGGCTGTGAGGAGCTCCGGGCAAAGAGAAAGTCTTTGTCCATTTACCAACCAATTCCAAAGGCGCTGATCTTGAACAACTTTACTAAGCAAGAGTGACACAGATGTCTAGGAAAGGGGACTTTTCTCTTAGTAAAGTTGTGGTAGGTGCAGTGGAAACCCAAGGCAATCTACATGCTTGTCAATTTGTGCCTAGGTAAGAACAGAGTCCTCCGTGAACGTCTCTCATTTGTTCACTCTTAAATTATTCAGGCTCTGACAGCCCCTGAAAAGAAAAGAACGGAATAAGGATAAGTTGCAGGTGGCGCAGGGCAGGAGCGGACACCACGAAACCACCAAGAACAACGGGGTTGGGGTGTTTGACAACAGACACACTGCAGCTGCAGCCTCCAGGGCTGGTGCCCAAAGCAGCTTCCTCCACGCCCTCGTCCTCCAGAAATGCCAGCAGGAAATACAAGCTCACAGCAAAGGTACTGATTGGGATGAATTAAAAGAAGGAATGAATGAAGTCAATGCAAACAGCGGTTTGGAAATAAAACACACAGATAAGAACTGCTGGTGCTTGGGACACTTTGCTCTTTGAACACAGCACAGGGAGATGGCTAAGCAGCTCAAAGACTTTTAACTGCACACTCAAGACTATCAGTTAGGCTTGTGGGAAGCTTTAATTCATTCAGCTTAAGTAGCAAAACCAGAACACCACTTGCTGTCCCATATAACAGGCTCACACAATCTGCGCCTTGGTTTTCCGTTTGACAGCTCGGCAGGGAGCAGCTCTGTGAGGAAGCTTCCCCGTGATGCCAGTCAACAAGTTTATCAAATTTCAGGTGACAAAGTCACTACTACACTCTATCTGCGTCAGCAAGAAAGATGGACAGGAACTTGAAGTCTCAGAGAGCATCTGCTACATGGGAACAGGAGAGCGGGCTCTCTGCAGCACCCTGCCGAGGTCTCAGCCCTCTGAAGCCGTGCCAGTGCCTTGACCCAGACACCAGCCTTCCCACTGAGGCTAGTCCTAAGGAACTGATTGATTGTGACTTCTGAAGGGCCTCACAGAACCACCCACAGCTTTTATGGTGCCTACATCATTGCTCCTTACCAGCAGCCTCCTTACTGAAAAAAAACCCCTACATCCAGCTTCACAGGGATGTGGAGAGCTGCCCTGCATAACGTGCTTCATTCCCTTCTCCATCACCGAGTCTCATCACAAATAGCTGTAAAAATGGTCTACCAAGCAACACGTCTAATAAACTTTCACTACAAAAGCCATCTTCTCTATTGCTGGGTGGTTACTTTCTTTTGGCTCCATCTTTCAAAGGAAGCAGGAAAAAGAAACACTTGAACACAACAGCAAGGATTAGCAGCAGAGGCTCTTTGAGTCTACAAAGGTTTTGTCAAATACAGGTGACCTGTTACTGAATTTAAAATGTCTGATCACAGACATCACCTGCCTGACAGTTTAGCATCTCCAGGACAAGTGACTACAGGGAATATTCAGCAAACACCAGCCTTTCAATGTTTGTCTGGAGCTTGCCTTGCTGTAGGCTTGTCTTAGCCACACTGCCAGATCAAATTTTACAGCAACACGGCTCTGAGCAGCTACTGCCCTGCCATGAGTAGCCTGGAACACTCAAGCCTGGGTGATTTCTCTGATACTAAGACAAAGACAACTAAGATGCTGCCCTCTGCTCAGCACCTGCACCCTGGCAGGAGCTGTGCTCTGGTAATGAGGAGCTGAAGTTACTGCAAACATTCAAAGCATTTGACTCTTTCTTGCCTAAAGCTACCATTTTCCTGCTGCCATCCCAGAAAGAATCCCTGTTGATTAATATTTATTTCATTTCCTAAAGAAATCTATTCAGCCTCCACATGCTTCAGCTGAGAGCGATGTTTGAACATTGTGTTGATCCTCAGAGTTCAAATTGTAGAAGGTACAAAGAATACCAGACTTGAGGCACTTCAATGGTATTCACTGTGAATCATCATTTTACATTGTACCACTCAGACACATTTGGATCTAAAATACATTTGCATTTCTAATTAAAACAGATTACCATTAGTAACTAAAGAATGTCTTAAATCAGAATCCCTAGGCCATAAAAGCTAATTGCACGATGCTAAAACTGGATTTCAAAAATATACATATTATACCCCCTGCAGGATTAATTAAGCAACATCTCTTCAAAAGAGTCCTCAAAAGTGTATTTATTCAGCATGCGGTGAAATTATACCGGTTGTGCAACACTTCCCATGGCCCGCCTTGGCTCACGCTGCCGCGGCAGCAGAGAGCTGGAGCCTTGTTCATCAGACTGGATTCAGGACTGCAGTCCATGAGCAGGGACACACACTGAAGGAGCAAGAGCTGCTGCTCTGGCCACAATCAACCAGCTCCCTGGAACAAGGTGATCTGGGGTACATGATGGGCTCCCCAGGACATGCAGGCCTACAAACAGGCTGATATCAACTGGTCAGCATCAATCTAGAAGCTCTAACTGCTGATGATCTGATGCTCAATTGGTCACTGGTTTCCAACATGACCTCAAGGAAGGTTCTAAGTGCTGACTGAGCTGTAAAGTGTTTTCAGAGAGGCTATGGCTGTACCTCATGTCTTGAGGATGTGAGAAACCTCTGCTCACCAAAGCTGCATGTTCCTTATGAAGGGATAAGGAAAAAACCCAACAGAGTCTAAGAGGTCCTTGGCTGCTACAGTCTGTAGCTGTAATTGTCAGCAAGCCTCAACTGCATGAAAAAGTGTCCTTAGAAGATTTAGCTGTAGCTGGGGATGCGCCACTCCCAGCTTTCTTTTGTGCTCTGAGCTGCCTGCTCCATGTGAAAAATGGACATGGAAAAATTCTCAGAAAATGGCAGAGACACCTCCATGGTCACTAAATCCAGTCTCTTATTATCACAGTCCATCACTTTCCCAAATGTTTACTTCAAATGTTTTCTTATTATGCAAGTGAACATGAGATCTTTGCTCAAAACTCACACACAGACCATACTTGTGCTTTCCCGTACACAGTAACCTTAAATTTCCATGTTTAACTTGCTTCCAATACAAAATATAATCTCCGGAAGAAACCACCTACTGGTTCCTCAGAATGGTGTTTGCTAATGGGTTCCCAGCAGGTCTGGCTCCCAGGCTTCACTCCCTTATGGAACTTCACAGCCTGGAATATCATTTTGCAGGGGATCCAAGATTTCAAAGGTGTTGAGCTGTCCCAGGACTAGCAATGGCTGTACCACACGGGACAACCAAGTGCACTGGGGTGCAATAAGGGCAACAGGACAGCAATTACTGATTCATCATGTGGCAACACACAAAACCTGAGACACACTTTTTCCATTTCCCAAAAGTAGCCATGGTTTCTGTACAGTAAAGGAGCACCCACAACCCTTGGGAAGTACTGGGAGGTCAGGGAGCAAAATTCAGTCAGGACTTTCTGCAACATAATCTTTTGTGTGCTACATTATAAAAAATAAATGACAAACACATAAACTGAAGTGTATATAATGGATTTCTCCCCATGAAAGAGAAGAACCCCTATGGCAGTTCTATTATTAACTGCTGTAATTCAGCTTGCAGGTTCTATTTTTCATCTCATTAGAACTTCACTGGAGACATTTTCATATTTTGCCCTAATTATACGAAGGGAGTCCAGGTGATGTGTGTGATTCCCAAGTTCTCAGCCTGCTGGGGAGAGCATTGTGGGGCTGGTCCAGGACTGAAGGAATGCAAGGCAGGTCAAACTCAACAGGGGACCCAATGGAATGCATTAACTACCTTCAAATCAAGGACTGGTTTGTGTTTCAGCATAAACAGCCACATCAAACAACAGGAGCTAAGGGCAAACACATTAATTTTTGTTTTGTGGTTTTCCAATGGCAAAGAATGGTCAAGGGAGATGATTTCGAGCTTATCTCATTAGAGATAATCTCATTGTTTTCTAATGATTCTTGAAGTCCTACTTGTGATATATGCATCTTTTTTAAGAAAACATCCAGATGTGCTTCTTAAGTTATATTAAAAAGTAACTTCACATGACACAGAATTGTGTGATGCAATATTAGCAATTGAACTCTTCTGCAATAGCAACTGATGCAGTGGATAAACTGGCAGAAAATTGGATTTCCTTACTGAACTGAAAACCACAGGATCTGTAGATCCCTGCTGTAATCACTAACTGCCCAACCAATTCCTCTCTTTTGAAAAGAAATTGCAACTTTTGCCAAATATGAAAATGCTTTCATAAAGCCTGTTAAGAGACAAGAATTAGACTGAAATGTAACAGAGCTCTGGTGTGCTTGAGAAGGATCTTGATGCTATTTTTAGAATGAAAACTTTGCAAGTTCAGGAGGTTTTAAGTTTGAAATGACAGATTAGTTTTCCTAACACACACACAAGTTTTAACAAGATGTGTGCTGAAACATAGCAGTTTGGGAAAAAACCCAAACAAAATCCTTCTGGGGTCATGTGAAATAACTGCCCTTTTTGTTTCACTTCAAAATGGAAAGATTTTATTTCAGCATCCGTGCATTGAATTCCTGAACAATACATCTATCTGGCACTTATTTTATAGGAAAACAGCATGTTTAATTACCCCACGTCTTCACACTGAGCAGGGAGAGTTACCCAAGCTATATTTTTCACAATTATCTGTTCTCTTTTCCTAATAATACAGTCTCCTTTCGTCAGGTTTTTGACAAGATGAATAGAGCCTTGTGGGTTCTTATATGCTCCTTGGAGTAAAGGGGAAGTTTTGGAGCTTTGTCTGCACAAAAGCAAAGCCCATGTTTCCTTAAAGCTGGACAAATTTATAAAAGTTGAAAACAACATAGCAATCTGAATAATAAGGGTCCCCACCACGTATTCACACCCAGACCAGTAACTGAAAGTTGATGTTTACTGAAGCTCTTGCTACCTCTTTTTCACATATGAATTAATATCTGAAAGTTTATTTTCTCTATCACTTCTGTTGCATCTTGCATATAACCACATGTAAAGAGGCTGCAAGATCAGTCACAGCAGGGAGACATGAAGCCAGAGGTTGAGGAGCCAGCTTGTATCAGGAGAGTTAGAGCTGCCTAGCAGTGCATGTAACTTTCAAGAGAGAAAATAATAACACTGTTATTGCTTGGATCTCGGAAACTGAGAGAAAGTTGCTAAAGCATCCCAACACTGGGACTGACATGATAAACATTCGATTTACAGGAAGGGCTGGTGGCAGATGAGAGCAGTGAGCACATGAGCAGCAACCAGCACCTCTGAAAAGCTCAAACATTCTGTGCTCTTGGACAGTTTATTTTTGACAGTAATACAGACCCACTGAAAATGTGACCTGCTGTAACTGGGAACAAGGTTCCTACCCTCAAGAAGCCCTCCTGCAAACAGGTAAGATTTAACAACACTAAGTAATCTTACAAGGAACTCACTGTTGCCCCAGCCTGCCAGCAGAGCAGTGGCCATGCTTCTCCTTTGACTGTCCATACTCAGGGGTTACTCATCAGCCCCAGGATTTCTCCTGAACTCCTCCTATGTGTCATTGCCACACAAATGCTAAGATGTTCAGATTAGTGAGGTTCAGCATATTTACCACAAAAGAGTGGCAGGGGGACTGTCAGTCATGCTTTTGGGACATGCTTAACTAAGGCCTGCATGTCAGGAAGGTGTAGAGCAGGTGTGAGAAAGCAGTTTCACACCAGCAAAAGAGTGATTTTTTTTCTTTTTGCTAACAGTATTCACCTTGTCATGTTAATCCTGCTTGCTCAACTGAGCAGCATTTTCATCAACTCTTTTGTCCCTTCCAATAACTCTCTGCTATGACCTATTCTGACTCCTGACTCAGCCTGCAGAGGTAGAAAAACACAGGACTTGGAAGAGATGTTCCTGTCATGGGCTAACCAGTTTTCTCTTAATAGAACTGGAAGGAAATAACAACAACTCTTGCAAACCTCTCCACAGCCATTTGCTCATGAATTTGCCAGGACAAAGAGCAGAGCTCAACTCTGGCACAAGAGGGAGGGAGACTGCCTACAGAGGACCAGTACACTTGATCCTCTTAACTTTGCTGAGATACAACTAATGAGCAACAGATGGACATCACCCAAGGAGTTTATTTGGGAAACCTAAAAGTTTCCTCATATTTCTCATTCAAGAAGGACCAGGAAGCTAAGCAAGTTTTGGTTGACACCCTTTATTTTACTATTGTTTTCTCCTCTGCCTCAATTTTGACAGAGCTGCTTTGGCCATGCATTCCATTATGCTTTACACAGTGCAACCAGGGCTCAGCCTGAAGCACTAAATAAAATATGTTCAAATTAGGAAATGTTATGGGCTTGAATATATTGCTGCAGATCACTCTCTTGCTACCACTCAGCACAAAGGTACCAGTTCTCTTAGCAGAGCTCTGCAGCTCCCTGTAACAGTGTCAGCACCTTCTATAAAAAGCACCATCAGATCTCACTTTTTACCTAATGAAGAAATAACTTTTATTAATGTGCTGTTGACAGCCCTTGTGATGATGCTGGTTTTCTTAACTTCCAGTTAAGGCTCTGTTTCTGCCCAGCTAGAAAAGATGTACAGGGTGGCTGGCTGAGCCCCTTCACTACACAGAAGTCATCATCACTCTGTCAAGACAAGCTTTCCTTGTTCATCCTACAGCAAAGATCCAGTAACAAATCAAAGATTTAGGCAAGAAGAGGGAAAGGAAGGAAGGAGAGAAAGGAAAAGAAGACGGTAAACCAGAAAATTGCAGAAAGGAGACCAAAAGTCTAGGAGATAAGACCAGCTGGAGGGACAGAGAATTTAAAATAAGAGCTTTAATAGGAGCTTCGCACAAACAGAAACCCACTCAACCTTTCAACTTTAACACACTGAGATTTAAGGTTTTTAAGGTCTGACATTCAGATTAAGTTTCTTTTGTTCTGAAATCAGAAGTTTGAATACAACCAACAGCCTACTCAGAAGAACAACTGCTCAAGGAGGCAGAGGATGTGTTCTTTATCAAAGCCAACACAGCGCATCCCTTTAAAACCTCCTCCTGGTTTCTGGCTACCCTCAAGTAGAAAGCATACTATTTTCTCACTTGAAGCCACACTGCAGCAAAATGTTACCCATCTGAACTCTAAAGTGTTCCTGGCAATTGACTTCCTTTAACCACAGACCCTTTTCTTTGTCTGTACCTGCTACACTCACAGCCAGCTCAAGTCCAACAGATGGGAACATCTGTCACCTTGTGCTCAAAGAAAAGCATTTCCTACACCCTTTTTGTGCTTTCCACCCTCCTGGTGTCCCTTAGGGCAGTGAGATCCCAGGATGCTCCAGTTTGGGCTAGAATTGAATGAGCTGAGCTACTGCAAAAAAATGTCCTCTAAATAAGGCCCTGGGTTTAAGGCAGCACACAGAATTTAATTTCCAGGTTAAATCTGAGACACTGGTAACCTTTACAGCTCCCTATGCATCAGAGCTTGGAATTTAGTCTCACCCAATGCCCATGTTCCCACTCACTGATCAGCTTCAGAGCCCTGGGCAGAAGGTAGTGCAGAGGAATGGCACTCACACACTGGACTTGGCTCTGTGCTTAAAGGCAGCAAAGTTTTGATCTTCTCACACCCAAGGTATGCAGCTGCCCATTTCCTTTAGAAAAGCCATTTCAGAAAGAGGGAATCCCTCCCATCTCTTTATTCTCCCTCTTTTCCCTTTTAAAATAATTTCTAGTCTGAACCACACAGATAACTGAAGAGATAGACTTCATGTAAAAAAACCAAACTGTATATTCAATTGCAAATCTGGGGCTGATTTCTGAGGACAGTTCAATGACTTTCTAGCTATGAGAAGGCCATCAGAATTTGAACCCTCTTACCAGGGACTGTTTTGCAGCATTAAGAAGCATTCTGTTACACTAGGTCACTTTGCACTTCTGCATTTAGGAGATACAGCAAAAAGCCTTGCTTGCACACTCCTGGCTTAGTAAGGCCACCGTCCTAAAGGCTCTGCAAGTGTGCTGCTCCTCACTTACCCCTTTTTATGGCTGAAAGCAAGTGACAGACTCTTGCTCTGAGGCACTCCTATATTAGGATTCGTATCTCTCTATATGCAGAACAGAGAACTAGTCCTTATTTAGTTCCTGCAGGCAACTATCAGGGTAAGAGCAAAATTGCAAATGCTATTGTCACTGGTTTTCTCTGGATGGATCCCAACAGCTCTGTACATGGGCAAAGCCGACAAGATCAGAAACTCACCGAGAGAAACAAGCAAAAAGCAGCATCTCTACTGCTGCAATAGACAGTGGAATACTAATGCAAAAGAGTTTGAGTCATCTGTCAAAATCCTTCAGAGAAATGCCCAGTTACACAAAACTTACGTATTTCATGATACACAGGGGACCTCGGGTTTGGGTTTTTTTCAGCTCTGCATTATTGCTGCTATTTAGGAGATCAAACATCCACATCACTTCCAAGCTCCATGGAAAGCAATGATGCAGCTTGTACCAACTATTTGAGCACAAAAGCTGTGTTTGACACAGAATGCAGGCTCATCTTCCCTACTTCTCTCACTGGACAGTTCTTATTCACACACCAAAACCTACTGAGCTGTTGCAAAAGATCAAGATACATCAGGCACTGGCACCAGGAAAAAGCAGAGTCGAATTTCCCAAGAAAAAGGTAAGGTCACCTATGGGGCAGCACTGAGAACAGCTCTGGGATGCTTCACACCCATCTTTAATACAAACTACATTCACCTATTTGCACTGCAAGACAGATCAGTGAGAAGCCCTCGGATGAACAGTGTGCCCCCCAGGTGATCACTGACAACACAAAATACATGAAGTTAGAGCTTCAGAGCTCTGGCTCCACATGAAAACATCTCCAAGCTCAAAAGGAGAAGTTGCCAACAAAGGCACACTGATGCTGTAATCTGGGGCACCTGAATCCCTTCTCAAATGCCATTCAAGGAGTATTTCCACCATCTCTGGTTTTCTATGATAAACACAGCATGACAGACAGCCTTTTAGAACTTTTTGCCCAAAGTTTACAACCAAGGATAAGAAAGGAGTAAGTCAGTCTGTATCACAAAATACCTTTTGTTACCGACCCAGTAAACTAGAACTGCAAACACAATTAACATTTCAACTGGAGAGAGAAGAGCCAGCTGTTTCCCCTTCCCCCTTCTAGAGACCTCTGTAGGAAGGACAGGCAGCAGGGAGATTTAATCCCTTAGAATAAACATTTTCAGGACCAGAGCTCTGTCGGAGAGCTTGAATACTGCTCCAGCCTGCTGCATGGGCCAACACATTAAAGCACGGGCGGTCCAAGACTTGGCTTTCCCAGTGGTTTAGTACCACGAGCTTTCTGCAGGCAGCCCTACCCCTACACCCAGACTGCATGTTCCTTCTTAAAGGCTGCAAAACAGCGGGGTGCTGTGCATTGACCCCAAGAATCACTTCCTTGGCATGTCGTGAGTTCTCCCCAGGTTAAAACAGATCACATCTTATGAAGTAGTGGCAAACTCCATCACCAACTAGTTTGCTGCTGTCACCACATATGTGTGACTAATTCAGTAACTGGGGAAGGAGGGCTCCTGCACTACAAATGTGTGCCTCAAGAAACCAGCAGGCCCACCCATCCTCAATGCCATCTTTATCTGCTCTTTATTTGGGTTCCAGAGTTACCAAAAGACTGCATGTGAAAGCTTTAGTTATTAAAAAAAAAAAAAAAAAAAAAAGAAAAAAAAAGGCACAAAACAAAAGCCAAGTTTTGTTCAAGACATTTTCCTTGGCCATTCAGAGAACAGGAAACACTGAGATAACACAAGCAGATCTTTGAAAAACCTCACATTATCCAGAACAAGTCCAAAAGCCATATCACAGCATAAAGACTGCAGGCTGAGAAACCTTCAGTCAATGCATCTGAGCTGTGCTGCTCCACATAAAAGCCAGATTTTGATTTTATTTTTACAAGGCACTCCAGCTGCCCTGGCTTTCCCACATCTCTCTCAGCATTTCAGCTCAGCCAGCTTCCCCAGACCTTCCCCCATCACCATTCAGAGATTTGTGAACTGTGAGAAACAGATGTTCTCAAAGCATTTTGCTCCTACTGGAGTCCAAGGAAGACTAGAAAGGAAAAGGGGGGGAAAAAAAAAATCACTTAAGCAAATATTTCTCCCAGCCCTAGTGACCTTACAGTCGCAGAGAGTTTTCTACGAGCAATGCTAAAATGTAAAACTGTATCTATCTCTCTCTCTATATATACACACTGTAAAACTGTATCAGCTCCTGCCCTCTCGCTCCCGGTGCCGGTTACCGGCTCACCCGCCGCTGTCCCTCGCTGTCCCCGGGGCCGAGGCACGGCTGTCCCTCGCTGTCCCCGGGGCCGGGACACGGCTGTCCCTCGCTGTCCCCGGGGCCGGGACACGGCTGTCCCTCGCTGTCCCCGAGCAGCCGGCGGAGGGACGCTGCCCTGCCGAGGACAGCGCTGAGCCCCCGATCCCCCGCAGCCCCCCGGGCCAGGCTCCCCACACGCGGGCCCCACCGACCTGTGCAGGAGCAGCAGCAGCACTTCGCCAGGAGCCATCCTGCACCGGAGCGGGCGGGATAGCCGCGCCTGCCCGCTTTCATGCTGCCTTCGGGCTGCTCATGGCAAGGAGCCACCGGCCCGCTCGAGAGAAACAACGAAAGAAATAACAATAATAATAATAATAATAATAATAATAATAATAATAATAATAATAATAATAGCAAAGGCCCTACAGAAAGAGCAGAAGGAAAGCCAGCGGCAGGCGGGCGAGCAGCGCGGCAGAGCCGCTGGCCGCGGCGCCGGCAGCCGCTGTCCCCCCGAGCCGGGCGCGCTCCGGGGGCGGCGCCTGCGGCGGGGGCGGCGGGGGCGGAGCGCGCCCGGCCCGGCCCGGCCCGGCCGGGGAGGGGGGACTGCGGCCACAGCGGGCTCCTCCGCCGCCGCCTGGGAGGAAAAAAAGAGTTTTCGGGAGGAAGAAATGCAGAACTGCGGTATCCGAGATCGGGAGCGAGAAATAAAAAGTGCCCGGGAGGAAGTTTGCTAAAGCTCTGATACGTTGCGGATAGGGGGTTCCACCGAAGCCTTTAAAAGGCAAAACTTGTATTGCCGTGGGGTTTTTTTTAACTTCTCAGTGTTCTTGGCTTCCCTCCCCGCCCCCAGTGCCATTCCTTAACTTAAGCATCTGACAGCTAAAACTCTTTACAACTGGCTGAAAATACTGCCCAGCCGGCTGTGATCCCAAGGGTTCTGCGTGCTTCCTGCAGCAGCAGACCTGCCTGAAGCACTGCAGAGGGAATGCCTACCCTCCTGACACACGGACCGAGACACTCGAGATCCAGAGGCACAGCTTGCTTTGGAAGGTGCCAGCCTGTTGTGTTAGGATTTCCCACCTAAAGCACAGAAAATTGGAGGTGCCAAAAAACATCCCGAACCTTGCTGGAGGCAGCTGGTAGGAGAGGTCGGGCAGGATTCCAGAGCAACAGCATCATAGTTTTGCACTCTTGCATCAAAAGCTGAACAAACTCAATAAGCTACCTCCCCCAGGCAGACATGGGTATGAGAGGGAAGAGCAGAGGGGAGATGTGCCATGCTTTGTGCCACTGTGTGCCAGGGCTTCGGCCTGAGCAGGCACAGCTCTACTGTGCTGCTGGTCTGGTCTAAGGCTTTTGGCAGTGGCTTTGGGGTAAGTGCCACTCCCAGGGGGGCAAAGGCCATTTCTGGACAGGAGGGGAGGGTTGGGGCCATGGCAGAGTGCTCACAAACCCAGCTCAGGGTGTTCTTGTCCAGGGGCAGGCCTGGACTGAGTGATTCCATGTAACCTTTGGGTGAGATCGTGCAGAGCCTGAAGGACTCCTGGCAGAAAGACCCCAGTACCTGGTGCCAGGAGAGTGACAGAGGAGAAACTGAGAAACTCCCTCCACCACACTGGCAAATATGAAACCTTCCTGCTTCACTTCTGGCTGCTCTGCAGGAACTGTTCTTTGACTACAGCCTCACTGGAAGGACTGACAACCTTGTCACACTTGTAAAAGGCCTGAAGCATGCACATTTTCTTGCCAATGCCCTTGAGCACCAAGGTGTTTTCAGTACACGAGAACAAAGGGCTCTGTAACCGTTTCCCATTTGCTGTGTGTTGTGTCTTTCTTTGACTTGGGTCTTTGCCTATCTAGGAGCTGCAAGGGAATGTCTCCAGGGTGCACTCAGGGCTCTTGTGCCTGTAGTAGGGAGATAATAATGTCACACATGAAGCAGAAACCACAGCTGCAGCCAGAGAAGGAAAAGGTGGGCTGGGAACCAGCTGGGACACCCTCACCTTCTGCACCTCTTCTTTCTGTTTGTCCCTGCCATGGCTCTCCAGGCAGCAGCTCAACTCAGGTCCTCTGAGTGATTCAGGAGACTTGCAGCAGGGCTTTTCTGAGCAGGCAGCTCCTCACTTCTCTGCTTTCTACTTTGAACTGCATCTTTCTTTTCTAACCCCGCCTTGCACAGCATGCCCGCCTCTTGCCCCATGGGCTGGCTGCCCCCACCTGATCTCAGCCTGCTTTGTAAAAGAACAAAAGGGGTAAGGTCCTCACTGGCATTTCCCTGCTCATGTGGCATCTGCCCAGATGTGCAATACAGGACCTGAGGCAGGAGCAGGCCATACACAGAGCCTGGTTTGCCAGATCCCAGCTCTTGGTTGGTTTTAAAAATAATCTTAAAAAAACTTTTAACACTCCTCATTTAAGAAACTAGGAAACAGCCTAAGCTGTTCACCTCTAGCATTCCACCTCTAAATTCCCATGACTCCTGGAAGAGTTGTCCACTCTAAGGAGCCTTGTGGGTCTCTTCCAGCTCAGCATGTTCTGTGATTCTGTGTGAGCCTGGCATGCTGGGGAGAGCTTGGGGAGGCAGGGGGGAACTGGGCTGATCAGAGCCATCAGCTGAGAGTCATAGTGGTGGAAAAACATGGAGTGTGTGCCATCAGAGGCACCACAATAACCCTGCCAGGGAATGAACTTCACTAAACCAGCACATGGACATGGAATCTGAGACTGTGAGGAAGGTTGGGAAGCAAGGTTGCAGCTCTTGTAATTGCAGCCAAACTTTAAAACATAATTAAGGAGCAATTTCAGGTCTTTAAAAAACCTCCTTCCCTAATTAAAACAGAATTGAAGTAATTATTGTGGGAGGAAGCAGGCTCTGCCCCTCCCCAGTCTACAGCTCCAGCAGTGTTGTGAAGATTATCTCTATAAAGCTGCTCTTTAGAAACATGAACATCCACACATACTCACTGATGAATGATACATGGAATAAATATTTCACAAAATAAGGCTGAAAGCCATATTCTTAATAACCACACCATATCAATTAGCTCTTTTAAAGAAGAGGAGGAGACATGCTGTGGGCAGTCTAGTTCAGCTCCAGCCCTAGCTGGGAAAAACATCTGTCAGCAGCAGCAAATTGGCAGTATGCTGCCAACTGCACTGATTCTTTAGCTTCAAGTAGGGAATTCAGCCTTTGGGATGTAGAAATATTGCAGACATTGTGTGGGGGATGGAAATCTGTACAGCCCACTTGCCCGAGGTGAAGGGCAAGGAGCTGCTTGTCTGGGACTAGAATATTGGGCAGGATGAATTTATGTGTTACTGTGGTCCCTGAATTATCAGTATGTCACCTGAGAAAGAAAAGATCCCTGCCCCTGCTCTAACCTATGCCTGAGTCAAAGAATAGAGTCATAGAATGGTTTGGGTTGGAAGGGACCTTAAAGGTCATATTATTGCAACCCTGCTGCCTTAGGGAGGGGCACCTTACACTCCATCAGGTTGCTCAAAGTCCCATCCAACCTGGCCTTGAATACTTGGCAGCCACAATGTCTCCAGGCAATCTGTTCCCATGCTTCACCACCATCACAGCAAAGAATTTCTTCCCAACATCTAACTTAAATATCTCTTTTTTTACTCTAAACCATTCCCCCTTGTCTTATCACTATCTGCCTGTGTAAAAAGGCACCCTTCCTCTTTGCTATAAACCCTCTTTACTGGAAGACTGAGTCACAGGAGTTCTTTAAGGAAACATCTCCTGGAAACACACTCCAAATGCTCCAATCATTACCTGCAGTGGAGTGGACAAGCAAATTTTATGGCCCTGGCTGGCTGCATCTGAAGCTAAGTCTATTAGCAGTGTGCCTGCACCATGGGCCATGTGTGCTGCCCTGCCCAATGCCAATGATGAAAGTCATCTCAATCAGTGTCAGGATGACAAGGGAAATACTTCTGTCTACTCCTAAATACTCCTTTAGAAATTCCCCAGGCATATGAGTTACTTTCATATGAAATCTGAGATGGTCTGTACAAAGTACTGTTGTTGTAGAGGGGAAATAAGTTCTAATAGTTTTACCCAGCCTTCCTGAGAAAAATTTGGGGTGGAGAATGGAAAACAAGGGAGGTGTAAGGGAGCTTTCAGTGCTCCCTTACACCTTCTGCAGCAATTTTATTTTCTTAATTTATGAACTGAGGGACCTATCTGAGGGAGACAAAGGACAAAATAACCAGGGGATGTAAACTGGCATGGCTTCATTTTGGGTCAACACCAAATGCAGTGAAACACGCCTGGCCCAGATTGCCCTGCAGGTCTGTAATGCAGAACAGCAGTGACAATATTTCTCCCATAGTAACAGGTGCTGTTTCCTTCTCCCCATCACATGCACAGGGAGATGAATAATGTAATAGCTGTCAGGAGCATCTGTTCATTACTTATGCAAGTCAATCCTACATTGTGCTTTAGGGTGTTAAGTGATCTCTGCAGAAAATCCATCCCTATGGACATCACTATCACGGAATAAGATGTACCATGGTTGATTTATTTTTTTAATCCAATGAAGCTTAAGTATTAGCTACTCCTTTCTTAGAGAGGAATTGCAAACTAGCTATCTAACAGAAATAACTGATGCATGGCAAAAGGAAGATGGATTTGTACAGTTTCAAAAACATAATTTAAATATTTGGTGTGCCTTGCACTGTCAAATTCAGACAGTGCAAAGACATGCATGAAATTTAAGTTTTGTTAATAGGGACATTTAGGTACCTCTGCAGGGCAATTCAGAGGGTGCAGGCAGACAGGAAACATGGATGTTCTGAAAACCAGTGCAAACCACCAGGACTTAGCAGAACTTGGTTTTGGATTATGGTCTTGCTTCAGTTCATGGAGAAACAGGACTTATACTGCAGCTTCAGGAGCCCAGTAGATGATGGCTTCATTACTCATTCTGTCATTTGCTTTCTGGGTGACTTTAGGGGAAAAAAATTACCATTTCATGCCTCAATTTTCTTATGTGAAATAAAAGGATATCAGCATTTCACATTCCCTTTAAAGTGGTCTGAAACAGAGATTAGACATCCTACTCTGAACAACAAGAAGAGCTGTCATTGTTAGCTGTGTCTTGAAATGAGTGGGACAAAATATGTCTCTGGCACTATTGGCCTTTGGAATCAGTATTAAAAAGCACCTTGATCAATACATCTTGCCTGCAAATGCTACTCACAAAACCAGGTAAATCTGAACAACTGGAGGGAAACAGATTGGCAGAGTGAAGCAGTCCTTGCTCAACCAGCACATTTCAGTACATTATTCTTGGCTCTGACTCCAGCTATTTTCAACAGCACTAAACATTCATTAGATTAAATCAAATGAACCACATTCTTTAAAAATAGCCAGAGCCTTGTCGTGCCAGTTGGAAAAAACAACAAGTTTATTGGGTACTAAAACAGATAAAATAAATTAAAAATAAATAAATAAATGGAGTCATATTCCCTCCTGGTGCAAGAGAGCACAACTCCAAGGAGAGGTTTTTGGCTCCTCAGTTCAGCACAGCGGTAGGCAAAAAAAAGGAACATTCTCAACTAGCTAAACCAAACAAATTAAGAAGAAATATAGACAGTCCAGCACAACCTCCATGCTGAACTGCAATGTAGGCATATGTTCAGCAAATGTTAGGATTTATCATCCTTATCTCTCTGCTGTGGATGTCAGCACGGGGTGGATTTATGGCAGCTTAGAAGAGTTGCCATGACCTGACAGCATCCTGGCACACCAACTCTACTGTAAAGCCAAAGGCCACAGCCAGGCCCATCTGCTCTGCTGTGATGGACCTCACCTTTACACAGTGCTCACCCACCTCTCCCAAACATCCAAGCCTACCACTGACACCAGCCTTTCTTTCCTTATTTACAAACCATTTTTTCTCTTTCTCTGCATTCTATGAAGAAGGAAGATCTACAGAAGGAGAGAAGTTGCTTGGAGACTTACTCCTGAAAGTATCCTATAAAGATCATCAAGTAAAGGTGGATGACTGTAGAGCAGGCTACAGAATGAGGTACACATATTTGCTTTCATGTGATTCAATCTGTTTCAAGAGAATTTAGATTTGCCCCCCCCAGTATTCAGGTAGGTACAGCCCAGGATAGTTTCACCTGCTTTTGGAGCAGAACACGCCTGCAGAACACATTTACCCCTTCATCCTCCAGCCTAACTTTGCATCTCAGAGATCTCAGAACAGATTTCTACACCGTCCAGTTCCTCTGGCTTCCTGGCACAGGACCAATTCTCCTGTATATACAGCTCCTTCCTAAGCAGTCACCATTTGCTGACAGTGAGAAAACAGTTACAGGCTGGTGTAAAGCACAGCCCCCTGGCCGTCCTCCCTGATCTCACTGTAGGCTCACCTGCCCCTGGACCGGCTCTACCGCTTCAGCAAGGTTTTGTGTGAGCAGAGGGGACTTCTCTGACCTGCCAGCAGTACCACCAGATGAGTTATGCTCAGGTGGGGCTGCAGCAAAGAGCCTCACCTCACAAACCAGTCTGACCTGGAAGCCCCATAAGCGAAACCACAGACCACACTGTGTTGGTACAGTATCCATTGGCTGCTGGGGAGCTGTGCTGGTTGGTGAGCACATCCTGAACGAGCTGCTGGTCAGAATAAAACCCCAGCCCTTCAGCAGAAAAGAGTGAAATAAAAATTTAAAGCAGGTTTGTGTTTGTTTCCTGAAGCACTTATCTCCATTAGAACAGAGACTTATCTTTGGGAGTTACAGCAATACCCAATGACAGAAGACAAGAGGCAATAAAGTGCTGCCTTTTGGACACGTTTTGGCTCCTGTTTTACTGTGTTGGGCCTCGGTGGGGAAATCAGGAGCCTATCTCCGCCCATCATAGTCTGCTTCCCAAGACAAACAGGAGCCTCGCCCACTGGGGCATGACAAAGGTGAGTTGTTCTAGCAACTACAAACTAACAGTGTAACAAAAATATTCCCAGCCTGCTTGTCCCAACTTGCCTGAGGTTGTTCTGTTTGGATGGTGAAGCCACAGCTGATTTTCCTTTAAATGTTATTTCTCTTTCTTTAGAGTAAGTTGTTACCTGTTTTGGTTTGTTTGTTTAACGGAAGACTATTCAGACTATTTTCCTAGGATAATCTGAGCAAGGCGTGTTCTGCAGCAAATTGCAAATTCTGTTCATCTCCTTTCCCCCACCCAGAACCCAGCACAAATGGGGTTTAAGGCAAGCTAAAAGAAAAATTTAAAAACTGGCACACACAATTTGCTGCTTGGGGGCGAAATTTTCTCTTTTTGGCCCATCTGGAGGAATTGCACTCGAATTAAAATAAAATTCAATGTCACTATTGTAAAAGCTTATATTTATTTGGGCCAAATTACTGCATTAAGTATATTTTCCACTTCCCTTTTATTCTAAGGTAAAAAGAACGCAGAGGAGTTCTTACCAGGCAATGTTTAAGATGGCAAAGCTTTCTGATTTACACCACCAGATCTAAGACAAGCATAAAAGAATCTGTAAAGCTGCTATTGAAACTTATGGCAGGTATAAATAACAAGGGCATACATAACAAGCAGCCTGCTGTGCAGAGAATTGAAAAAAAAAAGTAGTTTAAAAGCTATTTTTATCATCTGGTGGAATGACTGGCTAGAAAACAACCCTTCTTTTTTCAGTGTGGAGCACCTCTGCCCGCTTTCATTCTTTGGTGTCCATATACCAGCAGTTAGGATATTTTAAGGATGTTAGCTCTCTGACAGACAGGATTTCTGCTGATGTTCAGTTCTGAAATGCAGCTCCTGGGAATGCCAATCTAGCACTGAAAACTCTGGAAATCCCCCTTCTGCTTGGTACCATCAGACATTGCCAAAAGCTGGATTTCTACACACTGGAATTTCCAGTCACCTAAGACAGAAAACCCTCTAGGTCTTTCTGCAAGAGGGACAAGTACATGATGCCATGGAGTACTTTTTAATTCCTATGTTCAGCCAGTCTCTTGGTATGTAACAGTTCCATATTACATGATAGTTCCATGAGCACTTTCAGTTGTCAAGAACCAATAGTCCTGCCAAATCCCTTTGGTGCTTTTTCTGTCTCTCCCAGGTGCCTGCTCCTTCCTGCTGCTTCCCCTGTGCCAACAGAAATGTTTGTGCAGCCTCACAGTGAATCTGACCTGCAAGTGGCTCCAGGTTAAAATTAACCTAGTGGAGAAAAAAAGCTTTGTTTTAGCCCAGCTTGGTTCCTTGATCTGCCTTCGTTCTCCTGTCTGCATTGCTCAGATTTCACTGCAAAAGCCTCAAGGTGGGTGGCTCTCGCATCACCTGTACTGCTGTGCTGTCTGCTGGTCTGGGTGATCCCACTGCTCTGCCAGATCCTGGCTATTCCTGATGCTCAGGGAGGTTCAGCCTCCTGCTGTGAGACAAAATGGGTTCTTTCAGCTGGCTGACAATCTTCTGCTGTGCCCCTAGTGCTGCTGAGCTGAGCCCTGTCTCTGTTGTGCCTGCATGTCCCGTTTTATGATGGCAATCAGAAGCTGATGGGAGAGGAATGAGCGTTTTTGCATTTTTATGTGCAGAAAGGCACATCTTTGGAATAATGAAAGGCTGCAGCAGATTGAACATTGCAGAACGTGTTGAGCTGCCAGGTGAAGGCTGTGTCCCAGCAGATGTCCTGTGGAGCAGCGCTGTGTGTGCACAGCACAACCACAGCAGATCTGTCTGGACAGATGTGCAATGGCCAGGAGGGTTATGAGGTGTAAAGCCTGAACTACCTTCACCAGCCATCCATGCACAAAGCTTTTTTCATTAAGGCTTTTCGCAGGTCAGATTGGCACCAAGAGCACCCCAGTTCCTTCACCCTGCATGAAATCTAATTTGACTTTTCTAGTCAGTGAAAGGAAGAATGTTCTTATTTCACTGAGTAGGAGTCCTGCAGAGTTAATAAGTTCTTCGGTGTTTTTCTGAAGAATGCTATTTGGTTCTTAAAGCCAGAATCTGCTCTCTGGTAGTTAAATGCAATTCCCACAGATTTCCAAAGAAACTGGATGTATGTTCCTTGGCAAAATGCAGCTATTAACTTAAAATCCTGAAGATACATGAAATCTAAAGAAAATAGACTTCTTTGAGACTGTACCCAGCTCTTTATTTTCTCTAGAAAATAAAGATCTGGGTACAGTCTCGAAGAAGTAAAACTGAACTGTACAAAGACCTAAAAATACCTTTTAGAAGTGTATCTTGAGTTCAAATATTTTCGTATTCCTCCCTTGTCTAGGAAAGAGAAAAATGCCCTTGCAATATGATCACTGGGTGCTACTGTTGAACTTGTAATCTTTTTGGCTTGAAAAAGCAAAGGGCAATAAAAAACCCTGTCATTTGGCATCAGGCAAATGTTATCAGTGAGAAAAATGGAACTTGAGGTTCACTTAATGAAAACGGGAGTCACCAATACTCATGAGCTGCAAATTGTCTTGCTAAGGAGAAGTCAGGGCTGCTTTATCTGTGAAGTGTTGGATAGTGTGTGACTACTGTTTTTCTTGGAAGGCACACATTTAGTGAGGCTGGAGGCCATCCCAATCTTTCCTGCAATATGCAAGCAATTATCTCTATGTTGTGTAAAATTTAATTTGTATTTTGCAAACTCTGCAAAGAAAAAACCAAACTTATTCAACTGCATTACAGCTCTGCAGAATCAATGAATGTTCAATGCATGTGAAGAATATATGATACAAATGTAAAGTAGCACCTTCTAATAAATTCTTAGGACATCCGAGGACGAGAATGGTTTAACATCTGTTTTCCTGTTCTAGATTGTGAGAGACTTATTTAAACAGATTTAAGGCAAATGCAGTCAAATATGGACTCTGCCTTCAAGAAAAGAAAAGTACAGCTCTGGAGTTAAAGACAACATTTTTATAAAGAAACAATATTTTTTATGAGAGCAGCTAATATGAATGGGAAAAGATACACTGGCATTTATGTAAATGACCTCCTGTTCTAGACTTTTAGACCATCATAGTTGCAATAACATTAACTCTACTTTATAAAATTTGGGATTAATCTGAACTAAGCAAATTTGACATTGTTTCAGTCTCTTTTGCAAAATGTGTAACCTGGGAATAAGTGCTCTGGCAAAATGCTTGCATATATGACAGAAAAATCAGGCTTCTTGTGTCAGGATCAATATATCAAATCTGTGCAGTGTGCTGAAGCAGATACACAGAAACATAATTTCTGTTACTGGAAATACATTATTTAATACACATGTGCTTTGCATCACGGTTTGCCTATTTCCAGCTCAGACCAGTCAGGGAAATGGGATTTTTAGCAGAACTAGTTCACTTCAAAGCATGCTCATAAAATAGTTGTTTAAGATTAGCAACAGAAGGATCAGCCCAGCAGTACAGACCTTGCAGGGTACAAACACCACATTTAGGATTAGTCCCTTTAACTGTCTGGAAGCTGAAAGAGTGGGGAGGCAACATTTTGGGGAACCCAAAATCATCAGTCATTAGTATTTGTCTTACTGCAATTCTTGCAAGAACCAGTAGTTATAGGTTCAATCTTTGTGATGGTGCTGTTGAAAAGTACATCCACAGTTTGACATTAAGTTAGTGGGGATGTCAGGCCTGAACCCAGAACCAGCAGTTTACTTTTCCTTTGTGCTTAAACTTTTAAAATTTTGGGGAAAAGGATCAGGCAGTAAGTTACACCATATTGAGCAAAGCAGAAAACCCTGAGGAACACAATAAGTGGTGGTGCACTGAAGCTGGTTACACAGCAAAAAGCCCAGGCAAACAGCTCCCATCCACTTTTCACCCTGCAGTCCTAGATGGATTATGGTTCAATGTCCATCTGTGAAAATGCTAAATTTAGTCTGTGCTCAGAGGAAACACAAGACGCAAGTCATGCACATGCTCCTGCTGATCTTTGAGGATGACCTTCCTGTCAGCTCCATGGGCCAAGTGCTGCACAGCCACCCCCCCTCCTCACCACACTACTGTATTTTAAGACATTTGACTCAATACAGAGGAAATAGACTTTACCCAAGGAGCTGTTTTTATACCCTTCCTCTGGGTGCTCATTTTTCACTGGTGGGGCAGAGGTGTGGGGATGCTCTGGCTGCTGCCTTTGGGTTATAGGTGGTGTAAAACCTCATGGTACAAAGTGAACTGCCTGCTTGCTCTGCTGTCTCTGCACTGCACTGAGGCACCACAGCTCCCACCAGGAGAAGAAACAGAAGGCACCCATATGATTCCTTTGCAGTTAATAAAAAGAATATTCAGACCATTTTCAGCAGGTGCCTCCCCTGGCTAACTGTGCAGAGCACTTTGGATAATCCACGACCTGATCTCTTGACCCTGAGTACCACAGCAGGAGAGCTGAGTCCTTTCTCAGTACAACAACCACTGCTCAGCCTCTGTGAGCGCCACTGGGGGTGCTTCAAAGGCCCCTCTCTCTGCTCTGATCCTGCTAACACAAGGGAAGGCTGAGCTCTGCCATTCTATGGACAGACACGTGCTGGGATCACTGAAGAGCTGGGGACTGGTTTAGAGTCAGGAAGATGCCTCTGGTCTTCCCCAGGCCAAATGCGATGCTGCATAGCCCACATTACTCTAGAAAACTATCTCAATTAACTACAAGTCTAATATTTACTCAATAGAAAAGTTTTTGGTCTTTGTGGTTTCCCAGCAGCTGGGACATCAATATGTGAGCAATAAAAATTAAAGTTTCCTTTTCCAGCATGTGTTTGAAGATGGGAAAAAAGAGGATTGATGCAGTCTTGCGTGTCAGCATGTATGCTCAGCTGAACTCCTCTCAGACCATCCTCTCTCAGATGGCTTGTGGGGCCAGGAGAGGGCTGTGGCCACCCACTCACCCATCCCCTGAGCAGCCAGGGGCCAGCTGGAACCTCCCCTTCATGAGCTGCAGCTGGGGAGGGAAGTTCTCACTTCTCTGCAGGATAGCAAAAGGGATATATCTTGGTTGGCCTAACCTGGCCCTGAAAAATGTGGTCTGGCCCCAGGAAAGCCACTGCACTCCTGAGCCTGACACAGAGAGGGACACCACTACTGAGTTTCTCTCCTGTTTCCTTACCAGACCAAATGCTGAACCCTTTGGCACTCTTGGTGAGTCTCAGTGGTCCACAGCATTTTAAATTCCCTCTATCTCTCTTTTTTTCAGTGATAAAAACAGCATAGACACTGTATTGTGAAGTTTGGGGTTAAGCTGACAGCGACTATGTGGATAAATTTTACTCACCCCCTGTCAGAAGGGGAAGCAAAGGCAAAGTAAACAAGAAAATTTGCAGGCCTTGTCTCTTTTAAACAAAGAATCCTGTGTTTAAAATAATAAAAATCCACTGTACAAAAGCAAAGCAACTTCCCCCATAATAGCCTTTCCTGTTTTATCAAAGCATTCATCAAAATTGTCCTTTTCCATAAAAATAAAGTTCCAGGTAGAGTACTGGAGGGCTTTTGTTTTGAGTAGATAACTGAAGCTGAAAGAAGTTGAAGTAATAAAAATAAGTGACTTTACTGGTACCTGGTATGTCCCCATGGCTGGATGTAAGTATTACTATCTAGTGATGCCATACTGAAAATAAAAAAAAATAATGAAACAGAAATACCACATCAGGGCTATTCAGAAGCCATGGAACAGCCTGCACACTATCTGCACATTGAAAGCAGGCTCCCACAGCCTGCATATGAGCTGTGTCTGTGACTTGTAGGGGAGGACACATTTCCCAAGGATTTGTCAGTTTAGTTTTGTTTTCTTGATGTACCTGAGAGGTAAAACCCCTGGTAGGCATAGTGATATGAATACCCATACACAGATATGGCTCATGCTCTCAGCCTTGGCTTGGCTTACCCCTTAGACACAATGAAAATCACATCTCATCACCCATGTTGCTACATATTTGTTCATTTTTTATTGTTTTCAAGATAACTGTGCCCAGAAGAAGGTCTAAGCATGGATAACTCCAAGGATGGACACTTTATGGGCTGAGTTCTTCTGCAGGGTGATTGTGAAGTAGAAGGCACAGAAGTGTGGGATCAAAGTACAGCAGTAGGGAGGGGAGTCAGGCACCAGCAGCTCTCCAGCACTGTGGCAGACACTGCCCACTGAGGTAGAAAGGAGCAAGATGATGGGGAGAACTGTGAAGGGCCAGCAAAGTGAAGGCAGACAGACTTTGATGAGAGGAGGGAAAGCCAGCAGAGAAAAAACAAGGGAGAGGGTGACGTGACTGAAATAGCAAAGTGGTTTTGAATTCTTTCATCTTTATTTTCCTGCTCCTTTCACAGCTGCATGGAGCCACACTTGGATACTGAGGCAGAGCAGCAGCCCTGAGCTGGGCTGTGGCAGACATTGGTGCCAGCCCAGAGAACTGCCACATCCCACCACACTCACTTGTTACAGTGACTCTATTGTAACTGAAAAGGAGTGAAAATGAACATTTCCTGATGTGATTTTTCTATGTAAGCCATGTCTTGAACTTGTAACAAGGATGCCATGAGGCACTTACTGCCAGCAGAAGGGGTCCACGTGACCTCACTTGAAAGACAGCCTATACTATAAAATTTTGACTCTGAACACCCTTGTTGGATCAGTATCAGGAACAGAAGTGACGGTTTGGTTTTTTTTTAAATTTAAATATTGCATATTAATATTGACAATGGGAGCCTGAACATTGTTTGTTTAATTGGAACCCCATGACCAGCTTATGTACCAGTTAAATCAACTGTGTTACCTAATGAAATGTTTCCTTTAGTTCAGAGCCTTACAAACATTTTAATCGACCGCTCTTCATTGAGACTCTCAAAACCAAAAACAATTTCTCAGCCTCCACAAGGACAAATGAAGGTTTAATGCAGTGCACTAAAACTTCTGAATTGTCCTCACACAGCTCCCCTGGGACATGAGCAGTCATTACCATGGAATATGTTTGCAGCAGAGATTGTTTAAAACACAACTGAGAGAGTGCTTGAGCCAATGCAGATCACAATTTAAAGCTCAACAGGAACAGGGATATAACAAAAGCAGCCTAGACTCCTTTCCTGCACTAAAACCCAGGATGTTCTTAAAAAACAGAGGTGTGGGAAGAAACAATTATGCTTTTCCCTACATAGATGATTCTTCTGAGATCAGGAACTGGAGGAAAGAGCCTTTCAAACACAGCAAGAGCTGGATCAGCATCACCAGCTTTGCACACTAATGCATTAAATGACCTACTCTGTCCCACATGGAGAAATTACCAAAATGTGACCTCTTTCATTGAGACCACTCTTCTCACCAGCCTTGTTATATCCTTATTCTGCTTCCTGCTGTCCCAGCCCAGCCTGCCATGGCACCTACCAGCCCCAGGCTCTCTCAGGCTGTAGGTGACCCCCAAGCACGTGAGCAGCAGTGACTGGAGCAGCCCCAAAACTCTCCTCCCTCCTGCCCAAAGCCTGGTGCTCTGCCAGTGATCCTGGGCAAAGTGACCCATCTGGGAAAGACAGGCAAGATGGTCACCGTGCTAACATGCACCTTGCAAGATCTGTGTTTCCTCTTCCTCTGGAAAAAATCCAACTGTTTCTCAGTTTGGTCTGGTACAAGGACCAACCACTGCCACCCTGCTGTTAAGTGGACTTCAGCCTGCACAGCAAGATGTTTGCACAGCGTCTTAAAAAATATATATATTCCTCATCTCCTCCAGAGATGTGCACCAGACACAAGTATCCTGTGGGCAGGATCTGCTTTGGGGCCCTGAACAGGACCTTCCTCTCATGTATCATCAACCCAAAACAAATGCCATGAAACCCTATCTCTTTTTTAATGTCCTCTTTTTCTTTTTGTGATGGCGGTTGCTTAAAATTACAGCAAGAACTAACCTCTGTTACTTTTTGAGTTACCTAATGTGCTTGATGTTACAAGAAGTCATCAGACAATGACTTTTAAGACCAAGATTTCACCTAATTCTTTCATGGGCCAAATTCAAATCGGAAATCATTCAGTCAAAGCTAACAGGTTGCCACCAGGAATATGTTTGGCTCACTGGGCTTAATGAAGGTCATGAAATTGCTTTCTATCCAAGTGGATTTCGCTCTCAATTTGAAATTTATAGCTTAATACCTTAGAGCTCAATTATAGGATAAAAGAGACAGAAATAAAAGTCACAGCTTTCCTGTATATATTCATGTGGGATAGTTCAAACAGAGCTTTATTTCTAGTACCAGAGATCTTTCTTTTTCCTTCCTAGCAATACTAGTGAGAAAAAAACCCATCCTTCAAATTCTGGAGCCCAGTAACAGACTGCAGACAAATTCCTTTTACTCAATCATCTGTATATCACTTGCAAAAGGTTAATCCCAGAAAGCTGTTTGCCTTTTTACAGAGCATAATTGCAAACACTGTCAGATCATCAGAAAGGAAGGACAGGCAGGAGGACACTTGTGCTCTGAGCTGTAGTCAGGTCATGAAAAAAATCAAACGTGTATCCTCCAAAGGAACACAGCCAGGAGTCAGACGGAAGGCTGGGAGACCAGTCCTTAAAGTCTCTGCACTCTTAATCACCAACAAGAGAGATCTGTGCAGATATTTCATTACAAAAGGTAGGAAGTGTTCTCTTCTGGGTGTGTTCTGTTATATTCACACCATGTCTTTCCTTTTCCAATATTTTACATTAATTTACCACCAATTTTCAAAGGAATAGTGTAAAAGAGTGGGAGCCAGACAGAGCACATGTTCAGTTGTGAAGTTTGGTTTTGCATTTCTAGTGGCTTTCAGTTAGAGTGTTCAGAAAGGCTTGATGAGGACTTGCACTCATATTTCACAAAATGTTCTGGTGATCCCACCACATCATTCAAGCCTTCATTTATTCAGATGTTGGCTGACATATTACTTTCTTTAATCTTTCATTTTAAGGACAATAGGTAGCTTCTCTGGGCCATGATTTACATTTATCCTCCACCATTACTTATAGTAGGACCAGAGTAGTTTGCTGTTTCTGTCTATGAAGATGTAACTATGTTTTGATACTTGGCAAAACTCTGTATAGTTCTAAAATAGATGGTAAATACTATTATTAGAAATGTTAAGTTTTGAGTACAGGTACTTTCTGTTCTTGAAATTACTTGTGCTTGTAAAAGCAAAGAATTATGTGCCTTGGTAATTGCAAGCAAAATTCAGCTTTAACCTGCTTTTCTGCAACTGTGTATGTTTACATACTTGAAGCAGACCAGGAACATCATTAATGTTGATGTAAGATGTGCTAGGTTTTGTTCTGGCTTGTAGAGAAAGGCAAGAAATTGTGGAAGCCTGGACCAAAGGATTCTGCATGCAACCAGTGCCTAAAGCTACTGGAAGCAGAGAAGGGCACAACTCTGAATAGTCAGAAACCATTTGTCATGCTAATCTTTCCAGCACCTCATGAGACCAGCAGGCTCTTTCAGCAGCTACTGCATTTTTCTCTTTAAGCTTACCCCTCTTTCTTTATTCCCAGCATCTGTTCTTTCAGTTTAAACAATTTCCTGTTTTCCTAATAGAGGGAGAAATGATTAGACACAGAGCCTATTTGCTGTACACTGGCCAAAACTGTGGACTGAGTGGTTATTTTTATTATTTCTAGCTGCACTTCTGGAGATCCCATTAATTCTGAGGCTCCCTGATACAGCTTTGGTATGTGCAGGAAGAAAACTGAGGCCAAGGGGGACAGAGATATAAAGGAAATAAAGGCCATGAACACATGGCTGGAGCCAGCCTGCTCCAGACTCACTTGCTCAGAGATGCTGGGCCAAGAGGCAGCTTCAGCCCGGGAGCAGTGGCAGTGTTGGGTGAGAAAACCTTCCCAAAGGCAGGCAAGGCAGAGTGTGCCAGCAAGCCTTGGTGCTCTGCTAACACAGCCTGGTGGCTTCCAGCACCAGTGGGTGCTGGTCCACCAGGCACAGCCTAGCACCGTGCCCATCCTGCCCTACCCGTGGTGCAGTTGTGCCCTGAAGCTCACAGTCATGTCAACAACAGTCTCCATGTCCCCTGCCAGCCTTCAGCCCCTGCGCCACCCTGTCTTCATCCCTGCTTCCCTTTTCGCAGCCTACTCTTGCAATGTTGAAGTTTTATTTCATTTAAGGAAAAGCTCTACAACCTGACACTCTGAAATGCAGTTTGGCTGGTGTTTCACAGTGCCCTTGAGCAGAGACACCAGCCCAGCTGCTGGACCATGCACACAGCAGACACGTCCCCAGCTTCCTGTGAGTCATGCCAGCCAGTGGCTGCTCTTACGCAGGCCAGGCTGGTTTTCAGCTTTACCTTTCTGTTAAGTCACAGATCATTTGCATGTAGGCAACTGCAGCACTTCTCAGCTGAGGGCCAGGACAGGCTCCCATGGCAGCAGCAGCAGCAGGGCAGGGCCCCAGGAATGCAGCAGGGAGAAGAGGTGCCGGAGGGTCTGAGAAGTGCATGAGGAGTTTGGAGCTCACACTGCAGACAGAGCTGACAGCTAGGGGATCGAGGACAGAAGCTGGGCTCTCATCACCCAGGTTTGGATCAGATCCTCTTGCAGGGAAAGTCTGATAGCAGACTCTGGCCCTACAGCAGTGCTCTGTCCTGGGCGTGTGTCCCACTCCCAACCCCCGCAGCAGGAGTGCAGGCAGGGAGTGAGGACAAACTACAGCTCAATTTCAGTGCTTTTTCTCCAAACAAACAAAAGCACCAAGCCTAACTTGCTCAAGCAACAATGGATCAAATTCTATTTCTCTTAATGCTGAACGGAAAAAGAATTTTAAAAGATAGTTCAGGTAGCTGGCTTCCAGCAGGGAGTGGGATGATAGGAACCTTTCCTCCCTGGACATTACTGTGTTGTGTATGGCCAGAAGCGGGGCCATAGCCAAAAGGAGACCTGCTCTGGTCACATTGACCTGAACCAATCCTGGTCTATCAGTCTGGAGCATCTCCTAAGCCTGGTTGCATGGATGCTGTATGTGGGACACACATTGCTCAGAACAGAACATCAACTAAAGAGGCCACAGACACCACAGAGACAAACAGTATTCACCATTCACTGTGAGTGAAGCCCAAGCTCTCAGGATAATACCAGAGATGTGTTTTGATCCACATTGATTGTAAAGGATTCTTTCCCCATCGTACTGTGCCATTACACACAATGTCTCCAGTTCACAAGGTAGTAGAGTGTACCAGTACTCACTGGTGGCCTCTTTGCATTTACAGACAAGGATATACTAAAAGAACATGAACTAGTGTGCACTATGGCAATCATAAAATAACATATCCACAATTTGGGTCATCCTGGGTGCATAGACAGCATGGCTTTCCCTCATTCTAGGCCTTTAGGCACTGAAAACAGTCCCTCTGTTGTTTAAAAGTCTTATTTTTATCCAGAATCTCAAGACAATGATTACCACATAGCAGAAGACGCACATGTACAAACATTGATTCACGGACATGGAGTCAGGCTGGTGCTGTGCTCGTTCACAGGGACCTGGGAACAAAACTCACCAAGGACTGAACAGCCTTTTACCCACTGACTGCAGGAGCAGCCCAAGCAGCTTTGCACTTACATGATACAAAAGGGAAAACCCAAAACAATCTTAAACCAGCTGGGCTGTTGCCTACCTTTTCCTGAAGGGAAGAAGCAATCCATCTCCACGCTGCTGCGGGAATGGGAGATGCAGAGAGCGCTGCTGGGGACCAGACCCTCCTGCGGCGGGCTGCGCTCCGTGGTCCGCACCAAACACCAGCCTGGCCTCTCGCTGGGCCTCTCCAGCAGCTCCACTGTCTGCCCCACCTGAATGCTCAGCTCGCTGCTGTGGCCCGCTGTAAAGTCCTGGAGCACCACAGTTAGTTCACACCCTCCAGACAACTGCCCAGGTTCAACAGGAAAAAAAAAAAAAAAAAAAAGAAAAGGAATAGATGTTAGCGAGGGTAGGAGGAAAGCAATCATCTCTGCATCATGTTTACACTGGCAAAGGCAGGATTTGTGTTCCTTAGAAGCCAAGTTAATAATTTGTTTTGTCAAAGTTCAACACGTTGTGCCCCTGGTTTCCTTTACTTCATATTGATTTTGCTGGGCTGAAGTGAGACACTAAAGCTACCCACCCAGTAACCTTTTGAATGCTAGCTGTGGGGGAGTCTTTGAGCCGTGAATCTTCTAGCTGTGAGTGTCCATCAGAAACCCTGCGGGGTTTTTTGTTGCTTTAATTTCTGGGGTCACTTTCTAGCTTGGCAATAGCCCAGGATGTCTCAGTGCTGTGCTTCATGGTGTGACAAATTCCAGCTCATCCCTCTACAGCGTAAGTGAGGCACATTCCCACTGGCTGCCAGTGCAGTGAGGAAACAGCTTCTCTTTTCTTGGAAGACAAGAAACGTACTCTCATCTTCCCAAAGCTGCTCTAGGGACCTCTTGGGAGAGTAAAATCCTGATGGGACAGACCAGAAAAGCTCCTCCCGTGCTCTCTGATGGAACCCAGAGGTGTAAATATATAAACACAGAGTGATTGATTATATGCTGACTTTCAGGATTTGTACCTAGGAATAAATGTAACATTTTACTTCCGTACTATGTGCTGGAACTGCTGCTTTCCTTCAGCCTCACACCCTGGGCTGTGACTCTCAAAGGACAACAGTGGTCTTGTAATCACAGTCTCTGTATAGCCAGGGACTGGGAATATAAGCACTTGTGTGCACATAAATAAGTGATTGTACAGTTTTGATTTTAACAAAGCTTGGGGTTTCTTTAACGGAATTGGATCTCAGGGTTGGATCCCTGCATGTCTAAAAAGGTGTGAGAATGAATCTAAGTTTTTCTGGCCTGAGGAATCTTTCTTAATGCTCCTCTGCAATGTGGATGTCTTGCTGCCTGCCTATTGTTAGGCACCCTCTTTCTTTGTCCTGTGTGCTGCATGCTTCCCTGAGGTATGCAGGAATCTTTGGTGTCCTTTTTCCAGTATCAAATTTGATAGAAATTTTAATAGAAATTAGTTCACTGATTTGATTCAAATGTTATTAAGATGAGGATAGTAAACAAGCGTAATACTATAAACTTTATTTTCTTAGGATATGAAGCTAAAACCAAGGATATTATACAATAATTTTAAATGAATGAAAACCCAACTGAAATTGGAAGAAACCTTGTCAGATGAGGAGTAACTGTGGAATCAGTAAAAACTGGGGTCTGCTTCTCAGCTTGAATGGGGGAGCCCTTGAGGAGAGCACACACATCTCTGTAGACCTCACTCTTGAGCTGGTACAATCTCAAAATCCCTTCTCTCAGCCCAAGCAGCCCCCAACACACACTCCCATGGGAACAGCCTGTCTCCCCGCTCAGTGGCACAGAGGTTTTTGGGTCCAATGCAGATGTGAAAGAAATCCCACTCACAGGGGTGATATTCACAATTACAGAAAGGGGTCAGTGGACAAGGACTGGTTCTCACCTGTCCTGTGTCTCTGCCGTAGACGAAATGCTAGATTTGGGGAAGAAGAAGGAAATATTTCTCTGAAAGATTATTTGTAAGTAAATAGAAACAAACAAACAAAACAAACCATGGCAGCTGTTTGAGGCCTTTCAGACAAAGTGCTGGCATTAATCCTGGCAGAAAGAGCTCAGTGCACTGATGGAAGTGCACAGGAGGTCAGTGTAGCACCAAGTTGGGCAGCTTATCAGCAAGCCTACCACTCTTCATGCTGGCAATCTCCCCATAACTGGAGAACAGACATTCACAGGGATGGTAAGAAGGAGATACTGCTCTAATATTTGCTGAGGTTTCTTTGCTATGGACTAATTTGAAGAGTAGAAAATCTTTCTGACTCAATATAGTACATGATTTGGAATGGTGTGGGATATTTAGGACAGGAAGAGAACACAGATTACTTCTTGCTAAATACACAGACAAATCTTACCAAAAGTGATGGATTTCTCCTAATTCTTCCACTATTCCATGCAATGTAAACTTTCTGTCCCAGAAATTATGCTATCTACGATATCTTCTCTGAAAATAATCAAATCTCTCCTTCTTTTAGGGGAAAATGTGAACAAATACTCTGCTCTATCAGCTTCTCTCCCACAGAGCTGTTTAGAGCATTCATGCCCTGTCCCGGAGCACCACTAGGTGTCCGTGTTCACCATCACACAACAACTGAGTTTGCTATAAAGAATTAACTCTTGCTTGTCTCCGAGGTGCTTATCTAAGAATGAGGTGAGGTGCAGTGCCTGGGCATGAAGGAGCTGGTTCAGACAGCATCCCCAGACTCATTGCTCTCAATGATATGGGCAAAGGATGTTCAGAATATTAAAAAAAAAGTTGTCTTTAAATGGTTCGGATTGAATTTTGAAAAAGAAATAATTTTTATTGCTTAAGCAGGAAAGGTGAAACAGCCTGGGAATATCCCAGGGAAAAAGGCCTGGTCAAGATGACACCTGGGAAAGTTTGGGACAAACGAGGCACTTGCCAGGGAGCATCAGCCCGGGAAGTGCTGCCCTAAGCAGCTCCCTGCCCTCTTCTCTGGGGGCTGAGGGGCAGCTGACCTACATCAGTTTATGGCAGGCCTTGACATCCCTTCCAAAAGAGCTAAACATCTGGGACACAAACAGATGCTTCAATTTGGGCAACCCCTGTAAAGGTCCCAGAGGAGGCAGGTGTGCTCCATGACCCTCGGGTACCTCCCAGCTCTGTGTGCCTGTTTGCTTTGGTTCATTAGAACAGCAATTTAATGTAATGAGGACAGGAAGGGATCATCCCCTGGAGGGGCTCCTGGGCACCTGGTGTGATCAAGTTCTGCCTCAGCAGACAGGATTCTTGCTGCCCCCCTTCAGACAATACCTTTGATGTGTGAGGGTAGGAGCTTGCTTCTCTCAGCTCCCTGGAGGCCTGAATATCCCTGAAGGCAAGTGAATTTATATCATCATGCTCCAGGATCCACTGCATGGAAATGTGGACCCGGGCTTCCACATGCTTCAAGTGACTGGCTGGAGCCAGTGCTAAAATAACACATTTCCAGGGAAAGAGCTCCCCTGTGGCAGGTGGAATTAAGCAGTTTCCCTTTCACAGGTAGGTGCAGGTGGTAGGTACAAGCAGTTGGCTCAGGGAGGGCCCATAGATCATTTTTAGGTGCCAGTTCCAAAGAACAGAAAAGGAACAGATCATTTTTAGGTGCCAGCTCCAAAGAACAGAACCCTTCCTGTTGCCCAAGGGCTTCCAAGTATTTCCCAGACCTGTTCCATGTCTTACATACCACCACACCACAAAGAACATTTTCTTACTAATTAACCCACAGCAAAGTAATCTCTCTGGAAAACTTATGATATACTAATATACATACAACTTGTAAGCCACTGAGGAATAATGCAAATACATCTGATTCCCGATGACAGAAATTATTTCACCTGCAAAGTGATCACTCAAGCTGTTAGTTACTTACTTAATTTGTTTTTAGAGAACAATTTTCCAACTTCAGAGAAGTATATCATGCTTCCCTCTATGCTGGAGCATGGAAATAGGAATACAGATGGACTGCTGGTTTCTCACACATATTGCATTTTTTTTTTTTGGAAAGAAAATAGAGAATGCCCTTGGGGTTGAAATTCACAGGTAAATGGCTTCACATTTTAACATATAATGTTCACTTTTATTATTCCTGTGATTAAAACCACCATTAAAGCCACTGACTGGATACATTTAGAACCCAGACAGCACTCTAATCTGTATATGGCACAATGAGACACATTAAAATAAAAATAACAATGCAACATGCCTTTGCAGAGCACAAGGCATAACTGAAAGATCTGACACAGGGACAGATCTAACAAATTACACAGCAAGCAACAGCCTTAAAATCAGGAAGAAAAGGAAATGGTAGAAGCAAATAGCAAAATGTAATGAGGAAGCAAGAGGGCCCCAAGCTGTCTGGAGTGGCTGTATGTCCTGAGAGAAGCTGGCAGGAGCCCCAGCCTGTCTCCACAGTGCCTGCCATCAGCAAACCATCTCCCATCCTCAGCCTTCACGAGTTCCTGAGCTAGAAAACATCGCTGTGCATTCAGTGGGTAACTGTTTTCGTCAGGTTATTTTAATCTAGTGATCAAATCTGAGCTAGAGGGGAGCCCTGCCATTCACCAGTGCAGGCAGGGACCCAGGCACAGCCCTCAGGACCTCCCCTCTCTGCTGCAGGATGCTGCTCACAAACCTCAGAGCATTGATGTGAGCAGTTTATGGCAGACACTGACTCTGGGGAATGAGCTCTGTCACCCACATGAGCCTTTCTGCTCCTGGAACACCCACCCAGAGCTGTCAGCTGCAGGGGAGTGAAATACAAACAACCAAAATGATCCCAGGCATGGTCACATCCTGCTCCAAGAGCAGGAGCCAGCCCAGCTCCAGTGAGCAGCAGGCACTGGTCAGTGCAGGGGACGCTGGCATTGTCCTTCCTGAGCCTCAGTGTGTGTGCATGGTCACTGTGCACCTGTTCCATTTTCAGCCACAAGGCAGCAGCCAGAGGAAGCAAGGCTGAACACCAGAGGCATGTTCATCATCATAGTGCAGATGGAAAACACCTACCAGGTCACAGGCTGTCCTTCCTTCCCTCAAATAAATCCCTAAAATATATCTTAAGTAGCACTAAATCCACTCCAGGTGAAAGTGAAGTGGCATGGTTAGCTTTCCAGCAGGGGGAGCAGGTATTTGGAGGTGGGTGTCTGAGGTCTGTGTAAGTGTTTTGAAATATGCCAACACTGCTGTGGAAACCCACACAAGTTGGTTATTTACATCTATTCAAGAGGACACAGAGCTCAGCTAGTTTAAACAAAGCATTTTGTGTGCTGCAGCACTATGGCCTAATATAAATTGCTGTTTTCTGTTGCTTTTAGGCTTTCTGTCTGTCTGGTTCTGGATGAAAGCCAGTTTTGAATAGAAGCATTTAGTCACCATAAACAGCCTATTTCAAGAGGGTGAGAGAGGCAGTAGGAGCAAGAATGGGATTTGCATTCTTATCAAGAGATTAAAAAAGTGAATAAAACCACTTAGACGTTGGTTCTGTCTGCACTGAAATAAATCCAGGAGCTGTCAATTTAGCTGGGGGATGGACAAGAGAAATCTTATCCCCCAGGGAGTTAATTGTGAAAATTTCTGTAATTTCATAGAGATTTTCTTTTTACTGGGAGGTTAGAGAGTGAGAGATCAAATTCAGAAAAAGCCTTTGAGGAATCTCAGTGCTAGAGAATTGCTTTAGTTTTTTCAGTCTATAACAGGCTCTGTTTGAGTCACCCATGTTTCTCACTCTAAAGCCTCTCAGCTCTAAAGGATGCTGAGCTGTGGCAATGCTGGTGGATGTTTTGTTGCATCTAGCCTGATGCTAGGTAGTTCAGGGCTGTTTCTGTGGAGACAGCCTGTATTTCAGGAGCTGTGGGCTAACCAGGAATAACCTGCTACAGTCAATAGCATTGCTCTCGACTGAACAGCTCTGAATTGAAAATTCAGTGGAAAATGGAAAATGCCTGACTCATCTGAGTCCTTCTCAGTCCTGAGGCCGCTCTACCCATCTTTCATGAAGATGGAGTTGGTGCTTCCCACTCTTTCTGCTTTGTCTGACTGAACAGAGGGGATCAGAGCTTCAGGGGAAGGTCTGTTTGTATTTATGCAATTATCAAACACATGGCTGGGATAATGGTGACGTCCAATGGGCCAAATGTGCCATCTTTGTTCCTCTCAACAAGGAGATAACAGAGGCATCTGGGTGTGCAGCATTATAAATATAAGCACAGCAAGTTGTTCCACAGCAGGAAGAATAGACAAGTGGCACGTGGGACATATAAATATGCTAAAGGAAAGGAAATCTGGTGTTATGGTCTCAAATAGCACATACCTTTCCAGCATCTCTTGCTGGAGCTCCTACTAGATGACCATATCCTGACTCTGCTGGATTTTGGACTCTGGCACATGCTGACATCTGCAGAACAGCTTGAATGGAGCTGTCTGAATTATTTCTGGAGTCATTTTTCCAGAAAGTAAGACTAAAGTTGATCCAAATGAAACAGCATTTCTAGCTATAAAAATGCTTTTGAAGATAAAGACAACCAGATCCACTTTGTTTCACGCCACAAATTGAACCAGAGCATGCCTGTGTTTGATCTGAGGGTTTCCTCATGGCATTTGGCTCAGAGAGCTGGTATCCAAATTCCATTCTTTTCCCTTCCCTTGAGAAGCACAAAATGGAGCAGATATCATTTGTGCTCCTCAGTGACACACAGCCAGCACATCTGGCTCCAAACCCCTTTGGTTTTGGAGGCTGAGCAAGGCAGATGCTGAAACCCTCCAAGGTAAGCCCTACCTGCTGTCTCTTGCAGCCATAACATGCTTTAAACCAACGCAGGGTTAATAAAAATGCAAGAATAGACTGAAATCAGGGAACTGACTAGCTGTTTTCTTTCATGTCTGGCACCATATTGAACCAGGGATCAAGAGTTCCAGTCACAGATGATTCATCAGACACCAACTCCTGGGACACTCCTAGCAAGTACACAAAACCTGATCATTTATTCTGGTCAGGAACTTGGTGAAACACCTCCAGGTTTAAGCAGCAGAGGCAAGTGTGCACAGTAAAAAGTCTTTTTTCACAGCTGATGAGTTTAAAATAGAAACCCAGCTGCTGGCATCACAGACCTGGTACTGGGGGAAAAGGAGGATTTGAGTCTGATGGAAGCTTTAGAAACAAAAGGGATAAGAAAATGAGCCCTTGCAAAGGGTGGGTTATATGAACATCTGTCTTTAGCTGAGTTGGGCATTCTGCCCTGAGCAGAATTTTGAGAAGGAAGACCAAGAAAATCTTCCAGAAACCTTTCTCCTTCCAGTGCTCCCAGCTAAGTATGACCCCCACTATTTGTTTCTCTGCAAGGAACCTACAGATTCCCTGATATCAACATCAGGAAATAATTAGGTCCTTAATTAACCACCTCAGCTTTTCAATTACACCAAAAGGAAACAGTTACCTGAAGAACTGTGAACAAGGGTTCACAATAACCAGAGGTAAAACCTCAGATGGCTCTCTTGGGAAGAAAACAAATGATACAACAGTAAATTTAAAAAAAACCCCACAATAAGGCCACCTAAAAATGCTTTAGAACAAAGTAAATCTCAGTTTGTACACTAGACCAGATTTGCTTAATATGCATATCCCCAGATTATATTTCCTTTATAATCTGAATAATTATTTTTAAATGGATACATTGCTGTCTGCACAGTTATACTTTAAATGGATTTATGAAAAGTGATATCATTTCAATCAATACCCAAGAGATCTCCCTCCCCTTGTCAAGTAAAAAGTAGACACTTCCAAGACAAGAAGTGGTGGATTGCTTCAAAGCTGTGTTTTCCTGGTCCTGCTATAAGAAGTGAGGGCTTGAAGGCAGAAAAGGGATAATCTTATATTCTCTTCCTCACCTCTGCCAGCATGCAGGAATCAGGATTTAGTAACCAAGTACCACTGTGGTTTAGACACAAATAAGACTGATTACATTAGATTAGACCTCTCCAGTGACAGCCCTGCCCAGCAGACCCTCTGCTGACCTTCACTGAGCTGCTCCAGGTGCTCTGGACTCTCCTATAACATCCCCCCTCCCCTGTAATGAATGCTGGATATCTGAAGGCCAGCACACAGAAGGGGAGCCCAGCACACAGAAACACAAAAGCCTGCCCTCGTGCCTGGTAGCATCATAGGAAACCACAGCACCCCCTCCTTCAGGGATATTAACCCCCTCAAAATGAGTGGGGATCTGCACAGAGAAACCAAAACCATGATGAAGTACTTACAATATCCTCTGATGGTTTTTTTGCCTAAATTGATGCATTCACAGAACAGATGTTTGACATAAAACGGGTTTTGTTTTTAATTGGAGGAAATTATTTAAACTATGTCTAAGCCATATGGTCCTGTAAGCCTGACTCCCCTCTGCCATTGCTGGAGAGACCAGCTTGGCATCCCTCTCCGTTTCCAAGTCATTTCCTCTTTACAGATTTAATAGCTGCTATTTTTTTTCTTATTATTGGTCCCTCAGTCCCATTACTATAAATCAGGGCCTTAGGCCCAAAATTGATTCAAAGGTGGATTTGGGCAAGCTGCTTTGCATGATTTTCAATACTAGGTTGGTTTACTAGAACATAAAGGGGAATGCAGATGTGAATACAGAAGACACATTTAGAGGAATGGTGACAGTGAGTGCTGTTCATCTCCAAGCCACTAAAGGAAGACCTGGCATATTTTCCTGCCCCTTTTCCCCTTGCAAGTGTCACACTGAAGACAGTGAATTTTTAGAGGGATGTAGTACACACTAGACAAACCAGGGATGTTACCAAATGACTGATAGAAGGTGCTGGGTGGCAGGCAGGCTTCAGGCTGAAAGAATGTGTGATGGCTGAGGCCATTCTAATGATCTGCTTCAGCTCAATCTTCCCATTAATCACCACATAAAACCAGGCCACTGCTGCTGCAGATAGGCTGCAGGGGTGAACTCTGCTTGAAGCAAAGACAACTGTGAGTGGGAGAGTTTGCAAAACTGTTTACCCTCAGACGCTGTTTGGCACTGAGGAATAAACGAACTTGGGAGAGATGATCACTTGTGTTTGAGTCCTCCCTACTGCTTGCCTTGTCCACTGCACCCCCTGAGCCTTTCCAGCATTGCTGCAGGATCTGCAGCCAGTGATGGGTTGCAGCTTGATTCCCAACAGTTAAACCCTGGGGTTTTCATTCCCTTTTCCATAATACTGCCATTTACTTGAGGTGACCTCATTTGCCAAGTGATGTAACAGTGTGCACGATCGAGCCTGGCACGTCAAAGCAGATGTTTCAGTGGACACAGAAACAGTATTATGGAATGAAAATATTGCCTAAAACCTGAGCAGCACCAGAGATTACAATGGCCTTTATGAAGATCAGCTTACCTAAAATAGCATTGAAAGGCCTTTGGCTGCAGTCATATCCTTCCCTCCTAAAATGAGAGATTGTTGCTTGTACTACTGTAATGTGACTCCCAAAGGAACCAGCAGCTGCAGGTTTTGAATTTTATAATTTTTGGCCACTCTGTTTGACAGAGTTGACTGAAGCATGCTCAAAGGACACTCCTTCCATAAAATTTTCTTCTTTAACTCCAATAACAATAAATAGTTGCATACTTTTTTTTTTTTATGGTGTGTTTTGTTTTAGTTTCTAACAAGGTAATAAATTCTATTTCAAAGACTTTAAATCCAAAGAGTTTGATAGTTGATCTCACTTGCTTTGTTTCAACTGAATAGAAATGCTCATTGACTCTGTCATTTACATTTTCTGTCGTGTCACATTATCAGGGAGGGCTAAATATGAATCAATGAAATTCAGCACAAACAAGTAGAATATTGAGAGGAGCCTGAAAGAACTTGCTAGGTTCATTTATCAAAGGTTGAGCAGAATAATAAGGTCTATTGATAAGCACATTCCCAGCCCCTGCTTAATTTCTTTCCCTGAAGACACTTCCAATAAAATGCTCTGGCTTGTGCAATCACTGTTACATGTAAATTGTTCCCGGATGAATACATTCATTTCTGTTCTTCCTACACTCAATTCAGCCAATATGGAAACCTCAATTTTCATAGAGAGAGATCTGTGTTTATCCACAGCGCTTATACATGTGCTCTTTTCTTCCCTAAAACCACATTTCTCTTTTTGTGCTCAATGCATGCAGAGGAAGGTGATATGACCTGAGCTTAAAACATCCTCAGGGTATTTGACAGTGTGTAATGCAAGAGTGTCCAGGAGAAACAAAAGATTTTGGTAGTCAAGTGTAACATTTTCAGCCTGAGATCCAAGGACACTTAATGTTTGTCAGTAGCATATCCAGTGTGTCCCAAACCATGGGGAGGACACATCCAGGGCAGCTCAGTCACAGAGCTGCTGCTGGGAAGGGGCAGAGCCTGAAGTCAGTGAAATTCAGTGTAAATTGGACACTGCTTCCTTTGGGTTTCTTTTGCAAATCCTCGACTAAATCTCCATCTTATCCTTAACTGGCAGATACAAACATATGTGCTTGGGGGAACCACATTTAATTTTTTGCTAGTAACTGGGAAAAAAGATAAACTATTAGAAATTCTCTCTCAGAAAGACAGTGAATCCATTGCATTTGACAGTGGCTCTGAGTTAGTTTATTTCAGCTTGAATAGTAAGGGATTTTGTGGCGTTCTAGGTTCAGGAGGGATGGCCAACAGGAGCCCATGCACAGAGGGACAGAGGCACTGGCAAGGAACAGGGCTGTTGGAGCACTGGACTGCTTTGATGGAGGGCAGACAGCAACACGGGGACCTGGGGCTAGGTAAAGGAAAGTGGTGAATAGCAGCAGTGATAATCAGCCAGGCAGATAAACAACCTTGTAATGAAACTGAGCAATTCCTTTACACAACTTTAAATCAGTTTGAGATCAAGTTCTCAAGCTGCATACTGGGCAATCTTAAAATTAAGGAAAAAAAACTATTAACCTTTCTTGCTCTTGCTTTAACTCCACTTCTTATTACTCTTACATTGACAGCCTGCCTGCCCTGCTTGTGCCTGTAGCAATTAACATGGTATTACCCCACCTACTTAACCTGAATATCCAACAGAGCACTTCCTTGGCTGAATATTTCCTTTTTCAGTCACAGAATTACACTCCCTTAACAAATTCTGTTTTATGAATTCAGTATTACTTCATCTCTGCTGGAAGACATTTGGCATAAACATCTGTTTCCTTTCATAAAATAAGAATGATAAATAATAACTAAGCAATTTCCTCTATTGCAGGCAATACAGTAGCAGAGCTGTGTGTTCAAACCTCATGAATCCCCACCCATTCCAAAGAAGAAACTGCTGAAATGCTCTGTTTGCCAGAATGAGTCCTAAGTGGAGGGGAAACAGGCTTGAAGTAGAAGAGAATGAATTAGCCTTTACTGCATGAAATAGGAATTTATTGTTGCATCACCACACCTAACAATATGGTTATGAGGTGGTGGCTCTTTCAATGACAAATTTCTGCAAGAAAACAATGAAAACACAATGGAAATCATCTTTTCTTCTCAGAATTCACAAGGCCTTAGTAAGCAGTGACCCTATTAAGGGCATGTACTTATCACAGTCTGCACTGTTGCCTTCTCTTCTTTCTGGGTCCCCTTTCTGTCCCTCCAGCAAAAAAGGGACCCATTATCACACTGCTCTGTACTGTACCATAACTAATGCCTGGATTGATCCAAGGTGTAGATAAATGGATTTGCCTCTCTCCTGTATCAAAGGTATTTTTGTCAGTAATATGCACCACTGAGGCATGGGAAAAGAAAAAAACAAAGAGAGTTTGAAAAGAGTCTGAAAAGGCCCTGCAGAAAACAGAGAGAAAACTCAGGGGACACAGGATTCAGAGGCAGGCGCGCTCTTGGCAGGCAGACAGAGGGTTTTGGTCACTGGCACATCACTGCCCAGCTGCAGCAGCAACAGCAGCAACAGGCCATCCCCTTCCTCCCCTCCTGAGCTGAGAGGGTCCTGGGCTCCCCAAGGACAGCCTCTCCCACTGCCCTGCTCCTGCTGCTCCCCACAGAGGGGACACTTGCAGATGGCTGAGAGGTGGCAGCAGAAGATGTGTCCCTTCCCTGGGGGTCAGGCAAACCATCAGTGGGAGTGAGAACTTAGGAAGATTCTTATTTCAAAATATCTATAATACCTTTTCCTAGGCTTCCAGTGAGAAAGTCACAAATAAAATTGAATGATACTACAGAGACTTTAGATCACATGAAATACCTTTCTGTCAAGCTGAAATCACCAGTAATGAGTGTAAAGAAAAAATAGAGATGAATGTACAACATTTTCCAAACTGAAGCCAAAGAGAATTACAGTTCTTCACAGCTATCTCCTGAGAATTTACACGTACCACAATGGCAACAATACTAATGTAGCTAAATATTATTTCTTTCATATGAAGGACAATTTCATCTTCTACAGAAAACATTGTTTATTGCCCAGTTTTAATTTTTCTACCTCCTTGAAACTTGGCCGCCATTTGACATCATCCATCTCCATTAAGATACCATGGGTCATCAATATTGCCTATTTGGACAATTATAATCCCAGACAATTCCTTTGCAAAAATTTCTACATCTCTCTGGCACCATTACATACAGTTGGGTTCTAACTGTACAATAAATGTGATTTATACTGATTAACTGCATTTTTTTTTTCTGATCACTTTATGTCATTTTATCTTTTTCTCAGCCCTAATTCTACTTTGCATTCCGATATAATTTGACTCATCATTCCTATAATAGGTCTGCTTCTCCTCTTTCAAGCTATATAATAGGAAATATTCTGTATCATGCATACTGGTTAGCAATAACAAGGGCACACTTTAGGAGAATTATCATGTGTTACCATAGACAAGAAATGCAACTAATGAAAATTCATGTTCTAGCCATAGTGCAACACTTTAACTGATTCAAAGTCTCCTGCAAACACAACTTCTATGATTTTGCTGGTACACATGAATAGTGCAGAAAAGATGGACTGCTCTCTCTGTTCACATACTTCTCCCCTGAAAAGAAGTAAGCTTATTTCTAAGGAATTGATAAAGCATTTTTTAATTACTAAAACTGGGAAGGTAGTCACACAAGTAACACTGAAGGAAGCAAAAAAGTGATCTAATCTCTCTTTACAAAATAAAAAATTAACCAATCAACAACACTAAACACAAAAGCACAGCACCCACCAGAGAAACAGGCAGGAGAATGGTCATTCCAAAAATGGGCTACAGTGTAATGCTATACATCTACAGCTATAGACCTGGCATAGTAAATTTGGGGTTCTCTTTTTATAGAAATGTTTCTAAAAAAATCCTTTGGTAAACACCAGCAGAGCCTTTACTCCCAAGCAAAGTATACACACTGAAGGAATTTGGTGCTGTTCTTTTGAAGTATAAATCTGCTCTCCTCACCCTCTAAAAGGATACCCAAAACAGGAGGGGATGAATGGCCCCTGCTTGAGCAAATGCCTTTTAGCAGCCTTTCTCAGTGAGTGACAGCTCCAGCACCACCTGCTCATGGTCAGAATCTGCTACAGCCCACAAAAATTGCCTCGGGACTTGAAAATAACACTTTTGAAACCTTCACCAAAGTTCTTTAGAATCAGGGACAGAAAATGTAAAAGCCAACATACCTTCCTCTCTGGCAGTTCAACAGGTGTGTGCTACATTACTTAACCCAGTCTCTGTGCCACTGCCACCTTGACGTCACCGTTACTGGGTTGACAGAAGGTTTCCATGACAAACTAGAAAGCTGATCTGTTATCTCCTCTTTGGAGGAAATTGAAATGCCCTCTCTCCCATATTCTGCTAGACCCACCCATCTTGTTTTTGGCACGCAGCACAGAGAGTGAGCTTCTGTGATTGATTTAGATTTCTCTCTGCTCTGAAATAGAGAAACCAACTTGTTTGTTGTTTTTCCCCTAACTTAAACTAGAGGGTGGCACCCTCATCCCATTGCAATCCCAACCACCTCACCCATAGCACAATCTTCTTTGTAGGCATGTTGACTACCATGGTCCAAAAGAGAACAGATAACACAGAAAGAGGACAAACTTTAAGCAACGAACTAAAAACATTATTAAGACATTTGATTCTCTTCTTGGCTATAATTTATTGCCTCTACTAGCAGGCAAGACCCATAATAGTTAGCAGATGTTTGAAACATCTAGTTTTGAACTTTGCCTAGGATTAAAAGAGATCTTGTAGAATTTAAATAGCAGCTGCAGAATGAAATAAGGTTGCCTTTCTTAATGTGACAGAAATGTTCATCCTAGCCTTAAACAAGGACGACTGTTTTATGTTCTGTAAATACTGAGGAAGCTAAATTTCTGTGCACAGACACCCACACATTATAAATTTTATAGGTGTCTAATTTGCAGCAGTTGACATGAAATAACCCCAGTGGAAAAGGCTGGCCCAGCTGTCTGAATGCTTCTTAGGTTTTTGCTACAAAACCTGCAGCTCAGCACAAACAGGAGAACAATGGGCTGTTTTGGCCACAAACATCAGTTAGCAAATTTGGTGATACAAATCTATTATCTTCATTACTATTCTCACAGCATCAAGGGAGAACCCAGCAGCCCTCACAGAGGATCATGTCCTGGATGTGGAAATGAACCCAAACAATCTCCAGGGAGCAATAAAATACACTTCTCAACAGCTGTTCAACCCCACCAGCCTTTCTGCCATGCTGGTCCCAGCAGGGTTCCTACCCTGTGCAGCAATGCAAAGTCACCCTTTGTTTAAGTCGTGAGATTGATGCTAAATTCAACCTCGTGGAAATAGTCCCTGTGGATCCTCTAGGGCTACTGATTCCCCTACCTCTTGTTCCTACCATGATTAGACTTCAGCCAAAGGCTAACTAGTTCACTGACACAGATGGCTAAGCCTCTGAATGGAGGAAGTTAACATACAAACAGCTAATTTAAAACCAAGTTTAGATCTCAAAATGAATTATTGTTCCCTTTCAGACTGCATGCATTTCTTCTTTGCTTGACACTTTAAAGATTTTTCATTAATTCCCATACTTGCAGGTTTCTCAATGTTTGCAAACAGAGATCTTATATAGCAAACATAAGACCTGAAACAGGTTTTAAAAGACCTGCTGTAGTGAACAAAGATGTCTCTAGCCTTTATGCATCTGGCTTGAGTTAATATTTGTATCCCTTTAGAATACACAAGATTTTTTGTAAGCTAGGCTTTTCCTAGTACACGTGTTTTAGTAACATGAGGTTGTAATATACTGCTCTCAAACAGATGTGCTCCTGGAGGTTATCCCAAGGAGAACTGCTCACCTTCGGAGGGAGGCAAAGTCTAAACCAAGACTGTTCTATTGTTTTTGGGGAAGACAAAATGCCTTGATTCCCATTAAGATTATTTTAAATCCTGCTGCATGACGGCTGCTTATAACCAATGTGGCGTGTAATATTAAAGATGTTATTGCTGAACATGAAAATAGCTAGCACTTTTGCAAATCTAATCAACATATTTAATTCATTGTCCCACTGTGGTTCACAACTCGAAAAGACCTTCAAACCAGACTTAAAAACATATACTTAACCAAACTCTGTTCCTGTTGAGCAGAGCTCAGCATATGCTTAACATCAAGGGCATGTGCTTCATGGGCTCATGAAACACGTCCTGGTTTATGATTCAGCACAAGCAATTTGCACCTCTGTTTTCATCTTCCTTACAACCACTAATGTGCCCACGGAATTATGACTGGCCAGTGGCAGGAACCAGAGCTGGGCCCAGCACACAGCACCAGGCTGGGACACACCAACCTGTGCCAGCCCCAGAGGGGAACCCTGGTCAGGGCGTTCCATTTACAGCCAGAGAACGTGTGAAGGAAAACCACCACAGCTAATTACACACCACAGCTATTTAGCATGAAGAAACTATGTGCTGGAAGAAGACCCCCAGGTGTTTTTACTGCAGATTTACTGTAACTCCATCACTCCCAGCAGGTGTCAACACTCCTGACTTGGAGAACACACCACCTGCATGTAGTTTTTATTTAATTACCATGATTTTCAGAAATATGCTCTGCGGTGCTCAAAGCACAGTCATTAATCTTCAGTAATCTCTCTGAACAATTTCAACTTTTCTGAGCCTGAAGCCCCTCTTTAAAGCAGGGGCTGTATTGTCTGAGCATAGGATTTTATGCAAGGCAGTTGCCATGGCAATGTGACAGAAAGGGCAGAACCCAAATAATATTTGAGCATCAAAGAATTTTAAGCGCAGGGAAAATTCAGAGTTAGATTCTGTGTTAGAACTATAGGCTGTCCAAACTGCAGATTTTGAAGCTTAGGAAGACTGGATATTATTATAAGCTCTCTTGGGGATAGCTGTATTCCAGCAATGCATTATCACTGATCTGTTCCCATTATAATCCATCCATTTCACAGAAAACGACATGTTTTGTAGGGGAGTGGAAAAGCAATCTGAAAAGGAGCAATTGCACATGTCGGCTTTGGGTAGAGAAAAGAGAAAGAGGGAAGAGGAAAAAAAGGTTATAATCCAAACTGTATTTCAATAGAAAGCCTGGCTGTTATAAAAATAATAATGGTCTTGGCTAGTCACTTGTTGTGAAATAATGAACCTTGGGCACCTTTATAATATTATTGCAGGCATTGTATAGAGCACCCTAATAAAAATGGATGGCTAACTAAATGAGAAAAGGCTGCTGCATTGTTTTATAAGGCAAGAATCCAGTTCCAGAATGCATAAATCGTAAACTCCAACCCAAAGAGTTTGTACCCCAAACACAACATAGCTTTATTGTTATTATTACCCTGTTGCTCTTGTATATGCTGCTACAAATGTGTTTTCAAAATAATTAAAATCCAAAAGCCTTAGCAATGGAGCAGACCATAATTGTGTCTCAGGAATGCTGAGTGCCCCAAGGTGTTACAAACCTGCAACTAAGAAAGTTGCTGCCTTTATGTTCACGTGGATTGGTTTGCTACTTAAAAATAGGAACATTCAGATATGAAGGTAAAAAAACCTAGCAGAAGGCCTGGGACATAGATGATCTTTGTTCTAACTCCATTTCTCTTTCTTGTCCAATGTTTAACTTGGATGACTCCACTCTCCTATATCTTCTGAGTCATAGAAACAGGGATAGTGCCAGTCATATTTTCATGAGCCTGAGTACAAGCTTGCATTTAACTAATGGTTATTTTTTGCAAGAAACATGCTTTTTGGATTAGCACATTTCTAGCAAGAGAAAAGCCACCTCAGTGCTGGGCTCCTGAACACCACTACTGGCCCCTGAGTCTGAAAGAGGACTGCTGTCTTTCCCTCCATGGCAGTGAGATCTGCAGTTTTGAGGACTGGTCCTGTTTACCTATGGAAAGCCAGCCAAGCTATTTGTATCAGCAGCCTGTTCTTTTTGCTCCTGACTGCTCATCCAGCTGCAGGCATTAGTGACATACTTTTGATTTTTTTGGCTTCTCATGCATAACTAGCAGTCCCTAAGGAGCAGACCCAGCACAGGCCAGCTTCCCACAGAGCTGGGCTGTGTGGACAGTCTCCAGCTACAGTGGAAGCCTCTCCTGAGGGTCAAGAATCTATGAGATCTCTCAGCCATGTGTAGTGTCTAGTAATGTGTGTGTCCATAAATACATGTGTTCATGCTACTGCATTTCTTCTAACTAGAGCAAATTGATGGTTGCTCTCCCTAGCCTTATGTGGATTTTCACAGAAATGATTTTTGAGTTTAGAAGTTTCTGCCAAGTTGCTTAAAATTTGTTCAATGGGTATAAAAGTTGTCAGAGGGCAGAGCACAAACAGATGTGGAAAACATGAAAGAAAATGTTGCTTTCCTATAGGTTAAAAAATTTCTCCTATCATAAAGGTAAGGATAAGTCTCTCCAGGATTTCTCTACAAAATTGCCTGCCCTATAATAATTCTATTTTATCTGTATCTGTCAACTAGCCAGGTTTCCATCATTTAATACATCACATGTTTATTTTCTATTGTTCTCCTCAGTTAATAAAAATATCACATGGCCCAAATCAAATGCCTACAAAAGTCTATCACTGTTTCCTCTATTAGCTGGATTATAAACTCATAAAAAAGTATCAAGCTAGCTTAATTTTATTTTCTATAAACAGGTGCTAACTTGCATTACTTACATGAACAGGGTTTAATACATTATTAACTCATGCTCTTTATTTGTCATTTCACTGTTATTCCTAGAGAAAATATACCAGGTTTGCAATTCAGTGCTATTAACTACAAACGAGACAGCAGATTTTGAAAACTCTAATGTTTTTATCAGCTGACAGGTGAGGTGGAATACCTGACATGAATCCTCTTACTGTTTTTATTTTAGGTTAAATACAATTTCTGATAGTTTCTCAGGATCTTTTGTATTATTTATATCTCATGCAGGAACACAGATAGCCATTGCTATGTCAGTAGAAACCATACCAGCTTTGCTGCTGTACCTCAGACTTTCTTGTAGCATAGGAGATCCTACTATGGAAACTTGAACAGATCTGGAAAGCAGCTCCCTAATGGACATGTTAATTAACATGATCCCTTGTCCTGTTCCTCCTGGACAGGACCAAACTGTCCCATTACATTTACAGCTTTAAAAGCTGTCTTGCAACAGAGATCAAGGATCACCTGTTCCTCAGAGCTGAGCTGTACTTTAATGTTAGCCCTGAACCCCAGAGGCTGGAAATGACTCAGGGTGGGTATAATCTGCAGTTGCTCAATGCCAGGACATTAAATCAGGTGTAGGTGCATGTCTGATTGCTTGCAGGCTGCAGTTGTGCTCCTTTTTCAGGGCCATGCTAGAAAACACCTGCAGAGCCTCCAGGCTGGAGTGGTACCATCAGCATTGCTCAGCACAAACCATGTAGAGCTCTTTTCATAGCTCCAGGATAAGCAACTTCCAGTCACACACTCCTACAGTTCCTAAAGTGCCAATGAGGCAGTCCAGTCTATGGTATGATGGTTTGTTTTATTGTATTAATTTCTGATTCAGTATTATTTGGTTTTACTGTAACCAGTTGTCTGTGCATTTCAACATTTAAAGCCGCTTCTTTCCCAATCCACTCCTGGCTGCCTTTGCAGTAATAACAAAGTGTGATCTTGGATAGTTTGGCATGTGATTAACAGCTGTTCACATTGCCTTGGCAGTTTCAGAGTATACTAATTGGGTTAACAAGGTACTAAGTGCTCCAAGGTGTTATGAATGTATTGTAAAACCAAAAAAACTCTGCTGTCAAATGCATTCATTACTCACAGTCTGTAATTTGCTAGCAAGGAGCCTACTCCAAAAGGCAATATTTCCAGCTATTTCTCCTACTCATCTGTGGAAGACATTAGCAAACCAGCACCAAGAACCCCTTTAATTGATACTGTCTCATTCCTAGAGAAGGAATCTCAGCCAACAGGCTCCTTGGTATCTTTGGAGAGTATCAGATTCCTCCTCAGCTACAGCCAACAACTGGGTCTCACCAGGCCCCCTGCCATGGGCTGCCCTCACCAGTCTCCTCTCAGAAAAGCAAAATCCAAAAGGGCACCTGGACACAACCAGTCCCAATGGGGCATGGATCTGATCCCATCAGGTCCAAAGTCTGGAACACCCAGCCACTGCCTGGGGCTGTTCCACATGCCTCACTTCCTGTTTATTTCCCATCCCAGCCCCTTTATTGCTGTTCCCATTCTCCCACTCCCCACCATTTGCACTTGAGGCAGCATGCCTCATTCCCACCTCCTGCTATCCAGGCACACTGCCTGACAGTGTTTCTGATTTTTGCAAAATAACAACCTCAGCAATCAGACCAAAGGGCTTTCACAAGCACACTGGGCTTTCCATTTCACAGGTAGGATCAGAGCAATGACACTACTGTTCAAGCCTACAGAACAGACAAGACAATCACAGTATCATTTGTTCCCATTACCCCTTGTGCTGAAACATGCCCAATTTGTCCACTGACATAAGAGGCAGGTTCATGTGATTCCTTCTCCTGCTAGTTCTTTCCTACTAAAGGTCATACCTCCTGATTTCATTTCTTTGGAACAGAGCAACTCATTCTTTATTGTCTTCCCTTTTCCTGTTCCTTTCCCATTCCATTAACACGAAAGCCTCACCCAACAGGGACATTCAAGTTGACATTAATTTCTGCTGTATTTGAAGTCAATGTGATAAGATAAAACCTATACAACCTATAAAACCTTTGCCTGACTGAGACATAACATAAGTGGGCCAGTTATCCAGCCAGAACACTGGCTGAAATTAAAACCAGATGGTGGGACAAAAACAATTCCTCGACTAACCAGTATCAGTGAACAAAGATCCTGGTAACACTGAGGTTGGATCTAGATGTACGGAAAAATGAAAGATAGGAAACTTCATTTTTTCTTTAAAAAACTGAAGATGGAATAAACCACTGCACACTCTGTAGCAGGCAGGGGAATAGCATATGAATATGAGAGACAGGTAAGGAAATGGTCACCTAGTCAAGAGTTTGTTTGCAAAGAGTGACTCAGCCAAGAGCGCACTTTAGCGGAAGCTGGAAAGGCGTGTACAGAGCATGGCTTGTTCCAGGGAACAGCTGACTGTACATGGTAGCAGCTCTTCATGCAGCCAGCACTCCTCAATGCAAACAGGTGTGACAGCAGGATGGAAATGTTTAATCTTTGGGTCTAAAAACATGACTCTTCCTTGCTTGACTAAAAGACTAGTGTGGGCTCAATGCCATTAGGAGGCTCATAACATTCTCTTGTTTCAAAGCAATAACCTGCTTGAGAAGGACACAGATTCAGGCCCCACTAAAGTCAGTTCTCATGTGCTTAAAAGGACAGGGTTTGGCCTGGAATTGGTTTCCAAAAGTGGAGGTGGGAATGCACAGGTGGGATAGGCAGCTGAATGCAGACAGCTCATATGTGCATTCTAACATAACACTTCTAAGAGGAGAGAATTCTATATTTGTTATATTGCAGTTGAAGAAAAGAGAAACTGTCTTTTTTCTGCACCAAAAAAAAAAAAATCACTGGGACCAGTCACACAATGGAAACATGCTGACCCTCAAACAGCTCCTGGAATAATCACTTGCTTTAGCACATTGCATCAGCTCATAATGGTAGGCAAAGAAAAAAAATGCAGCATAGCAATCACAACTAAGCACAAAAGGTTCAAATCTGACTGATTTCAAAGGACAGTAACTATATGCCCAGCATGGAGCTTATATTGTGCTAAATTGAGGCTGCCATTCCCTCTCTCTGCCTGCTGCTCATGAAAGGGCTTGGTCATCTACCCTCTGTGGTGAGTCAAGGCTGTGCAATCCAAGCTGCTTCCAGTGACTTCTTTCCTCCTACTCAGCCACCAGAACCCCTGTAACATACCACAAGGCTGTGCAGGGGGAATGACTGCAGCTGGGTAATCTAACACTCCTACACTCCTAACCCCTTTAGCTCCAGCAATTTAAAAGGAATGCTCACAATTTATTTAATCCTAAATCCATCTTGTCACAAGAGTTAATAGCCAGATAATGCTATGCATAACATTCTAAGCATGGCACCATAAATATGAAAGCATTTAAATAAAAGAGTTTGCAGCAAACCTTCAAATCCAAGGTTCACTCATTAAAAAGCAAACCAACATATTAATCTCCATTGCTGCATATTTTAAAGACATGAAACCAGATCTAAGATGGATACAGAATATGAGACAGACGTCCCATGCAATTCAAGTCAGTTGCTCTCTTACAGCTTGTCAGCATATTTGTTAGGACAGGATTTACCATCAAAATGCAACAAACAGCAAGACTCCTTCTGTTAGTGAGGATAATGTAAAAAGGCAAAAACTCTTCTTAATTCTGCTATCATTCAGGGCTTATTTAAACTCACTGAACTGCTAACAGCAACCATGATTTTATTTCATTTTCCTCAATCATACAGATGCTGTCTTGGGAAACTCAGAAACCCTTACTGTGCCCCATCATGAGTTTATCTTTACAATTAAAGTTGTTTCTCTTTGCCAGATTTATTTTCTCCTCTAGAGCACAAAGAAATTTAGCAGGAGAGACACAATCTGTTGTGACAAAAATGCAAAGTTAGAAAAGTGTTCTAGCTCTTGCAATATTTTTTTTATTGTTTCCCATGAGGGGAATTATCCCCATTAATGGTGATTGCAAATCCCTGTATACTGGGACATTAGCCTCCCTTATGCTTGTTACTGAAGTGAAAAGAGAAAACTAAAATATTACAGAGCTGTTTTATAAAGCACTTATCCTATTAATCCACTTAGCCATAGTCTTTACATAGGGATGGGATGCCCTGAAGAGTTCTTTGGGGAATTAATCAGTTATAACATTAAGAAAAGCAGAGGAATGGTCTCATTCATTAGGATCAATTTCAGCAGTTACTGTATTGCCCTTATCAGCAGAAATGCCAGGTTTGTGGATGCAAGTAGTCACCTTTCAGATCTGTACCTGGGGAGCACATCCTGGTTCTCCTGAAATGCAGCAGTGCTGCTCTTTGCCTCTCACAGCAAGTGAGGACTTGGGAACCAGCAGATGGAAAATAAGTTGTATATTTGTTTAAAAAACATCTGCTTCAGCCCAGCTCTTACTTAACTATCTTATTCTTTTATCTCCCCCCTCACAGGCAAAGTGATTTGTTCCAAGGCTAGAGGCAAATCCTGCTCCTAGTGAAACAAAACCCTGAGCAGCTGATCCTGAAAGGCTGGATGTGATGTGGATCTAAGAGAGGCCCAGAGCCAGATACTCACCTGGTGAACAGTGAGGTGCTTTCCTTGACTTGAAATAAAACTGATTTACGTATCCCCGTTTACTTTGCATTTCTTCAAAAGACTTACCTTTGTGCCTTGCATCTCTGACCTTAGCACTCACCATCCCCTTTCTTGCCCTTTGCAGTGCCACACAACTAATTGCACTTCAGCCTCAACAATTTTTTTTTTTTTTTGTGGAAACGAGCAGCTAAGTGCTCATAAATAACACATGGGCATCACACAAAGAGAAGGTCATATGGCAGGAACTCGATGAGCCTGAGAAAGGGTTGATTTTTAAAGTCCTTTCTCAGTCCTCAAATTTCTCTCCCAGAAGTCTGAAGGACAGAGGTTTCATAAAGGTAAAAAGGTACCAAAGGTTCAGTTCCCAGGGAGGGCAGCAGAACTTCAGAGTTGGAAGGAGTTTCTGCAAAACTGCACTGAGGGCAGGAGCTAGGAAAGAATGTGAATCCTCAGAGATTTCAAAAGGCAACCCACAAAAACAACCCCTGGAGGCCTGGTTTACACCTCTGTTATATCTGAAAGGCAGAGGGTTGGGGATGCTGCCATAGACTTCTCAGCCATTGCAACAAAAGCCAGATTGTTCAAGAACCTCAGTCCCCAGCCTGTCCCTGCAGTCACAGCTGTTTAAGCCAGTACAGAGCTGGGCGAGGCTGGATCTGCTGCTGGGAAGGTTCAGGGGACAATCAGCCTTTAAACTGCCCCAGCTGACACTGGAAGCCTGCACAGGAGGGGACTGTCCAGGATGTGTCCAGGATGAGAAGGCAAAGACCAGTCTGCTGAATGCCATTCTGCCCATTTTATAGGTAGTGATGGGTAGAGAACATGGCCCTGACATTTCTAAGTACAATCAGTTCAATTCATACAAAAATCAGCTCTCACTGCATTATCTCTAGCAAGCCAGAAAGCTGAAGTTTCTCTGTGTGCATTTCAATTTCCCTTCTTTTCTCTATATAAATGTCACACTTCTAACTGATGGTTTAATGACTCGAGTTTTAAAGGAAAATCCCATGGCTTGGCTAAGTGCTCCTTCCACTGGGTAGACCCCTGCTGTCCTTTCCTATTGACTGCTCAGGATCATGCAGTAAATATCAACACTGGAGAACTTCTAGAAATAACACCAACTGAGCCCAGGACCTGTGGGGCACAGCTGGCTCCCACCCTCAATTCTTTCTGCAAGCTGAGAAGGATCAGCACCTGAGAGATGGTGCCCTAAACACATAAGAACACACCCAGCTGACTCTTGTGAAAATAAAGAATCAGTAATGGACACACAGCTTTTCTCCATAGCCAGTGGAAAACATGCATGTGTGGTCCAGCCTTGTGCTTCCAATAATTGTTTATTTGCAGCCATGGTCAGGAAGTAATGCTGTAGAGTCAGGAAAAATTAACCCAGGCAGAAAAGGGCTTGTGGAGCTGTGCCATGTTTCACACTCCTCTGTTTCTTGCCTGCACACATTTGAGAAAGGAGAGTTTGATTTGGATTGTTAGTGGGTTTTAAATTAATGCAAAACAAGCAGAAAAAGAAAGTTGATCTGGATAACCACAGCACTTGGATCCTGGACACAGAGGCTTGAGGGGAGCTTGGATGCCTCTCTCTGTTCTGTTAGCTGCCAGTAGCAAGGCATGCATGTGGTTTACAAGGTGGGGAGAATGCTGAATCCAAGGCAGGGAGGTGCCTCCTGGGGCAGCCTGCAGCAAAAATACTTGGCTCCAGAATAAATACTGCCTCAGGTCACTGAAAAGGCCATGAGTTTGTGGACAAGAGAAGAAACCAGAATAGCCCTTCTTGTAACTCCAAGCCTTTTCCTACCTACTCGACCTAGGGGTGAAAAGAAGAAAGAATCCCTTACTGGGATTTAAAGGGAAAGAGAAGACAAAATAATGATAAATCCAGTACTTCCTCCAGTTCTCAGGAAAGCTTTCACCTCCCTCAGCTGCTTTGCCAGCTCTGTGCTTCCCTGTGGCTTGCCCTCCATGTCCCATGCCTCCTTCTATTGCCTCCCAGTCCAGTACCTGTGTGCTTCTGATACTTCATGCTCACAGCTGTGCTCAACCAGGCAGCACACAAAGACTAAGGTTAAAGAGTTAAAATCAATTATCTCACTATCTGGCTGCCCCACCTTGTACGAGGACCATGCCACAGGAGAATGCATCAATGAGTTTTACAAAGTTTTATCTACATGTTTGGATGGAGAAACATTTACCAGCAGATAGTGAGGTGAACAGAGGAGAAGTATGAGCTGAGATGGTAGGCTGTGAGATTGTCTCGAGAACTGATGAGCTCTGGAGATGCACAGGATGACTCCCCAGGAAAGGGAGGGTAAATTCACCACACCCAGAGTCAGCCAAATCTGGATAAGGCCACCAGCACACACTAACATCACTCAGAGGCAAGGTGGCAGTGGCTGCTGCTGCAGATATACACTTATTGAAAGCAGAGACCCTTCAGCAGAATTTCTGAACGTCCACCCAAAAGCTGCTACAGGACCGAATTAAAGGTGTTATAAGTATTGTTTGTGAACTGTATTTTCCTGACTTGATCGCCTTGCTATGAAGAAAAAAGGAATTTGGAACTGTTTCCTTTAGTCCCCCACCTTCATACACAGGTTTTTTTTTCCCCAATATTAAACCTCTTGCTAATATTAACTTCAAACTTGAATGATCTGCAGTGTCTCTAATGTTCTTGATCAATGAAGTTCAGTGTTGCTCAAAGGTCAGCTCCTAACACTAAGTTCTGATCTCACTTAAACTTTTCTTCATTTCTAGACAATTACTCTGTGTTATCCCTATGTGCCCTTTATAGCTGGAACCATCTTGTTCCAAGGCTTTCTAAGTTTCTTGAGCAAACCTGGCATCTCTAGTAAGCCTTAAAAAATCCTATGCCAAAAAGAAAACATATTGTTTCTCCAGAGGGTTATATTTTATATTGTACATCCAAATTAAACAAACACATTGTAATCACCAGAATGAAACCCCAGAAACAACTCAAAACAACAGCACAGGAAAAATAAACATGAACTCAAGCTCTTTGAAGAACAGGAGGAGAACAATCAGATTTAGATGAGGAACAACTTCTTGCTTAATGACAACATAGAAAGTCAAACTTGAGATGAAATTTAAAAAAAAAAATAAAAATACCCTTTTTAAAAACAAGTTCTGAAAACTGTTTGCTCCTTTCTCTCCATGCCAAGTACTTTAGATGATCTAGTGGCCCAAGAATGGATACAGAGACAATCCCAGAATACTGATGGATGATTACTATTCTATTTATGTCCTCATTTGCACAGGACCCCATAATCTATCCACTTTTAATTAACTATTTTGCCCCTTTAATTAACAGACTAATTTGGAACACCAGCACAAGGCTGAGGCAGGAGTGCCTATTTTTTTGTCCTGAGTAGGCTGGTTTCCAAAGTGGTGTCAGATCTTTGGGAAGGGGGTCTGGGCAGGCGCTGTGCTCCCCTGTTAGAGGTGATGGTGCAGGTCAGTCCGTAGCAGCCCAAGGTGAGGAATCACCTCAGCAGTGTCACTCCAGGACTGGCATCCTCTGCTGTGCATGAGGTGCAAGGTCAAAGGTGAAAAGGAATTGCTCATGAGGAGAAGGGGAAGGAACACAGTGTTAGTTTTGATAAGCAATAATAGGAAATGGCCTTTAATGACTTACATTAGCAGATACAGAGGAGGAAGGCACTCAATCACTTGATCTCGTCAAATACATATGCTTTTGTCTAACCATTTTTGCTGGAAAAAATACTAATTTTTACTAACATGAATCAATTTGAACTTTTCCCCAATCAAAGACCAGTTCAGAAATAGAAACTCCTCTCCCACCTGAAATCCGACTCAATTTCTAACACAAGGTAATTGGCAACAAATCTTTGACATCTGATTCTCTGAAAATCACAGCACATTTACAACAGTCAAACAACAGCTGGTCCCTCTGCAGAGCTGAAAACCAGAATATCCTTTAATTCTTCTGTGCAAATCAATAATTTATCTTAATCCTTCTATTTTAATATCACTGGGGTTGGTCATGTTTTTGAAATAAAGACAGAGATTTTACTGTACTTCCTTCCTTCATAGTCTGTTTTGATTGCCTCAAACTCATTCACTTAAACATCCCCCTAACTTAAACATCCTCTTTCTTCACAGCAGGCATCAAAATATCTTTTTTTGTTGTTTGCTTAGTAATATAGATGGATTGATATGGAGCTCATTTCCTGTCATGTAAGACCACAGTGTGTTCCACAGCTGAGTTTTCCAGCCATCTTTTAAAGGGCAGCACTCTCCACCATATTCTGTCCATTTTAAAATTACAGCCATCCTGCCTAAGCAGATTCACACGTGCTTCAGAAGTGCCTTGTGACTGAGAGATGTGATATTTGCAGTGGATTCAGGATACTCATCATATGAACTAAGATTATATTATTATACAAACTCTGACTGTGTGCCTTGTACCTCTCTGGGGAATGTGTCCATCAGCACATCAGTACAGAATCTGATTTCCACACTGCTGGCAGGAATAGGAAGGAGAGATCAAGTGGGTTACCACAGAAATTACATTTAAATACCCTCAAGAGGAATGTGTTCATATTTTTATCTACAGGGTTCTCAGGAGACCTTCAGTCTGAAGGAGTTCCATGCACTTGTTTTATCATAACAGGACTTGACTTATATTTTCAAGTGTTAATGATTTACTTATTTTTCACCAAAGGATGCATTAGATTTAGAAGACCTAAGAATAAGACTGAAAGCCTACTGAATGCTGATTGCTGACCTAAATGCAAAAGCATAATTTATTTAAGTCAATAGCAAATGTTCTTTATGAAATGGATAGCAATAGAAATGAAAATTTACAAAACTGTGCACTCTGTAAAAGAAGTGGAGCATACTCTACCTGCCCTGGATGTAACTTTAAGTTCTGCACGGAGGAAAATGCTGAAAAGACATTGTTGAAGAACTCCTTTCTGTAGGACTCACTTTCAGGGACTTGCAGTTGAATCTGTTCTCAGCATCTGATCAGCCAACTGAATCTGGATTCATATTTGCAGTTATTTATAGCCACTATATTTGGAGAGGTGTTAAAAAAATATCTGCTGTTTCTTGCACAGGTCTGGAAATAAACTTGTGGGTGCCGAGCAGTGACCCTGCACTGACCACCACAGGAATGGCCTTCCTCTGAGGAAATAATTGTGTCCAAGAATTTTGATAGCAGAGATCCCACTAAAGTTCAATAGCACTTTGAGAAATCCCAGCTGAAATATTTAAAATGTATGGCAAATTTCATGCCTGCCTTTTATGAAGTTATTTCCTGGAAACATTACCCAATGAACAGCGTGATTGCTATTTCCATGGGCACTACAGATGCTTTGGCTTTGCTGTTATTTTCACAGTGTAAAACACTCAAATCTGGAAAATTTCTTGGTAAAATTCAACTAGCAGATAAAGAAAAAAAGGGGCCTTTGGGGAAACTCATCCATTGTCATCACCTCCTTGGTAGGTGTGTGGGAAATTGTCTAGCCATGCAGTACAAGAAAAAACGAATAAGGCTCTACCACATGATTAGGACTTTCTCTAAAGTCCCCTGAATAATTACTATAAAGTTTGCAAATGCTTCCAACAAGTGTTATATTTTAAAAGCAGCTGATCATATTTTATTTTGTTTTCCAAAAGAACCTTTTCCAAGAAGGTTCTGTGAAACAAGACAGCCTGTGCCTGGTGCTGCCTCCACCCACAGCTGCAGCAAGATCTGGCTGGCAATAGAAAGCAGAAGTCCTTACTGTCAGCAGCACTTGCACCCTTGACAAATCTCTTCTCAGAGGTAAACCTCCTGATCACCTACCTGTTACATTTAGAAATGGGTGCCAGAAAAGACAGGTAAAATGTAATTCAAGCCAGGATGAAACCTGGCTGAAAATCAAGGTTGGTAAGAGTTACTTTTTTGATTGTTTTGAAATCTGATACCAATCCTGGGAGGACCAAAGTCCATTTTTTCAAAATTCACAGGGAAAAAAGTGCCAAAGGCTCCAGAATTGTCCTGGGAGATCTGTGCTTTAGGCAGAGCCAGTATTAATACCTGAGCTGGAAATTCTTTGCTACATGCATTATACATCACTAAGAAAAGAGCTGCTCTGCCTGCAGATGGCAGGGGGGTAAATTCCTGTGCAGTTCCAAGCCCAGTGCCTAGTGTACAAACAAGTAAAGGCACTGTGAGACCTATCAGCCAAGTCCCCAAAGCAGAGATTGTTACACCAACACTGAGCAAAGAATGGCTGTAATTATTTGTACCCCTCTGAGCTTCAAAGTTTTCTGAGTGCCCATGAAAGTTTGCACAATTCAAAGTAGGTGTAGCACTTCAGTCCAGATTTCCTTCGTTTGGAAATCTAAAAACGTAGTTTGTACCTTGCCTGTTTGAATGTGTTTTGAATGTGTTGAATTTGTTTCACTGCAAAAGCCTCAAATTAATTTTCCAAAAGACTGAAAAGCATCAAATTTAGAGAGACAAGTAGAGCTCTGCAAATCAAAAGCTGGAACATTTCATGATGTTGGCACTGCTGCATTCCCGATAAGAAATACAGGAAGCAAAGGCAAAGTCCTTACTTATACTTAGGAAAGAGAGAAAAAAAGAAAAGTGCCACAGTAATATTACTGAACATCAACGATTAGAAAGGCAAGTTCATGCCAAATCAGGCATTGCCAGCAGAGATAAACCAGTCTCATTTTATCAACTCCAAATGTCACTTCAATGACTTCAGTTTCAGGGAACCATTCACAGTGAAAAAAAGATACATATATTTGTATATTTTTCTCATAGAAGAGCTGAATTTACAGGGGTCCTAACCAAGATTCAGAGCCAGAACTGAGAGACAGCCTCCCAAAGCCTAAGGAAATGTTAAGAAATTATCATTAGAGAGACAGAGAGATGTCAGCTCCTGGCTGAACAATTTATTTCCTGGTAAGATAAACATTTTGCTACTACATGACAGTATCTTCAAAAGTTAACCACCTATAGCTAGTGAGCCCTCAAGAAGGCTAATTAAAATGCCAAAATGGTTTATGTCAGATTTTCCTTTGATCACTATCATGTTTTCTCTTTTCCACAGGTGAGGGCAGTAGGAAGTCAGTGTGAGAACTGCTCTCAGGCTAGGCAGCATCCAAGCAATAGAAATACATCCTCTGGGGCCATAATTCACTCCTCTTTATCATACCTTCACAGGAAAAATTCACTTAACAGTCAGCAGTCATTTTCTGTTACATAAATTTAGTTTTACTTGTGGCCCCATAAATCACCAGTCCCTGCAAGGAAGCAGCACTCCAGACAGTACACTGAATTCTGGCATATTCTGCTGGGACAGTGGCAGAATAACCACAATAGTACTCACAAAAATGAGACCAAATCAATTCCTTCCTTTGCTCTTTAGAAACTCACAGTTGTTTAATCTAATCCAATTTACTGAGAGTAAAATATCTTTGTTGGAGGAAAAAACCACTTCAGGTCAATGCCTGGCAGATAAATTGATGGCACCTACCACAGTGCTCCAGAAAACAGGAGGACTTCTAAATACTCCTGATTCTGTATTTAAGTGACTCCCTGCTTCACCACCCACTCCATACTCCCCTGATCCTGCTCTCCCTTGGCTCTGCCCCAGAGCTTACATTGCCCCATCCACCTTCCTTCCCATCAGCTGTAACACACAGCACCCACTAACCACTGGCACAGAGATTTTTCCACTGACAGGTGGAAAAATCTGTTCAGGTCAGTCCCACTGCTCAGGTGCTGCACAGACTCCAGGCCATGGTGACATGTTCTGGCCATACACAAGCACTGCTGGGGGTTAACACCCCCTGTCCCTTGATATTCCCCCAGCACTGCAGTAGAAATGTGTCTCCTGCACCTGACTCAGCACAGAGCTCACGGGCAGTGAGTGAGCGCGTCCTGCTTCAGCAAAAATATCAAAGCTGTTTTACCTTGATTAGAAGCTTCTCAAGAAAAGAGAATTTGCCCTAAGTGACTTGTTCTAATATGCTTTAATTCTAAAATCTCCCCTCTTGTACAAATTACCTTCAATTAGAACAGTGATTATTCCCAGATTTTATATAATGCCACCAATGTGGAAGAGGTCAAGATCTCAGTCTCATGGCTGCTGAAAGATGAGCTGAGTACAGTATCTAATGGAAAAGATAAAAGTGTATAATGTGGATTTATTTTTAGAGAGCAAAACGTTTTCAGTTCACATTTCAGAGCCTTTTTCCACATCCAAAAACAACAGAAGGAAATGAGAACTGCTCTCCTCAGTATTCTGCAAAAGCCAGCAAAAAGGAGGCCATTGGAAGCTGGACCAGTATCACCAGAAACAGCTGTTTCACAAGCCAGCAGCTCAATGGGCTTAACAAATGAGAATGCCCTGCATGTAACATTTCCTTTATGCAATTCCCCACTGCTTTGAATCCAAACAGAAAGACTGAAATCCTGTCTGCTGTGAATAGGGCAAGGATTTCTCTCTAAGGAGAGGATTTTAGATAGCAAGCTGAAGAGGGCTTACTGTATAGAACAAAAGCTGTCTCCTTTGCCTTTTGGAAAAGGATGAAGAAGTTTTGTGTAGTGGGTTACCTAGGATCTGACCTGGATGCTCAATGGGAATTGCAATTACTGTAATAGTATTCATTATCTATTGATTCTTTAGCACTGAGTCTGGGTCATCAACCCATTTTCCCCCTTCTATATAAAACTTACACAATCCAAATAACAATTCAAATAATTATTTTCCTGTGTATGAAGTATTTTAGATTATAGATTGCAAATGGAAAAAGAAACATGAAACATTTTCTATGTTCTCTCCTTTCATTTTACAAAGATGCAGACCTACAGACCTCACTCGAAGTCTGTGTTTCTACTATATAGTATTTAATGAAAATGAAATGTTTGAGCCTGCAGATAATCAATTTACATATTTTTGACAGAGAAAAGCTCAAGGAAAGTAAAGATACTAAATACTCATATCCAGATTTAAGAAGCTACTTAATCAGGTATTTAAACAGACCAGGAAATTATTTTATTTTTTTTAATCAGGAGAGTCCTTATATATAATCACCTGACCACTGCCTGCAGTCAGGAAAGTCTAAGTACTTGAAAAGGCTTAATAACACTTCTGGGGTCAGACACATAACTGAGTATTTTCAAAGCAGAGTTTGCCACCATAAAGGCTACAAAACCAGGTCTGAATTCAGGCCTGCATCATGTGTTGGGACAGTGGAGGACAATGCTGTAATTAATGTACAAATGTAATGTTTACGTGAATTTGTGTCTCCCCCTGTAAATTCCTCATCCAAGCAAGGGAAAAAGGAAAGGGTAATGTGCCATCAAATGTACTTTGTGATGGCATCCAACATGTGAGTGACAGAGCAGAACCAGGACTCAGCCCCCAGTCAAAGTGCTCTGTCTCTGTGCCAAAGGATCCCCCTGATAAATGTTGTGGCCACATTCACGTCTTGAGAGAAAACAAATCCTTGCTGAATTTACAGTAAGGCTATTTCATTCCTACTTAACAACAAAAAACCTTTTTGTCTTTTTAGGAGTTTGAAAGGCAAAAGTAAAGCTTAGCTCCAGGGCTGTGCCACGGTGAGAGAAAACAGAAATTGCTACTTACAACTCAGGGAGGAGTTGAATCACAAATAAGTTGAAAGAAATACATATGACTTGAGGCATGAGGAGTGTTGTTAAGCAGAAGTGCTACTTGAAATTGAGAATCTTTGAGAAGTTGTGATTTTCTTTGTCTAAAATGTTGTTTGACATTCTTGTCTGAGCATTCAACTAATGTGTTAGGCAATCCTCAGGCATAATAGCAAAGTTTAGGGAAAGGACAAAGTGTGTCAGCTAAATCTGAATTTTTTTGGCTTCAGAGAGTAATATCAACTCTTACATGTTACTTGAGAATTGCTTCTGGCATGGAGTTATTACAATGCAGGATGAATCTGCTGCCATCCTGGCACGCTGCTGGCAGTGCAAAGCTCTTGGCATGGGTTTGCAGATGAAGCTGCTCTGAACAGCCAGTTCTAAAGGTAGGAGCTCTTTCCATTGGCTCCTCTGGATGGAGAGCTCACTGGGGCACATAGAGAAGTCACCCATGGAGGCTGCAGCTGCAAAAAGCTTCTAGTCCTGTTTCTGAACTCATGGGAATAAGCCCGCTGACTATGCTGGAGTTAAACAGGGAAACCCCTGATTGCTGAACCCTGTACCCATTGGAGCTGCCATCAGCCCCACAGGAGTTAACTATAGCGTGTATGTTACAGTTGTGCCAAGAACTGTCAGCCCTGCCAAGAAAACCTACCTGGAGAGCATGATATGGTCCTGCCTTCCAGTGCTGATAACTAGCACCCATCCACGTGAGAATATAAAACCTCCCAGGCCAATCACATTTCATTCCGACCCTCCTAGAAGAAAAACCCAACTACACACTGAAGGAAAAAATCCCTTGTGGTAAAATGTCACCATTAGGGGTCCTTTCAGAGCTTTGGCTCTGCTGCCAGGACAGTCCCTGCACAGCAGGTGCCAGCAGGTGAGCCCGATGTCTGAGCGGACGCTGAACACACTGCCAATTCAGCAGGAGGCAAAGCAGCTCAGCTTCATCTGCCACTAATCTGGGTAACATTGTGCAGAAAAAATGAGAACTATAAAGAGATGCAGGGAGTTCATTCTCCTTGGAGCAAAGACATGATAATGCAGCAATCTAGGAGCTGGATTCTGCACAGTACTCTGGCATTAGCAGCAGAGACAACAAGGAAACTGTTCAGCAGGAGCTGCCTCTCCAGTTAAGGATGGTACACTGCTACCTCAGGTTCAACAAAGCACATACAAGCAACCTTTAGCCTTAGCTGTACACTCAAATTTGTTTCTATTCATTAAATGTATAACAGGACACAAAACCACACAGCCTTAAGTCAGCAAGTCAAAAAAAGTTAAAAGCATGACACATCCCTTTCCCCAGTGGTAACAACTTTTTCCCTGTACGATCTTTACTCAATTTATCTCATACACGTTTGTGTTCAGTTCAAACAAGGTTCTGGATAGAAATTCCTATAAATGTTTTCAGTCTTGCATCCTTAAACCAACTCCTGCCACGCTGGGCTGTCTTTCAGGGTACACAGCCTGTGTTGGCACCATAGCCCTTGTATGAAGCTGCAGCATGCAACACGGAGCACCTTACCTAGACTGGCCAGAATTCATGCAACCGACACAATGGGCTGGGGGAACGAGCAAAGCTTAGGCGAGTGCTTAAAATTAAGCATGAGCTCAAGTACTGCACTAAGGGCCTTTTAGCACCTTTTAGCAGGAATGATAAATGTGAAAAACACAGGAAGTAAGACAAGTCCATGTGGATTGAAGACTTCTCAGACATCGGGCTAAGTATTTGCATACATTACAGTGGCCTTTTGGATTGTGAGACTTCGTACTTTTCCAATGCATATTATTGGACAAAAAAGTTAAATCACAGGGACATGCATTTAAGATAAATACAACAGATGGTCTTACAAAGGTAATTTATTTGTAATTAACTTATATTTCTGAGTCCAGCTTTCAAAACAGTGTCTGCACTGAACCTTACCTGTGAACTTTACAACCAAAGCTTGGACTTTGATTTTGTGAAGACACATTTCTACCTTGTCTGAGCGGCAGCATAATTAAAGCCCTGACAAACATGTAAATCCATAAAGGCATGGGAGAATTCAGCTTTTTTCAACTTACATGTGATTCCAAAACAATACATGAAGAGAATATGGGCATTCTCTCAGGGGATATGACAAAACCCATCAGTATAGCAAGGGTAATTATTAACTGCCCATTTTCTCCTACAATCAACTGCTAATTCAGTGGAAGAGCACAGCTGGAGGTATCAGAGTGACAAATTCTAGTGAGGCATCCTAGTGGAGCTGGGGATCTGGACTCAGATTGTCTGACAAGTAAAATGATGAGTATGTAAGTGCTGACAGTGTGCAGCTTTCCAACAGAACCTAGCATGTCTCAGGGCCATCCATATGTTCCAGCATATGTCTGTGAGGAGAGGGGTCCAGAATCACAGTCTCTGGAAATGGGAGGTCTCCCAGGCTCTCAAGATACCAGCCAGGATCCCAGTGTTGCTGCATTAATTGGTGTCTAAGTACCTGCATTCCCTCCAACAAACAACTGATTTCAGCTCAGAGGGAAATATGTAACATAACCAGCTGTTCGCTCGTTCAGAAGCTGGATCTCACAGGACAAGATTTACTAGGCAAGAAAAGGTTGCTCTGGGCTCTTCCTTCAGAGCAAATTGAACTTCTGTGTATTAACCACAAACAAGCAGCAGTAACAGAGATGTTACAGTGTAGAAGAGCAGCACACAGAAACAGACTGGGTTTTAATAACCTAGCAAAGGGGAATTCAAGTTTCAGCTCACTCAGTAGTAGACATGTTGCCTTATTTTGTCTTCTATTCTGCTTTTCACTTGTATTCTTCTGGGGACAATTACCTGCCAAGTATTTTCACATTTCAGTCCTACCTTATCACTGTCCACTGTGTTCTGTGATGTCCTGGAGGCAATGGAAATGGTGTCAGGTTGACTGCTGCCATCCCCTTGGCTGTCTGCATCATCTATTCCATCTCTGCAAGAGAGGTGATTGGGAAACAATGACATTCCTTAACACAGCACCAGTGAGCACAACCTGAGAGGTGGAATTGAGAAGTGCTGAGTCAGCAGGACAGAGCTGGATTGGGCTGAAATTATCCCTCTGAGGCAGCCCATGATGCTAAAGAGGTCTTGCAATTTGGAATGATGTCACCCTCAGCCATGGGGTTTGGATTTGCACATAATCACAACATTTGTTTAAATTTCTTGAGGAATTTAATACTAAGCCATAAAGATGCTATTCAAATATAGATAAAGACAGTATAGAGCTCTACCTGTTTACCTCACTGAGGCTGCTAGCACATTTTCTTCCCTTTGGCTGTACAGATAAAAGTGTCATTGATGTTTATTGGTCTTTCAAAGTAAACACTTAAATAATACAAAATATATACTTAAGGACAAAGAAAAAATATGTTTCCATTCTGTACTAGAAAACTTTTGTGTTGGAGCATGTTCTTAGAGGAAATGTCTGGATCTCTGCTTTGCTACAGGTCTCCTGGGTGACTTGGTTATTTATGCTTTGGATATCTCTATGACACAGCCTGAAGTAAAAGAGGAATAAAATTTGATGAGGAAATGAAGATGCTCAGATTACAGGTGGCTTTTGGGAACACCACAACAGAAAAAAAACAATTCATTATCTATGATTTTTGTTTAATTCAGGATCGAACAAGTTGACAAAAAATATTTAATATTACTTGACAGGCTGAAACAAGTTTGTATTAGATGATGAAATACAGATGATTTACTATATATTCTTCAATATATTGTTAGGATCAACTATGATTTTGATTGCCAAACAATTAAATGTGCCAAACAAGGAAAAAAATCTGGTTTCACTCAAATGTGAAGAAGTAAAATCTACTTTAGGAAAGAACGATAACCTTGGACTCTGAAGAATTTTTACTGTTTCTCTCTATACTTTGGAGCATAAAATGAAAGCTCTTTGTATGTATATCATAAAAAAGATTTCCAGCTACTTTTGCCAAGACAACATAAAAAAAGCAGAGACAATGAAAACTGCTTTGACTACAGTAAAAACCAGTAAAAAGGCCACAGACACCTCATTGCTGTGGGTTGAGAACACACTAGTGATTTCATGTTGTGGGGAATGACTGAAGTTACCTTCTGCTGTTGTTTCTCTGCTTTGCTGGTGTCTTGGGGAGCTGAATGGGCTCTTTCAGAGCTCCTTTCAGATGAATGATCCTTTCTTGAATAACTTCCCGGATATTTTTGATCCATTCCTGTTTCGTTTCAATGCTGGATGCCTAAAGTTTCACAAGGCAGAAAGATAGAGAATTTATCATGTTCTCCCCTCCTGTGTGGAGGAGAACATGGCCAGCTGATGAACGTCATGATTAACTCTTTGTCCTCTCTGCTGCACTGCAGCAGCTGCTGGAGTACCTGGTAACCCCTGGGAGCTGAGAGCTTTCTGACCAGACCTACTTGGCAAGCAACAGCAAAGCAGCTAAGCTCTGGATAAACACATTCAATGCTAGCAAACAGCATGCTCTGCAGAGGGAAAACAGGTTATCAGTGCACAGCTGGGAATTCCTTAGACAAAACAGCTATAACATGGATTCTTCAGCAGAGACTCACTTGACAGAAGGGGCTGTCAGCGCTGGAGGTCTGTGGAAGAGACCACAGACCACTGTGATAAGCTCAGTGGCAAATAGCTAAGAGAATTACACCTCCCAGCCAAACACCCTGAGACCTGCCCTGTGTCAGTGAGCAGCTGCTCAACCCAGGCTGCAGGAGGAGATGCAATTCCAGCAAGGCTGCACAACTCTCCCAGTTGCTACTGAGGCCTTAGAGCTCAGCTGCTCCTGCTGCAGGCATGACCCCCAGGCAGATAGGGGAGCCATGTGAAAATGAGGAGGGAAGAAACTGACCTTTCATTCAGGGATCCCAAGACCTGAACTAGAAGTGCTAAAGGCAAAGAAAACAAACAGAAAAGACTTACTTTCAGCACTGTTTTATTGTCTGAGGATGGTGTTCGTCCAGACCACAAAGCAAATTTGCAGGGATCTCCTTCAACATGTTCAGTCACTCCCAGTTCTGAGGTCTAGTGTAGAGGAAAGATGATGAAAGATTTCATATATAAGAAGCTTCATGAGTCCAGAAAACTTTGGACTTGTAGGAAGAAGTGGGGAGGCTGGGATGGGTAGGGGAAGGGGATTTTATCTCTGTTTGCTATACACAGATGGAAGGAACAGAAAATTCTGGGGTGGCAGAGAAGTGAATGGCTGGAGTGATCCTGCTTGCATTTCCCCCCACCCTTCACATCTCACTACCTTAAACCTCTCCAGACTCACTGCAGGCTGACTTTCAGGTGAGTCCTGCAGGACTCAGGGCCAGCCCTTCCAGGGGCAAAAGTGTCCCCAGCCCAGCAGGGGACACGTGAACCTCCAAAACACCACTTTTACCTACAAAAAACCACAACACCCAGAATATTTTTTCTTTGCAGCCACACCTACCAGTAACTTGTTCTTGTAAACATATTTTGTGTGTCCTGAAGAATCTTTGATCTCTTTGCTAAACACCAAAGAGATTTCAAAGAGAAACAAATGCCTCTCACGGCCTTTCCGAATGAGAGACTTGGGATCCCACACTTGGAAGGAATCCTGAAGAATCAGCTCTCCCTGGACATCAAGGTTCTCATCAAACCCTAAAACCACAAAACACAATCACTTGTATTTATTATTGAGACAAGCAATTCACAGAAACACCAAAGTCAAGACTTGAAATAAAAGGGTCTTTGCCCCAGTGATAATATTTTTATTTTTATTTTTTGTTTTCCTATGGCAGCAATGTAATTACTTCATTGTAGATCAAATACATCATATGTGCCAAATGAGGCTGCTGCTGAAGTCTTGTAATAATAACTCAAAAATAATATTATGAAGGTTTCAGTGGTGGTTACTGTACACAGAAGTGCATTGCAAGAAATCCTATGCACTTCATTACAAATTCTGTTTGCCCTCCTGCAATTTTAATCACCTGAGCTGATTGTACTGCCCAACTAGTGGCACTAGTTCCTTTTTGCACTTGTTTTAGTATTCTCCTTGTTTCTTGGTTTTCCTCAAGCCAGGCTGGAAATTATTTTCCCGGGCCAATAAAATGTGTGAGACACAATAAAGCATCTCAGTCCAGAATAAAATTTTTACATTTCAGAAATACTCCACACCATAATAAGCCAATAAAAGACTTCACTTTGTGCCAATCAAACTTTTTTTTCCTATAGTTTTAAAATATTTTTTTAGTGCTTTTTTTAGAAATCGTTGGCATAACTATGCTAACATTTTGAAACACAAGCTGTTTTGTCTCAGAAAACCAGAACTTCTGAAATGTTGAAACAGTATTATGAAATGTTTTCATCCAATAATTTTTACAGCTGTCAGCAGCTAAACTGATACTGTTTCAGGAAGGGATTTTTTTCGTTTAATGGAGAAGGAATGTTTTAGCTAAATATATATATGTACACATACATTGCATGTGTATATGCATACATACACATATGTAAATATATATGTATGTGTGTGTGTGTGTGTGTATATATATATATACACACACACAAAAGATACAGATCAATACCTTCCCTCCCCCCCAAACATCCTAGCCAGCTTTATTCTTTCGAGAATTTCTCTTTTGGAGAAATATCATAAAGGAGCCAGGAGGTACCTAAAAATTATGACAAAAAACAGTATTGCTACAGTCATCCTCTACTAATTCCCCCCCAAGTTACTAACAATACTAACACATTTCCCAGCAGGTCCCTGCCCACCTTCCAGCATGCTGACGTGCATTGCATCGTTGGCCTTCTTTGGGACACTGAGCATCACTTCCAGACCATCCTTCAGCTCCCCTTTGCCCTCCTCACAGCAGGTCAGCAGTTCCTAAAGGAGCAATGCAGACACCATAAACAAACTCTGGTCCACGTGCTGCCTTCACACCCAACTGTGCCACCTGGTCCCTGCAAGCTGCTTCAGAGACAGGAGAAAGCTGGACTGCAGCAAACCCCACTGTGGATGCTCAAAAATAGTGGGGGTCAAATAGGAACAGCTATAAAGATAAAACAAGGTGCTCTCAAGGGAGACTGTGCCCTTGGAAGATTTCTGGGGACTTATGCTTACAGGTCATGAAGCAGCTCCCTTAAGCAGAAGGTAACTCATGAACCTGTGAACTTGCTCTGCATGAGCTGATCTGAGCAGCTCACTGAGGTACCTTCAGCAGGAGTTGGTATTTTGTGATCCTCTGGACAGGCTTGATTAAATAAGAAGAGATGGAGTTGGCCAGCCCGTGTCTTTGCTGGATTTCCTAGAAGGGACAAAAACAGCAGTCAGCCATGGAAAACTGTTACCCCCCTGCCAGACAGAACCACCCATAACTAAATTTAGTGCTGCACCCTTGCATTCTATGTTTAGATTTTTAACCCTCTTTAAGCTCACATTACATAAATGTGGTTTCAGTGAGGCTGGCAATAAACAGCAGAGTGCCCCTAAGGCCACTTAAACTGCAGGGTCCCTCTGCAAGCCAAGCTAAAGCTCTGCTGAGTAAACAGGCCTTGGCTAAAGTATGACTTACCTGTCATGTCATCTGCTTTCCCCTAGCTATAAAGGCTGAAAGCAGAGTCTTAACATTCAATTAAAATGAAGTGACATTAAATTAAATTAAATTGCATGAGTAGGGTATAATTTAGCTGTCTAAACATAGGCATTGAGTCCCATTTGAGAGCCCTGGGGTAGCTGAAATATCCACATGGGAATAACAGGTCTGACACAGTGCTGACAGACCTGCTCTGCTCTGAGGTGGCACCTGGGGGCCAGGAGAGATATCCCCTCATGATACCTCTAACAGCACTGTGTCATCACCTGAACCTCAGCCAAAATGTCTTGGCTGATCACTGTGATGTGCTCAGGAATTGCTGGAGACATCACAGACCTGCTGAGGGCTGCAAAGGGCCCAGCTGCCTCCCCACAACTGTCCCAGGGGGAGTCAGGAGCTCCTGAAAATCCTATAGGACTCTAATGAACATATTTAGCCATCTAAAAGACTCCAAACTCATGCCCTAAAGGGGCAGATTCTCTGCTGAGACAGAAGAGATTGGAAACCCTTCTGTCTTTGCCAGGCCCTGGACATGCCTTGCCTTGTTCCTGGCCACCAGGAAATCCTTGATTCCTACCAGAAGCAAATGGAAAAGGGGAATGGGACTTTTCTCCAGCTACTGGATTGTAAATTTGAGACTGTAAAATGATGAAGTTATGGAAGGGTGAAGGGAGAAGAGCTGCCAAGAACAGAGATTTTCCTTTTGTATACAATCTGATTTTCTGCTGAGTACTGGGAGGTTACTGCTTCTTTTTAGCTCCAGTGTTTGTCTTAATGCTGGGATGCAAAAGCATCCACTTTTCATGCAATGTGCCAACCGAGTTTTGGTTTGTTGGTTTGGTTTCTTTTACTAGAAAAGTTTTTTGTTTTTTTACTTTAAATCCTCTGGTGCCATGAAGAACACCCCAAAGGGAAGGGGCTCTGTTTGGGGGTCAATGGAGTCTGCATGAAGCTGAGTCACAGCTGACTTCACAGAGGAACCGTGCCTGCAGAGCACATGGCTGAGACTCAATTCACAACTGCAGGAGCCAGCAAGACCTCGGCCACATCTGTGAACTTTCTGGAGCTGGCAATGCTTGTTTTTGTAGAATGCAAGTAACAAAATTATCCCTGCTCCTTCCCCCCAGCTCTCTGAACAGCAGGACATGCTCTCAGCAAGATGCCTCCCCCTTGGGCACTCCTTGCTCTGCCAGGATGCTCCCTGGTCAGGCTGTGCAGAGACACAGCCTGTTGCGTCTCTGGTAGTGACCTTTGAGCAGCACTGGCAAGGGACATTCTCCCTGCAGCTCCTCCCTCTGGAGTGCTGGAGTAAGATCCTGTTTGTGCCTCTGCTCATTTCCTAAGGGACATTCTGGCTCAGCAGAGAAACTGTCCAAGAACTCTCCTCCATTCAGAAACACCATGCTCTGCAATGCTCCCAAAGTCACTGAGCTTTACCTTTTTCCTCTCAGGTCATGCAAAGCAAAAGTGCCCTGTGGTTTCTTGAATATAAAACCATATATTTTCCAAGATTCAAAGCAAAAAAGTATTCCAAACAGCAGAAGCATGTACATGTCTCAACCAAACTCTGTCCCAAAGATCAAAACTTGCTTAACTAAAGACACTAAAATCAACTTGATTACTTCAATAACATGCTGATTCTATCAATCGAAGTTGACAGCTAACATATGTTGGTAATCAAACATACACCTTGCTAGCCTGAAGTATTAAAAATTTTAAATATTACAAATATTAAAATTTGCTAAACATGGCAAGCATAATTTATCATTCAAACTACTGAATAAAGAACACAGTTTTAAGTAATGATGAACAAGACAGATACAAAAGCCGAAAGAGTGAAATCAATAAGTCTACTGCAATTAAGTCAGAATAAACACACTATTGTCATTCCCTGTGCAATTTCCAGCTAATATAACCATACCAACAACTTCTGAATTTTATAAGCAAAGCACCATCTGTAGGGAGGGAAGATGGTAATCTTTATGCTTTATTAGACCAATGCTGTAGGATAAACTAGGCACGTTTCACAGCTGAGAGTTTGTGCATTGTTTTCCACCTGTCTCAACTGGTTCAATAAAATACATTGCTTTTCTCTGCATACATGGCTTCACTGACATGCTGAGAACAGCCCAGCTCTCAGCACTGCTCAGAATTCTCTTCATGGTTTCAAATGAGATCGGTCACCTGTCTTTGCTCCTTCTCCTAATCAGTGAACCCTTACACTGAGCCCTGTAGCTGCAAGTTTTCCATGGGCTTGAAGGGTTCAAACAAATTACTGGGACTGCTTGTTTTTATCTCAGAGGTGGCTTTCTATGAGAGCTTATGAAATTTGAGGAACACTTGTGATTTTCAAGCAGGCTTCTTACTAAGGGATGTTATTCTAGATAATTCACTCTCATTATCAGGGTTTTGGGATATTCCAGGTTCTGCCTGGAAAAAAAGAACCAACTATTTTCTCTGTATTCCTTGTGCCAGGCTGTCCTACCCCTGAACTACTGCCACTCCAAGATCAAGGTAAGAAGGATACACAGGTACTTTGCATGACCTTAGTCACTCACACTGAGTGCCTCCTTGAGGATTTTTTGGGGGGAGAGTTACCTTTCTCTTTTTCAACCCTGGGTGATGGCCCAGCACCCATGGAAGGCAAACACCTCCCCCTGGCAAAACAGCAGCTGCTGACACACGAATATTCACTACTGAGCAATATCAGGCAGCTTTCCAGCCCATGCAGAGAGCTGCAGTGGAAAAGCTTTTAACCTGTGCAAACAGCCGACCAGTATAAACCATTGTATAAACCATTGTATAAACCACTGTATAAACCATTCCATAGGCTCAAGCGCCACCTCCTGGAGAAGCCTTTCCAGCTCCACTCGACTTTCAGAGCATTCGGTAACAAGGCAAAGAAAAAGGTGTTCATCACTTTTCCTGTGGCTCTTGTAAGACCTTTCATTGTGGAGTGAGACTGAAATGCTGTAACCATTGGCATGTGCAAATTCCAGAGAAGCTGATTTCTGTCAGCTGCCAACTCCAGCACAGCTTGGATCCTGCTGATCTGTTACATTTGCAAACTTCCAGTGCTTTGGAAGAGAGGTCTTAGCACTTCTTTCTTTTATTTTATTTTATTTTTAGAAAGATGACTAATTAAAGCTATAAGGTAGCAGACAAGCATGGTGAAATGGATGATGTTAAATAAGAGGAAGAGCTTGGTTTAAAGGTACTCAAAAACTTGATTTTTTCTCAATCCCCAAATTGGGATTGGAGCCTGAAAACATTTATCACTGGCTGTAGCACTTGTATGGGAAATAGTCTAAATGGAGTCTATGGAGTTCTTTATTAGCACAATGAAATCAATCTGGAATGGGCTGGGTAGGATTGGCAGAACAGGAGGCTAGGAGCTCGTTTTAGGGATTTCAGGTCACAATATATAATGGAATCTGAGATTTTCATTTTATCACTAACTCAGAAACAGAGATTACATCTAAACCAGATCTTTAGAAAGGATTAGGTCTGAGAAATGCCCCAAGGTTCCCATAGGAATGTGTCTCCACACCTCACCACACACCACACCACAGCCATCAGTTCTCGCAGCACGTGATATTTGCAGTGGAATGAAAAACCCAAATGCCAAGGCACAGAAAGGAACCCATAGCTCGAGTGTAAAAAAGCACAGAGCTGCACCAGGTGTATGCAAGGAAAACAGCAATGCTGCTTACATCAAAGAAAGTCCCTGCATGTTCCAGGATGAGCTGGCTGGAGTCAGGCTTGTTTTTGCAGTAGGTGACATACATCTGAAATTTATCTGCCTGTGGAAACAAACATCAAGGGAAAAGCAAGATAAGCTATTTCTCTGCTCCCACAGATTTTTATTAAGGCACACCAGGATAAATACAGGTGACAACTCTCTCCCACACACCCACCACCACCACCACCCCCACCCTGCCACCAAGCAGCACAAGAATTGTAAATTAAGAGCAGAAGACTTTAAGGTTCATACCTTACTTGAGCAGTTCTGAGGCTCTGGGAGGCTTTCTTTAACAAATATCACAGAGGGAAGGCCTAAGATTTTAATCCAGCTGTAAAATAATTCCTAACAGCTCTATGAATGTTACACAAGAGTTTGAGGGTCTCAAAACTCAGTCATGAAGTGTTGACTCTACCACCTACTTGAAGATAAAGCCAGTCTAGAAACTGGCCAAGTGACTCACCTAGTCTAAACTGGCACAAGCCAACATTTTTGACTTGAAATTTGTGACACTTGGCCCAGACTTGCCTTTCCTACTTTGGTTCAAACTTCAATGGCTTAAATTTTATGTTGTTTTACATTTTATTTCCTAATTTGTTTACTTTTAAGCAGAAATTAAAAGCATCTGTGCACTCCCACCTCTTATTAATGCACTCTGGTCTCAAGAAGAGGGAGGCAAATAAAAGAGGAGGATGTTTTCCTTTCATTGCTATTGTATTTTTTTTTTCCAGATATCTAAACAACAGGATCCTGCAATTGTGCAGGCAGCTTTGTATGTACATCTGTAACCACACACACAGCTCTGGACATGCACCTTTGTTGAGATGATGCAGTAGTAACTTAAAGTATCATGAAGATTTTGCAGAGAATGATACATAAAGGCATTCATCTTTCCTAAACAGGTAACCTGTTCTTTGTAAAGAATATTTCTGAATCCATTTCATCAAGACTCGTGACATGTTTTTAAATTAAAAACCCATCTGAAATCATCTAAACATGCTCATTTTTTGGAGAAGTGAAAATATTCCATCTTTACTCCTACAATACTAATTTTTAGCTTTGATATATGAATAAAACAATCAGACAAAACACAAAGATGGCTGACTTGACTGGTAAATGTTTTGAAAAGAGAACAGCTTTCATACAGATAAATTACTGTAGCCAATTCCCAGAGCCTCCTACGCTCACAAAGACTCTCTGCACCAAGATTTGAAAGTCCTGTTGGAAATTATCCTGGCATTGCATAATGGAATGAGTGAGCACAGTGGCTCAGAAATTTGACACTAATTTCTGGAGGAAAAATGTCAATAAAATATTCTTCATGCCTTTGTGGAGTTCTCATGGCATGACTAAAAGTCTTTAAGGAAGATTAAGATTTATATATTAAGATTTTATATGTCTGTTTATTAAGATTTTAAATGTCTGTCCTCCCAGGGCCTTTCACAGGGAAGTGAATGTCACATAAAACCAGGTTTGGTTTGATGAGGTTGTGCTAAACAGAAACTAGCAGAGGTAAATAAAAGCTGTGTGGTCAGCACAGGACAAGGAGAGAGGCTCTGGAAAGCCTTCCCACAATTGCTGAGGAGAAGGGTGGAAACTTTCACCCTGGGCAGGTGAAGGACAAAGCAGTTGTAGCTCCAGACTGGCTCCTAATCTCATTTATCACTGGGGACATGGCCCTTGCACCTATTCCCAGCTTGTTCCCATCTGTGCTGGAGGAATTAATTTGAATAAATAATGAGAAGTAGCAGCCTCATTACCCAGGTGACAAAGCAGTGGCCCACATCCTCAGGCAGTTGTTCATATTTCTCCAGCTCCTTTAGAAAAATGCTGAAAAAAGAAGACACCAATGTAATTAGTTCCAGTCAAATACCCAGGAGATGCAGGATAACCAATGAGTCAATGAGAGCTAAGGATCTTGATTGTATCTTGTATCTTGATTATGAGACTACCCAAGTGTCCAGCCAGCAGGAAGAGTGTCCCTTGCCAGGATGTGCTTTTTTTATTTTGAGTACAGTCATACCTAACTCCACCAGAAAGGAAAAAGAAGCAATCCCTGGCAGGGAGTCTGTGTGCTCAGGACTGTTCTATCTGAACACAGATCTTTAAAGAGTTCTTGTGTAGTGGTTCACACAAAGAGCAACAAGGGAAGCCCAAAGCTGCCAGGTTCCCAACACCCAGCTCAGCACACTGGACAAAGGAGAACAACTTAAACAAGCCCAGCATTTCATAGGTAAATAGTAAACTTTCAAAATACATGGTTTTTTTTTAATCAGCTCTCTCTGAACAGCTTGTACCACAAGCGACACCTGTTTGCAGATACAGCACTGCACAATGCCAGGGTGGAAAGAAGAATATGAAACAATTTCTTCAGCTAGAACATATTCTATGTTCTCCTAGAACATATTTTCTTGACCATTCACCTGCTTTGCTGCCCTTCCTTGGACATGGCTTCTGAATCAGGCTGGAGGATGCCTTAACATCACCAGCCAAAGGAGGAGGCTGTGGAGGACACTGGTGGAGGGGACAGGGGAAATTTATTTTAGCATTGCTTGGAAGAAGTTTTAGAGGAAAAAAGATTATGTAGAAGCAGCAGGCTGCAGGAGGAGGGGTCAGAGAAAAGAGAAATGACAGCAGTGAGAAGCTGTGGGACATGACTGAGGGCTGGAGGGATGGCAGTGGGAACAGTGGAAACTGAAAGAGGAGGGCAATCAGATGGCATCAGTCAGGGTCACCAGAACAAAAATGTGATATGATAAAATATGATATAAAAACATCCTGATATGCTTTGAAGCTGCTTGCACAAAAGCATGCATATGACATGGTCTGCTGGGCTGTATTTACGTGATCGCACATTTATCCAACTGAAGCACTTGAAATGTCCCAAAACAAACAAGGAAGGATTCTCTGATTTGTTTTGAAGTGTAACCTGAAGACAGATTTGGAATTCAGCCTGAACTTGTTGGATTCATCTCCCCTAAATGTTAAGTTTATAACTGTTGTTGCATTCACATTGTACCATGGAAACAATGCCCTCTAAGCTGATCTGGTACACAGATTTATCATAACAAGGTGGAGTACTGTTAGTTACAGATTAAACACAGAAAGTCTCCAAGAAGTGGCAGAAAGCTACTTATTTACCCAGCTTATGCCAACAATTCCACTTTCTCCCCTTTGTGTTTTCCAAGATCATATTTTTAACAGGTAAGTGTCCAGACTAGATCTTGTGCTATGAGATGGAAAGCACGTATCAGCCTGCAAAGCATTGGTATAATATGACTTTAACATTGTTCAGCTGAAGGTGAAGTTTTGAACTAAGTTCCAATTCATTTTTGCAAAAGAAACAAAACAGAAATCAAAAACTATTTTGCAAAATCAATTACTTTACACTCATGTGTGGACTGTAGTGTAGGGGCTCTCTGCAGACACCACAGAGATGCACAAGTGCCTAAACATTAACAGAACTGCTAAGAAAACCTACTTGTTATGGAAGTCATATATCTCCTGAATATTGCCAAAGATGATGTGTTCTTTATTAAGGATCCCAGCTGGTATTTCTTCCACTCCACTCGTCATTTCCCAAAGGTAAGTCTGGAAAACACCAGAAACTCTTAATTTTGTGAATAAATGCACAGAAAAAGAATAGATCTCCCTGTTTTATTGCCAAAGGCACAGGCTGAACAGGAACTATGTATTTTGAGATTAACAACAAGCTAAACAGACAACTAAAAAAAAAACATTTCCAGTGTTACAGAAAGCTCTCTAGAGAAATTTCAAAGTGCTGATGCATTGATGCTTTGAAGTCATCTGAGGAAAAAGCAGAAACGTGCCAACAACACCTGTCTTTGCTGTCCACCTGATGGTGTCCAAAAACTGCAGGCAGAAACAGCTGAAAGATAAACAGATTTGCCACTTCAGTAGCACTAGATACACAGAAATCTCTGTCAGACTGCAGGAATGTGAAAGCTGGCAGATTTTACTGAATTACACTCTAGTTTTTGCCTTGAATATCACCATCCACTTTAGGAACACCCTGCTGTACAGCAAGGCAAGGTATTTGACTGTGCAAGTCCTGAAGTTTCTCTAGCATGAGATGATTCAGAGGAACAGATTTGAATCTTTAAGGAAAGGCTCCATGAATCAAGGTGCACAGCCTGTGCTTTAAAGTGAGCATCCCCACTGCAGAGGACAACATGTGCTTCCAGGAAATACTGGAGAGCTCCTGGGCCATAACTTACCTCTAAACATTCATGTAAATCCCTGACATAAGCTTTTTCTGTCTGCAGCAGCTCAGCCATAATGAATCTGAAAAAAAAAGGAGTATTTTAGGTGGTTTGGACATTATAAGCATTTCTGCAATGAACAGAAAACAAAACATCCTCCTGTTGTCTGAAAGAATAAGGGTATTTCCACCCTGGACCTTCAGCTGCCTTACTTTGCACCTTTCAGGTCCATGACCAAAATAGCACTTCATACTCCAGTCCCTTGTAGAGTTATATTCTAAATATCTTTTCTGCACAAATCTTATTAAGCTGTATTCCTGCAACCCTGAGTCAATGGGATTTACCACCTACATGCCCATCCTAAACTGTCAGCTGGTTCTCAGAAAATTTTTCCCCCCAGGATTAAGGAACTGTGATTCACCATCATTTGCACCTTTGCTGACAGTCAGAGGGAAGTCAGTCTAAAACTTTACCTTCAGAGGCAACACAGATGGATTTGGGAGACACCCCTTCTTTGAAGAGACTTCAACAGCTTGGTATCTGACCAGAGAAAATCCAGATGCTGTGAAATGCAATCATGGCATCTCTACAGCCTGAGGCTGGGCCCCTCAAAGTTGAAAATCCTGAAATTTGCCACAGGCAGACCAAGTGTAATATTTTCTAAAGTATAAGTGGTTTCTTATCAGTCATGACCTGTGGCAATTTCAGAGGGCTGAGAAATACTTTCCCAATATTCTTACACAAAAAAATAAGACAGACCACTGTGAAAACAGACTATTTATGGATTTAAGTGCAACAAGCACCTCTCAACTATTTCCTCTAGTATGAACTATTTCCAGTTCTCTCAGTCCTACACTTGCTGAAATTTGAACCTAAACTTCAAGTGAACTCTTGGGTCACTGATGTTTAGATAATACTTGGATACCTAAAGATGCTCTGTATTTTTTCCCGCTCATGTTACTTTTTACATAAAACCAGAAGGAAATTAGCAACTCCACAACATCAGGGTTAATCCAAGGGCTTGCCTCACTACTTTTCCTTTCTAACTTCTGATTAAAACCAAAAGAAATTCAGCCTTTATGTTCTGAAATTCTCCAACCTACAAGAAACAACTTCTGTCCTACACCTGCAGACTCATCTCAATAACTCTGCAGCTGGAATGAGTTACAGGACTGTCAGTCAGTTCTGGTCATGCAAGTATCACAGAGTTATTCTTTAGCAGATAATGTGCCATGCAGACAGAGTGTTTGGTGACATACTCTTTCTTTCTGGCTGATTTCCTTTTTTCTTCATTGACTTCATGATTTGCATCTCGCAGCTTTACCTCCCGGTCTGAAAGACTTGCTGGAATGATATCTAGTTCTAAGTCTTTGTTATCCTAGGGAAAAAAAAAAGTACAGAGTTTAACTTCATTGTAATCCCACAGTTGTGCAAAGTGCAGCATGTTCATGAGACCAATAAGGTAAGGGACAAAATAAGATAATATCAAAAAGGAGGAAATATAGAGAGAAGTAGAAGTACTGTGAGAAGAGATAAAAAGCTAAGAGAGAAATCTTTAAAACCCAGAAATTATATTCATTGTAATCTTCACTGCTTCTCCTAACTAGGAACCAATACTGATAAAAAGGTCTAAATTACCTCACTCTTTCATATCTAAATTAGTTGTCTAGTTTGGGACTTCACAAAAACAGTCTGATAAAGTAGAGCACCATGCAGAGACAACTTTCAGTGGCTGTTTACCATGGGATACCTTTCCAGGCTGTGGTTAGAACTCTGTGCAAACCAGAAGCCCTACAAGGAACAGTGCACTTATAGTATCATGAGAGTGTGAGGGAATTTATTCCTTATTCTTGATACTTAATTCCAAAGAATCATTGACTGAAAGGTTTTTAAGTGTTTCTGCTTCAGGCACTCTCCCTTAATACTATGGCCAGGGAATAGCAGGACATCCTAATTTTTGCTTCTTATGATCTACTTCACCTAAAAGAGTTCAGAGATGAGGTTGGGGTTCAATTGTTTACGTTAGTTAAAGGATGTGAGAATAAAAACTTAAGAGTCAAAGTTTGAATTGGATGCAAAATAATGGTGTGGGAACAGGATTTCTGGTTTATGCCAAAATTAACACAGACTCAATTCAATTAAGGTGTTTTCCCTCCCTTTCCTCCTGAAAGCTGTATGGTCTCCTGAAAAATGGTGCAAACATTTGTTCAGAAAATCTTTCTGATCTTCATCTGCCCCTCCTCACATCACTGACCAACCAGAGCAAAACCCTTTAACCCTTTTTCTCAAGAAGCAGTTCTGGCCATGGCCAGGGGGGCTGGCTGAGCTTTCAGCGTTTCTAATGGGCACACAAAAACCAACAGCATTCATTCCACAGGCTTCCCCTTCCTCTGTGACTCTGGCATAAACCCCCAACAGGACAGGGTCTTGCAGTACCTCTGGGTTGATTCCAAGGGCTTTTTCCAGGGAGTAACGGTATTTCCCCATCCTGAGAGAGAAGTCCCGGTAGCGCTTGTCCACGGTGGTGACCCACTTCCTAATTTCTGTGGCGTGTATGTGTCCTTTTTCCACAAAGCTGTCAGCCAGCTGGATGAGGAGCTTCACTTTTTCCTTTGTTTGCTGCCCAAAATATGGTCCTTGGTTATGCTTTATTATCATTTCTTTTGCTTTTAACTCACAAAGCTTCACAATTTTTATGCCTCATTAAAGAGTGTCTGTATTTCATCTTATACAGAATCAGACACTTCAAACTTCCAGTAAAACATGAAAGGAATGACATTTTTATAAGGACACTTATGAAGATGAAGAAGATAGAAAGTCAAGTTTTTGAAACCCTGCAGACACAAACACATAAACATGCTGGAAGTTCCACATGCCTCCTTCCCATAAGCAAGAGCTTATTTTTGGTGAGCCCTGGAGTAGAAGACAAGATTTTAAAATCACACCTCATACAGTACACCAAGTTACTCTGACTATATCTGGTGGATCTGTGTAGGAAGGTCATTAATACACCATATATCAGCCCAGGAAGTGATTTTGAATCATTATTAGTCAGTTTCAAAAACAAACAAAATTGGAATCCAAATTCATGGCCTGCTATAAAATCCTCCATTGGTATTTTAGGTCCAGTTAAAACATTACCAGCTAAAAGATGCCGGAACTCCAAAGCACACACTGAGCCCCCAAACCCTTCCAGAGGTCTTTTCTATTCCATTTAGTCACTAACTGTCCCTTAGCCAAAACTGCACAAAGGACCTAGTTATAAACTCTAGCTCTGATTCCAAACCTATCCCAGGAAATGAGCCTGTGGTCAAAGATAGAGAGGATGTTCCCCCATGCCTGAAGCAAGACACACAGTCAGGTACTTGACATAATTATCAGTGATCTGACCACAAATGGACAAATCATGTCAGACCCCAAACCATCCAGCAGATTTCAAACACAAAACTAAATTCAAGAAATTCCACCACTACAACAGATTAACAGCTGAATTAGACATCACCCTAACAAATTAAATGAGTACCTAAGCAAGGCTAGGTATGAAGATGTAAAAATCGAACTTCCTGTCATATTTAAAGGGTGATTAATTCCCAAAAGCTACTGCTGATTTTGCATTTCAGACAGTTGGTTTGGCCAGAAAGTTACTGGAATCAGGAAAGCTTTCAGCTACAGCTTAATTTGAGAATAACATCAGTCTGGGAATGACATGCATTTACCAGATTGCATATGGCAGTGAAAATATTCTACATCAGCAGTAGGACAGCCCGAGGGAGCAAGACTTAGACGTCAGTATAAGAAACAGCCAGTAATGGTTGTTAACAAACGAGGTCTAAAATTCAATCCTAGCCTAAATCAAGAGTCAAAATGGTTTGGAAACTTCATTATGAATTTGGATTATTCTGATAAAAATGAAATTATGAACCAGAATGTAATTTCAGGTGGACTAATTATGGGTGGTTAGAATTCAGAAGTAGTTAAAAGAATTTCATATGTGTCCTGTCTGAAGAAATTACCTTCCATCCACTGCTAGCTATCTCACATTTTCAGAAACATGCAAGCTAAGCTAAAAGAAGGGGAGAAGAACACCACAAAGCCTGTGAATCAAACCCATACAAGCAAAGACAGCCTAAGGAGGAATTTAAGGATTACAGAAGATCAATTTCAGGACACAGTGAGATGCAGCTACATAATACCAAAGCCATGGTCTTCCTGCAGTCCAACTCGGCAATTTACATCCTTATCAGAGACTCTTAATACCCCTGTGGATTCACTGGCTATGAATTACCTATGGTTTGAATTAATTTGTCTGAAGCAGATCCAATCACCATTCCTGTGTAAACCCTACTAGATTTCCCAGAACTGCTCCATATAAATTAATATATTCTTGGTAATGCAGTTTTGTATTCAAAAATGTTCACCCCAGAGTTTAAAGACTCATCTATTTAAAGTACTTTGTTGGGATCAGCAGATTATTTCTAATGAGATAAATGATCATCTGTGATCAACCTAGCTGGAATTAGTGAGACAAATGATGGTTTTAAAGACAGGAGAAAGAGACCAGGAGTCCATGGTGACCTTGGATGTGTTCAGATCAATTAGTCACTCTATGCCATTCTGGAATGATTGCTTGAGGATGGAATGTCTTATTAAATTGCTGTGAACTCTGTATGCAAATGGACTTTCTCTTCCTTCTAATCAGAACAGAAATTTTCTATAACCAGTACTAACCAGGGTGGAGAAAACCTCCTTTTGATGCCTATGTCTTGCTAAAAGCTCGCAAAAATCATTTATCTTCAGGGCTAGGATTTTTAGAGGGCAACTATAAAATCAAGGGAATATTATTACAGAGATTTGAGGCATTGACACAAGACCATAAACACAGACTAAAGCAGATGGCATAATTAGATTAAAGTCACTGTTTACTTTGGCAGGTACTCTGAATTCCCCATATTCCTTCAGGAGTTCCTGAGTTTCTTCTGCTGATTCCCCTGTGGAGTTGTGAGTAGAAAGGTAATATTCGCCTGTTTCTTGGATCCAGTCTAAGGCCTGTGAATGTCAAAAACACCAAAGGAAAAACAAAACAAACAGTTTTTGTATTTCAAGAATTAATCCTCTGACAAAAAAAAAAAAAAAAAAAAGCCCTGCACAACAAAGAATATCAAATACATTGGGACTTAATACCCTGTATACTAAAACATTTTCTAGGAACACATAAAAATAATAAAATAATGAAAGCAGGTGGGAAAGGCTACAAAATGGTACTCGGTGTTTCCTAGGGCAAAAAGGAGTGTAGGGAATTCCACCTACATACAGATAGATCTGCAGGGAAAGCAGTTTTCTCATTCAGAAATAGCTCAATAAAACAAGTTTGCTCTTATATTTATTTTCAAACAAATGAAGAAATACAGAAATTAATCTGAGGTGACAAAAACAGTGAATCTTGTTGTCAGGTTTTGGAATGTCTCAAGTTGTTTTAAAATCTATATTTGCCATGTTTTCAGAAGTGACAGTGTTTAAACACAACTTGAGATTGCAACAGGAGCCCCACACAGAGGCATTATATGGATACAGGAGATTTTACACATTGCCAGGACAGAAGGACAAGGTGGGGTTTTCACATCACCTGCTTGGCACTGCGCTCAAAGACAACATATTGCTGGCACTGATCTAATCTCCTCTTCTTCAGGGTCCAGAAGTGAAGGACCCGATTCTCCCTCTGCAACAGCTCGCTCAGAATGGCTGCAGGGCAAAGGAAAACATCTCCATGAGTGAGGATTCCTTGAGTGCATACAGAAATAAGCTATGAAATGATGAATTTAATCACTTTGCCTTGACCTTGTTCCCAAAAGCAGAGAGCCCAAAATCACACTTCCTAAAAACAGGCATTGATTCAAAGCGGCTGCTAAAAAAAACCCCAAACCAAACCCCCAAACCGCATGCACAAGAAACCACCACAAAGCGAGCGCAGTTGCAGAGTGATCTGGTAAAGGAAATGATGCTAGAGCAGAGTTTGCCTTCTGAGCACATTCACAGACTTCAGGAGGATCCCCCTGCAGAGGGGGAGGCAAAGCAGACCTTCAGTGTTGTCACTGCACCAACCTTTGACCTGCTGCTCGGGCCCTCTGGTGTGGCTGGCCACTCCGGGCATGCTGACGTTGTTCCTGTGGATGTACTTGAGGAACACCTCGGCGTTCCTCCGTGCCAGGGTACAGGCCTAGGAAACACAGCCCCCACCAAAAAGGGTCAGCAAAGATGAGCAAAGAGAGCAAAGGGGACCAAGGGAGTTCTTGCTTATATTGCAAGGAGAAATTCTCTTTCTGCGAAGATGAGAACTTCAGCAAAGAGGCAATAAACTCAGCTAATAAACTAACAGTCTCACAGACCTGTGAGTGACATTTAATATAGTGGCTCATTTTATATATGAAGGCAGATTAATGACAGTAATTAAACAACTGCTTACTAAGAACTGGTACCTCATACATTTTCTGTCTAACCAATTCTAACCCATCTCTCAAGAAAAGTATCATTGTTTCAAAAAATGTCCAAATCTAGAGGCGTAATTTCTTAAGCCTTGACTGCACGTGTATTTTCATATTGTGTATCAGTTTTAGTGGCAGGTGGGAGGCTGGCTGACAGTTCACTTGTCAGCCTGGGAGATCCCTGTTTCTTCCAAAGCAGCACCTGGAAGGCAGGAAGAAATTTCTGTCTCCATCTTGGCGCTGCCTTGCAGAGACAAAATTGCTTCAGTTATTATTAGTTTTTCAGTTATTGGTTTGGAGGGCAAAATCTGAAATGCTGGATGGTTTGTACAAGCCAACACCAAAATGATGTGTTATACCTGTCATTTATAGTGCAATTTTAAGAGCTGAACTTTGAATGAGCACAACAACTAACATCCTCCAAGTGCAAACACCACCTAATTGGTCTTGATGACGTCTCTCTGAGATATGTATTGATAATAATGCCCATTACCCCTGCTGCAACAAAGTAAACTGGCCTAGGGTTTATAAAGCCAGCCAGTAGCTGAATTGGAATTACACATCAGAGCATCCTCTCAATCTTACCAACACTGCTCTAAATTCTCTACTTAATGGAAAGTTTTCCTAATTTATTAGAGAACAAAAATAAGACCTTGAGAAAAGCCTCCTTCTGTTCCAGATGTTTGCTGATCAGAGGGATGACATGGTCTATCTCAGCTGCTGGCCCAAGTTTATCTCGGCCTCCACACCAGTCTTCATCCCGTCTGTATTCCTGCTCCAGACTCTCTAACACGCTGCACACCTGAAACATGACCACAGCACAACTCAGTTATCATAACCAGGAGAACATTCAGTAAATGTCTGTGACCAATGACTTTTCATTTTTGTCCTATGGGCCACAGAATGGGGGTAACTGGGTATAAAACAGGCCCTAGACAGAATGATCAAGGTGTTTTTCTTACCCCTAGGGATCTTTACTGTTTGGGATACAATTTATTTAAGGCTAATAAATTATTCTTCTCTACTAATGAATAATGAGAGGAAGCACAAAAGGCTGAATCAAGGCAGAGGTCAGCCCAGCCCCAATTGATCATTCAGGAAACAATCCCTATTCTAGAATGTGTTTAAATCCTACTGAAGTCAAGGGACTTAACACATACTTAAAGAAAAGCACATGCTTAAATACTTTCCTGAGACAAAGTCTGAAGCTGGAATTTATTCTTTTCAGCTATACTTTAGTTGCTCCCTATACAGCTTTTTTAAAGGCTGATGGAAACCAATAGACTTAAAATCAGGGTCACAATCTAGGTGGATGCAGGTGCTCCACTGCACAGGGCTCACACACATGTTCTATCTTGGTAGAATAGTGGAACAGTGGAATTGAGGTAAATAAACCAACAGAGCCTGGAAATTAGGCAGTTGCCTCAGGCTGAGTCTTTTATATTGCAGACCCTGAGAATATTCTCAGTGGCCTGAGCAGACACAGCAAAAGTTTTCCAGGACATTTGGAACTTTCTTCTTTCCCAAAGGACTCTTCCTATAGACTCCACTGCTGAGATGACCCAGTCAGTTACTGCTGGGATCCAGGTAGCAATGTCCATCCTTTTCTTGCTCACTCTTGCAGCTTTAATATGAACACAGCTATAATTCAGGAGAACCCACATGATTAAGAGCACAGCCCCAGGCACCGCCACTATCACAGGCCATTTTCACGTAAATCTGATCAAGAGCACATTGAAGTTCCCTTTAAAACTGGTGAGTTAAGGTGAGCTGATAACTGATCCTGCTGCCAGGCTTATGCACTATGCATTATGCAAGGACCTTATGCACTTGGCAATCTAAAATTATCTTCTTGCTTGGATGCAAACCAGCATTCACCCTCAAACATTTAGTGGAGAGCAAGTGCTTCATGTGTCATGTAGGCACAGAAAAGCATTTCCATTTCACTTCTTGAAGACCTTGACATTCTATTGAACTTAGGTGATTTAAAAAATGAAAATAAATGGACTGCCTGGGATTCACATATTTCCAGGAAGAACTGTCCCTGCACATGCAAAGATCATCTTTCTGTTAAGGTGATGAGAGAAGTGATTATAACATGGGCTGTCAATGAAGTCAGAGAAAAACTGGGCTATTTGAAATCCAGGGCTTCACCACTAACATCAAGAACATAATATACTTGGGGAAGACAGGCATGAAAAAGTTTGGCTGCATGTGACACTCTCTCTGTTCTTTCAGCTCCTTTTTCTGGATACTCAGAGAATTCAGGATCCAGTAAATGATTCACTCTACTGTCAGGCAGTCATGGAGCAGACCCTTAAGGACTGCAGATCAGCTGTGCAGCCCAAGAGAAGATGACAGGCTTGCAGCATGAGTTTATGAGCATTCAAAGACTGAATGATCTTTGCCCTGCACATTTGCTGAATAGACACAACCAATGAATGAACTGGTGGGCACTGCAGTGTGCTTGTCTGACACTTGGAAACAGGAAGAGAGACTGAACTGATAAATTACTGCCGATGCATATTCTGGCCAGTACATTTAACTGTCTAAAGCTCTAATGAATCCCCTAACAGTTTTCATTTCTCACACTCCTCCATCAGCAGTAATTCATTTTGATCTTGAATGCATCAGGGACTGTAAATCTGTATGAAACTCTTCACAGTGAAATACATTAATTATAAGGAATGCATTCCTCTTAAACAGTCTTAAAAATACATTCAACAAATGACAGCAAAAAGTGGCCCAAGGATCATCTCCAGCCTCCAAGTTAAGGAAAACTACACTCTTTCCCTAATGACATATCTAGTTGTGTTAAAAATCTTCCCATGTCTGGTTCTCTAATTGAGGCTCTAACTGTGTGGCAATAACAATAGAAAATGTCCTGGCAATCACTGCTGCCTTTGTGTAAAACCACAGGTTCCTGCAGTGTCCCTGCTAACAGCAACTGCCTGGCTGCAGTAAATGACATCAGGCAAGGCTGCTGAGTAGCCACACTGTGACACTAATTCTCACTGACTACAGTATAAAGGGCACCTGCTTGTGCAAGAGATGAATAATCCCACCATGCCAGCAGCCAACTGGAATGTGTTTTGCAATTCATGAACACCTGGAATGAAGTAGAGTTGGTATAACATATAATGGGCTCCTGCTGTAATTATGTGTGTTGCAGGTGGATTTAAAAGAAACCCCTTCAAATCTTGGCATCTTTTTTGGCATGGTGGTATTTAAGTACTAGTGAAAACATTGGCTCACAAAGTAATAATTAATTAATTGCAAGCAGTTCTCAAGGAAAAGCAGATTTATATTTCTCAAAAGTAAGTATCATGAGGACTTGAAACAAAACTGGTGGGATTTCAAAAATCATTCCTGTTTGAAAGGGCAAAGTTGAAAAAAACCCAACAAAAATAGTCCTTCAAGAATTACATTGCTACACTGAAAAGTTTCATCTCAAAATTCTTACAAACTGCTTTTTTTGTCTTTTTTTTTTTTTGAGGGGTGAGTGGGTTATGTTTTTTGTGTTGCAATACTTGTCAAAGAAAGAATTTTCACTGATTCAGACTTGGTTTACTATGGCCCAGAAGTGGCCCTGTCCAGCTCACCTGCTCAGAGGTTTTGTAAAAGGCCACGGAGGCATTGACGAGTTTGAGCCTGTCCTCCATCTTCAGCATCAGCTGCTGCCAGTGCAGGGCCACCTTCTCAGCACACTCCCTGATGGCATCAGCATCATAATGTCCAGCCTGCAGCAGCACTTCAGCCTTCTGCTGGACCTGCAGGGCACTCTGGTGTGTCTTCTGTAAGGAAGTGGCATGAAAGAGGGACTGTGTATGAGGGGAGGAGAGAGAGGTTGTACAGATGTGCCAGATGTATGGTAGAAAGGTGAAGCGAGGCGTGAGCATGGGGATGCGAGAGAGTGAAATATTTTCAGAGTTATCTTCAGTTAACAGTCACTTTCTGCAAAGCATTTTAGTTTCAGTTATTCACACACACTTGCAACATGTTAACAAAGCTTGGAACATGTAAGCAGGGCTGAGATGGGTTGGCTCCACTGGTCAGCTACTGCTCCTTGGGCAGTAACACGGGGTGGGGCTCCCAGGACTCCATTCTGCCTGCCCGGTGTAGGCAGCTCTCACTGAGCTCTCACCCAGCATCAGTGCTGACTACATCCCACACAATCTGCAGCCCAAGAGCAAACTCCAAACAGCTGGCAAACTATGGGCCTAGTCACCCCAGTTTTGCTCTTGCCAGGCAGTTTACCTGGCATCAGCAGCTTTAATTGTGCAGTTGTTCAAAACATCAATCCCAGAAAATGTCTTACTAAAGGGCATGAAATTCATCACAAGTAGCAGCCCCTACAAGATGCATTTCTGGAAGTCAGTTCACTCATACTGGAGATTAGATTTATGCTAATCTAAGGTCAGAGCTGGGAAGAGCCAAACCATTCTCTCCACCATTCCCCAGTTTACTCAGTAGCCACTTTACAGGCAGGACTGAGTCATCTGCCCCATTCCTCAGCCTACACCAGCTCCTCTCAGAGTTCCTAGGTGGTGGCTATGCCTTCCTTTGTGGGCTGCTAAAATAGCCCCCATCCCTTTCCAGCCTCCTGAGGAGCTGTTCAGACATGGTTAAGTCGAGTATTCGATTTTAATCTTCTGAACAGAAGCCCTAAAATCTCTCAGACTCCTCTGTGCTATGTCCCATTTGTAACTGCTGCTGACAAATTCTCATGTGATAGTTTTATGATCTAAGCCATGAACCTGGAAAAAAGCTTGAAATCATCTGGCAATACACTGATGAATAATGTAATGTAGAGAAAGCTATCAGGAAACAAAAAGGATTAATATTTGGCAGAAACTTAGGAAGATGTTCAAGAACAACTGGTTAAATTTAATATCCAGCTGCTTTACTGATGTTAGAATTGTAATACTTGTTTGAAATAGACTTTGAAGGATTTCAACTGAAAATCAATTCCACATCTAGAATGCTTTTAAAGAACAGTCTGCCTTGTGTGCTTTGCTGATCTCTTCCCCATATTGAGCTTTAAATACTTTAAATATTTAATCTACTGTTTTTTCTTTTTGAAAACTTATTTTCCCCTTAGTATGGTGTAATCCTCTTCTCCCTCTGCAATTTGCATTCACCACCAAATGCAAGCACTTCCCCAGTGTCAGAAGCTGTGATAACTCAGCCAGTGGGTGTCTTGTTCCCCACTGCTGTCTAGTGGTGGCTGCCAAGATGTGGTCACCACAGCTTGTTACCAGCCAGCTCATACAGAATTGATAAAAAACTTCTTCCTTTTCCTTTAGGAGCTGCAACAGCTGCTCCTTCATTATTCTGAGCAGAGCTGGATGAAAATAAGTCATTAGTTGAGATTTAAACTCTATACTTAACAGCATCACTGTAATGTATATTGACTAGCTTCAATTCTTCCAGGAGACATCCCTTCCTCTTCCCTCCACCTACCACCCCCACTCAGGCATCTCTTCAAATCTCCATACTTGCAGAGTTTAGTTTGGTTTAGTTTTCAAGTATAAGGGTATTTTTCAGCTGTTATTTTCTCTGTTAAAAAACCAAAAAACCTAACAATCAATATTATCTGGGAAGAACACACACCTTTTAAGCTGGAACAGGAAAAAATAATGCTAGAAAGCAATCTCTTTCTAGCAACTGACATGAAATAACCCTGTGAGGGTTTGCTCCCAATAACAGAGATATATGAAGCATTGAGCATAATTAGGAATCTTTTACTGCCCTGCTCAGGGCAGATCTTAGCCCTTCACTACCTTCTCATTCAAAGGAAAGCTGCTCAGAGCAGGGGCTCTTCCTCCTGGCCCTGTGAGTCTGTGAGTGAGGCAAATGGGTTGGCTCACAGTCAGTTTCCAAGGGCCAGGTCAAAGGTGTGTTGTTACTCCACAGCAAGAAGAGGAAAAGCAGTTTAGGGGTCAATTCTTAAAAATTGCCCCTCTTGCCTCTTTGTCAAAGTTGTTTGAGGATGAGGGTTGGAATGAGTTTCTTTTCTGGGGTTCATGAAAGGAAAGCTGAATGAAAGATTATTTAGTGTGAGACCATTATCCAGTAAAAAAAAATTCACAAATGAATGCCATGGAATGACCTCCAGACTGTAGATGTGGAAAAAAACTGACTTGACAAACTTTTCCCATTTCAGATCACTTTATGAATTTTAATCTTCTTAATTTTTTATCAAGGAAATTATCAGGCGATGCCTGAGTGTCATTTTCATGAATGGCAAAGCTGATATCTGGCAGCAGAAGTATTAGCTGCAGGTGATAAATAATTTGTTTCACTATTAGCTGCTGGCTACATTATGAGTTTAATGATAAGTTGATTCTCTAAAGCCTCTATTCCTCCCCTTCCTTCAAGAAAGCAGTGATTAATGCCCATGAGATAACCTTTTGTGTGGTGTTCACCTGGGAGGGAGAAACAAAGAGAAGTGGTTGGTGTTACCTCTATAGCCAGCTGAAACTGCTCGTGCTCCCGCTGGAGCTGCTCAGCCTCCGAGAGGGAGCTGGCATTGACCAGGCTGGCGTTGAGCATCGACTCCCCGTTCCTGATCCAGCCAAGCACCTGCAAACAAAGGATGTGCTCACTGAAAGGTGCCTTCACTACCAGGGTTTATGCAGTCACCTGTCAGAAAATTCTTCAGCCTGCCTGAACAAGTGTGAGCAGAAAGAAATCTTTTCTGGGAACAGAAAGAAATCCTAGCGTAAGGTCTTAATGGCACGCAGTTTTAAGAGGCAAAGATTTTATTGAAAAATTTATTGCTTGAAGAATTCAACTCCCTTTACATGGATATTTGGACAGCAAAGAACACTCATTTTCAAGGTTGGATCACAAACATGAATGTGCCCCTATGCAAATACCCCAGGGCAAAACCACAAAGCATAATGAGGAAGATTTGAATTTAAACATCTTTTCAAATTTCCGACAGGAATCATAGATGTTGCAACGCCTTTCTGCTTCACTTGCCTGTGTGTCTTTCACACAAAAGTCTGAGCTTAAGGGGGAGGAGGGAGAGGACACAGTTGGACTCATTTGGCACAGAGTTAAGATGCAGTTAGAGTTTCCACCTGCACACAGCTAGGAAAAAATGTCAAATCTTGCATTTTGTGTTTAATCAAGAGGCTTTACTTCAGACATGTTAAAATTATTTGTAGACATGCAATCCATGCTGTAATGACTGCAGAATCACATCCTAAATGTACATAATTAATCCATCAAGCTTGTACTCACTCATTTAAGCAACAACATTTTCTGCTATTTTAAGACACGTGTTTAGGAAATTAGCACCCAGAACACACATGCAAGTTCTTTCCTGTGCTCTCTCAAAGCCTTTTTTTCTACCTATGGAGGTGTTTTATTAGTCTAGTAAAGCCAGAAAGTTGCTGAGTCCAATTCACAGATCCACAGGAAATCCTGACTGCTCAATCATTGCCCTAAATTTAGTTCATGATTTCCAAAATTGACTTTGCTGCAATAGTCTACATAGCAATTTCCTTTTTGTACTATCATTTTCTACAAGTGATCCATTAATTGCCTGGAGGGAACAGGGATTTTTATTGCTTTGTTTTTCATCCCTACATCATGCATCACCCTAGTTAGTGCCATTCAGTTCCCTGTAGGGTAAAAAATGAGTTTTCCCTAGGAGAAAAAAGGGAGACATCTATACATGTAGCTGACCCTAATTTGTAGAAAATTACATTCTGCTCAGTACAACAGTGTGGAAGAGTTAATTTCATTTGTTTCTCTTTCATCAGCAGGTGTAATTGTTCCTGTGGTAAATGCATCACACATTTAAAGAAAAAGCAGTTGAGTTATCATGTGGAAATTGTATTGTCTGGCATTTTCTATAACCCATCAAACTTGAATCCTCATTATTACCAACTACATGGTACCAAACTCTGAAGTTAACCAAAGGATCACTGCACCTGGGAAAGGCCTGAATTGAGGGCATCAGGAGGCAAGACATGCTTTCATGTTTTACATACTGCAATACCCCCAGCATTGGACTGTTTGGAGTGTAGAAAATATTGAGTGTGTATGCTAAAAATACAGCATTTTTTTCCTCTGTGGAACATCTTTCAATTCAGCTGAGTTTTTCAAAAACTGCCACAAACAGTTTGACCCAGATTTCCCACAAATATCTGAGCCTCTAAATAGAGAAACATCAGAAAAAAATATATGGAAACTCAGCCTTACAACAAAACAATTTGATTAGGAACAGGGACCACACAACCAGTCTGCCAGGTTCCCTCGTGTGTTTATACACATATTCATCCCTCTGTTCAAGAGTCTTGCAGGCTCAAATTATCCAGGGGAAAGCAGTTCAGGAGGACTGGTGTGTTCCATGTGCCAGCAATGCTGCCAGCACCACTCCTGACCAAGGCTTCTGCCCCCCCTGAGTAACCAGCCCCTCTCCTTCCCCCCAGTGTGGGCTTGGACACCCATTCTGGGGTTCCTACATCCCCTTTCCAGGCCCAAGGAGCACCCAAGCACTTGCAAATTTTGCTTGGAAGCATTTACACAGTGACCCCTGTCCACTTTGGCAAGTCTGGCACTTTAATGTTGGAGCCTCATCTGAGATTTGCATCAGCTATTTTCATAGTAATGTTTCTTTTCTCTCTTACTTCTTTTGTTTACATACAATAAGGAAAAAAAAATCAGTTGCACAACCAAAGCTTCTTAAGTCTAAATTCAAAACCCCTGCAGAGACATTCCTTGTGTCCCTGGTTTAGAAGTGGCTGGAAGGGGACATTGACACATTTGTATCTGGTTTACAAGACCTGCTCACAAAGTGACTTCTACTCATATAGAGCTTAATACCTTTTCCTTAAAATATATTGAAAAGTTCCTAATAGAGGACCAAAGCACTTCTATGATTATTTCCTGTATTAATAGTTTCACCATTATTTTGCAACTTGCAGACAGGCCAATCCTAAAAGACAGCTTTAAAAAGATATTTTCTACAAATTACAGATTTTATCAGCTTTGTAGAAGCAATGACTAAATAATTCTGGAGTTAAATAAATCTTCAAAGACTTTCTCATACATCCTAACAATTTTTTATAACAGAGAAGCAGAAACAATTTTATGGGATTTTATATAAAAGCCACTTGTCACTGGAGAACAGTTTTACTTCAAGGCATGGGTTGTTTAACAGGGCAACTCTGAAACAACTCCCACCTTTGACTCCAATTTGCTTTAGAGAGGCTATGCTCCTATACAGGGATTCTCTGTAATTAAATAATAGTACCAAATTCTTCTAAAACCCCTAATTTCTTCCCTGGAACTCTGCCATTTTCATTGAGCAAGGAGTCAGACTCCACAGGAAAAATAAAGATTGAAGCACCCCTTGTGCAGCCATCCTTAAGAAATGAGAGCTCTGTACCATGCAGTGCTTTTGTCTACTGCTCAGTTTACTCAGAATGTTTCTATAACTGTTTCTTCATGTTTCTAAAAGAGACTTAGGGCCTTGCTATGGATACCTGTCCAGGCAGATAAGAAAAGATTTTTAAGTTTAGAGGAGAAAACAATCTAAGTGAATCTTTTACACCTCCAGACCCTTTGCAGCTTCCTTCAGAAGCTTTTACTAACACAGACCCAGCCATCAAGAACAGCTTCTGGTAATTTTAACCAGGTTTAAAACTTCATCCATTTCCCAGGAGCTATTTGACATTAGATTAGGAAAAACCAAATATATTCAGCGTCTCTCAAATGACTACTTCCCATCATCCTTTGGGCATCTATATATTTTGAAGCAAATCTAATGCCAAACAGCAAAAATAGATGGATAACAAACACATCAAAAGGATTAAATGTACTTCAAAACAACCTGGAAAGCAAATGTAGTGGGACACCTTGAGGATATCTTGGAGCAAATTAGGTCAAGTTCAAAACTTATTTTAAAAAAAAGCCCAAACCATACAAAGATAAATTAAGGGGATAGGGAAGCCAAACAGCTGCAGGCACAGCATTAGAGTTTGTTTTTTTAAACCTATCTCCACAAATCTATTCTGCTATTACTTTTATGTAAGCAGTCCAAACTGTATCATTTCTGTCAGAAATGGGTAGGATCCAAATGAGGGAAAATCAGGCTTGGGCAGAATTTTTCTTAATAACAAAGACCTTGTGAATTACTGATCTTTTCTATTTCCACTCTAAAACAGTTCACAGAACATCTCATTTGGAATTGTTCCACTTTAATGGCCCCAAACTTAAATTCATTGTCTTGGCATTCAAGCCCTTGGTGCATATGATATAAAGCAGAAATCTCTGGTAAATGAAACTTAAATAGATAGAGACAGTTTAAAGACTTTTTATTTCCATGAGCCATTATATCAAAATGCAAACACATGTACATGTAGCAGCTTTGACCAATTTTACTCTGTCAGCAGAACTTAGCACAGCTACAGGAGGTGTCTTGCAGCAACCACATCTCAACTCATTCACAAGAGAAAGAGCAATTTGGTAATGAGATCATCCATCATCTCAGATGCACCAAACTGAAAGTGAAGGAAACCTGGACCAGACTGGAGATGAACTCCAAGCCAAAATCAATACATTTCCCAATTTCACTAAATGGTTGGGAATATGACTCATCTGTGGGAAACCAAATAGATAAGACACAGAAATATTTTAACTTGCCTCTTTCTAAGGGAGATTGTAGCTCTGGTAATTTATAGGTTAACAAGCAAAGGGGTGCTTAGTATTCAGCTGAACAAATAAAATGTTTTTTCACTACTGGTTTGCTGGGAGGTCACACAATAACAAAGGCTCTGATGGTCCCAAGCTCTGTTAAGGAAATACTAATTCAAGGCAGCTGTTCTCTCACAGCAAGTATTAGCTCAGGCCTATAACCACTTCCTTTGGGTAGATTTCAGTTGTAAAATTGTTACGGACCAGCAGATATTTGATAATAAGGCAAATAACATCAGGTAACTGCAGAAAGTGCTGCACTGCCACTGAATGGCTGCAGGAGCAGCCTCAGGGCTGACTGTACTTCTTCCCAGACAAGTGGGCAACCTGCATCTTTAGCCTTTCTGCTACACATGGAACTCCTCTCTGCTTTCTGTCCTAAGTTAAAATGGCTCTGCTTTACCACATTATCTATCACATGCACCTCCAGGCTTAGCTAAGCTAAGCAACTTCAGGAACCTATTAAAAAAAAACAAAGTATATACTTCATAATCATGTTAAGAGGGTTGTTATAAATATCACAAAGTGTTTCTGGGCTTTGCTTGGTTTGCTTTTTTTTTCAGGGTAAAGCCAAGCAGTCTACAGAGCTCCAGAATTTCATGAGGAGCTGATCTTCAATAATCAAAAATGCAAAATGACCATATTGTAAAAATAAAAATTAGGAGAATTCTATGCTACTTTTAGGTAGAGTTGAAAAATATTCACATCAAAGCAGACTTTGAAAGAAAATTAATACACTGCTGTTAGTGCTGCCAGTTTACTGAGTGTAAAGGATTTTTTTGCTGGCAATGATAAAGCAGTTCAGATAAATCATCACTCAGTTATTCTGTCTTCAAAAGTGAATATTTATGATCATATGTACTGAGCATTCAGAGAGTGTGTGTATGTGTTTACGTAAACAAATGAGCAGATATCTGTCATGAACACCTTGTAGTGTTTGGACACTTGTCCCAACACCACCCCCCAACCCACCTATTTGTAAAGTAAAATGGAAAACTGAATATTCCAGATGTCTGGAAAAACATTCTTGGTTTTCCTGATGAAATCAAGAACACTCAATAAAAAGACAGACACACACTAGAGTGTGAAGCCACCTATGGGCTAGGAAGCAGGAAGTGTAATGTTATCCTGTGCAGCAAAGGAAAACAAAGAAACACAAGGCATACAAATTAAATATTAGGGAAAACCAAGGGAGGCAGAACATGACTGCCTATGCTAGGATGAAATCTGAAAGAAAGGCAGTGTAATAATACTAAGGGGGCTGAACAAGTCCTGGGATCTAGAGGCCACTGACAGAATTCTTTTAATCACTGGAAGATGTTAAAGATTCCTGCAAGACAACATATGTATAGCAATAAATGAAAAGGAGAAACTTCCATAATGTCATACTTAGGCCTCACAGCTCAGTTTTCTTTGCTTTGGGCCTGTTTTCCACCTCAGCTTAAATCTGGGTCACAAATCAAATAAATACATTCCCAGAACACTTGGAGTCTGAGGCCATTTCTCCAGTTGAGAAGCTACGTGGTCAGTTCTGCACAGAATTCCCACAACTACTCATGAAGCCAAAACCAGGCACACCTGGGAGAGCAGAACCCAGGTTCTTATTGGCAAAGGGCCATTCTGTACCCTGCCAGCAATTCAACTACTCTTAAGGAAAGGGGGATTTAGACTGCCCACCTAAAGGTTTGTCCCTTGGCAGACACTGGCTTAGCAGTGTGAATGTAATGGCTGAAAAGCCCTTCAAGCCCCTCAGGTGTGGTTAAAAACTCTCACCTGCTTGACCTCAGCCTGGAGGTGCCGGAGCTGGAGGCACTGCTCTAACCTCTTGTGGGTTTGGTCAGCGTTCAGCTCCAGCTCGTGCTGCTTCTCGTGAAGGAATTCCAGCAGTTCTTGAACCTGGGTTGCAAGATCAATGTCTTTTTCACAGATCAGCTCAATGCCTGTAACATGCAGAGAGAGAGGGATTATTGTACTTGAAATTTCAATTTTGCATAACTGGAAATTTTAAAATTTTTTGCCATTTAACACATTGATTTGCAACTGTCTGAGTAATTCTTTCTCACTTAACTTTCTCACATGTAATATTTGGCTTTCACAGCTCCCTAATCTTCATCCCTACGGTTTTCTACAAGGTGGTGTTTCTCTGGTGGTCATTGCTCATCTGACTCATCAGCATCTGGCCAGTTGGACTGACTTAAGCACAGTCTTCCTCAAAAACTTGCATGAACATCAAATTTTTAAAAAGACATAAAAATCCTCAGTGTTTTAGGGTAATTAATAAACTTATACTTTAGAAATGCATGTTTAAAAAAAAGAAAAAAATTAGAAGAAAAAAGATAAGGAAGAAAATAGAAAAGTCAAATAGATCTACAGTAGTGCAGGGAGCTCCACAGAGAAAACCTTTTTCTATCTGCATGCTTGTAGAAGAACGTCAACAATGAATTAGTTTGAATCAGTCTTTAGTTAATTGAGAATTATTCCACAGACTGACTTTTGTCCAATCCTCACACAGCAGACAGAAAGGGTGTCTTAGTACCACATCCCCCTCCCTTGCATCCTACATGAACTTGCTAACCCCTCAAAGGCCTGGTCTGATTTCATGGCTCTGACTTGATCTAGAGATTGAAACAGAGACTTCCTGAGGCCCTTCCTACCTCCTGAATGTTTTTCTGACACTGTGAGCCTTGTGTGCAGTGTTTACATGACATACAGTGCAGAGCTTCACACCTTCCTTCTGGGTGCCACTGATGCGATTGCGACGCTGGGCTCGCCACCAGTGAAACTGGAAAGTTTGGCCTGGAGGAAATAGGATGTCATCCCATGTTACTGCACTCCCTGGGATTGCAAACTAATAAAGACCCTTCCTTATGAAGGTCTACTGGAATTTTGCCATTGGCCTCAAGGCAGGAAGGATAAGGAACCTAACATAAAAATAATATGATTGCAGTAATGCTGGGAAAACACTGCACTTTCCTCCAAAGCTATCTGATTTAACAAAATAATACAGCATTAATAAAGAAATGTGTTAATTAGAAGTTGCTGAAAAAAAGTCCTGGGCATATTTTGAAAACCATTTAGAAAGTTGTCTTTACCTCCCTCTTTAGCCTCCTCAGAGACTCATGACTTTCATTCAGCGCTATCTACACAGTACAGCACACAAAATAAATACGACCCTATTACTAACCCTATCCCTTTTCCTGGTTTCTGGTTTTATCGGAAAAAGCACATGGGAATGCAAATGATTGGCTTATTCCCTTTCCCAGCCAAAACAAAACAGTTCCTTCATTACCAAATAAAGAGGAATGGCCCCTGGCTTCCCATTTAAAGCTGGAAATTTAATATATGTTTCTATTCTTGGGAGTGAAGTTCTTTTCAATTGCCAGACACCAGGCATTGTTGCTGCAATTAGCCTGCATATGGTTCTGTATCCTGAGGACATGATGGCTTTTTGTATGCTTGACTTCACCACACCTATTGGATATTAAATGCACAGCTTTGCCTCCCGCACACTCAGCTGGTGCAGCTCTGATCATGCTAACTCCTCAGCAGCAACCAGGGAACTGCCTGGGATGCTATCCAAGGGCAGTGTGTGCTCCCCATGATGAATGATCTGCCCTTTCCTGCTTGTCATATGTCACGCAGATTTATTCTGCGGTGCCAGCACATGCGGTGAGAGCGCTTTTTCTTCTCAAGTATTGGTTGGCAAAATAGAAAGCCTTGTTTCCCGAATAATTTCATACATATTATCTTTACATTGTGTTTTGACAGCTAGAAAAGCACAGCTGACTTTCTGATAAAATGAACTTGGTTGACATTTTCTTCTACTGCCTCAAACAGTGCAGCAGATGTCAAGTGAGTGATATTGAATTGAAAATGTTTTTAAAAAATCCTACAGGAAAGAGTACTGAGCCACACTAACTGGCATCCTACAAAACATACATTAGTGACACCTGAACTGCTTGCAATGTGAGCTGCAATTCAGTCTAGGGAAGGGGTATTGCTTTTTAACCTGCACAAAACTGTCCTGAAACTGCTTCAAACCTGCTTTATGCTGAAATATTAAGGGCCTGTGATTGCAGAGTTTATATTCTCTTCTTTGCAATATAAACTACAGTTATATTTAACTATAAAGGACATCACAAAGCAAATGAAGTAGATTTCTGTTTCCCTTTTAAGCAAAGCAACACTTGGAAAAGAGGAAAACAATATTAGCTTGATGACCAGGAAGCAAAAGAACTTTGAATCTTACATGTATGAGGCAGGTACTGAATAAATATCCCCAACTTCAGCTCTACAGTGTATTTCAGGTTTGACTTAGAAGCAATTTGTCTAAGATATTAAAAGGAGCTCTATAAACATTAGAGACCCCCAACTGGGGGCTCATTATGACAATGATATTGACAATGCAAATGGACTTTATTAATCAAATAAATTTGCACAATCAATTAACCAGCTATTAGAGTGTAACTGCTTTTAATGCCTAGAATCAGACTAACTAAGGTGCATATGCTAATAAATTACCTGAGCATGTCATCACCACAGCTTGGGCCCAAGTGCTGAATTACTCCTGGATAATTATCCTAAACTTTCTGTGGGAAATGGATTTCTCAGAAGTGTCCAGGTTGTCACTTTTGGAAACACCGGGCTCCTTCAACATATTGAGTTAGGCATCCAGACAAATCAATAACCATTTCTGAGAGTATTTACCCACATATCTTGCTTTGCTATCAGCAGCAGAGGTAAAAATCAAACAGGAAAATAGCAGATAGGATTCTTGAAACAAAAAGGGCTGGCTCATAAGAAACTCCAGTCTTGTTGAGAATATCACTATAATATTCTCTACATACAAATATGTTTCCTGATTGACACAGATTTTAGCAATGATTTGCAAGTACTGCAAAATTTCAGGAAATGCAACCTGACTTCCTGATCTTACCTATTCCCTAAAAAACCCAAACATTTCTTTAAAAAATATTTTTTCTGATGGAGAAAACAGTCTAATCCAGGCTCACTCGCATGTGCTGGAGTATCGGAAGGAATCACAGGAACATAACCCTGAGCTGGATGGAACTTTGGAAATACTGGGCTTGCAGAGAAGCCTGATTGTGTGGATGGCCTCAATATCCACAGAGCCTGACCTGGTGCATCACAGAACCTCTGGATTTATTGTACCAACATAAGAATGTTCACAGGGATTGCCAGCCACTCCACAGCCTAGTAAGGGTCAGTGCTTCAAGTCTACATCAGACATGCAAAAATCATGGCTGAATGTCTAAAACTTTCTTTTTCTACTTCCTCAAGACTTTCAAGTGAAAAATACATCATAAATGGCAGTTTGGGGATGCAATTTTATCTGACAGACTTGCTGGCTTAAAGACCTCCAAGACAAATGAGTGAGTGATCAAAATCAAGTCAGTCTTCTGTGTGGCATGTTGAAAAGAATAAAGCTCAAAGAGACTTATAGGGAAGGGAAGAAACTTGGTCAATTAAGTGTGGCTGGTTAGATAGAATGGCTCTGGAAAATCACACTTTTTCTGGTTCTATCTTCTGTGGCTACAGCTGAGTTTTGATTGTAGCAGTGGTGACAGTGTACAATAGAAAGCAGCAATAGCAGCTGATTTCCCAGAACTTCTGCAAGATTTCAGCTCTGGCAGTTAAGAACAATCAGTCCCTACCCTATACCCTGAATGGTTATGATAAAGGATTCAGGAAGAGGGAGTAAAATCCAATCAATTTTTTATGAAGTATAACTGTTCTTTACTGAAGTAAGAAGCAGTAGGCTCCCAAGTATTACCTTTCTCCCTTGTTTTTCCATTCTCCCAGTATTTAGTATTCCATGCATACTAGACATGGCCATTACCTTTCATTTACTATAGTTACTCTACATCCCCACAGGACTGCTGCTTCCCTCCCTGCTTTTGAGAGCAGTGGATTTTTATTAGGTAGGCTTCATAGAAAGCGGCCTCAGAGAATCTTACAAAAACCTTTTACAAGTCAATTCATTGAGTTGCTAACCTTTTGTCAGCAATCCAAAAGAAGTTGTTTCTAACTTCTTGACCAACACAGAATTTATTTTTCATTTTCTAAAACTCAGTCACTGAGGCTCCTAACTGGGCTCTGTTCTGGATTATATTCTTTCACTCCCATGGATTCCTTCAGGATGAAAAAACAAACAGACAAAGCACAAACATCTTAACCAATGTCTTAGGAGGAGTTTCCTAACTCAGAAAGCAGGGAGGCTGAAGCACAGGGCCAGGCATTGTGTGGGCAGATCTCAGAGAGGCTCACAGAATACATCAGATTATCTAGCTCAAAACATCCTCTTGAAGCAGTCCTCGAGCCTCTGTTGAGTGCAGCCTGCCAAATCAGGCTGGATATTGCCAGATTGTTCTGAAGGTAGGTGCCTAGAGGTAAAATGTTTGCCAAAGAATAATACCATAAAATCCTTTTTATTTCAGATGAGGGAAAGAACAGGAACTGCTCTTGCTTTGCAATTTTTCCAAACATTTTAGAAGGCTAAAGGACTACACAAGTAACATTCACTTCTGGGCTTTATGCAGTGATTAATCTGAATTATGATATTCCTTTTCCACATGCAAAATCCAAGGAAACAAGAATTTTGATTCTTAGGATGTATTAGAAAGTCTCTTATGCTGAGAAGCAGAGTGAAATCAGACAGACTCCCTACCAAAATGAATCAAGACTTCAATTTAAGAGCACATCTCAAAGGGCTTTTTTACACCCAAGTTGCTACCATTAAGTGCACTCTGAAAAGGAGAATTCCAGTATGGTTTATCATATTCCCTTTTTACATAAAGCAATTCCAAATAGAACTGGCTGGAAACAAGAGTTCCATTTCCTTACTGGTTTCAAGGCTGTCATATTTGGATTCTTTCCCAGAGGACTCTTGGATAACTAGATTCTTTCTCCCCTTACTCTCTCTCTTTTCCTTGGGCATGTCTGCACCCTGAAATGGGGAACAGGAAAAGGTACTCGAGTCTGCAGAGAATGAAGCCAGGCCATCTGGTCAGTTTGACTCACTAAAGTCAATTTGCAGTAAGATTAACAAGCTTAGGAGTCTAGAACCACTAGACTGCATCCAGACCTGAGGTTTGACTGCTCTTCACTGCAGTGCTTGTTTCTGAGCTGGAGCAAGGACAAGGAGCTTGTCATGCCCTCCCCTCTCCATCCAATTTGGAGTCAATCACACACTCCATCCTGCAGCTGTGAAACTTTCTGAATGAAACTTGAAATTCAGCTTCACTTTCTCAATGAGTTTCAGTCTCAAAGAAACAGCAGATTTTTACATAAAATCCTGAATCAGAATTCTCAAAACTTGTGGAACAGTTTTGGGAGTGGAGAGACAGGTATTGCCTACACTTATGTTAAAAGCTTATTTCATATGTAATGTGGTATTTCAGCTTGCTATGCATTTTGGGGGTTTGGGCTTTTTCTTGGGTTTTTTTGGGGGGTTTTTTGGTGTGCTTTTTTGTTTGTTTGTTTTGTTTTGTTTTTGTTTTTCCACATAAAATAGAGATCAAATTGTTCTCACCTGAAGCCTGGACCTCCATGATGTATTGGTGCAAGTCTTGCCCTTGCTGGATGACTTCAAAGGTCATGTTGTTCATGGCCAGTTTCCGCTCAGTGTGACGCTGCAATCGCTGCTCAGCCAGAGTGAGATCCTCAGTGTTGAAATCATTCATTTGCCTCAGCAGATCTTCATTCCAAGCATCCAATTCTGCTGTAACCTTCACAGGCAGAAGACAGACACTCAGGATCAATGAAATATCTTACTCTCAAACAATGTTTGGATCAGAAAATACTTCACATTTTGACTCTGATCCAGGAACCTTCAAACTCCAGATCCTGCCCACTTAATGGTGACACTTCACATTTTTCTTAGGTGAGGATCCATGAAAAGATTATCAGTCCAACAAATACTGTCACCTTCCTTTTCCCTTACATATCCCAAATGACACTGGGAGAGAATACACTCTAGGTTCTCATTGGTGGTAGAACAAATGTTTCTGAATATATTCAAATTAAATGAAAAAATAATGCTTCCAGAATTACAAAACACCCTGCAACCACACAATCCCAAAATGGCCTGAATGTTTCTAAAACAATCATTTTACAACACATTATATATAACATATCATAGATGTAATGCACAGCACAGAAACATCACACTCAAGGTTTAGGTTAATCATCTACAGATTCACAAATGAAACCTGGCTGCAACCAAAGACCTGCCGGTAACTCATGGAAACGTGCAAAATCTTCTTTGCTTTCTCTGCTTCCTAATTGTGACACACAGGCTGATGATTTTGGCAGTGCATTTATTTTATCTTCTGCATTTTACATCTTTCTCCACAGAAGCCAACTGGTATCAAAGTCATGCAGTTTTGCCTGTGCAATTAAAGTAAGATCTAGTGTCCATCTAAGCAGCCCAGTCTCACCTCAACCTAGGTTCTGCTGCTGCAGGCAAAAAAGAGGGAATTGTGCTAATGACAATGAATGAGAGAGGGGGAGACAAGAGAAATGGGAATTAAGTTGTATAGCAGAATACAAGTCTTAGAAGGATTGAAAATGATTAAATAAATGACTTAATTCTGATTAATAGGTCAATTTAATAGATTCCTCATAGCTAAATTCAGGAGAGCTAAAAGTAGATATCTAAATTCCCACTTGTACACATTATGATTCAGTGAAAAGTTCTCTGCTTCTCACCAAAAGTGCTCTTCAGAGCCTGTGTGCAGTGAGATGTTTAACTTGCTAAAGAACCAAGATGCAGAATTTTCCATTCAGCTTTCTTTTTCAGAAAACATACATTATATACAGCACAGACTTAGGAAGAGGACCCAAATGGAGCAGTTCTCAGCCCTTCTCACATTAGAATGGACAAAAGCACAGAGTTTTGCACTAGAAGGAAAAAGTGCATGTTTTAGGCTCTTTTTTGAGAGAAGCAGAAAAGCAGACTTACTCAGTGAAGAACCTGGGACGCATCTGCGGAGAGAAGGCAGAGCGTGGATATCCTGAGGGGTTTCTATTTTCCTTCAGCTTGTTCCTTTGCCCATTCCACTCAATTACCTTTAAATAATAGCTATCTCTACACTGTCTTTGCCCCCATTCCTGGTTTCAGCAGCCTCTGATTCATTCACATATCACAGCAGGAGTCCATGGACTGTGGAGACTTATTGGCAGATTTAACAGTCAGGGGAAAATGTCCAAAGTTGATGGTGGAAAAGAGTTTTACCAGATACATTTACATTTAGGGACAGATGCTCAGCTAACAGTAATCAGAACTGAGGCGATTTTGACCTCATTTTAAACTACAAACAACAGAATTAATTCAGAGTGAGCACAGGTTCCTGCAGCCATGACAGTAACACAAAGTTCAATGGAAATGTTCAGTTGTTAAATGTAAATGTTCAGTGTTAATGTTCAGTTCCTTTCTGCTCTTTCTATGGAAAAGCACATGACCTAAGTGAAACAGAACTTTCTCTTGGTAACTTCTCCACTTGGCTGCAGAAGTTACGCTGACCACTACTGCTTTTATTGCTTGTGGCCAATGGAGCTAAAAGGGGTTTTGCCCCATTATCCACACTCCCCAGATCCAGCTAAGGAGGAAAGGATGGTACAGGCAGTGAGGATGCAAGCTGATAAACAATGCAGGATGCAAGGCCAGCAGCCCATGGTGCTCCATGTCACGTTATCAGGGCCAGGAACAGAGGCTAAGCCTGCACCTGAGCAGCCCTGGACAGCAGGACATGTCCAGCAGTAACAAAGCTGTCCGAGTGAGTGCCAGCTCTGCCAGGCCAAGAGCACAGCCACCAGTGGAGGGAAGCAGCCTCTGAGTGAGGGCTGGTGAAGGAGTGACATTCATCCCCTGTGCTGGGTCAGGGGAAGAGAAGCAGGAATCAGGCACAGCAAGAGGTGGAACAACACCAAATTTCTCAAGCTAAGTGGGTACAGGAAGGCTGGGTACATTGCTCTGAGTAACAAACAGATGGCTAGCAGGGAATCTAAAGCACACTAAGGCAAGAAGCAATAGCAGGGCTGTGATAACAACCCAGGTTTCCTGAATCCCAATCTGGTGCCCTATTCCAAAGACCATGCTGCTTTGCATACCTCATTAGGACATTTCCTTTTCTCTCTGTACAGACAATGTCTCAAAATCCCAGCATTTTCTGTACTTCAATCAGGACCATTTGGAAATAGTGCCAGAGTCTGAATGTACTGGTTTAATTTGGGTATAGAGAAAATTATTTCTTTTTCTTGAGGAAGATGTAATTAGGCAGCTCTGTTAACTACAGCCATATACTTTTCAAGCCTAAAAAATGGATGCTTTCACAGATGAGTCAGGCCTTGATATCTCTGATAAAACTTGGACTGCATTAAACAGAAGTGTCCCATCCCCTAAGCTGTGGCAAGATCCAATTGCACTGGGCCTCTGTCAGAATTCTCTCATAAATGAGGGTCACTTGGCCATGAACTTGTTTTATTCCCTTTTGACAAAGAATTGCTGATTAATTTACCCTGTTCATGTGGTTTGGTGGGAAAAACTGACAGTACTTCTTATTTTATTCACTTTATTTACCAGTGTTAGTGATTCTAAATAGACCTCAGCACCCCCCACATGCAGTGAGAGAAGGGAAACCCTGCTGTAATAGAAGACTGGAGCTCTGCTCTGTCCTGCTGTGGATTGAGAAAGCAATTTTACCAAAGCAGAAGGGTCCTGAGAGCAGAAGGAGCAGGAGTGCAAGGTCTACACTAGCATAGGAGCAGCCTTATCCCCTGGTTCCTACACTGCTCCAAGGAAAGCTGCATGTGACTCATTGTCAGCCACACTTCAGCCAACTCCTTGGAAGGAGCCACCCTCCTTTTCTGTGGGTCATATGAGGTCAGTGGCCAAGAAACAGCTCCCTATTATTAAGGGAAGGTCAAACTACCCAGAAGTACTGATGGGAGAAAGCCATGACAAAGCTGTTGATTCCTAGGAAGCACATTTTGTCATTCTTCACCTGAAACAGATACTCCTGCTGCCATGAGAATGGGAGGAGAAGCAATGCTGGCAGTGAGATATCTGAGATATCCTTATCAGAGAAAGGGAGGAAGCATGTGAGTAAATGCTGGATTTGTGGGAACTCCATAAGATTGTCCCAGAGCAATTATGGATACACAGACTATGGCAGCCAGGTCTGTGTTCGTGCAGACACAGTGACCACAGTCTAGACCACAAAGCTTTTAGGCAGGAATCCTCCTAAAGCAGCAACTTAATATATCCAAATTCCCACTCCTGCAATACTGCTGCATTTGCTGCCTCCTGGATTTGTCATGTTGCAACATCAGCAGGAAACATGAGCAAATGGAGGGACATGTTCTTCAGTCCTGGAGAATAATGACAGCTGGAGAGAAGAGGTACACAGGTGAAAAGCAGCAGCAGTAATAATGACAACGGGAGCAGCCCAAGCATCTCATGGCTACATTGCAGCTTGCTTGTGAATTAGGCCAAAGAGCCTGCCAGAGCTGTAGCAGCTGCTGTGCAGGCAATTGTACATCTCCAATAATTTCGTCTAAATCTTTAAGTGTATATATATACATATTTATGGTGCTGATAATGAGACTTTCCACAAAAGGATGCTTGAAAGCTGCTTGTTTGGCCTTAATTCAGTGTTCAACATCTAAAGTCATGTTTAATGGCAACCAGAAAATTTTGTTTGCCAGTTGAAGGAGGTGGAGAGGGGAAGTGAGGAATCAAGTGAAAGAAGATAAATGCTATATGGAGAATGAATCACAGAGAAGCTGATATTCTGAAGTATGGGCTGAGGAAGGGCATATGAGGAGGAGGGAAGAAAGTTCTATCCTGGGAGAACAAGCCATCAACACAAAGCGAGTGGGCTTGAGAGGGATCTGAAAAAGAGTAAAGATGCCTGGGAAGAGTAAGCAAATGTAGGAGGCAGGTTGGAACAAAAATGATGGTGCAAGTAGGAAGAGAAGCAAAGGTGAGAAGAGTGGGTAGAGCATGGGGATGAGCCAGGACAGGAAGAACAGTCACACAGGCACAGAGCAGATCTGTACTGAAAAGACAAGATCTACCTCATTTCAAGAGAAAAAAGGTGACAGCCATACAGCTGGATTAACAGTGGGGATGGATGGGATGAGAGGTAAGATTTGATCCAGGAAGGAATAAAAAAAAAATTCCACATCCTGGATGCAGAAGGAATGTCTGTGAGTGCAGAAAGTGAGGGTTATAATAGAATTGGTAAGACCAGATCTCTAAAGCACTCACCAGAGATTGGGCAACAGGAATGCCAAGGGTAAGAACACTCAGAGCAGGCTGAAGGAGCAGAGGACTGGATGTGACAGTGTAAGTGGGTCTAGGAGCAGACTGAGATGGGAAAGGGTAAATGGAACTGTCATTTCTACAGATCATATGAGCAGAAAGTTTGCTGCTCCTCTTTCTCAGGCCTTGGTTTTGGCTGATGCTGTGCAAAATGACAACACTGTCACCCCATTTTTTTGACAACAGACAGAGATGCCACACTGGCTTAGTGGGGACCTGAGCCACTGAAGTGTGAAAGGACTGTCACAGTGATGATTCTGCTCCAGTGCTTTTGACTCCTTTGAATCCCAAAAATATCTGGAGCAACAATGGAATTCAGCTCCAAAACACAGGGTGCCCAGAACAGCTTAGAGCATTCTTTTCCTTAAAATGAAGTGACATGCAATTGGAAAACTCAGCATAGATGGAAAAGAGAAACAAAAACTCACTAAGCACGACACATGACAGGATCCCATCTTATGAACAGAAAAGGTGGAAATTTCTTTCAAATCTATCTCAAAAGCTCTGTAACACTTATTTCTCATAAAGAAGTTCACATCTGAGTGTCATCTCTTAGTCAGTGAGGGGGCTACAAAACATCTTGTACCTTCAGGCAGGCACCTAATACTCTTGAAAGGTACAGCTAGTGCTATAAACCTGAAATGGGATGCTCAAATGAGTTGTAAATAACAGTGAAATGAGCTGCTCTGAAAGCTGGCTCCTGTTTCCTCCTAAACTCATACTCAGGGATTGTTGTGAACAGCCAGAAGAGGCAGCAAGAGAAATCAAGGCGGAAAAATTTAATTAGCAGGTGAAATGGAGCCAAGGAAATTGAATGGGGGAAAATTAGATATCCACCAGGTGAAGATTTTAGTGATCATGGGTTTTTTTGAAATATAACTAACAGCTTACAAGGTCCAATTTATACTGTGCAGTGGGAAGTCCCTTAATTCCTCTCAGGACTGTCCTGGTGTAGGAATCACATCACTCTAGGACTACAGAAAACAGGCTGTATCGAACATTTCACAATGTAGGAAAAGAAACAATACATGCAAGGGAAGGAGCTGGATACTTCCAGGAAAGGGAGAAGTGTCACAGCATATGTCACAGTTGAGATGGCCATGATACACAGAGTATCACCACACAATTTCAGGAGGCTTTAAGCATTTGCTCATTCAGAGTAACACCAGACCACTTCAGAAGGCTTCAAGCACCTTCTCCTTCTTGTTCTTCAGCCCAACCCCTCGTGTTCATGCATTGCACCTGTGTGCCCTCTGCTCCCTTTGGTGGTTGGTCAGTGCCCCTGGGCACTCCATGGCTCACTGCTGTCAGTGCTGCTCACCTGCTGCTCACAGCTGTACCCACTGGGGATGAGGCTCTGCCACAGCCCCACTCCCAATTACCACAAACTGTGCACCTACAGGTATGGAAGGTTTTCTTGGAGGTAACCAACAAATGTTGCTGGACATGGATTGGCTGAGATCATTCCTGTCCTCAGTCATAGCTTCTGCAGAGACCTACAGGTGAATTTGATAATTTCTCTTAAAGGGAAAACCAGTCAGAAAGACTCTGCATGGCAGTAATTTTTTAGGGGCTGCCACTCAGTGCACTTTACCATTTGGTTCATATACATTTACTCAGGATTTTGCTGTAAATTTGCACTCATTCAAATAATGGTAAATAAGCCTTTAAATTACTATTTCTGAAGCAAGGGACAAAGTACACTTGACAGATCTTCCTGAGGATATAACTGTGGAGCGAGCCTGTGCTTTGTATGTAAAATACACTCAGTGTGGTGCCAGCACAGCTGATATCTGCCAGCCCTCACCCCTCCAGCCCTGCTCCCGATTCCGTGGCAGCAGATCAGCTCCCACACTGACATTCCATGAAACCTCCCGAGTTACCTGGCTGGCTGCACAAACTCAGTTGAGTCTGTATCATATAGAAAGACCAACCATATAATCCCAGGGATCCCATGTTGTTTTGAAACGTGCAGGGGCTTGGTAAAGGAATAAAACCTATCAGGCATCAGAGTTAGACACATTTCCTAAAGAAAGGATGGGCTGTCATTTTGTGTGCTAAAACTTAGGGCAGAACAGCTCCCATAGGGACAGTCAGGGTCTCTCATGTTTCTGTTATGTCTGTTTTCAGGTGTTGCCACAGCTTGGATTTCATAACTTACCCCAAGAACCCAGAGTGTAAATATCAGTCAGTATAATGAGATTAAGGCAAGAAAGAACAGGCAGCATGTGCTATGGGCCTGCGTGTTTGTACCCAAATTTACATCTGCCAAACCTGCCATGAGTCCAGTGCAACACAAAAGCTTCCTGTGAGGCTTAAAAGTCCTAAATGAACACAGATGGTCTGCCCTGCCAAGGAAATAGGCAGGTGGATTTCCTTTTCTCTTAAAGGAAAGTATTTTTCCTGAAGACAAAATGCAACGACAGTTGACAGATTTCACTGAAGTACGAGATCAATAATGCCTAAATAAATGGAAATAAGTGTTGATTGTACAGTAATCATTAATGCTAAAGTTTGTCTGAACTCCAAACCTCTGTCAAGGTGCTTATAGAAAAGCTCAAAAACCAGGAGGGCTACGAAACGGATGGGCACAGTGTAAGTTTAGGAAGGAGTGCCAGAGGAATGGGTTACGTGATCAATGGCACAAATTTCAATATTTGTGGAGAGTAGTCAAAGCAGTGTAGGTTCCAAAGAACAAAAGACAGACACATCCTAAGCAAAACAAAAAGGCAAATCACTCATTTGCCATTTGTTAATTTTTAAAAATCCTACTACTTTGTTTGCCCTATTAATTAGAAAGGAGAGAGAGAGAGAAAAGCAGGGAAAATTAACAGAATTGGAAATGTTCAGTACCAAGACTGGATGGAAAGAGACAACATGAGATGTTTTCTGAGGCTGAACTCTAACATGCAGCCTTCCCTAAAGCTGTTGGAAGCAGAAGGGCTCCCACAGCTGCATCCCTCCAGCTTCCACTAGAGAGATGCAAATCTTCCTCTCCCCAGAGCTGCCAGGGAAGGGCCCTCAAGTTAAGGGATTCCCTGGAGCACAAGAACCAACAGACCCAAGAACACACACCTGAGGGGGGGAAATGGGAAACTGGGTGCTTGACAAGGCAGAAGTGGCTAGGAGGAGAAAGGTGTTCAAGTTTGGGAGGAGGACCCAGGTTTGCAGGCAGTTTGTGTGAGTGCAGGAAGGATTAACACAGCTGCAGCAGGTACAGGTCTTCCACTAAGGATGTGCTCAATATGGCACTGCTCTTTGGACAGATGGAAGGGGGCTTATCTAGACTAGAAAAGGAGAAATTAATTTGACAATCAATCATACTGGTACACATTATTTCACAATTCTTAATCTATGCAGGATCTAGGCTATTATGGAAAATTAAAACCTAAATACATCTCCAGTCATAGCTCAAGCTACTTGTTTTTAGTAGAAAAAAATATTAAATTTCCTGTTTTAAATGTCATCATCTTATTTCCTCAATAGCTTGGAGTAGTCAACCATCAGAAATACTACATGCTTTTAAATTCTGGTGATGAAAAAATCTTTTTGTTTCTCAACAATGGCATGAGATAATTCTGTTAATTCTTGTAACAGTTTCCTACTGAATTGGAATCTTCATTATGCAGCTGAGGCAACTAACTGCAATCTACTTTCTAAGCACCATGACTGTGTCAATTTGAGCCAATTCCGCTGTTTGAAATGCATAGCATACATGTGTTACTGAACATTTTATTTCAAACTGCCTTTGTTTTATTATCCATCAAACTGCCTTTCTTGTTTAAGCACTTAGAGAATTTAAGATACTGACCTGGGTCAGTTTTTCACTGTGTTTTCAGTAGAAATTGCCATACTTATTCTAAAATAAAAAATATTTTTCCAAGAGAGGGAGCTTTCGAAATAAAATCATCTGCCCATAGACTCTCTGTGAAACATGCTCTCAGATTTCCCTGTAATATTAATCTTGCAGAGGGAATTCAGATGTTCATATGAAAAAAAAAAAGCCAAATCTACAGTGACAACTAATGGTGATTTTCTTTAAAATTCTTTCTTGCTAATTTGATTTTAGAAGATTCTGAAGCATATTTCCAATTTTAAGTATCTTAATGTATCACAGCCACTTCATTCTGTGAATATACAGAAGGAAGATCCATGCAGAAACAAGTCAAAGGTATCCACAAAGTATTTGCATATTGGTATCTCATGTGAGGGGAATAATGTAAGTCACATCCTCTCCTGAGGCCTCGGTTGCCCCATCAGTAAAGTAATGCCTGGTAGTGACACTCTTTGATTGAAAGACTATTTACAAAAAGAACTTGAGAACAGTGATTTGTTTTAATTTTTAAAAATAGCTTTACTTAAATCAGCACAATTATAGGTTCAGACTTGAATCTGCAGTGAAACAGGCTGAGACCTCAATGAGTAACTCACATGGGTTCAGGCCATACTGCCTACAACACATCTGGGTGCTCCAGAGGCACAAATTGGTTGTCTCTTTCCTTTTTCAAAACACAGATGCCATTTATGGCTATGTTCAAGTACAGCATTCACACCTCTTTACATCTTGAAAGTAAAACTCTCAATTATCCAGCATCTGCCCCACCAACATGCATAAAAAATATCTTCTATTTAAATATAGGAGATAACACACTGTGCTGAAAGAGCAGTACCTGACATGAAATAGGTACATTTATATATTTATACACAAATACAAAGAAATACACAAATACAAATACAGCAAGGAGGCTGCACAAAACTGGTAAGTAAATAAAACTATTCTAATTTACATAATTAACAAGCTCTGTAGGACAGACTGCAGTGAAATACCTCACTGTGCAGTCACAGCAGAGAAGTTCAGATACTCCTCACTGATTCCTATGTCTGGCATTCAGCAATAGAACAGGACACCTTTAGGAAACTGGACACCTGCTTCCTGCCTTTCATTCCACTATAATTTATCATGTCATGTCTTAAACACAAATGTAACACAGCATTCTAAACCTCCCAGCAGTTACCAGCACCCACCTTGAGACTACCTACAGATTTACAAACAATAAATAAATAAAAAATAAACCTATAGATTTAGATTTACAAACAATACCTCCAGGAATGTATCATCCTCAAACACTTACAGGTGCTCCCTGAACTGAACAAGCACTGGGGGATACAGCAGGAGGAACACACCCCACAAAGGACACCAGCACTGACATCAATCTCGCAGACTCTGTGTACAGGTTAATAGACATTTTGTTCTTTTTTCATTTCCTATCAGAACTACAGAAACTAATTACTGAGGTTGGCTGGAATATCTTCAAAGTTTCTCACTCCAAGAATACCCCAATATTTTCCATCCAGTGCTTTTGACTCCAAGACAAAAGCACAAAACAAAACAGAAAGACCTTTTTTTTTTCTGCATGAGGACATAAAAACATCCCTTTAATTTTCTAAGGGACTTTTTTTTTCCTTTTTAAATAAATCCACTGCAGTGTCCAAAAAGCCCACCTTTTAAATACCCTTTCCTTTAATGCATAACATGTTTTTTCACTCTGTGGCTTAGAGACAGGCATGTATCTGTTTGTATGTGAAGAAACAAACCTCAATTATAAGTTTTACAGAACTCTCAAATCCCTGAGTGACTCCTGTCAACAGAGAGTTATAACAGGCATCTCATAAAGCTTCTCTGCAAAGCAGGCAGATTCCCAGCATAGTCAGGGAAGCACCCATGCACCTATTCCAGTGCATTCTGGCCCTTTATTTAAAGCCTGCTTTAGGTCCAACGGTCGGAGTTAAAGCACAGTTGTTACTCTCTCTCCCCCTCACTGGACAGCTGAGCAGAATCAAATAGCCCAAGGTGTACCCTCACAGGGTATGTTCACATGTTCTCTCTCTCTCCCACAGCTCCCCCAGCCAGGTCATGCAGCCAGCTCTTACCTCAATGGTGTACTGCTCAAAAATCCGGAGCTGAAGGAAAATGTCTAGCTTAATCTTCCTCTCATGGAAGAGCTCTTCCATCTGTACCTGGGCCTCGTCGAGCTGCTGGAGGACAGATTCGATGTGGCTGATGGAGCTGTTGTGGGGGGTCTTGTTGTTGGAAACAGCAGAGTCCCTGTGGCAAGGCAGAGGGCAGGGTTGGAGCTGAGCTTTGAGGCAGGCAAAAGAGCAAGAACTACACATCTGTGATTCTGCGTGCTGCTGAGGAGCACAGCCAAGCACAGGGGGCTGAGGGAAGGTGTGTGCAACACTCATCTCCTCTGCTCCCTGAAATCCTGCAGCTCCTGAGCCTGGCACAAAGTTTGAGCAGGTAGATCATCCTTTCTTGTGTGGTGGACACTGCGACCTTACACACTTGGGAGGGGCAGGGGAGGAGATGCACACCAATCTCAATCAAGGGCTCTCTTGAGGAGACTGGCTAGCAATCACCTTTAATGCTACAGGGTCACCTGCTCCTGCCTATACCTACATCAACTGAGATGCTATTCAGCCTCCTGGACCTTTACAAGTTCATTTCCTGCATTTGCCCTATTACTTACAGACTAATTGAATCAGAATTATGAGTATTTTAGAGCAATGGCCAGTGATGTCCTGGTATCCTCTGGATAACACAGTACAGCGATGGATACAGAATACAGTGCAAAAAATCCCCAGCACACCTTTCAGAAACTGCAAGAGAGATCCTGACTTGTCTTTCACAGGGGGAAGTGAAAGGAGATATGAATGTGACAGGCCAGACACTGCTCCATTTACAGGCAGCAGAAGGGAGCAAAGCCTTTACTTGTGGGCCAGGACCAAGCGGGAATTTGCTGTACTTGAAAGCTTAGCATGGGCAGAGGGAAGCCCTGATCTTTCCTTTTCTATTTGTCTTTTCATGTATATTAATAGGCTCACCTATAGTCTGCTATGTCTTCTGCAATTTTTTTTTTCAGTGACTGTTTTACAGATAAATACCATTTGCAGACATAAAGAACTGAAATGTATCCTCAAACACTCCACACAAAGTCCCTCAACATTTAGAAGGGCCAGAAAGGAAACTCTGAAGCCAAAATTTAATCTTGGCTTTGACACATTGGCTAAAAAAAGATTTAGATGTAAGTTCTACTGATTTCCCTTGCTTATATGGGAATATTAAACTGATATTTCCCTCTCTAGCTGCTATGGTTTCTGCCCCACTCTGTCTGTTTTCACATTCATGGTGATCACAGGGTCTCTCCCTCCACATTAGAGCTGCACAGAGGAAGGAGGAATTAAAATAACTAGAAATTTTCAAACTACAGCTTAATCTGAGGCTGCATCCAATCAAGTTCTGCTTCCCTCAGTCAGCACCTGTCTTCTATAAAAGGACATGAAATAAGTCTTCACTCAGATGCAGGATTATTACTATTCATATATTATCTAAATTACTCAATGAATTATTCAAGACTGGTGTTGAATAATCTCTCATGGGATCTAGAGGCACATTTAGTTTTAGAAATTCTTTTTCATTAAATATTTCACTCTTCAAATCAAGCCACACTTGCATTTCAGTGACTGATGCCATACAAAAGTTTAAGAGGAGTACTCTGGTGGGATTTTTAAGTCTCCTTGGATTAGGCATTGACAACCCCTAGCTAGTCTGGTCTGAGAAAGATGTCCCTACAGAAAAAAAACATTTCTGAGGTTACATGCTTTGGTCACAATATTTCTTGATCTGTCTAGTGATGAGAAACTCTGGGAAAGAATAAATAGAAGACCCTTACTAATCTTTGAAAGCCTATGGATTAGAATTTTAAAATTCAAAGAAATTATTGGAAAAAAACCCTAAATAAACTCTGGGGAACATAAAATTGGACTCAGTACATTGCTGCTGACTTTGTTGAAAATGAACACTGTGCTCCTAAAACCACTTCCAGTGCATTCACTGTGAGAAACTCGATGAGAACTATCTATTATCTAAGGCTTATATGCTGAACTACTGCAAAAAAGGCAAGATACCTAACTCTTCAATGCTTTGGGGTTTTTTTCAGCCACGAATATTCCTGCTTTTCACATCTCACTGGAGCAAGTCATTGTTTTGCCTTTCACAGATGACCAGAAATGTTGCCCCCAGGAGCACCCCTGGAATTGCAGTTCAAAAGGTTTGCCTTGTGTTGACTGCTGAGAACAACCACCTCAATAAAGCACTGATAAGGAAGAGAGAAAAGTGTTTCCTATGTGAACCATGACAGGCACAGAGTTTCTAGGCAGGCCTGTTTTATTCCTGACAGGTATGGCCTCCTGATGGAGTCACTGAGGTCCTGAAAACCTTGTGAGTGCAGTCCCAGGCATGGTATTTAGTTCAGGCAGCTGAGCTTTTCATTGCCTATCTGGAGGAAAGAGTGCTATTACACAAATGATCTCTAAACCAAAATCTGTTCCCTCAAAGATAAGAACAAGAAATGTAAAACTTTCCAAAGCTCCAGTAATTTTATTGCTTTTAACCTGTGTTATGACTTGTTTGATAAGAGCAGTGTATTTCATTCTTTGCATTGTTGTAGCATTTGCAGTCTTCATCTATTCTTGACGGCACGTACAAGGTGATCCACACTGAAATGCAATCCTGTGGTAAGGAAAGACTGCAGCAATTCTAGTTTTTCCTTTATTTGTGTGTTCTTTGCCACTGCCAGCAGTGATGAAAGCTGGTTAGAGTGGGCACACACAGAGGCAGCCTCATTGGGGTTTTTTTCCACACTGTTCTGCTTTGAAAGAGCCCAGGATCACATTACAAGCTTTGCAGTTAGTCAGAGTGCTCAAATCCAACACTTGAAGCAGCTCATCTTGACAGCTCAGCACTGCAAACTTCTGTGTGAATTCAAATGTTTGGTATTGACTCTATCAGAACCAGGGGATCGATTTGCACAAATATGTTCGCCTTGTTCCACTCCTCACCTTGTTCTCCTTCCTCACTGCTCAGAGAACAAGCCAGACCTCAAACCCAACTTTTCTTTGTTAAACACAGCTGCCACAAAACCTGCCTTGATACTTTGCAAACATTGGAGCATGACACCGATTAAAAAAGCCCCAAAGCTGAGGCCACAGTCACTTTTCCAAGACTGAAGCTAAGAATTGACTATGTTCACATTAAGAAAAAGCTGAAGTCCCACACACCACCTTGCAGTTCACCTCTTTTCCATGCTCCACTGACTTCTCAGCTCCAGGTATTACCCTGGCCACTCTCCACACTTCCCTTCTGACTCGGGTACAGGCAAAAATCCTTGAGGCCAAGCCCAGAACCAAAACCCTTTGAATGTCGATGCTTTCTGCAATCCAAAAAACCACTCCACACTCCACCTGATGGCCTTGTACAGGGTCTCTTTCAGGCTCTACTCCATGACTGTTCACACTGAAGTGATGCCATTCCAAGAGTTGGGAAGAATAACGAAAAAAATTTAGCCCACAATTTAACTGCAATTTTTTTGATCTCATAGAATTTCCCTAAACTTTGCAAACAATTTCTTTGCATAAAAGTAAGCTACCATGCAGACCTTTGACTGACCTCCTACAGCTGGCCATGGACACATTCTCAGCTAAAGCCCCTTCCCCTCTGGCAGCTCACTTACCAAACCCAGCATGTTTTTATCCTACTGATCTCATCAGCAAAAATGAAGAGAAGTATGGAATATCTACTCCTGATCCTTCCTCTCCAACTCTAAAACTGGCAAGCAATACCACAACTCCAGTCCCTCTCTCTGCCCTGTGGTGCTGGCAAGTCACACACAGCAAGGGTAGGAATATCCATGAGCTCTCTGGTATGGCTGCCCAGGGCTGAATGACAATCAAAACCTAGAGCAGTCCTTTCAAATCCCTCATTATTTGTTTTTCTGACCCAACAGAGAAAACTGCATCCAGCATGACAGGGAAAAGCTTAGAGGAAAGCTCAGCATATGGCAGTAGGAAAATACTTAAGGACTCCAGGAGGGCTCTTAAGGGCAGAGCTCCACCAGAGCCCTCATTGTCCATTGTATTCCAGAGCATCTGGGGCTTTTCCTCTCAGGTTCCTGTCATGGCTCATGGTTTTCCGCACATCTCAGATGAGAAGTAAAGGCATCAGATTCGGAAAGCTCAGGGTGAGGAAGATGATGTCACTCTCTTGACTGTCTGGTGAAATGCATAAAACCTGGGATATTTGCATATTATAATGTATACAGAACATGCACACTATGTACACGTGGGTAAGGGCAACCTGTAACGATACAAAGACCTAAATAATAAGTGATGTACTGGACTTGGTTCAGTGCCCAGCAACATCCATAAAAGGCAGGAAAACTTCACTGCTGTCAACAAAGGTAAAGGCACAGAAAACCACTTTAACAACAAATGAGAGAGATTTCACAAATACAAATTCTATATATGCAAATATTCATTTGACAATACCTGCAGAAAGAAAAGAAATAAAACATCAAACACCCAACAAAAACCCCAGCATCCTCCCCCCCCAGTTCTTGGGACTAGCCTCTTCGTGTATTTTAAATTAGGCAAAAATGAGCTGGTTTAATTCATAGTGCTAGCAGAAGAAAGAGTGAAAGAGCCTCTTTGACACTATGAATAAACCCCACATACAGAAAGATAAATAGAAGGGTGCTGCATGCAAAATGAAACAGTGAAGACTGTTAGACACGTGTGTATTTTATTAAGAGGAATACACTTACCCTACATCAGGAATAACCATATAAATCACGAGGCCTCAGTTCACAACCATTTAACAATCTTCTATAAATACCAACTAAAAATATTCACTTCAAACACATTTGGTTTCATTCACTTCCCAGTGCCTATAAATAATCTCTCAGTCAAACAGGAAACCAGTGCTGATCCACAGACTACTCTAATCAGTCTACAAAAATCACTCCCTGTAATTTCAATAAAACACTCAAAGGACCTGAAGAATTATAAATAAGCAAAGAATTACAAACTCTCCCAATTGATCCTAGCTTACAGTTCCCTATTTAGGCACCCTTAAAGCACAGCATGCATCACATTTCTCAACACCTGTGCCCCAGGTGGATGCTTACCTGAGCTGCTGGATTAGATCTTCCCCTTCTTTGATAACATTGAGGGTAGCATCCAGGGTGGCTGTTTGCTGCTGCTGAAACTGCTTGATAAGCTCCTGAACCGCATCCACAGAGTCAGCACAGACATCCTCTAAGAGCTCCTTCTGCAGATCTTCCATCCATGTCCACAGCTGGGAAGAAGGGGAGGGAAATATAAATCAGAGAGGGATTGAGATTTAACCCTTTTGCTCTCTAATTCCAGATCAATAGGCATTCACTCAGGCTGCATGTTTCACAGGAAAACTGACCTAAAATTTGTAAACCCAGAAAGAGACATTTGTTATTTATTCCATTTAAAGCAAGAAAATAAGATAAATATAATATCAGGTAGCTTTCAAAAAAAAAAAATCCTACAATTCAATTTCTGTTTATTATACAACAATAACTAATTATTTTATTCTGATTAACTCTTTATACTAGTAACAAATTAAAATCTCCTACAGCTGTGATAACCTAACCCTTTCAGGAGCTGAGCACTATCAGCTGCTATTAATTTCACATGCAGCTGTAGCCTGTTGCAAAACAGACCTACAATCTTTGGTATGTGTGCCTGGTACTGACTGAAGTCTAACTGCCTGCTCAGCTATGCCTTCCCAGGGATTGAGGTTTTGGGGTTTCTTTTTTGTTTCCAGTAGTTAAACCCCCTCCTCAAAATGCACTCAGACTCTGCATTTTAACTCTGGGAAAATCCAAACACAGGAGACAGCAATATCACTAATCGACCCCATGAAGATCCATTAATTTTGAATAGTTCTGACTACCAGTTTTAAAGCCACAATCACAGCAACAAATCATCGCCAGCGCTGAGATGAGATTTTCCAGCCAGCTGTTCATCCGAGGTCTGGACAGGGGCAGGAATGCCCCAGCAGCCTCTCGCTGCCTGTAAGGCTTAAAGCGAGCAGAGGATTCCCCTTTAAGCTTGCGCTGAAAAGTGAGTGTAAAATCGCACCAACCGAGCTGGCAGCCAGCCAGCACACCCTAATGACTCCGGCGGAGACTCTGCCGTGCCACGCCTGCCCCATTAACCCACATTTTGCTGGTACGTGCCGGAGGTGGCAGCGAAGTCCCAGAGTGGGAAACACCAGCGCACTGGGAAGTGCCAAAGGATGCGGAGCGGCCGCGGCTCCTCCCGCTGTCCAGGGACTGCAGGGCTCCGTCCCGCAGGGACCTCGGGGGGAACATCAAGCACAGGAGGACACTGGGTGTGGGTGGCAAAGAGCTGGTGAAAATGTTTGTGTTCAAAACGAGTTGTGCCGGATCCCCATCCTGCAGCATTTCCTCTGAGACTGGGAATTCTGCACGTCCACATTAAACGAGAGGAGGATGGGGATGTCTGAACCTCCATCTGCCAAAGCTTCTCACAGCCAGGGCTCACTCCTCAGGCCAGTCACTAAGTGCTGCACTATACACACGCTACAGACTTCAAGGATATTACCCTGGTCCAAATTAAAATGATCAAAATTAGAGGCTGTTTCAGCACACTCATGATACCAGAAAAGGGAAAGTCCAGTGCCTTTTGCTCTGGCCCCACCTCTGCTACTGAGTCCTTGCCTGAGAGACTTACAAAAACAAGCATTACAGCATATGTCTCACTTGTAGGTTTCTCAGAGTCAGCTTTGAATATTTTGGGTAAATGCCTCTGTTTAATCATAAATATTATAATGATAATGGCCTGCCCAACTACTAGCCTGAAACAGAATGTCTTTGCTTAGGATATTTACATATTTTCACATTCTTAGGAAAAAGGCGTAGCATAAGAGAGGAACTATTAATCAAAGAAACAAATGTAAGTGAAGAGGCATGAGAAATAAGTGAAAAAATGAAAACATATTTAATGAGCCAAACAGAGGGCTCATTTCAGTTGTAGCCTGAGATCCATGTGCTGAACTTAGGGAAGCTACCATAAAGGAAAATCCATTTGTGCCTTTATATGTTAATTATATTGAGAATCTTCCTGGTTTTGATTCAATCCCTATTCCCACTCAAAGAGTAGGGGCAGCTGGACCAAAACAGACAAGGACCAGGTTGTTCAGGAATATTACTTCTGCTTCTCAGATCTTCAACTAATATACCACTTTGTAAATAAAGAAAAATAGCTGTGTATATAAATCATCCTTCTTTTTTGAGGTGGGAAAGCCAGTAGTTTTTTAACTTCTTGTAATTCTTAGTTCCTTTTAAAACTTAAAAAAGCTTGGGAAATTTCTTTATAAAAATGAAAGTGAAATCAGGAATTCTGTTCATTGTTAGGAATCTGCTGGTTTCTTCAAATTATTTTGTTAGGGCAGAGGAGAAAGTTTCCAACCTTCAGAGGAAAATCCTGTGCTCTAAAGTGTCTCCAGAATCCAACTTTTCAGAAGGAGCATTAGACATTTAAGATCTTACTCCACTTTTTGAGTAGGCTTCTAAATCAGTTTCAAAATACTTAAAACATAAACTGTATTGTATTCACCTGGAACCAAAACACTTACTAATTTCAGAGAGCACTCAAACATATTAACTCATATTAGCTTCAGATGTTTGCATTAATGACCTCTGTCTATAAGGATTTGCTTATAAAATCTATCAGAATCTAGGTCATCCTTGACTCAGAGGCCTTTAATCCTTTAGACTCCACCAATCCCTGGAAAACCCTAATACAAAGAATCAGTCAATATTAGTAAGATTAGGAAGATCTTTCAGGAAAAATTCACATTAGGAATCTGATTCCAAAACCTCCTAGGTTATGTGCTACAATTGATAGCACATGAAATAAATTGCAACCATGCCCACTTGTGAATGTCACAGGAATGAAAAGACCAATGCCATGTCACTGCAACACTACAGTCAGAACAGCTGTTAATCATAAAACAGAAATCACATCCTGATTGTCACTGCTCAGGAAAATCAGTCCCTCTTAGGGCCTGATGTTTCATTCCAATGCAAGTATTTGACCGATTAAAAAAATCCTGACTCTTAAAGCCCCAAATCACTGCATACCTTGTGCATTTCCAGTCCATGTTCTGACCTACTCTAACCTAGATAGCTTAGACCAAAGAAACTGTTCCCATTAAAATCTGACATATTGCACAGCACAACTTTTTATTTCATATTTGCAGAAATTGACTTTTATTCCTAGCCTGAACAAAATTTGTGAGTACTTGTCCCATTCCCATACATACTTCAAACTATTACTAAGGTACCACTTGATCCCATATAGGGGATGTATGTAGGTATATGCATATATTCTAAATAAAAAGGCAGAATTTCCACATCCACCTGTTGTGACTTTCACTAAGTTTGCCAGTCATGCATGTGTCCAGAAAAGGAGATAACCTCTGCATTATGTTACTTAACAGGTACTAAACAAAAAACACAGAATCCTAGGAAGAAATACAGAAGTATCACAGAAGTAAGTTTTGTTCTTCCTTCAATTGATCTATGTTTTGGGGTGATTAATTGGATATGGAGAACCTGATGCATTAGTGGCAACACCTGAATTCAGTCTATGAGAGATCTGACTCCAATCTGACTCATGCAAACTACATGTAAAAATGTCACAGTTGTTAGCTACGAGAAGTCTCAGGTAAACACCTATCCCTAAGCCATTAATGCCACAGGTTCATAGTGGCTCCAAAACTGAAGCTTTATTTTATCAAGGTTTTACACAAGACATCTAATTCTCCTCTGATTACTAGAACAGTAGGGAAGAAGAATGACACCCCTCCTTTCTTTTGGAATAGCATCTGGTGCCCTCATGCATTTTGACAATAACTTTTGCATCTTTCTTGGATATGAAACACAGGTAGTTTTCCTCCATCCAAGAGACAATACAGATCTTTATTCCCAGCTACTTCATCTGATGTAATACCCTTCATTTTACTCAATTAGTGAGACCACTTAACTCGAGGTCTGAAGGACACCTGTGCTTGTTACCTAAAATGAATGCTTTTCACTTAGAAAAAGGAACCACTTTAAACAAAATCTAAAACCTAAAGAGATTGCTAAGAAAATCTTGCCTGCATGATTGGAATAACTATTAAACATCCAATGCTTATATGCTGCTATTTGTAAATGACAGAGATGAGTTATAATCCCCTCAAAAGCAGTTTAAAAGCACTGAGTTATGGGAGCAGTGCAAAGAACCAGTTCAATCCAGGAGATTTACTGTTGTACAGCATTTTTGCTAGTCTTCAAAACAAGGATGTTAACAGAAACAAGCAACTTCCCAGGGTGCATGTTCTGCCCCTTTACAATGTCAGAGAAGCACCGTGTGTCGCAGGGCAGGCCCAAAAAGATGCTCACAACAACTCAGGAAGAGAACATTTATCAGAGCAATGGAGACTAGAGCAGAGTGCAGAAGAATTCAGTGACATGCAGGGACCCTGCTGCCATTCCATGAGTTGCAATGTTCAGAAAACCAAGGGCAGGCTGAAAAAGACCCCCCAAAACCCTCACAAGCAGAACTGCTCCAGAGAGAGACACCCATCAACCCTATTTCCCTCTGCTACTATGCCAGGCTTTTACAAGCCAATTCTGTGGCAATAATATTTAGCTTTGTCATGATATGCACTAGGAAGTCACACAGATCCCAAGTTAGGTTAATTTATGGCAGAACTTCAGTCTGCACTTGTGTTAAGGCATCTGTTCAAATGCTGTTGCACATCCAGCTTGACTGCACTGCCTTTAGGAAATTGTCCCCACACCAGCATGGTGATGAAAATAAAATTTTCCAGCACAATTAACCTTCATCAACTGGTATTTATTCACACTTAGAATGCGTCCAGTCCTGTTTCAGTTAAAGGAACTGAGGGTTGCTGTAAACTGGAAGCATATTTTAGCAACATTGTCCAAAGTCACATTCAAAATCTCAAGAAAACGTCAACAGAAACACAGAAAGCCAGGTCTGTAATGATGAGCTGCAAAGTGACCTCATGCCACCAGCAAAGTGTCACATAATGGCAGCACACCTAATGAAAGGTGACAGGATTGGATGTGACCAGACACTACACGGGAAATGCCAAGACTTCCACGGTCAGACACAACTCATGAGACTCCCTGCTGCAAGACCTAATGTTGTCAGATACCACCAAACTGGTTGGGAAGAAATGACAAGTAGAAAGGGAACATTCTGTGAAAAAACTGATCTCTCCCTAACCTCTTTCTTGCTTTTTCCCTTTTCCTCGCCAATTTCTTGACATTTATCCTTGGTTGGACTGCATCTGGTGCTTCTGTATGATCAGGCTTTTTAATTAGTAACCTTGCCTATGGCAAAAGGATTTGCACTGCCTAAACATCTGATGCTTTTTCCAAGTCCTGCATGGACCAGATTGATATAGCACAAAATAATCTGCTCTCAAGGCAAACATGATTTGGGTAGCTAGGCTTACATCAGGGAGAGTGTAGATCCCCAGTCCAAGGTCATGTAAATGTAATTCAGGGACTTTTTGATCTAGAAGAGAAAATTGATTTAAAAATGAAGAATAAAATGTACATGTTCTCTGCTTCTTCTGCCACCACTATGAATTGTAAAAACATTCTCCTCTTCTAGTATAGTTTTAATATGTTATTTGTGATTGGGAATCTTGCTGTAATTAACTTCAGTATCTGTAATAATCAAATTCTGCCCTTGGTCACACTGGCTTAGAAAAGCTCTTCCTACATTGGAAGATTTACTCAGTTTTACAGCAGTGTGACACAGGACAATTTGGTGCAGGAGAAACTTCCCACACTACAAATGCAGCAATCTACTAAAATAAACACAGGTACTCTCACATTCTCCTGTATATCTTTCATTGGTTCTAAACAACACTTCTCAAATGGAAGCTGCAGCACCTCTTCCCTCTGTGCTTTTTCCAGTGACTGGCTGCATCTGTCACTCGCAGTCTTACACTGATCTGCTGCTTTGAGCCTTTTGTGTAACTTTGTGCACTATGCCCTGGGAATCACAGAAATAAATAATTTGTGACAATTCTGAATCATTCTGACACTTGCTAAGCACTGAAAAAACTGCATGACTTTTCTTTAATCAGTCTGGTTGGATCCATTGACTTGAGCCACTCCACTGACACCATTTTCAGCTAGTTAAATAGACTCCAGTGCATGGATGTACTTCAGGCAAAAGACATAACGTGTCTTTTGAGTGATGAGTGAATTACAGGAGTGTACCTGTATGGCTTTGATAAAGATTTACTCAGTACACACATTTCTGCTGGCTGCCCACTCTGTTGCCCTTGAACACAGCACTGAAGCCCACACACTGGAACTGGGAGAAGCTCATCTTCCTCACTTCAGGAAATTAGAATGGGCAGAAATGTGTCTAATAAAAGAATGCTTTATAAAAGTTGGCACATCTTATTTAAAGATGCTCATAAAACTTCTTTTCAGCTCAAACCATTGTTATCTGGAGAGTGAGGCATACAGGCTCACATTTCCACAACATGCAAAACACGTGCAAGGGCCTCAAAAGCCAAGGAAAATATTTGAGGGGAACCATTGGTCTGTAACAATGCTGGTGAATGGCATGAAAAATGTGAAAAAAAAAGTAGGAACTTAATTGAAGTCTACAGGAATCCTTTGGCTAGCACCAAGAGGAAGGATGGAAAGAACTTCCCTTCCATGCACAGGTTTGACTTCCTGACATTTGGTTTATGTGGCTACATTTACAAGCATTTAATTCTCATTACTTTGATTCTTTCTCTTTTACCAATCTTTTGCCATCACAGATGGCAGAATTTTATTCAGTAGTGGCCTGGCTGTGCTTCAAACTCCCCTGCTCAAGAGCAGGATGTGCTGCCAGAATACCACAGCTCTTTTCTTTCCCAGCTACTTAATCCTTCATGAAAAGAACTTGCTTCTGGGCAACAAATGGACAGGAAAGAAGGGCACCCTGTACCAGCCCAGCTGTCCTGGTTCCTCAGTCCCAGATCTTTGGTAGCTTTAGAGACAAGATTTAGCTCTGCAAAAACCACACCGAAGTTAATGACTGGTGAATGTTGGCATTTTGGTCCAGGCCACAGCCTACCCTCTGGGGCTGGAGGGGGATTTGCTTTTATTTTGCTACTTCGTGGTAATTGATTGCTGATACCCCAGAGTGTACTTGGATAGAGCTCACACAGAAATAACACATTTTGTACCAGAAGAGCTCCCTCCACAGCTGCAATTATCAGAATGCTAAGCTGACAGGTGATCTGCCTCCTCCAAGGAATCTGCCACCCAGGCAAGGGACAGCACATGTGTGACTGTATGGGCACCTCTGGCAGTTCACTTCTACCACGTTCTCCAATTTCTGCCTGCAAATTCACCTCTGATGGGAGTAGGAGAATATTTAGAAACTGAGTACTTCTTAAAAATACCAAACAAACTCAACTAAACAGCATTTACTTAGAATGATAGAATCACAGAATCTTTAAAGTGAAAAAGACCTTTTAAATCACTAAGTCCAACCATCCATTTAGCGCCAGCAGCACACAGATTCAGCTCCCAGCAAAAATCATCTTTATACTAATGGGAGGCATAAGTCTAAGGTTTGATGTTTCTCAGCCCTGCTGTGAGAAGAGGGGCAGATATTTTCAAATTTTGATTTTGCATGCTGTTGTGCATCTATTTCAGCTGTTAATATAATCCTAGGGAACGACAAAATTTCCAGCTTTTGAACAAAACATATAGTGCTTCATTCTAACACTGAAAATTCTGGGGTGTGAATTGGCCACTCAGTGAATATTTTATGTGCAGTGAGTCAGTTTGGGTCATTTTAATGTTTTATGCTTTCCTTCTTTTTTTTTTTTTTTTTAAATCTGGACATAATATGAAAAAAAGAACAAAAGTGCTGTTCAGGACAGGAGGAGTGTGTAAGACAAACACATGTTCAGAGGATAAGACCTTTTCAGAACTTCCAGAAGTTGCCAGCAAGTGGAGTTGCTAAACTGAATATTCCCTGCATCACAAATCTTTATTATCTAGTGGGCGATTGCTCTGGAAAGTCAATATTAGCAGTAAAAGTCAAAAAACAAATGTTTAAGTTCAGTAACATTAACTTTGATTCCTGTGTCAAGTCACAGTGAGTGACAGGATTACAGGATACATCCCAGAACCACTGTCATGTTTGCTCCATGATTAACTTTGATACATTCTGTCAACTCTTCTGATGGGAGTCAATAGCAGCTGACCTCAGTCCCGTGAGCTCTCTGCTCCCTGTGTCCCAGCAGCTCTGCCTCAAAGTGAAGAACAAGCCCTGTCAGAATTAGTGATCTACACTGAAATAATCTTCTAATCACAATATTCAACTCAAGCAGAGAAAATTTAATTTCACAGGTCTTGGTTATCAAGCGGAACTAAGTCAGCAGAACCTGCAATAAAACCCTGTTAGCGCTGCTGACTGGCAGGGCAGCCCCACTCCATTACCCAGCTGAGTAACCCCACTGATGGCTGTGGGGTGACCCAGGTGACCTACTGACCACAAATAATACAGGGTATAATACAGGAAGCTGTCTGACACTTAATGGTCCAGGGCTTAGCTCTCACTTTCTCATGGCTTTATCAGACAAGATTTTCAGAGTGAAACTTTCCATACCAGGTGTCTGCCAAAGGCTGAACTTGATGAATTTTGAGGTGAAAGGGCCAGAATGAGAGAAAGGGACAGAAAAGGTGCTTTGCCTGTGTTAGTTTTATTTCTGTTCAAATGAGATGCTCCAGACCCTCCATGCTTTTAAGCAAGGGTTTGAAATTTTGCAGGGCTTAGCCTTGATGTCAAGAATACACATTATGTCATTCATGTGAACATTTTCCCAAATTTGGTCACTCAGAAGACCTCTGCCAAGTTCCAAGTTCCAGTTTGCACATGTTCATAGTAACCTGTTAGGAATCTGGCAGTTCCTTTTTCTCAACATTAAATATTTTCTGAGCATACTCATCCCCCATTCCGTGGGCCAGGTAGGCATGGCAGGTTCCACGTGGAAGTGCCTGCCCTGAGCACCTCCTCCTCCTGCTCTTCTGACCCACTAAACAACAACAAAGCACAGGGCACACGATCTGAAAACACAATTCTTGGCCTCTCTGTTTTTTTCATGCTGGACTCAACACAGAACTGGTAATCTCAGGCCCAGTCAGAAATGAGAAACCTAGAGGTGGTAAGACATGCTTTTCATGCCCCAAAGAACCATGAAAAAATTGAAGAACTGTTTTATGGTTTAGTTAAGGACCATATACTATAAATGGATCTAAATTCAGTGAAGTTCCTTCCCATTCTTCAGTTAGCACCTGCATCACCAGCCAATACAAGTTACACAACCTAACTTATGTAGTAATACAAGTAACACAACCTTAACTATGCAAGAGGATTTAAAAATTTTTACTGATATAGAAGTGGTCACAGTGTTCTTTCCTGTCTACATTTTAGTACTTGGAAATATAAAGTACACTGCAGAACCTTAAGTATAAAACTATGAGACACTAAAATATTAAGATTCAGACAATGAATTGCAAGATGTTTTTCTTTCGTCCTTGAGGGTTTTGAGTCTTCAGGGTGTGATTTTATGACATCTGCAACCTCTTCTCCAGGAAGCTCAAAAAATATTCTCTTTTAAACAAAATCAAATGCCAGCCAAGAATCCTCTATCATCATTTGATCCTAAAGCCAAAAGTTCACAGAAAAACATCAACTATCATGAGATTTGTGATAAAAGTGCAAGATCTGACAATCCTGACAATAATTGATTCAGATTTGAAGAAAAAACCTAAATTCAATTACACTTAGTCCTGAGAGAAATTATTCAGGTATGAGTCTGCTGAATGCATTTATGCCAGTGATAATAATTTATAACTTTACCCTGCCTTACAGATAATTGGATTTGATTCCCATGGTACCAGGTGGGAACAATAAAACTTTCCAGCACAATTAACCTTCATCAACTGGTATTTATTGACACCATCAGAAATGCCTTGGTCCAAAAGGGTACAAAAATATTGACTACAAACTAGAAAAGCATAAGGAATGCTATAGGACAGTGGGACACACAAAATCTTGTTTACAGGCATGGCAATAGGACACCTACATTATTCAAGAGTGAATAATCACTTAAAGCACTGCTTCTAATTTGTGCCTCTAAAGTGTTATTACCACACCAAAAAGTCCTCGTTTCAGTCTATTGTATGTATTGTTCAATAAGGTCACTTAAAAAACCCATCAAAATTATTCTTATGCTTAATTGACTGTGTTTTTGATATTCCTTCAACTGAATGAGTCAGTGTTTAGCAGAAGGGACCCTCTTTAATGCTTTCACATGAATTAAGCAGTGATTCAAGTCTACTGTAGTATAAAAAAGCCACTCTGAACTTACACTACCCATAGAGATATCTACATTTAAATGACTCCCTAATTCAACACTACCTATTGTCCTGAGGAAAATACAGGAAGACTGACTACAAAAGGAAACATTTGTTTGACAAGAGAAAAAAGGTAGGAGCAGTTAAAAGTTTCTCAGGTGGTGAGAATTTGAGCAGTTGCATGTGGAGATGAAGAGGTGGGCAGAGCACAGGTGAAGGAGTGAGAAGTTCACCATCAATGAACTCATCCACACCTGGGAATTACCAGATCAGAAATTCACAATTCACACAACCTGGGCTAGGAAGACTGTCGGAAGAAACATGTTCACTGCAGGAAGATCTTTGGAATATTTCAAAAAAAAAGAAAAAGTGTCAGTAAGATCAATTCTTTCTACTTAATTTACCCTTTCACCAGTTGTGTCTCAAGAGATTAATACAACATGAATCATAGAACAGTTTGGGTTGGAAGGGACTTTTACAGGAGAGAGGCACCCAGAGTCTGTCCACTCTGGATCTCCTTAAAAATGACATGAATTAATTACTGAACTTTCCAAAAACACATCACAGAACCAATCTGTCTCAGAAGAAAACATTAATGAGGCAAATACATAGCATTTACTCTTAACATCTAGAGAACAGCATTGATGCTAGCAGAGAAGACTGGTTTTTAAAACAATCTTTTAAATATGTTAATTTTTAATACATCTGCATTTTTATTCACCAAAACAGAGCTCATTAAAACCAGGTGTGTAGAGCAGGCAAAGTCCTTCTTGTTGAAGAAGAACAGGAGTATAATGCACTGCAATCCCAATTCCTTCATACAGGGAGGCTTTATTTCCCAAATCCAAATTAGGCTACACAATACCACTAACTGTCTTTTTTTTACTAATCATCACCTGCATAGGTGAATCAAGGTTAATCACAGCAGGAAACTCTTATGAAATAATTTTTACAGAGGAAATAACCAATTAAATTTCCCCAGTGGCAAACCAGCATAGCTGCAAGTGTTTGAGCAACTCTGGGAAGAGCAGCATTATCCACAAGCTGAAAATTAACTATATTTTAGTATATTGCAGAAGCAAGATGTAAAAGAAAAACCTTAATGTACCAACAGCTATAATGTACATAATATAAACTCCATCTTCAATACACATATAAATAAATGTATGCATGTACCTTCTACTTCAGGGGCTCCCCAACATCCTGAAGCCTGATATATGCAACTTGTTTGTAACATGTAAATCAACAAGCAGAGGCAAAGCTTTCAGCTTCTCAGGGTATCTTCCTGATCAAATGAGCTTTCACAAACAGATGCTGCAGAGCATGAAAACAACCATCCTGACTAATTCCATCTCTCTCAGCAGAAACCCTGTCTTTAAAAGTCACTCACCACTGAATGGCCTTTGGACTGCAGAAAATGTGAAGTATGCTTTAATTACATCCCCAGTGGCCTCCCATTTGATGTCCTGTCCACTGTATCTCCTCTGGCAAGTCAGTCTTATCTCTGGATATTTTTCAATTACACTAAACAGCATTTATTCAGGTCCTCACTGATTCACTGTATCAGTATGTGGCTGTTTTTTCTTTAACAGTTGTCTTGAAAAGTCAAGTCTGCCTCATTAAACAATGTAAGATTTCTAGTAACACATAATGATATTGGATACATTAATTAAAAGTACATTTAAATGGAATCCTCAGAGGATCATGCTGCTGGCATATTTGTAGTTAAAGTGTTAATATCAGCTCATGTTCTTACAAGAGAATTCTTGCTTTCTCACAAGACATTCTAGCTGTGACTAAGCACCGCTGGAGATGGTGTTGCTATATTTTAGTGTACCTGTAACATTCATATGTTTCACTCACGTTTTATTTCCTCTTTACAGCAGTTACTCATATGCATGAAATGAACTGGATAATATCAGCCCTGTGTGGTGAAAATGCCTTTTCTCTGTTATCTGAGTTTTCAGAGACAGCTTCTTGCAGCACTCAACAATACACAGCAAAATTCCCTCGTGCACCTCTTACCTCTTTGGTGTGGGTATGGAAGGAGACTGACATGTCCAAGAGAAGTTTCCTCTGTTCCACCCTCCGGACAAAGTCCTGAATCCGAACCTCCAGATGCCGGGCTGCTTTATAGATCTCTTCAGGGTCACATTCCCCAGTCTGAGCCAACTGCTCTGCTGCCTCCAAGAGCTTGTCTGCATTGGTGTATGTATTCTACCAGCAAACAAAGCAAGAAACACAGTATGAGTAATACAACTGTGGCAAGTAAACCCCTCAAAGAGGCTGTTTATCCTTAAGGCATGAAAGCAAGTGATTACCAGAGTTTTAAAACAATCACAATATTTCTTAGTGGCATTGCCATCTGTGAAAGGAGAACATATAAAGCCACACAGACTAATGCCTGAGTACACATGAAATTATTTTTTATTTGAAACACACCACCTCAACCCAATCCTGCCAGGCACAGCAATAGGACTTCCCATTTGTTTATTTCCAAGTTCCCTGCAATTTCTCAAAGATAATGGCATGAAGCAAGTGGGACTCACCAGCTCAGAAGGCTCCAGTGCCTCACGTGACACTCAGCCACCAGCTCACGGCACTGGCCTCCCAGCTGCTCTCACATTACATTGTGTAATCATGGTAGCCAGAGATGTCTCAGCCCCAAGGAATATTTTCCTTTCACTGGATTTTGTGATACAGACCATGTCTTCAAGCTCCTTCTATATTTTTTTTCCTCTTGTCTACTGTTCTGCATCCCATTTCTAGATGGACTGAGTCCACGTGATTTGCTTGCAGCTGCCAGTATGCAATGCTCAGTTCCAGTTTGCCCAGGGCACGTACCTGCCCTGCATTACACAAGATTTTGAACACTGCACTATCCTGAATACATTTACCCCACAGCCACAGCCTTTACAATATGAGGTGTAGGACTCCTACTTCACAGAGAGGGAACAGAAGAACCCAGAAGCAAATTAATGTACCCAAGACATGCCAGACTATCAAGTAAGAGAGGGGAAATCCATCCAACTTGCCTCAGGTTTCAAGCCACCTGCCCATCCTTTCTCTCTTTTTTTCACATCTCTGGAAAACATCACTCAACTAATACAGCAGAGAGTCTCACAAATAACAGGAAAAATGGAAAGTGAGTGCAGCCATCTTCTCCAGAACCATAGAGCTATGCCTTAGTCAGCTTAGGCAAACGAAACAGAGCCAGCCCTTGCTGTCATATAAAAGCTTTCTTACCTCAAGATGAGGCCAATAGCTCTTTGGTATTCAACACTTAACAAAAATAAGGAGAGACAAAGATATCAGCTTCAGGGTGTTTCCATTACTGGGCTAGATCTTTGGAACTGCTTGGCATTGGCTTGAGACTGCTCTCACTGGGAATTTTAACCTCTGTTTCAACAGTACAATTGTAGCACCTTCCTTGTTAAAATCTTCAGTTTAAAAATGCATTAACTTGATGCATATACACAAAATACCTCTAACACTGTGGACACACACATATTTCTGAGCATTACATGAACACTGTCAAAAATAAAAGCCGTGGATCAAGCCCTTTTGTTCCTGCTTAGATAATGTCCTGCTGCAGTCAACAGTTGTTGTTTGAGAAAATGTTCAGTACAGAGATGGAGCACTGACCTCTGAGTGTTTAATGGAGTAAAATATTTCCAGTTATAAAAAAAGCAAAAAGAAAACATCTCATTCACTGTTCATTTTCCCAGTTTCTGAGGGCTGACTATAAATATTCAGTATTTGCATTTCTCCTTTTGGACTGTGAAGAAAATACTTGAGACAGTTTTGTTACCAATAGTAAATTTTTATTCCCTCACTTTCAGGCTACTGCTAAAATGGCTAGGCTGTTAACAGCAGCAAAATTTTATGTTTTAATAATCATTTTTTTGGAAACCTCTTTAGCTGAGAGTTTGTAAAAAATGTTCCATTTAATGTCATCTGAATTAAGGCCCCGTTTCACTTAACAGTATCCTTTCTGAATGATCACCTTCCAATAGTATTTGGAGCAGATGCCAAAGCTAGCACAATTTTTACAAAGTCTAGTCCACACCAGTGTTTTTCACACATTACCACTACAACAACTCAGACACCAGTCCAGCTCCCTGAGCACAAGACTGTTCCTGCTTTTATATGTATTATTTTGTGTATTTGTAAGTGCCTTCCCTCTCTCCTTGTGGCACAGATTTGAGACACAAAACAGTTTTGTTGAAATACAGTATGGACACACATTTGCTGCATTTTCCCCTGAGACATTTAGGTCCATCTCTGCTGAAAGCCACACAGTTTACTGACTCCAACATGTGCTATGTCGAGTTACCTGTGGATGAGTTCACAGATACAATGACCAGATGTAAATATCCTGGTGAAAAGCAGGTAGGCTTGACCCTAGACTTTGGGGGAAAAAGAATGCAGACTGGCCTCAACAGAGCCTCTGGCCTCACTGCACAGACAAAAGAGGGTGTAGCAGCCCCTTTGCATTGCACAAGGTTTTCCAAAGGCAAAGGAGATTTTCTTCAGGGAAGCTGATGGGGAGTGGAAGGAGACTCAGTGTTTTCCCTGGGCTGTGACAGGCACTGTCAGCACAGAGGGATGCTTCCCTGAAGAATGCATACCTAATTTTGGATATGTTTGCATAAATGTGTCATGCACACAAGGCTTGAACACAGTGCATTTTGAGTATGGAGACATTTTTCTTCACCTCTTTTTCTGTCTTTGTCCACTGAGGTCACAGGTAAGTGTCTGGATTTTAAAACAGGTGCAGTTTATGATAGGAGAAACAACTAATGGTTATATTCCTGCCATTCTAGAAGGAAGGCCTGGTGCTGAGAGATTTCCAGCTCACTGTTGCAGACTTAAGAGATTTAGATACATTTCAGATAAGCAGCCACATTTGGGAGCTATCCACCCTCGCCTTGAACTCCTGAGCTTGATGTGCTCATGAGAGGACTGTCCTCCCTCGTCAGCTGTCGAGATGTACACACAGCACAGGCCAAATAAGCCAGAGGTTACTCATTTGCTGAGGGCTTGCTCTACTTCTCTACTGTTTGTTTGCTTAAAGTGCACATAAATCACACCAGATGTTGTTACACATATCAGATATTTTCATGTACATCTATTGCTCTACAGGCATTGAACCAAAGTGCTGTTCAAGCTGAGATCTTCATTCTGGTTGGTGCTATAATGCTGCACTGCTTCCCTGCTCCCTACATTTTCATCCTGAGTTTGATCTCTTGTCAATAAGCTCTTTGGGGTACAGACACTTATTTTATTTATTTGTTTGAAGCACTTTCTACTTTTTTGGTGTGACATCACCCTGGGTCAGGCAGGGTGAGAATCCAAGAGAGAATTAAGTTCTACAATGAAGAAAAGCATGAAATGCCTCCTTGTCCCACCATCCCATCCAAAAGAGGTTAGCTCAGATTCCCAGCCCGTCTGAGATCTGACCAAAAAAAAAAAAAAAATACGCTTTCTGAAGTTTTAGGATCATGTGGCATTTTTTCTTAATGTTGTCTTAACCCATGAGAGAACTGTCATGTGCAAACCCTTGAAATTCTTGGTGAACTGCTGACTGGCATTCCACATTTCTGCGCCATTTCATGCACAGAACCAACTTCCACCTTTTATCTCTGAATAATATTTGTAGAGCAATCTTTGCATAATGACCTATTTCAATCATGAAACCTGCAAACACAAGGAAATATATCTATCTATCTCTATATATTTTTGTGAACTTCCTCACATTTTTAAAGAATCAATCAGTTTAGCACAGCATTTTGGTTTTGGCCCGTGTGCATTTACAGAAAATTATTCCATGTAGTTTTTATCTACTGCTAGGAACTGCACATGTAAGTAGTTTATTGCTGCATGTTTTAAGGCTGATTACATTGAAAATAGCTGTGTCTAGTGATAGTCTAGGGGAAAGTTCATGTCCTTAATCTGGACTATTTTTTTCCAGAACAATCTGCCCCTTCACACTCTTCTACAGCTGTCTATTTTATATGAGGGATTTTCCTGGTAACTGTCTCCGAGTTCTCCCAAGTGTAGTGAGCCATTCCCACCAGCCAAAGATGTTTGTTGTAAACATCAGGAGAAGCATGGAGGAGGGAACTGGGCAGATGATCAGGTACATGATCCCATTAAACACAAACTACATACCCCAGACCTCACTTCCCAAGAGATAGGGGTGATGAAGTAGTCTGTATTGACCAAGTTCTGGGGCTGTGCAAGGCAGTTCCAGACAAAGGTTCCTAGTATTGATTCAATCTGTGTTGATTCAGAGAGCTTTGTCACCTGGGTTTTACCATGAAAAAGGCATGGAAGAGAAGGCATCTCTGGAGCCCAGGAAGTACCAACTAGAGAGAGAAAGAGGACTAGCTTAGACCTGATATTCTTGACTAAAGACTAGTGATGTGAATCCCTCATTATGCCTGCAGGTTGAAGTTTAGGAGACTTATTAGGCTTTCTCTGATGTGATATTTCCATTATGTTCTTTAGAGTCATGACTCTCCAGTACCAAAGATGAAATGTCTGTAAGAGCTCTCCTGCTGGGAACGCGGGATGTCGAGACAAAGTTCAAAGCCTGATCCATCTCTTACTGAAAACAGTAAAAAGGATTTTACTGACTTCAGGGAGAACTGGGTCAGCCTTCTAACCATCTCCCCAAGATCACAGGAAAGAAAAAAATGGCAAAGGGCTAAAAATAGAACTCTGGAGGACTGGTACCTGTTCTGTGCATAGCGAGTAGAACTGCCCAATGAAACTACAGCACGACTCACTTTGGCAAAACTGCAATTACAGAGCTGATTCTGCAGTTCTTGTCAAGCCTTATAAACTATTGTTATCCTTAATTATAAAGCTCAGTTACTGCTATCAGATTCTTTGCTCAAGCTACTTCATTAAAATTAGCTCCAGTATTTGTTGAGGTTAAGTGATCTCACAGTCAGGCCTTTGTGAAGAATTATATCTTTAGTAACTTGATATTCCAAAGCTAAAATAAGTGACCACAATGAGACATTTCTTTGATAAATAAATCTGGGGTTTAACAAAGCATCCATCTTTGTCAAAATTCCTCCTCCCTTAAGAAGGGCAAAGGCTAAGTGCATATGATGATCTAATATAAGTTGTGATTTTATTCCATTTGAATTGCACATAATCAAATCAAGACTTATATTCTTACTTGTACTCTGTGGTTGTAATTCAAAACAGACTTACCAGGAATTACCGTTACAGAAGTTACAGGCAGAATATCTCTCTGAGGTAATGCAGCCACTCACTCTGTCAGTACAAGATTGTTCCCCACTATAAACTAGAATGGAAACTTCTTCAGACCTTTTAAAAAAATATCCAAGCTAATGAAATTTCCATCAGCACCTTCTTCTTCAGACTGTTCTTCCCTTAAACATGGCAATTCATCTTTAGTTTCCCTTGTCATACTTTCACCCCAGTTCTCCTTGCACTGATATCATGCTGATACTAATGACTTCTTTACACCTCCAGTAATTCCATTATTTCAGTGAATTGTATAAAATATTATGTATAATATATTGTGTATATATATGTTTTAAATACAAACATATGGCATTTTTCAGTATTTATTAGATATGAAATATTCTCAGGAATGGCAAGGTGGATACAACCCAGAATCCTCACTGACCATTGTGAAGGATGAAGGACCAAATATTTTTCTGTGTATTGTTACTTTTATTTATGATTTTCCCTCAGGGTTCACATACGAACCAAGACGAATTTATTATTTGAATTTAAAAGGGTGACACTAACACATTACATCAACTGCTGAAATGCCAGACAAATTGATTAAAAGCTACCTCATACCTGCAAACTAATAAATAAACAAGATTAGAATTAATAGCTGGGAATACATTAGCTAAAAGAATTCCTCTTTGGGCTATTTCATATTGAGTGCTTACTTTAGATTAAAAAAAAATTGTTAGCTATGGTGTAATTCATCCCACCAATTGTTCATCTCAATCAGTAGTGCACTCATACATCAAGTAGAAAACACTCCCATTACCACAATCATGCTAATTAACTCCAGTGTGATCACAACCATTAGTCAATGAAATGCCAGTGCAATATATAGTGAAACAATTGTTTAAATTACATTTAAAAGCACACATCTTGTCCAAGATTAATAAGTATATAAAGACACATAGATGCACGTCTGTGTGTACATAGTACAAGTAGGCAAAGAACAAAAGCTTGCTTGGCAAAGATCTCCACTTCTCAACCATCTTCAGTGTCATCCTGAGACCAAAAGAGGTGGACAGCTGGGAAAGCAAATTACATGTAGGCTCATTTTGTGCTTATAAGGATATTTCAGTTTTTATTTTCTGCCCCCTTACTTGTCTTCTGGTAAAAGCATATCCAAATACAATATTAAAATGTGATTATGAAATACTGCTGTTCCAATATTTTATGGTCTTTGCAAGGATCTATAAGAATTAGGGAAGATACTTGAAATTGATGATTATTGGCTAGGTTTTATTCCAGTATTCTATCCTTGGCAATATAAATGAAAATAGCTTGGTCCTTTAACTTGGGAACACCCTTGTACAGGAACAGGAATGTGAAAGTGAGCAGAAGAAAGGAAAGAAGGACAATGAAGACAACAAAACAGCAGTTGTGGTGCCAAACATGAAACCAAAGTCATACTGCTTGGTGTCATCCAGCACAGTGAGGGTACCACTAAAACAGAATTATCACTGCCCGATTTCATAATTGAGTAACTTGCAGAGTGTACAACTGAGAGCTGCTCAAGTGACTATGGTAAGTGAGCCTTTGAAAATCAGCAACAATGAGGAAAGCATTTTCTTTTGTAGAAATGACAAGGGAGCACAAGAAGGTAGACTGACAAGAGTGAAATGCAGCTCCTTTTGAAAGCCTCTTAAATGATTAATATCATCAGAAAACCCAAGTGGTTCAGAGCAAAGCTCCACAACTTCTTTATGATAGGGGCAGAATAGAAGGTAGGTGGATAAATAAACATGGAGCAGCTCCAAGGTGAGCAGCAATCCAGGAGGGCATGGTATTGTTTTCTGTCCCAAAAGCTCAGATCACATCTTTCCTGAGCCCTACAGACATGAGTGCAATCATGACAGCTTTATCAAGTCTGGTTGGTCTCTGGAATTGAAATAACTCCAGGCATTCTGGTTTTAATATCATGCTCATGGTCTGAAGATTTCAAAGACACTGCGACAACAGTAATAAAAGGCTTTGGACTGTCAGCAGCACTGGGAAAAGCCAGCACCAAATACAACTGGCATCATGGTTGCCTTGAAAACAAAAGCAGAAATAAACTTGTGGGAATGTGAATTATAAAAATATCTGTGCCGATATTTTTATAAAAACCTAATTTAAATAAGACAGTAAAGCATTTCCTCTCCATTTCTTCCACAACAACTACCCTGACTCAGCTATGCTCTTATTTCCATTAAAATGAAGATAGGTTATAACACCTTTCCTGAAGACCATTTGGACTGGGATGGAACTGTTCACAGAGTAAGATAATGTTTAACAGAAGAAAATTTGCCAAAACTTTGACCCACATTCTCCTGATCTTCAGTTTAGGAATTCATACACAGCTGAGTACTGAGCACAATGCAGTTCTGCATATACCTCACATAACAATCATTCTTTTTGTCTGGTAATAGATGATAAAAACACAACACAGGCTGCTGCTACCACTAATGCATCACAGGACCTCCAGATTTGCAACAATTTTTTTTTTTTTTTTGCCATAAGTGAAAGGCCACCTCTGACAAGCAAACTGATTGTTGGCAGAAAAAATACAGAGGAAGATACACCACATCATTTTAGCACGGTCAGTGCACTGCTGCTACCTGAGGAAAGATGCAGAGATTTAATTAAATTTTTGCTGCTGCTCCTTTGTAATACAGGTTTCCTCCCTGACAGGCTGCAGTGCATCAGCTCTTGTGCACCAGCCCAGGTGGGAGTGGTGCAGGAATAATAAAATGCTCTCAGTGAGAGCATCACATCTTGTGCTGCCATCTCCTAGCACTGTCTATACTCCCTTGAGATTCAGAAGGACCCCCTTGGTTCTCCTGGGTCCCTCCAATTTGCCTTGTAAAATTTAACTTCTAGCAAAGAATCACTTAAAAAATCATCACTTAAAAAAAAAATCAATTTCTTTCCAGAATAAACCTCACAATTTAATACACCACCTGCCAGAAACAAACACACAATTAGAATAAAACACCAACACTTCTGTTCACAATTTGGGTGTTTCCATTTGGCAAAAGGAATTTTCTCAACATAGTCTGCCAACAAGAAACACATCACCTGCCCACCACTCAGATAACATCCATCCCCATCTCCCTGCTCTCTGGACCTCAGATAATTGCATGGAGAATGTCCCTCTGCTATCTACAATAATAAAACAGTCTCCCCCAGCTTCAATTAAAATTGAAGTAACTTTTTACTTCACCTCCTTGTTCTAGCTGAGCATCTTTAGGAGCAGGTCAGCAAGACAGTCCCTGTGGATTCAGAATCTCTTCACTGTCAACATTAATTCATCTCTCTGTCATGGTTTACACATTGGAATTTGTTTCAAATGAGTAGAAACCATTCTCTGAATCCTTTTAGATTTATAAACCAATTTTTCACCACCGTTACTTCCCTGACATGTGAACAGTCTGTATGGCTTGCCCATCAAATTAGTTCTTCAGAGGTGCCACCAAAGCAGGATGGACTAAAGGCTTTGTCTTCCCTAAAACTTCAAAACATTAAAATCTCCTGTAACACCTAGGAAGTAGTGCATACTTATATCAAGGAAAAATGGAAGGAGGTTTCACTAACCTAACAGTAACAGGCCATTTTATTTATCTTACACCAGAATTATTCCTGTACTTCAGAAAAGTTCCAGACAGGAACTAACATTTTTCATGTTGGCCAGAAAGCACTCATATGGGGTGCACTATAAAAATGTGTTCTACTGTGTGAATGAAATTCAATTCAGCTTATCCATAAGCAAAACAAAGATTCAGAAAGATATCATGGTTTTATTTCTGGCTCTTATTAGGGGGGCCACACATGATCTGAGATAAATATATCTTAATAATGACTTACAGTGAGAGATCTGGTACAGAGACATTCCCACCAGAAATTTTCATGCTATAAAACATACTGGTTTCTGGCAAGTAGTAGATCTCCATGAATACTGCAGGCATATGAGATACTGCCTCTATATTTTTTACTATTAAAAAAATCCCAACTGCTTTCTGGTCTATTCTTTATTTAGTGTTGCTGAGTCCTTCCTTCTCCCTATCCAATCCCTTTCAAAAATCCCAAATCATCCCCCAAAGGATAAGACTGGCCATGACATGAGACAAAAGCAAAGATCAGAGAAATTTTCTTTGAGTAGTCTTTTGATCTCTCTCTGCCTCCTGTACCTTTGCCAAACCCCACCCTGGAGGCATGTTCAGCAGGTCCAAACAGCAAGTCCCATTCCTCCCAGCATTCTCATCCCAAAATAATCTCCTTTTTTCACATCCTGATGTTAGCACACAAATCGGATTCTGCTCTGTGCTCTGAAAATGCTTTTTTTTTTTTTTTTTCTGTCCCACATTTAAGTGTGCCTATAAAAAGCCTAAATTTGAATGGTTAGATGACCTAGTGACCCAATTCCCCACCCCAAGGGGGAGCACACTCAGGAGAGATGACTGGCATTTCAGCATGGCTGCACAGCCCTGGCCGTGCAGTGGGGCTGCTTCTCTCCTCTTTGGTTTCCAGTGCATGACAGAGCAGTGAAGCCTGAGCAGTGCCCATCATTCAGTGTGCACTGAGGGGCTGTGCTGTGGCACAGATAAAACTGTGAATCCTTTGGGAAGGGGCCTGGGACTGGGAGGAGCAGCTCTCCACTTGGAGTCAGAAAAGGTTATTTTTTTCCAAAGGACAAATGATCTGAATGCATTCCTGACTAGGTAGTATTTATCTGAGCCACTTCTTTGTTTGTGGGAGCGAACACCTACCTTTGATTTTTAAGAGGTTTCAATTAAATCTATTTTAAGCCTAAAACAAACCCCAAAAGACACCTTTGGTTTTTAAGAGGTTTTAATTAGGTCTATTTTAAGCCTAAATCAAAACCAAGAAGACAACAGAAAATAAGACTCAGATGGTACCAGACCCTTCCCCACCGTGGAGCACTGCAGGTTTCCAGTCCTTCCTGCACTCAACTTTGATATGTGGGCATTGACAAATCCAAGCTCTGGTTGTCAGTCTTGGCCACTGGCAAAATACCCAGGAGCCAGAAGCCAAACCCCAGCGCTCTCAGCTATCTCTCCTCCCCGAGCAGGGATACCCTTCATTCCACCCCACAGCGCAGCCACTTCAGCTGACACATTTAACATCAAGGCTGCACATGCCATTCCCTGATCCTGAGGAGTCACAGCCACCCTTTTACACTGTGCACTTCTGAACTGAGCCTTGACATTATTGCAGAGGAGGCAACAGCAGGCTCAGCTCTCTGCTTGCTGCAAAGCTGTGGATCTCACCAATGTGACAAAGACTCACCTACGCTGCACAGAAAAAAACAGCACTGACAAAATCTCATGCATTGGACAAAACACCCTGATAAAATCGAGAGTTGTGTGTTAACAGGAGCCAGTGCTATTGTTCTGGAGTGGTTTCCATTCTATCAGCTGCATACTAAAACAGGCAGTCATGCTAAACTAACACGTGTGCACACGCTCACTGACAGTTCAGAGACACCTCTTGTCTCAGTTCCTGACTTCTTGCAAATTCTGCAATTTCTTTCTCTCAAATAAATTTCATTTCAAATGTAGAGGCAGGAGAAGGCTGATTCTGCCTGCTTTTCTCATGTAAACCTTAGAATTTCTCTCCCCAGCTCAGCAAAGGAGGAGAGAGCTCTGTGCTTCTGCATGTGGTGATGCTCTGAACCAGGCACTAAACAAAGGTGCCTGAATGCCTCAAACTAGAAGCCATTTCCACAGTGACACAAAGCAGTGCTTCTTTGGGATTTGGTTATGCAAAACCAGACCTCACAGACCACAGCTATGGAGGGCAATATTAATGGCTGGGTTACAAGCACTGAATCAACAAGTGAATTATTTATATGCACATTAGGATTTTTGTCCCTATTCACACATGTAATTCCAAAAGTACTCTGTAAATCCACTGAGGTTGCCCTATCTTTATACAGGGGAAATTGAGACCTGAACACTATCACAGGAAAGTAAATTTTAAAAATAGGTTTATATGCAATAAAAAGATGGTTGAATACTTTCAATTTATATATGATTATATAATGCAATAGTCTCATAATGCAAGTGTAGTTTTTAGACAATTCAAACACCTCATGAGGGACTAAGAGAACACCCTTCATCTGGACAATTAGGGATCCATGATAAGGAAATAAGAGAGGCACAATCTCACTGCCAAGCAGCTTCTCTGGATACTCCACTCTTCAGAACAAGTTAATTATAAGCAATGTATCTGAAATTGGAAGTGTTCTAAATCTGGTGCAGCAGAGTCATCAATGGAACTCAGTCTATTTCCAGAAAATTTGCGCAATGATAACAAATACTTAAAATCTGTCTTTGAAATTTGTTTTGCTCTGTCCCTGCATACAAATCCCTGATATTGGATTAATCTACATTAAACTTCCTCTTTACCAGTGCATGCAAAGCAGCATATTTGTGATTGGCAGCAATGTCATAACCACTTGTGCCATTCTCCTAAAGCCATCACTGGATGGCCCGGAGGCAGCAGCACAGCCTGGGGCAGCTCCTTCTACTGCACTAGAACAGAATCACAAAGTAAAAATGCTGATATGATTCACAGTGTTACTCCTGTCCCCTTGAGCCATCCCATCATCAATAGCTCCAAGAAATTGAAGAGTACCAGTCCACCATCATTACAAATTAGACTTGGACATTGCTGCAATTAATCTTCTGGAATCGATAAGGTACAGTTTGATAACCCACTGACCTGCCAATAAGAAGAGCACAAAGAAAAATGACCAGAAAGTTTTAAAAGCCTTTAGATGATGATGGTTTTCATCAACACAGACAGGTCAGTCAGAACAGCAGTGGTTTTTTTAAGTGGGTATATTTCACCAAAATTGTCAGAGGTAAATACCTTTTGTTTCAGTTCTAGGTTTATTCAGTTGATACATCAGTACCATATTGAATATATTTATAGTACTTGTTTTATATATTTATAGTATATCAGTGCTATAATTTTACAGTGTTCTGGAACTTTTGAACTTTAAAAAAACAAATTCTAGGACTTGTCTTCTTTAGGAAACAGTGGCTGTCTTCTGATTCAAAAAGAAATTAGTTCAAAATCTCAGAATTCACCACACAATAGAAATTCTCTTTTCCAGAACCTCCAGAATTAAAAATATATATTTCTTAAATAGCTTCATTGTCTCCCTTTCTGCCACGGGAACAGCATTATGCATTTACAGGGAATTAAGGGATGATATTTTAAAGACACAAAAATAAACCTACCCAAATAAACTGGTGATAGGAAGCTAGCTCCTGGCAATTGTAAAAAAATGCACTGTGTTGCCAAGACTTAAGATTTTATAGGGAGCATTTAGGTGGGAATCATGCTGCAGGAGGTTTAATGAAAAGATCCAGCTGTCAAGTGATTTTGGCAGAGAAGAAATAGGAAAGAAAATCACCTTGAGCTGGAGGAGAAATACACTGAAACGCAGACTCAAAGACACGGCATAATAGATACAGCCCATCACACAACTGCCAGGCAGACCTCTGTGCCATTATAGAGCCTATGGAAAAAGAGGTTCCCCACTACCAATAGATCATGGAGTACCCTGGCTCCCATGATAAACTCTCTGGGTATGCTGTTGGAAGCTTTTGGATCCAGCAGGCCCTGGGTAACCTCCACAGACAGCCCATGTTTTGGCAGTTCCACTGATCTCTGCTGTCTGTGACTGCCAAATGCAGCCTGATGCCAGCCAGGAGGAGAAACCAAGAGTTCTGGAGCTCCTGCACCACGGTACAAAGGCCTGTGTAATCTGGTGCCAGTGGGCATTTTTTTCTCTTTGTCTAGAAGTGAATACATTTGCATAAATTAAGTGAACAGGAAAATGCAGATTATAGCTTCAGAACTTGCTAATGGCCATGTAAAGGATGATGAAAATAAGAATAAGACTGATTTTTTGTTGCCTGTCTCATGCTTTTGTTATTTTAAAAAAGATTTGGTATTACTGAAAGTACAGTTATTATTGCCAACTTTGAGCATATTTCTCACCAGGTTTAATTGTCTGCTTCTCCCTGTTTTGGCTTAATATTTCACCCTTCATAGGATTTTAGTCACTCAACCCAAAGGGAAAAAACCCCAGTATGCCCAACAGGCTATTCCTTTCAACAACCAGATAGGCTGTAAAATTGTAAAAAGGGAAACAAAATAAAAATTAAAAACCACCCTAGGACAATGCTTCCTAAGTGCTCATTATCAACATGGACTCTTAATATATTCCTAGCTGTTTTACATCAGTACTGAACTTCATGCCAAACTTTGGAACAACGACATCCAACAGAGCTGGAATTTGTATGGGAAAGCACTAGGTTTTTATCCTGAAGGCCAAACAAGTAGCTGTTTGCAATTCAGCTCTGGCCTGACTATTCCATTACCACACATAGTTTTAAAGCAGTTCAAGTAAAACTGTGTGGGACTGAGAGGTCACAGAATACTATTTTTACCTGCAAAATTTCTTACTGGATCCTCTGGATATTTCACATGACAAACAACGTAACTGTATTTTTTCAACATATTTGCACCTAAAGTTCTTTTTATCTGCAAGGGCTTTTCCAAAACTCTGAACTGTCAGTATTTTAGGAACAGCACAGTGGAGGAAGGGAATACTCTAGAAAGGAATATTGGAGAACAAATTGCTTCTTAGATGAAGAACATCATCAGAGCTTTGATTTCTTATAGCTGATTCAGGCCTTTGGCTTTCAAGGTCTCTGCCGAAAGCCTTCACTTGCAGAAAATCCATTTACCTCCCTTAGATGAATAAAAGGAAGAACTGAATCTTAAAGGAACTGTGCATGTACACAAAGGTTAACTTTGATTGTACAAAGCCAGTGTTCAGGTGTTTAATCATCATCTTCTTGGAGGAAGGCAAACACAGACACCCAAGAACATCTGAATGGTTTCCCAAATGCCAGAGCACAAAGGCCAGCATTTTTCTCACATTTTGTCTGGCTCTTCTTCTTTGTAATAATTCTAGAAGAGTCTGCTGCACTGCATTTACGCCTTGGCAAAATGGATCCCATAAAGCTTTCAAGGTTGGGGACAGAGGATCCAGCCTTATACCTACATCAAATCTGTTCTAAACACAAGGCCTGAACCAAAAGCTGCCACACTGGACAAACCCCATGAACTCTGATGGCCACACTCAGCCTCTAGTCAACCTTCTTACTGTGTTTGATAAGAAGGAACAACCCCACACATTTGGAGCCAAGGCTGTTCAGAACATGTACTTTGTTGTGATATTTGACCTTGTAAACATCAGTGCCTTTGCATTACCATGAAAAACACACCAACTATTGCATGCAGACACACACACACACACACACACACACACACAGAGGTACTAAAAGCAAACCCAGTTGTAGCTGTGAGCTTAATGTGGCCCAAGAGCCTTGAGAACGGCTCCAAAGATGTGAGAGCAGCTTATCCCATAAACACAGATGACAAGCATCACCTTGACTTAAACCACGGACCGCCCAGCTTCACATTAAAAAAAAATAAAATATTAGGGGGGTTGTTTTTCTGGGTGACCTTGAACAACGTGGGTTTTGGCAGGGGTGGGAGAACACCATGGGACAGGGAGTGAGCCAGCTTCCACTTCTGTTTCATTTCACTGCGAGACAATGTTTGGTTAGCTCGGATGAGAAACACGGGCTCTGTTTGCCATTAGGGCTCCAGGCTCTCCAGCGCATTGCGAGTGCCATCTGCAGGTGGAAATCTGCACTGGTCCCCGGCCGAAACGGGGATAAACCTCAACCACAGGAAATCTTAACTGCACGTCTGAGGCTACAGAAATGCTCCTCTCAGACTATTCACGAAACCACTCAGACCTGTGGCAGCAGAATTCCAGGGATTATCAGAGCAGCTTCCCATGACATTTCCTAATTCTGAGCAGCACAAAGGCAGCAAGGCTCTCTGTGAGCTGGGGAGGATGCTGAGAAGGCCAGCTTAATCTCTGATTGCTGGGACTGCCAGAAGAGAGGAAAAGGGTACTGGGAACAGGAGAAGCGCTTCCAACACGTGCAGTTCAGCTAGATAGGGCTGAAATGTTGGGAGACTTTTCCAGCTGGAAGGCAGGCTGTTCTCAGGATAAAAGTACTGAATAAGGAAAAGTTACAGAGCCTAAAAGGAAATTATCGTTTGATTTGCAACCGTAACTGGCTGCACTACAGTTATCTGATTTGCAAAACATAATTCCAGCCAAGCAAGGAGGCCATCACTGGAACACTGGAGCTACATCCAGAGCGATATTCCTTTGGTGATGTCTTGATAATCCTGGCTACAAAACGTCAGTGCCGGCAGGCACTGTGCTGTGTGAGGTTGGCACTTTCACAGAGGCAGCCTGCAAAGGTACCAGCACTGACTGAGAAACAGTTGCAGGTATGCACAAGATAACAACCCCCCTCCCAGGAGCTCAGGCTTTTTAATCCAAATTCAAACATTTGCCATCTGTGCGTTCCATGTAGTATAAATACAGTCAGAAAAATTGCCAGAGCTTTGTCTAAACAGCAGTTAGGAGAGAAAGAGACCCCAAATTACATTTCCTATTGCCCGCAACACAGTGCTGTAAAATCACTGACATTTTCTGAGCACAGCTGGATGCAGGCATGTGATCTATTTGGGCCATGCCTGATTGAATCATTACATCCAGATTTATCAATCTGCAGTTTCTAATCAGACATGGAGGGAGCATGTTCCACCTCTCAGTCTAGTGCCATGGCAGGTCAGTCAATCAGAGCATTTCTCAGCACAGCAATGCCAGACACAAGACTCTGGTTTACACACAGTAAGGCAAAACTAGGAATGTTTTGCCCCCTGTTAAAAATGTCAAAAGGACTCCTGAAAATTGCTTCTAGTCTGACCTTTGCAAATGCCCTCCTGAAACAGCAAGAGATAAGAACAAATATGTCAGAGCCAGAGAAAGTGGATTTTTGAGAATAAATTTATACTGTATGGCAGACTAAGCACTTTTGTCAGAGAACTGCCAATAGGAAATACTATTGCTTATATTGTCAAGCTCACCAAATGTGTCAGGAGAACATTTTATATCTGTATTTTATGTTTTTTTAAGAAAAACAATCATAACCATTTTTATTACTATTAAAGCTACTAATTAACATCCTGATGAGGGGAATGGGCAAACTCAACAGCTTTTTTAGGATGGTAACATATCTGCTTTATTACATGGTTATATTGGGAAAAAGTCATGCCAGTTATCCAACCATTGCAAAGGTGTTTGCTAGCTTGAAAAAAATAACAAATATTTAAACTTAAGAGTTAATTTCCAATGAACTGTAAAGTGTTAAGCATCAAGAAGGGAGTTAGGAAGAATAACAATTTGGGAGGAGATTTATTCCCAACTGTAAAATCAACCCCACTAGAAGCTTCTGGAAGAGAATTCCAGGTATGATAAACTTCTGGACTCTCCTCTTACCCTCACTATTACTCTGTCCGAAGCAAAGAATGTTGTATTCTCAAGTCCTTGAGCTCAGATGAAGCCTGAGATTCCTTTCACTTCCCCTCACTGTGTGTCCCCATGTCCATTTGCCAGCATCACATTCCTGTGTCACACTGCAGGCAGGCCTCATAAATTAGCAATGATATTCTCATGTGAATGCACCAGAGCAAAGTGTTCCTGTCAAAGCTGTTGGGAAGGGACCTGGTTCAACTTGTGTCAATTATTTGTAATTAGCATGCACCATAAACTTCATGTTCACAACAGTCCAGGCAGAGCAATGAGCTGCTCAGTGATTCTAACCATCAGTTGTAAAAGAATCAGATTCAGAGGAACCCAAGAGGTTCTATAACCTCAGAAATGACACTTTTTTCTTCCCTCTGCATCCCCCTTGTAAACACCCACCTTCACTTGAACACATGTGGTCACCCAGTGAAAAGAGTCATTTGCTCTGAATTTGGCCTCGGGAAATGAAAGGAAATGTGTCTGAAATTATGCTCAGAGGGATGTGCTGAAGTGGTAGAGAAGGAGGCCTAACAGGGAGCTTAGAAAACTCTTCAGCAAAGCAATTATATTCTGACTTACTCTAGCACCTGCAGGTGCCAACTGCACACTGTAAGGCTCCTCAGCCCTGATTAGGGGATGGATCTCCCAGTTCCATCATCCCATGGAGCAAGCCTTAATGAGCTGCTGTTTCCATGTGCAGACAGTTACATGGCTTGCTCTCGTCTCTATTGTCAGGACTCTGTAACTTTTCTGTCTCTTCTCACCTATCCTTAATTTGTTTCCTATATCTCTAGTTAAGAAGTACTCAGAGAGGAGGTAGAGAAAAATGCTAACTATGATTCAGAAAATGTGAGATGTAATGGGAATTATGAAGATAATGTATCAGAGGAGGGGGATTTAGAAAATATTAATGACACAAAAGACATGAAATCACCTCGTTTCAGCTCCTGTATATTACATGATCCTAATTTTCATTTGCCAGCCCAGTATAGCCTCCAATAACAGCAGACTCGAGCACTCACTCTGGAAAGGACCCTAATATTGATTTTAGGAATAAAACTAACACTAATTTGTGCTTCTGGATGAGGCCTTGCAGAACCATGCTTTGCAACCTGCAGCCTAAAATCCATTTTAATAAATTTCCAGAAATTTAAGTTTTTAGAAATTCAAGTCTATTACCAGAAAGCTTAATTCCACAGGTGGTTCCATGAAATTTTAGAAACCCACCAATGCAGAACTGCTGTTTTCAGGCTGTGAGATTTTTGAAAGGTATATAAGGATTCCCCATCACATTCAGTGTGAATGGTAACACTGAAATTCATTAGCAAGCCAAGCAATGGGATGTTCCATCAAGAGCTGAAGATCTAATGAAAAGAAGGATGTTGGTAGTTTAAATTTCCAACAACATAGATAGGAAAAGATTTTCAAGGGATTGGTGAATAAGAATAATATTAGTAGAATTAAATATGTTGAACATAGTTAAGAGGCACCTATGAGAAAACATGACAACATTCTACAGATATTTCAGGATTGTTAATTCATCCCATTTCCTGGGATTTATCCCCTTAAGGGAGATAAATAAGACTACAGGGATATAAACAAGGGAATAATAATAATAAAGAAAAAGATTGAGAGAAATATAAATGCAATATGAGGGAGAGGAGAAAAAAACATCTCATCAGTAGCTGCCATCAGGCAGTGAAATATTTTCCCTGAGGAAACAGTGAAAGAGGCATATCCCTGTTACTGGAAATATCTTAAACTAAACTAGGCCAGCACATGGGAAATGTTTTGCAGAAAACCCAAACTAAATCTAGTAAATTTTTATATTATGCCACATTGAAACATTTGAGCAATAATCTGTCCTGTGTGTATCAGGGGGACAAAGCATCTGATGTATTCTGCTTTACATGGATCATTCAGGAATTTATCCAAAATACCCAAAGGAGAAATACCTTTCTAGATTATCAGTTACAGATAGTAGATGTATCAAACCTACCCCAAAATGGTGTAGCATGATCTGACAGTCAGAGCTGAGACTGGGTAATATCTGACCATGGATACTTAGGGGGAAAAAAAAATCTATTCAATCCACAGAGGAACTTAAAAAGATCCTCTTTTTTTTTAATTCTATAAATAAGTACAGCATGTATGCCTAAACATCTACTATGACTCCACTTCGAGGAATAGTTGTAAAATTTTAGTTTTCTACCAAATCCCTGGAAAAATCTTGCTTACAGTGTTCTATGAGTTAAATTAATAATAATAATAATTTCTACCTGTAATTACTGCTTCTTAGTCCAAACCAAAAAATCCCTTCCACACAATGCACTGAAGGATGGGAAGGGTTCTTACTGCAAACTCTGGTGTTTCCCCTGCTAATTGACAGCTGCTCCCCACCTTATGCTCAAGGCCCTCAGTCTCCACCTAGAAGTTAGGATTGATTTTTTCATCACACTCACTCATAACCATTCTCCTCTATGTCCCAACAGAAAGTGCTACTTTCCTGTAAGCTGCTTGTGATTTCTCATGGGCTTTGAGACCTTTCATCGAGCCAGTGTGTTGATTTTCTGACTGTAAGTCCTGCAGTGTGCATGCTGACTTCCAGACCTTGGAGACAGGATCCTGGGCAGCTCCAAATCATTGAAGAGAGCAGCAAAAGTGTGTGTCACCAAAAAAGTGATAGCTTTTTCTGAATATGCAAAAGGAGCAACAAAAATCAAGCCAGCAGAAGTGTCTGGTTCAGACTCTTACCTGTGCTACCTCTTCAAAATCATCATGTCTTTTCTGCAGCGCACGTGCTCTGTGTAGAGACTTCCCCACTCCTGTGTGTTTGCTCAGAAAAGCTTCCCCGTGATTTTCAATCCAGTCCAGGACCTGCCAGAAAAGAAGCACATCCAGTTATCTCTCCTGCCTTAGAAGCACAGAGAAACCCTGTGAGGGTGAGGATGGAACAGCTGCAGAGGAACGCCTTGGGCTGGCTAGGGGTGAACACAAGCAGCTCTGTCAAAATCCATTCTAACAGGAGAGAAGATAAATGCTCACGGATGCTACTGCTAAATTAGATTTATTGGATTTTTGTTATTCAATTTATTTTGAAGTCTAGCTTGAAGTCTTGGAGCCTGGCAGATATTAAATATTTACTTTCACATAGATGACTTTTGGGGAAAGGGAATCAGAAATCTGTAATCTTTTACCAGAAGTACCCTCCTCTGATGAGCTTGTGTAAACTGCAAGGCAGCACCAGCTGATTTCACATCTCAGTGTGAAACTCATTCTGAGTTGTCCCAGGAAATTGGCAAAAGACCAGATGTTGTTATGAGGCTCTGATAACCTGATAGGCATAATTAACAAAAGAATCCTCCGCATTTACTAAGATGCTAATAAAGACAATATATTTTTCTGTATATAATTCACTTCGATCTAATAAACTCACAGTAATCTGCAAGCATAGAGAAATACCACATTTTTGTTTCCATCATAAAAGACAAGAAAGTTGGAACTTTAAAAAGCTGAGCTATGGAATAACAGAGTGCATAAAGTAACAGCAGAAATATAAATCTGCGTGGACACAAAGCACTTAATCTGCCATGCAAACAATGAAAAATATTTAGCAGTCAGTCTGTGCCAAATGCAAGAGCTCTGAAAGGTCCCAGTCAAAGCTGAAATCACCAGCACTTGTTGTGTCAACACATTTGGAGAAACTCTGCCTTACCCTGAAGAAAGGAAAAGTCTTTAGAACTAGAATAACTGTGTAATAATTCAAGATAAAGGTTTAACATTTTAATTGAGAGCATGGACTGTGTAATTTACTCTACTGCCAAAAATTAACATCCTGAGATACAGGTAGACATTAAAGTTACAGTGACTTAGTTGAAATAATTTAATTATCCCTAAAAAACTTAAGAAGCTTGAGGATGCCATTAAAACTGCAGTTAGGAGTGTTTTCTAAATTAAATCTTTAGATTTCCTAATTGTCCTTTATTGCCAAGCTGTATTTTATTCTAGCTAGGAAAGGACTGTAACTCATGAGTCCTTTGGAATGAAAAGAACTATTCTGTTCTGTTAAAAGCTGTTTCTGTTCACTGGGGTCGCTACAATACGTTAATATCTCCTTTTTTAAAATTATTTTTATTTCACTAGTTTAAGATCAACATTGATAGAAACATTATTTTCTATTACGATGTGCATGTCCTGTCTCCTTATCTCCTCAAGGGCACAATTACACACCCAACAAAATAAGCAGCAAACCCAGGTCATGGAGAAAATGAAATAAAACTCAGTACAGCTACAGCAGGCTGACTGTGCCAGCTATTACAGTCATTATATGGCTGGATAACCACAAGATTCAAAATGCTACCTGGAGGAAGAATAGCCCTAACTGTCCCTGTAGAATGATCTGTGTAACTGTTAAAATAATAACAGTGGCAATTCAGACAGATTTCATCTGAGCAGAGCATTGGGAAGGAGGTATTTGAAGAGAGCCACTTCCAGAGCCATTTCCACACTCCTTTTTGCTGAGGATCAAACTCCTACCTACAGCACAATTAAATTGACAAAACAAATCCTGCCCAGGTAGGGCCAAGGAAAAACACACTTGAGAGTCCACTGGCAGGTAATGCTGATAGTTTGTATGGGATACCATAGGGAAACATAGGGAAGAAAGAGATGGAAGAATGGTTTGAGAGGAAAAAGGTTGAAGAAGCAATCAGGCAATAATTTAGCAAAGTTCTGGGATGACAATTGCTCTTCCTCTAGGCTAATTTGTATGATGGGAATATGGCAAGATGATCACATTAGTGCAGTTAAGGTCAAGCCTTTTAAAAAACTTTTAAAAGTGAACTTAATTTTTAAATAATAAAATAAAAGCAACAGGACTCTATTTTAAAAGGGAAAACAGACATTTCAAGGCAGCACTTTGAAAATGAAGTCTCTTTCTGTAGGTATCTTTCCTAATGAGAAAATGTGAAAATTAAGAAACATCTCATAACTTTATCCAATTTAAATCAAAATCTCCTTGGGAACCAATTCTTTCCCAGCAAATCCTCTTGATCTGCACCCATTTTACATGAACACAAAATGTCAAAGGAATAGTAAATCCATTACTTTAAGGAACTCTATCTGCCCTTGAAGTTAGTTGAAAAACTTCTGTATTTTCACAGCTTTTAAACTGTGTTTCTTTTAGCAGAAATGAATGAAGATGAAATAAGAATGACTTTGGTAAGAATCAAAGTTTCATTAAAGTTGGAAAAGAACTTGAAGATCATTAGCTCACACCCAGCGCTGCCAAGCCCACCATTAAACCAGGTCCCTAAGATTCTGCATGTCTTTTGAACACTTCCAGGGATGGTGACTCCACACTTTCCCAGGCAGCCTGAACACTGAGGGGTGCCCAAGCTCAGCAGTCACTGACCCCTGCCCTCGTGCAACAGGAGGAGATGAGAAGGGTGAGCTGGTGACTCGGACACAGTGCGTGGTACCAGCGGTGACACAGCACCCCGACCTCTGCATTTGACCCAGGCCATGTCCAACAGCCCCACTGCTCCTGACTGAGTGACCCACTGAAGTGCCTTGGCCAAGGGAATCATTAATCTTTGTTACCCTGAGACCCACTGTTGTTGCCATAGTGACTCTTAAAACAAGGTTATTCTGAAAACTGAAAATAAATGATACCATTTTACACTTCCAGCAGTTAAGAGTCAGATCTTGATCTCAAAACAGTACAAACCTGGTATAACTCAAAAGGGTTAGTTTAACTCTTTGGTAACAGACTTGTAATAAATTCCAGAGCAATTCCACCTAGTTTATTCAGCTTTAAATGAGGCCCCATTTCAAATAGGTGCATAAGCATTGCCTAACTTTAAACACATGGACAAAGCCTCTAAAATTGTGTGGTGAAAGGAAGCCAGGCAGTATCAAGCTGCCACTATGAGCGCTTTCTTGCTTGCTCTTGAGGCACTATGGGCTAACTAAATTCTGGTGAGATACTAGGACTTCATAAGGCACTTCAAAATTCACAAGAATAAAACTTTATCTTTACTTTCCTGTAGCAGCTGTTATGAATACTCAGTAGATCGAAGGCCCTGCATGTCTGAAACTCCTATTCCAGAAGCTCTGCCTTTGCCAAGCCTGCTCTTTGTAACCAAGAAATGCATTTCAAAGGTTCATGTTTCAGATCATACTTTACATGCAAAGCTTATTACAAATGTTTTGTTCCACTGCGCAGCAACAAAATCCAATCTTTTCTGTCAAAGCCCTTCAAAACTGTACAAGCCTAGTTAGTAATATTTACTGGATGTACCAGATTTTGCAAATACAAGACAAAGAATCTCTTGATACTTCATTTTCTTCTAGCAGAACTAGAAGCTACACATCATATATGCATTTATGAGTGACACGGTTCAAAAAAGATGTGCTCTCAGGTCACCCACAAACCACTCCTTTGTTGGGAGGCAAAAGTGCCTTTAAGAGATACTTGGCACATTTGCCAGGGAGACCACTGACTGTGAGGAGAGGCTGCAGCCAGTGTGGGATTGCCAGCTCCCATCCCCTGGAATTCCATCTAGTGGATAATACTGTTCTGTGCAGGATGGCATGGCCAGCCCAACCCCTGGCCTGCTACCAGGCCCTCCAGGAGAACTTGGTGTCAGCAACAGCACCAGGGAAGGCAGAACAAACACTGAGAATAAGAAGAAAAACAAAATGAAAAATCCCCCCTAACTCACAACAACTCAAGGAGACTTAAGAAATACTAATCCTCTGTAATGAATAAAATGCACACACAGTCTGATTTAAATCAGTTTCTTTTTGTGTTCCAAATCATTGCTGAAAATAGATTCCTTTTCCCTATTTTCCCCGGCCCTGTCACAGCAGGGTAATGTCAAGTAAAGGTCTAGCTGAGAAAATACACTGAAATACAAAGGAACTTATCCTCTGGCTTTTCCTGCTATTATTAATGGTTTATAATAGAACCCAAAACAAAACTCAGCCATTCTCATCTGTGGTTTCTGTTTCCTAATAAAAACTCCCTTTTTCACTTCTTCATTATAAATTTATGTTGGTGGCACAATAAAATATTGTTACAAAACCTTTTAAAGATGGGAATCACACCTCATGTTTAAACCAGAAACATCAACTTTGGCTTCCACAAAATGATTTTTATTTCCAGAGGCATCTATATCTGACTCTAAAACTCAGATCTTGTTCCCACCAAAAGCCACAGTGAAATTTCAACTGCCTTCAACAAACACGGTTCAAAGACCCCACATGTGTCAAGTTAAGAGGCAGAAACTAATTGTGCACCCAGCAGGATCTGAGCCTCTGGACACACATGTCAACACCATGTTCTATTTTCCATGTAGCAATGTGTGAACATGTGTAGTTCATAGGTTGCAGTGCACAGGTTGAAGCAGTGCCCATGGCCAGGTACAGCCCTGCTGATGCAGCTCTGGGAGGGAAGAGGGCTTTTCTCTGCTCACTGCCTTTGGTCAAATATGTCAAATCCTCAAAGAGTTTCAAGAAAAAGGTAGAAAGCAACAAAGACTTAATATCAAAAGTAGACTGGAATTGGAGTGATTTGGTTCAATGCCCAGCATGGCAGTTGAGAAAATGACTCAACATCCCTGCCTCCATTCACTTTTCTAAAGTGACATTAATCACATTTGCAATTGAAAAAAGCAAGACTGACAGAGAAAGTGGAAAGCTGCCTTCCACTTTAAGTTTTTGCAGCCTCTATGTGGTTCCAAATTTGGTTGGGGATTCTAGGAACATACTGAAATATTATAAATAATAAGCAATGTGGTGGCAGCTGTACAAAAGGGAACAGGCAATCCATTGAAAGGCAGAGCTTTAAAATCAGGTGCAAGCTGCTCCACAACCACTCAGGTACAAATGCCTAATTTTTGAATGTATACCTATAAATCCTGAAATACCATAGCTTGATCTGCCCATGCAGCAATGGCTAATTCATCTTCAGAAAATAATATAGCCAGTCTACCAAGATCTTCTGTATTTAATTCAGCTCAGACTCTAAGTAATGAGTCACTAATTTCAAACTGTCTTAAGACATGGTGCTGTGTCCACTATCACCAGAGAAGCAATCTGAGGTTTCAGAGGGGTTTTTTTTGGGGTTTTTGTTTGTTTTAAGGTGGAATTGAGTGAACAGAGCTACACTCATTACCATAGTCTGAAGACTGGACAAGAAGGATGAACTTTGATACTTCAATCCTTTCTCAAGAAAGAGCTCTCTTAAAACACTACAACAGACAATGTTCCCTAAAGCCAGTTAAAAAATTTTGACCACCATTTTGCCTTTTCTTTTCAGCACAACTTCTCCATGTTGTATGTGTGGACTCAACTGTGCCTGCGTCTCTTTGAAAAGCCAGAGAACTAATACAGCTGCTATTAAGTAGGAGTTTTTAATCATTCCCTGCTTTTGCTCTCTAATTGTAGCTATTCCAAATACCACGACATAATTAAAGAGGTCTTTTGAAAAGAAAAAACATACAGTCCCATTTACCCTTGGAGGGAAAAACAACCTTACAAACCTATCAGTATTTTGCTACATATTGCAACTAAATTAATGAGGGGAATTAAATGCAGAGCCAATTAAAACATTTTTTTTAAAAAATGTCCTTTATTCCCTTGTCTAAATTCAACCAAAAAAAGAAGTCCCTATGAAGTCAGATTGTAGGTGTTTTTATGAGCTTCCTGGACATTATGTGAAAGTTTCACCTCTGCACAATTTTTCATTTGAACAACAAAAATCTAACCTTTGTAGTTTAAAGCCCCCACTAGTTTGTCAAAACAGAACATCCATGTTCTGTTCTTTGCAGTGGGGGCAGCCTCACAAAGCACAGCTGACACTGCTGGACACATCTGAGAAAACCATACAGCTACTGAGACATGTGAGTCCAGAGGAGTGTCAGCAAGTCCTAGATATGCAAAAATACTTGCATATGGTCTTATTCACACTTCTCACTGCTTCTAGCACCCACAGATATCCTACAAGCCCATCTGGAAACAGGTCTGTAGGAGTTTATCCAGAGAAGACAGTCCCTGCAGCAGGATGCTTGCTCATCAACAGCTTCTGCAGTGGAAAACACCACAGAATAACAACACCCCCAGCAACCCCCTTCTTAGAAGTTTCTGTTGCAAAAATATGCAAACTGGTTATGAAAGGCTGCAGACTAACAGGATGACTAAGTAAAGACATCTTAAATATCTCCCATAGCAATGGACTGCACATCAACGAGACTATTCACAACTTCCCTAGCAGAGACTCAGAAGTTCATGGGGACTTGCTGCAGCATTTCCTTGCCATTCCCCACCCATCTCCAAGAACTTTCATGTTATTGTAGACTACAGACCAAGGGAATAGTCCCAATTACTCATCTGAGTATCCCAGATTATCCCAGATATGCCACCCTCCATGGGCTGCTCCTCTGATGAGATGGTGAGGGACACACTGCTCCCACAGAGCTGCTCCAGCTGAACTCATTACCTTTCCACTGGCTCATATGGCAAAAAATACCCTTGTGTCTGCTTTCTGCAGATGGCTCCTATGTACTTGCACAGTTCTTCACATCTATAAAAATATCATGATAGTTTGAAACTGATAGGAGTTTGGAGAAGAGTGACAACACAATGTGTTCTGGTCCCATCCACCTTCTTGTAAAGAAAAGAATTGGTCCCAGCTCTAGTAATTAGCAAAATGTCAGATTTAGTTATGTCTCTCTTGGAAACAGCACGTTCAGTTCTGGGCTCTGGCAGAGCTGGCTGGGTGGAGGCTGGGCATTTTGAGAGCAAGACTTGTCCCTTTCTTTGGGGCATTGCCTGAGGGCATGCAGCCCCAGCCTGCTCCTTCACTACATGCCATCATCTGGGATGTAAGCTCCCCAAAAGGGAGTGGGATCATACACCACATGTCTCTCTTACCCTGAGAAGGAACTTCTTTCAACTTTAACATTGCTTTGCTTTGGTAAAGTTCACATTCATCAAATGTACCCACTTGTCTTTCATTTCTCGATTAAATATTTTACTTCAAAAAATTTGGCAACTGCCTCTCTTAAAACATTCCAAGTAAGAGAACAACAGACAGACAAATGAAGAACTAATGTTTCTTCCTTAAGAAGATTGCCTGTATTGTTACTAATGTTCCCAGATTATTGTTTTTTAAGGAACTCAAGAAAAGGAAAAACATATCTTCAAGTTAAAGACCTTGTTGTATTCTTTAAATGCTGAACTTCTTTTAGACAAAATTTCAAAGCTGAGTGTAGGTGGAGAAGCTATAAATAACCACATTTGTGAATGTTACTTCTGCACAAGACACAGAAAATGTGCTCTGCATCAGCATAGAAAGATGCTGCTGTGTTCTGCATGAAGCTTCTCCAGGCTGACAGGTAAATTATTTCTTTTGCAGTTATGCTGCTGGGTTGCTATTTGTGAGTCTTTTCTGCAGCTCTCAGGAATCATACCTGGCACTTGGCTGCAGGGTAATGAAGTAGCAATACAATAAATCAAGTCTGTCAGACTATGACCAATGGTAATATTCAGAAATTCAGAAATATTTTCTTTCTTAGAGCATATAGACACTTTTAGTTGTTGCTGTCCATAGCACTAGTTAGAATGGTGATTTTGCTCCTTCTGAGACCAAGACATTTTTTTCCCAGGTCTCCCTCTCTTGTCCTATATTTTTCCTTTCACATTGTTTTTCCAGAAGCAGCTGGGTCAGACATGGCTGTGGCCAGCTCTAGTTTGGTCTGGCTCCCCCCATCTGGGCAGTTTGCTTGGACATAATCAGAGTTTCCTGAAATAATGTCACAGGTCTCTAACAGCTCAAGAGGATGGGAAGAACATTGTCGAGGCAGAATAAGCATTGAAGCAAAGGCAACCTGAAAAGCTCTTGATTTTTTTCTCAAGCAAATCTCCATTTCATTTTCTTCTGTTTCCACAATTTTTAGTTGAAGCTTCAAACTTCCCAGAAAGAGAAACACCTGAGCATGTCCAATGTCTGGCCCCGTTTCTTCCTTGCATGCACTTACATAGGGGATTTCTACAGCCATTTACAACCAACAGATAAAACAATATCTTAATTCTTAGAAAGATCTTTAACAATGCTCAGACTCTGCTGTGACCATGTGCACTTGAAGTTTTAATAATTCCTCAAATAATTATTATTACTCAGACTTATGAAAGGCCTTATCAGCAAGAAACAACCTTGAGCTGTTCAGAGAAAAGAGGAGACACTTAAATGATTCCAGGAGGGACACTCATGAGAAGAATGAAGGGCAGAAGTGTTTGGGGACTTTCCTTGAGCATCTTTTTAAAGAAAAGCTCAATTTTCCCCAAACTGAAATTTTCTGTGAAAAATTTGCTTTCTTATTTTTCTTCTAGTTTGATGGCTACAGCATCCCCTCATCCTGAACTTCCTTCTCTTGTTTCCTAACACACTGTGGACTTTGAAAACCTGAGGAGCTAAGCAAGCAGGAACCATATCCAAAATACATTTTTGTTTAAAGTTATTCTTTGTTGGAGGAACAGGGAAAATAATAACAATAAAGAAGTTTCATTTTGTGAAACTCCCTCTCCCCCCACAATTTTTCCTCCTTATTTGGGAAGGGAACCATCTGAAGGTCAGAATGTTTTACATGTTGCTGAAGCCAAAAATAAAAGTAATTTTCTCCATCCCTCAATACACGTTCCATCTAAAAAAATACAAAAGGCAGGGGAGAAAAACAAGTCAAGAGCTTTCAAAACAAAGGGAGTGGAAAGGTGAAAGACCAATGGCTAGACCTGAAATGTGTTTGGTTTGCATATTTTCACATTTGAAAGACATTTTTGTTAAAGGGAACCACAGTGTAACATAAAATAAGTTTATAGCCGTAAAAGTATAAAGGAGTTGGAGCCAAGCAGCTCTGTCTAAATGTGCCTGAAGGGTTACCCCAGCCTAGGCAATAGCTTCCAGAGCTACAATCCAGGTTACAGCTTCTAAAAACAAGCAAGAAGCTTTGTCTAAGAGTTCCCTGTGAGGAATATGAAACAAAAGAAGTTGCCGAAAAGTCTCCTGTGAGATAAAACTCTGCATTTAGTTCAAAATAGTGCACAACCTCTCTTCCATGGAAAGAAATACCAGAACTCTTCAGTCAAGCTGGTTTGGTAAGGCAGCTAGCAGAACCAGGAGATGCTACCAGAGCAAAGAGCTGCTGCCCAGCACAGCCAGGGAAGTTTGTGGCATGGAGCAAGGCAGAGCTGGGAGGATGAGCAGAACAGGAATGACTGGAATGGAGAGGAGCACTGGGCAGAGACAGGTCATGGTGCCAGAGCAGCTCAGCCTAAGTTGGCTCTTGCTACCCAGCAAGACAAATAATCTCAAACCATGAGTGTAATTCATTACAGAGGGGAAAGTAACCAGCTGGCTGAGCAGCTGCTCCATGGAGGAAAACACAGGGAAAAGTGTTAGAGTTATACATTAGCAACTAGCTTTCATTATGCTCTCTGTTGTCTGGCGAGGTTTTTTCCCTCACATCAATGAAAATACCTTTTGTTGGCCATCAGTCAAAAGCAATATGAAAGAGGATTGATCACCCTGAGTGACAGGACCGTGAAATAGCTGTGAGGCCAATGAGGAGATAATTGAAAGGAAAGATCAAGGGAAACAAATGGAGTAGAGAAGAATGACTATTTTGGACTCCTAAACCAGTGCCTAAAATAGCATATTTATTTCTTAGCATAACATACCTTTATTTAATTTTTAGATAGTCCCAATAAATCCTATAAGATCTTTCCATAAGGGGTAAAACTGGAGTAACAGTGACTTTGTTGGTTTAGAGCAGGGATCAGACATCCTGACATGAAAAGTTCTAGTCATGAAGCTTGAAGTGACCTTTGGCAGGTTGCTCAACATCAACCTTTTAGAAAACCCATAATCCTGAAATTAAATAAACCTTAATATGCAAGAAACACCACTATTATTGTTACTTCTTAAAGTTACAGGGCAGAAAGTTTTCTGGCATTCCAGTCTACATCTACTCAAAGACCTTATTTTTCTCCATGTCCTTATGACAATTACTCATTCTAGCAACTGCTTTCAAAAAATATACATATAGCTGGAGAAAACTCTATTTTATTTCTCTTTCTTTACCACTGCAACCCTTCTATTTTTGTAGGGCTAATCAGTAACAGACAAGCCTAATTCTCTCTCCTCCTTTGCCATGACACTGAGAGCCAACAATGCCTTTCAGAAACAATAAACTACACATGATATTTTCAGGAATCCTGACATGCAAACAATCCTGAGACAGAAATAGATAATGAGGACAAGATACATAATGACTACAAATTCTGTTTAAATGAAACATAAAATTTTAGCAGTTTACTGAGGACTGACTTCCCTGTAGAATGCTGCAAAGCAAATCTGGGATAAGGAAGACACTGAATGCCCAGCAGAATGGCATCACACAGGATTTGGGCTCCTGCATCCTAATAAGTCCCACCCAAGATTAGGTAGTGAAATGAAGGTCTTGTCTGAAGAGCCTAAATTATCATTATTCCCTGACAGTCTGGAATAAGAGAGGCAAGTATCCAGGGTACAATGAGAGTCATTCTCAGGTGATGCCAGTGTCTCTCCATTGACTATAAAAGGAAACTCTGCATTAGGCTCCTGACTTGGATGATTCAGTTATGCTTCTAAAGACAGGCAGGATAAATACAGACCATGGATCATTACACCTGCCTACAGAGAAAGAACTGCATCTTTACATTGCCTTCTCCATTTCTCTATGCTATGACTTGTTTCCTCTTCATCCACTGAAAGACAGACCCAAATCCTCAATGAGTCAGTATGATTTCAAAGGGTTCCCATGAGATCTTCTTAGCCTAATAACCCAAACATTTGCCATTCAAGAAGGAGCAAAACAGACCACCTGAGAGGAACTAGGTCTTGAAGGACAGATAGTGCTCTAAACAAGAAAACCACTTTTTGACAGACAAAGGAATTTTTTTTCTGTTCCTCTTCTCACTTCAAGAGGTTCAGAGATCAAGCTGGCTCGTTCAGATTTCTTCAGATCTTATCTCCCAAGACAGCTGTGAAGCTCATCAAAGTGTTCTTGCACTGCTCATACATCAGTGCTAAGTAAACTTCAGTTGGTAACTGAATCTGGCCCCTGGAGTTGGATATCCCTTGCACTGCTGCTCTCTGTATAAATTAAAAAGTGATCATTATTATATTTTCATCAGTGACTCTTCAGGAGCACAAAGAACAATAGTCTGCTTGTCTTTATAACTGTGTAAAGAAAGAATGAGACAATGGTTGTTTCCAGATAATTTCAAGTTACACTTTAAGTCAAATTATGAAGAGGATAGTGTATTGTTAATCAGCAACCTCTAAAGGATTTCCAGAATAAATATCTTTAAATAAGAATTTAAACCTATAGTTCTTTGTGAAGAATTTTGGCACCAAAATAATATAAGATAATACTGGTCTAAACTTAAGAGCATTGTCAGACATTAAGAACAGAGCTCCCTTTCTCTTTTGTGAGTTTGAAGCATGTAAAGCAATTTGCTTTTTAGGCTGAAAGCTGCAGACATCTGAAGAATTCTTATACCATAAGCGATGAGACGTTAGAGGGTGCAAATGTCCCAGGTTCTGCCTGGACAGAAAGGCAGAGCCTGCCTCTATACCAACAGCCAGTGTCTGAACATGCCCAAATAGCAACATGCCACATGATTGCACCTTCCCTCAGGAAACTCTGCTGTGGCTCTTCAAAGGGAGGATTTCTAAGACAGAGTTATTGATAAAGAGGAAAAGTGCACATTACTTCTTTAAGTTGTGCTCTTTTTCCAAGAACCCTGTGCTGTAAGTGTTGCACAACCCTGACCACACTGCCAATAAATGCTCCAAGTCTTTGCAAGCTAAAGGAGGTAGAGAAACATCCCTATGAAATCACCAGAAACTGAAGAAATGTGTCTGCAATATTCTCCTTCCTAGTGTGGTTCCTTGTGCAGAAAATCCAACACAATCTGGTGAAGGGGTACCAGGGGTTGTGTGGCTGTGCAGGGTGCTCTTACTCTATACTCTGTCACCACTAGAGCTTAGAGACACATCCATAGTTATGGATGAAACTCCTGCATAATCCCACTGCCACTGCCACTGTGGGTTCAAATTAAGGAATGACAGTCCTTTTTTAACAGATCAAAACAAGCAACTAAATCACTCAGCAATGCTTGTTATTTGAGTGGCCATTTTCACTATATTTGCAGGATACTAATCAGCACAAATAAACTACCACTTTACTTCCAGCACTGGCTACTTATAAAACCTCTTCAGAAGATGAGTGGGGCCACAGATCCCTTCAATGCCTGGCTCACACTCACATTGCCTGAAAATGTTCCCATTCCTTTGGCAGGAACAACAGGAATGGAATGAAAATTGCTGTGAAAAAGCAATTGACAAAATGTTTAATTGCACGGTCCTTGACATGGATGGAAGCCAACTGAAAACCCTTTTGCTACAATTGTACATCTTTTACTACATAAATAGTAAAGCAGAGAAGTGCTACATCAGAGGTGTTAGAGATGTATGTGAGTCTGGAGACACGTGCACATAGTATTAAGTTGGTCCTTTACAGCTGTGTAGGTAAAAGTTGTATGGTGTTCTATCAGAATTGTCTGGTGAGATATTCATATCAGATAATAAACCACGGGCATCACCAGCTGCTGGAAGGACAGGGTTTGTGAGAACAAAGGTATTTATCTCTTAGCCATGGATAACAAAATTGTTTTCTCTCCTGTTGTATCCCATTGGAAGAAGGGTGCCAAGAAGTTTTACCAGTACTGATTCCTTTTTCATTATTTTTGGGGAGCAATACAACCATAATTAGAAACTCTACTATCACTTATGGCCAGTAAGGCCACACCCACCTTCTAAGCTCAGAGAAAGTACAGCAGTAAAACTCTGAAAATGTAAACATGTAAGCGACAAACATTAAATGCATCTCATGACCACATCAATTTACCAAAGGAGCTGTGAAAATTCTCTAGGATGCTTTGAATTGTAATGTTTTAATTAATGACTGACAGTGGGAGCTATTTACAGGCTAAATCTGTTCAGATGGCACACGGAGCATGTGATGTATTCTTGCAGGATGATGTGGCTGAAGTCATCTGGTAGTAAATATAATCTTGACTCAATTATAATTCCTTAGCAATTGTTTATGAATAAATCTCTAGTTTTACAAGACTCAGTGAAGGTATTATTGTAAACAAAGCATAAAAGCAGGTATATGCTTTTATTTCCTTTCATTTCCTTTGTCTTTGAAACAAACTATGACAAATTGGAAAACTACAGAATGCTGGACAACTCTTCACTGCCTTGAAGGGACCAAAACATCCAAGTGTACACAGGCAAATGGGGGAGTAATACACAGACCTAATCCCCTAAAATCGTGTGTGAGTGCTAAATGAAACATAAGCTCAAACATCCAAGCATTCTTCTGCAAATGGACTACATAGATCACATGTATTACATGGAGTGCTCAGCATTCTCAGATAGTGCATGGAGACAGACAGATGTTGGCAGGACATTTTTCCATACGAATGATGTCAGGATCATGCCCTGATCTGTTTTCTCTGCCAGTAAAAGCCAGACACATTACAAGTTAAAGTGCTTGGTTATGAAGAGAGACAGCCTTTTCTCTTCAATAGTCTGCAGTCTCCCACAGCAATGGCAGCTGGTAAATGTAATGATATCAGAATGGCCACATGGCCTTTTTATCCATCACCAGAAGGCAGATAACAACGTAAGGAAACCAAAACTATGTCCCTTAATGTATCTGGGCATGAAGCCAACAAAAGGCAAATCCCAAATTTAGAGAAATCAGATGAACCTGACACTAGTCTAGCTTGACCTTCTCAGTAACCAAGAGGATTTGAGACATCACTGCAGCTGGAAAGGCAACAGATCCAGCTTTCTTAACACTGCCTACCCTCTCGCCAGTAAATGCTTGTCAGTGTCATCTTGCTGTTCACCACTGGTCTTCATCTGCAATAAGGTCTTCATCTGCTCCATTTTGCCATGCAGAACTACCACAGCTAACTCAACACTGTTCAGAGCCAAGAAACCACCAGCACACAGTGTCTCTACATCCACCCATTCTTCCACTCTTCATTTACAGGCAGATATCCCAACCAAAGTGAAGCAAGGAGAAAGTAGCACCAGCAGAGTTCTTCAGAGAAGCATGAGTCTGTGGAGAAACAGGCTGCCTCTGCCAGGCTGTGTCAGCATGTAGGTATGGAAATGATGGAAAGACCGAGAATTTCCGTGAGAAGCAATGAAGGCTGCAGAATGAGAGCATCAGTCTGACTGCTCTAACATGCAAGTGTGCTAAAGTACCAAGTTCAAGGTTTGCCCAGACCATTTCAATAATGCATCAAATGGGTCTCCTTTCTCCTACTTTAACAGGTGTGCTTCACATGAATGACTTTAGAGTGGGTAATTCAGGTGAAAGTCTTGCCCATGTGAAACAAAGAGGATGGGGAGGCAATGGGGTGAAGAACAGCCTTATAAACTTACTTCAGCTATTTCTAAGGCTGTTTGATAACATTTCATGCTACAAGCTTTTTGCTGCCCTTGCTGTTTCGTGGTGTTGCTGTGCATGAGGCAAAGGGAACACGTTAGAGTGGAGAGATGCACGAAGAGGCTGGGAGGATAAATTGGGACCTCACAGTGCAAAGCAGTGGGAATGTGAGAAAATATAAGAACAGTTTCAAATCTCAGCAGAAATGGAAATGGTGTTAATTGGATGGTAAATAAGGGGAAGACCCAGAAGGGGTCTGCAGAAGGGGAAGACCCAGAGCAGAGAGGAGCAAAAGGGAAAAGGTACCAAAAATGGGCCAATGCATCTGCAGCCACTACAAAATAATGGCATGAAAGTCAAAGGGATTTTTCTTCTCTCTTGCAGGACAGAATCTCAGCACCTCCTCCCACAGCTGTGTTCTAAAAGGATCAAACAGTGCAGTTCTTCCCTATCTGAAACCAGAGAACTTCTAAAAAACAACTGAACAAATGAAGTATTTTACACACTCAGCAACCCAACATTTTTATAATGTTCCTAAATACTTTTGGTGTTAAAAGAGTTTCTTGTCAGTTCCTGACTGTGTTGAACCTCATAGCAGCTCACAAATTTTCTTAACTGCTGTTGCTTTTGTGTGAATGGTGCTCTATTTCCTGGGAAGGCTGCAAATGCAGTTTCACACCATTTATTTTCTTTCCTTCTTTAAAACACTTTATATTCATAACTCAGCATCCTCAGCACACCATTACTTATCTTGGTTCACATGTGCAAATGGGTGTAATAGTATTAATACATAGATGTAGTAGCAAATAGTCTTGTAAATGTCTGATGGTGTGAGCTAGTGATTATTTCTATTGATATTTTATAGCATAACATTTCTTACATTAATATTGTAACTTGACAATCCACAGTTTACACTGTATTTTTATACAGCACAATGTGTATTTCAGTTATGCTGTAACTGTAGGGATTTTGTGCAGTTCATGCTGAAACCCAGCTAGAATCAGAAGTATTTCCTTGACAGTGTGAACCTCTGAGAACACAGCACTGACATGCCATTAGTACATACAGCAGTCTTGCCTTCCAAATGAATTTCTAGATAACTCAAAATTATATGAACAAGCCCTGTAGAACAGTTTAACTCTCAAATCCAGTTCAAATGGCACACACTTGGCCTTCACAAAGTTTTCATCCAGCTAATCAGTTCTGCAAGACTTCTCTATTATCTCTTGATATTCTATGCCCAAATACTCAATCCATCTGACAAGACTAACCAGAATAGTTAGATAAGCAATTACTGGTCTCTCAGGGTCCATAAGAGTCTCTTCTTGGAGATGTTTTTACCAAAATCTATTAATGTTGTTAGTAGCAGACTGAGACGATGCAAAACAATCTTGCAGTCTTTATTAAAACATGCAGCACAACAAAACCTGTCCCTATTAACATCCATGTGTGAGACGAGATTAATGCACAACAGGTGACATGACAAGAAAGGCATGGATGAACAAGGGAAAGAGTGCAAGCTCTGCCACAAAGGTCATCTTCCACCAGAATTTTTACTGCACTGAGCAACAGCTGGAGAGGGTGAGCCACAGCATATCCTGACAGGAAAACTGCACCTGTGAGAAACTGTTTAATTCTGAGCTGTGTGAGAGGAATATCTTCCTCAGAGAAACTATGCTGTATCATGACGTGTTTAGAAGACAGAGAAGTACAATAAACTCAGGGCTCTCTTGCCAGGATTTCTTCTCCCACATCTTTTCATTTTAGACTTGAACTAGGAGGAACTCAGTTGAAGGTTATTAAATTTTGACAAGGCAAGAAATGATTAGAGATAAGTGTTGCTTATGATCAGTGACAATATACAGGTAGACAGTTTCAGCTACCAATTGATGGGTATTGAACAAATTAAGCATAATAGGAATTGCATGACAGATATACAGGAGGTGATTGGTTTCAAAAAAAAGCCCCCATCAACATACTCAGATATCTTCCTCCTCCTCATGGAATCTACAATTCATATTTCTGTTTAGCTGATAATTTCATTTATGAGTTACAAAGCATTTATCTTGAATAGTACAGATGTTTAGTGAACAGAATGATTCATCTCTTCCTCTCTACTTTCTAAGTAGGACAAAGAGATGCCTCCAGTGTGTGCTAGGATGGAAGCATGTCTGTCATTAAGTTGTTGCTTCCCAGATAATAACTACCCATTAAGAGAAAAATTTGGAAAGAGTGCTGCCAATAGAACTCACACAGAGTAATGCTCTCTCAAGTGATTGTGCTCCTGAGACTCTTACTGCCTGTTTCTTTTTCTCTCACCAAAAGCCACAGTACATACAAAGACCTGCTCCTTTTGAAAACCAGTGACACAGCTTCATTGCCTTGCATGTGTGGGAAGTAAAAGTCTGAATGGCTTTCATGAATGAACCTCATAAACACCTCTACTGAATTCAGAAGATGTAAGAAAGAAAGTTTCAGTTTGGAAAGACTGAATAAAAGTGGAAATCACCCTAGGGAATGAAGAACACCTAAGATTCTTATTGATGTTAAATACCACAATTAGAAAAAGTATAAAACCATCAGAATTTAAAAAACACTTGGTTTTTCAGATTTTAGCCCTAAAACTGTATTAACTTCATACCGTTTGCTGAAAGTATTCTAACTGAATACCAAATACATGATCTGTTTAATATATAGCGTATACATTTCATTACCATGCAGTATGTTTGCTGACACATAATGAAAGAAAAGTTGCCTAAATTAAGCATCTGTTACATTCAGTCCTACTTTTAATTATATACATCTCATGAATATGTTTGTGGTTTTAGAAGAGAACCTAAGTAGGTAGAAATACTGGCAAATTTTTGAAGACTGCCAAAGAACTGGTCACAAATATTTGCAAAGAACATCTACAGCCACAGTTCTGTCTGCACTGGTGCACTCCAGTTATGGCACTAATAGCACCATAGATTTGCACATTGAATAAGTTGCCTATCTCCTCTCCTTGTTGATTCATGTCTGTTTTGCATGTGGACAGCTTTGTTGCTCCATCTCTGCCTCATTTTTCACTTGGAGGAAGGCAGTGGCATAAAGAACCCCAGGGACATTAGAATGCTCCATAAACATGATTAGAGCATTCAGCCTCTTCATTTAAAGCAAGTACCATATTGCTCCCAACATCTGCTTTGGGCTATAATGGGGCCCTTAAGAAAACCACACCACCCTGAATGAGCAGAGCCCTGGAACATCTGTTGATTTTGCCTGCATAGTTGGCAGCTACAGACATGGCATTTCATACTTACTGTCACTCACACCCTTGTGCTGGCACTCACATGGATTCCTCTGGGATAGAAAAGTTATCCACCTGAAGCTGAGGTTCTCTGAGACAAGCCTGTGCTGTGTAAACTGCACTTCTGTGAGGAGGGCTCTGAGCATTGGGGTGTGCACTTCACTGGAGCCAGCAAACTCATAGTATGGGTATGTGGATTCCATAAGTGGTAATAGTGCAAAGACCATGTAAACACTAAACTGTCAGTTTATGTTGTTTCCACACTGAAAAGTGAAACACACCACAGTTCAATTGCTTTTTACACTTGAAATTCTTTTTTCTATTAAACATCACTTTTTTAGGAACAGTAGAGTGCCTATAGCTAATTGTTCACTTGTGACAAATTAACCACTGAAAACTGTGTCACACTCTTACAGGGAACGGACTGATAAACATTCAACGGACTGATTGATGATTTCCAACATGAAACCAAGAGATACCAAAAGATGCATTAGGATTTTAGCAGAACTCTAGAGCTGTGGGTGAAATCTTGCTAATGGCGCCAGCCTCTGGATGAGTCACTAACCTTTATGGCTGCAAATAACGAGTCATTTTTTATCTCTTTAGTAGGGATATTACCTGTTGAACATCCTGCTGGAAAACACAGAGCTGCAGCCTTTGATGTAGCCGGACCTTTCTGTGTTGCCAGATGCTTTCTAGGCGCCGCTGGTGATGCAGGACCTCATGTACCACATCCAGCACTTGGTGAACAGCCTTGGAGTAGTTTGCAGTAGCAGTGAGGGATTCAGAATTCCCAGGACTCAAGGGACGCTGTAGGACATCCAGCAAGGCTTTTCCATCCTGGCTCACCTGAATGAAGAAATAGGTCTGCTTCACTGTTCTGGTACTTAAATAGCTGCCAGCTGACAGAGAACAGCCTAGCTCATTCTTTTTCTGCTATGTGTTTTCCTTATTTCAGTCAAAAAAGAAGAAAGAGCTCATAACATCTCTTTTTAACTTGTCCTTACACATGCAGCACTTGCCTTTGCTTCCTAGTGGCCCTGCTGTGTCACTCAGCAGGAGCTCAGGTACAGCACCGCTGCGGCTGCACACAGAGATCCCAGGGCTTTATTCCACTGTGACACTTGGGCACTGAAAATTCCTGACACACACTGCTTGGTGACAGGTGGCATTTGCAAGAGCAGGCCTATCTTTGTGAGGAGGTGGCAATTTAAGAAAACCACAGATGGCAGAGTCATTCATATTCTGTATAATAAGGGAGAGTCCTTCTTTGTAGGATTACTAAGTATGTCTATACATTGAGGAGTGTGGCATTCCATTCTGTATTTCATTCAGTGCCAGTGAAAAATAAAATGGTATATGACTGATTCTTTTCTTCCCCAGGAACAGCTCAGAGGGACCTATGGTCTCAGTTTTCAATAGACTATGAAGTTTGCTGGGAAATACAGAGCCCTCTGCACACATGTAACCTTTTTCAAGCATATTAAAAGATATTTACAGATGCAAAGGCATTTGGGCATTAAAATAAAATCAGGATGCCTGGGTTTTTAATGTCAGATTTTTTTTTTCTGGAACATTCCTGGACCATTTTCATATTGCAAGGGCAAACTGACAAATTTAATCATAAAAACCAGACTTCTGCTAAAAATGTGTGCATGCACTGATTCTCGAAAAACGGCTTTCTGAAATAACTTTTCAGTTCCAGATTACAAAATTATTTTGTTCAACAGAAATGGTAAATGAGGACACTATTGGAATCCCTCTCTTTTGCCATCCTACTTTTTGCTTTTCCCTCTGAAACAAACTGCAGTGAAAATGACAAGTTTTCCTGAGAAGTGCATTTGTAAGCAATCACAATCACCAATCCTGACAGAAAATACGGAAATGAATGTTTTTCATCCAGTTCAAATTTTGAATACTATCAGTCAAAGCTAAAACACATCTACAGGATTTCCATGTCTCATTTATTCCTGTATTATAAGTTGCTTATTCAAATGTAGCAAATACCCTTTTAATGCCCAAACCTGTGTCTTCTGGCAAGCCATTCCACATCCTGGTCTGTGTGTCCAGTGCATTTTCAGAGAAGCCAAGAGACCTTTTGAGATGCATACTGGCAAAAATTGGAGTCAAATCTCATCATATTTATGACTATTTGGTGGCCTTAGGAAAATTCTTGGTTTTTTTTTTTAAGTATTCAAGGTAATTTGGGACTACATCAGGAAATAACTGGAGAGTACAAAGGGAGTAGCTTCCCACACTCAATTTCAGTTGCTGCTGAAGATCAGCTGAAATAATTTGCACATGCTGGAGCCTTTTAGGGTCACAGAGGGACCAACAGCAGTGGATAGTGGTGATATGATGGAGGATTTTGGGAGGAAACATTGAGGCACAGGTTGACAAGATTATGGAGATGGCATTAGCTGCTAGTCAGGAAGAAGCAGCTTCCAGAGGAAGAAGATAAAGCATACTACATCCTATTTTATCTGTGGGAAGACAAGCAGCAGCTACTTAATTGCTGGGAACAGGAAACCAAGGCCATGGACACATGTGGGTGCAGATCATTAGACCAGAAACTCACTCTTTGCACTGGCTAAATCCACTGTGTAATTCACTGTTTCTGTTACTGGGATTTGGGCTTAGAGGTGGTTTGAATCACTCCCTGGGTGGTGTTCCAATGGTTTTAATAGAGTCCCTGCTGATTTACACTACTACAATCACAGCAGAACTGGGATTAAAAATAAAGGTTCAAAAGTTTAGCAGTAAGAGATGTGATTGCACAGAAAATATAACACACATGTTTTACTCAGGAAAACTTTCTTACAAAGTTTGTGCTGTAATACAGACCTATAAATAGCTACACTTCTGCATTGTCTCTTACTCCTTTCTCTTCTATGGGATGGAGGTATTTATCTGTTGCATGGCAATTTGCTTCTGTTGTCTGTCTAAAAAGCCTCAGAGATTAGAAGTTATGATTTTCCCCTGATGGGGATAACCTCCTGGTTATTCTCTGGACAGACAGATTTGAAGTCATTGTGTTGTCCTGTTAATGATCATTAATACAAGTCAGAGGCTATTAGAAGTGTTCTGCTCTCCAATTTACACCCCTGTGCCATCACATTGGAGTAAACAAATAAAAAGGAGCGTGGTGACCGTCAGGTAACCAGTGGTACTCAGTATTCTCAAGGATAATGTAGATATTCCAGGGTTTCCTATCATCTGCAGCTCTGAAATTCTTCAGCTTAAAAAGTTTGTTTTCCAAAACTGTGACTATTATTGCATTCCCAATCAATAGCTCAGAAGTTCTGTGCTCTCAGAATTCCCCAATGAGTGGATTTCAGAAAGGAACAGCCTCACAACTGGAGAAGCCACCTACTGTGCTCTTTCATTCATTTCCATGTTCTCCTCATAACTGCAAAAATAAATCAACAAAACTCTTTTCATGTGAATCTTTTTGAATTTTTCAAGGATTGTGCGAGGAGACAAGCAAAACAACTCAGGTTAGTCACATCACTTCACTTACATCTTATTTACAACATATTTTTAAGTATTGCAAATGTCCTAAGCTGAATAGACCCACACCCCATGACTTGCAATCCCAGTAAGGTGCAAAATCCAGTGTTGCATTTGTCAAAGCAAACTGCTGCTGGACTCTGGGAAAGTTTAGCTCACCACCTGGCACAAAACACACACACACTCCTATCACCTGTTGATATTCCTGGCTTTGTGGTAGGGAAAGGATGGACAGAATGCAAATGCTTCTGAAAGAAGTTATGTAACCTTGGGTGAACCAAAGGAGAGATTTTGCTGTGTTAGTGGAATCATCCCATGGCTGCTCTATACAAAGATAGGGAATAAGTGAAAATCTGCAGATATCCTTCCTGAGGATATATATATCCTCAGGAAGACCTCCAGAGCCTTAGAAGTGACAAGACTAATGGTGCCATCTGTGAAACATACAGTTTGCACTAGTGAAAAAAAAAGGGGTTTAGAGAAAATATATCACTCCTCTGACCAGAGCAAACCATGAGCAAGTGGGAGATACATATATATATATACACATACATATACATATACATATACATATACATATACATATACATATACATATACATATACATATTCTGTCCTGGAGTCTTCATTTGGTAACTTACTAAGCATAGCAAACACTGCAGGGTTTTCCAGTCCAGCTTGGAAAACCCTGCAAGGAGCAAAATCCCTTCACAGCCAGAGAGACACTCCAGTACAGCACAGGACAGGGAAACTGTCTTTTTGTCAGTAGTTTTTACTTTATCCTGTAGCCTAAATGGGGAAAAAAAGCAAGAACTTCATGGTTTTTTTTTTTTTTGACAAAATTCCAGAGAATTTGTCTCAGCATTCTTGGCATCCTCTTTTAAAGGAAAAAAGCACATATCCTATTTAGGTGGGAGATATTTCACAACAGTATATACAAATACATCTGAGATGGTGCTCAGGGACAGGATATAGTGGTAGATGATAGTTTTAGCTCAGCAGCTGGACTCAGGATTTTAAGGGTCTTTTTCAGCCTAAATGAATATAGATTCTATCTAGAGCAGACTTTTGAGCATTTGTTGCAATTAGGACTTTACATCTCTTTGTAGATTGAAGGAAAAAGCCTTTGGCATCCTTTGAGCCATCAGCATACCTGTGCTACAGCCAGGACTCATCCACAGAAGGAAAGCAAAAGGAGTAAAAGCACTGGTGGCAAAAAGGGGTTCCCAGTTCAGCAGAGACAGAGAAATGCCTCTTCTTTGGGGTGCCAACACTGGTTCTAGATTTCATTTCTGTATGATTTCAGATTTTTCCTTTGGTTCTTCCCATAAAAGCAAATTGCTGGGAAGTCATGTACTACTGCCTAGGATTGGGTCTGACTCTATCTTTGGAAGAGTTGCAGGAATGGAAAGGAAATCCTGCCTCATTTAGAAAAGCTAAGCTCCTAAATGCAGCCACGTGTCTGTTATCACTTAGCAGACACTCACATTTGCTCTGGGAAGCACATACCTCTGTGTAGGCCTGGGTCACTTGCTCGTAGAGGGTCTGGTGATGGTGGATGGCCAGTTCCAGGTCTTGCATTTCTGAGGGGAGACCTCCATCACTGCACATTTTGCACCAGGCATCCACACCTGAGAGGAACTGAAACAATTCCAGGAACAATTAGCAACAATGACACAAAACACCCCATCAGCATTAGAAAACTTTGCAGAGTGCCACACATGACTGCAGCAATGACTGAGGAGAACATAGAAGTTAAAAGGAATCCTTTTGGGCACCTTGGAAAGGCACATTCCTGTCACCTCCTCAGTACTCAGAGGATGCCTAGATCTAAAGGAATGTTTTCTGTTTCTTCCGGATTAAAAATAAATGCTTATTTAAGCAGGTTCAGCAAACACCCATTCTAAAAGCCTTTGCATACCATCAGGGAGGCTACAACCCTGCAAAAGGGAGGCTGCAACATGTTTAGAGAAAAAACACCAGTGTGAAGCACAAAAGGGCACAGTGACAGCTCCAGCTGCATTTGGCATTGTCTCATCTGTCTGTCTTCCCTCATTTACCTGTCCTTAAAACTACTCACATGAGAAAACTCCCATTTTAAATCACTGCTGACATTCATTTCAGTGAAAGGCAAACAGTCTGCATTCCAGGAGCTCCCATCCCAGCTCCAGTTTGATGGGGTTCCTATCAGGATGCCAAGGCTTTAAGCCCCTGTGCCACATGTGCTTCTGGCCCAGGTCAGCAGTGATCAGATGTCATTACCATCTGATGGCTGCTAAGCAGCCAGCACAAAATGAGCTGCTGGTCTCAGTCCAGTTCCTGGTGGGCAGATGTCCATGAAGAGGGAGGGAAAGAAAAGCATTGCCATTGCAATTGATATGGTTTAGCACCTTGGTTGGAAGCCTTAACAGCCAGCCAGAAACCGAACACTTTGGGATGCAAAGGGGTGAAAAGAATATTTTTCTACTCTAAAGGCCTCCAGAGCAGTGCTGATGCACTTTGGCAGAACAAACTGAGGAAGCTCTCCTGGGTGCTGCCTGCTCTGTAAAAAAAAAGAGGAATTTAGTCTCTAAGACTCCCACCCTGTTTTTCTTTTAAGCAGAGCTTGGTTCAATGACACAGCTCACATATTCATATTCTGTCCATGTGAGCTGCCTAATGCCACCTCATTATTTCTCATTAATGCTTTCTCTTCCTCCATCTTTCTGTTCAACCAGCCTGCCACACCTTGGGCTATTTATAAAAAAGAACAGCTAATTATATAACAGATGTAGTGCCCTGTAGGACAAATGTATAATGCCACAAAAGCACCCCAGGATCACAGCTTTGTCACCTCCTGAAGTGTTCACCTGTGGCTTGTTAGTTAAGCACTCACTCACAGTGTGAAAGGCTGTGAGATTCAAAGTAAAGAATTCCAATTCAACTCTTTCTCTGGCATCAGCACCCTTTTTTATAGGTAGTGTCAAGCTATTCACCATGCTGCTGTGTAATCAAGGCTCTAAAGTGTTTGCACTGTAAACACTTCTGTGCACAAAGATTTGTGACAAAAGGTGAATTCCTATGAGTTCGTATCTACAAAGTAAAAATCTACCAGTGATGACTGTGCTTTCTAGAAAGCTAGAGGCAAGGATGGCAGGCTCTCCTGCACTGGTTTGACTTATGATCTGTTGAATCTGTTCAGATGAAATTCCCAAACATCCCTGCATAAAGCTGAAGTCATCACATTTTGTGCCAAACTAATGGAATTCACATGATTTCTGATGCAGTTTAAGAGCACAGAGGTGGGATCAATCCCTTTTGGGGCTGTTCCATGAACCTCTTGGTTGAAACAGCAAACAAAAGACCTTTACACCTCACAGATGAGTGCTCCTGCAGCTGGAATCACACTGTTATGGTTCTTATCAAAACTGCTGATTCTACCCACTTCAGTAAAAGCTCTTACAGTCATGTTACTCATCTATTGTCACATCTCCAGACTGTGACTTGCACAGTACATGGGAGAAGTCTCAGGAAGATCCACTGCATGCATCCACATTGCTGTTCTGCATCTATCTTTTGTATATAGACAATGTCACAATTACTGTGTTAATTTTGCTTCTGCCACTAGCAAGAGCAGTTGACATAATCTGTCTTAAAAAGTTTAAAGAGATGCAGCTGGTCAGAGTTTGATATTCTGAAAGAGTGCAGAGTGGTCTGTGCAGTGTGTGCAGAGTCATGCAGAAAGAGCAAATAGGGTTTTTTCAGGGATTGTTGCAAAGTGTTAGTTCAGGCCATGGTGCTATTGATTTGGATATTTTCAAAAGAGCAGCCTTGTTAATTTTTATTATTTGTCACACACTATGGCAGACAAAAAAATTATTTAAATGTAACCCTTCATGCTAGAAGCAAATTCTTATCACAACACAAAATCACCATTTGACTGAGTTGCAAAAATTGCATTTAAAATTGTAAATTACTAACTGTTAGTTTGGAACAGGAGTCATTACTGTCTACTAGAACTCAATACCATTTAAATGAAATGCTTACATTTGTAATTAGTTTATTGACTAGAATATCCCCTATTGGGAACATAAAAACCCCATAAATATGATTTGAAATGACAGACTAAAATAACTGATGATGCTTTACAAGGATTTAGGAAAGATTAGAAAGAATGTCTCTCAAAAATGAAAGAAGACCCTACAGTACCTATGTGTCTCTGATCCAATCCAAAAGCATCTTTAAAATGATGACCTACACTTACTCCTAATTCTCAACCTGAGTTGCAAATTCTGTATGCAAATTCTAACAGGTAATAAAGAATTCTCAGACTTCTTACTAATTTTCCTCAGGGACTGCTCTGCTGCACCAGGTGGTTGCTCCAAAACACAGCTCTGACATTTTGTACTCTGCATTTATCTAGATTTTTTTGCCCAGTCCTTGCTCACTGTTTGTCTCTGTGTGGAAGCTGCAAGATAACCAGGGTAGTTCACCAGAACCCAGAAAATCTAAAACAAAATTCTAGTGTGCTTTCATGCCAGAATGGCTATGGGGAAAGATGGGAAGACAGCCATGAAGCCACTTTCCTCAGTGACTCTTAATACCTCTTGCTACCCTGAATTTTTCAATTTTTTATATGAAGTTACTTGTATTTTTCCTGATGCTGTTTCTGAAATTTCCCCGTATATCTTGGTCTTAGCCCTGCATCTTATTAATATTAACTGACTTTCTTTTCTCTTTTCCTTTTCTTTTTCCTTTTTCCTTTTCCTTTTCCTTTTCCTTTTCCTTTTCCTTTTCCTTTCCTCTTTTTTCATTTCCTTGCCTCATACAAGGGCGTTGAAGATGTGCTTAGAGAGATCCAGGCAGAGCTGAGAGATGAGAACAGTAATCTTCCTAGCTGGGGAGTAAAGTAATATGAAACAAATGGTCAAGGGTCACTTTTCTGAGAATCAGCATAAATATCTAGTGTGTGCACTTAACACCTACTACCTTAAACAGTAATTCTGCTCATGCACTTCTGAGGGTAGACTCTGAGCCAGAATTAATAGGTTGAGATCTCCTGGCTAATTCAAAACATTAATTTGTTCATTCTGACATGACCTGTAGAGTGAACATCTTATGAACACTTTAGGCCATGTAGAGATTACATCCAAAATGGGGAGGACACCTGTGTGGGTGCTTCCCCCATCTGGTGGTTGGTGAGCTGGAAGCTCATCTGGAGTAAATCAGCAAGTTCTCTTGAAATCTCACTGAGATAAGACATGTTGTCTTACGTCCTCCTGACACTTTGAAGAGCTTCAGACGTAAATAAACCCAGAGAAGCAGATTCTCTTTTGCTGTAGAATACCTCCATGTTAGCATGAGAAAAGGAGGAGAAATTAAAAAAAAAGATAGAAAAGAAGGAAAAAACACCACAGATTTGAGAGATTTGTAGTAGGTGGAATGATATTGTAGTAGGTGGAATGATAGGGCATTTGGGAAACACCTCCACTAAATCTGTTGAGTGGTACCTTGACCTGGACAAAATGGTTGTTTCGAGTGCAGTCTACTGGCTTTTGATCAGACACTTGTGTTGAAGACTGCCTAGCTGGAGGCTAAGTAGCTGGCAAAGTTTGTCTTGTTTTCTTTCTTTTCTTCTATTTTTTTCCTTTCCTTTTCTGTTTTCTTGATGATAGTTTAGTACGTACTAGTTGTGCTTTAAAATTTAAGAAGGACAAATATGTGCACACACACTAAAAAAAAAAAAAAGGAAAAGAAATAAATAAAGCATCCAGGAATGAATTCAGCTGAGTCCCATTCATACATGCCACATGTATCTTCAATAAAAGCCAGGAAAGCACTGTGATTCTGAGGCACGTGAAGACAGATGTGAGGTTCAATTCCCAGCAGGGTTGACTTAGCCTTTCATCCTTCCAAACCAGACAAATTGCATTCTGTGCAGTTTTCTGTGTGGGGTCTTTAGGAAGAGACCTTGAAAAAACAAGGTTCTTCCTGCTCAGGTTGCATATTATAGATATTTCATAAATCTTTGTCCCCAGCCAACAACTCCCTTGCAGGCTGGGGTGTGCCAGAGGCTGAAAGATTATGGTCCTAGAAGACTGGCTTCCTGTTGGCATCACAGAGACCTTCAATCAAGAGGGGATGAACAAAGAGACTGCAGCAGCTTATTGTACTGGAGAAGGAATGACAATCTGCACCAGAGATCCGTGAGAGGGAAGCAGGGATACACTCTGGGAGAAAGGGCTGCATCTCCAACAAGATTACCCTTACTGAGAGAACAAAGGGAGCAAAAATAGATTTGATCTGCAACAGAGGAAATAGTGGGTTTATCTGTATCTTTGCTTCACAATAAAGCCCTATTTGAGAGTAAACCCTATTTATTGTAAAATAATGAAGCCCTGATTTGAGTTTAAAAAAAAAACCCCGGCTGATGCCAACTCATAAAGAGTCACATTTGGAATGAATATTTGATAGACAACAGACTTAGTTACAGACCAAATCGCAAACACCTCACTATTTATACTATACAAAGGTTAAATGATCAAGTTATTAGCTCAAGGCATTGGTTTATGCCAGAGTTACTAAGGCTGGGATGAAATTTTAGTCCTGGCTCATGGACACAGTGACACCCACATTTCTTTTTTGTGGCTGAGTTCACAGGTTTCACTTCAGCATTTCTCTTCCTCTGAGTTTTCTCTTACTGCAAGTGAGGAGCAACTGCTGGCACAATTAGCAGATTTTCCCGTCTGTTAATAAAGAGAGATTGGCTCCTGTCAGACAGCACAAACTGCAGTTTGTTGGGAAGAGGTGCCAGGCAGGTCAGCATAGTTTTCTGGTTTATTACCTGTCATGCTGCACAATACCTCAGCAGCACCTCAGAGCAAACAAGACTGACACTTAGGAAAAATTGGGAGTCACTCATTTATTAAAAAAAAAAAAAAAAGAATAAAAGAAAAAAGTGGTAAAAACTACCCCTAACATAACCAAGCAAACAAGAACTATTTTTTCACTGTGACTACAGACTGCATATATTTTCTTTCTTTGATTTTCCTTTATGAATATATGATGATTGACCAATTATTAACATGAAGATTACATCTAATCACTACAGTGCCCATTGTAAGGAGATGAAAGGTTTTGTACTGGGCATTTTCTCAGATTATCAGCCCCATCAAAGGCACTGAGTGTGCTTACATGAGTAAGTGCCCAGTAGGGTGAGTAATTGCTCTATGCTATTGCCTGTTGTCAATAAGAAGCACGGAATAAAGAAAAATCCATTGTAATTTTACATTCAGAAACAAACCATGGGTAAAATCTTTACTCTTTAAGATAACCTTTTCTACACATATATTCTGGCTTAACAGACACAGTTTCCTTCTTAGCTCTTACAATTTCTTCTTCAGATGCTTCAAGTACGGGTTATTTTATAAATATCAAGCACACCCACTTAGTAGCTTTGGTATTAACTACCTGGAAAAACAAGCATACAACAACACTGAAGAGAGCCCCAAAGCAGTGTTTGCCACTGGAAAATGAATGTAATCAACACATCATCGATGTTGAAGCATCATCATTAGGTGAACCTGGCTTAGATGCAAAAAAAGCACAAGGTTTATTCAGTGACATTTTAAATCTTTATTCTCACTATGAACTATGGGACTGTTCTAGTAATTGTTAAAGACACAAAATAGAGTTCAGGAGTATGGAAAGTTTCCTTTGATGTTCACAGCTGTCTCTGAAATCTCTGCTCAGTGAGCTCTAACAAAGTCTGGGGCTATGGAGAGCACTGTAAGTATTGGAATGAATTCCGTAATATTCATGAAAAATAATCTTCTTTGGCTCCTAGAAATTGCCTGCTGGTCATGTGTGTAATGTTCCTCTGCACATAACACAGGTACATGAGAGCAGATACTGTTTTCCTGACCATAATAATCCTGAAATTATTCATAGCACTAATGAAATATTAGAAATAAAACAGCTTGTTAGTGTACCAGTGTACTTCAGTTATGATCAAATTCTTTCTCATTACTAAAGTGAAAACATAATTTCTTACCTACAAAGGGACATGGACCATTTTTAGGGCAGAAATATTATTGTTTGTTTTTGGGACACTGAGCCCTCAAGAACAAAGCTCTCAGCCTCCCTACACATAACCCAAAACCCATCAAGCAATAACTGCAGCATCATCTTTATCAAGGTAGCAGGGAGCCATTCTGCCTCTCCCCAAATCCACCCACCTGTTCAGCTTTCTGGTGGAAGACAGCAGACATGGCTAAGATGGTGCTGCGCTCATCCAGAGCTGCAGCAAAACTCTTCCACTCTTGATCCAGCTGGCTGGATATTTGTTTGATTTGCTGGGAAGCATAGTGGCCTGCCTCGGAGAGCCTCGACGCCACAGACATGATTCGATTGATGTTGACATAGGCATTCTGAAAATTAAAAAGCACACATAAATAAAGAGAAGGAAGAACTGTGACCACCCTCTGCATTCATTACACATTCCAAGCACCATCAGTTGGAGTAAAGCCAAGCAGTTCAGTGAGAGCAATCAACCACCTGCTTCAATATGTGTGAATAGCAGGCAGAATACCTTCCCCTCTAAAAACACATCCCTCTGGAGTCTTTCTGTACATCTAGGCCATTATCTAACACTGTTATCTCCCCCTCTCTCCTTGAATTTATTTATGTAAAACTAATTTGCCATACTTCAGCTACTCACTCACCTGTTAGGGTGCACTCATTGCTTTGATATTATTCCTGATATTTTTGTTGCATTAATTCATATTTCTGGATGTTATATCCACATATTCATAAGTAAAAGGTTTGCTTTATGCCCTTTGAGAACTGTCTGATAATCCTTTATAGACATGGAGTGTCAACAAATAGAAAAGTCTTACAGAATTTAAAAGAGCTCATAAGGCTATCCTATAGAAATATAAGTGTTTCCATAGAAATGTCTATTACATTATGGTGCTCAGTTAAAATGTTATCTTTTCTGCAGGCTATTTTAAGCTGTTCTCCAGCAGAGATATTATTCAACTCTATTCTGCATTTAGAAGGATTCAAAAGCCTCTAAAAGGGTAATATTTTCTGTTCTTTCATAAGAATTTTCCATTATTGTTTTTATTCAGCCTTGAAGAAGTGGAAGAATAGTTTTTTCTCAAACTGAACCTCAGACAGCAATGTAATTGCATTACAATACCCCCATTCTGCATAGGAATGTAAGCTGAAAATAAATAGCCATCATGACAGTGTCCCACACTGATGCACCATCGCAAGACAAATGACAGCTGTCCTGCAGATTCCTGGAAAGTCACTTGATGTAAGCACTTTTCCTTTCTCTTTCCTCCTCACCAGAGGAAAGGAACATCTCAAAATTTGAGATGTTTTACTAATGATGACTTACTGCTGCTCTCTTGTCTCTCTATAATATTTCCAAAGGGCTTTAGAAATTTCTGGGAGTCGAATCTGTAAGACCCTCAGGCACAAGGACAGACACAGCCCTGATGATTTTAGCAGCATTACTCATGGGCAAATAATAAATCAGAGATGGAAGTGTTTGTTGGAGCAGGATCTCATCAAAGTGAGTGGGAGCAAAACGTGGAAAGGTATCTGCCAATCCAAACATGAAATGCAACAGAGCACTGCCAAGGTAGGCACAGGTCCAAACAAAGTTGTAAAGCAGGGCAAAGTATGTCTGCAAAGTGTGTGGGATAGCTATGAAGTATATTTATCATAACTCTAGGTGCTAAAGGGGAAAAAGATTGGGCCCCAGCCCTCTGAGCCACTCACTTCTCCCTGGTAGAACCATGACTGTGACAACTGTCACATAAATAGCATAGATCTAAAGCAATACCCAGCCTTCAATCTTGTTTTTTCCTCTTATCAAAAAGCCTTTTCTTAAAAATTGGATTTGGCTCAAAATTGTTAGATTAATTTTTAAGAAATAGACATCTTTTTTCACTACAACTAGAGAAACCAATCAAAACTGTTCTGGAGCTTAAAGTATACTAAAAAAAGACACTATGATTTGAAATTTTGACCACCAGCTACAGTCCAACATTTCTTTGTGTCCCTCTAGGTTAGAAACTGGAAATCATACTAAAAGTTTAAGCCTTTTTCCCAGAAATCCTTCATGAGTAAAACCTCAGCCAAGATAATTTTGCAACATTTCAGGTCAATCCTTTTGGTGGAAAGTAGTGCAGCATCACTACAGGTGCTAAAACTTAGATGAGTTGTGCCAAAGTCATGGAACATTGCTGTGTTTGAAGAAAAAGTTCCTGAGGAAGTTTCGATATCAGGTAGAAAATGGTTGTTCTCATCCTGATTTTATTTATTTATTTTTATTTTTTATTTATCTCAGCCGCTGCAATGCAATGGGCATGGAGGGAACAACTGTGAATTCTGTGGTTCCCAATGACTCTGGTGCACAGCTGTGTTAACCAGCAGGAGGGTAAGGGAAAGTTCAGCTGAACTGTAGCAGATGTTCTGAGAGTGTAGTTCTTAAGTCAGATAGATTTAGATATTGTTATGTCTGTTGTATTTTTATACAGGGGTAAGGATGAAAATGCCCCTTTCCTATATGAGAATTTTTCATGGAAGGGTATCAACCCAATAACTCCATAGCTTTTTCAGCAGGAAGCAAGAAGCAGTTTGGGAATCACCAGCTCACAGCTCCATTCTTTGTGCACCAAGTGGGAAAAGGTCAGAAAACAGAGACTCCTGAGCTTCTCCTGCTCAAATCTGAGCAACAAATGCACCCAAGTGCAGTATCAGCTGTGATGGGCTCTTCTGTATTGCTGTTGCAGATTGAAGTAAAATGCAGTTTGGCCTCACGGCAATCCATGATTTACTTTCAGGGAAAAACCCAACACTTAACTGACCACAATCCACAAATGCAAGACATTTCTTTTCCACCTTGAGGAAGAACAAACATTGTAAGCCAGGTTTTTTTCTTTCATCTTCATCTGCCAATGTGTAACGTTCTGAAGTAAAATGGAAAATCTATGCTGACAAAATTTGTCTGTTGACATTTCACAAAGTTAAATTTTCCTTACCCTCTGGTGTGTTCACTTCTATAAACTGAGTGAATTGAGATTTCTTCTGTGTCACTATTATATAGATCTTTCAATCTTAACAGGAAATAAATTCAATACAGCAACTAATGTCTGTGACTTTGTTTTCCCTTTAGGCTTGGAAAATTCACAATAGTAGGTGCATGGAAAGTCTCACTTTAAATTTAACCTAACCTCATCTTTCTTTCAAACCTGAGAGGGGTCCCCAAAGAGGACCACTCAGGGATCACTCATTTAAAGCTATTTAAGAGCAAAATAGGTCAAAAAATGAGGAAACAACATATTAATGTCTAGAATTAAAAGCACTTCAGTTGACATTCTTTAGTCATGACACTAGGATGCACTGAAATTTTAGCTAATAAATACCTTTCAGCATTGAACAAAATTTATTTCACATGTACTTGCACACTTTTCAAAGGCACTTCTCATATTAATTTTTTATTTGCAATATTTCATCAAAATCAGGAGGAAAACAACCTTTTTCTACAGGAAATCTAAACTTCTTCGGGAACTTTTTCTTAAAACACAGCAATGTTCCATGACTTTGACATAGCTCATTATTTCAACTTTGAAACTTTAATCCAAAAAGGGGGATTTTTGCCTTCTAAAAATCACTGGGCTGGAAAACAAAACAAAAATTTCCCCTCAGGTACATGGATCTCATGAGAGGTAAGAGTTTCTTTTACAGTTGTCAAAAGCCTTGAGCAGTGCCTTGTAAGCTCCCATTCCCCTCTTTGGCCACCAACTCTCAGCCCATTTCTGTGGCCCAGCCAAGACCCTGATTCTGGTCCCCAGTGTGTGACACAGCAAACACTGAGCATGTCCAGGGCAGAGCCCTCAGGGTCAGCAAGGAGCACTGCAGAGGTGCAGCTGCACCTGTGGGATGATCTCCCTCAGGGAAATACAGTCCTTCATCCCTGATCACCTGGTGGGCATGCTGAGAGACCTCCCCTCTTAATGAAACCCTCCAAGCCTGGCTGGGACAACATTTTCTTGTGACACACTTGTAAAAAGAATGCCTGACACTCACAAAAGAAAAATGAGTAGTGGAAAGCACTAAATCCGCAAGGAATTTGGAGTGTTCATCTCATTTCCTAGAGGACTAGGTGAGATACTGTGATGGCAAGCAGCAAAGGTGGGCTGCAAGAGAAGGGTTCTGCAGATTAATTGGAAGTGAAATTTGATTGCTGAAGGGTTTTCCTCTAAAATAAAATTTTAAAAATATACTTTATATTGTGCTACCATGACTTTAGAAACTATATGTGAAATGACCCTAATGCATAAATCCAAAGCAAAAATATTTCAGTGACAAAAAAACCCTCATGAGACATCTTTAAGACCTTTAAGTTTCTATAACAGGACCAATTACATGTAGCCTGTGTAATATTGGATGGCATTTTAACTCAGCCTACATTCAGAAAAATACCATTCATTGAAGTAAGATATTGGGAATTTTCAACAGATATTATTAGCCTTTACATGATAATTGTAACGTGTTAGAAATATATTGTGATTTAGGACAACATGGATCTCTGTGTGGTGTCAGGTAATTCCCTGACAACAGGACAGGCAGCAGTATCAGCACTGAAAACTCTCATTTTTGTGTGCAGAAAGCAGGAACTCATAATTTAAGGAAGTTATTAGATCCAAGCATAAAAAGTCCAGGCAGGGGAAATACAAATAACTTTAGTCAGAACAATTGGCACATACACCAGGTATCCAAGTGCAAAGCTACACCCAATATGCTTTGTGCCATACTGGAACACTGAGGATTTGTTTTCTAGTGAATTTATTGGATTATTGATATTGCTTGAAAAAGGTCTGAGTTAAATATTCATCTTTGTGAAAAGTATTACTGCTTCAGTATCAACATTATACAGCTGTGATAAAGAGTAACAATTTATTTTGGAACTGAAGTGAAAACAAGCACCGCCTCGAATCACAGGGAAAAAAAATAATCTATGCTCCTTATTTGAAAGAAAAATAGCACACTACTGTTTATTACCTCAAATATATGATTTCCCACATCCCACATTGATCATTTAGAAGGAAGAATTATTGTAGCAAACAGAGTAGCAAATTGTTTTTCCAAAAGGGAGCTTTGGTCACAGCATGCCTATGGAGATGTACAGGAAGATCATGCAACAAAACGTGTGACCCAGTAAACATTAGGGATGTCCATTTTCTAGAGGAACTGAAGACTGCATTTTAATTATAATCAGTTATGCCAGGCTTAAAGGACAGTAGGCACAGTGTAAAGGAAAAAAAAACAAACCCGAAAAACAAACACAACTGAAACAAAACACCTTAGAGATCCAAGATCTGATCCAGCTTTCACTGGTTTGTAGGCTTTTTCCCTGCTAAACATACAGCCATCTTTAGCTACTTTGTCCTCCTCCAGATCTCCAATAGATACTGATTTTAATGTATTAAAAAAAAAACAAAACAAAATTTAATACCATAAAAAAGCCCAAGCCCCACAACCAAACAAAGTGCCTCAAGGTTTCATTATTTTATTACTCATACTTCTGAGTAATAAACAGCTGAGCTATTCTCAACCCAACAGTTGCTGATGTATTGCATGTAAAAAGATCCAGCTAAACTGTACATCAAATTTCTACCAAAATCATTAATTTTCTGTTAACAGCAATGAGCTCTTTCCAAGCCTAACTCCCAGTTATTTTAAGAAAATAATGCTAGACAACATTATTTTACATTACCATATTTTGTTGTATTATTAGCACAAAAAAGGATAAAGGGAGATCCTCACGCCTGACTCTTGTAATGGTATTTCTGAAGAATTATGACTGAATTTGCATATTTTATAAATCAAATGAATTTTAATGCACTCACCTCCAGGACACATTTACTTATTGGGACTCTGAGAGCAGCAGTGTTATATGGAAACAGTGTTATCCTGGATTTTGCTAGATGGCACTGTGAGGGCAAGTTTAACTATCAGGTGCCTAGAGCCTGGTTTTCAGTGCTCTGCTCTGATATAATCACAATAAACACATTAATAGGCATTACAAACATTTCTCATCTCCCACTGTTCTGCAATGCCCTAGTGAGGCACAGTGCTCGAAGTGTGCTGTGGAATTCAGGTCAGAGAAGTTAATTACCTGACCTGGAATTTGGCCAGAACCCCAGGGTTAATGCCTGTAACCTGATGAAAGCAGTGTGGGGTCTTTCACTTCCTCGGGTAGTTGGGATCTCCCTTTCCCATTTCAGACAGCTGCTCTCCAGTGCCTTGCCCTGCAGGGCAGGTGGGAGAGAGACAGAACTGGGTGTTACACCACCAACTTCACCCACCTCTGAGGTGTCAGCCCCTTGCAGCTGCAGCCTGACCCTGCACAGCAGGAGCAGGTTTCACCTGCTGGAGTGCTTCACTCAGAGCAAGCTTTGCTGTAGCTGGCAGCGTTCAGAGAGGGCTCAGCTCTGCACTGCACAGTTCCAGTGGGGGGTACACATGCATTTTGCCATCCCACTGCAATGATCAAAACATCAATATATCCTGTCCTCATTTCTGTGCTGAAAGCAGGGCAGTCTCCAGGACAAATAACTTTATGTTGGGAAAGAATAAGAAAATGACCAAAGCACTTAAAAAGGTATAATGATGGTTTTATTTTTTGAAAAAGAAAGGTAAATTGAGTTGGATTCAAAAGTTCTGACCAATTAGCAACTGAAAAAGGCAAAATCCCACTGTGACCACAACTGACAGCTTGATTAGTTCCTCCTTTTCAAGGTTTTGAAAAGTACCATATATTTAAGGTGTATACCTCCACCCTCTGTGGAGGAAGAAGTATAAATTATTAAAGTGCATCCTACAGCTCTCATTAATTCCCAGTCAAAGAAATGTCAAAAACTTAAAAAATATTGTATTTACTCTCCAAAATGTAAACAAACTCCACAGGACTGAGCTGCTCCTAAGCCAAGGAAGTTACCATACATCAGTGTCTGGCTGGACAGAGCAACACTCTGCTGCTGCCACAGCCAGCCTGACCCTCCTTACATCACCTCTCACAGGTCCCTCACTCCCTGAGCACTGGAGGTGACCTCCTGGGCTGGCCCTGTCCTCCCTCCTGGGCTGCTCACTCAACTCACCATGGAATTCATGGCAAAGTGGTTGTGCTGTGTCTGCAGGTCCAGGGCATGTTGGTAGCTCACACCAATCTCTGTGTGACTCTGCAGGAACAACTCTTTGTTGTGGCTGATCCAGTCGAACATCTGGAAGGGTTCACACAAGAGAGAGGGAAAAAAGAGAGTTAGACACGGAGGGAAACAGTAAGAGTGTGCAAAATATAAAAATCCTCTTCTGGGATAGATGTGTATGCAACACAGCCCAAATCATCTCACCTATGATCCTCAATAAAATAAAACCGTTTCTGAGCAATGGAAGCATTGAAGTTACCACCAAAGTTCACTATTAATGGAATGTTAGGTCAGGAAAAATAATTTATTAAACATGTTCTTCAGTAAGCTTGATCCCACAGTCTTGTCCTATTTTATATATGGAAAAATGTCAGCAGTGGGAACTGTAATCAGGAATTGCTTCATTGACCAAAGATCTAGCAGTTGATAAAGTACTTTTAATTCACAAATGGACCAAAAATTCAATAAATATTACTGATGCAATTTTCTTAAACACTTTCTTTTTTATCTATATATAAAGTTTCCAAATATTACATTCAAATAGCCAGCTGACTTCCTACACTTTTATTTCCTAGATCTTTCCAAGTTCAAAGAACCCAGCCTATCTGCCACTTACTATTTTTGGGAATGAAGAGAAAAAAAGAAAAAAAGAATTTTATTAATATCTATAGAGAGCACACATTTCAACTTCTTCCACTTCCAAATGTATTCCCAAGCAAAATGGATTGTTCAGTACTTCAGACACAGATAGAAATATATTGAATAAAGCTGATGAAACTCATTTCTTATTCAGAAGCACGTCAGTGTGACATTTCAATCTGCAGCCCATTCATTCATTATGTGCTGTCACAAGTCAGCTAAGAGATAGTGCATTTATGGTTTAGCTTGGTCTGTGTTGTGCCAGAGACTAAATGCATTCAAAGTGAGAACTTTTCATTCTATACTCCTGACTGCAGCTCTGCAGGCAATTGCAATCTCAGATCTTTTCAGTAAATATTTTTTTTTTGCAAAATCCCTTTAAAACCATGTTTTCTTATCTCCATCCCAGTAACCTGGGGAACTGTCCATTAATAAGGACTCTTTCATCATCATCATCATCATCATCATCATCATCATCATCATCATCATCATCATCATCATCACAAAACCCCCTTAACTCATTAATTCATTACAAAAAATAAAAACTAATTATGGAGGCTGCACAGGTCAGGTCAGTGTAGTCCCTGGTCTTAGACAGTCTTAGAGAAAGTGTTTTAAGTGTAAAAAGTTTAAGTGTTTTAAGGTAAAAAGGCTGTGATGCAGCTTCTAAGTAACCACCTTAGGGTCAAATATCAGTCCAGATCTTTGTTATTTCATTTATACATCCTCCAATAAAAGCTGGTTTGTTCTTTAGCACTGCATAACAACTTTTGACCTGTGACAGCTGAAGAGCACTCAGAGCCCACTGCTCTGTTGCTGTAGTTGCTCAGGGTCAGTTCCCCATTCCCTGTGGAGATGGGGCTCCTGGGAGGACAGAAAAGGCCCTGCACGGGTCACCTAAGATTCCTGCAGGAAAAACAGCATTTCATGCTGAGCACTCAATCCAGCTTGGGAATGCTCTGCTGTACGGAGGGGATTCGCAAAAATAACACTGAATATCCCTTTCAACAAAAGAAAAATAAACATTCCAAGTGTCACCAGACACACTACACTGACCTGGTCCCCAAGAAACTGTCACATATGCTTGAGTTCTTAATCTTTTATTTATGAAAATACACTTGCAGCTAGAGAGTCTACATCAGCCTTGTATTTTCTGTTGATAAATAGTCCTAAAAGCCAAATTTGGTTCAAGTTACAAAGATGCAAGCCTAAAGTAATATCAATAACATGGATACTTTCTACCAATGGAGCTGATCAGGCCTATCACCATTTTTTCAGGAAATATAGCAAAATTTTTGCAAGGATGAGGTCAGAGTTTTCAAACTTTACTGCCAGTTAAACAGAATGAAACTACCTACTCCACCTGAAGAGACATTAAAGCTTTCTCATCTGATTCCTTTTTCTCACTTTATGAAGATCTAATAAGCAACATTAGCACAACATAATGTGCCACATTTTTGGGCTTAAAGGAAAAAAAAAGGACAGGAAAAACATAAAGGTAAAAAAGAAAGGAAAATTCCATAACAGCCAAGTTCAAGTCCTAACAACAAGATTTTATGTCTCTGTGGAAAGACCAACAGAGATTTCTTGTAAGTAGATATATGTTTGATGAGAACATTTTTTTTTATGTTTTAAACAATCTAAAGACAGTCAGGGAAAAGAAAATTGGCAGCAATCCACTAAAAATAAACAGTAAATTTAATATTTTATGCTCAGCCAAGCCAAATCAGGATCTTTTAAAGACAAGTAATTTAAACAAGTAATCTATTGTTCTGTGGATAGGGAGCATTTCCTTTACCTAATCTATACAGTTATTGCAGGATGAGAACCTAGCTTAAGTTAAACCATGCTTCTCCCTTTTAATGTAAAATAATAAACTATTAAGAAAAAGAAAGGAAGTTTAAGAGATGATTTGCCTTTTTTAGTCTTGTTAAATCAGCTGAAATATAACAAGAACAGTTTAAAGGATGTCCTTCAAGAATTTTGAGCAACACTGAGCAAAAGACCTCAATGATGAGATATGCAAGTATTACACAGTACCATAGGTCACAAGATTTCCTTAACAATGATTCAAATAAACACCTAAAAATGGGGTCTTATTTACTTTTGAGATGCAATGGATTGTGTTTTCAAACTTTTTTCTTTGACCAAAAACTCTAAAATGGTCTTAAACAATTTTCTCATAATAATGTGACTCCAAGTTGAGACTCTGAAAATACCAGATGAAATGGGAGTTGGGATGGTGCTGTGAGAGTTTGCAACGCGTGGCCAGGAGGTTTTGATATGAAGGTTTGTCAGCATTGTCTGGCCTGGCCCATATTACCAGCAATATTTCCTGAAAGCTTTCAAGTGAAACCTGTTTTCCACATGAGAAACTGTGATGCTTCCTGTGTTCCTGAAGCGAGTGTGCTGCCTCGTTTGTTTAATTAAAACACACCATTACGGATGTGAGCGTGGCAATGACCCAACAATTGCTGTTTCTCTCAACCCTGCAAGGACTGCCCCAGTTTCAGGGGGCTAATGTGGGCTCCTGGAAAAATATTCAAGATTCTTTCACAAGTCAGTTTCCCTGTCAAAGGAATGAGTTTTTAAACAATAAATATCAAAGAGTGGAGAATGTGCCCCGTGAGATCAGTTTAAGCCAGATAGAGTGTCTCAGCAAACAGATTTTCTGTGCCACTCTAACATTGCCATACAGCCCTGTATCAATTGATCTCATCCCATCCATGAAAAAGACTCTCTTAACAAACCTAGTCTAGTGATTATCACAAAATGAATGGATCTTTAATTATTCCTGTGACTTACTTCTTAGTTGGAGTCATGCTGACTGCCAGTGAAATACTTCTGCTCTCAAGCCTTCTAATCACTCCTGCAGTCATGAATTCACACTAAACAGCAGCACAGAATAACTAAGATTGGACATTACATCACTAAAAATACATGAACCAACTGTCCTCAGTGTCTCCCAGACTGGCACTTCTCCACATTGCTGTAGATAATCTGGAGACCAGTTAAGTACTTAGGAGTTTTCCAGGGACTGAGAAGCAAGGGGAGGGGTTAAGCACACTTGAAAAAAAAGATAAACTTCCAGTGTGATTATCTCTTGTAGCCCTGTTTCTAAAAATATATAAAGAAAATTGAATGCATGTGCTGAAGAATGTGAAGTGCTACGTTTAATTAAAGAAATTAGTCTTTTATGAGAGTCAGAAGAACTAAGAATGATCCAAAGAGTCTCTTCCTTATGCATTTTTAAGAATCTGGCCTCACTGTCACAAGTGGTCATATATGCACCAGTAATTATTATAGATGTGGTCTTGAGGCAACTTCACTGGAGATTAGGGTATCAGATCACATCTCCAGCATCAGTCCTGCTGGCAACAACAAGTTCTTAACCTCATGTTTTGTCATCAGAGTTGATGAGTTACTAGAAAATCCAGGTTAAGTGTTAGACCAAACAGCAGGTCTCAAGCTGGTCGTGAATAAGTCCTACAGAGGGAGAATGTGACTCCATATTTTCCCTGGATTTGTAACATCTGGCAGGCCAGTGAGTACAGGGTGAGAACAGCTGTTTGAGAACAGACAAGAAACACACGGATATGGAACAGCATGTATGCAGGCTGTGCACAGTCCAGCTCTACATCAGCTAAAATGAGATTTATAACATAATTTCAGATAAAAACCTCTGCTCTCTGGCTTTTGTCAGTGCTTGCTGAGGAGCATTAGCACTGGATTCTGAACACAGTGGTGGAGAGCACCACAGGTTGATGTGCCCAGCACATGGCTGGCAGCACACACCATGCCAGTGGTATTAATGGGAGGATTACAGTCCTCACGGCCTTGGCAGCCAGTGAACTGAATGTATTTATTAATGAAATTGTTTATACATGCTGGATATAATAAATCCCAAATCTATTGAACACTATACTAGGGCTGGAATTAATTATGAACTGGCTTGTAGCAAATCATCTTCTCTCTAAGTTCTGAGCCATAAATATCAAACTCATATGGTTAATTAAGGGCAGAATGATAATCATTATAGCCATGTAATCTTGAGGAACAATATAGGGTACATATAAAGAAAATGGTTCCAAAGGGACATTCAGGTCAAGTCCAATCACTGCTTTTGGCAGCCAACCACAGGATAAAATTTCTTTTCATAAAGGGATGAAGCTCCACCTGAAAGCTAGTGAAGCGCTACAGCCCAGCTCCTCCTACGACAAGCAATTCCAAAAACTTTCTGCTCCTGTTACTGAGCTCTTCACATACTCTCTGATCTACACAAGGCTCATGTCCAGTTTATACACATTTTCTCTTAGGTCAACATTTCCCTACAAGTTAAAAATTTCTCCCAGGTGTTAAACCTTTTCCAGTGTGGACCAGGTGGGGTCTTTGTCTCTTGTGCTGTTTGTTTTACTACAGCCCAGCTCTTTTGAAGCTTCTTAAGATACACAGCCTTTCTCTGCACTTGTTTTAGTTCATGGATATCTTTCAATCCCAACTGAGATTTTAAGGACTAACCCTAAGGACTTTATGAAATGTTGATTTTATTTCTTTTTTGGAAATACTCCAGCTGACATCATTTAGGATAACTTGTGCAGCGCTTCTGGCATCAGTTCTAGAAAAGGAGATACAGAAATGGGAAGGCAACAGCTGCTGGATCAACGTCAGTACCTTCTGCTTTGCCTCACTATCTTTTCTCTTGGTAGTTCCCTGCACAAACACTGACAAAGACCAGTAGTGTTTATGTGATTTGCCCTGACAAGCAAAACTTGGGTGATGTGATGAATAAAAGCAAGTTCAAGAGCACTTAGGGAAAAAACAAGACAGAGTTTTGAAATCCAGGTAGTCATGAATGCATTCTCTCACTATGCCACCATATGCTGCTAACAAAGAGACAAAAAATGCTAATCTAAAAGAATGTCTTGCCTGTAGTTGTGGAAGGGTAGATCAGTAATTATATGCCAGATGAAATCCCTATTAGATCCCTTCCAATCTGTGGACCCCATAATTTTTTTCAAGGCAAGCACTGTAGCCACCTAAAGTCTTCAAAGAATAAATCTGTTTTATCAAATACCTTTACCACCCACTAAGGAACTTAATATCCATGATTCACAGGTTGAGAAATGCTAGAGGTAAGCATACATTGCTCATTAAAGAGATGTCCATTTAATGTGCATTTTGTATTTTCAAAACTGTCCAGCCAGTGTTAAACTGAATAATCTACAGCAGAAAGTGGAAAGTTCCACTCTGAGAGCATCTACAGCTAAGCAAGTTCATTTTTATATATTTCCACAATATAAACAATAACACACACACAACAGTAACTGCCAGAGTCCCTCTCTAGAGGTTTACAAAGTTTCCAGCTACAAGGTCTATTCCTACCTCATTAAGGGAGTTCAAGTATTCTCAACAACTCAATTAAACAAAAATCAAGGCATATTTCTCACATCTTTTGCAATTGAATTTAGCCAGCATTTGAACAAAAAGAATACTGAGCAACAGATTTGTGGTACACACACAGTCTACTGACATGCAAGGGCACGATCCAGGAAAAATTTGCATGTGAGCTAACTTTATAAGAGACAATCAAGAATGTCTCCAGACTAGAATCAAAACTACAATTTAATTGGAACCAGCCATATGTCTAGGTCACCCAAACGTCTGGGAAAGGCCAACAGAAGTGCAACACCTCTGTGAAGGAGCACATGGGAAATGCCAACAATCTGAAGAATCAGGACTTCTACCTGGAATACAGAAAAATCCCTCCAGTCAAGTCTCTGAGCTAAATTCAGCAGAACAGATGACTGGTGCTGGCTGTCCAGGCAAGCTGGTCCCAAAGGGATAAGGAGTCAGAAATAAAGACTCAGCAGGTAGAATGGGGGGTCATTAACCAGAGCCTGTCCCACAGCCCCTGATGTTTACAACTGAGAGGAACAAGACTTAAGCAAGAGGACATTGCACAAGTTCTGGTGACAAGACAAGTCCAAGCTTAAGCTATGAAGTCAACCAGCAGGCCAGGATCAGGCTCAATGAGGGTAACCAGGCTCAGATGCAGCCCCAGGTCCACAGCAATGAGGGAGGTACCAGGACATGCCACAAAATGAGTTGATGGATCAGTGTCTGGCTCAGCAGGGCTGTGGCCAGGCAGAGCAGGGCTGTGGCAAAGCTGGAAGTGAAGTTGGTCGTTAATGTCCACCAGTGCTCACAGGGCCCCTAAGTGGGCTGAATACCTCCAGTCACCAGGAAAATGGCTGTGCTCAGGAAGGAGGGTACTGGCTCCAGAATAAATTTTGGGCTTAAAGAAAACTTTGATAGCGCATCTAATTTTTTTTTTTAATGAATCAACAAATTTTATGAAAATTGCTTCAATAAAAAAACCCTCCAATCTGCCGTAATTCCTGTTGCCACTTTATAAATACAGCCTTAATTAAATCAAAGCACTTGTAGCTTTAAAATAGAACTCTGCATACATCTAAATGCTTTGCTAAGCCAGGGCCTAAATGCAACGTTGTGTTTGTTTTTGTGTTTGTCTCGTGTTTACAGATGGTGACGGACAAGCCAATACTTCTGCCAGATCTTTCCCTTTCACATGTGTTCTGTGCAGTCCACGGCCAGGATAAATTGGTGTCGTTCCAACGAGGCCAATTTACACCAGCTGAAGATTCAGACCCACAGCTGTATTTGTGTAAACCTCAATGCTGCGTGAACACAGTTTTTCCATTATGAATATCTGTGTATATGATTCATAGAGTACAGTAAGTAAGGCTACAGCACATTAAATTATTCCAGACAATGGGCCCAACTGTCAACCCACTAAAAAATTAGTGAGATGTGTGACGTGACAAATAGCTTTGTATTTATAGCAGAGCAGCACTTCCAACATACTCACACTGAATGTTCCCACTAAATGCCAGAGTAAGAGACCTGTGTATTTTTTTCCTGACACATATTAAGCCACAGCCATGTACAAAGTAATGCATGTGATTCCTACAATGTTGAATAGAGAAGTAGGAGTTTTATTGTTGAAGGTGGGAGAAAATTACAGATCCTGAACATATAAATACAACTAATGACATCTGGGCATGTTTTACACGTCTGCATTGTTTGCTTGCTTTTTTGAGATGCTGCACCTTTCCACCACACTTAGTAACATCAAACACTAAGGCATTCCTGGAAAGGATTCTCTGTTCCTTAAAACGGAAATGGCCTTTTCTGGGCACAGATCATCTACAGAGAACTCCTTGATGTCTAGGTGGCAATTAATTCGTTGGTTGGAGAGGAAATGTAATACTAAAAGATATAAACAGAAAACAGCCCCATGAATGGAAAACACAGTGTAAATTATGAAAATTTCCCCCCAAGATGTGGATCTTCCTTTCAGTTTTCAGAAGAAATTTTTATTCAGTTGAAAATGCTGTAGGAGTTTGGTGACTTTGTTATAGGCCTTGCTTCTATTCCTGGCTGAATGTATAACATTCCAGTGACTCCAAGTAGCTGCCACTAAGAACAAACCAGCCAGACAGATGTTTGCTGGTTTGTACCAGAATTGTGGCGTTTCCCCTACCAAACCCACATGTGTCTGAGGTTCAAGATATGCAGCTGGGTGTAACCACAGGTTCAAACACCTGACTGCCCCCTCACCAGTGCCTCTGCATCTCACAAGGTGAGATCAGGGCGTCCTGAGCTGCCGCCACCCACTTCTACCAACTTTGGCACCAGGGGAGAAACCATCAGGGAGAATCATCACATGCCAGGGCCTGATCATGCTGCCAGAACATCCATCAGACAGAGAACCACTGGACACAAAGTGTCAGGAAAAGAAAATGAGGGTTGCTACGGGACACTGCGGAGTGCTGAGGGACACTGTGCTGGAGACACACTATGGGGACACACCTCAGGGCCCATGTCAGAGCAGGAACTCTAAGGAAGAGCAGCAGAAAAAAATTAAGAATCAGAGAATAGCTGTAAGAGCAGCAAAAAAAACCTGATGTGAATATTATCCCTGACATGCCCTGCTGCCCACCAGCCCACCAAAAAAGACTTTCGATGGACTGGGTATAAACCAAGACACAAATGAGGGAAATTTAAGCCAGTGAAAAGTAGGTGTTTATGGCAATGTGTCCTGCTTTTTCCTTTCAACACCCAAATCAAGATCAGAAGTTTGTATTCATAAGCTTGAAACTGAGCAAAATTCCTCAATTCAAGACTGTTTTGTCTGTGACACCTCTTCAGCACCTGCGCAGGACATGTGGCATCCAGGACTCCGGTGCCAAATAATACAGGGGGGTCTTGCAAGACATGAGGGTTCAAGAAAATATTTCTGAATTACATTCTCTGTAATGTGCATGATTTGTAAGAAGAAAAGTCAGAGCCACCTGGTTTAAAATTACACTGATACTTCTGGAAACTATCCACAGACCATGCTCCTGGTTTTTCCCCTTCAACCCTTACCAGCTCCAGAGAAGACAACCTCTCAGCTGTACACCCACCTTTATCTGCTCTCTGTAAATAGATATGAAGGGTAATTTAAGATACACTTTTAAGACCCCAACCTCTGCCAAGTGTGGGCCATTGAAAGCATTTCAGCCAGGCCAGGAAGACATTAATTTAGAAATAATCACGTCGCTACATCTGAAAGATGCTGCACAATAAGTCTGTGAACCTCATGTACAGCTTAATTACATTATTTCCTGACAGCTAGTCTCTTGCCACCTAACCTTTTTGAGGATCAAAGCAATAAATTTAAAATAACCCAGCTTTCTCATCTTTTTCTAGATGTGTGGGCTTTGTTACCCTCTAGAGCATTTGGGTCTTCTCATCTTCGTTAGCTAAAGCTAAAGAACTTTGTGGTTAAAACACGCTATAATAATCCTTAAAAATGAGTTTTAAGTCTGTATTCAGGTGCCCAAACTCATTTTTGTGCCATACTGATCAGGGGAGCATTCCTGTGCCTCCCAGCGGTGTCAAGTCGGAGACGCCAAAACAGTCTCAAAATGCTCCCTATCAAAATTGGCAAGCGACAGAAGGAGGAAATTTCTGCAAATGCAAAAATATTCCATCAGAACATACTGCCTTCAATTATTTTTGGACCCATTCTAATGTTGAAGGAGGAAGCAGGAGGAATAGTAACTGCGTATCCAGTGTCGGCAGCAGGAAACTCCAAATAGCAGAGCACACCATGTTCCAGTTCCAGCCGCAGCGGCTGCGGAGCCGCTTCCTCACGGGCAGCGAGGCGGCTGCTCCGGAGCCTGGAAACAGAGCAGGAACAGAGCCACGGCTCGGGCAGTGCCCCTTGCACTGCGAGGTCACGAGTTGTGCTGGATGCTCCAGTGCCAGCGGGACAGACGGTCCCAGATGCTGTAACTGTGCTACAGGGCACGCTCAGCACGAAGGAAACGCGCAACTCTTCCTCACCCTGCAGCAGCGGAGTGAGGCATTGTTAGTGTTTTTACATTGAAAAGATCAGGTTCAATTCCAAGTGCTGCGGAGGCAACATGTTTATCTGCCAATAAAATAAAAAAAAAAAACCACCAGATCTGGCAGCACAGGGCAGAATGAATTAATAGAGAAAGAAGGGAAGCACTGAGATGTTTATTTTACACATCAGATCGGGACTCCCACTGCAGGACAGGCTTCCTGTGCGACAGGAGGCAAGGCAGTTAACCCCTGTGGTTTTTAATTCCCAATTTCTAGCTTTGAACTATGCATCCTTTGCACTTAATTTTGCTGCTCCAGTGCCAATCCAGCTCAACAGAAATCAGTGTCTGGCAGAAGGTTGGCTTTCCTGATGGACAGCTGTCCACATCTGAAAAATTAGTACAAATGCCTTCAGAAGATTCTTGTGTTCTTTGCTTCTGGAGCCTGAACTCAGGTCATGGAAGTGTTAAGGAAGGAAGTTTGTACTCTCAGAGCTGTTGAACCAGCAGCAGACTTGTTGCAGGAGAAACAGAAATGTCAACAGGAGGCTACAAAAGTATCCTGCCCCTTTGTAACAAAGAAAGAAATTATGGTTACAGCAACGGAAGGTGACATTCACCACTAGAATCACAGCCACAAGGAAGAGAATTTCTGATATATATATATTTACCCTGATCCCTGTATTGCTCTGCTCAGCAGGCAATGCAATCCTACACTTCCTCAAACCAGATGGCAAAATGGGGCTTGTAGTTGTAGGAGCAGCACAAAGCATTTGGTGTGTACTTGTGAATTTGTCCTGTGGTTATTTGCTTTGTCCCCAAGCTTTCTACTGATGGATGGAAAGGTGGAAAAACAATGTTCACAATGCCATTGGCACAGAAGGGAAGACCCCCCTGGTCTTGACTGATAAATAGGAAAGTAGCAGGATACAAGCTTGACACGGTGGAGAAGCTGCAAGCTCCTTTGGAGCATCACTAATAATGAGGACTTTTTTCTTTTGCAGTCCAATTAGCAGAAATAAGCTCTGTTTGTGCTTTGAGGAAAGTTAAAAACATCTATAATGATCTCCTGATCTTGCAAAAATCTAGTTGTTTTTTTTTTCCCCCTACAGGTACCAAGAACAGGATCTTATTAAGTGTGACCAGCAGTGGTCAAAGTAATGAATGTTTCCCACAGAGCCCACCAGGATCACTTCCCGCTCCGACAACTCTTCACTTTAGATTGGGAGCAACAAATTGCGGATGGCGTTAGCAACCTGTCAGAAAGTGACTTCCGATTAAAGCGAGCAGATGTCAGCTCGCTGCATCTTTCACTCACAACTGCGGCCTGCAAAGACAGCAAGTGCCAGCGTGCGGGTGCTGAACTGAGAGATGCAGGCTAGGCAGGATTCATCCTTCTATTAAAGATGAAGGGGTTTGCAAGTAATTTATTGTTATAGATGCTGAAGATTTGCCCCCACAGTTCCCCAAGGATTCTTTGGTGCCCATGAGTAGGTGATGGAAATGGCAGATTTGACACAGTTTAGCTGCCACTCTCAGAGCCTTCCAAAAGGGAAGGTGCAGATATATTCCACTATGAAATCTCTTTAGCACATGACATCTACGCTCACAGCATCACAACAAACTGTCAACACATGCTCTGTGCACAACCAACCTTTGTTATAATGTTTTTTCTGCTTCTAGGCAATCTTTGTTCTTTTATTTGGTTTGTTTAAAAAAAAAATCTGAGACCAAGTAAACCCAAGAAATAGGGGAAATCCATGAACCTGTTATGCCACCACTGAGGTTCCAAAAAATATCAGTAAAGATACATTCAGAATGTTGTACTGTTTATCCAGCTGCATTAGAACACCTCAAAGTGGCTTACCTATGACAGCGAATACTGAGGTGCTTCAAGAAAAAGCAGAAGCAGTACTCAGTAGCAAAAATTCAATTATTTTAAAATGCTTCAGGAAAAAAACATGATAAAGAACACATTTGAATAAACACTGAAAGTTAATTAAAATCTGCTACAATAGAGTTATTGCTACATGCTTTCAATTCTCACCTGTTTATTAGAGCCTCCTTTGTTCTAAGAAGTGTGAAGTAATTAAATGCAAGTGATTAGAGCTGGCATAGGTTCATCTGGGGAAATACGCAGATTTTTAAGAACAGACGTACAGTTTCCCCCTTTGATATGAACTTCCTGTGTTGGTCTTTTGTCCATCTTTGATCGATGCTATCAGAGGAGTTATTGCTCAAACCAGCTTGAGTGAAGCAGAATATTCCCAGTATATGCCAAAGCAACCCAAATCCTCTGTGGATATACATAGTGTTCCACAGGAATATTTTCATACCCTTACATGTCCAAGGGCCATTCTCAACTGAAAATCTGCATTTCTTTGTTGGAAACAACCAATATCCCAGCCAGATTCAGGACCTCACTGTGCTAGATGTCATACAAATGCACACTCAAGTATTTCTTGTTTATGCACCAACTCCGTCTCAATTCAAGCCTCCTTTCCATATCACCTATGTAATCATCTTTTCAACATTTTACGATCTGATACTGTAAAATGGTGTTTACTAATCCAACAATTTAGGGACCTATCTGCACTTATTTTCTGTGTTCTGCCTGTATTAGAAATGATGTGTCAGAGCAAACACTTCAAGTTGAACATGGGTCCTGCCCTCTGCTGTTTTAATTGCAGAGTGGACTTAAGTACAAAGCATGGGATGACATGATGACCTTCTATTCACATGGCAGCTTATTTCAGCGGATAGCTGACTTTCCTTTCCAACACTGCCATCCCAAGCCTGATTTTATGAACAGTTGTCTAGTGAGAATCTCTATAGCAAAAAAAGGCACCATATGCTAAGGGAAACTTCAGATTATAAAATAAAGCATTTGTCATTGGCAGCATGGGAGAGAAGATGCCAGATTTGGAAACAAGGTTTCAGGAGAGAACAGACATTACGTGCTCTGTTCAAGAGTCCATTGCATGAAAAAAGACAAAGATGTCAAGGCAACTTAAAATACTTTGACTAAATTCAAAAACTCTTGAGCAATGTCTATTCCAGATCCATAAATGTAGAGATCTGTATATTTATTCTATCTAATAAAAATAAGAACCATTTGTGTCAGGAATTGGTTTCAAAGCTCTTTATTTACATATCAGGACTATTGAAAGCCCTGGCAAATGTTGCCGATGTGAACAAACATAACTGGAATCCTGGGATGGGGACACCAGCATGGACAGTTGGAGATGTGGTCTCCTTACCATAAGTGGGTGGCCATGGCTGGCCCTGACACCAGCAGGGCTGGAGCCAGAGCCAGTAGCTGGTACCAGGGAATGCCACGCTGCTCCAGCTCACTCAGTGCTGTCACTGGGAGCTCTGATAGACACCTCGAGTCCCTCACAGATTTCAATAGCAGCTGAAACTCTTTTTGCTTTACAAGACCTGGCCTCGGTCTTTTAAGCAGACAACTCAGGAAGACCTCGAAGATCAAAATGCAACTAGATCAGGGCTACAGCTAAAACTAATGTGAAACTGAGTTGTTTCACCTCAAGGGACAAGCAGTTGCTTTGGGCTGAGAGAGGTAGGTAGTACCAATGACTTGGTCCTCTGAGAACTCTTTGTCTGGAATTATGGGTAAGAGATTTCATTTTTGCTTAGCAGTAAATTCTTGGTCACTCTTCTTATAAAGCTCTCTGCAAACACGTGGATGTTCAAAAACATGACAGCCAGTATTCCCAGGCAGAATCTGTACCCCAAGGCCCTAACCTTTCTCTGCAAAGACATTTGAAATAGGCTAAGGATGACAGAAACATGCTTAAATGAGTCTCACTTAGACCCTCAGTCAAATACCTCTGCAGAAGACACTAAGCTTATTGAATCCTTTTATGGCAGAAGTCTTACAGAGCTTACCTCAGGTCTAACAACATCCCCCGTGCTCAGAATCTCCAGGAAAGCTCCTTATTGCAATGCTCACTCACTGCGCTGTTCTGATATTCATGGTGTAAGTACTTAGATGGAAAATCCAGGGCATGCTGAGTTCTGCACACCAATTCAGTGTTCACGTAACTTAAATGAAATCTAAATCCTATACAAAAATCCATGTCTAATCCATTATTATTATGCCTGTATGATTATTACTGTTAACTGCTAAATACTATTCATTCAGTAACAAATCCCTTCATAGTCAAACAGCACATGGGGCATATGTACTTCAGATGTGCTCTCATTACTAATCTTTACTGTGGTTCTGTCCCCTCTTAATGTGCTTCCTGCCTCCTCCCCAGTCCTAATTAACCACCTCCCCAGAACTCCTTCATTTTTTATTCATTTCACATATGAAAGGTTCCTCTGTCACCTTCTCAGAACTCTCCTCATTGGCTTCCCATTCTCACTCCCTGGGACACATCCCTCTCACAGTAATTGTAAGCCAATAATTCACATGAAATCTTTGAGGTGATTGTATATATGGCACATAGCACAGATCAAAGAAACCAAGTGCTTCCAGCAGTGAAATAAGAGAGAGGAAATGGTCCTTCACTAAGTGGGTTTTATCTGTCAGAGAAGCCTGTCCCAGGTGCTGTGCCTGGTGGAATTATGCAAGTCCTTAAGGGTTAATATGTTGCAAAAAAGAAAACTCTATACATTTGCTTTATGCATCACTTCAAGGGTCTTTTGACACTGCTAAAAGAAGAAAACTTAGAGGTGATGTGGAATGTAAAAGGAAGCAAAGTTGCTTTTTAATCTTTCTTATACTGCTTTTCCAGCAAGTCAGCTAGGACCCATTTCTAGGAAATGCTTCCCTTGACTAAAAGGGCAGCTACAATTGCTCTACTTAATGGACTGTAATAAAACAAACTGCCTCCTATTAGCAAGAAGGATCATATAATCAGCTTTGTAATGCATTTTATTACAGAACATATAGCATCAGAATTTTCAAATGCAGTGGGGGGAAGTAATGTACAAAACAGTAGAAGTGGATGTCATATAATCACAAATGTACTGATAGTTTCCTTTCTCTCAAACACCAAGATATCAATGTTTCCTCTGTAAAGCCATCTTTTCCCACCTAAACCACATCATGAATTTCCACATTTTGCATCCTATTATCCACCAAAGCCACCATGCATCTTTTTAGACAAAGAGTAGCTTGCAGAACATTCCTTCCTTCTGAGGAACATGAACCTTTGGCAGGTGTAACGCTCCAAAACCAGTATGAGCATGGTTCAAATACTTGGACTATATATTATTGGATATTCCTCTCTCCCACTGACTTTGCTGTTGAGCTAGAGCTTCTCTGTATTTTTCTAGACTAACTCTGCCTGGTGTTAACATTGTAAATTAGGAACTCCTAAATTTCATCTGGCACTCCAGAATGGGTGCACCTTCAGTTAATGGGTATAATGTGCACACTTCTGCTGACAATAAATAGGAGCCTTCCCAATACTTTCATCAGGAACTGCAACTGTACACTGGACAGGAGTCAAGTATGGCTGACATATCTGTGACTTTCTTCCTTGAGAAACCAAATGTCACATTATTTATTTCACTCTGTAGGGCCTGAGTTTAATAGCATCTACTCAGTAGAATAACACACCAGTTCCCTTATTCAAGTAGACCTGCCTGAGGAAGGGGCCAGAGGTGGGTGTGAGAAGGGAGGAAGGCAGTGTTAGCTCAGTGCCCTCGGCTCACTGCCCACACTTGCACAGGGAGCGGGATGCAGAACTGCTGCAACTGTTACTGCACCCTATTCCTCTTAACCATTTGCTTATACCCCCCTCCAAACCTGTCTCCTATCTATGAACTTTGCATTGTTAATCACATTCCCATCACTCTTCCACTCAGTGAACTCTTTCTGTTGTTCCAGGCTGGTCACATCACCTGGGAAATGGGAGCTACAGCTGCTATGGAGTAGGAGCTTCAAGTTATCCTTATCCCTGCTTTCTGCTCCCTCCCCTTGCAGAGACTTGCAGAGCAGCAGCACCAGGGCAGCCCCAGCAGCCTGCACAGCTTCCCATCGCCTGCTCCACAGGGAAAATCACTGGCAGAGCTGTGTTTTTTCAAAGGGAAGCCTTGGTTTACACGGGGCTGATGGTTTTAACTGTAAGCCTGCTACTTCACTGCTCCTTGAAGACTAGATGTGGCCTGTGGTTTGCCACTAGACTTTCTACAAAGCTGGCCTGATCCAAATAAAATGTTTCTCCCACCGCAAGCTTCCAATGAAATTCACTTGTGGCATTTCTAACTCCATCTTTGGGAGTTCTCCTCTGTGTAGTGGACTGCGTGGGAAGTCAGGAAGCAGAAGGGGAGGTGAGGACAGAGAGAACATGCCAAGCCCCCTCTGCCTCCTGTTGGGGCTGACCCCCACAGTGTTAGAGCAGCTCCTCGCTCTGTAAGCTGGGAGCAGCTTACAGTGCAGACCCTCAGCTCAGTCCAGCTGGTGACTGTATTGTTTATACTTAACATGGACAACGCTGATTACATCATGATAGATGGTTTTCATTCACGTCCATGTTGGGGTAGTAAAATTGGTGTGGAACCAATACAGAATGATGTGGAAATTCCTACAAAAGTCAAATTGGGTGCCAGTTACAAATGATTTCCAGAAAAGCTGGAAAGTACAGAGTGTAAGTATAATTTTTGTCTTTTTTTGGTATTTATTCAAGTGTAAAACATGTGGACTCTTGCCTGAATTCTTCTCCGTGTCCAGATTTCCACCAACCAATTATCATTTCTCAGATAGTTCTGCTACTTGGATCTACGTTGATTGTGGGGTTTTTGTTTCAAACAATATTCAATTTAGACTGGGACACATTTTTAAATGTTACTGGTGACTAAAAATATTTTCCCTGTTACCCAGTAAAACACAGTGAAGCCTCAGTTCTAGTTTCAAAATTATATATATCTGTACATATGTATTTCTCCATTAGCTGGCGAGGAATAAATTTGCTGAACAGTGAGGGTCAGGGCTTTGCCAGCAGCTGAAATGTGTTATTTATCAGCAGATCATTACAGTCAGCACTGCACAGCATGTGAACTTCCTCACACCCCTCTGCCAAAGCTCCCCACATGGCTGACCTGCCTGCTGACTTGAGCTTCAAGGAGCTTCCAGTCTCCATCTGGAGATTCAATCTCAGTGCACTGCTTGTGTCTATGTGATAGCCCCACTTTTCCTTTCCCTTGGCCCCAGCACAGGAAAGTAAAACCCTAAAGGCCTGAATGGGGACAAAGTTTCTCTACAGAAAGCCCTGCTCTCCCTCACTGATTTGAGCGGGAGAAGCCCAGGCTCTGACAGCCACCCCCTCTGTTTATCTTGGCAATAATATGAGTTGTTCAGCACACAACTGTACAGACTTCTGTAAGTTGTAATGCCTGTAATTTAAATATTTTGTGTGTCCAGGCAGTGACTGCCATTTCTAAATGTTCCAATAGAGGGGATCTCTAGGAGGAAGAAAAGTCAATTGATTTGCTTTTAAAATCTGGGGTACTGTAATACCAAAGGGTTCAAAAATTAACCTTCCTTAAAATACTGTGTGTTTTAGTCCTTGAGTCCCTTTTTTTTTTCCCCTATCCCATTTTTAAGAACTTTTCAGGCAATGAGGACACCTGAAATTTTTGAAATCAGAGATGTCCAGAAAATCAAAGTCTTTGTCCATTTTCTTCTTATTAGAACAGGTTTCCTAAAATATCATCCAATGAATATAGAGAGATATTTTAAAAGGCCCTGAAACCTTGTTTATGTTCAGAATTTTATCTTGGAGTTTGAGCTTTTACAGGTTATTAGAGTTATCATTTGATTAGAACCAAATTACATGTCCAGGTTATACAAAAAGAGCTGTGTCTGTCTCCAGGAGATGAAGAGTAACTGGGCTCTGCTACCATACCTGAGTAGAATGCAACTGAGAAAATGAAGGTACCAGGAAACTCTAAAATTCAATACACAGACACATTGATGGCTATTTCTACAGTGGAGACAGCACTCAGGCTGGATTTAGCTCTGGACACTTTATGAAACAAGTACTTCCAGTCTGAGGTGGTGAGACTGCTTCAAAGAGACCTGAGAAAGGCAGCTACAGAGGAAAAGCACATCAATGTTTTACATCAGTCTACACGTGTGAAATGTGACGTTAAAGCGTCTGAAGCCCTTCCGGGAAGAATTTTAGGGACTCACAAACTGAGAAGATTAAAAGCACAGATTTGGGAATTTAAAACAAGAAAATATTTTATATTCTTTAAGAAAATGTAGAAGTCAAGAAAAGGCAAGCAGAGTCTGAGCAGGGAGAAGCTGATTATGTGAGGCAGACGAAGAAGAGAAGAGCAGTATCCTGGTTTTGTCAAACTGGAATTGCTCAAGACAGCCAGTTTTACAAAGGCTGAAGTCCCATTCTCACTGCTTCTTCCTTCATCTCAAAAGTTTCATGTATTTTTTGACTTGCCTAGACCTAACACATATCAATCTCAGAATAAGACATGCAAAGAGCTTTGCTGTCACCTTGCCTAGACTTATATCACACCATCCTTTCATGCCTGTGCAGGAGATAGAAAGGAAACTCCCTGGAGACTTCCTTCAATGCCACAGAACAGTGCTTGGCAACAAGGACTTGAACTTGAACTTGAACTGATCTGAGAGCCTTTCAGCTTTTAAAATTATTTATAATTATAAAAAATTATCTTTATATATTATATAAAATATATATTATATATATTACAAAAACCTTTCCAACAATAAAAATTTATTTATAATTAATAAATACTTCCTAAATAATCATAATTCACTGATAATATTATTTACTAATAAAATCATAATAATAAATAATAAAAATTATAATATTATATTAATATTAATAAGCAGTGGTCATCTAAATAATCCCAAAGAAATTGAAAATCCAATGTGATGCACTGACCAAAGTACAGTCACAGATGGGAAGGACAGAAGTGAGTGTCCTTAGAGCATATGATGCAGAAGGAACAGAAAGAATGTTACTATTGTAGCATTTGGAATTAAAACTCTGCTCTTACACATCCTTGAATGCTTCTGCAGTGAGTCTTATTTTAGAGGGACTCATCTGAATTCAAGGTTTTCCCAGCAGGGGGATTGATTATACAATGATGGAGCTTTTTCAGGCCTAGCAAGTCTTAGAAATATTTAGCAAATGCATTAAAAACCAATGTCAAGTATCTTGTCCTGCACTACTGAAGATTAAGTTTGTTTCAACAATGTGCTTCTCTGTGATGTTTTAAAATAACACTTAGTAGTAGCTGATTTTAAAAAATCATCCTCATGAGATCCCCCTGCTCATGAGTCTACTTTTCTTTTTTCTTCTGCAACTCCTCCTGGGCCCGTCCAGGCAGACGCATTAGTGAAACAACTGGGTAATACATTAAGTAGAGAAGATTCAGAGCTTGGTGCTTTTGACAGATATACAGACTAGACAGACACAAGTCTGAGAGCTCAGTACCTTCCACTGACAAAAACCCACCTCTGTAGCCGGGAATTTTAAATGTGCCACAAAGACTTATCACTTATAAGACTTATAACTTAGTTAGTTAGTTAGTAAAAATCACCTAACAAGGTGCCAAGCACTTCTGCACTAAGAAAGCTAAGGCTTTAGTGCTACACAGTTTTCTAAAGAAATTCCCTGAAACCCATACTTGAAATTTCCCATAGACTCCAAGAAGTGCAAACAATAATCATAGTGAATCAAACCACAAAAACATTCTTATTTCGGTGCTGTGACAAGTAGATAAATATATTCATAAGCTTAGTAAAAAAGCTTGAAAAATAAAAGCCAGATTCTTATGCTAATGTCTACCAAATATACTCATTATATGACAGAAAAGCAGATTAATTTTCACCAAAAGCAACACAGAAAAATTACTCTTGGATATTACTATGCCTGCTACATCCAACAGTTGGCTGGGTGAATTTGGTTTACGAGTCACATGGAGTTATTCTGCTGGCAACACAAAATTCACACTGGTGATCAACACCTCATGTTAGCAATTACAGAAAAAATGGTCACCCTTGCAATAGAGTCTTGTTTAAAGCATGAGAAAAGGAACAGATTACTCCCTACCTTCTCTGCATCTTGCTCAAAAAGCCGGAGTTGAAAGCACTGGTCCAGTTTCAACTTGCGGACATGCCACATCTGATGCAAGTGTTGCCGGGTAGAATGCAGTTTGTCCAAAAGGCTGGTGATCTTTGGCACGAGACTTTGAAAATCTGCACTTCCAGGAATGCAGTTCCTACCAGAAAAACCATCACTGGATCTTATGCATTGTAATAACCTCTGGCCCTCACGATCCAGTTCTTCCACAGGAGCTTTAATCACTTTTTTCTTAAGCTGTGTGTGCTCATCAATCAGCCTTCTTGAGCCCTCAACGTCAACTGGAAACTCTTTCCTAGCCAACATTTCCTGGAGATCCTCCAGCCTCGATAATAAATGGATGGCACTGTTGAAAAACTCTTCCAAGGAAACTCGCAGCTCTATCCATTCATCGTGGTTGTAATCCAAAGACCCTTCAAACTCATCTGTCAGTTGAGAAGGATCCACAAGCTTTGCCAGGCCTTCCACAGACACCATACTTGTCTAAGGAAGGGAAAAGGACAGCATTTAAATCAGGGACCATCCAATCAGAATTAACAGCACAACCCATAAACAGCATGGAGCGAGTATTTTTCTCATCAATCTATAACTGAAGGAACATTGTAAAGGATGTCAAGGACTGTGCTTAATTTTGATACATTAATTGGACAGAAAAATTTGCTTCTAATGGTATGTAGTTAGTTAGTTAGTTAGTTAGTTAGTTAGTTAGTTAGTTAGTTAGTTAGTTAGTTAGTTAGTTAGTTAGTTATTAAAAGATGTGATATATACTGGAATAATGCCTATCTTTTTCATCTGGCCTGACTATAGTGAAAATGTTTCTGCCAGAGATTTCCTCAGCCCATTTGGACACTGAAGACTTCTTACTGCAGCTTTTGGATATCTGGACATGGTTGTTCACTAAATGGGTCCATGGCCTTGCAGGCACTCTGCTACTTGTGTTACACCACAGCTAGCAGCTACACAGAAGCAAAAGTTTCAGGTATATGAACTGAAGCAGATATTGCAAACTGCCTTAACAGTTGGGTTTCTTATTCCAAATTATTCCAGTTGGCTTTTTGCCACTCTTTCATATTAGCAATTTCTAATGTAATTAGGCTAAAATCAATGTGAAAGTGAAATGTCATTGAAGTATTAACAGCTAGAATTTATTGCCAATAGAAAGTACTGCTCACGAATCATATACAATCAATGAGAAATGATTTTAATTCATTCAGACTCAGTAACTGGTGATAGAGAAAAGCACTGGGTGTCTGGAAAGCAGATTACAGTTTAAGGACACTGCAACTGATAGCTTTTCCCATTTGTTCTAGACAAAATACTTCTTTCTGAAATTAGGAGCATAGGGTTTCATATGTAACTCGAGATTTTCAGCGCTCTCATGTTAACACCCAAGCTGGCAGCCCTTAAAGGCCTTTCTCTTCATCAGTGACTGCACATCTATCCCCTAAAGATCAGGCCTCTAAAGAATGTCAGAGCTTGTGCTCTTCAGAAATGGAGGCACCCAATAATCACAGCACTCTTGTAGAAGTCGTCTACAAAGAAAAACACCTAAAATCCTGACCATAATCCTAAATTATGTCCAAAATAGTAGGCTAGCCACTGGTTAAAGGTTAATACCAGGCTTTTTCTTCCAGTTTGTATCCATCCAAAAATATCAGGCATTCTGCAATGTATCAAAATTGAGATTGTATTGAACTTAAGCTCAGGAGAAAGATTATTTTTAAATGTTCTTGCAATATTCCTTGCTTTGAGGAAAAGGGAGAAGAGTGGGAAGAGCAAACAAACATTGGGAACCTCCTGACCTGGACACTGAAACCTTGAAGATAATTCAGCTTAGAGTTTAAATGCCTGTAAGGGAAATACTTCATGGCTAACACTTGGGCATTCCCCTGCAGTCTGTCAGGCTAATGGAAACATTACTCTAATCATGCAGAGAATTTGACATTATGAGACAGTAGAAAGGCTTTTCATTTCTCAAATTCGGCAGAAATTTTCTTTATTCAGGTTTGATCTTTTACATAGTTCTTCAAACTGTAATGAAAGCATTTTTAGTGAGGCAGGTAGGTGCTTACTGTTTCCTAGGCATTGCTCATCCTTCTTTTTGAAATCAATTTTAAAAGTGCTGTCCACTGTTCAGCCTCTTTCAGCAGGAGAAGGAAAATAGTCTTGAAGGCACCTCTGAATTAATGCTAAATAAGCTGCCTGATCCATTCCTCAAAGTGACAGAAAACTTTGGAATCCACATACATCAAACAAGCATTTTTCTTTCTCTCTCTGGGTGAAGATCTATGTACATGCTTCACTCTGGACTGTGACACAGAAACACTATGCCAGAATCTCACTCCCCAAATTCCAGCTCATCAGAGTCCACTAAGGGTCCCACAGTGCCCTGGCACACACATAATGCTTCCTTTAGCTCAAAAGAGAAATCTGGCCCTAAAAGAATTCTTTCAATAGAAGTTCCTTGACTGTGCTGGGTATATTGCAGGGCGGACCACAGCTTAGGAAATCTTTGTTTGAATCATGGAATTGAAGGACTCAAACCATTCTATGATTCTGAGTGTCTGCAGGTGGTCCAATGCACAGTGAAAGCAATGACTCTCCTCCTCCAGCCCAAAAATTTGTGAACCATTGGACACCCATGTGAACAGCCCTGCAGACAGACTAAGGTTCAAAGGCAATGATAACACACACAAAATGAAAATACCCTTAATGCGTTCCAGCATGCACAGCAAACAAATCCAGAGCTTTTTAAACAATACAGACTCAGAGCTGTGAACACGAAGCATAACTTGGTCACAGTTTACTCTTTGCTATCATCACAACAATTCCATATAATAAAATATATGTCAAGCCTCCAGGAGGCATTTATTAATTTTAAAACCAAACAAATCTTGTAAAAATACATACTTGAACTCTGTTACTTTATCTTTCTTCAAAGGTACCAAGGAGTGTAAAGACTTATCAAAGCAAAATTTATGAGTTGACCAGATTTTGTGAAACAGGGGTGAAAATTTACAAGCACTTAACATAATAACAAAAATATGTGTTAATGAGTAACCCCAATCTAATTCCCCACAGCAATTCAAGGGTCCTTGCAAGAACAGGTGGAAAATAAGGACACATTTATATCACACTGACTTCAACAAAACTTAAATATATACTTAAATACAGTCTTCCATTTCAGTAAAAGTCAAGAGCTATAGCCAAATTCTCTTCTGCATTCCAGAAATCTCTGTGTCTCTCTGAATTAATGGATTGGTAAAACAGCCAACAATATAAGTGTTTTTCAGTGAATTATTAAAAAACAACACAATGACTAAGTCATGGTGTGGCATGATTAATGTATGAGCACTTCATGCACCTGAATTTCAACTTCTTTTTGGGCAAGAAGCTGAAATTCACAGAAAACTGAAGTGCTACAGAGAATACAGCTGGTTTGTCTTCATCAACAACAAAGTTAGTGAAATTCCCCTTAATTATGCAGTAATTACATACTGGTTACTTCTCAAAGGACATGCCTGAGGCACCTTACCCTTCACAAAAGTTGCTAATGCTATCCCTGAACTGTAAATCTCAATGAAATGAAAGAGGTGAAAATTTAGCAAATATCTTTTACATAAAAACAGCCACTAGTGGAAGTTGGGTAGAGGTAAACTAACAAACTCACATATTTGCATCTACAAAACTGTATCTTTAGCATTTTGATGGATTTGGTGTTGTAGGTTTTTTTTTGGTTTTTTCTATGAGAAACAAAGGAAAGACTTAATGCAACATCACCAAAAAAAAAACCCACAGAAAAAAAAATCCCTCAGCAAAATGGATTGTGTGAACCTCTGGGATGAAACATGCAACTCATTTCAACAGTGTGCTCAGAAAACAACCTGATGCCAGGGCATCAACCCACTTCTGCCCTCAGGTATATTTTTGGCTTTTAATCACAGGGGGTTTTTACCTGAAGAAAAGTTCTTATCAGAAATGACGCTTCACAATTCATTTCTACATGGCTCTCACCTCAAAGATGAACTTGGAACTGCCGAAGTTTGTTTTCTGCTTCTGCCAAAAATTATCAGGTTTTATAATCAGCGCAACATGAATCTCAGCAGGAAAGGCTTCTTGAAGGGTTTTTAGGAGAGGCTTGATCAAATCCCATTTGGATCCCCGCATATCGATAATAACAGTGAATCCTCGTTTGCAAACATCTTCACTGCAGGAATAAAAGCACATCATGATAATGAATATTGTGGGCAGCCACAGTGAGAATTAGCTTTTGTTGCTGGTGTTTGGTTCTTCAGAGCAAAGCAAGGAATGATTAACATAAAGGACAAGAGATAGTACAGTATAAAGGCTATAAGAAAGATCATATTAAATTGACTATAATTTAATTTACATTAAATGCAAGGATCTAGATTACAGTTTAATCTCTACTTTTCCAAACACATGTAATTCAAATATTCACTAAAAAGCATACATACTTTCACACAATTTGAAACAGAATCAAATACATCTGTATAGAAGCTCTTTATGTGTACATACAATGGATTCTGCTTTCGAAATATTGAACCCAGCCAAAGTCAACAAGCAGGGTCCTGTGCCTTACCAGCCTTACCAGCCACTTTTAAATTTGGGTGCCTTCATTTTCAGAGGCCCCTTCAAAAAGTTTAACTTCCAGAAAAGTGTCATGTCCAGAAAAATGCCTTGTAATTACTCCCTGTCAAGAAGGCCCTTGTGACTCAGCATGTACGCTGTAATCACTGGGGCCCTTTTCCCTCATGATTGATCTTACAAATGCTGAAAGACCTTTTTCAATCTGCAGTCAGACTTTTCCCCCAGCCCATGCTCCTCCCTTCTCAGAAGTCCCAGGCAGCTATCTGGCCTGGTCACTGGCAATGCATGTGCCTAACAACACCACAGCATTCCCTTGCAAACACATCTCTTCTTTTTCCTCACAAGGAGAGAGGAAATAGAACAAAAGACATTTCAAGTCAAGTCTGTACAGCTTTCAGCATAACTTTTCAAGGGACATAGTAGTATTAATCCTCAGAAAAAGAGGTATGGGTATAATGTAGAAATTGTAAAACTGTTAAGACTCCAAAGAAATATTCCCAATGCACAAACACACAGAAAGATTTTCACTCTTAAACATCTTTAAACACTCTTTCTGATAATAAGATCCATCTCCTACATATTCAATGGAAAACAGCTCTATAAAGCATATAACTAGGTTTCTGGGCTGGAACAAGGACAGGAATATACTTCAGAGGAGGCACGCTGGATGGATGTATTTTGAGAGTTTGCTAATGTGAGCAGTCTCAGCATAGTACCAGACAGGAGCACTCAGAGACAACAAGCTTGGTCCTCTGCCTTAACATTACTGGTGCATCCAGAGCACACTGCATACAACAGCCAGTGCAAAGAAAAACAAGGAAGACCAGGCATTTCCAAACTGTCAGGAATACAGATATTTTTATTCTCCTTTTACCTAGTGCTGAAAGGTCAGACATCTGATCCTTTCATAACTAAGGCCAAAAAAAAGGCTGTAAAAGAAGCTTTGTTGGGGGTGTTACCACCTCTTGCCTTTTGGAACAAGAGTTGAGACAAGGAAGCAAATCAGAAAGCAATGAATAGAAAGGGGTTTGTGTTTTGTGTTATTTTTCCTTTTTTTTTTTCTTGCAAAGCTTTAAAGGATCCTTCAGGAACTTCTGCCAAATCACTGATCCCTGTTATCCTGAATACACTTTCCCAAGGATTTCTTCAAACACAAAGAGATGCAGGAGCCATACAGACACATGGAAAGCCCCAAGAGAGGACAAGTAACAGGTAAGCGCAATCTGTCTTTTCTGATATAAATAAATAAATATACCACCACCATCCACTGCAAGCACAGCAAGGTATAGAGAGTATCAGCTTCATTCCAACTCCCCTCACCACTGCCAACCTGCCAACTTGCCTAATCTGATGTAAAACAATAAGTAAATACTTACTGATAAAACCTGTTTCAGTAAGCAGAACAGGAATGTCCTAGAAGACTGAAATCTTTTGTTTATGAACCTGAAGTCTTGGACACAAACAGATGCAAAGGCAAACTCTAGCTGTAGAGCAAAGGCAGTGTGATACCTTGGCACCCTGGATTATGTACCACCATGACTATAAGTTCAGCCTACATTAAAACAGATATTCCAGACAGGGAACCAAGAAATGTCAATGCAGGCTGGAGTCTGACTGCTGAAGGTTTGCAGCCTCTCCAGGCCTGTGAGGAGCAGAGAAGCAGTGCAGGGAGCAGGCAGTACCGCCACCCACTCCCATCAGCACATGATGCCTAAGCATGTGTGTGTAAAAAAATGCTCCAAAACACCCCAAACTCCTACTATCCTGCCTCTGGAGACTTCACAGCAGGTTTTCAGTAGAAGAACAAATGGCAATGATTCCCCAGATTTTTCTGGTGGACACAGGAGAATGGTCACTGATCCTGACGACCATTCCCAGGCTGGGAATGCTTTCTGATTCTTTCCCTGGAACAAGCAGTTATTTGCTACCAGCACTATCCACAATCCTTGCAACTTGACCAAATTTCCAACAGGCTTAGTACATTTTCCAGTATAAAAATGATGGGAAAGAGGGGCGGAAAGGGAGGAAAGGAAGAAGAATAATCACAGAATTCTTATGCTCAAAACATATCAACATGTAAGCACTCTTACACCAATAATACAGAACTCCAAACAATGCTCTTTATTATAAAGACAATTTCCCTACTTCATTCATCACATAGGCATGTAAACTCCTGTATAAAATATAAAAGTGCTAAAGAGGATGCCCCTTTTCAATTGTAGTGCAGGAAACATACAAATGGACAGTATTCATCCTTTCGAGAAAATCCAACTCTATTTCAAGAGTATTGGTGACATTCTTGCAGAAGTAATTCTGCTTGCAAATTATTTCTTTAATGTGATGAATGGTACTAACCTGTAACAAGATCTGTGGCTCTTTAGTCTCATCTACATAATTTGATTCCCCCAGCACAGGGATAACTCCACATTGCTCTGACTTTTTTCAGAAAATTAGCACCTGATTTCTAAACCTGCTTGTCAAAAGCTATTTTTTAATGGTGTTTAAACTGTTGCAAGACAGAAAGCTGCCTGCTCATAATTTCTACTTTCAGTTGCAGAGCTTGCTACAGAGAGGGTGCCTTAGAGAGCACTTACCCTGCACCAACAGGTAGCCAGATTCTAATCAGGTACTAATATCTCAAAGAAAGGCTTGTGAGATAAGAAAACTATTTAGAGTGTAACCTCTTCAGGACAGGGACCATCTGCCATGCTGTGTTTGTTTAAGGAGCCTGCCTTGCTGGAGGTCTTCAGCTACCTATATTCATACCAGAGTCTTCAGCTGCCTGGAATAAATTCCAATAAATTACTTTTCAGGAAACCATAAATGCAAATCCAGGGAATTAAAAATAATGGGTAATAATGGTCTGCAAGACCAAAACTGAACACGGATGTGAAAGCACAAAAGGCTCACATAATTGTGGGGCAATTTATTTTAAAAAGAAGTTGTAATATCCAAATATTTCCAACTATTGACAGCATCCTAAAAAAGTTGGCCTAGACATAATGAAGCTCTGATAAGCTCTGGTGGGGCAATCTGGGACAATCTGTCATCTCTGACAGTCACTTTTCTTCCGTTACCTCAGCATGGATTGAGGAAATGATGCGAGGCTCCTTCTGAATGGACCAGCCATGCTTATTAACTTTATTGCTTAAAAGCAACAACCCAAACCATTCCCAATTTAGCAATTGATCGGGAAAAGCAGCAATCAAGCTTCCTCCACATTTCCCAAGCAAGACATGCCTTATTCCTAGCTCCCAGGATGATACATCAATACACATATCTATTACACACAAGTAACCACTTTAGTATGGCAATTAATGTTGATTGTGCTGCTTAATTTTTTTCCGGTATTGATATTTGACCAGAAACTGGAAAAAACACTCAAATCAAGGTATTTGGACAATCCATCAGCCTTTTGGCTGTGCTCATCTGGACTAGATTTGCAATGGTGAGCAGAAATTATTTGATAGTTGATAAGTCATTTCAGTTGCTCCACTGCTTTTAAGCAAAGAACATCTTCTAAGTCTAATAAAAATACCCAAGAGTATTTGTGAAAATAATACTTCTGATCTGGATTAAAAAAAAAAGAGAGTACAATTGAAACTCAGAAGCAGATGTGATAATTTTGTCAAAATAAATGCCTCTATTTTGGTTTCTAGGGTACTTTCATAAGGTTATTTTCTCAAATTTCCTCCTTAATTCAGGCACGCTCTAAATTGTATTTTCTTTGGCAAGAGCTGGGTCACTGGGTACCAAATAAATTTAAGGACTTCATGCTTTCTGATTAATCTTTCAGATACCTATTGATTATGTGTATTTTTCACCCTTATGGTTTGGCCCAAGCTTCTGGCATTTGGAAGCTTCAGCACTCGATTAGCTGAAATAACATAATATCTGCATTCCCATTTTGCAGTCATGAGTTAATGATGAAGCAGCACATTTAGCATTCCTGTTGGACCACCAAAAGCCCAGCTCTGACATGTCCAGCATCTCATTCTAAATATGATTTGTTAAAAGGGAGAGCAAGGTCTCTTTTGAGGCAGGTCAGCATAACCTTGTCAGGAGACACTGTCAGAATAACAAGTAGCTCTTCAGGCATCAATGCATAAGAGCAAAATCTGCAGGAAATTAATTATTTTTGAGATCACCCTTCCTTTGATAAATGTGGCTGTAGTCAGCCAATTGGTTCACAAGCTGAGGGTGGAAAAGGGGGAGGGAGAGGAGAAAAGCAGGTATGTAAAAGCTTCCAAGCACAAACTGTTATCCCAAAGGTCTCATTTCATATGAGAACTTACTAACTCTGCTGCCTAGCTTCCATATCAAAATGCACCAAGGATCACTTCAGTGATTTATGTGTTAATATTTTTGATTAATTGGAAATTTTTATTCATTTTGTGTGTGGTTTGTTTACTCAGCTTGGAAATAAAACTAGACAGAGAGGTTCATAATCAGCATCACTTACAGACTTTCATTCTTTGGTTTCAAATCACCACGTTGAGCCTGAAGTTCACCTTGTCAATAGAAACAGTCAGTACCTGTATTCATAATTTACTTTCTAGTACATTTAAAGGACCAGATAAAGCAATTTTTAGTAGACCTGTTTTCCAAGCACTCCTGAACCAGCATTATTTATTAAAATCCTTTGCTCTATTTAATACTTCTCAGCAAATGGTACCTTGCTTATTAACCCAGTTAAGAAATGTGTTCCTGTGCTGTCAGTCTGAGCTGTCACCCACATCCCAGTGACAGTGGCTGCTCAGCAGCATGAGACAGACTGTCTTTTCAGAGATCCTGGGACACTCGTGACTCCTAATCCTCACATCTCCCTTCTGTGCTGCTATATCAGACACCAGGGGAGGAACTTAGTGATGCACAACCCAAGAGCACCATCACTCTGGATGCAATTCACAGCAAGCTCCCACCAGAGAACTTCAGCTACCTAAAAGACTGTAGGTGGACAATCATCATCCTAGATTTTCCTTCTTACATTTTTGAACTTGGTTTCACAATGCTTTTTTACAATTAGAGAAGAAACAGCCACCCAGACTCCACTTCCAATTAATCCTTTCTTCCTTACTGTGACCTAAATTCGTTTACTCTCTTTCAGCACTGGAAAGGAATTGCTCACTGTCACTTTTCTTTTTTAAAAAGAGAGAGAAAGAAAGAAATCAAAGCCAGTTTCACAGTGGCTGGAGCTGGACATAAAGCAGTGATCTAGAGAAATTTCAGTGCAAAAAGACTTGGAACCAGTGAGGTCCAGGCAAAGGCAGACCTCCTGTCTCTGGTTTCCAGCCACTGCTCTTAGGGGACATGAGGTGTGTCTGAGAATGGCACAAGAATGCAGATGTGTGGGCTGCACAACATCCACATTCAACCCCTGCCTCTGGCCCCAAGACAACAGGAAGGGAACAGAAAGGCAGAAAAATCCCATATACTGCAGCAGGAGCTGACTGGTGCCAGATGGGTTCTCCTGATATTCTCAAGCAAGTAACTCATTTTGGTATTCAATTTTTACATCTAAAAAAAATGGCTCTGAACTCCAAGAAATTCTGTTGTAAAATGATGAAAGGTAGGAAGAACAGACACCACCTAGGTGTAAGAAAAGCTTTTTCCAATATGTAACCGTGATTCCATGAGAGCCTGAGGGTCATTCTGAGAGGTTCAGGTCCCACTGGCATCTCTGTCAGGGTTCAGCAGGGCTGTGTGGAGCTCTCTTCTACCCAGGTAAAGATCCTGATCTGCATTGTTACAATCCAGACCAGAATTGGGACCCAAAGCTCTGCAGGCATTTGGCCTCCTATTTAATTGAGCAAATAAACACTATTTGAGAAGCTTCCTGTCTTCATTCAAATAGCAAAGATATAAAACACAGCTGTGTCCAAAAAAATGCATGATCGCAGCTGTTAAAGCCAAATCTGGAGGACAAATGCTATAATTTTTCACATTCCTGTTAAGTTTCTGCTGGTAAATGATGCCTTCATCTAAACCCATTTACCCTCTTCCCCTTTTGTTGCTGGATGTCTACTATATTTGGATCAATATCTGGCAGGTCTTCCTTGAAACAGCTGCTGAGATAAATATGAAATTAATCAGGGCTTTGTTTTTGTTAAAGCAGGGCTACATTTAAAGATTTGTTACTACAACAAAGAAATATTTGAACAGTAAGTACCATTCAACTGTCTCTTGAGCATTTAAAGTCTTGCATTTGAGATGATTTAGCAGAAACAAAACAAAAATGCTTTACCAAATGAAAATTATATGTTGTTGACATTTGCTGGAAAAAAATAAATATTAGGGTTGTGTTGAAATAGAAACACACCATTCTTGAAAAGGTTTGGATGAAGAGAGGCTATTGGAAGTTTGAAGACTCAAATCCATTGGATTCCAGAGGATAAATAAATATATAAAGCTGTGCTAAGCACAGCCAAACTACTAAGATTCAGAAAATAAATGGATCTTTCTGCCTGTACTATGAGTTTCTTTCACAGTTCAAGCAAGGAGACCGTGAAGGTTATTTCACATGCTGTCACTGTGAAGTTTAGTCTATGGTCAGCACTGCCAGATTTTCACATGAGGAAAGGGATTCTTCATTTGGGCAACGAGTGCTTGGGCTCTCAGACACGGCATCCTCATCTATTCATTCTCAACATCAGTGACTTAACAAGGGGAATGGTGCAGGGTGAACAGCTCCAGGAATTCCAGTCAGTGCCATAAAACAGTCACCCCAGAGGGGAAAGCCTCCAGATTGCAAATACATACATTTCCTTGAAACACCTTGTGGGAGGCAGAGAAACCCATAGGGGAAAGACCTTTACAGCATAAAGAAGTCTGCAAACATGTTCAGCTCATGCAAAGAATGATTAATGTAGGTCTAGACAGTTAACAGCAGCACCTGGTAAAATCCAGTAATGTCCACAGGCAGACACCATGCCAAATTCCTTCCTGATGCAGGCAGGTATAACCACTCTGGGACTTGCACATTTGATCCAGAGCTCAACTGAGCTCAGAGATGACAAGAGGGAAAAAAACCTTTTCAAAGATGGTAAAATCACTTTTTCTACATAGTACTGACATCTCTTGCAGCAAGCACTCGTCAGTTCCCATACCCTGCTCCTGGCAATGAAGGAGAGCAATGCACACCCATTTACTGAGGAACTGTAATTAAAATAAGGAACTGGGGAGAGAAGATGAGATGCTTCACATCAATTCAAAGTAAGATATTTCATAATGAGTGCAGGTTCTCATGAAAGTATTATTGAATTTAAAACTGAAAAAAGGCTTTTGTAAGAGCAAAATATTCTGGTTTACCTTTGCAGATGATTTTTTCCCCCATTTTTTCCTTTTTTTGGATCAGTCTACTCAAAAAAAAAAAAGGACAAAAACTTTGAATTTTATCAAAATATTTTGACTGATGTAACATTTTAGAGGCATGTTTGTAGGAAATTTCTAAATCTTTTGGATTTTTCCTCACTTAAAAACTTGCACTTCAAAATAGCAGATCCTTCCACAACTATCTTAGCTTCTGCCTATTTGCAGTGCAGAGTTCACCATGAGATTCACTTTGCACTTTATGTCTTCTAAGCAAAAATGGCATAACTATTCATTAAGACTTACAGGATTTTTGCCAGAATCCACAGACATAAGGGAAAATGCTGGATTCCAGTGCATCTGTCAGGAGGCACGGTTGAAACCCAGAAACACTCCATGGTCTGCTTAGATACACTACAAGAAATTCAGTTCTTTTTAGAATTGCACAATTAAAAAGCTGATGCCTCTTTTTTCCCTAGGCTGGACACTGAGGACTGACCATGACTAATAAATGAGTGGTACTCTTTTTTTTTTTTTTTTTCTTTTTGAGCTCCACCCATACACAAAGAAAGCAGGTCTTTGTAGGCACAATGATTTACCTAAAATAGTTTACTTATCAGATAGATGCTTCCTGCCATGCCAGGCTGGTTGAAGGCTGCCTGTTGTATTACATCCAGAAGGACTTGCTCTGAAGCTACAAAATCAATCAATGTTTTAAGACACACTTGCAAAATCAATTTTTGTGTATTCATTCATACAGCAGACTTTACTCATTCTTTCAAAAAACCGTGATGGCCTTGAGAGCAGAAGAATTCCGTTTTACAGAGTCCTCAGGAGACAGGGGAAACTGATGAGTTATTCTCAACCCAGCTCCAAAACCTCTAGCTCACATCCAATTTATTCTGAATCTGCCTTCTAGAAAGGCCAGGCTCTCTCACTGTGTCTAGCAAGAGGGGCAAAGCCATGCCAAGGAAGCTATTGGATGTATCACCCCTTTCTACATGTGCAGACATAAATGGGGGGGAGATCAAAATCACTGGAGCTGACTGAGCACAAAGAGGTTGATAACTCAGTATTTCAAAGGTAGTAGAAGACCCAAAAGACACCATTGACACCATGAGTGAGAAAGCTGAATCTAAAAAGCTTCTGGAAAGCAAAAATGAATCCAACAGTCAAAACCCTGGCAATAAATGTGCAAACCACAGGTGAGTCACTCTGTGAACTAACATTCTCTGAGTGTCTTCCCAAGATCACTTAAGGTATTTCTCCAGCCTCAGATAATCTCATCTTTGCAGGAGACTGAGCTCCTCAGGTGCCAGTGTGTGGTCTCCTCAGGTTTACCATCCCTCAGGCCAGGCACTGTCCCACCCTGATGGGAACTCACACGTTGCTGTCACAGAAATGCAGTTTTAATGTTGCTTCCCTTACAATCCTGAACTTTCAGCATGATTGCAAATAATTTCAGTTCTCCATCAGTATCTCTGCCTATCAGTCACTGATAACTGGAAAAACGAGAGGAACTCTTTTATCAGCTAAAGCAGGTTCAGATAAATGCTCTGAAAAGTAATTGCCCAGTTTCAACTGCCTGCTCCCTGTTCCTTATTAGCTATATTGCTTCTCTATCAAAAGCACAATAAAACTTCACTGGCAAATCCATCTACAAGTGCCACATGTGAATGATCATCAACCTATTCATCTCAGAAACTACATATCCTAGGTGGTGCTTTTCCTGCTGACAGACCTGAAAATTATATTGACAAATTAACATATGCCAGGTTAGTAATGATAGGAATCTGCTAGTCAGAGAACTTACAATTTATTGTAGATGTCAGCAAGCCCACAGTAATGAAAATCAGACAGAGCTGATTCTTGAAATACTGCACCTAAGGATATTGGCCTAATACTGAGCCACTCATTTGGCCTGGAACAGGCACATCAAACACACATCAGGCCACATCTATTCCACCAGACTAATGGGCTTCCTACCTGTGAGTTAAGCTAATGCCAGTATAACATCCTGTGCAGAAATGGGCCCAGTGTGGCGGGTTTCTGTAGCAAGTTGAACAACCATAGCTACCCCTTCCCCTCTCTGCCAGAAACAAGTTATGAGGACCAACAGAACCAATTTCACAGCTGCTCTGCAAACCCTTAGCCTCACACTGGACACATCCCCCAATTTAAGAAAAGCCTATGGCATGTGAGTCCCTGATACTGAGATAACACAAATATATGTAGCTATTTTCCTTGCAATTATAGCTTCACAAGTTATGCATTTTTTTACACCTGGCTGGAGCACTGTAGTCCAAGGGATGGACTGAATCAGGTGAAGCTCGTTGGGTTATTCACCCTCTTCTTGTGCATGATACCACACTTCTCTTTGTTGAAGCCACTGCATTCTTCCATTGAATATATTGTATCTACCACATCTTCAGACACAGGCAAGATCCACAATTGCAGAAAAATTACAAATAGTTCTGGCCATCTCAGAGTTAATTTTAAAAAGCTTAAGAGACATCAGTTAATAATCTAACCATGTGCTTATTTATCCAGTCTGGGATATATTCTCTGTTATATGTGCGCTGATTTTATATAGGAATCATTTATTGCTCTATACATATGCTTATCTAATTGTACTGAATACACATGCTTTATTAAACTCACAAATGAGGCCATTTATGGGTCTATGTGAAAGTAGACCCCTTCATATTTTATTTATAAGTGTAACAATAGAATGGCATTGACATAGAACATCCATTTAATTCAGAGGATTTAGAGTTGTCCTACAGACTTTTCTATTTTTTTGTCAGAATCAAAGCTTTTAGGTTTTTTAATTAGATTTCTAGCCCATCTGCTTGCAAAGATAGCCCTGACAATATAAACTCATGTACATTTGCCTTGCTGAGTCTGCAGCCAGTGGAAGAAACTATGAGACTAGAACATGAACTTGCATTCTCCATCTTATTGGGGTGCTCACTGAAAATCCAGTTCTGGCAGTCTAAATACCAGAATTCTTAACAATTTCACTACTGTTAATTTTGCCACCAAACCTGCAGATACAATGTTTGTCAAAGCCATGAGTAATTCACAGAAGCTCTTGCCCATTTTGATGACCATGCTGCACAGTTCAGGTTGTCAATTAGGACTGGGCAAGTGCCTGGCTAAATAAACATGCCTGCAATTATAATCAAGGATTTTGCTCCTCTGTGCGGAGTAAAAGCAGTGATCACATCATAATCAAACTAGTACTCGAAGCCTCTAGTGGAAAAGACTGCAAAAGCACAATTACTGGGGATTTGATGTAGAACCCACCAGAGCATTAGCTTAATGCATAATTTTAAGTGCTTTATAACATAAAAATAAGGAGAACAAGTTGAAACCTCTCTTGCTATAACAGGCTTGACAAACAGCAGAGAAAACAGCTCAAATATACTCAGACTTCTTTTGCTACCACTTAAAAATAAAAAGAATACTGCACTGGTCTCTTATGGGGGTTATGCTATGCAAACTGCTAAAATCATCCACAAAACTAGTGACTCAAAAGAAAAAAAACAACCAAAATCCTGATTCCAAATTTAAATAACTATCTCAACCTTCTTTTATATAAACTCTTCTAAAATAATTGTCAATGTGTGCTTATGACCCTTAAGCAAGCTCAGGACGTTGGTACCTGAAAGGGGAGGTAAGATTGAGTCTGGGTTTGTGACAGAGGCTGCTGCCTGAATTACCACGTTGTGGGGAGGATGCAGTTGTATCCCAGCCCTGGGGTTTTTAAGGACAGCAATGTTCAGTGACCATGTTTCTTTAGTCCTATGGCCCGCCTGATAAAAATATCTTCCATCTGGTTTCTGTTTGTATGGCTGCCTCACAATAGAAGGAGCTTGATTAAGCAATTAAGATGGTGCATGAAGCACTTGCTGGATGTGGATGGACACATGATCACACTTGACTGCTTTTCTGGAGGAAGATCACAGGACTTAAACAAGAATTAGCAAAAGGACACAGTAAGTAGAAGCCTGCAGGCCAGGCAGGCCTTTTACTGCTTTGGTTGACCTCTTGCATCAGTTTCCAATCTATTGTACCAAATTAATGTGTTAGCCTGAAAAAGTATTGATATCCTCCTTTCATTTGGGACTAAGAGCAGACATGGTGAATGCATGTTTCCACCTTGATGATTTCCTTCTATGCCCCTGGCAACTTACACAATGAATAAAAATCTTTATTCTGTCTTAGGGTGTACAAGACTTATGGAAAAGTCTGAAAGCTTGGTAATGGCTGCCTAGAAATCCTCTCTAGTCTGTTGTCTTGAGATTCATTTGTTGCCTGATTGTGTTTGCAGAGCAGATATGTATTTCAAGTTCATTCAGATTCTGTTGAAGTCAGCTGTAGCCTGGAAGAACCAACAGGGGAATCCTGTAATTTTCACTGGAGGCGCACATCAAAGGTAGGAAGAACTAATGGTTTGATAAATCAATTGAGACTAACTCATAAAATTACCTCATATATTAATTTGCTTCCAACTACCTTAAAATCCACCCCAAAAATCCTGTTACATCATCTGGTGATAATGATTTCTTTGATCTTCTCCCTGACCTATCTACCTAAAATAGTTTATCATTAGCTTTTAGAACTTGACCAATATTTGAACCTATGTGATGCAGAACAGAAAGTGTCCCAGCATTGGAAACATTCAATTTGAACATTACAAAAACAAACCTACATTATAAGAATGCTAACATAACCTGTTGTATTATCTTAAAATGTAACATCTTGTGAAGGATTTTAAAGAAATTTTCTATGAGTCACCAGGTGTTAAATAAAACAGGGTCTAATATTATGCTTTAGAGTATTTCACTCAAAAACAAAACTGGCCTTTGACAAAGAACAAATAACACCCCAGAAGGTCTATGACGATTTCCTCTGAAAAGGACCTCAGTCCTTGGCCAAGAGAACAAGAAATACAAAAAAGAAAGCAAAGACACAAAAAGCTATCTGCCAAAAAAATGTTCACAGGTATAGGAATTAGACTATTAACAGAATCCCTAATTACACATTTGACTTCTGTCATCTTTTCAAGGCAGCATGGACACAGTTAAAAATTCCTTGTGCATCTGTATCTTCCCACAAAAAAAAAGGAAAAATATGCTTTCATTGTAAAAACAATTAAAAAGCCAGTTGCCTCTAAAAGAGCAATGTGAGCACAGTATTGAGAAAATGGACTTCAGCTTCTGGAAATACTGACTTGTCACCAATTTCAAAAGCCCAGAAAGGGACACCAGGACAGACTTGCATTGGTATTGTATCTAATACATTCATTTGATTTATGTCGCTCAAAGTTCTGTGCATTATTCTGTTTTACATTTCCAAGCACCCCTGGGAATGTAAAAAATATATAATGAGGACAACTAGCCTCTTATTTGCTAAGATGAACATTTCTAAATCTAGTGTCCAAGTTAGAGCAGGTGGATTCTCAAATGGCCTCTTTCTCAAAGGTATTGAGTGGATTTTACCTAACAAAAATTTATGCCTTCTTTCTATAATTAGTAGTGCCCAATAAGTCATCGGGTAAGTGCTGCTGATGCTAATACACACAGATACAATTTAACAGTCCCTAAAATTACTGTGGTGAAGCATCCTACAGAATTCATTCCCAAATGAAAATCCCAGGAAATCCTTTTAGCTGACCCTATTTCCATGTCACCTACAGTTTACGATCCGACACTGCAAAATCATTAGGGTGGCTGTTCTGGAAAGTGAAGAGAAACTGAGATTTCCAGTAAGCCTGGTAAGTGAGGAATGATGTAACAGTTGAGATTTGCCTTGTGAAGAGAGAAGAATAAAACCCTAAAAAACCTGCACATACTGCTTGTGTATTTGATTCCTAGTCTAACAGTTCATTAAAAAGCAGAGTTCCCAGACATTCTTCTTATGGGTAAGATTTTTCACTACTTTCCTAGGTACCTGATTTTTAATTAGATTTTGGAATGGAATTGCAGCTCCTACCCACAAATCTCTAGTGGGGAGCAAAATCTTAACTAATCTGTGATCCCAGAAATGTTTTCTTCTCCAGATGCAGTTTCTGAACTAAATTACAAATGTTGTAGAAAGAGACGAATGGAGAAATAAGGGGACATAACCACAAAATTGGATGTCATTAATCAGTGTTGTAAGAGTTTAGTTCTGTCTTTAGAACAAAAGAAAAAAAAGAGGTCTTAAGGAAAAAGAACATATTGCCTACTTGAATCATTCTTAGACTAACAGTTTATTAACAAGCTATGCTTCCTACGTGCAAGATCACCCATTAGTTAATCAGATACCTTTGCAATTACTGTTCTCCCTTCTTCCACTCCCTTGAACTACTGCATGGTACATTTCAAAATGAGACAGGATTTCTAAGTGCATTTCCTAGGATCAGGCAGCAACACAGTACATGGCCAATTTCCTACAGAGTGCTCCCAATTCAGGATTGGGAAAGGCAGCTTTAAGACCCTGCTTCCCAGAAATTAGGGGTCTAATCAGTGCACACTGTTCAAGGGATGTGTACTTCTGCCTCATGCAGCATATCTATAAAAAACCACTTAGGGTTTTCTATCTTCAATATGTAAAATATCAGTTAATACAGTTTAATATCACTTTAATAAGGCTTACCAAGCAAAAATAACTTTTAATTAGTAATTCTTTCAAACTAAACTTCAAAAAGTAGTATTTATTCAATCCTCAATGACAACATTCATAGCACAAGCATCTGGCTTGGCAGAGCCTCAAATAGATAAACAAACTATAAAACTTAACTTATCCTTCTAGTGAAAGTTTTCTAATACTACAGCATTAATATTAGAGACTGTCAATTCTTCTTGCATTCCCATGTGAAACAGGGGAAAGGGACAGGAAAGGCATATTAAAGCAGACTGATCTGGCTGGAGATGAATTGCTGCTATGATTTTTGGGGAGAGATGCAATTATTCTACAAAGCCCATGCTCTATTGCAATTTTTATTCACTAACTTTAACCAAAAGGACTTTCAGCAAAGATGTCCCTTGTAAATAGAGCATCAAGCTTACAGCAGGTTCCTACTTTCTCTTGTTTGCACAGTGGTGTGGGCATGTTTAAGAGGTGGAAGATTTCCCTGAAAACAGTTGCAGGACAAGGGAAAGCTGTTTTGGTGCTTTGCCTTGTTGGTGAAGTACCATAAAGGATCTTTCTAAAATATTACATCACTGGAAAATTCTCTAGAGACTAAGGTTTCTCTTTAAAGTTAGACATAAAATAAAGCCCTGTGTACACAGTCAGGGAAACCAATCCTCCCCTGTTAATAGCAGAAAAATACACTGTGGCACACGTTGCTGACCAGACAATGTTTGCCAAGCCAAAAGCATGTCTGAATTACACTTTGCTGCCTTTTCCTGGGGGGAAAGGAAAGAGTCTAGAATTATTTCTCTTATTTATGATTTTACTTTGCATTAAAGAATTTTTTCTCTCTTTTTTTTCCTCTTAATCTAAGTAGCCCAGGAGTCTCACACCATAGAGTTACAATTATGTTTTGCTGCATGCAGTGCTGCAGGATCCACAGGGAACTCTGAAGCAGTGCCAGGATCCACAAGGAAGGCATAAAACACCACAGACTTGGTTAGGAACACCTTGTGGAAAATGAGAAGAAACCATTGATGAGATTTACAACTGTCTACCCAACTTGGATACCAATTCCCTTTGCAAACAAGCAGGGAACTGAGCATCCCAACCTCTGAGACAAATCTTGCCAGTCTCAAGCCATACTTTCCATGCTATAAGAACATCAGCCTGCTCAATCCCACATTACCATGAACTGGTCATTGTTCTATTTCAATATGATAAATTTTCTCATACCATAAACTAGCATGTGCTTTTATGAGCATGGGAACTGCCAAACCCTTGGTAGTGGTTTGCACATTGACTCTCTAATGGTTAATAGTAAATGTGCCTCTTACATGATCTAGGGATACCTGCACACCTCCAGTCTCTGAGAAGGGCTGAGTTCAAACCACTTCTCTCTGTGGACACTAATTAGGTCTCTTTCCTTGATGCAGCTGTCTATTCTCATTAAATTTGTAGAAATGTAATATTCGTGAGCATTTTCTCTGACAGATTTGGTTTAACAGTGACTGACAGAGAGCATGATAGCATCAGCTTTTTATTATTCATTTGGAGATATGGCTAAAATTATGTTCCTGAAAACATATTCTCAGTCCTATCCCAGCTATGCATTGGGCAACCCAGACTTTGGAGCAGCATCCCCAACACCTCCATGCATCCGGTGAGGATAAGAATCAGCCTGTCCAGGCTGAGACAACTCCACTCCTGTGTCTCCCATTACTTGCTTCATATTGGCACACAGTAAAGGTCTCATCCATCCTCCATGGGAGTCTAGAAGAGCTTTCCTCTGACATTGAAATACCTTGGACAATATGTCCATGACAAAGCAGACTGCAAAGCACAGCAGTTGTTTTTTTGCTTCTAATGACATCCATGAAGAGATGGCATAAGCCACTTCCAAATCGCAATAATTTCTAATGGTGAAAAGGATATAGCACATACTGGAGTTACTGATGAGGAACACAAGCACCCATAGTGGAATGAGACAAAAACTATTTTACAGTCTCTGCAAAAACTGTAGGAAAGAGATCACCTAAAAGAAAATTCAGGATTGGCTGAACTACTGCATGTTCCACTGACGGCTGCTGACAGCTTCAGGAGGGAACTGCGCACAGCCTGTGCCAGCTCTGCTGCCAGCGAGACGCTCCCACAAAACCTCTCTGTCTGCTAATTTTAGCTTCTCTGAATTACTGCTCACATTAGCACATGCCTGCCTTCTCCAAGGAATTCTGCTAGTCACTGCTGCCTGGGCCTCTTGGAGCATTGTGGAGCCACAGGTCTGATGGTTAAAAGGCCCATGAGGAACATGCAAGAGCTTTACACCAGGACTAATGTGGCCAAGGCCAGGGATGGCAGCATGGGGAGGTGTGCTGCAGAGACTCACAAAACACTTCTCAGACAGCCACTGAGGAAGAGGATGGAGAAAATGATGCTCTGCATAAAATTTACAGCAGGCTGTGGTGCCCGCCAGCTCCCTCACCAGTGAATGGGTGCAGGATATATCCAAGTTTACAAGTTTCTGCCTTTTCTCCATCACTTCAGCTTCTCCTTCCAGGCAGCAGATGCCGGTACAACCAACATGCAAAAGCCATTTAGGAGGGGGAACAATGCTGATCTAATCCCCAGACTGAGGGCTTGGACAGAGCTCAAAAGCAGAGTGTGCAGCACAGCTCTACGTGAGACAACTCAGGTGATGGGATCAGGCCCCAGACTCTGCCAGCACCGCTGAGTGACACCAGGCCATGGTGGACAGCCAGCAGTGGTGGCATGCATGGTGACAGGGGTTGTTTTGCTGTTTGATCCAGATTTGGAGAAATCCAAGCAGAATCCTTCCCAGCCAGAATCCTTTGTTGGAAATGCAGTGAGGCATTATGCACAACATTGCTAACAGAAATACAACAACACAGGGAGTGGCTGGACAGGATGAGCACCCATCTTGTGTGAGAGAGCCAGAATCAGCACCCCACAGCCCCTGCAGGGGAGCTGAGGCTCCCCTGAGAAGATAGCTGAGGTTTTCTCAGGGCCTTAGCAAAGTTCAGACCCTTGGCAAAGGCCACCAAACTTTGAGAGGACTGAGGTGATGCCATTGCATGGAATCATCACCCATCCAGGAGGCAGCTCTGACTTTGCTCAGAGGGTTTTAATAGCCCTCCAGTGGCTCTTCTCCCAGTAAGAAAGAGAGAAGCCAGGTGTGGTGGCACTGCAGAGCTGCGGGTGGGCAGCAGCACCTTTTGGCTATTTTCATTATAGAGGACATGGGAAGATGGGGGCTGTGAGAAGGAATCCACTCACTGCCATCCTTCTGGCTTCTCTGAGCTTGCAGCCTGAATGCACTGCCTGTGGGGATGAGAAGCTCTCTGCAGATGAGAGGGCTGAACCAAAAAAGGCCAGACCAGTAAAACCAAAAGGCATTGGACCTGAACTGGGTAGCCAGGCTTACTTTTCTGCCTGGGAGGAGCACAAAGTAAAACAGTGACCTTTTATTCCATTGGACATGTGCCCTCCACAAGCCCTAGCCACTGACTCCACTGAAGAAGGTACAACTGCGCTCCCACTTGGCTGGAAAACAGCCAAGGAAACAGCCAGTGCCAGCAAAGGCAAATTCTCTTCCAGACCTGGGCATTTCCCTTCTATGTTAAACTTGGCCTGTAGGGCTACTCTCTGCAATCCTAAGTCTTCAAATTATTAACCTACTGAATTTGTGTTGGAGATGTTAGACGAACCAGAGAGAACCCAATATGACTTTGAAATCTCAGCATGAGATTGGCAGTAAGAGAAAACTGAACTCCCTCCCCTATGCTGTAAAATAGAACAATTGCCTTGGAAATAATTCAGACATAAATGAGGGATTCGTTCATATTAACTGTTTTCAATTGCAGATTTATAGCCTAAAATTAAGCAGATGTTGAGTGTTGAATACAATGCTTAAGAACACAATGACAAGTTGAAATCCCAGTTTCTCTGTATGTGGCAATCAGTAACTTCAATTATTTATTGGAATACAATTAAAATATAATTAAATGGAGCAAGCTATACTTAAGAATAAAGAAATATTGTAGAACTCAGTGGGGAAAAAAACAGTAAGAGATTTTCAGGTCTTCCAAAACAGTACAAAAAAGTTTGGATACAAGATAAACAATTTAGAAAATACTTTGCAAATCTCTTTGTAAGTACTTTAAGGAATTTACTTTAAATAAGGAATTCACTCTTGTAAGAACATCAATCTTTATTTTACTTATTTCAATTCTGAAACAAGATAATGAAATCTTCATAAGCTTATTTCAATATTAAGTTAATCTAATTTCTTCTATTTCACAATAAACAGAGACTTCTGTTAGACCTATATCAATGATTACTGGTAAAAGTGAGACGCAGAGCCCAGCTTACACTGCCTTTTATTAGTCTTTAGAGGGAAAGGGCTACACGAGTTATGCAATTCACAGTACATCAACTGCAAAACTTTGTATCATGCTCTTTGTGCTGCTCATCACAAAACCAGTCTGAAAACACTTGTACTGTTATGGAGCTGGGCAGCAGAACAGGGCTCAGCAGGTAACCAGGCTGGAATCACTCAGAGAGCACTCACAGCTCCCACAGAGGGCAGAGAAAAAGAGGACATCTGCTTCAGGTCCAGAGCTGTGCAAGATGGGACCTTACGCTAGCCAGAAAAACAGCAACAGGCAATGAAAGCAGGAAATCATTTGGAAAAAGATATCACAGGACTCCCATTTAACTTAGGTTTGGGCTGATTTAAAAACAAGCATAGGAAATTGTGTATCTATTTTAAAAACCTGCATCTTTATGCAAAACAGTATCACAAAAGCTGGAGTGACTGTTGTTTTCATGCCTCTGTGGCAAGACAGAAGTGACAAGACCTGGGTCTCTCCTGACACACCTCCTTACAGGGTCTCCAAGATGGCAAGGATACAGAAACCTGTTCCAGTTCTTCAGTCTGTGATTTTAATCACCTTCTTTTCATCCCATTTTCCACGTACACTGAGACTAAATTGTTTACTTTAGCTCGGGCTTGCAGAGTGTATTTTAACAGATCACTTTACTTTCCTTCTGTTACATAAGCATCCCCAACACCTTCAGTCTTTTCTCGTAAGTCCTGCTCTCCAGGCTCTGACAGCTCTTGTCACTCTCTCTGCACTTCTAGGAAGTCCACATTTTCTAGCAGCTTCTGGTAAATGGGAGTTTCCAAGCTTGCAGCTGTAGACACTTGCTACAGAGTTTCAACATCAATTATAGCCACTATCCACTCACCCAGGATAAAATGCCTCAACAGGTTATTAACACAGCTGGAAGGAGATCAGAGATCCTTTTCTGAAGTGCTGATTTCCAACAAGCAGTGAACGTGTAACTTGGCCCTGAGGCGGTCAGTAACGGGACACAGGAAGCAACACACAGCAGTGAGCTCTGCAGCCTTTCAGTAGGACAAAGTAAGAGCACCAATATTTCGACAGAAGTCCCCCAATTCCTAACAGAGTGATAAAAACATAACACACAAATACCACATATGGTACAGGCTGGATTTGAACTGGCTACAGAGCGGCAAAACACTCTCCAATTTACCAGCACTCATGTCAGTTATTTACTTCTAATGAACCCCTTTCTCCAAAATAACTTACCATTATTTGATAAATTATATCTGAAGAAAATATTACATATCCATTAGGCTCATTAGCTTCACTGCATTTTTTACTGCTGTATTTTGAAACAAGTGTATGGTGGAATAATTATCTTATCGATAGCACCAGATATTTAGTTACTAAAATTGGTATGACGTCCCTGGTGTTATTTTTTAAATAGAAGGCTATTTCTGTAGATCTACAATAGCCTCCAGGAGAAAAAAAAAAAAAAAAAAGTCCTCAAAAGCTCCTTCTGCGCTAAGATCACATAACAGAAAGCAGAGCTCTAGGGTTTAATTCCTATCAATCAACAAAATGAGTTTCACACTACTCCCGGCCAGAGGAGCTAATATACACAGTACCACAGGTCACCAGAGAAGAGCTTAAAATAAACCCAAGTGTGGGTGAGTATTGCTGCATTCTGCCATCCTCTGTATTGTTCTTCTAATTTTACAAAGCCCCGGTCATTCAACTAATTATTAGGGGCAATTCAGTTGTTTTACTGCTCCTAGCACCTCTCATCCAGCTTGGGCAGCTCTGAGGAGCTGTTCAAACACACAGGGCTGGTCCTTGGAAACACTTCGCTGCTGTCATGCCCTGGATGTCCCCCAGAACAGGGAAACATTTGAGCAGCTTTTAGAACAGAGCACAAATAAAAAGTAGATGTCTTTAAAAACACAGGCCCCTGAGGCATCTCGGGTTTCCCCTCTGCAGAGAGCACAGAAGATTGCTTATCTTGGCTCCAGAACAGATTGATGTGTTCAGCCGGAAGGTTCACTCTAGCTGACAGAGAACATTTCCTTCATCGTATTGCTTCACCATGTGAGGAGATAACTCAGCCTAATAATATTCTGTCTCCTTTTTATCCTCCTATAGCCTACGCATAACTTAATTCCTAATTCCAAAGGGCTCGCAGAGGAGATTGGCCTGGTGCTAGTTTCATTTACACACACATAAATCAAAGCTCAGTTTACTGGAATAGATGGCACTGCGCTGGTGTTAAAATATAAAATCTTCAGCAAGGCCAGAAAATTCTCCCTCAGCTCCCCTGATCATAAACAGCATTTTATCCTAGATTCAGTCACGCCCTCCAAATTTCTAAACATTGCATCCATTTAAATTTGCATGTAAATAGAAGCTATCCTGAGTCACAAGAAATACAGCTTCGCCTACCCAGAAAGCATTAGTGCAAATGTAAACCAAGCAGAAAATGGCAGAGTGGTAGCAACTTGGCATCCATGGAATTATCTTTACATGTAATGAATAGTGTCTTCGTTCCTTAGTAACTAATTACAGTGGAACTGCTTAGAGAAAAGGACCTTGTGATGTGCCTGAAAGAGCCAACATAGGACACCGAACCAGGGCCGCATTAGTTCACAGTGTCAGATACCCACTCACAACCTCCTCCTCCTACTGCAGGATCAGGCTTTTGAACCTTCCAGGAGCCTTAAATTACCCCAGGCACTGTGTACTGAAAGGTTACCATTTCAGGATAGGAACAAGCTGTGTTCCTAGATCTTCACCCCCAGGCAGTAATCTTCAACCACACAGGAAACCCCGCTGCCTGCAGGCACCTGCCTGACTGTGCCTCCCAGCTGCATGAAAGCCCTCACTATTCTGCTCTAACTCAAGCACACATAGCTGCTTTCAGAAAGCCCACATTATTATTCTGGTTTTGAAGAAGGAACTGCAGAAAGCTGAATCAGAAATTTTGAAAACTGCTAGCAAGACCCTGGTTTCACTTACCCTAATCTATCATCACATTTCATCACCAATCTCATACCTGCTCCAAGCTCCCAGCACTGCGCCACCTCTGCCCCCTCCATTAAGATATAAAACAAGGGTTAAGTGACAGATAGTATCAATGTGGAGAGCAATCTGTCTCACTCAGAAACCAATGCACCAGGAATAAAGAAAGAATTATTATCCTGGTGTCAATATGATAAATTACAGTCTCTTTTTCCGAAAGAATTTCTACTTTTTCAGCTAGCACAGAAAGCTCTTCTCCTCTTAGCACTCAACATTCAAGCAGTTTCTTCTGACATCCTGTTCAGAGTTTCTGCAAATGAAATTGTTTATTTTGGTGGATGGCTGATATAGTTAGTAGCTATAGCACTCATCTTGGAATAAACATGAACTGAGAGCCAGTGATAGGAATTCCAACTGTTCCTTCCATATATTTGTTTCCAAAACATAAATAAGTTTGAAAGCTCTGCTGCTTGCCCTTGTTAAAGTGAACAAAATGTTTAGGGAAAATGAGTTTTCAGTGTTTCCTTACACCACACAGGTTATACAATCCCACGTGCCAAATCTATGAAGTTTGTGGTCACATTTCCCTCCTAGAGCAGCAAGTTGACAGCTGTTGCACCAGACAAAACAGGACTAGGAAGAACTGGGAGACATAACCTCCTGATCTACTATACACTCTCCATAACATTTATATCAATGCCAGAGGCTTGTCTATACAGCAACAGAAGGATTTAAGAAATAAAAGCATGTCTTATAGTGCTAATGGGAATCCATTAGAAAAATTTTTCTCATGTCTAGCCTAATCTTTACTTGCTTTGGTGTAACGCGTTTGTTTGTCTTCACTCTACAAACCCTTTCCTTTTGCAGCATCCCCACATGCTTTCATGTGCTTTTCACTCTCTAGACTGAACAACCTCTACTGTTTTAATCCTTCCTTGACAGGCCACATTTTCAAGACCTTTGATCACTCTTGCTGGTTTCTGTTCCACACTTCTCAATGTGCAATCATCCCAAGAAGGAGACAGTACTCCAGTTAATACCTCCAGAGGTCCAATCTGCAAGGACCCTTGAGAAGCCAGTGAAAGTGCTCCATGCATAGCCAGTCCCTCACTGCTGGATACATTTTCATGACAGGAGATGGCACAGAGGAAAGGATGTTCTCTGGTATAACTAGAGAGACACCCTCCCAAGGCTTTACACACCAGGACAGAACAAGGCTTTGTAGTGACCACCAGGAGGAGAATGGTTTTTAGTGTTTCTAGGGACACAGGCAGCCAGGTCTTGTATTGGTTCCTTCACGTAGCTCTGACCCCAGGTTCTGCATCATCACAGAAAAATCACTGCTGCACTGATCCAGAGTGAACTAAAAGCAGCATCAAAGACTGAGCTAATTGATTCAGTTGTGTGACAGTGGGGAACAGAAAGGATGCATCTTTCTATTACTGCCACCTCCACAAGGGAAGAGCAATTAACAAAAAAGGTTGACACGTTAGAAGGTCATTTTTGCTCCGCAATTGCTTGGAACCTGGAGCAATGTGATATCTTCATATTGCAACCATGCAAAAAATGATAAGATGTAGGGCACCAGTTTCATTACTGCAGCAGCTGGGGGGGAATTGCCAAGCTCTGGGACACACGCTCCCAGGGAATGACCTACTGGTCCCCCAGCCCCGCAGCGTGTCAGTAATGTCTCTCACAACGTGGCTGAAAATGGAGCTGGCTAGGGGATGAAATGAGAGGAGGCAGGGAGAAAAGCAAACAGACTCATTAGTAAAACCTTGATGACCAGAAGTTCAACAGAGCAAAAAGTGCATCACCAGAGGACTTATGATGTCCAGGAAACAAGCACTAGCAGATCTGGTGCACATGGCTGCATTTGCTACTCACACTGCAGCCAAGTGATTAAGTCTCCAAACAGCCCTTAGCCCTCTTCCATACCAAATACAACCTTTTTCCTCTGCACATTGCATGTTTAAGGAACAGAGTGCATTTCCAAGACCTGTACCTCCTGACCTCCAGATGCAGCCAACCCCTCTGCCCTTCATGTCTTAACTTTGCCAAAACATGAACATTGCTTAACAGCCCATGTTCTGGGAATTTAAAAGAGAACGAACTCCTGGGTTGCACAGGATGTGTTCCTGGAACCCTCAGCATCCCTTCTCAGTCCCTCACCTGCCCTGGGATAACACTCACCTCAACAGCTGAGGGTTTTGGGAAAGGATATTTGCCAAGCATAAAAATAGGAAAAGGAAGCTGGATGAGGGCATATGTAGACTCACTCTCTGAGGCTGGATCAGAAATGCCTCTCTGGGCACTGAGCCCTATAAATGATCTCCCAAGGCTTGAAAAAATAAATGTGCTCTGGCAGCACACCTTTCCTCCAGCATCCCTGGGAAAAGGATGGGGACTTGCTTGTTGGAAGACAGCCACAGAGACTAATGCGGGGAAAGGTGGCGGTTTACATTCAGAACAATTTGAAATGCCTTTCTTTGAAAGCTCCCTCTTTCGTCCACCCATGTTCCTTCCCCAGCCTGGAGAAATCTCCAGAAAGTGCTGGAGCAGGAAGATCTGCATTTTTGTACAGGCACTCTCTCCTCCCCAGCAACTACAGCCCCCTACCCCAGCTCTCCCAAACCTCCCACAAGGTATTAAAAAGCAACAACAGACAGCAGGCTCTCTCCAGCTTGCTATATTTAACTGCAGACCTCCAAGCATTCCTGCCTTTGCACTCCTTTTAAAGAGTTGCACAGAAACATGGAGATTGAGAGCTGCTCCTTGAGGCTGTGAGGAGCCTGAAGCCCAGGTTTGCTCCCACTGCCTCCACACTGGGGGCTCCTGCATTGCCTCAGGTGCCATAAAAACCACCAGAGCACACACAGGAGGAGGAAGGGAACACTTTTGTTCCTCCACCCCAAGAACTCAAGGTACTAAATGTTAATACTTGGAAATCAGCAACTGCCAAGAACAAGTTCCCCACCCACCCATCCACCCTAAGCTTTGAAGTGTTTTCTTTCTAGCTTTACCTTGGCACGCTGGCCAAATAAGTCACAAGTTTACGAAGGTCTTCCTGCCTTATTCTGTCATGATTGCTGCGGGCTGGGAAGGTCAAGACCGGACCGCCTCGTTTATCACGGCCACCTGTGGAAAATAAAGGATTGTTAGAAAATCAGACAGGAAGCACACATCAAAAAAACTACGTGCACTGAATTGATAAATATAAATTACAGTACATTTAAGAGTCTGCACACCCGTTGTAGCTTCCAGACTTGCCAAATTAAAGAAGACAAGCTTGCATTTGCTGGAGCTCCAAATGGGGGATATAAGAAAAAAAAAAAAAAAGCCCACACAAGGAAAATTGGTACTAGCACTTCTTTCTATTAATCCCATCAAATCTAATATATCTGCCACTCCAAGCAGGAGATGCTAGTGAAATCCTACTGTTGGGATAGTTTTAAACTGGTCAGCACCAAGAAAGTGAAAGCATTTTTGACTGTTGCTGAGTGTTTTGCACTGTTCATTCCAAGATAGTTTACTACATCCTGCCAGTTTGAAGCGATGTATCCCAGTAATGTTTATGCAGCACAATGTTCTAATCTATCAGGTACTTCATTTGAATTAAAAATTTGATTAGAAGTTCATGTCTTCTAAGCTTTTCATTTATAAAGTGTTGCTGGCAATCAAAATATTTGGGGGGGGGGGGGAGGTGCATTCCTGTTGCTTTCCTGTGTAAAAAAATCACTTATTTTAAACTGTCAGTGTCTCGCCCTTTGTCTTTTACAATTACCTAAGGGATCAGAATTAAAGGAACAACTCTACCCTGAACTACCACAAATACAAGGGCAAATATAATCTATTCTGTAGCACCTTATTTTATTCTCTCCTGTAAACAAAGTTTAAGAAGAGTGAAACTGAAATCTAGTACCTCATTTAATGTTTAGTTATTTCTTTACATATGGTCTCAGGATTTCTTCCAGGAATTGTGTTGTTAGATACATGCTTGCACTGTTATCTAGGGAAAAGTTACAGCTAAACTACAGCTCAGAAAGCTAGTACAGAACTGCAAGGACCTCGCAAACAAGCTGCAAAAATGCACATGAGTTTGCACTTCTCAATGGAAAGTATAATCCCTGTAACAGAAATATCACTTCTGAGAAAGGAAACCCATGTGCTTTCTGAGCTAATTTACTTGGCCAACAAGAAGGAAAAGCTACACAAGGACATGAACATCTCTGGCACTGATCCACACTGTTATCTCTCATTAAGGACTTGGACACCTGCAGTCTGTGCTACTGCCACATTCTTGCTACTATATATACTTTTACTTAAAATACAGATAATTTTTAATTGCTAAGATCTGTCTAAAGAGTTTTCTACAGCACTGCTGCTTGTGCAAGACAGAGTCTCTTACACAAACTTCATCTACACAAATAGAGATGCCACTGGCACCCATGGTTTTCAGCAGATGCAATGCACCTGAAGGGTTACATTGTGCAAGTCTCCATTGGAGCCAGGTTGTGTCTGATTTGTCCAGGGATACGAATGGAGAGGCAAACAACAGATGTCATCTTTATTTTGAGCCCTCATGCAGACAGGAGTACATATGGAGTACAAAAACTGTCCTGCCTAATCTCCACCAAAATCTCTGTGCTTTCTATTTGCCTTTAGCTTTACACCATGAAGGCGAGGAAGGTCCACTGGAATTCAGTATCACCTTGGCAGATCCATGCCTCTGCCACATAGCATGAAAGTGGGGACATAATGTAAAAAAGAATTCCATTTACAAGGAAATAAACTCATCTAATTTTTCAGTCCTTTTTATGAAAAAAAGCTTCATCATTTTAAGTACATTTTCCCTTTGTTGAGATTATTTCACACACCACATCAATGCCAAACCATTATATCATGCATGATATGTGTCCAACAGAAAAGCAAGCCAGCCTATAGAATGGCAAACCAATACAAGTAACTAAAGCTGGAGGGAAATACTTTTTCAGCACAAGAGGCTTTTCAAGGTTTTGAAACATTTCCCATCATATCTAGATGTAACTAAGGTTTTCAAAAGCTTCCAGATATTTGCTGAAGCAGAGACCTCAACTTGAACTGCATCCCAGAAGAACACGCTACCCGCTACTCATTCAGGCTCCCTCTCCTTCATTCACAATAATTTAAATATTTGTACAATGTGGAAAAGCACTAAGATTTGAGATCAGAAGACATCCAAGCCCACATTTATAATCCTCTCTGAGGATATGAAACACCTGGAATGGGCCATGAGCTTCCCACAGCCCAGCAGCACTAATCACTCTGATGCTGCCCAATCACCTTGGCTTCGTAAAGCAGAAATTGTTTCTGGTCAGGGATTTTTTTACCACCTACCATTCCACCAAAGTGAGCTCAACAAAATAAATAAATAGAAACCTGTGCAATTTCTGGTAGGCTGAAAACACAAAGTCAGAAAATTCTTGATCCTTTCAGTAACAGCCACCCAAAGATTTCAGCTACAGAAAAGAAAATAGGATCCAGAACATTCCTGTCCTGTCTTTGCTTCAGGATAAAAACTATCCCTCAACAGTTCATCTAAACTGTCCTTAGGGGAGCAGGATGAATAAGGCTCAGGCACAGGGTCAGAAGTTACCAGGACAGACCAGAGAAAATGGGTTCATGCTCTTTGGAGGAGGAAGGTTACATGCTGACCCAGTTGGACGTATCTGGATGACGGAAGGAAAAATAAGCACCCAGACTGATTCCTTCTAGTCTTACAGTGCACAGAAACAAGGAGACTTGGGTAAAATATCAAGACATGCTAAGTTTAGAAACAAATGTTTCTCATTTGTGATAAAAGTGCAGCTCTAGGCTTTGAGCAATAGAGTGAAGTTATTACAAATACATCACACATATTAGAATCCTTCAATTGCTTCCTTCAAGTCCATGCAATCCTAGTTACTGAGAAATCACTAATTTTTATGAATGCCTACATAATTTACAATTTTACCAAGAGCCTGTATAAAGAAACCTTAGATTTCTTCTAAAACAATTAAACACTAATTAAACACTGTATGTTTAGTTCACCATCAGACTTGCAGAGTTCAGTAACTGTGGTTTACTCTCTTAAATACTGATAATTTGCAGAGTTTTTCTTATATTTTGTAACTCAAATTCTCTGCTTTTCTAGGAATACTGAAGGGGATATTGCCACCATCGAACATGCCTACATAAGGATGCTCATCTCCTCTAATGGAGCTTGCTAAGAAGTAGCAACACACAATAAAAGAGAAAAAACCTTCTGGCACTGGCTGTGCAGGGAGTCTCTCTATACCATTCCTTTTCTTTATTATTATCTTTTTACTGAAGGGAATATTAAAGTACTAAGAGGGGAAGAAGTTCAGCCCAGATACCACAGCGAGTCACTTGAAGAACCAGGAGAAGAAATGAGATTTTCTGACTTGATCCACTGTGTTGAAGCTTCACAGTGCTTGACACTCTGCTTGTTACTAATCCACTCAGGGAGCCAAATCCTGCCCCAAGTCAGCCATGATCTCTACACCAATTGTACATGCACAGTCTTCAGAGAGCTACTCAGCACATTGTTTAAAAAGACAATAAAAACTAGAAGGAAGCCAGGAGTCTCAATTGCTCTAATCAATAAGTCCCATCTCCTGCCTCCCCCTGGACTTGAAGAACAGTGATGAAATAATCAAACATGTCATTAGGTTTGCTAATTACAGTTATTAAATGCTAAAACAAACAGCTGATAATTTCTTACTGTTTTTCAAGTTGGGTTTTCATGAGCTTTGCTCTGATTTAGAGAGGCAAACAGATGGTCTGGTTATTAGTGCTCTGGAAAAAAAGAGTTAGAAAAACACATGCTCTTCAGGGCACAGAGTACACTGAGAACAAATATTTAGCCATGTATGCCTTGCATTTCTCCTACAAAATCCTTTCTTGATGGCCTTTCCTGTCAGTGGCTTCTTTGCCAGCTCTTCCCATCTCCCTTTCTTCTATCCAATAAGAACCCATGGCTAAATTCAGGGTTTATTCCCAGAAGTAAGATCACATAATTCTTCCTCCACAAATCATCCAGGGGACATTGCAGTGATGGCACAGGGCATTGTGATGCATACCACATTAAAAGGAAACTTTCTTTAAAGTTCAGAAACCTGCATGCAGATAGGCAGCACAGTTAGTGGCCTTCTGATGACCACTTTTCCAGTCAAGCCTACAACCAAGAGGAAAGAGACTCCAGTGACAGGATCCCTGTTCTGGCAGCTGTCTGAACACCTCTTAGTGGTGGGCCCAAATATTTCTGCCTACAGTGGTCCCAGCTGCCCACAGGTAAGCCAAGAAGTCGGCCGTCCCAAAGTGTTAGTGATGTGAACTCAGTGTACAGGCTTTACCAATCTCAAAATCTCTGTGTCCTGAGGCATAGCCATCCCTGTTAATACACAATAAACTGAAATTCCAGCTATGTGTAGTCCTGTTGAGGACAGGAAATTATTAGTTTCCGTTAATGCAGACTTGTATGCAGCAGATAATGATTTTATCAAGCTCTGTTTTCAAGCTGCATCTCTCCAGTTCTATCAGCCCTTCCACCACGATCCTTACCTGCTTGCAGAGATCCACATTTTAGGGTTTCAAACCCTCTGCTTCCTTTTGCACTCTCTTCATAAGCATGAATTCACAAGGATTAACTAGAGACACAGGCAAATGTCCACACATGTAAAGGTTCCCAAGAACCTTGTCTAACATCCTGCAGCCCAGCAGCAGCGGAAACAGGAGCAGCACACAGTGTCTCTGGCCCCTGTTCAGATGTCTACTGCAGTTCAAGTGAATGCACCACTTCATCTGACCCTGCAGATCATAAGCTGATCAATCTTGATGCTGAAACTCTGCTGAGACCATAAGTGAGTTTCCAGAGGAGCTGAAATAATCCTCATCAGGTATTTCAGTCCAAAATATGGTGAAAAAATGAATTATAATGAAGAGAGCCAGAAGACAGACGGAGCTCAGCTGATGTCAGGCGCTTCAATACAGTGATAAACAATACACACTGGATTTCTAAATCTAATTGACAGACTTCCTAGGAAAGGAAAGTATCAAGGAATTGGTATCCAGAGCCTTAAAATAACATTCCTTTCTCTGTCACAGCTGAGCTCTGTGAGTCTGTCTTGCTACTGGAGTTACTGTGAGCAGACTTCTGTAGCAAAACTCAACTTGCAACTTCAAGATAGACTAATTTGTTGCAAGGGTCATACACAGAACTAGCTGTGTGACCACCCTCCAGTTCAGTTGGTTCCAATCAGGTGATTCTAGTACAAGTGATGGAAATTTAAGCTCCCACAACAAGGCAATTAACACAGCTCTAGTGCAATCACCAGGGCCTGATCATCCACAGTGCTGCTCTTTGCAGCATCCATGTCTCAGAGTCAATTCCCCAAATCAAATTCTAATGGCAAACTTTCATGACATTACACTTAGAGTTAATGACTCCAAAAGCAAGGCTAATTGTTCTCACCAGAGGATCTCCTGGCAGAGCAAGTCAAACACTCTAGATGGGATGCCCAGAGCAGCCACTGAGTGATCCCTTTTCCTGTCAAGTAGACTGGTTCTGCAATCACCCAAAGCCACTGCATGGATTTGAAGAGACAAGCTATTGTGTCTTGTAATTAATTTTCACTGTTTTATGCAAGTATTTTAGGGTACTTCTTTAATTTTAAATCTATACTGGCCAATAAGCCACAGCACTTGGTGATGCCAGCCACTGCTGATAGTGGTACAGACAGACTCCAAACCCACAGCCCAGAGCACAGGGCTGGAAGCTGTACTGAATAAGGAGAAACAAAGAGAGGACAGATTCACCCTCATAACACACTCTTTCTCTTCCTCATTTGAGACAAGCGTGGAGAAATAGTCAAGGAATGCCATGTTTTTCTAATAGCAGATTTCCCTTTTTTGAACTCTGTTGATTTTAAACTACACCAGGGAAGGTGTAGTTTGAAAAGTAATAGTATGAAAAGGAAGATATTTTTCTGTAACAAAATGTAGAAGAATTGTTGATGTTTCATTTGAAATTTCCATTCCAGAGGAAAAGGAGAATTTAAACTTTTATTTTAAATCAAAACTTTTTGTGCAAATACAAAATGTTTACATCACCTAAAAATTCAATATTTTTATTAATTTTATTCCCAACCCAATACAAATTCCAGTGTCCACAAATCAGCATTTGTGACCTCCTGAAACCAGGATGGGAACTCTTTCAGTTCCTAGAAGCACTGGGCATCTCATTTTAACCCTTTCTCAGAGTGAAGTGCAACTACTGCAGAAAAAACATGCACCTCCACATGTGGCATCTCTGGCACAGTGACCTGTGGTGTCCTTGGGAAGGTCAGTGTCTTTTCTGAGCTTTCCTCTTTCATCAATACTGCTGGCCTCAATTTGGTGGAACCTAATTGTAAAGCTGTCCTTTCTTTAGATCTATTTACACTGAAATTCCTTCTCTGAAAGACCTTTCAGGAAATCTCTGCTTTTCCTTAAGGCTCTCAGTCATGTTCTGATGTTGCTGTGACCCAGAACATCAGGCTCCACCCAAGATGTGGGGTTGGGGACTGTGGAGTACCAAAGGATGGAGATGGCTGAGCTGTTGGTGCATCCACTTCTCCCTGCTCTGTGCCCTTTTGGTGCCCAAGGCACACAGGAAACCCTCCTGCTTTGCAGAGACAAGCTGGGAGCTCTGCTTGTCACAGCTGCAGCAGCTCACCAGCTTATTACACCCTTCTGCTGCTGATTCCTCCGTGCTCAACCACGCTCTCAGAAACCTGGCCAGCCTCCTCCTTTGTACTCCTGCCTCGGCAGATGAGCAGACAGTACCTGGGTGACAGCAGGAGCCCACGCGCCACCGCTCTGCCGAGCCCTCCAGGGAGCGGAAATACCGGGAAGGATCCTGAGAAACTCTTCTGGGTGGGATGTGGGGAAATGCTTTCAGCAAGACCCATGACATCAGTCAACTACCAAGCTTTTTATAGCCTAAGTGCATGAAAATTTCCATGCATGGGAAGGTAACATGGTAACAAATTCCCTTTCCCTTCCTGAAAGTTCATATACTTCGTTCCATACTGCCTTGATCAATAGAAAATCTACCATAAATATAATCAAGCAGCTGAACAACGCCCCAATTTACACCACTCTTCTAAAACAGCGTCTGTTTCCCAAGAAAGACTATAAGCCCAGTTTCCAAAATATTTCACCACCTCTCACTGAAAAAAAAGCACCCTAAATAATCTACAACCTGTTTTATTTCTTCTCCTCAGCATTCATCTCCCTCTTAGAATACAAAAATCAGTCTCTGGCTTGTAACTCATTCCCTAATGGCTCCCAAAGCCATTCCATTGCTGGAAGCAACACACTGAACCACCCAGGCAAAGCCAAGATTTTATTGGACTTTAGACAACAAGCAGGTGGCCAAAGCCTCCCCCCTGCCAGCCCCCTGCTTAATCTGCTTCCAGGAGGTCAGCAATGGAAGCAATCAGCCATGGCTGGGATGCGCCTCACCCGCAACTGCCCAGTCCATCGCTCTGCATAGGAGCTATGGAATGGGATTTTCAGGTATTGTTTAGACACACATGTGAACTCTGTTCAGGTTCAGTCTAGCTCATAGATGAGATCACTGGAAGAAACCAAGAAACAGTTCCAGGAAAAAATCCTGACATTATCCACCGCCCCTCAACTTTCCTGGAGTGCAGGGATGCAGATGCAGAGCCCTGTGCCTGCTGCTGGCTCAGCTGAGGGGAAGTGCCAGGCACAGAGCCCCAGACAGCAGTTAGGCTGAATCCATGCCCAGACAGATCTGTATGTCAACTCTGAAATTAAGTGCACTTGTAAGAGCCTGAGTGCTCCTCTGAGATGACATGGCTGTGAAGACAGGTCCTGTTGTGCCTGCTCTGGAGTAGGCAGCAGCTGCTCTGCCTTGCCTGCCTGTTCTGCCCTTTTGCAGGGTCCAGGTGAGGAGCATCCACCACACTGGCACACAAAGCAAAGTGCAGTCCCTGCCTGAAAGGTATAGTGTGTTGTCTGCAATTTTCCTGTTGAATCACAGACAAACAAGCGGGTGAGCCACAGCTGATGAGAAAAGCAATAAACTCTGCAACTGACATGTTCAGCTGAGAGTTTTTGTGTGTGCTGATAAATTCTGCTGGTGTAAGTAGAACCCCCTTGACAACTTTACTGTACTGTTATCGTTAAAATTAACTGTAGTATTAAACTCTGAAGAAGATTCAATAAAACTCTCCTGTTCCTCAAGGAAGCATGGTTAAAACACAATGTGATCCCAGACTCTGTGCTAACTACAGAACTTTTTTGTTGATCTTTGAAAAATCCAGGTATTTGATTTTCCTTTTTTGCCAAAAATTTTCTTTTGTGCTTAAAGAATACTCTAGGAAATCATTCCATTTTAATTAAAAAGAACCTTGTCATCAGCTGAAATGTTAAAATCAATTTCTTAATCTGCTTTATTACAACAGTCCCGGGGAACGTTGGGCAGTACTTACATTGAGGGCTGGAAGGGGATGCTGGGGCTATTGCAGTGAACACCAGCAACTCAAAGTGTTCTGCCTGCAAAGGGAACTGCTGCCCGTAGTCATTGCATTTGGAGACCATGAAGAGGAGGTGTAAATCCTAGGACCTCTAGCTGTGTCAGGAACAGCACATTTTGAGCAGATCTAAGTCTGGAGGCTGGTGAGTCTATATGGAGCAAGCTGTACCCTGCCTGCAGCGGATCATGGTGTGAAAGCCTGGGGGATTGTGCTGGCACTGCTTATTTAACACCCCCCTCCACAAGGCAGGCTTGGCACAGGACAGCGTCTAACGAGCTGATGATTTGATGTGAGACCCTCTGGCTCAGAGCTGAACACAGGCACCATCAGTGCAAGGGGCTACATAAACAATCCAGACAGGTTGTCATTAATAAATATTCCATGAATTACCAAATGATCCTGCAATCATTTCCCTGCAAAGCAACAGCAGGAGCCAAGAACTAAATTGCAGTACAGTCCCTGCATAAATTCCTCCCCTTCACTTCCCCAGAGCACCCAGTTCAGCTTTTGTGTCTCAAACAAGCGTGCAGGTACGCTGTGGTTTTATTACTATGCTCCCCTCTTCAGAGCAGTGAAAGCCAACCATGTAAAACATTTCAGGACATTCAGCAGCATCCAGTATTCTTGCAGTGCAAGATAAAGTGATCCTGCATGTGAGTACTGTTGGGATAGTCACAAAAGACTTTTGGTGTTTCCGAAGCTTCCCTCAAACTCCTGGATTTTGATGTAATTGATGAAAGTTTAGTCAGCATTTATAGATCCTCAAGTCACAGCTGGACTTGTGATCTGCAGGCTATTTAACTGTTAAAATACGTGAAGACATCTCACACCAGCTTTCAGTAGAGGGGAAAGATTTCCTTGCCTGGATGACACCTCCCATGGCTCAGCACAGTGATGAACCCCATCCTTATGGGACCAGGGGTTTAACTCCTGTGGAGGGAGCCAGGGAGGAAGAGTCCAGGCACCAAACAGCCTTGCTGCAACCTCCTCCCTTCTGCAGTCAGCATTACTGTGGAGACAAAGGAAACGAAAAAGCAGACTGCAAACAAGAGAATCTGGCTATTCTTGATGGAGGTTTTCTCATTGCAAGCAGCCTGAATGGTTTGTAATCATCAGAAACGCTGCCACTGGAAATACCCTGGGTTTATGCTGCCAATTTGAGTGACTTCATGCAAGATTCTGATTGCTTCAGACTTTCTCTTCCCCCTCTCACTGACAAGTTGTAATTCACACCAGAAGCAATATCATCCAAGCTCTTCTCAAAAGCCTCTTCCATATTGTCTAGTCCTCATCCACCCCCAGATCCTTGAGATTTATCTTTTGAATGAAGGCTGTAAATCTTTGTACAGAATGGTAGGAGGAGTTTGAGCATCTGAGTTATGTAAATGCAGCATCAATGGTACTTTTAACTGCAAGCTGATTGGGACTGTAAATGGAACACCAGTGATTTATAGGCCTGAGTGCTTCCTACATACAGGAATTGAATGCTATTCATTGACCTTGAACCAAAGGCAGGATCCCTGAATTGTCCTTCATGCTGAGACAACCCACATCTGGGCTGGAGCTGAGCAGCTGCCTTGCATCCTACCTGTGCTGCTCATTTACCCTTGCCTCAGAATATGAAGAAAATTAACATGGATCAGTTAGTTTCCCATACTCTGAGCATTATTGGATAGTCCTGGTCCACATACAGCCCTTTTCTTAACAGAAGAGCTAATTTAGGTACTGCCAAGTCCAAATGTGAAACCAGTCCCTTGAGATTCTGCAGCATCACAAGGACCAAGACGTGGCAGACAGTGGTCACGATGGGCTGGAGGGATCAAGGAAATATGTGCTCACCTGACACAAAGGCCACTTTCTCCTTCAGTATAGGAAGGACATCAGCAGCTTTTAAGCCATCATTTCGAAAAGAACCTGCAAAACAGAAAAACAGGAAAGTCACATTAAAAGGGAGCACATTCTTGCTCCCAGCTTCATGAACATGCCAAGCTTCTCAAAATCGAATTGGAGAAAGGCTATAAATTACATAAAAGCACCAACAAAGAGGCCCAAATGGCTGCTGAGCAAACATCAACATCAATAGAGATATATTTGTTCAAAAAATTAAATACAGAGAATCAGCTCACTACTCTAGCATTCAGAAGTTCTGAAAGGTTAACAAATTTTCTGTCACAGCATACAACACAGTTGAGACAGCCACAATACACAGAATGTCATCACACAATTTCAGAGGGCTTCAACCCATACAGAGTAATACTAGACTACTTCAGAAGGCTTCAAGTGTCTGCCCTTCTTGTTCTTTAGCGCAGACTTTTACACCCCTCATGTTCAGGCATTGCACTGTGTGCCCTCTGCTCCCTTTGGTGGTTGGTCAGTGCACCTGGGCACTCCATGGCTCACTGCTGTCAGTGCTGCTCATCTGCTGCTCACAGCTGTACCCATGGGGGATGAGGCTCTGCCACAGCCCCACTCCCAATGACCACAAACTGTGTACCTACAATTTCCTCCACGTAACCAGATTAATCCCTGCTGCCTTTTTCACAACACTATCACCTGGGAGATCCCCATCTTGTAGAGCAAGCCAGGAGCCTTCTTCCTTCGCTGTTCTGAACAGAGACAGGCAAAATTGGAGGGAACATTATAGCATATACACATCCATTTAGCATCAGCCTTTGAGACAGACTTGCACAGGGGCTGGCCTAAAAAGAGCTTTTCCTCTTTGCCCCTTTCTTCTGTGCATAGCACAGCTGGGATGCAATGGCTTGAGGTGGGACCACACTCAGAGGGAGGACACCCTCCTCATGAGTGGTTTGAAGCCCCAGCACATTCTCAGGGAATTCATGCTGTTTGATTGCACATGAAGCATATCTATTCAGACCATTTGCTTTCCCTGAAGTGCCAAATTACTTCATGTATCCTAAATATTCACCCAAGAAATCACAGTCTTTCACTCTCTTGGGAACAGAACTGCCCAGTTTCAGGCTCCAGCAGCATATCTATGCTCTGCAAAACACCAACAGTAAGGGCTCATCTCAGAGCAAGCCAGACACTGCCATCCCCAGAAAAGGTGGATTTGAAGGACACCTCTGCAGTTCCCCTGAAAAATAACTCATCCATCACTGGGTAGTGAATAATAGCCATCAGGACAAGTGATCTTCCATATGGCCTTAGATTTGTTCCAGCTCACCAAAGAATATAACACATTTGAAACCCTGTGTTTTTACTTTCTGCCTTTCACAGGCAGGCAGCAACCACCATTCTTCTGAGTTGGTGCCAGGGTAAGAAAGTCTTCTCACTAACCAGTTTTCATTGCTGTAGCCATTACACCCTCCTTGCTGAACACAGCAGATGGTACCTGAGCAGTTGGGTGTGAAAGTGGGACTGGGAATAAAAGCTCCCCCTTTACATTGTCATCTTTTGCTGCCAACATGCAGCCTGCAAAGGCAAAGTGTTACAATCCATGCAGACATTTGGAACAGACAGGAAGAAGACCAAAACATCCATTTCCGCCTGCAGCCGATCTACAAGTGTTAAGTATTATTACGGTTGAGTTACTGGTTTTTGCCAGTCACAGTCAGATTGTGCAACAAGGCTGTCTTGTACATGTAAATATGTCCCTCCCTGGTGACCAAAGACTTCAGCTACCTCTCTGTGTCCCCACTTGCTCTCAGGTGTCACCTCTGTGACACTCAGCCCCAGGAGATGCATAAGCTCACCAGCTAAGCCTTAAGCTAGTGAAAACTAGCACTCAAAGGAGTGAGGTAATTCAATGCAAGGCCAAGACCAACGTAACTGCAATTTGAACAGGCACTGCAGCAGAGTCCCAGAGGATGCCTAAAGTGTGCATTGTGTCAATAAAGTGTTTTGGGAAATGAACCCTGATTGCTGAATTCTTTCTGTGTTCAAGTAAACAGGATTTTGTGCACTCTGTTTTAAATATATGAGATTTTGCTATTACCTTATCCTCTTAACAAGAATAACCCCTCAGATCCCAGGCTATGGCTAGTTCTCACATCAAAGGTAGGAAGTGCCCAGCCACAGGCATCATTTGGAATTTAAGAAGCTTTGTATATAAGCATCTCATCCAACCATGAAGCAAATGGGAACAACCGATGTGTGAGACACATCACAAGGGTTTGAAGACACTCAAGTGGAGTACAGGGCCAAATTTATCCAGCTGCAAGATCTGCAGTGTCAGTGCAAGTTGGGTTTTCCCCAGTATTTGTAAAATTTGTCAGGAAAAAGGCAAAGTCAATTCTTAGGCACCCAACTGTGCAGCAGACAGAGTGCAACTGAAATCTTTGTGATCACTGCTAAAAAAAGCCAGTGGGTGGACGTAAAGCACACCATAAGGACTTCTTAGCAAGAACCCACTATACTGAGGGCTGAAGGCCAGTTTCAGACACTCTCCTGCAAGGAAGGACTGCATTTCACAGAGGAAATACATAGAGACCAGGAGAAAAAGGTATGACTTAAAAAGATGGTCATCCCCTGAGCTATGGCAGGATGGGCTGGAGGCAAGGGGCTCTCTGGTAACAGCCCTGATGTCCTGACTGGGCAGAGGAGAGGCAAGGAAAGATTTGAGTGGGAATGGTGCTGCAGCAGGTACCTTCCCCTTTCTCAGTATCACCCAGGACAGGTCAGACACACTCCAAAGTAAATGAATTGAAAAACTGTGAGCCTGTCCTACAACCAGGGAATAAACAATAAGTTCCAAGAGCTGCAAAACTTCCCTCGGGATGAAGAAGGAAGCTCTGAAAGGCAGATCAGTGCCAAAAGCAATGCACAGTACTTTACCAAGTGCACCTCGTGACCTACAGATGCAGCCATGGCCAGTGCTTCCAGAGGTTGCTCCAGTTCCTGACAAAATTCCTGCATTGGAGGCTCCCTCTCAGAGCATGCTGTCAGGTTTCCAGCAAGATCTGAGGCAAGGAATGCATAAATGGGAAAACCAATGGCTCTAATAAAGACTCAAAAAGCAACAGCCAATCTGTCTCCAGGAGGGGCCAGCATAGCAATGATGCATTCCCCAGTTCATAAGTTATTATAAGCATATCCCTAATGATGCTCATTTTTGTCCTCTTCCCCAGCTGTTTCTAATATATTTGTTTTGTTTGTTTGCGTGCTGGATCCAAGGCCATGTCTGCAGAGCACCATCTCATTTTGCTGCAGAGCCCCGTGCACACAAAGGCTTTGTAGCCTGCCCTACACCTCTCTGCTGCTCCTCTCAGACAGCCCTTCTGCAGCAGATGGGCACAGACTGACAGAGGGATGAAGGAAGGGCAGGCTGAGCCATTCTGCCATTGTCCATGCATTGTTTGGCTGGTTCACCATCCTCATAAACGTGGCACTACACAAAAGAGCCCCTCTTGTTTTCCACCTGCACCTCTTTACCAAAAGAGAAGCCCAGAGAGCATGGTGCTGTGACCTGGTCACCCTGCAGCCCCTCACACCTTCATCACATCCTGGCTTAGTGTGCTACTCATGGAGCAGGGACATTAGGATTGGCTACAAACTTTTATTACTCCAGTGACCCAAGAAGAAAGCACCCCATGCCAGCCTGAGCAGCTGACAGCATTACATGTTCTTGGAAGCACTGAAGAATTAAGAGTGGATCCTCAGCATGGCTGATTCAAATTTCAGGGCAGAGCAGCATCACACGTGCACAGAACATCTCCTAGCAGGGATTCCCTGGGTAGCAGAAGCAGCTCACAGTTTTAGATGAGATGCTGTAATGAGAAGCCAGATGGGTGAGCTGAGAAGCTTAAAGCATGCTTCCACGGTAAATGCAGCAATCTTGAAATTGAGAAAATTTGTTTTTCCCTTGCACAAATGCCCCAACTGGCCTGGAGAGCTCCCTGCCGAAGGACAGGGAGGTCAGCAGCTCAAGGAGCTTCCTGAACAGGTTGGAGATCAGCAAACAACAAACATCTCCAGAGAACTGTAAAGATTAATAAAATAAGCAAGAGTTTTGGAAAGAATGTAAGTCTACAGACTTTGAAGTGAAAGCCAAGATCTAAGTCTTGGAGTGAAAAATAAATTATCCCCAGAGAGAGCCCTGTGAGCTTTAGCATTTCTTTCTCAAAGCAGAGTGCAGGGTCTCTGCTGGAGACACCGTCTTGGGCTAGATGGATCAATGGTCTGCTCCAGAGTGGCTTTTCCTAGAAAAGCTTCAGTTCTAATCTGAAAAATGCAGCTCTTGGCTTCAAATAAAGATCAGCTGCTGGAAATATGGAAATACTTTCTATACTTAAAAAAAGTATGCGTAGGCAAGAAGAAGGCCTCCTGTCAGAGCACTGCATGGGGCTTAATCACTTGGCTCCTGATGCCTTCAGCAAGAGTTGTTCATCCCAAGTCCCATGCAATGTTTCAGGAAAGGCAGCCCACATTCTCATAGTTCTCAGAACAGATTTGACTATTTAAAAACTTTGGCATAAAGTTTCTTTAACCAAACAAAACTGAACTCCTTGGGCTAAACCCATCCCTCGAGGAACTCCACTGGAGTCCAGGATGCAACAGTAGGATTAATCTGGTCCATATTTCTTCTTCCCCAGCATAGGCCTCTCTTGTATTTCTACACCCCCACACCCCAGTTTTTGAGGCATTTATCTCCCAGGTTTATCATAGCCTATTGCCTTCCTACCTTTTTATTTCCCCGCCCCCTCCGAGTCTCAGTGGAATTTATTTGTCTTTGCAGTACTATAGCCTCTTGGCTTTCTACAACACACAAACAGAAGGGACGTCTGATGTGAGCAGAGAGAGGCAGAACAAAGGAGACTTTAGTATTCCCATTGTAGCCTTTGCAAACTGAGACACAGAGAGATTGACTTGTCCAGTGTCAGACAGAAAGTTTGTGCAGAGCTGAACCCTCATTTCCCCAATGCTTTTCTCATACAAACATCCCTTTGTTTTCCAGCTGAATATAATCCTCCTTTTTCTTCTCTTTACACTTCTGGTTTCCTCCTCCTGCCCTTCTCTCTCCATTATTCTTTCTTTCTGCATTTATGCCTCAAATATTTACTTTGTGTGTGTGTGCTAAACCCCCTTTAACCCCTTCCTCCCCTTCCTGCAGGCTATTGTCTGTCCCTGCAGGGCTGTGAGCCTTCCCAGTTTGATTTCTCTGCTTTTTCACAAGCCACACAGAGGGGCTTAGCCAAGGGCTGCTGGGGCCTTTGCCTCTGGGATTTTGCTGGCTGAGGCTCATTGGTTCAAAGGCAGAGAGGCCACAGCATGGCACAAGCATTTGGTTGAATAGAAGCAACATGTGCTCTGGACTAGTATTTTAGCACCATCTGGCAGAGATAAATGAGGCTGGACACTCTGCATCTGCCAATCGCTCCTCTGTGGACAACAGCCTGATCCCTGATGGAAAGAAAGAGCATCTTGGTGCCCTGAGCTCCCCAGGAGCCTGCAAGGCTCTCCTGCCATCCTTCCCCACTGCAGGCAGCAGAAGAGCAGGCTTTGATTTCACAGAGGAAGGAAGGAAGGATTAAATTCAATTGAATCTAAAGACAGCACCAGAGAGAAAAAAAACCACAAAATTAAGCTGTAAATATTATCACCAGTTATTACTGATGACTAACTATACACTTCTCCTTAATAACCAATAAAAGGTAATACCTGGTCTCACAGGAAAAATTTAGGACTGCAGATTGGTGTGTGGCAGGGACAGGGTGAAAGGCAGGTTGGGTTAGCACCACAGCCCGGGGGCCACCAGATCCAGTGTGCAGACTGACACACAGATCCCTGCCATAGCTTCAAAAGTTGCAAGAAGCTTGGACACCAAACACATAGTCTGCACAAAAGATTAATCCCACTGTACCACATGCCATCCCAGCTGAGACCAAAGTCACGTGCATTACATTGCTGCATTTATTCTAAAATTAAAAGACGAATGTTGGGTTTATGTGTAATAGTTCGGCTCAGTCCAAGACTAATATTATTTTCTCCGTGTTTCTTCATACTGTCCTTTTTATTAATTATACACCACTCTTGCTTGCTGAAATATCCTTCTGGTCACATCTCTGGGGTGGCAGTACTAAAGGACACTTCCCCTTCCAAGTTTTGCCAGTGTTTTGCCAGTCTGGCTGTTTTTCTCGCTCTCTACACCAACAGGAGGGTCCCTCTGATTTCTCACTGCTCGAATCCCTGCACAGGGACAGCCCCTGCCAGCACAGCCCCTTCCCTGCCCTGCCCCCAACACCGAGAGAGGCAGGGCTGGGGTTCGGAGGACCTCGCTAATTGCTGAGATTGTTATTCCTTCCACGGGGCACTTGGCAGCACTGAGCCTCCCAGCACAGCCTTTGAATGTCCCCGCATTTAAACAGTAGCCTCAGCTTGAAACAGAGCCAAAGAATAGGCAAGGCCTCAAGGAAGATAGCGCGGCTTGCAGCAAGCATGCAAATTCATTAGCCTGCGTGCACGTGTGGCCTCTAATAAGCTGTGTTCAGCATCTGAAGCCCAAAACATCCCACCCTGTGCATCCCACCTAAGCCATCAGCCGGGCTTTGCCTTTTTATGTGGCACAAAACCATTCAAAGCATCACAAGGACACTGAATTTATGCACAATCTGCAGTGGACGTTCTGCTTCAACTTCATCCATGGGGGATTTTACTCATTTCATTTTAAACATACACTAATAGAGATGCCAAGAGAATGCAATGGCTGTGAGTCAATCTTTTGCACATTTCATTTGCATCAGGACTTTGGAATCAGGCTGAGATCTTTCAGTCCTTACACTTAGAAAAATAATTAGACATTATAGGTAGCCCTGTGGACAGTACATCTGACTGCTAGTCAAAAGACTTGGCTCTATTTGTGGTTCTGCTCCTAAATTGCTTTATGATCCTGAACAAGATGTTTTAACAGTGCCAGATCTTGGTTTCCCTCTCCACAGAACAGAAATAATGACTGCCCACATTAGTAAAGCACAGTCAGGTTCACAGACCTCAAAAGCACCTTTCAAACATGAATTAATTTTGCCTGAAAAAACCTCTCCGAGTTCTCTGAGGCAAGGAACTGTTGAAGTGCACTTTTATAGACAGGCAAAAATGAGGCATCGACAGTAGGAAAGACTTACTCTGGTGATCACAGAAAGGACTGTCTGGGAAGGAATGGGAGATGTTAAGAGAACTGGAAAAATTAGATCATCTGACACAAAATCCTGTGTTTTATTTCTTAAGTGTACAAGGGATAGATGTGCTGCCCTAGAGGGAAATAAGTATATTCAGCACCTTGAGATTTTAGTGGTTAAGTTTCTTGCCATCTACAGATTGCTCTGATCTACAGATTGCTCCGCACATCAGTGACCACCCAGCTGCAACAGTCTTTTATGGTGTTAATAAACAGCTATGGGCCATTTGTAATCTGAAGTCACATTTTAAACACGGCCATGGTCTCTATCAGGCCAAGTGTGCATGAATATTTTCTTTTCATTTCACTCCCCTCTCAATTACAATTGGGTTTCTTATGGAAACATTCCTCAGAATTTTATAATCCCATAAAAAGTTTAGAACTCTGATGGATTCCTGCATGAAGGATGCAGGCCCTCTTTGAAGCTGTAGAGGCTGGCTACCCCAGGTCCCATCCTCTATTAAATTCTGTAGGTTAGAATAATATCCTTTAACTGGCACTGGTTTAGTCAGCAGGCTTTTCCCAAAAAGCTGCAAAAGGGCATCTGCCAGCACCTGTCACATAGCAGTGACATGCTTAGGGTTTTCCACCCGTATCCCAGAAAGCCTCCTACTCACATCCTGGAGGTCCCCAGCCATCAGTAACTTCTCCAGGACAAAAAAATAAAATAAAATATCTAATTATGTACAACATTGAGGAGGCACTTTGCTGAAACGCCAGCCATACAAAGGAACCATATGCCAGTGCCCCAAGTGTGCTTTGCAAACATCTGCCTCTCAGGGGGATTTTATGCCAGACACTAAGAAAGCAACTTTAATTAGAGGCCAATTGAAATCCTTGTCCCAAAGCCTGTGACTGCCCTAAAAAAAGAAAAAATGCATCCTAAAAAAACAAGGCAATTGCATTTCCCCCCCTCCCCCCCATGTTTAAAAACACTCCACATTTTCTCTTTTTAATTTTTCTGACAGAGTTTAACATGCCCCATCCAAACAGACTGATGAAGTTCCCACTGCCTTCAGAAAAATTCCTGTCCAGGAAGGATGGTTGTGTCAAATATGAATGTCAGAGTGGGTTTTAAATTAGTCATTTTTGACTGTGGTTCATTCAGCATTCACAAACCAGCACCTCACAATTAATTACGCTTACATTTCCCCTGTCTCACATCGCCTCAAATCCCTTCTGACCAGATACATTTCTGCCTTTGCTCATCTCCTTTGGACCCTCTTTCTTTCTGCCAGGGCTTATGATTTCAGCTTGCAGCTATTGTGTCATCCTGGGAAGCTGATTTAAAAAAAAAAAAGAAAGAAAAAAAAGGAATAAAAGAAAACCTAAATCTGCAATTCAAAGGGGAATTTTCCCTTGCTGTGCATGAATTCCCTGGTTAGGGATAAAGCAAGATCCATGCCCTAAGCTCTTGATGCTGGGCAGGCAAAAGTAGGAACTGTCCCTGCAGAGGGGCACAGGGAGAGTAGCCAAAGCCCTGGTGGGATCACAGAGGCTGCTCCCACCCCTGAGCAGGACACAGTTCATCCAAACAGGGCAGTTGCAGGTCTCTGGGTAATGCAGCTCTGGACCATCCCAGCAAAACCAAGGCAGCAAGAAGAGCAGCAGAAAGTACTCCAGCTGACATCAGGCAGAGCTCGGGGGCACATCAGGCAGCTCCATCAGGAGCCAGGGAAAGGCTCACGGTGCACTGTCATGGTGGGCTCCTCCAAGAGCTGCCTCCCCCTGGGGAGCAGGACCTCCTGTCACACCCCACTCTTCTGTCTTTATTACAGGCTCTGCTCCTCTGCAAACCAATCCACAACCAATGCCAGCCCACCAACAGGGCCTGTGCACAACCCACTGCCAGTTGGCTTCAGATTGCCCACACCTCTCTGACCAAGCTGAACTGCGAAGCGGCAGCGGCAGCAGCTCCTCCGAGGCTCTGGCCAGGAAACACTCTGGGTGTAACAGCAATCCCTTAACTCCCCCACCAGCATCCCACATCCAAACAAAACCAGGGCAAACATTTTACGTACATGAGCGGGAGGGGGAAGGCAAGACACTCACAGGACTAAATAATTTAGCTGCCTCTCTTACGGATGCTGACATTTTTGACACACATTAAACATTAATGAAAATCATTTTATGGATGGCTGAGTCATGCCAGTCAATGGATAATCTCCTGCCTCTCCACCTGCCCCTTTCACCCTCATCTGGCTCCTATCTCAGAATGCAGCCACTTGTAACTCTGCCCTCTGAAAGAGGCCAGGCTCCCCCAGATGCCAAAGAGCAGAACAAAAGCACTGAGGGGGCTGAACAGACCCCAGTGAATACCTGGATGAGAACTGAGCCCACAGAGCCCTAACCCCACTGCAGTTAAATTCACAAACCTGCTGTTTTGTTAATTAGCTAACATGAGATGCTGTGAATCATTTTGGAAAGCAAATTACCTCCCTGATTTCCAAAAGCTTCCTAGCCGCATTTCTTTTTTTAACTTACTATTTTTTCCTTCTCTCAACGTATAAATGCCAATTAAATTACTGCCTGCCTCTGTTTAATCTAATGTTAGCCTACTCATATTTTCAGCTGCTCCCTGATGCCAGTATGGCCCCTTATGCCCAAATGTCTTTAGCATGCTAGTATAAATTTTTATAGCCCTAAGACTTAGTGCTGTAAGAACCTTGACATTTTTGTGCTAAAAACCTGTGATGTTATTGTAATGATGAATTTAAAAGGATCACCAATAGGTTTAAAATGCAGTTTTCCTTTAGTTCGTTCCAGCTAAGGACACATATAAAGAGATGACTGGGATTAAAGTCTCATGAGCTGTCTGGATCTCTTTCTGGACAAGCAGCCCTTAAATTTGCTGAAATGATGTAACTCACCAGAAGGAAGAGTTACAAAAAGCCACTGGGCAAGTTTCAAACACAGGTGGTATGCATTCAAGTTCATCTTATCTATCCCAGAATCTTAGAACCACTGAAGTTGGAAAAGACCTTTAAAATCATCGAGTCCAACTGTTAACCCAGCTCTCCCAAATCCACCATTAAACCCATTGGACTGGGATTTTGGATATCAGAGTTACCAGGAATATTTTCTCCATCCCAAACATAACTTTCTTTATGGAACAGGCTAAAAGCTTAGCACCTAAATTCAGCAAATTGCCTTCTTTTTACTAAGGGGGAGCTCAGAGCTACACAAATAACTGGCTACAGGTTAATGAGATCTGACTGATCTCCAGAGGGTACAAGCTGCTGCTCTATAGATCCTGGACAGCTGGAGTCAGATGACCATCCAACTCCTCCCTGAAACACAGGGAAATAGTCTGGGGCCCCTTTCCAGCCCACTGCCAGGTTGCATTTTTTCTTTCATGGGAGGTGACAGAAGTGCAATATATTGGCAGTGATATTTTAATTTCACAGATTGAATTATAAAATCCTTTTCCCACACACATATTCCCTTCTGAACGATTTTACTGGTTGGTTGTTTCACTGAGCAGCATGCCCTGCAAAAAGCAGCATTTCCAGGTAGGAGGAAATTGTCACATTCAACGTGTCAGTAACAGTCCACCAAGTTTATTAGATAGGTTTTTAAAGACAGGGAAATTATATTTTGATCTGAGATGACCTTTTGCAGCCTTGCTACAGGTGGCTGTTGAGCCTTCCTCGAGTATAACATTGTGGAGCAAACCCCAATCTAAACCAAGCTAAGTCAACCAAAGGACATTTAATACCTTCAGTAAATAAGATATGAGGAGAAAACACAGCTTCTCCCACATTTCCTACTGCAGGTGAGTTTTCCCTCCTTTGGCAGCAGTTTTAATAACCAATTTTTATATTTTTCCCCAGACAGGAGTTCATCCTGCATAAACATCTCATGTCAGGCATCCCTGCTCTCCCACACAAACATGCAACCACACACCCCTTCCTATATTTGGCTTCTTCTAGCTTTGCTGATAGAAGAACAGACCATGTACACATTTCCAACCTACAACTCAGGCCAGGGTTTCCATGACCTTTTCCTGCAAGCTCCAGCTCTGCTGCTGGAATGACTTGTTCATTATGTTAGTTGTTCAATAACTCTTAGGCACTTAATACTGCCTTGAATAAACAAGTCACAGTCAGAAGTCAGTGAAACATTAGGAGCGATGACAAATCAGAAATAGCAAACTAACTGCACAAAGGAAAAGAAAGAAATGCAGTGATGTTTTTCTGCCTGCTTACAAAGAAAAGCAGAGTGAAAGATGGACTGAAGAGAACAGACTCATCATGCTTTGGCTTCATTACTATAATAATTAATTTATACTAGCAGGTGCACGTTAAGAAGATTTGTTTCCACCCCTCTGCCACCACCAGCTGGTGCAAAATGCGTGTGTCAGTCATGGGAAAGAGTGGTTGTGCTGATGCCCTCACCACCTCTTACGTCTGCATCCTGTCATGGCTGCAGTCAGCAGCACTGGTAGGGATGCACAAACACATCACAGAGAGCAGTTTTACCCCAAAGGGCTTCAAGTGACCAGAGCCAGCTATGGTGGGACACAACCAGACACATAACGTCGTTTCCCATATTTCATGGGAGCTGACATGGCAGAGTGCAGGTGTCATGGCCGTGTATTTGATACAGGACATTTATATTAGCCTTTTATAAACCTGACATTTATAAAACTGCACCGGAAAAGTAACTATGACATTCCACCCAGAGCTTTTTCTCCTGAGGAACATAGCATGAAAATGTTCATGATTCCACAGATCTCTGGTTTATATCTTACTCAGTGAATCCCACTGCAGGATTTGGCCCAACATCAGAGTTCTCAGATACAACTTGGGACTGAGAGGTCCAGAAAAATATCCTCTTGATAATGCCTACTTGCATCTTGTGATCTGATGGAAATTCAGCCTGTGGAAATACATCTATCCCTCTCTCACTTTTCCTAGGAAGACCTATCAAATGTTGTGATATCCATTTGTAGCAACCCCAAAAAGCTGAGATACATGACACTGGCTACTAATGAAAGCTGGAGGATAAAGCAATAATGACATCTTGGGAACAAAAATACATACTGAAATATTATAGAAGGAAAGTTAACAGACAGGAGATGTACAAAATTCAATTTTCTGAGTGCTATAGTGGCTTAAATGATACAAACAAACCTTTCATGGCCATCAAATGAAGCTTTTTTGCAAATGTTTTGTGAACTCACACACAGAGAAAAAAACAAAGGTAAATAAACAGTGTCATCTTCCCCTGCACTGAAGTGCTACAGTACTGAGTACACTGCCTGCTCTAAGACTTCTGACAATTAAGGATGTATCACGCTGAGCAGTATCTCTGTCTGCACGTATCTGATCTGCCCATTACCATCATCCTCTGCCACACAGCACAACCATGCACTTCATGGAATAAATATCCATTGAAGCCAAAGTGGCAAGTCAGCTGAGCACATAAATTGCCCAGGTTCTACCCAGGGACAAGAACAATTATCTTTCCAAATCCACTTTAAAACCCTGACTAAAGAATACTTTCTGAAGAGGTCAAGCCCTGATGATAGCTAGTACTTTCAAATGAATCTTTGTTATTGCCCAAATACAAAGAGCTGTTTTAATGCATCATGACAGCAGAATGCCTCTTCTAAGAGCGAGCTCACCCGCATTTCTGCAGATCATCGCTTAAGTGTTCTGTAAGTCATACAACTTTCTGGCTTTGAAAGATTGCCCTTTGATGTCCAACAGACAGATGTCAGCATAAAAAGACAGAGAGGGAAAAAAGTCCAAGCTCTGCACAACCAGCAATAATCAAGAGAACAGCAGTGAGCTTGTCTGTGGAGACCAAGCAAGCAATAGCAGCTGAGCTATCTCCTCACCCCCTTGTTTCCAAAAAGGGTTTCACAATAGCACAGCTACAAAAATGTCAGTAGGGTGAAGTGCCCTAAGTCACCAGTACCTGTCAGTGGCTCTGCAACCACTTAACTGCACCACTAGCTCAGGAGCACCCACCATAAATAGAAATCCAGCAAAATAATGCACTTGAAGCCATTACACAAGTCAGTCCCTTGGGTGTCAACTGTTTGGGGAACAGTGTGATGTAGCTTACACTACCCCTGTCACTGCTGTTCCAGGGATAAACAGAAGGCTTCTGTCATCACTGTTTTCAATCCAGTCCTTTTCATAAGCCTTGCCATTCAACTATAATGATTGTTTTGTTACGTGTGGTTCTACTTGGAAACTGACTCCATAAAAACAGAATCATGGAGTTCATGTTTATTGCATTTCAATGATTTCCAGATCAAATGCAGCCAGTTTACAAGTAAAAAAGATGTTTGGTTTGTTTTTCCAACTACCAGGTCTACAAACTCATGCTGGGATCTAGAAGTTAAGTTGTCATCTTTTTGGCTTGTACAATTGCAAGAGGAACGAAAAAGAAATCTGCTCGCCTGCTCCTGGAGCAGCTGTGTACTTCCAGCTTCAACAGAGATAATAAGGAATAAAAATGAAGACAATATTTTCAAACCCACTTATCTAATTCTGCGCTCCAGGGCTCTAGAAAGGTAACCTGATTTTAAAAGCTACTCCAAGGGCAATTCAAAGTGACAAGACTTAAGTACCACTTCAAATTTTACTGCATATTTAGGTACATAAATAGTATGTACCTAACTTTAGGCACCCATTTTTCAAAACTGTTCCCCTTAATTTAGTCAGCAAATTAATCAGATTTGCATGTGATTGCACATAGATAGAAGATCATTTCTGTAGGAAGGTGTTATTTTTATATAGACACTTGTCGGAGAAGAATTGCATGTTAAAGTAAGATTTATGAGTCCACAGGCTGAGTCGACATTAACTATTTGACAGCTGCAAATTACTGCATTACAGACATGGCCAATTTGCTTACAGAGACCCATGTGCTCACATGTAACTTAACCATTGCTCAGCTGTCTGTCTGTAAACCCCAGTGTTGTAGGGATTAGCAGGTTTCCCTCATGGCAACTCTGACAGGTTGCAATCAGGTTTCTGAGCCCCATTATCCTGCACCTGAAAGAAACAAGATGTTCTTGCGGCCGAGGAGCAGATTAGCTTTCTACCATGTTGACATACAGATCCTCTAACTCTTTGTCACATCTTCTATGAATTCCCTACAGCAAAAATTTTCAGCCATGCCTTGGCTTCTCCTCATTTCATCCCCCAGTATATTCAGTTCTTTCCTCTGGACTCCTGTGCCAAATGGTTTTGGATGCCACCAGTCAAACATATATTGTACCCACAGGGCTGCTCTGTGGATCCCAGTGTCACCTTGAGCCTTGCAAAGGGTTTGCAGAAGAATTAGCTTTGAGGCATTTGTCAAACACAGATTCATGGAGGGCAAACTGAGAGAACATTGGCTCTGTTACCCTGTTGTCAGAAAGCTTTCCTTTGTGTACAGGTGCACTAATGCTGACCACCCCATTTGGATCTGAGCTTTGCCTCCTCCATCCTTGTGCCTTAGGGAGTTAATGACAATGTCTGATGGCAACCAAAGAGAAAATGCATAAGAGCTTACAGGAGAAGTGGGCTGAAAATAAAGGCTGGGAACGCGGCCAGCATTTGCAGATGTACCGAGTTAGCGAGTTTTGAGGAACATTCCAAAACATTTGCCAGTGTCACACACCCAGCCTTTCCATGCTGGTTTCCTAAGCCAGAGGTGCCTCCTTGCAAGGGCAGTCCTGCCAGGCCATCGCTGCCAGGCCATTTCCTCCCTTTGCTATCTCCCTCCAACAAGGAGGAGCAAGGGTGTTTAATTAAATCAAATGCTAACATTTTTAGCTAAGTGTAAAATTGTTGATTTGGAAAGCAGCACGCCTGGCTTTCATCATTAAGGAGCACTGTAATGATCAATGTAACATCAGGCCAATTATGGCTGTTATGGTGCTGAGACATTCAGTATTTCTGTTCTCTGGATCTCTTTATGTATTCAGGTGTAAGCTAAGCAAGTGCAGCATCAAATGCTAATTGTGCTGCTTAGGACATACTCACTCCCAAAGAGTCCCATCAGTCACACAACCTTTAAGCGCCGGGCAATTGCCAGTCCTTTCCCAGCCAGCCCCAGCCAAAGTCTTGCCCATGATGATGAAATCTGCCTGCAGATTTTAGAAGCTCACAGTCACACAAGGCAAGGCTGCTGCTCCTGCAACAAGCCACTGCTGACTTGCCTTCATAAACTGCCAAGGGGACTCTGAAACAAGCGCAGTGAGAAGGAATGGGTGTACTTGTGGCTCACTCCGTCCTCCAGATGATATTTTCCCAGCAGCAGTCACAGCATGTGCTATTTGAGTCATCCTCATCTGAGAATGAAAATAGTTCCCCACCAGTAGCACAGAGTTTCTGCTTGCAGGCTGGGAGCTCAGCTTCTCCTCCAGTGCTCCAAGCTGAGCCCAGTCCTGGGGAGCTACAGGCTGCTCCATGTCAGGGGAAGGACCTTGTACAGATGGCATGGAAGGATGGCAGACAATTAAATGCTTGGGGCTGGAGGGAAAATTGAGCCCTCACAATACCAGTGGCTTTAGACTTTGGATTAAACCCTGTCCTTTGTTATGTTGATGCAGACAGGAGCAGACTTGACAATATTCAGAGAATTGTGGATTTACCCCACTAAAACCATCCTTCGACATTTCTGTGCGACTTTCATCATGGTCTCTCTGCAAATTATTTTAATTCTTTATAGGAAGAAATGGATTTGCCTTGTCATTTACAGCACAGAATGTTGCATAGTTACTTGAAATTTCATGAAAAAAATAACATTTAATTGGAATCTAAGTTGAGTAAATTCAGATATCTGAAAGCAAAAGCAGCATTCTGTGGGAAGTTGCAATTATTCCAGACCAAAAAAAAAAAAAAATCCAGAAAATTCAGAACTGAGTCGCATGTAAAAGCAAACCACTATGAAGTATGAAAGCAGTATTTAGGCACACTAGCAACAATGCAGAGCCTCCAGGATATCAAGGAAGGAGTACACAGCTAATGGCTAGGGCAAACTACTACTGATAGCTGCAGATTAAATTGATATTGAAAGCCCTTTCCAGATTAAACTGATACTGAAAGCCCATTTCATTTTTTATCTTTCCCTTATTAAATTATTTTAGGATGAGGAAAAATAAGACCACATATCCGTCTGCTAAGAGTAACACAGAGGTATGCTATATTAATCTGGCAATAAAGCCATCATGGACAAACCATTGGCTAAAAGCCTCAGGACGTATATATTACTCAAAGTTGCTTATAAATTAATTTAGCCAAAGAAACAGTTACTGCCTTATAAACATGGGATGTTTCTAACCATTCATTTAACTGTTATCCTGCAAAAAAGTAGCAGATGATGAAGATACCCAGACATCAGTGCAGGTCCCAAGCCATTTCTGGGGCTCGTTTCAGAACACTCTCGAGAAATTAACACTCAATCTACACTTGCATTTTACTCCTTGGAAGGAAACAGCCTCCCCTTCCTTGGTGTACCCTCTCCGAAAGCCTGTGAAGAACATAACCCATGTCACAATGAGGCAGAAAAAAGCTGCAGGTGGCCCAACATGTGAAATCTTCCCCCAGTGCCATGCAGCTCTGCCTGGGGTCTTGCTGTGCCAGCTCTCGTCTCCAGGAAGCTCTGACATTTTCCTTGGTGGTCCCAAGATGGGGAAGGATAATGGTTCTCAGGGTTAGCCAGAAACATTTGGTCTTTAATCCTGGCCACTGACATAACTTGTGATCACAAGCAAATCGTGCAGTCTTCCAGCATCTTGGTTCACCCACATGCTGGGGACAGCGTGTTTCCTTGCCTCCCAAGAGCAGCCGCAGAGCCTGGAAGGAGCATCTTGTCTTTCCACTGGCCAAGGAAATTTCTTACCATCAGTGCTAAGTGGGTTTTTTTTTCTGTATGGTTTGCTCAGAGGGAAGTCAAAAGGCAGAAAGCAAAGATATAAAGCTGTTCTCGAAAGAAAATGTCCATTCTAAAAAAAGTGAGAAAGTATTCAAGTGCCACACATTAGCACTGCTGCCAAGTGAATTAGCAATTAGTCTGCTGATGGCTTGAACTTCACTGGGTGTAATCTAATTTACCATCAGTGCAAGCCAAGTATGTTTCCAGCACATGGTGGTCAGAGAGAGCTACTCCCATCTGCCCCACTGCCCTGTTCTAACCCAGTGAAGACCTTCAGTTGCAACCCAGCACTCAGTGCAAATATTTAGTGAAGGAAGTGAGAAATCAGAGTGGCAAATACTGCATTCAGAAATTCAGAAAGAAAACCAGCTTGTCTGAGTCATCCCTGAGCTTTCAACACACACATCTGAGTAGGGTTGCTCCTATTCTGGAGCAGCCGCCATGGAGAACAGTAAAGCAAATCTACTGTGTGGGTGAAGGGAGAGAGGCACGGGAAAGCCAAGTCCCTCTCTGGGGTCATGCAGGGGGTTATCACAGGCAGGAATAAACCCTTGTCCCTTGCACAGAGCCCTCTGCCATGCACTGCCTGGCCTCCCCTGACACAGACCAGGACTCAACCAGGCACTTGCTTATCCTCCACGCTGCAGATGTTTACGGGTATTTTTACTGAACACTTCAAAAAGGTGCCTGTCTCAGAAGCATGTTTACACATTCTCAATCTTCTGAGCTTTCAAACATTTCATTAGATCTGAAATTCCCACCACAGCAAGTGGTAATCCTCAGAAGGTACAGAGTCTCATTGGTAAAAGAGGCATTTAAGCACAGAGTGGGTGTTAGCTCAAATCTATTCCTCCTCATGTCTTCCTTATATCTGACAAATTCTGCACAAAATTTCTGAGTACCAAAGCTGGCAGATTTGAAAATAAAGCATGAAGCCACATATCCAATTGCCTGGATACTGGAGCATATAACTCCTCCATCTATGAGCTTGAAGGCTTCCAACACAGTTGCAGAGAGGAACTGCAGTGTGGGGCAACAAGCACAAGTCTTTTGTAAAATGGTTTTTGCAAAGCAGGAACACTTGGTCACCAAACACATCACCTTCAACTTTCAAGGTATATGCCCCAACTCGTTGTGGCATATTCAGTGAAATGAGGATGAAAATTTGGTCCTCAATAGGAAAACCTACACACTGAAATCTGGAGTAATCAGTTATTTGTCAGGTGAACCAGAACTGATGCCAAATTACCTCTCACTTAAAACGCTTGTCCCATATGGTTGCTGGCAGTCAGAAATGTTTCACGTGAGGCTAAAAAACAGCTTCAGAAAGAGTCCCCCTGCTCCCAGCCTTTGAGCCAGAGAATCACATCTGGACCAAAAGCTGAAGAGAAGACTCATCAGAGGCACCATAGCTTCCTAGTCTGGAATATTTGGTTTATGGTGTCTGTGATTGTACATTGGGTAAACTAACCAATAATGTAGCCCAAGAAAGGAAAAAGAAATGCATACCAAAAATGAGGAAAAAACAGCAATGGGCAGAACTGTTACCTGATACTATGAATGACTAGGTTATCTTTTGCTGCATATCGGCAAAACCTTACAAAATGAAGGCATCCTAAAATCACGGCTCAGGCCTGTTACTTCAGCAAAGTAGAAAAGGACTACAGGAAAGTGACTCTGCTGAATTAGAGGTAGAAAAACAAGTTATGCAATGATTGTGTGTTCACATCGTGGAGTATGGTGGTTGGTTGAACTACATTTGTTCTGTTTTAAAACTAGGTAACTGATAATGGGCTAACTGCCTAAAAAGGCCCTGTTTTTGCAATAAAGCAGCTGTGCTTTGCACTGCCTGGGGGCTCTGTCTCACTATGGACCCTCACCCCCAATCTTTGTCCTTCATCCCGCTGTCCTGTGAGGGAAACCAGGACTTGTAGCTGTGACTCAAATCTGTTCCTTCAGACAGAAGATACATCCAAGGTCTCATATGCATCTCCATTACAGTGGGTCCCAGCCACATGTTCTTCTGGCATAGAAGGCCTAATTCCAAGACCTTTCCAAGGCCTTTTTCAGGCCAAGACCTGGATCTTGTTATGAGGGAACTTGTGCTGAAAGGCAGTCAAGAAGTCATAAAGAGATGTGCTCATCTCTAATCTCTCCAGGCTGGAGCCAAATGTCTTTCTAGAAGCTTCTTGTTAGAGAACTGGTGTCATCTGGGAGACAATGCTTATAATTTCTTCAGGCTGAATACATATTTATTCCAATCACAGATACATATTATTTCTTGAAAACAGGGAGAGCTAAATATCCTGTGATCTTCCTTTAACCCAACTGGAATTTCTAAGAACTTAAAGCAATATCTAGGACTTTTCTAAAAGAAAAAGATTGTGTGATAGCTCAGAACTGCCAGGCCTTTCCAGATGAAAGTGAAATGGAGTAAGAATAGACAGATAATAAGTGAAAATGAGGACAATGAATTAAAAAAAAAAAAAAAAGAGAAAGGGAGACAGGAAGACTCACTTTTAAACTAAAATATTATCCTGCTAATTTGTATTATTAAAAGTCCAGAGAAGAAAATTTGAATGTGGCACAAGTTAAAAGAAGGACATTTTATACAGATTATTTTTATCCTGTCTTCTAAATAGACAATGATCTGTTGCACATAAAGCTGTAGGATGGTAATTGGAAACAGAGTCTAGTCCCATGTGAGGAAATAAACTCTTATCAATGGCCTTTGCAGATTTCAGTCAAAACATTGGGAAATTGGTAGTCTTGAAAATTAATACGCAAGACCACGATCTTAAAAATGGATATAGCAAATACACTTATCTGTAATGAGTTCATACTGGTTTTTTGCCATAAAGATAACCCTTGAGTAAGAAATCCAGCCATTTCCTGGTTTGGACTTTGTCAGGGTTCCTGGTAACAGCATTGAGGAGAAAACCCACGTAATTTGCTTGGCAATCTGAGACAGACTCCAGCTTCCAAGCAAGCGCAAACAAGAGATTTTCTAGCATCTCCTGGGCTGAGCTAAAGACAATAACAGAGCATTATATAACATGACAGAAACCCATTTTCACCACAATCCATTAGTGCAGTTGAATCACTCAATTCTGCAAACTGCACTGATCGCTCAACATTAATTGGGGCAAATTAAGTTATAATTTATGACTGTTCTACTTCATAATTACTTATGGAAGGAAATAGTGAGGAACTAATAATTAAGATGATGAGGAAAAGCTTCAGAATAATTTGTTAAACAAGAGTGTCCTTTCTTTTCTTTCCCCTTTCTACCTGCTTAGAAACAGCCTAGAAACCTCTTGGTTTCCTAGGCTGTCATTTACAGCTGTGCCTCAATACCCAACTCACAGGAAACAGAAAATTCACAGCACACTTTCTCTGGAGAGACATCCAACAGCCAGTGGGCATTCTCGGATGATACAACTGCGGAAAGTGTTTTTATAAACAGAAAGGAAAAATAAAGAGAAGAAACCAGAATAGCCAGGAGATCTGGAAACCAAGGGAGGAATCCCTGAGTTTGAGGCAGATAGAAAGAGTCCATGAGTCTGAAGCAGACACATCATTAGAGACCAACAGTCCAGGCACAGTGTGACTTCTGCACTGGGCCTGAGCCTCTCTTTTTCCAGAATGATTTGGACCTTTAATTAAATAAAGAAATATTGTCAAAAGAGATTAATACCTACTGCTTATCTGATATACACAGAAAAGGAAATTTAACTTAGGCTCAAAGGCAAATTAAAAACAAAAAGAAAACATCTAGCTATGTAACCTCATTCCTTTCACAGCCTATTATTCCTTGCATATTGTCAGTCCTCTTCAATTAAATGCTCTGTGCTATTTGAAAGACTATTAATCAGTGCCAGTTCAAATAGATGTTGTAAATTCATGCAGATGAGGAAGACAGACATCCAAGCCATAATTCTTTATTTCAGGCTAACTTGCTCAAGTTATAAACGGTCTTTTTGAACATAAAACAGGCCTGAATGATCCATTTTTCCATGGTGATCAGAAGACAAGGTGTGGGGTTGATAAGACCATCTTGATATTTGGCAGTAAAACCTCATCAAACCTTTCCAGACAAGATAATATTCAAATTCAGAATCTGAAATAAAAGAAGTATGCAATTTCTTTCCAAGCTGAAAATCCAAGATCATTTTGTTCCCATTTTTCTCCTGTCAGACACTGTTTTCTTAAACAGAAGATATTTGTTGTAGAAAAAACCTAAAGGAATTGAGACGCATAAAAAGACTTTGGTTCCCACCCTGCTTTCCTGTTTACCAAGTAGCAAATCTTGCCTGAATTTCTCCACAGTACACAAAGATAACTAGCAGCTAAATAACACACTGCCAGCAAACATATCATTACAAGGCCAAGTCAGTTCATACTATTCATGCATGAAACGCCCACTTTAAGAGATGGGAAATCTTTACACAGAATCACTGTGGACTCGGGACCAGGTGGTAGCGTGGAGTGTATACGTCAGAAGAGTTGGAGCTTGATTTCTGTTTTTGAAGATAATATGTCTTTAAACAAAAAAATGGAGCAAGCTAGAGACTAGTGATAGGCTCAAATGATGGCTGTTTTCCCAGGGAAGAACACAAAACCATGTTACTGTAAAGGATGATGATGGCTTTTCACTTTGCTGGAGAGGCAGAGAAGGATTTTGAAGACAGCTCACAAGAGGATGTCTTCGTGTCAAAGAGCAGTGGAATGTACAGATAATCAAGCAGTTATAAATGCACTTGATAAGCTACCACATTAAAGAGCTTGACAGAGCCATTTCCCATCTTCTAGGCAAGAGAAATGTGTGCCCCAGCCTGCTCAAGCATTCACTGATGCTCAAGCTGGCCCCATTTGAGTCAGCTTCATGGTCACCTTGCCACAGTAACCACAACAACAATTTCACCATCTGGAAATTCTTCCTGGAGCATATTCTCTGCAAGAGTTGGGATCTGAAATGAAGATACATAGGGCAGTGAAAAAGCCGAGCCTGAACAGCAAAAGCTGGACATGGCTTCAGGTTAAATGTGCTCCCTATTCTGTCCCCATGGTCCTCCCTCACTTGTATTAGCCATGCAGGCTTGGAAATAAGACCTGAGTGAGGTGGGATTGTGTTGGCCCTGTGTACATGGACCAATTTTCTCATATTATAAAAGCAGTATCCTCCTAAGCCCAGGGATGATGAACATCCTTTCCTCTACAAAATTTCTCAGGTCAGGTGTTTCTATGAGAAAAGATGGTTCTTTTTGTTCTTGCCCACAGCAGCAAGACAAAAATGACAAAAATAACAAAACCCCCAAATAAACAACAAAAAACTCTACACACACATACCAAGCCCCCCCCAAAAAACCAAACCAAAACAACACAAAAACCCTATGCCTACCAAAAAAACCCCCAAAAAACCACCAAAACAAAAGATAGAACTATTCAGCCTTTTTTGCCTTCTTTGAAATATCCCAAATACTTCTGACAATAAACCAGGATTTTCAAAGAGATGTCCATTTGGGGAACCTAGTTTCTTAGCAACTGCAAGACACCTCTTAAGGAGTAGAGATTTCAAGAAGAGAAGCAATGAGCATGCTCTAAACCTTGCTTCTTTCTAGGAGGTTTCAGAAGGGAAATTTGAAAATACAAACCCTCAAAACATCTGCTTCCACTGGCAGAATTTCATCTCAGTGTCATATCAGACACAGCCTGCTGGATCCCCTGTGCATCCTCCTTCTGCTCCCACTAAAATAAGGTGCTATTGTCAGTTCTGTAAGCAGGTCCTGTTTACATTAAGATCAATCTTTCAACATGCTTAGGAAGTTCAAACAAGCACTTGGCTGTAAATCTGAGAGGTTTACCCAGACAATGCTGTTAGCTGTTTGTGCATGTAGGAAATGCTGCAGGTTGACCTAACACTTCTTCTGAATAGGAGTTTTACTACATCTCCCGTGTCAGTCACAAAAGTGATGGGTGGAAAAAATGTTCATTGTTATTAAAAAAGAAAGTCAGTTCCCAAAATAAGATATATCACTCCATCACTCCTCTGCCAAACACTCCTGTGTATTTAATGACTCCACTAGGAAAAGAGATTAAAGAGAATTGTATAGATTGGATTATCAAATGACAAACTCTTTCAACCTTCAATTCTGAAACCAGAATGTTCTGGCATCCCACCCCACGCTTCAGCAGCCAGAATATCAGATACAACTAAGGCTTGCCTAATCTACTGCTAGTAAGAAATGAGAGTTTCCTTTGCTGTTGGAACAAAGATTTTCTACTGGTTTAAAACAGAAAGCAGTGCAGATGAGCAGAACACAGGGGAGTTTTGTCCTTTTCACTTGCCCTGCTGAATGGACTGTCAGCAGTTCAGTCTATGTATCATGAATGCTAAAGCACTGCTTCAGAAGGGAGTCCTCAATAGAGCTGCTGTGGTACCAGGCAGCCTCCTAATTCCCACTGCTGCAAGAGCACACAAAAAAATCCTCTCCCCACAAAAAACCAAACATTCTCCATTCCCCCACATTTAACAACCTTTCTGCTCTCCATTTCTGCCTCCCCTTTCTGCATTGCTGAATATACATCTGGGATGGGATCAGTCAGATTTCAGTGCTGCACACTTTACCCCAGCTCTCCACTGGGAAACAGGAATCACTTTAGGTGCCTCTTCAGGCAAATTTCTTTAGTGGCCTCTTGTTTTCCCCCTCTCCCCTGCCTCCTAGCCTTTCCTGATTTCTGAATAATTTGTTCACATGGTATTGCTTCCTTCTCTATTAGAAGCCATAAATCAAAACACAAGTACTACAAGGTCTTACACTTTCAGAATCTATTAATATTTTGTTTCTTTGGAAAATAAAATCTATGTGACAAGTATGAGTGAGTTACAATCTTTCTTTTAACACAGGCTGATGGAAATGGAATTTAATCCAAATTTCTGCCAAAACCAAACATTTTTTCCCTATTACTTTAAAAACAGAAGAGTTCCCTGAACCTTGGCTCATCAGGCTTGTGTTTGCAGATGTACAGTACAATGTGCTTACATGTTGGGCTCCTTCCCTCCATGGTCCCACCCCAGCCTCTGGCATCCCTTGACCCCAGAACAGCAATTTGAGGAGGGTTCTCCCAGGGTCCCAGCATCTCCTGTCAGCTTTGCTCTCTGTCACCACGGAGCAGCATGGAGTGACACTGTGCACGAGGAAATCACCACTACAAGCCTGGCTCAGGGGACCTCAAATCAGGTTCATATAGCAGGACAAAATTACCATAGGGCAGAGAACGGCTGAACCAGGCAGCAGAGAGATTTGCTCTGGTAGCTGCTCAGCAAGAGTAATGTTTTACTGTCCCCTAAATTGTTTTTCCTGGTCTTCTGGACAAAATCTCCTTTTGCCATTAAATTTGTAAGTCACGTTACTTTCAGGATGGCTGTTATTCTGGATTGCTTTACAGATGTCAGGATTATTTACTACAGAAGTTCCTTTCATTAAGAAAAGATTTTTTATAGTTGAATTTCACTAGTTGCAAATAAGTGAGACACCATTTAAAGCACCAAAGAAGGGTTTTCACCACTTCAGAGCATTGGTTTTTGTAACCACTTTTGCAAGTCTGTAGAATTTATGGCTGAAGTGTGTTTGTATAATGTGATCCCAGATTCCAAGAAGTAAGGTTCCAAATAATTCAAAGCTAAACAAGGTCTCACACAAATTATAAACTCTGAGGTTCTGTAGTGCCTTTTTATTCGGGGAGCTTCTGAGCACAAAAGAGAATGCAGCCAGAGTCATTAACAGCTGGCTGTCTCTTCCCAGGAACTCACTGGTAGGAACCACTGAGGTCCATAGTCACCGTTGGAGGATGCCAGCACAGCTGAATGCTCCATTCATCATTTGCATGCCTTTAACAAAGATTACACACACACAAACTTCAAAAGGACAAAGGTTTAGCCAATCTGTGAAAACTGGGCAATTAGTGCAACATCTCCTGTTAGAAGCTGGTGTCCTCAGCTAACAATCCAGGGCAGATCACTGAAAACAATTAGGACTGTTAACATACAAGACACTAATGACATTTTACAGTGTGAAGTCATGTGGTAGCCCAGCATGATGTCGAGATTTTATACCAGAGGATACATATGCAAGCACATGTTATAAAACTGCTCATTAGAGACTACCAGAAATGTCACCTTAGAATCCCCACTCCTCTGAATAAAAATGTAAAAGGAGCCACATGTTTTCTGCTGGTGATGTATACTAAAGATCACTGGAGTTGTACATTTAAACACAAGAAAAAGAGAGAGACAGAGTTCCCTGTCCTTATCTGCTACATTTGTAGGGACAAGGAATGGGTCTTGATGGGCTCTGAAGCTAAATGCAATGAGTCAACAGCAATAAGAGGTCATGGAGATGGATTTAAAATTCTGTTCAGTCCCTCTACTTGTCTCGTCTTTCAGAAAGTATTAGAGTTCCCTCTGTGCTGCCAATGATGGGGTTTGATTACTGTAGCCTTTTTGAGCTCTCTCACACTTTTTAATGATTATGGAAAGATGTATTTCACCTCTTTGCAAATTCTGTTCTAATGGGAAATTCAAACAAGGTTGGTTTTATTCAAGTTTTGAAAGAAAACAAATTTCGTAATGTCAAAATTTTTCATAAAACAGACTTCCAAGTGCTCACTAACTGCCATCCTGATGCTTTAGTGGACATTTAGCAGAGCAAATTTAAAACAGCTGAAATATCTGGAAAAATTAAATAGCAACTCTTGATCTAAGAAAAATATAAATTGATGGAGCAACCTGCATTGGATGCAGAATTAAAATGCACATGGGAAATAAACTGGAATAGCTCACTCAATTTTTGTTCATCACAGGTCATCAAGTTAAAATGAGAAAAGCAAACTTACAGTGTTTTACTAACCCGAATTATGGAATAGCAAGTGGTCTAGGACTGCTCCCATAGAAGTTTGGAAAAAACACTTATTTTAAAAAGACTGATTCTTCTGGCAAATTCATGACAGAGTATGGCCATGGGCCGTAAAGGACAGACCACACACACACTGGACAAAAGTCTTCTCTCTGACTTCATGATATAAACTTAATGGTTGCCAATTATTTACTTACTCTGTAAATAAAGGTCATGATTTGGTGATAGTTCTCTGCTCCGCATATGCTTAAACAATATGAAAATCAATGCACCATAAGGGCAGGGCCATGGCCTTTTTTCAAGCAGGAAGAGTTCTTTGTCACATTTTAAAAGCAAAAATCCAAACCCAGAGGAGCACAGATGAGAAGGTCTTCGAAGAGTTCAAAGTGAACTGCAGCCCAAATGCAAAACACACAGATATTTTCTGTCAAGGCTTGAAAAATGCCTTTTCCCTATTGGGTAGTGGTGACTCAGTGGCTTTGGCTGGTATTAACACGTCATGAAGCCATCCCACATTTCTATACTTTTAGGATTCCTCCTTTAAAATAACCACCAAAATTGCCAGAAGCCCAAAGCATTATTCTCCAAACTGACACATAATATGAGGCCTTTTACCTTTTTTCCCTTTATCACATGAAATGCATCGACTTATTTGCAGAGTGTGGCTTTGTCAGAAGCCTTATGTTATAATCACTCTAGGAAAGCAGAAGACACCATGCAACACCCATCCCACACCACCCAGCCTTTTCTTTCTTCCTTTGTTCTCTTCACTGGCAATAGCAGGAAGGAATTCCATACAGCATTGAGGATGAACAATCCAGTTAATAACATTGCTGGAAATTCACACATCTGGGATAAAAGCAAGCTTCAGCCTGACAGCTGTTTGAAACATACAGATAGTCTCATCCTGTTGAACAAGAGCTCCCCAGTACAAATTTTAGATGACTCAGACAACATTTTATTCAATTTTACTAACGTGGGATTTAACACTTTGTTGTGAAAAACCAGCAAGGTAATTTGCAGAGGCCTGAAGCTCTGTGGAGGTTAAAAGACCTTCAACTAATCTGCAGTTAGGAGAGAGCACATCTGAGCAATGTGAGTGTCAGTCTGGTTTAACTGCCCCAAGAGCTCTGGGTTTGCACCACCCAGCAGAGGACAGGGCCTGGCCCTGGCACTCTCCTCTCGTGCCCAGCTCCACGAGGGATCACATCCTGCTAACATCTGCTGCCATGGGATCCAGAAGGCCAACTGGAGGAAGCCATCAGTCATTCACTACATCTGTCACACCTGTGTGAACCACTGCTGTCCAAAGGAGTTTCTGTATTCGCAGAAATTGGGTAGAAATTGCGTATAATGTACTTGCAGATCCTTGTCCTCAGCACTAATAAGAATGATTGTGCTGTGTACAATCTGCTGCCCAGGAAAACCACTTTCATTTACAATATGAACAATAATAAGCCAAGAATTTCCTCTTCTCTGCTAAGCAGAACCCACTTCTGCTCACTTTTGGCTCTGTCTACGTTTTGAGCATTTCCTGCATGCTTTCAGAAGGCAAAAGCTGACCATTCCACTCACAAGCATCCCAATAAAACTTCTGGTGCTACAAACCCCTCTACACTTCCTTTAATGACAGTCAACAAAGAGACATCTCCAAAAAACTTTTAGCTGTCCCATCAGCAAAAATGATGCTTTCAGGAGAGGCTTCCACCCTGTTTTTTAAGCAAGAAAGATGGCTCAGATCAAACCAAGTAATTTCAGCACAGGGGAGAGAGTAGGCAGGAGGCAAATGTGAAGGCATACAGGGAAAATACACACACAACCAGTATTTCACTGCAAGGACCTATAATCTGGCAGTTGGACACGTCCAGCTTTTTTTTAACCTTTTGTTCATTGTTTTAGTAATTTTATCTCTTGATGACAGATGAGGCGGATATTACTAAGAAACTAAATGATTTCTTTGACTCAGTGTTCTGCAGGGAGAATGAGGGAAACATGCCAAAATTGGAGAGAAATTTCCCGGGGGCAGAAAATGAAAAATTAATGAAATGCTAGGCAACATGCAAGTATGTCAAATGACCCAAAAAAAAGGAATGAGAACAATTAAAATCAAACAATGCTCTGGAGAGGTCGGGAGGATCAGCAAGTCAGGAGCAAGAGCCCGAAGAACCTTGATGGAGGAAACTCTTTAACTCCCCATGAGGAGCAGATGAGAGACCAGGCAAGCTCAGGTTCAGGACAGAGAGTGAGGAACATCAGGCACCCTGAGCCTGGCGAAAGCACTGGGAAAAGTTACCGGCAGTAACTTGAATAAAAAGTGATACACATTCACAGGAGGGGTGTCAAGGTGAACAGACCTATTTATTTTTCTTGTAGAGAGGTGACAATGAGGACAGATCCAGAATGAATAAGCCAATCATGCTGAATTAGTTTTCAGCACTCAGGTACCTTCTCTATAGTCAATAAGCAAGTGCAGAAGACAGTGTAGATATGCAGTAACTTAGCAGGAAGGAGGAAAAGTAATATGTGGGCTAATTTTGCTTATTGTACATAAAGCTGTGCACATATTATTGCATATGGAGGTGTTCTGCACCCATGACCCAGTTATTGAAAGGCTGTGTCAGCACCAAGCCCAAATTTGCTGCTCCCATCTTGCAGTCACTCAGTTGCCTGTGAGCTGAGCAGTCAACAGCTGAGAGTCCCAGCCTCTAACCCATTCCCATAGTCAAACTGGCTCTGTACACTGATCCTGCAGAGGCCCTGCATTTGTGACTGCAGTCCCAGCTTGGAAACTGCTCTCTCCTGCTGTGAGAAGCAGGAGAAGGCTATGGATTTAGTTTTAAACTCAAGAAGGCACTTAGGAATATGGCTATTCTACTTTGGGACAGGGCTGTTCTCCTAGATTAGTGAGTGACACCTCAGCCTGCTGATAAAAAAACTGATGCAAAACATGAAGAAATTAGAAAATAGGTCAATCACTCACTTCTGAGAATAGAAGAGAAAGGGGATAATGCTGGAAAACAAATAGTTGAAAGGAAATCTGACTAGATGATGGTGCAGGATATTGATCAAGAAAGAATCACCAGTGACAGCAGAAAAAAAATCAAACAGGTCAATGATGGAGAACAGAAAGCACCTGCTTTACAAAAAGCAGAAAAAGCCTTCTTGCGGTCCATGTCCCAGAAAACCAACATGTTTTGCCAGGCACAGTGCCTCCAGTCTCCTTAATTACCTTTTAAAAGGATTAATTTTCTATTAAGGGTGCTTACCAACAGGTCACATGGTCAGCATAGAATATCTGCTGGTACCCACTAGGCTGCATTCCCCTACCACAAGCAGCCAGCATTTCTGTTTTACAGAAGCAGAGTGAGGAGAATTGTCAGATGGTGAGAAAGGTGCCAAGACTTCTTTGATGGAAGGTGATAGACAGGTCTCACACTTCCATACCAACTGTTTCAAAGCCTGATTTTTCAATCACTTTTAATAATTTCTCCTGGATCCAAAACGAATGTGGACAGATGACATGATACCCAGACAAAACCTGACTCTCCCACTGGGAGGAGGAATATTCCTGTGGTTTGTATGAACTCAACTTTTAAAGCCAAAGAAAGTAACATTTTTCCTACATGCAGCCATTACATTTCCTTTCTATGCATCTCCTCCTTCCTGTAAAAGAAAAACACTCATGAAAAAGTGAGATCCAATATATATACATTTATGTATATATATAAAGTGTGATGCTGGAAGAAACTTGCTGCCAGAAACCCTGCATGCTTTGGGACTGAAGCTGTGCTGAAATCCACTGGAGTCCTTCATTCACAGCTTGGTGGGCATCTTCCAAAACCCTGCACGAAGCTGTACCCCAGGGCCTCTCCTGCAGGTATGAGGAAACTCACGGATTTTACATCAGAAATGGCACAACATGAGAAACATCCCCATTCCTACCAAACTGACTGGCAGGCTTTTCTCCCAGCTGAGTGTTTCACCAGTTCAACAAGAATAAACACATTGTAAATGGCTGTCCACCAGCAGTGTGGGGGTAAAATGATGCTCACCAAATCCAAGCCAGACAAAAGGCAAAGAGCCAGCTGGCACCTGTCAAAGGAAGCCAACAGTAGGCAGAAAAAGCACAAGGTGGAAAGGGAAGTGCCAGATTTTGACCTTCGGTATGTCTGTGCAGTCTTTTTGAGTCCCTGGGTTTGGAAGTGGATTTGTGCAGGTGTAGCCAGCACTTTCACTGTACTTACTGCAGCATCAGGTTTAAAGCACTGGTTCAGTGGCACAATGATGAGCAATGACATCACAGCCCAGATTTGCTTTTGGGTCTACAGCTGCTCATCTGAATTTTTGGCAGCCATCTCCATGAGCTAAGGTTTTCATTGGGCTCTTTGTTTGGTACCGGCTGGATCCTCAGCAGCTGGAGTCAGCAGCTGTAATTTCACATTGCTGCAGTGAAACCCAGGGGAGCTGTTGTGATTTGTCCCAGCTGAGGATCTGGCCCACAGAAGGAGACAGATCACATCATAAGGGAAGCAGCTTCACCGAGGAGCCATCGAGTCTGCCATCTGGCTTTGCAGCATGAGGGGCTGACACTTTACCAGAAGGAGAGGAAGGAAAGATTCCACTGAGCCCCTGTCTGGATGTGCAGCCCTGCACCAAAATTGGCTGGGGATGTAAATTCCTGCATGGGATCCTTTCCTACCTGGAAGCACCAATCTTTGCCCTGGATATTGCTATGCATTTTTCTGCATATAAATCAGCTGCATCACCATGACTCTAATTCATTCACTGGCACAAGTGACTCCTAAATAAAACTCAGCACTTTTCAGATTTGAATTACACACACACACAAACACAGAGAGAAATAAAAAAGCAGCCTTTTTTGCTTTCCTCCAAAATCCAACACAAAATAATGACCAGAGGATGCTGTGAGCTACTTGGGAAGTAATGTCACGGGGAGAGATGAACCTCAATGAAATGGCCATGTGGGGAGAGGAAGCTTTGTGCTGGGTCTGGCTGCCAGGCTCCTGGGGAAGAAGTGTCTCCAAAATCCAGGGATGAACCCACCCACAGATGCAGCCCTACTATTCAGGGCTCTTCAGCAAGTGAAAGAATGTGTATAACCCACAACAGTTTATCCCTGGGCCCCTTTTCTGCATTTACACTTTAGATACCACATCACCTTGTGATGCACCCTGACCTTGGGGTGTCCCACAGCTTCTGTGTGGTCCTGACATCCTTGCTGATTAACATCAGAGAAAAGTCTCTGAAAAACCCCAGCAAGAGGCTGGTCCATCAACAGACATGTCCCCAAGAAAGCTCCAACCCTCACTGTGCAGCTCACAGGCCTCCTTGGCTCATTGCATAATTACAGAGAAGGCCAAAAGAATTTAATTTGGATAAGAGGTGTATTTGGCGAGCAACCACTGAAATAATATTTCAACTTGTCAGAGCATCTCCTCATGAGAAGATCTCAATATTATGAGGTTAAGAAAATCTGAATGTGAAGCAGAGCCACAACACAAAAGCTGTGCTATCTGTCAAAGTCATCAACAGCCTTGTCGGTGGGATTTAACAGTCAAACTCCCAGCCCAGGGCCTGTCAGCTCTGTCTCCCACAGCAGATAATCCATTCAGCAGCAAAACTCTTTCACATGAGACAACAAATTATTTGACCACAGAAGTGAACTTTGGATTTCAGATTCTCCTTCTCTTTATTGGTGATGAGCGTGTAATAAGGAGGTGAAAAAAAGAACTGCAAAACAACAGAAAAACAGATGTAAGTATTTCTGAATTAGACAGGAAGCTTTTTCTGCCGGAGGATTGTACATACCTGATTTGCAGTACTTTCAGGACTGCATCCCTAAAAAGTTCCTAATTTACAAGTAGCTTTGAAACTTCTACAGAGTAATAGCTGACCTTGATAATCATTGAGCAGAAAGCATTTTAGTGTGGAGTAATCCCCTTGCAATCCATGTATAAAAGTTTTTGTAGAGCTCTCACCATTGCTGAAATGGCAGGGCTGGTATGGCTAGAAGAAAACAGGACTTATGCTCAGCCTCCCCATTCCCATGCAGGAAATGACAGCAGAGTGTAAAATCAAAAATTTGAATTAGCCAAGTCTGGGAAACCTCTAACTGGGGAATTCAGCATGTCTGCAATGGAGTGAAAAACTGCTTCCTGAGTGGCTGCACTCAGTGCCACAAGCCACAAGACAGCCCTGTCCTAAGCTGAGGGTGGTGACAGCACGCAGGTTTGCCCAGATGACAGTGCTCCGAGTGCCTGGGCTGCATGGTGACATTCCCCCCTTAACTGTAGGCGCATGGTCACCTCCAGCTGCAGAGAGCTGAGCCTGAATTCCTCGCCTGCCCCACTAAAGTCAGTACAGGAATTCAAATTCCAAAGACACATCATCACATGTGATTTCACAGATACACACCTGAGTTGCTACAAGAGCTGGTGTCCTGCCAGCCTGACACGCTCCCAGAGTTGAAGGCCCAGCAATGCTGCTCTGAGAGCTTTTGTAATCACTGGAATCACTTGTTACAAGCAAAGGAGTATGTGACCTTTCTCTCCAGAGGAACTAGCAAATTAGCCATCTAAACCTGCATCAGTTGGGCTGTGTTAAAAGGGAGAGCCTTCAATCTCTGCAGTAAATCTGTAATTCAGTCAGCTTGCAGAGCAGTGGGATAAGGGGGGCATCTGACACCAAACAGATGTCAGATTTTATCCTTTTTTTTCTCCTCTCTGCCTAGTCTAGACAGTGGGTCTGACGTGCTCCCACTTGGGGACACATCTGCTTGATCAGGCTCCTGGAAACAAGCAGTGATGCACCTTGTGTGGATCACACAGAGACTCGTCTCTGAGAGATCAGACACCTACCTCATCGAGGGGTGACACTGACACCCCAGCACAGGCTGCAGGCAGGATGCCCAGGTGAGGGTGAGCTGATCTGCTCTGCCTTTCAAACCAAGCTGACAAATCCAGAGGCAGCACACAGCAATGTTCAGTGGTGGAGGGCAAGTGATCACCTCAATGCCGTAACACAGCCAGGGGAGCATATCCTGCACCAGGCACCCCAACCAGCCACTGCGATCCCGTTAATGAGGATAGGGAGGAAACAAGCCACAAATCTCCCCCACCATCTCAGTCTGAGACATTTGAAAGACTGCCCTAAAATTCTTTGTTCTTCTCAATGTTTGCAGGTCACATCTTTGATAAACTAGTTTCCAGCTAAACTTTTAATGACAAGTGAGGAATTTGTCATAAGGCACTTGTCAGTGCTCCCAGGACAGGGGAAGCCTCTGGGCTTGTGTCACTTCACAGCGAGGTGCTGGAGGGGAGGCTGCTGGGCTGGGGGCCCCAAATCTCCACCAGCACCCCCTGCTCAGCCTCCTCAGAGCACAAACACTGCACCCTCAAGCATAACAGTAGGAAAGAATTTTAAGATGTTTGAGATGTTTAAGATAAGTGGGTCAGTTAGCAAGGCTGCACAAATGGCATTTCCAGAAGGGTGTTGTTATTTATACAGCACCATAGGGGACTCCGGAGACTCAAAGACAAATAAATCATGACAGACTCCTTCCCCGAGGGACTTTGTAATCTACAGCTCCTACCCTCAGGGATGGTAAATGCTTCCTGTGAGGTGATTAGTGCTATCAACTCCCACTGACTTTATAATGGACACAAGGATGCTTAACACCTTGAAAGACAGCACTTTCAAATTACTTTCATCTTCAGCACTAAGGCCACTTACACATAAACATAAAGTTTAAACATAAATCAAGTAGCAAATTGTAACTATACCAAAGAACAATATTCTGCAAAGGATAGGTGGAGGACAGGACTTCCTAGATTTTCATCTCCAGCTTCTACACCACAGGGATTTGCTGATAGATGGACATCTCTGAGGGGCTGAACAGAAAAGTGACCTCACATGAGAGTGCAGCAAGACATAAGGGAAAACATCACAACCAAAGCTGACCTTCTGTACTGGCTGGGACAAGACACCTCGCTGCTCTAAACTGTTTCTGGGGTACTTGGGGTTTTTAAGTTGGGTTTCTTTACCATTTCCATTTCAGTCATTTCATAAATGTTAGTTGTATAATAGCAAACCATCTACAGCAGAAAAATTCCTTTCCTAAAAAATAAGTGATCCAGATGGAAGACATGCAGGAGTGTCCTAGATCTTCAGACTATAAATCTGATTCAGCTGCTGCCTCCAAGTTCAATATTTTAATTACATTTTCTCCTTTTATAAGTGGTTTTGTGTTCGGGAGGGGACAGGGGGATTTCTTTCTTTTGAGCATCGAATCTTGCAGCAATGATGTTGCTTTTTTTTCCCCTAAATTTTACACCTCCAGGTAATTTAAGCTGCTTCCCCCATGTAATGATTGGCATGCTGTAATTCCATAAAAATTTTGACAGAGAGACAGGTCAATCCTTATGATGAAGCTTATCTTGCTGAAGCTGTATTATTTGAGGCAGATAATCAATGTAATATTTATGTGCTCTGTTTATTAACACCTTTGATGACTAATGGTGAAGGTTATTTGTGTTTGTTGAGGGGTTTTTAATCAAATTGCCTATATTTCTGTATAGACAGGGAGAGATTATGATGCTGTTCTGCCAAGTGGTACAGAAACCACTGTACAGAAACCCTTTAAATCACTAAGAAAAATAAGGACATTATTTTATATTCAGGAGGGAAAACACTGTTCACCTTTTTAGCACTTTTCATTTGGAGAACTCAAAGTGTTTTGAAGAGATGAAGGATGGGGAAGAGACAGTGTCCATTAGAATCAATTAAATTACCCTTTAATCTTCAAAGTGAGCTATGTTCAAGTCTTACAAGCAGAGGGACAGAGAAGTACAGCCACTGTGGGGTTTGACATCACAAATAACCCACAAGAACCTCCCTGTGAGCAATGCATACATGTGGAGAAGGGGACACAGGCCCTGCAGCCTAATGCCTCAGGAGCAGGATCCACTTTCCCGTGCTTCCCTCTCAGCTGCAAAACTTCCCCAGCACACACACATCACTCATATCACCCTATACCTGTTCTATAAGCAGTTGAAGATGTGAAATACATTGGGGGTTTAACATCCAATTAACTCTAGAAAGGGACAGGACAATTTTTAATTTTTAATGTCCATAGCTTCAAAAAGTTTCAAAAGTAAATCCTGTTAATACAAGAACTGCTTCTAGTTCCAGAGACAGTAATATAAATACAGGTAGTGTCCTAAAAATAAACATCCCAGATGGATAGAGACAGGAAGAGACAGAAGAGAGGTGTGAGCTTATTTACAGGCCAGTGTGAAACTGCACAAGGCTTTCCAGCCTCGTCATCCTCTGCTTCCCAAAGGACTCCTTAACCATGCTATTGTTTTCACTGGGATTTCATTCCAATGGGGGGAAACAATCAATCAAAGATATTTTCTGCTCTAAAATGCTGCTTGTCTTTATGAGGTAATAATAAACATATTCATATTAAAATTTATTCCTGTGAGAGATGAACAGCAGCAGCACATATATGAGCAGTTCCTCTAACTCAGGTTCCACATTTTCCCAATTCACTGAAAAAAACAGATTTCCTTTCTGTCTTGCATTTCAGACAGGGCTAGATTTCAAATGAGGAATGTCTTTTGCATGTATAATTTTTGCATAATTAGGGCACCCTAATTTGTGTGGCAGCCTTGAGAAGAGAGACAGGCTAAATCTTTTTGTTTCCTTCTGCCTCTGTGTGGCTGCATATCAAAGACCAAGAAATATTCTGCACCCTAAATTCAGTTAGAAAACCTCAATAAAGGTTCAGGGCTTCAAAAGCCATACCTGAGTGCTCTGCATTAAGCACACATCTTCCATTCAATAATCTCAAATGACTTTGACTACTTGGTACACAGATCAGACTCGGATTTTTGCTCCTATCTTTTTAAAGCAACCTCTCAGTCACCAGCACTGATCCAAGACAGCAGTGAGAGCACTGCTTAGAAACTCATCCAGATAACAAGCAAACAAATACAAAAGAACATAACTTGTGTTATATATGCATTGCTCAGCCCACTTACAAAAGTCAAAGAGTTGTGAAAGACAGAGAGAGAAAACTGAGCATGTATGTTTATGTAAGTGTTTATACCATCCATACCTAGACAGACAGAGTGATACACATATATAGATGTGGATGGTATAAACCTGTCAGATTAGCAGCCTATACAAAAGAAGTCCAACAGTTGAAATAGACAATTCTTGGAAATACTTTTTGCTATGCCATTCATATCTGTGACATACACAACTTTCTGCAAGATGTGGCTCACTGTGTGTTTCTCTGGCTTCCTGGATGCCATATGTTGTTTGTCCAGGTCATGCATGGCATGGCTCTTTTTGGCTGCCACCTGGTTAAGATGTTGTGAGTGACATGGCTGATTCCAGGGGATAAGTAATGCTGTGCTCTTATACAGCAGATGAAATGTGTTTTCCACTATAACTCCTGGAAACGTCGAAGTCCCCAGTGCACTTTCACTTAATGTCTCTGCAGTGGAACTACCATCCCAATTTTACAATAGATTTGTTTGTACTTTGTACCTGAATACAAGGCTTTCCTGTACACTTATTCCTCAGTATGTGACAAGCAGCTGAGGAGCAAGCAGCTTTTTGCCACCTACCTGCCTTTGTGTGCTTGGAGAATGACTCCAGTGCTGTTTCACAGAATCTGAACTGGCTGCTGCTGTGCCAGTAATGAAGATGATAACATTTTTATCTAATAGCACTTGATTTGTTTCAGTTACATACAGTAATAAGGCTCCAAAATACAGCCAGTTGTATGCATGCTGTGCCCAGCCAAATAACCCAGTTTAAATTTCTATGAAAAGACATAATATATCCCATCTCCCTGTCCACAGAATTCTTCTTTTGTCCATAATATGCTTTTGAACAGTTTTTATTTGCAAATGAAAGTGTTTGAGAGGCATCATCTTATTTAGTTAGGCCCTACAAACAGCAGATATGGCTTGAACACTGGCTTATAGTCATCTGTCTTCCAAACAGTAACTGCTTGCAGATCTAGGAAAGCTGTTTAAGTGGATTTGGCAAGACACACAAGGTAATATTTACACTTCTTTGTACAGAGATCTGTCCTTGATGTATTTAGGGATTTTTTTTCCCAAGTCTAAGAGTTCTGTTATTGATTTGGAGACTCAAAGGTCCCCTCTGCTATTGAGTAGGATCAAAAGCCACTGTGCCATGGGCTCTCCAGTGTCCAAATAATACTGTCATGATCTGCAAGCAGTTGCTGGGTGCTCCAATTTTAATTGGAGAAAGAAAGAGGTGTTTGCAGAGCATCCATCTGCACAGACAGAGGTGGAGATCCTTCTTGGCTTAAACCAGTGCAGAGGACTGAAAGGTAACAAACATCAACTCATTTTTCACACAGAAGGAAAATGCAGGGGAACCAGCTATTTCCTGTGTCCTATGTTTTTGGTCACACCTGGCAACAGGAGATGCTTTCAAGCCTCCAGCTAGCAGCTACTCTCATTTTTGAAATTGTATCGTTCTACATTGGATTATGCCAAAAAAAGAAAAAAAATCAGAAAATATAAAAAGACACAAAGGTCAATAAAACCTGTTTTGGAGTATCCATCAAGTGATGCTTACTGTCATGAAAAGGTGCTATTTCTCTAAGAGCATTACAGACTGAAGCAGTTTGTGCTGTGATGTATGGGAAGCATCACAGATGTTGCAAACAATACACAGACTGGAGAGCAGCCCTCCACCTCAGGCCATCCGGGGCAAGAGGACAATAAATGCTCCTTCAATCCCATTCACAAGTCTTGGCACATCAGGCTGAATCTGACTGATAAGATTGCCAGGAGCAATATCTTATAAACCTGATCTACTGCCCAGCTTCTCAACACCCTCAGCAGGAGACTCTGCACATTCACCTGGGCATCAACCAGTGACTCTCACTGTCCTAAAAAATCCTTTAAATTTTGGAGCTGAACCAAAGGACAGGAAAAGGGATAAGCCTCATGAATTAAATGGTGTAACTCGGAATGGTTGGGTCACTTCTAAGACAACCTTGTGAAAAACAGAACAAGGAACCTCAAGACCTGATTTGGTCCATGTCACCCCTACAAGTGGCAAAAACCTACTCTTTTCATTTAAAAATTCACATGGACATAGCTCTCAGTTTACAAGGGAGAAGTTGAAAATTAGTAGCCCCCCTTCTTGCCTTTTTTTGTCTAGAAGAAAAAATTCCCTCAACTTCAACACTGAAAATTTACATCAAAATCACATGTATGTGGAAATGCCAAAGTTTTCAGTGAGATGTACATCTGTCCTGCCTTCCAACTATCTCTTGACTTCCACAAGGATTTATCTGGGTTTAGCTTGTTCTGCTCAGGGAAATTGTCATTTCTATTTAAACTACAGCAATGGAATGTTAAAGAAAAACTAAGGCACCACTTAGACCCTAATCCTCACTGACATTCAGGGCTCCTTTGTACTGAGCTAACTTCCCTTATTTTCCCGATTTCCAGGCTCAGAGTTGGCATTCAGCACATCACAGGAGATGCTTTTTGTTGTTTATTACTGTTGCCTTGAATCCATAACAAGATGACGATAACCTGGCTCCAAAAATATTCACAAACCCCAAATTTGGCTGTGTATCTATAGCCACAGAAAGCAAGAGAAGCAGGCAGCAGCAGCAACAGGAGTAAAAGAGAATACCTGGCTGGACTCACCAGGACATGTGCAGTTCCTGGATTGGTGCAGCTACAGCCCGTCCATATTAAAATTTCCAGAATCTCTGTCAATTGAGCCCAAAGCATAAGAGAAAAATTTTTCCTCCTAAATAAGGCATCAAAATGCAAAAGTACAAATCTATTCTGCTGTAATGCATGGGAACATAATATATCTGAATAGCCAAGCATCAATTAAAAATCAGGCACTTCTAAGCATATCAACCAGGTAGAAAATATGCCTGGATTGACTGAAAGGATGTCCACCCTTAGTAAGGCTCATTTATTCACTTAAAGAAATACAATCTTAAAAAATTTGCTCTAGCCTTTGATCTCCAGTCATCAGTACAAAAGGCATTTGGAGTACTGCTCAGACTTAATTAGCTTGCTCCTTTTTTTATACATGATCTCAGTCACACTCTAATTAATCCATTTATGGTTTAAAATCTATCAGTCAAATCCCATACTTCATTCTTAAGACAAGTTCAGAAAGAGATCCACTCCTCCTCCTAATTTGTTGCACTACAAGAAACATCTACCCCTCCTCTGGACAGTCCCCCTTTGCCAGCCAAGGAGAAAACCCAGAAAACAGACACCTCCAAGGAGCAGCTGAACTTGGATCACCCGGAAATGGGCCTCCTCAGTACACAGAACAAAAAAGGAAATATCAGCCTTATTTTGCAAAAAAGGAGAATGATGAAAAGCTGAACTCCACCTCCTGTATTGCACTGAGCCACTGCTGCACATAATGCGGAGAGCTGTCAAGAGATTTAATTAGGATACAAAATCCAGCGATTTAAGAATTCTCTCTCCTTAGAACATTCTTAGGGATTTGCTCAGAATTAGAGGATGGTTTAAACATTAAAGGGTTTTTTCCCTTTAATGAGATCAGCTGCACAGTGGAAAATGAGACTTTATTTATCTAAATATCACATGAAGAACTGAATAATTTAATAACCTCGCTCAACTAAATCCAACCCAATATATTTACATGTCTTTTTTCTTCTGATTATAAAATACTTATTTTGTGTTTGATTTCCAATGTATAAACAATGCTTAGCTTTACAAACCATAAAGATAAATAATAAGAACTCTGCATTAAAAAAATCACCAGCTATGTTTGGTAAGAATAAAATCTCTTTCAGTTTCTACTTATATCCAACTCCAAAATCACATGATTATTCATTTATCTAGATCTCAGTGAATATTTCTGGACACAAAAAAAATTTCACCTTGTTTAATTGTGTTATGTAGCATTCTAAAATCAATGATTGTCCATTTTAGATCAAGAATAGGACTCAATAACAGGAATCAATAACAATCAATTACTCAATCTAGGATTGACTGAGTTATGCATTTGGTTAAATACAGTTTTACAGAAAACTTCAACATTTCAAAGTCTGGAAAATAAAATCTAGTACTTCTATTTCCTTTTGATACTGCTTCATCTATCACTGGGGCCTGGTTGGGCCACTCTTGCAAATAGTTATTGTCTCAATGAAATGATCCATTTAGGTTAGGTTTATATTTAATTTTAGTTGAGTACAAGCAGTGCAATCAGTTCACCCAGCAACAAAAGAAAGACTGAGTATTAGGGGAAAAAAAAAAAAAAACACAACAGAAACATTTGTTTTCCCTTGCTGTTACATCAAAAAGAAATGAGAGTGGAAAACTGGGATCTAATAATTTGGAAGGTTGCCCAAAAATAGCCAGTCTACTTTATTACATAAAAATAGTATTTTAAACCTTTAAAAATACAAGTATATTTGGATTACTAAAAAAACCCAAACCTCTTCATCCAGCAAAAGTAGATTTACTTAACTAATACTAAGGCAATTTCACAGTGCAGGTTTTCTGCATTTTAACTGAAATCCATATTTCATTCTTAGCAAGTTTGGTATAAACTATGAATGAAAAGTAACTTAGTAAATAAGAATAAAATTGTTCACTATTTTCTAAGTGATTAAAGCCTAAAAGTTGCAAATAGGAGAAAGCAATTTGAAGCTATATAATTGCTTATGTTTGAGTATAAGGTATTCTCTTGCTGGCAAAACTGCCAGATTTGGTGTAAACTATATACTTTGGCAAATCATCATATCCTAAAGTTTACTAAACCAGACCAAGTCTCACTTGTAAAAAGATCAAAATAGTAAAATTAAAAAATAAAGACACTTCTGATGTTAATTACAGAGACTGGATGGACTCCATGATGTGATGACTTTAGGGTGCATCTGCCCACTTTGGTGCATCTCCTCTCCCCATGTAATTTTGTGGCCAGGCATGAGCTCAGCAAATGGAAAAGCTTAATTTGTGCACAGCTGCCAGTGTGCACTCTGCTCACCAGACACCGTCTTAGCAGAAAGCACACACTTAAATTAATATTTATGAAGGACCCCTAATGGCGCTGGCTGATTTGTGTGCTTCCACTTCAGCCTGTGGCTGCCTCACAAGAGCATGGTATGAAATAAACCAGTGCCCCCTATGCAATATCTGCTTCCCTGGCTGTAAGATATGGCTGGGGGGGAGCAAAATGCAAGTGAGGAAGTTTCCACCTCAAGTTTCCCCTTTCAGCTGCCAACAGCACGGAGAGTGGTGGAGTGTGGATTGCTGCATCTCTCACTGCTCCCTTCCGAGTCAATGATTCTTCCCAGTCAAGCAAAGCAGAAGAAAAGTAAGAGAGAGAAATAGAGCAAGCTGCAAAGACACCCTGCACAGAAGGTAATAAAGCCGTAGGATGCTGTGTGGGCTCAGGAATACCTTCAGTTGTGTGTTTCAATCTCTGTTTTTTCAGGAAAGAACACTTTGGAGCATTTCTAACTCCCTGGTTCCTACTGATCCTTCACTTTGCATAGGGCTGGGCCGGGTGCAAACTCTCCCTTTGCAGCACAGTGCTGGAAAACAGCTGGAGAGGCCAACATTTGGTGGTTTTGCTCCATGGGCTGCAAATGGCTTAAAACAGAATCAAAGGAGAGAACAGAGAAATCGCACAATATAGGGGAGAATTAATCTCATTTGAAAGACATCTAAAAAGAAATGGAATGCATCACTCTCTAAAAGTGTCTGCATCTCAAAATTAACAACAAAGAGGTTCATGATTAGCCCAAATGAAGGTGTAGATGTTGTAAACTTCTGAAGTAGGATCAGTCAATCCCACCGACAACACCTTCAGAGAGCTGAGATCCCTGGTTGCCTTTGAGTTTCCTCAGCACAGAGTTTTGCCATTAGGTGCAAACCAATATATTTAGGCCAAATAGCACCATACACTCTGCTTTAGAGGGGGAACGCTTTGGGAAAAAAGCATGAAGAAACATTTTCAACAGTTTAGGCAAAAGCTGATGGCATAACCACCATGAACACATTTCAAACCCCTGTGCTGACTAACACAAGATCCCCAACTTTGGGTGCCTGACACTCAGCAGTTACCAAAGTGCACCGCACATTGCCTGGCCATCAGGGCACCAGCACAGCAAGAAGCCTTGCTCTCCAGCACGCTCACATCCAGAGGTTTGTCTGTAGCCGAACAAAACCAGGCTGCACTTGGGATGAGGGACATGCCAGCCCCTCCTCTGCTTGCGTTAGTTTGGAACTTGAGGTGGTAACACTTCCCGAGGACAAGACAATCTCTAAAGACAATACACAGAGAGTAAAAGAAGGGAAGGTGCAGAATCCTATTTATGCCATGAACAAACTGCAGCATCAGAGAGAGGAAAAGCTGCGAATGAAACCATCTCAATCTAGCACCATCAAAAGTTCAAGTAAAGCGCTGTCCTTTATCAAAATTAAAGAAAAATATGAAAATTCTAATCAGTATTTGTTTGGGTTTCTTTTTAAAGACAGTGCATGTATATAAGATTATAGGTAGTGAGAACACAGCATCAATATTGGTGTATAGATATTTAGAAGATTGATGTTCTCAGGATACAAGTAATGAGCTGACACTTTCCCAGCACTAGCACAGCACAGTCTAAAGATGAACTGAAAATGAGACTATGCTATCAGTAGTTCACTTCTGATGCCAGGTTCTCATAGTCTGCTTTTCATTTTTATCAACCCTCCTTCATTACCACTGCCTTGATGCAAATTAAGATGAAGTCATCATTCTCTAGACAGATATACAATTTTTGTTAGAAAGGCGATGAACCCAGTTCCTGTTCCTGCAAACAATTATGCAGTGAGCAGTCTAATTCTCTACAGATGGCTTAATGAGGATGCATATGCATAAAAAGTTACCCATAGGCATATTTGCAATAGAAAGGCCATGGTTATCTCTTAGCTGCAGGGTCTTCCAGAAACCCATGTGATTACCATGGTTGAGAGCAACAAAAGCAATGTATGAATGCATCATTAGAACAAATATCTCTTAACTCAGATTTACTTTTACACCTGGTGCTAATATTCTTCACGATGGAGTAGCATTCGGGGCAAAAGTTCCTGCACTGTGTGGGGATGGATAATGAGCATGGACACAGGCAGCACCAGCCCCTGTGATGACCAGAAGTTCACACAGAGTTCTGATGCCAGGATGGCATTGGTGCCTGAGCTGCAGAGCAGGCACCGTACAGAGGTAGGCAGAGCACCTTAAATCCTTTCTCTGAGACCCACAGAGAGATGGATAAGAACCAGTCCCTTCATGGACCAACTAAGTTGCCACTTCTCAGCTTCAAACACATCTCCACACTCTTGGCTGTATGAAGATTTTGGCACTGAGCTGCTAAGGAAGGACGGCCACCTCTATGGGATCAATCACCCCAGGATGGTGGGCTGAGTCCAGGCAAGGGCAGCGTCAATGTAGTGGGAACACCAGACATGTTTTTGCCATGGAGATGGGAGTAGTGCTTATGGGGAAAGCTTCAGCAGCCTGGCAACAACCCCAAATGCAGGGGTTATTACCGTGCCCAGAAATGCACCAGGGGCCAGTCAGGACTTTATTCTAGCAACCACTTAAGAGTTTTCCCCTGACTACAGTGGAATGTTTCCAGGATCAAGTCCAGCATTACCACTCCTACATTTCTTCAGTGGCTGCCCTCAGCAGGTGTTTTTAAACCCCTTGGAGGCTAAGCACATTTTATCTGCTGTAGCCCTTTATTCTTAGAAAGACCAGCTGGGATAATTTCCACCTCTCCTGTGTAATTTTTGTTCAAATTCTGACTGCAAATTGCGTACGAATGCATTTTCTCACTTTGCTCATACTTTGCCTTGCTACTCTTTAACATGGAGGCACACCTCACAGGGGACTGAGAAACAGGGATTTTAATCCCTGACAGTCACACAGATGTCACGTCCTTTTACTATGGCAGGACTGGGATGTCCAAGTTGCCACAAGTGAGAGACAAGTCTGCCCCAGGTACTCTTGGGTGAGACTGAGAGGCTGGAAACTGTTCCCTTGCTGTCTGCATGGAGCATGGACCCTGCAGCTACCTAGGAGCTGAATAAGGACTACATGGCCCGGGATCTTCAAAGAGATCTTGAAAGGAAACAGCTGGTGTTTCAAACTCCCCTGCGTGTTTCTGAAAAGCTGCATGAAGCATGTAAAAGGAAAGGAAATATTTGTCTTTAAAAAGAAAACAAAAAGCCGTTAAAATCTTGGAAGTTGTGACACCATACAAGAAAGTAGATGGAAGTAGTTCTTGGGAAATATATAATTCAATACTTGTTCCATAGGTTCCCACATTAGACCAGGAGCCAGGAAGACACTCTGCTTTGCTCAAACGCACACCAATGACCTGGTAAGGGCCAGTGGATGAAGTGGTGACTCTGAGCTGGAATACACCCCTGTAGGAATTGGTAACAAAACCCACCCAAAATCTGGGGGAATCCCATTAAGGAAACAGTAGTGATATGAGAAATGCTGCCATATTTCTATATGCAATGCAATTGTACTGAAAATACCTACAGAAACTGGAACTAGAAGAGACTGGATAAGTCCAGGGTTAACAAAAATAGCACCGTAAAGCACACATAAATTGGACAGTTGTTCTGTTATGTAGAACAAATAGATCTCCTGGCTCTGGACCCAGAGCTGTTGTCGAAATAATTATGAGTGAGCGAGGCAGGATCCATGGTCTGTTACACAGATGGGAAGGAACCTCTCAGGGCCCATTACCAGCCCAGGGTTAGACCTCATTAACCCTCGTTAAGCCAAGGCAGATTATATGTTGCAAACCAGATCTGAATTTGGCTTTAGATTTACTGCTTGTTTACACTAGCAGATCAAACAGCCTATTTCTGCTTCCAGACACTCTCACTGACCACTCCATGCTTGCCTGGGAAAATTCTAATAAAATAACTGTACTAATCTGCATTGGTGCAGCTCTTTCGATCCCAGTCAGAGTGGTCTAACCACAACTCCCAGATACACTTTAGACAACTATGCTCTCCCTGCACATCTTGCAGGATCTTCTGGGAAGCTTGGCCTCCTGGAGTCTGTATGAGTTGAGGAGCAGATCTTCCCTTCTCCAGAGCTGGAATAGATGGCCATTTCTTTGAACTTTGACATCATGGGTTGCATTTGATGAGTGAGCTGAATGCAGGTGGGAAGTCCATGGTTTTTGCTGTTGTATAAATGGTGCCTGGTAGGATTTTAGCTTGGTCTGTTCCTAAACGATTTCCTAGCAGGGTAGCACAGGCCATGTACTATTATCAATGAGCAATTTGCATGTAGCCACCCTGCTCTGGAACCATGGTATCAGCCCCATGCCAGATGCCCTCACTGCCAGAAAACAGTCTGAACCACATTCAACTTGTTGGTCTAGATGCACTCAGAAGTCCAAGTTCAGTGGCTTTCTCAATAAGATGTGATTAATTAGCCTTATGCTGCAGTATGGGAATTACTTCTTGCTATATCGTGTGAACACACACAGAGATGCTGGCTTCTGCTCATGGCTCTCCTTCCCCATCCAGAGATCACAGCATGTAGGGTGGAAAGAGCAGTCCTGCACGGCCTCTGTGTCCAAATAAACTGAAGTCCTGCCCCCATCACCTTGCAAACACAAACCCTACAGCCCTCTGGGACACCTGGGACAAGGCGAAGGAGAGGAAGGGACAGGGAGGATGATGAGAATGGAAGAGTTCAGGTGCAAACCCGATCTGCACTTAAGCCCCAGACTCCCCTGCTGGGGAGCTTCAGCTGAGTGCATTTCTAGGGTGACATATATCCATCCCTCCATGCTGTGCAAACAGCCAGTGACTCTGAGGGTAACAGCAACACAATCAATCTGCCACAGCCGAGAGCATCCAGGTCTGCTGCTGTCACTGGGGGATTTGAGCAGTTGTGCTTTGGGAAACAAAACAAACAGCAGCACACTTCTGTACACACCAGCTCAGACAGCTCATCAAAATCAAACCAGACGAGCGAGGACTGTTCAACCTGGAGGATTTAATTAGAGTTGCCCCCCCCCCCTCCCCCACCACCACCCGCAAACCATCTGAAGGATTCAGTTTTATTCTTACTAACTTGCAAATTTACTGCTCTAATTCGAAAGGAAAATTCACAATCTCAAATGTCAAGAAGTTATGTTCAATTTCCTTATGGTGTTTTGACCTTCTCAACATGAAGGAAGTAACCCTTAAAGAGCCAGTGAAGCAGGGCTGCCGAGAATATTTATGTTGAAAGGCTTCTGCAGGCCTGTCAGGACAAGGCTCTGTGCTGGGGACCTCTCATCCATCTCAGATCCAGGAGATACCTCCTCATTTCAATGGACAAGGTAGAACAAATATCAACATTTTTCACAGAATTTGCAAACACAGTGAACAATCCAAGTTCAGTTTAGATTTCAAAATGGAAAATCAAAACCAGTTCTTTTCTAATTTAAATTATCTTTTTAATTCACTGTAAAAAAAAAAAAAAAAACAAAAACGGGAACTGGGTCCTCAGTTCTTCTGGTTTTTAGTGAATTGGCATTTCACGCAGCTGAGCAGGGCTATAACATAACTCTGTGAGAAGCATTCTGACATTCCTGGGTAATTTTGGATAGCTAGCAATTTCTAGGAGTAAATAAATCACTGAGTTTCAATTTGACCATTGCTGAAAATGTCTTCCAAGCTGAGAGGTAGTCCATATTCATTAAATAGTAATCCAGTTTGTGAAAAGGAGAGGGGGATTTCACCACACCATTTGTAGAAAGAAACTTAGCAAGAAAAATACAGAAAATGTGAAAATCTCATCTTGTCTTGTCAATTATGAATACACTCTAAGATGAAGACGACGGTTCAGTATAACTGCCACTGGAAGTGCATTTGTTTGCCTGCTGGGAAGCAGCAATCAGCCAGCACAGTGCTTCTTCCACAGTGGTCTAGTTCAAATCCAGCCTTGGAAAAGTATCTGCATGCAACTTCTGGCTTCCATGAGCTTATAACCATCCATCTATCCATCCATCCATCCATCCATCCATCCATCCATCCATCCATCCATCCATCCATCCATCCGCTTTTGGAATGGAAGGCTGCCCACATGCCAAAAGCCACCATCATAACCTGCATCTGTGCCTGCATCCTCTCCTGCAAGGCAGAGGAAGCAAATAGTCAGGAAGATGAGTGTCTCCCTTCCCCTTTGATCCCAATAGGCTCACTCAGGGCCTCTGTTGTGTCTCAACCCAGAGGAAATGCTGGAAAATGTGCCCAAATGTCTCGTGGAAGAATGTGAAACTGCAGACATTGCATGCCAACAGCTTGCTACCAGTCACATCTAAACGGTCTGGGGATTTCCACAGAGATAGCATAAGCCTCACTTCCCAATGTGTGCAGAGTTATTCCAATGATTGTCACCACCTTTGCATGTTCAGCCATGCCAGCTATTCAGCCTTCCTTGCAGGACGTGATACATGGACAGAGGATCTCAGTGCTAAGGAAAACCCCTTCTTCCTGTGGCAGCAGTGTTGCTGCTGTTGTGGTACAACAAGAGAGGAATGAAACTCAGCTCCTGCAAGAGATCTGTGGCACAAATTTGTGCTGGCTTTCACCCACTGCAAGAAATCAACGAGGCGCAAGAGCAGAAGAAAGATGGCCCTCACTGGCATGAAGTTTTACAAGCATCCTCCTGCCGTTTCAGCCAGCTTGCACATTTCGTAGCATTGTGAAGTTTAAATGCCATGGGATAGATCTGTCTGGCAATAAATTCAGCCAAAGGCAATCTCTTAAAAAGTCATAATTACGTAAGGGTGTGCTTGCTCATTACAATGAAGGATGGAAAATACAGTATGCGTCACAGAGCGTAATTCAAAATTGATTTCCTATCGTGACACATTTTACAGAGGCTATTCTGCACACACTTTTTGCCATGGTCCTTTTGCCAAGATTTTTCTTCCCTTTCTTCTTCTCCTGTTTGCCCAGTGCAGGAGATTATTTCAAGGCAATGCCTTCATCTTTGCTGCACATCAAAAGCAAAGATAAGGGAGGAGTGCTGCTCCTATCCTGGCAGTTCTCCATCACATTTTAAAACTCCTTGAACCAAAAAAGCACATCACTCATTTTATTTTGCTACTCGTCAAAGAAGAGCTGGTTGCTAACAGCAAAAAGAGCCACTTGTGAAGCATGCCAGCTCCTGGTCTCATCCTGCCAGGAGCTCTGTCATGTCAGCTCCCACCGACGCTCTGCTTCCTACAAGAATCTGGACCATGCAGGATTGGCCTCCCTTAGAGACTCAGATGGTGCTGCTGTTATATGTTTCTACGTTGAAGACTGTATAAAAACCCTGTCACAACACCCTCAGTTTTTCTTTCTGTTTATTTAGATTTTACCTTTTCAGTTGCTTCAAATTTGTAACTTTTTTTGTGCTGATGCTACTAAATAGGTCCTTATATCCCAAAAATCACTTTAGCAACAACACTGCTTGGCACTCTTGCCTGCAAACTCACCAGAGATGCCAAGAGCTATGGTGAAACCTGTATTTCCCACATTTGATCTTCTGCTGGATGCTGCCCTTGACATTACTGTATCTGTACAACTTCACAAGTTTGTCAGGTTGTTGCACACCCAGCCATGGTCACACCTATACAAAGAATGAGTTTCAGCCAGTGTTATACAGGTAGAACCTACAAGACTGCAGTCCCTTTGGAAATAAAAGCAATGAGCTGCCCATGAGGAGCCACTTGAATAAGGTCACCTGATGCAAAACCATGCTATGCCCATGCTAAAGCAAACAGCCAATGGGGCAGAGCAGCCTTGGGTGGCTCAAAGCCACTCCAAATCCCAACACCTTCGTGCTGGAAAGGCCATGGGCATCACTCAGTGATGATTTCTTTGGGTCACAGCCCTTCCTTGAGCCTGCCCTACAAGGAGCTGTAGTTGCACTACAGTATGCGAAAGACACAACCACACCCTCCTTCGTAACTCCAGGTCCCTTGCCTCCTGCTGGGCACACTTCAAACCCTTCCTGCAGGACCCTGGGGAAGCAACTGGGTTCCCAGGTAGGGAAAGATATGCCCCAGCTGGGCTGGGGCACTGCCTTGCTCCTTGTAGCAGAACAGGGTTGCCAGGCCAGGACTGAGCAGCTCATACAGACACTTGGGCTTCACCTGCTACAAAGCAGCTGCAATTCCCCATCTTCAGAACTTGCATAAATCATTAAGAGATTATTAAATGCCTGGGGTCCAAGAAAAATTGGAATTTCTATTATTTCTATTTTTAGAAATAATAATTGAACTATTATTACTTCTATTCTGTAAGACAGAAAGCTCACAAACTCAGCAGTTGAACTGGAGCAGCTCAGGAAAACAAAGCAGTCTGACAGCCACACAAAGCCTGTTGGGGTGCAGCTCTTGAAATCCTGCCCTGTGCTTGAGCTCCAGCACCATACTTGGTCCCTTTTGTCTTCCCAAAATAGCAGCTAGCAGAGCTGGAGAAGAATCAATTCCCAAGTAAATCTCATGCAAATTGGAACCACACAAAGGAGGCTATTAAACTGCAATGGACATCGGCAGCGCCACTCTCAGACCTGCATGACATGTTTCAAAGGAGGCTGATATTAATTAAAAATGGGTCTCAATTTATTTATGTTTCTTTCCACTGTGCTTTGTTATTTTAATCACTGAAATACTGGCCACTCATGACCCATTCCATTGTACAGTTTTATTCATAATTAATACATGCACATAATCTGCATTAAGTTACATAAAAAATAATAATGGAGTCTCACCACCAGTATAAAACTACAAATTAGGTTTTGTTTGTAGTTTCAATTTGTCCAATAAAAATATTTAAACATACCTGAAATTAACAAGCAGAGATGTTAATCAGATAGAAGGAGGTCTGCAGTACCTTTGCATGAGTAATGCTACATGAAATAATTGAAATTTCACATTTATGCAACACTTCCCATCTCCAAGGGATCCCAGAGCTGATTAACAAGTACATCAGAACAGACATATTTTGCAATATGTTGCCTTCCCGCGACAACTTCCTTCCACGGATTTCAGAGCACTTAACAAACAGCAATCAAGCCTTCACACCCTGTGCTGCTGCACAGCCAAGGGGATGGGCTCTGCTGAGGGCACCCAGCCCTGAGCATGGGGCAAAGGCAGCAGGTCCACAAGGAAGCCTGACATGGCACTGACTGCCCCCAAACAGCAAAGATTTCTATTGAATAAAGTACTTAATCATATGTTTAAGCTTTAATGGATGTAAGCATGGCCTCAAGCACCTTGCTGAATGTGAGTGTGGGGAGAAAAAGTGTGGAAAAATGTGTGGTGCAGAGTGTGAACACCAGTGGCTCGTGAAGGCAGCTCCTGCCTGCCAGCTCTTTGTCATAATTACTTCACGTTACACGTGAATAATCCCAGTAAATTATTTTAGCTGTGTTTTACATGTAATGAAAATAACTAAATACCCTCAGAACCATCACCATTTTTTCATAGATCCCCACATCTTTAACTCAGCTTTCTTTTCCAACTGACAAATTTTCCAGCTGACACTTTCTAGCAGGGTCTACATTTTAAATCAAAGATTATTCTCCAAAACTGGCTGCACTGAATGTTCTTAGCGGCACTTTGTGTCATGGATAGACACAGCTGGGTGAAGCAAGGGGAGAATGTCCCATCCAACCACTCTCTGATAGATCTTTCCCAATTTAAGTTTTTGCTCCACTGAGCTAAACCCATGAAGCACACCAATGTATGGACACAGTTTTGGCAGCTTGCCATGGCAGCCTCTCTTTTAGGCATGAGGAGGAGCTGACTAAATGCAATTCACTTTAATGTCCTCAAACTTCCTGTATCTTTAATAATGATCTCCTTTAAAAGATCATGGTTTGGGGATCATGATAAAAACAGATATTTAGAGGAAAAGATTTTCACATAAACTGTGTGTTACAACAACAAATAACTTGAAGTTTTGTTCAGAAGCCTGAAAATCATATTGATCTGTGGGCAGCATAATAGCCATTGGATTTTTGTTTCTGAGGCACTAACTCAACACTGATTTTTCTCCCATCATGTTACAGAGGACACAGACAATTCTGTGAAAGGCTTTAGCTGAAACACACTTTTTTTTCCCCTGTGTTAGGAGTAAAAGACCATATTAAGAGGTCTGGGAGATGGCAGCAGACTAAAAATATTATTATCTTTGTCCTTTAAGAAAATGAGAGCAGGGCCTGGGAAGAAATGCCTGATAAAGTCCATAAATGTCTATCAAGTGCTAAGCTGAGGACTGTAAAACCTTCCTCCTTCTCTCTAAGTTCTGTACTGACAGCAAACCATGTCATCCATCAAGTGCAAGGATTATTTCAGACTAAGGTTTTCTTTTTTTTTTAACTTTTTCTTAAGAAAGGATGGAAGCCTATGGTTAATTCTTCACCTGCAACCAGACTCAGCTGAACTCAGAAGAGGAACAATTACATTCTGTATTTTTCTGCCTATTATTAAGTGCTGGTTTCCAGTTTTGTTTAAATGCCAGTTATCAGGATTCAATTTACCCCCTCCGAGGGGGATGTCTGGTATCATTCTGAGAGTAGTAACTGCAATATATTATGTTAATTGAGCTCTAATAAGCCTCACAGTGCTTTTGCTTCCAAACAGGAATGGAAATGTCATTTTTTTAACAGAGTGCACTAAGCAGCTGCCTATACCCGCACAACCTTATTTCTGAATCTCAGAATATGGGGCAGCAGCACAGATTTCCTGGGCATTACAGAGAACATAAGGAAAACCCAAAAGGTCTAACCATTACTAACACTTCTTCTCTAAAGCCCAGCCCTATTTAGGAAGCTAGGAAATCCCACATGAAGAGTTCTTTTCATCGAGAAGGCCTCCCTTGTCAGCAGCCTCCAATGAACTTTAAATAATGAATTTTAAGGCTGTTGTCCCACGTAGCATCAATCTTAAAGACAAGGAGTCTCCAGCAGTGAATTTCTCTTTTGTTTAACTCTCAGCAGAACTGTATTTCATGCAATTAATGTCAGATGCTGCTTGTGCATTTTGATCATTTCATTTACTTACAGCACAAGAAACAACCGTGACCACAAATCCAAGGCATCTTTTGCACTCGCTAAAATTTGGCAGCAAGCCTGCAGGGTTATGCAGGCTTTAGCAGACTGTCAGGGATAAACGAGGATTATACCCGTTACTCTAATTAATATTTTGTTATTAGACAGATTAGGGACAATGACCTTTAAAGATGAGCAAGAAGAATTCCCTCTTGTTTCCAAAAGAGATGAATATATGCAACTGCATGCATTTGCCTCAGTATAGATTTTAAGACATTGTGGCCACCATATATCTCTCATTTTGGCATGGCAAAAAACAAATAGGAGAGTTTTAACACTGCTTCAGTTTGAACCTTTGCACCTGAACAGCCCCCTCCCACCACCACCTGCAAAACAACCCCCCAGAATCTTCATGATTTACACTTTTTTAATAAAGGCAATGAGACCTCGAGAGATCTTCCTCCTCTCCCACCAGCTGCAGTAGTCAGTCCCAAGCAGAAGCCCTGGGGGGAGCTGTCCCATGTGCAGACGGGCCCCCAGCTGCAGGGGCACAGCTGCTGGAGGCCTGGGAGCCTCCAGCCTCCCAGCACATCTGCCCTGCTGCCCACCCTGCTGCCTTGCCAGCTGGTGAGGCCGAGCTGAGCTGTGCCACAGGGTTCCACACCATCAAACCCTTTTAGTTTTGGATTTTGCATCTGCAGTGATCAGCTGTTGGCATGAGCCCAGTTTCCAGCAGCACATGGCTTCCAAAAGCCATCTCCCTCTATTAGGCCTATGTGCAGTTCTAAGAAATGCTCTTCCTCTAATATCCTGTCAGCCCCCCAGCCAGCCCTCACCCTGCTTGCCCACAGTGAAACAACACTTCTCAAGGGTTTTCTTATCACACCATTGGAAAAAGCTTCCGAGAAGTTTCCTGTTCTAAAGTAAACTTGCTTACAGTTTTATGGTTCACTCTTAACCATTTAAAAAATAATAAAGGTATGTTGTCTGGTCCTTCACTTTTCTCAGAAATCCTTCTGGGGACAATACTTTGAAACATGTCCATTTATGGTTCACCAACCCCATTACACATTCAGGCCAAACAATGAAAGGGGGTTCCCCTTCCACACCTGGAAGGCATTATTTAAAAAGATAAAGGTAAAAATCTCACTAGGGTAGCAGAACTTTTAGAAAAGTAGAAAGCATTTCATCTTTCCCCATGGAGATTTCAAACTAAAAGCTCTACTGGTACAAACTTGCCACCTGTAAAAATTTCAGAGCTTTACCCTAGTAACAGTGAAACCTGGACACATCTGAAATGTGGCAGCTCTAGTCCTGATTCAGTGTTAGTTTGACCTGGCTCCAAATCAGAGGGGCAGCAATGAACCCACAAACATCAAAGCATCCTCATGAACTTCCTGCTGAAGGTAAGAACATGCTCAAAAGCTTTGCTGAACTAAGTCTGTAATGATCAGCCCAATCTAAATAGGGAAACTGCACACCTCTGCAAGGGGGACAATGGTGTTCACTAGGAAGAAAAATGTACAAGACATCTCCCCAAAATCCTGCCTTGCTCCAGCAAAGCCATGCTCATGCAACAGCTGAGCAAAGCCAGGATGCTTTCTGCTGAGCTGGGGCTGTATGGTGGCATCTCATTTGTAGGAATACACAGTTCTTCTCTTAATGAATAAATGTTACTGCTTGTTTGTTGTCAAAGTTATACTCTGGGCACTGGGAATGTTGCCTCTTCTTCTACACATCATGCCCAATTGCTAAAACATCTTATCTTGCAGCCATATATTAAAGATACAAGCTGTTGTTAAAATAATTTAATTTATTATATAGCACACTCATTTAGAAATGACCATTGATTTTTTAAAACCACAGGGGGAAGTAATTAGATTTAGTAGGTAGCAAAGCTTCTCACTGATGGTGTGGAGTCCAGGTTTTCAACACTCTCTATAAAGAAAGTTGCAAAAAAATAAAAAGAAGTTTTCCTTCTCACCAGGCACAAAAATAAATAAAACAAAATCAACATTTCACCAAAGGCATGAAATTAAATACGTGTTTGCTGGCATGTGCTCTGAAGGTGTCACCCAGGAGAGCGTTTAAAAGCATATGCTTGCATTTAATGAGTTATATAAGTCTTAGGAGTAGGTTTAACTTTGAGCATGTGTGTCTGTGTTTTGCTGCACAGGGGAGATGTGGTAAACCAGAACCTCAGGAGCCGAAGAACCCTGTGGGAACAGGGCTCAGCAGTGAGGAAAGCCAAGCGTGCCTTGCTCCTGGAGAGCTGCTTGGCCTTTTTCATGGCTCATCCCTCGTGTTTCACAGGAAACACGCACATTAGTGAGCTTCAGCCGCGCCTGCCAGAAACAGTCACGGCGGCCATGTGGTGGTTCTGGCTGTGCGAGGAACAGCCCATACCTCCTTGTCTTGCAATAACTCTTACCCCTCTAAATCAAGTTGACTATGATACATAAATCCCCTTTTTTTTCATGTCTGTGGACAGGTTAGCAGATGTTTTCAACATCCAGGCTGAAATCGTAAATGATGAGACAAATTTGGACCTCTGGAGCTTCGTGGGAGGCTTGATGTGGGAGCAGATTTGTCTTCACCCGAGCCTGTACTGCTGCCCCAACCCTCATCTGCAGCTGGGGGAGAGGAAGCCTCAACCCGAGGGGGAAGGGGGGGATGCCACAAGGATAAGCCCCCAACTCCCCTGCACCCATTATTGACTTCTGGGCTGTCTCCTTAGATGTCTGATTAGATAGGGAAAGAAAAAAACAAACAAACAAATAAAAAAAAACCCCAAAACACCACAAAAAAAACCAAACCCCCCCAACCCCCCCCCCAAAAAAAAACCTGAAAAACAAAAAACAAACCACAACAGTGATCTCAGTTTCAGCTTTAAAAATAAGTGAAAAATTAATTGTTCTTTTTAAAGGATGATCCATGTAAGTGAAAAGAGTAAATTCCTGAGAGATTATTTAAGGCTTCTGTGTGCAGCTTCCCTTCATGATCCCAGCATAAAGTAAAAATTTCACAGTGGCTGATCCCTCTGAGGGAGCTTCCTGTCCCAGATGATGTTTGTTACTCAGATGCTCAGAACTACTTTTCCCAGAGCAGTTGAACGTGGAAGCTCAGACAAAAATCAGGAGCCAGCGAAGACACTGGCATGCAAACACAGAGAAAAGCCTGAGGAAGAGCTGGCAGCTGTAAATACCCACAGTCAGAGAAGGACAGGACTGGGGGGGCCAAGCAGCAAAGCCAATGCTGGCTGCTCAGAGATGGCAGGGGCACAGAGGGACGGGCATCCTCCTCCTGCCTCCAGATGGAAACATCTTCATTTTTCATCTTGGTTGTTTTTTCCGAGGAGTTTTGTCCTACTAGAAGTTCTTCAGTCTGGACACAGCCAAGGAAGGCCCCAAATGGGCACCAGAGAGGTGGCCTTGCTACGCCCAGCAGGGAACCAGCAGGAGCATCTTCACAGCTTTTACTGCAGACTGGTAATGGATTGGGGGGGACGTTTTCTGCTCATTAAGTGGCAGAGGGAGTGGGACCACTGCTGTACTCCTTCCATGCATGCACAGCACTGGGCAGCTACTGAATGACACAATGCTCCCTCATTAGGGAAAGGGTCAACAAACGCATCTGTCATCCTTCTGTTACTATTTCCAAATGAACTCAATTAAGTTAATTAATTTTTTTAGTGCAAGAAAAATGCCAAGGAAGAGAATGGAACATTAATTGAGAATAAAAATAAAAGATCGCTCCTCCTTATCAAACCCAGATCTCAAGATTGTTTGCTTTCAAATGAAAATAATTTTCAAAACATTAACTTACTTGAAGAAAATCACTGAGTGTTTTTCTCTGTGGCTGCTTAATTTGAAAAGTCACACCCACACTTCTCCCCACAACCAAGTATGATTAATGCAAAGCAACTTTCCTAAAGATGAATTACTGTCACACTTTTGTAATCTCAATCAATTATGGATAAATCAAAAAATACAATGAGCTTACACTTAATCACAAAAGTTGAAAGGAAAGGTTATGTTACGTGCTTTGGTTATACAAGGATATGGGCATATAATTTTCATTGGGATAAAGCCTTATTTTGAGGAAATCTGGTAGATAATTTACATATAAAGAAACAATTTCATAATTTACTATTTCATGTTTGTCTCCTGATGGGGTCTTTAAAATCATTTAATATGCTAATGCACTAACAGTTTTGTCCATGTGCCTATATGTTTTGCCTAATATACAGCTTTCTAGAATGTGGAGAAAGAAGAAAACTTTCCAGTTTTTGTAATCTGCCATAAATTTCAGTCAGAAAAGAAAAAGGCAGACAAACAATAATAAGGCAGCTTTATGATAAATCATTAAATATGATTCATTACATTATTCCCATTCCATTTCTGTGATATCCTTTTTTATGTTAATGATTTGATGATAGCATCATGGAAAACCACCAAACAAACTTGTTTTTTCCATTTTGAAGAAATGACAGTATGAGAGAACTTCAGTGCAAGAAAAACATGTACTCTAGGAAAAAATATTCTATTTTTTTTATTGAGGTATTAAAAGAACACAATGACAGGAGAGGCTGCCTTATGTTTGCAAACCAGATTTAGTTATCTTGCTAATAAAAACATGGATGCATCTGAACTTCTTCAAGAAGTTCAATCAAGAGGAAACATTTTAGCCAAGCACATGTATTACATGCCCAGTGACAACACAAGATCCCTTTCCACAGAAGAGTTTCACTGTGCCATGCCTTGTATGAAAACCAGGCTGAAAAGATATTCAGTGCTTCAGTAAACTTTTCAAGCCGGTCTGAAGTTGTGTAAGATTTCAACTCTCAGTACAGAAACCGAGTGACCTCAAGCAGACAAAAAGCTTTGCTTCCATTTCCTAACACACCTTTATGCAACCATTACAAAATTGGCATCATCTCTACTCCATTGCACATGTTTAAAGTCAATATCCTCATCATCTCTGATACTTTCACCTCATGCTTTGCTCCCTTTAACGTCTAACTACCACTCTTCTTGCTGAGAGATAGTTAACCAGAATTATCCTCCATCTGGATGCAATAGAGTCAGCCACAGTAAGACTGAAGTTGTTTTTTATCTTTTTGTTCAAGATCTCTCAAAACAGTCACTGAATGAGTTCTTATAAGACTCCTACAATGCTCTTAAGGAGCATTATTGGATTGTTTCAGTTTTAGAAAAAGACATGTAAAAAATCCTCCCTTTAGAAGTTGCTTCTAATTTGATACTTAGAGTCTCTGAATTGCCACTGGAGACTCCAGTCAGTTCATACAGATCACCTAAGCTGGTGATTGAAGTATTCGGATCAAATGCATAAAAGTGGGATGTGAGTATTCCCTGCAGGAGATGGAGTTTCAAAGGTACTGCTTAGCATTGTAGAAGTTTATCCAGGTGACATCGTCAAATAAATCAGGAAAAGCAGACACTGTTTACATGGGCACATCTAAACCATCATGTCTGGGAAATTTTTCCCACTCCTCTGGATGTATACTCTGGCCAAGTCCCAACTTAACATCAGGGAAAGTGCTAAGTCCCACTGTCTCCTCTCCAGGTCCTGTGTTCAATGGAAGAAAACGAGGTAATTCAGGAAACCCACATTATGCTTTAACACATTGAATGATGGGGACTTAGCACAGACTTCTGTGCTTTGGAACCAATTAAATCATTTGGGAGTCCTGATTCATGGAAAGTTTAAAACACTCAGCACCCAGGAAGCTTATAAAGGTCTTTAATAGCCAAACTGCCTTTGCTCTGCCATTTTGCAACCTTATCCCCTAAAGGACAAATTATTACTATTATTATTACTACTACTACTACTACTACTGCTGCTACTACTACTACTACTACTACTACTACTACTACTACTACTACTACTACTAATAATAATAATAATAATAATAATAGTAATATAATGTTGTTGTTTACTTGTGATCCTTACTTAAGGATCAAACTTCTGGTATCTGGTGAGGGCTGCAGCTCCTTCCTTTTACACATAGAATCTCACAGGAGATCTCAGCAAGTGTCTCTGCCCTGTGCCAGCAATAGCCCAACAGCCAAACCAGGCTCTTATTCTCAGGCACTTAAGTTTCTCACGTGGGCAGGGGATGAGGCCAGTGCCAAAGTGCCTGGTTCATCCAGGAAATGGTCCATAACAAGCCCCTAACACTGCCCATTACAAGGTCAGCCTTTTGTCTCACCATTCAATACTTTCCTGGCAATTGATGCCCCCCTCCATAGCGTGGCTGGTAATAAGCACAGCATCCTGCCAGCAGCTCTTTATGCTGCCTACCTACAGGCTGATACCATTCCCAAAAGCTTCCCTGGATGTAAGCTTAATGGATAAAGCAATCAATGCAAACAAAATCAGATGCTGTCCAACTTCTTTCCTTCAGCAAGCAGAATCTGAATCTTGGGTTTTTGTCTGAGCTGCTCCTTAGTTCCAGGGTAACTAAACACAATGTGGATATTTACAATTAGCCACAACATTTCTAACATAATTATGACATGGGGTAATTTCTTAAGCTAAGTGTAGCAAAAAGAATCTCTCTGGTAAAAACCAGTGTGGTGCTGTAGTGCTGCAGATCATCAGAGGAGCATGGTACAGCCCTTGAAAACAGTATTTCAGGTGTCAGATCTCACTTTATGCCAACCCAGTGAAGCACAGATCAAGAATTCAGAGTTCTAGCAAAACTGCCTTTTAGTATCTGTTAAGAAAGAGATTAAGATAAGCCTCTACATGCACTTGCTTGCTATCACGGTTCTCCTTGGCTTTCATTCCACCAGTAAAAAAAGAAACGGGGCCGCAAGCCAGGTTTTTGTTGGAAATTCTGGGTTGTTTTGATCTACCTGTTGCAGAGAAGTAGAGTACGTTACCAGTTATTCATGTTTTAATGCACTGTCTCCCATGCTGTGTTTCACCAGGAACACATTCTCCACAAAGGAAAAAGAGTGAAAAGATGAGGTGAGCTGGAGAAACTCAAGAATATCAAGTCTTCAAATACCTGTAAGAATAGCACCACAACACTGTGTGACCGAGGACTGGGTTTTTTCACATATTTCTCTGTATGTACCCAGGATATAATTGAAATCTGGTACAAATGCTAATAAATCATTTCAATTTTTTTCACTCAAAAGATTCTCACTCCAGAGTTTTCACCCTGCTTTACCCTGCAACACACAACAAGGTTATAATCACCAGGAGACATTGAGAAGTTCAGTTTTTTGTCTCATTCAAAATCATGAACATGTACAAAATCCTGTACTGAGGACAAACCTGGCAGTACCTTCCAGCCAGATAGACTCAGTTCTCAGCTCCCCTCTGCTCCCCACTACATTGCTGCCCCTCTGTATGCTCTTTGGGAAGTTCTGATACCCCTGTATTTCTGCCTTAAAACTTCTGCTTGCTGCCTCTGTTTGGTCTGAAAGTTTTTCAAAGCAGAAACTACTTATGCCAGAATTGTGCTGTACTCCCATTACCAAAACAGACCAAGACATGTTTGCAGTTTTGAAACCCATTTCTCTGCAATTTAAAGCTTTTCCTGAGTAAGCTTTAGATACTGACTAGAAGCTACATGCTGAACAGGACTGAAACACTTAGAAAATCTGCTGGTGCATTGGAAGATTAGCCCTGTGCAGGCATTATCCTCAGCACAAATGTGTGAGCCTGGTAGGGCAACAGAGGAGGCAGGAGCTGTGTTTTGTGAAGAGTGCAAGAGTTATAATCTTACTGATTTATGGGATACTAACTGCCTTGAGAGGCAATAATGATTTTCCACAGAGGTCATCACAAATTCTGTTTGTCAGTCTGCTTTGAGCAAATCCCATTAAGAAATAGGTGGCTGCAATGTTTATTAAGAAAACCACGAGCCACATGACATAGCTATAACATTACAATTTCAGTTCTACTGGATGGCCTGTAAATATAGAGAACTTGATGAAGCAGGTATTCCCAAGAGAGGAATACTAATTAAAAGAGAGAGAAATGCTCTGATAGACTGGCACATTTGTGTGCTTTGCACTGTTTGAATTACTTCCACATGAGCACACTTTATACTTTCCTTTCCATACATCAAACTCTGAGCCTAGATTTTACCTCCTTATCTCTGGCCATCAGCACATAAGAAAGATTTACAGCATGTTACACAGGGTGAACCTGTGAAAAAGTAGTTACCATGGCAACCCAGTATTTCTTTTGTGTATAAACTTGAAGTACCCAGGCAAAGGAAGGGCAGAACTCCATACCAACTTCAAGTTGCTTTTTGCTTCTATTGTGTTGTTTTAAAGCAATCAAAATATTTTAATGCCATAAAGCATACAAATTGAATATGTCCTTTAAAACCTTTTACAAGAAAATGGTCAGTCACTGCAGAGCAGCACTACAGATATGACTTGCCACACATTCAACATGTTATTGTGACAGAAGTATTTCAAGGGATGCCCTGACCATGCACAGCTGTGGAGAAGTACATGAAAGTACAATAGTCACTTCATGCCACCACAGGACTTCAGTATTACAAGTCAATTGTGCAATACTAAGATACATTATGGTCAGATTCCTACACATTCCTCTACTGCATCACAAACAAACCTTGACCCATGAAAATGAATCACGGTCATATCTTTGAAAGGTAAAAACCCAGGCTCCATTTTACTGAAGTAGCATTACCCCTTTGTCCTGTCATTTATCACAAACTACTTTATCTTCATGTACTTAGGCTCCACTTCCCCTAACTTCATCATTTCCCAGCAAATGGCATCTTAATTCAGGGCACCCACACATTTGCATTGACATCAGAGAGCTTTACTGCAGAAGTCATCAGCAGATAGCTTGCGGTCAGGTTGCCTGGCACACCCTCAATCCCCCTCATGCCTCTACAATTAACCAAGGCTACAGACAAGGAAAAGGTGAGCAGAACAGGAGCAGAACTGGGATCCTGTCTGCACCATGGAGCAGAGACTCCCTGTTCTCTGTAAGGAGAACTTTTTTGCCTCAGGTGTTCAGGATCTGTGAGCCACATAGAGCTCAACTGATCCAACACAAATAAACAAATGTGCACCAAGGTGGCCTAAACATCTGCTATGACCATTTATCCAGAACTTTTGATACAAAACACTTCTTAAGAGGGGGAGAAAATATCCAAGAGGAAAAAGTGTATATTTTCAGGGAAAACCAGATAAATGGTACACCTGAAAATAGTGAAACAGTAACATCTTTGTTTTCTCTACCTTTTTTCATATGGGGAAACAAAGGCATAAATGGTTTAGGGCACAGGATATATCATTCACCTTGGAGTACAGAGTCCCAAATTTATAATTTTGACTGGGGAGCTTAAAAACTCCGTGTCTCTCAGCAATGTGGTGTTGGCATCTTCATGTCTCCATGAAGCACTGCCATAGAGCCAGCTGGCCTAAGCAGCAATCCCAACTGCTTCATACCCTGGGACTGCTTTGTATTTTCCCCGCTGCAATGTGTTTTCCACACAGCCACAGCTCTTCCCAATGGCCACTGCTGCCCACATCTTCACATCCATGTGGTGGAACGCTGCACACTGCACTTGTCCTGAACTCCCTTCCAATTGAAATCACTAAGTCTTTTTTTATTATTAGAAAGAGCAGAATTTCCTGCGGCGCTGGTAGTGTGGAAACACAATCTCTGATTCACAATATTAAAAACACATTTCCCAACCAGAATGGAGTAGAAAAAGAGGGAGAAGGGTAGGGGGATACATATGCATCCCATGGAAGACACATGAGTCTCAGAAAATCACGGATTAACTGAAGACATTGCCACCTTAGGGAAAAGAACAGTGGTTTTTTTCAGTTACAGATTGGATGGATATAGCAAATACTTGATTTGCTCTGTAAACTGTGAGGTGAGTGATTGTTTTTTTCACCTGCTGGAGCACTCCTGCTGCGTGTTCTACAGCATTTTGTGTACAGATTGAAACCAAAGCTTGGACACTTTCTTCTCCAGTTATTAAGGGAGTCTAATAGTGTTCCCAGTGAACCCAGCAGTAACACAGTGTTATTAAGTGGAGGCCCACTGCTGATCTCACTAAGACTGGTATCAGAGCAAAGTCATTCCTTTTTTACGGCAGAACTCCATTTTAATTTTGTTTAGAGAGGCAAGATGATCTCATAGGCAAGGCATCAGGAGATCTGGGTTGTGTTCCCCTCCATACCATGTGATCACTGGCAAAACATGCAAGTGCTCTCTGCTTTCCTTGGTTTTTTTAATCATCTGCCATGTGCTGGAAGTGATCATTATTTACTGTCACAGAGTGCTCAATGAATGATAAACCCTGAAGAAATGCTGAGTGTTACCAATGAAGTGTTTGATTTTTATATGATTAGAACAATATAAATCAGGACTAAACCCACTGTCACTGATGTAAAGCAAAATCAAGCCTCCAGGTGAAGTGAATGGGTGTAAAGTTCTTGGGAACAACAAATGACCCAGGGAAGCACAGGTTAGTACTCAGCAAATGAGTGAGGTAATGGCAGAATAAGCTTTGACTGAGAAGACCAAGTGCCATAGAACAAAAAAGAGAGTTCATCATATTTTGTTCATATTGTGTCAATTTTCCTTTCCTTTTACAACTGCATTCTCTCGCAGACATATTCTACCTCTTTTTGTTCCTGCTAAGCTTCGTCTTATGGCCTCCTCCTTTCCTCCCCTTTCTAAATTCATGCTGTGCATAAAATTGTCTCACTGATTTAGAGTAAGATTTATTCTTTTTGGCTCAGTGCTCTGTTCCATTGTAGGCCACCAGTCCCAAAGCAGGGAGATTTAGCATGTGTTTCATAAAATATTTCAACTCTTGGTTCATGTTTTATTCTTTTCCATTTCTTTCATTTTTCCTTTTTATGGAATTTCATCAACACCACAGAATTGGTACCTGGCATCTAAAACCAGCTGATTCAACAATATGCTACCCTATTGAGCATCATGATAGCTCATACAAATGATAATTCTCTTTCAGGTTTGTCTCTCATTAGTCTGAATTCTCTAAGAAGGTCAGAAACCAAATAAGCATTGTGGGCTGCACCTTGAATCTAATCTATTCCTCAGAATATCATCATTATATCTATTGTTAATAACTAAATTCCCATCACATAATCCTATCACATCAGTGGTCTGAACATTTAAAAGACCAAAGAAACCAGAAATATTTATGTATCAGACATTTACACTTGCACAAATAAACCTCACAACTCTGGTTGAAATGAGTTTTTAAAAAGAAAAAGGTCACCACCTAGAACTAATGTTGTTGGTAAGACAGAAAATAAGTTCATATAAGGAGTTTCAATGGGCCAAGGATCACCCACTCTTCTGGGTACCCACTCTGGTAACCATTCCTCTCCCAGGAGAAAAGAAACTGGAAGAGAATATTAAGAATATTAAAATAGATTTGGGCAATCTGACTGGTTAGGATTTTTAAATACCTGGAGCCATGCTGACTGCTTCAAATATATTGGAAACTGTTATTATCAGGAGCACAGCTATGATGGAGGGACTCCAATTGAAATTCTTCCATTAAATGCAAGAGGCTTTTTGAAAGCCAAAATTTTCTGTTAAACTTGATGGCAAGGTAGATACTGCAATATCCCTAAGTTAGCTCAGTTCCACTCTGTATTTTCCTCTAACATCAGCAGAGGTCTATGGAATCAAAGACAGCTTTGCCTATCTTTTTGGAGAGGGAAAGATATTTGAGAGCTATAGAACAAACACATCTTCCATGGACTATAACCTCCAACAGGATGGTGGGATGCGATCTCTGCAAGAGAACTGCCAGGTTCACAGCAGGATTCAGCACAAGCTCTATAAGGCAGACCAGCATCAAACACCTTAATAGACTCAGCTTAAAAAAACAAACAAACAGTCCTCCAACTCCTGTGTAGGTATCTCACAAACTGCCAGCCTAAACACAGGAGAGGTTGAAATGCCCTCTTAGTGAAAAGAAGTTTAAAATCCTCCTGGTTTTCTACATTGGGTAAGCAATTTCATTTGCCCAGATGGAAGAAATGAGCTCCTAGAAAGCTCAGCTTAAATGGCCAGGTAGCACTGGCGACAACAGATATAAACCCCTTTAAAATACTGAAATTGATCTGCTTGGTTTTGAAAAAGACTCTAAAGCATTTCCAGCTTGCCACTGCCAAGTCAAGTTTGGCCTGTAACAAAAAAATCAAACTCTTAATAAAACCAGAAAGCACAGACATATTCCCATAACCAAAAAATGATTGAGCTATTACAGCTCAGCAGCTGACTGCCCATCCTCTGAGTTGCAGTAAGTATGTGAGCACCTGAAGCCCACTTTAGTATGAAATAAAATACATTTGCTGAAAATGTGCATGGGGGATATCTGCAGCTGTTTCACAGAGGTATTAACCACCAATCTAAGAGCACACAAACAGCAGATTAGCATGTTTTGGCTGATAAATTAGAATTTGTGAAGCCACTGCTATGTGACTGCTTCCAACCATGCAAATTAACCATTACTCTGTTAGCTGAAAGACTGGGTGCTCCCAGTGACACCAGCTCAAATTAAAACTGCTGCTGATTCAGAAATCCTAGAGACTGACAGTCATAGATAGACAAAAAGCCTTTGAGACAGCTGCCCTATGGGATATGTAGCATAATCAGACATTGCAGCCAACAGAATTACATAGATCATGTCAATCACAGTTCTTTAGGCTTCTTTTAAACACATATATCTAAAAATTTGAAAACAAAACATGTTTCTGCATGTATTTTTAGAAAGGAATGATCCACTTTGTGGGGTTTCCTAATGCTCCTCTATGCAAATCTACATGTTAATCAGTCCCAAGTCACTCCCTGGCATATGATAAATATTTAATTTTTTTGCACTGACATTACAGGTTGAACACTTCTATATTCCTACCACATTACTAAAGCCATGAGCAGTGAGGAAATGTCTGAAATAATAAATTATATTTGATCATTCTCTGCCATAGCCACTGCATGGATAAATCTGCCAAGGGAAAGGTAAATGTGACAACACAAGAAGGTGACAAAGAACTTGAGAAACTTGTTCATTTGGCATTATGTGACAGTGGCAACGTGCTGCCTCATGCCTATGTAGAGAAAGAACTTCTAACAGAGTAAAGAACTTTTCCTTGGCCTCAAAGCATTTAAACTTCTCATCCAGTGTCCATGGAGAAGCATGGACTGGATGAGACATTAATTTTTCAACACTTTCTTAGAAATAAATAAACTATCAATATTTGCCCAATCATCACTGGGCATGTGAAACATAATTACTTTTCCAGTGCATGCATAAAGTCTGGAGCAGGTATATTCTCCAAAGGCAGGACTGAGACTTGGATTTCTCCTCCAGCAAACATCCAGGAGGTTTGACAGCAAAGCTCTGCTTTTCCTACTGTGCAGAGATCCCACCTCGAGGAAAGAAGTATTTGCATAAATGTGGTCCCGTGGGAAGATGCAAATCCCCTCCCTCCCATCTCTGCCTTGGACTGGCTGAAAAGTCCCAGACCTCAGCTTACTCCCAAATCTCCCATGCCCAGAGTGCCCCAGGGTCCCACCACCACTGCTCTGCCACCTGTTCTCTGCTACCAGAGTAGCAACAGCCAATTTCTCTTCCAGCTCTTTTCAGTCCAGAGAGCCAGAGCTGTACTCACAGTGATTTTTCCATCATTTTTTATTTACTGGTTATCCAGCTGCATTTGATCAAGACAGAGAGAAGAAACCAATGATATAGCAGAGCACTTAGGAACACTAATTGCAAATTACTCTTAAATAATACATCATCTCTCTCTTTTAATTATGGCAACTTGCACTCTCCTCAGAAAAGTGCACATCTGCTAATGTATTTTTCCAATAATATCAATATGAAGTTGCAGAGAAAGGATAGAGTAGTGGTTGCTTTGTGTCTCAACCTGCAATCAGCCTAAGTTTCCCTGAATGTCCATAAAGCTTCTCTATTTCTTCCTTTCTGACTTAAAGATTTTACTCTAAAGATACATTTCTTGAGCCAAGGACTGCTTCCTAACACTCCTCTCTGAAGGAAAAAATACACCAGAACCTTGATTACCTTAATAACTAACTAAATATTGTATTTCCCATTCATTTCCAGAGGCATTTGTGGCTGGACCACTGTAAATTCTGGAGATTTCATGTTTCTACTTGCTTTAGCGCACCAAAATCCTTGAGGCCATTTTCTCCATTTAATTTGCCACTTTCCTCAGTACTTCTATGACATATTCAAAGATGCTGAAGCCTTGGCTGCCATTCCAGTTCTGCGTATGTCCATTGCCACAGTCTCCAAAAGACATCCATGACTCAGTTCTTTAACGTCCTCTGGTCAAATATGAGGATGACCATGACAAATTCCCAGCAGTGGCAAGCCCTAAGCAATTGCACCATCCAGTCCCTGGCTCTGGAATTGAAAACCAAACACACAGCACATTAGCTTCTGCACCCAAAGAAAACAGACACCTTTGAAAAAAGGTAAGAAAAACTGTTTTCCTAGCATTGTCCACTGTGTAAGCAGTGGAGCTGCATTATGAGCTCTGCTCTTCTTGATTGATCCCCTGGATATAACTGCTGCTTGGCAGCACCACAGTCTAAGTTCTTTAATTTGAATTTCTAAATAATTCAGAATGCTGATTACTAGATCTGTTCATATTATTCTGTTGTCTAATATTTCCATCAAGTTCCAAATAAACCTATAACCTGCTGTTACTATAACCCAGTCTTGCTCTGGGATCATCAGGTGGCTGCATTTAGCTGGTCAGCTGGCTCACCACACCATCACCAAACTAACCATCTAAATGAGACACCCTTCTCATTCCAGCCTATTAATCACACATCTGACATGCACAGGCTTGAGATTATTGCTCTGAGCAACCGGCTTTCCTCCCCACAGAGAAAACCAAGAATAAATAATGAAAGGGAAAGTAAAATACAACCTCAATCTTAGATAAAATTGCTTGGATCTTAAAAGAGATTTTTCAGCCTGCAGTACACAGGGCGTGCATCCTCTTACTGACTAAAAATGTAAGATGGCTTTTTAGGTTCTCAGATGTGCTGGCCTATGAATCTCTTTGCCCTGACATAACCTAGGGCTGAACAAAGGACAATTTCTTTTCTTTTGTTAGAGTTCATCATTCAACTGAAAATCTTTTTCAAATTTTACAGGAAAACCAGTATAGTCAAAATATCTGTTTCAAGGTAGAAAAGGTGAGAGGTCTAATAGAGACATTTCTCCTTCTTTTCAGAAGTAATTACAGTCTACATTGGTTCCCAAATAATTCCTTTAGCAATCATCCCTGAGACCAGTTACCACAAAATATTTCAGCTTCAATGCACAAAGTGTGGTCTCTGCCAAATTTTTCTGACCAGCTCTAACAGAGCTGCAGCCCCAGCAAAGCCAGTCTTGTCAGGCATGCTTGAATTTCCCTGTCATTGGCAGAGGGAGCATGTTCTTGTGTTTCCTCAAAGAATGCAAAATAGGAAACAGTCCTAATGGTGACACGTCCCTCATAGATAATTAAAGAGAAAATCTGGCAGATTTTCAGACAGGCTGCTACCTGCCTATGAATACCAAGTAGCTTTCTTGACAGTCAGATAATGCACCAGGCCCCCTGCCTGGGCTGGGTGAGTCTCCTGGAAGACTTTAAACAAATGTTTATGATAGATCAGCATTACACTGCTCACTTAGTCTTGTCCAAGATCCGTGACACCCACATCAGTATGTGATGACTCTTGTAAAAATCCCACCCCCTTCCCAGCAGCACTGTGTTTGCTCCTGCTAGGTTTTCTTTCCAAGCAGTGCCCTGCCCATTTCTGGGTATTTTCACTGGCAATCCCCTACATCCAGCTATTAAGAGCCAGGCTATTAACTAGTACTGCTCAGCTGCATTTGTAGACGGATTTCCACTTGTTCCAGGCAATGATTTTAACACTGACTGTCCTAGCATGGGGTCTATTAACCCCACAGTACCCAGGCAGGTAAAAATGAACAACTTTCCTCTCCTCCTAGCAGCCCTAACAGCTGAAGTGTTAAGAGCGTACTGAGGGCAATGCTCTTTTTAACAGCACTTGGCACAATTAAGCTTTAATTCAGAGCTGTTATTTTACAGCTTCATTTGTTTCTGCCAATTTTATGTTTGAAAGGTGGGGAAAGCATGAAGGAATAACAATTTAAGTGCTCAGCAGATGGAGAACGAGTACCTCTTATTCTCTCCATCACTGCCGAAAACAGAAGTTTTCCACCTCGCAGGGTTCCCTTGCCAGAAGGAGGGAATTACACTCAGCAGCTACCAGAGTGTTTGAACCACCACAGACAGGTATATTTCTTTGCAATGCTGCACAGGGAATGGAGCTGGGAATAAGACAGGCACCTCAGCAGCACCACAAACAATGGGCTGTCAGCACAGGGAATTGCATCTTCTAGAGATCTAGGCACTTTTCAGCCTTTTTTCCCCTAACACTATGGATATGATACAGAAAACAGTGTCCCTGACATGCCAAGTTGCCACCAAGTGTGTGGGCTGGTTGTGCTTCTACTTTTCTGTGCACGGCTCTTTGCCCCTCTGTGTATCTGGCAGCAATTCACCTCTGCACCAAGGAACAGGACAAAACCCACTCTCCTCCAGGTGTTTCACATATGACACAAAACACACACTCAGGCCTCGTGACTAAACCCTGGCATGGGCAGATGGCACTGCAATTAAAGGATCATATCAGCTCATGAGAGGGAAAAGATAAAGAGCTGCTTGTAGAAGAAGTGTTACAGTTCACAGGTTGCTATCCAAGCTGGAAAGGGAGTAGTGCACAGCACAAATTACTCTAAAAGAAACAAGACTTCAAAAATCACATCACTCTGAAAGGGTCCAAAGCAGAACACATGCGATTGCTGGTGGGGGATATCCTGGTTTGTAACTCAAGGGTATTATCTGGGCAGAACTGCAGTAGCCCCACCACAGTTGATGTCATTTCAGTGTGTTGGACCCAGAGGTCCCAGTGAAAGACCCCATACAGAAAGTCCTCCAGCACATGGTGCTGGGACAGGAACCACAGGAAGCAATAACCACCCTGGACCAGATACAGAAGGTACAGAAAGAGAACGGCAAATTCAAGAGTTTCCCCATCCCCAGCATCTCCCTGAAAAGAGAGAAGCAGAATATGGTGCAGGACCCTGCTGGGGGGTTTTGTATTTGACTCTGCTCTTCAGCTCACTGCACAAAGTGCTCACATACCACGGTAATGAGAGCAGTAGAAATGCCTCCAGAGGTAGAATAGATTAGAGACAGACAAACAAGAATGTGGCAGCTAAAGGAATAATCAGAGCTGCCCTCCACAGGGAAATGGCAAATCTCGGCACTTCTCTCTCTGCCAAATCACTTCTAAAAATAAACCAGGGAGACAGATCCAGGCCTAACGGTGTGACAAGAGTTAAAGTGCAGCACTGGGGGCCTGTCATGCCTCATACAGCGACAGAATTGATCCACTCAGAGAACACAAATACAAATATTTGTCTGGCATCCTCCACTATGGGCAGGGGTCAGGTCCTAGCCAGGGTACTAGGGTAGAGTGCATCAGCTACCACCCTACACTTGGGAACACAACTTTTACTTTTTCTTGGAAAGGTAAACTTTTTTATCTTTTCCACCCCAGTTTCCAGTAGAATAAGGCACATACTGAGCACAGGCTTAATAAGTTTCACTTGTAGCTCATTACCCCATGGCTTTTTAAAAATCTACCCTTTTTTGTGCTACCACCTTAGTATCACCTACAAAGGCAGGACGCAAATTTCCCTTTGAGCAGGGGCTAGAGGAATGCACAAACTTTGCCTGATTCCCCTTCAAATGAATTGTAGCAAACACATTTTTTTTTCCTGTCTATGTAAGAGCACAAGAAAAATCAATGCTGCAGCTAATACACTCTTCCATGGAACCACAGTAACCAGTAGTAGATGTCTGTGCTACAAAATAATACTTGGCAAACACACAGTGCTTTAGGGTCAACAGAGAGATGTCATTCTTTCCTGCACAAAATCATTAACACTGACACCACAGATATGCTACTCTTAATACTGAATAAATACTCCAGAAAGATTAATAATATTTTCATTGAGCTCTCTATTTAAAGGAATATAGAAGAACCGTTTCATTCCTAAGCTGATAATAGGGTCCACGTGTGAAAACAATAAAATAATAAAAACGACATGAATAAGACTTCAATGGAAAAAGCTTTACCCAAGGAAAAGTCTCTACATCAAAGCAGGCAGATAATCTGACAATATTTTCTTCTACAAAACTGGATAAAGTAACTTAATGATTTAAACAAGATACACTATTATAATTATTAATCCCTAACGAGCTACAACTAAGCTGCAGAGGAAAACTGTCCGCCTTATCCTGATAGGAAATCTAAGGCAATCATTCTTTTTTTTCTGTTTTGCATTATCACGACCAAAAATGCAAACAAATAATTGATTTTCTAGAATTAACGACTGCAAACATTAATGGGTTTGGTGCAGAAGTACTCAGAGTTAAAGCATGCAAGGACCTGATCAGTTTTCCAAATCAACAGGAGTAGGAGACTCCATTCTTTCTCATGTTCCTTGTGCAGCTGTTGTTCCTTGACCAGCAGCTCACACCAGGGGCACAGGCAAGACATGCAGGATGTCAGAGAGAACAAGATACTTCTCAGCAGGATGTGTCTGGACTCATGAAGTAGGGAGAGACCTTTCTAAACAGAAGAATTTCAAGTTATTCTTTCTCAAAACAACTAAATACTAACTGAATTCTATTCCAAAAGGCAGAACAGAAAACTAATGTACTTTCCCTTTTGCTTAAACAAGTGAGATATTCATGGTGTAAGGGATAAGTACCAGCAATAATAGCTGTAATAAGCAACTCAACTGATATCAAATGAGACACATTCCTTGTCTCTCTGTTGAGCCATTGGATTTTCTCCAGTGCATCTGACACTTACAGCAGCAACAGAGATGTGAGATTGGTACAGGTGTTGCAAATTTAGGACCAGTAAACTACACAGTAATTGGTCATAAGTGAAGAAACCTCTTGTAAAACCACAGATCTGCTACCATTTTTGTTACATTCTCAACAAGTTTTTTTCCTTTCCCATTTTTTCACTTGTCCAACCCTTGCCACAGTCAGCCTTTTGTTCAGTGGGATATGTAGAGCATGGCATCTGATGACAGCCTGGCCTTGAAGCTTAGGCCTTCATCCTAAGTCTTCCCAAGACAATGTAACTAAAGATCCCCAGGTTAAACAGCTGCCAAGATGAGAGGTAAGACAACAGTAACTTACAGGAGCAGAAATTGGTGCATTAGGAGCATATTTGTAAAATGAACATGCTGTCACAAAATTCCTAGAGGATTGGAAAGATCTCGCTGGTTCTTTAAGCATGTTACAGCTTTCACTTGGCTCTCTGTGTATATGTAATCCTGGTCATAATTACATACATATGTTAGGTATTATTTACAATTCAATGACAAGAGACAGATTTCATTGTTCTGTGGTCACTGCTGCTCTGTATGTTTGTGCTACATAAAGCACAGATTTACTTTGCCAATCAAAATCTGGTGTCTGAGATCCTGTGGTGGACGGACCCTGACTGGACACCACATGCCCAACAAAGCCACACTATTGCTCCCCTCCTCAAATACACAGGGAGCAGAAAACATCATAACAACTCATGGGTCAAGATAAGGACAGGGAGAGGTCACTCACAAATTATCCCCACAAGCAAAAAAGTTTTGACTTGGGGAAATGAGTACAATCTTTATTATCAATCAGATTAGAACAGGATAATGAGAAATAACCCTAAATCTTAAAACACTTTTCCCTCATCCCTCCCTTCTTCCTGGGTTCAACTTCACTCCTAATTTCTTCCACCCCTCAGCAGTGCAGGGGGATGGGGAATGGGGGCTGTGGTCACATCATCACGTGTCTCTGCTGCTCCTTCCTCCTCAGTGGGAAGACTCCTCACACTCCTCCCCTGCACCAGTGTGGGCTCTTTCCCATGGCAGTCTCCTGTGAGCTGCCCCAGTATGAGTCCCTTCCATGGGGTGCAGTCCTTCAGCAACTGACTGCTCTGGTGTGGGTCCCCTGCAGGTCTACAAGTCCTGCCAGGATTCTGCTCCAGCACCAGCTTCCCATGGGATCTCAGCCTCCTTTGGACATCCCCCTGCTGCAGTGTGTCCCAGGGGCCCAACTGCCTCACCACAGTCCACATCATGGGCTGCACAGGAACCTCTGCTCCAGCACACATCAGATGCTCAAACTGTTTCACTTTCTCTTACAGGTGGCTTGAGGACAACTCAGTCTCCTGAAATGCTTATTTTGAAAGTCTGTCTGGTCTATTAACACCACTGATGCTGCTCATTGAACAGCCAGCCTATAAAAACAGAACCAACCTGCTGAAGAGATACTTGAGACAAAAAATATGTCAATGGATTACAGCTGGGTTTGCTTCCCACCCCTTTTGTTAGTGAGAAGCCTATTGACAAGGCCTCTGCTTTTACTTTTACTCCTTTTAAGTTCATGATGCAGAAATCAAATATACTGAGAGATTTATAAATTCAGTTGTTCCTAGAGGAAAGATGGCAAACAAGGTATGTCTGTGAGAGGACTGCTGGGTAAACAGCAGGCAAAGTACACACAATCTAGGAAATCCAACCATGCTAGTATAAATTATTCAGCTTGACCTAGTCAATAAATATTGCATCAAAATTCAGAGTAAGAAATAGAAAGTTTGTACATGAGATTTATGTTTCAGTCTATGATTCACATTTTAAGTGGTTTGATTAAATATTTATTCTAATATTCACTTGGGTTAAGAATTACACCAATCTGTCTATACAAAGCTATGCATAAGCTCATAGGAAATTTTACAAATACAGCAGAAATGCATTATTAACCTCCTAGTTTAATTCTAAAACCATTTTTTTCCTTTCTTGATAAAAAATCCTGCCAATATAATTTATTCCTTTTACCAGTGGGCTGTTGATCTGCACAGCTGTTGCTCATGGGCTAAATCAAGAGAGGTTTCTACTAAAAGAGAATTCAGACATCTCAAATACCTTCAGAAGCAGAAGTTTGGTAGAGGGAACATTAAAGGAGAACTTTCATAAATTTCAGGTAAACTCTGCTAAATCACTGTAATCTTTGATACATTTCAAGATTTAGATCAAATTCTTCAAAAAGCTGAAGTTCTTCCCTCTGATATTTCAGATAACAACATATTCTTTCTGCTAGAGGGAATGATTATGACAGCTTGGCTTTTCTCAGCAATCAGCCTAAAAGTACATGTTATTTTCTTGAGAAGACAAAGGGACCAGCAATATTTATATGAAAACAGATCTGAATATTTAAAACTAGTAGGTGATATTGAGAGACATTAAATAAGACTTGCTCTTAAAATTGTTTATGGCTCAGACTCTAAAAATTAGCTCCAGTTATGTATGTCACTGTCATTACTCATATCATCAAACAGAAGCCACAAGTCATGATTGAAAGTGTTGATTATTGGTAGCTGACAGCTGCTTGTACATGGAGCTGAACTTGAGGAACTTTGTTGTCAGCTCTAGCACTGTTTGATTCACTGAGTTACATGGCACTTGCCTTTAATATTCTTCTTCTGGAATAACTGAAAATGTTATTTACCTGTTATGTGTTCCAAAGCTGAGACATAAAAGTCACTATATTACCACTGTGTTGCAGTTTATTAATTAAGGTAGTAAAAAGGCACAATTGTGCATTTTTCCTTGTTTAGAAACATAGTGGGCAGCCTGTAAAAGAGCTTCAAACTTCACCTCGGCTAATTTGATAGAGGGAATATCACATCATTAAGTGCAAAAATGGCAATCACATTATTATTCTGTTGGACTTTCTTTGCCAGAATCTATCAGCAGACCTGCATAGATGGTCAAAAGTTATATGTAGTGAAAAATATTCAATGTCTCTCATCTGCTTTTACTATAACTTCTGTCAAGGTTCTTTCAGCCAGCCACGTAACAGTATCTGCTAACAGTTATTGAAATTCATGAGCTAAACCCTTCTTTCAGCCTAGGAATGGGATGAAAAATGAATGAGGCTTGTCTTGCTTTTCCTCCCCATTATTTTTTAGCAATGGACAGAGAACTCTAATTCTCCAGATCAGCAGACCAAGTATCAGTATAACTGAGCTAATTTAACTGAAGAGAATATACCAGTACAGATGCTATGAGCTCACCTCAGTCCTAGAAAACATTATATTAAAAAATCATGGTATGTTTCCAGTCTCAGTAATGTCACTGGTCTCCTGTATGCCCTTAATCAAGGGCAACTTTACTTCAGCATGCTTTATTTTCATTAGTTAAGACATATATAATAAATAAGCCTGAGACAAAAAGTGTTTTGAAACTTAAAGAATCCTGAGGATTCTTTAAGCCTAAAAATACAAAGTAAAAAATGGGTGTTATTCTACTGCCTTGTCAACCCCTTTAATTTCCCTGCTTAGGTATATGCAGAAATAATCAAAGCATGAGTACCTGTGTTCTGAAGCAAGAAGAGACTATCACAAGCACAGGAATTTGGATCCACCACTTCAGACAAGCTGCAGATAATTCCTTAACAGTTCTTGGAAAGAGAGCTACATGCTGTGGTCACATTAGATAATTTACTTCAGAAAGCTATTAAATCTTTATTGAAATATTGCAGGTAATTAAGAACTCCCAACATGCACTGGTAAGCTGCTGCAGATGCCATAACCCTGGTGGCTGAATCTTCACCCATCTTTCCTCTTTCAATTTAGCTGACTACAGCTTCCAGAGAGAGGATCTCAGAATGCCCCTTTCTAATAATTAAACAACTGTTTATTATGCTGTGCCTTCCTTTGTTTGAATATCCAAAGGGCATTTCTGAGCCTTGTTTTCACATCATGTCTGGAGGGTCACTAAAACAGCACTCTCAAGGCTGTGCTGTCTGCAAGCAGTTGAAGCTCCTCCTTGCACATTCGTAAAGGCAAACCCATGGTTGCTTTGGCCTGGCTGGCCCAAGGAAAGCATCCTGGCACAGCCCCATTGCATTACTGATAGGGCACAATTACCCTAACCTGCATCCAAGCACTGGATGGCGTCCAGTCCCTAATGTCCTTGTCCAAGCAAACCCTTTCACCACCAAACCCAGCTGATAGGCTGCAACCTCTGATCCCAAAGAGACAGAGCCTGTTATGGGAGAAGTCTGAGTGGCTCTCCAGCCTGCACAGGAGTGTCTGTTAAGATCTGTGTTTCAGAAGAAGACAATCTGGCTATACAATCCAGATTCTCTTTTTCCTTATTTCTCTAGTTCTGTGTTTGATCAAGCAAAGAAACTATAAAAATAATAGAAGATTATTTTACAGAAAATATATTCAGATACTTCTCTCTCTCAATTAAATCTGTCAGGCCCTCTCCCAAATCTGGCTGCTCCTGAAAGCTGGCAAAACCATAATGCAGTTGTTTGCTCAAAGCTCAGTACCTGGGTATTCACAATGCACAGATTCTTTACTCTGCATTGAATAAAAGGAAGGTTGAGTGAAGAATGGCACTACCAGGAGAATGCTGATCTCAAATTCCTTCTCCTCAAGCAAGGTGTGGTAGGTAGACAAATAGGACAACCCCATGACAACCCTGCCTGTTGTCAGCTGTGGACAGGACAACCACAACACTGAACACATATCCAGGGGAACACTGTCATCCCAATACGTGAAATCATATCAGATGTCTTCCTTTCCAGCATCATTTGATCAACTCATCCAGTACTGCCACATCAGCATTTCCTCTTCAGCAAGGAGCAGACACAACAAACTGTCCCAAAGAACTAGGCCTGTGTAGGCTTTACCACCATTCTCCCTTGATTGCCTTTCCTAGCTGTGAATCATGCAAGTGCCTGTACAAGGCACTAAGGTTTCTCCATTGCTATGGGAACACAGCACTCTGCAGCTACTGAAATATTCAGCCCACCTCCATAAAATACCACGATTCACAGATATCAGCCAAGTACCTGAGCAAAGAAAGGTTTTCAAAAGCCACTGTGCTATTAGCATTTAATAAGGACAAAGGAAGGTTATTCTCTCTGAACAGCTTGAAACTACTCCAAGCAATGGAATTGCTGCCGGCCTGCCACACTCAACAACCCTTCCACCCCCTCACCTGAGATGTTCATAAAAAGGCAAAGTCCTGGCAGTAGAAAAAAAACAAAAAGAAACACCTACACTCAGAATAACACAAACATCAGCCATCCAAATGTGACTGAGTATTTGTGGTCAGTATCCAGCTATTAGGCACCCAACAATTTGGATCGTCCCTGGCCTGAAATTACCCTCCCACAGACCTCCAGGACAGGTACAGACAGCATTCAGACATCTGGCCTGTACCTCCTCATGGGCTGAGGCTAGATGACATTTCTTTCCAAAGAGCTGAATTTTTCCTCTTTTCTTTTACCCGCAAACTAAAAAGTTAAATATAAAAAGAAAAATAAGAGTTTGTTTCCCATCACTGGCTGGCACAAGTTTTGTGTACTCTGGAACAATAAACAAGGACACTTGCATGGGATTTGGTTTTTTGTTAGGCAAGGATATTACTGGGATTTAATGGGTTTATTGGGCTATCCTGCTTTAATAAGCCAGTTCTTACACAAACATATTTTGCCTGTCAAGTGGTAAGATGAGGCATAAAAACTAAGTTGCAACAGAATTGAGTTCAGTGGGAAGGGAATTAATTATTTCTCTTTGAACAAAACAAAATAAAAGACAAAAAGTCTTCCACACATATTTTCAGGATCATCCTGAATCTATCAAATTACTGATCAGTCAGAAAACACTGGGGGGAATGGAGATGATCAACTGTATGACAAATTCACTGTAAAGCTGCTCCCACTGGAAATTTTGTGCCTGTTTTTTCTTTTTTCCCAGTGGCAATAGTGATAGGCAGAAAGACTCCGTAACTCGTAAAGTTGTAAAGTAGGTATGTATTTATTTGGTGTAGGAGCTGTAGGGATTGAAGGAGTACAAGAGGACTTGCCACAACCACAGCCTTTGCTGAGCCACGTCAGGCTCACTGAAGTTCGAGTTTCTGGATGCAGGGCCCAGCAGCATAGGAACAGGAGGACCAGTCCATGAGGACTGGCCAAAATCCAGAATTTGCCTTGCCCTGAGGTAATAGCTAGCCATGGTTTCCAGTCTCCCACTTTTTTGTACAGGCTGATAGCAACAATGTTGTGAACACCATTCCAGCCACGCAGTGCCATACCTGGTGCATACGTAGCCTCACCGGACCCTGTATCTTCTCCTTTTGGCTCTCTGTGAAAGTATTCACATGACGCTCGCAAGTCACAGGAAACTAAGTTACCCCAAGACATCTGATCCAGTCCACCAGACAATGGCCATGATTTGAAAGGATTTATCTGGACCTTAGAAGAAGCTCACAATAATCTCACAAATGATGATGAAGTTTAAACTTCTATTTCCTAGAAAACTCTTAGAAAATTTCCAGCTACTAACGTGACTTGAAATTCTGAGACATTCTGTATTAGACAATAACATGGAGTTCAATCTCTTTTAGTGGTAATGTAATAGATTGTCTCATCCTTTATCTACAGGAAAAAACCTCTTATCTTCCCTCAGTCTTCATTATTCCAGAGAAATAAACAATCACATATTGAGTATTTTTTTTCAACAGGTACTTATATATAGCTTTTCTATTTTTTTGATCATCCCAGTAGCCCTCATGGGCACCTTTGTTTAATAAAGACAGCCAGACTTCTGTACATATTTCATTAATATCATCTTACAGTGAGCTTAGAAGTACTGTGTGTTGGTAGTTGTCAGTTAGCCATTAAAGCACCGTAATTATTTCAGCTGTGGTAATGCTGTCATGTGTTTCAGCTCTTCAGTTTGCCTAATGCACCACTGGAGGACAGTCAGCTGTGGATGTGGTGAGCACAGTACACACATGTCAGATAGGACAGAATACAACAGGACAGGAGGAAACACAAGTTAACGGCCATGCTGCTACAGATCACAATAACATCAAAGACTAAAAGTTCAAATAGCAAAAAGAAAATATAATACAGGTCACAATAACAGAGGTCTTTATAATGAAAAAGTAGGTGGCTTCAGTTTATGCCGTGCACAAGTACATGAAATGATAGTGGTTTATGCTTTTTAAACAAAAGATATAAGTATTTTGGTTAGGCTTGTGAGGGAGGGAGTACAGGGCTTTGTATTTAAAGCTTCATTTTAACCAGGGAAAATTACTGACTGCTGCATGAGGCAGCATTCAGCTTCTTTCCCTTCCCCGAGCAGGGCACCCGGCTTGCCTCGGGAATCCAAAGCCGGCAGGACGCCTTTCTGACATCTCCCTCCTGAGCAGCCGTGGGTGTATCTGCTGACATTAACCAGCAGGAGAGCTTCTCAAGGAAGAAAAGCCCTATATGAAAAGGTTTCACAGCAAAAGGAGGAAAAGTCTTTAAAGAGAAAACTACACAGCATGCTGCTCCAGAAGCCAAGTTGAACTTTCATTTTAGATCTGAGCATTCTGTAAGAGCAGAGAGCTCATCTACTACCTACAGTAAATTATTCTTCCTCAGCTATATTTCTGTACACTTTAGACTTTTATATAAACTTCTATAGAAAAAGAAATCACAGCAATTATAATCCTAGCAATTATGTGAACCCTTTTTGCTAGATGCCAGAAGTTGAATTGTTACCAGGGAAAAAAGCACTGTGCCCTGAGAGAAATGGGGCAATGAATTCTCATCATGCAAAGATGATTAACTCCTCTCCAGGTAATCAAAACCTGAACACATTTTCAGGCAGGATCCATGGAAAAGAAAAGCAGAACCAAAAAGCAGCAAACCCCAAAGGTCTTAAATCCAGCTAAGAAGTTTGGCCTGCAAATTAAGCCAGGGGAAAATCTTTAGCAGAATAATGCTGTGCCAACATTGCAAAAGTACAACCACAGAGATAGGACAACTATAAACTATAGAGTCTGAAATCAACCACAGGGAGATGAATATAAAAGTTAATACAAAATGCAATTGATAAAGATGAATATAGTCAATACCTCAGTGCATACTTCAATCACTGAAAAATCCTGTCAAACAGACCTGACTTGATACTTTAATGAGCCAGCAAAATGTGGCTGCTGAAGTCTTGTTTTGTTGGCACAGTGCACTTATCTATTTATAAAATTTTAAAATTTGTATGGTGCAACACCCATATTAAAAATTAGCATGATAGCTTACCAATGAAGTATGCATTAAATTAACTCAGGCCTGGCTGAGATCTCAAACAGCACATGAAGGATGGATGTTTGCAGAGGTTTTTTCAGGAATTATTATTATTGTTGTTGTTGTGCTTGAAGCCACTAAACATTTTCACCAGTGTTCAGTGGGTAAAAGTAACTTTGTTACTACTGTAATGGCTGATTGATACAAGGCCTGGTAAAGCAGCAAAGAGTGCAGGACAGCAGCAATCTGGGTTGCTTGGGAATCCGTTCCAAAACTGTGTATTTTTGTAAAGCAAGGTGAAAAATGATACAAGAAACAAAGGGCACAGGAAAGTGGGACTTGTCTCTGGAAGGCAGCAAGTCTGAAAGAATTTAGGCTAATGAGCTACAGCAGCTGACCCCAAGTTCTTCATTCAGTAATGTTACAAAAGAGATCTGCAAACAGAAGACTGCTAAAGGACAAGAACTAGAAAACTACTGTAAATTATAATCACTATTGCTACAGTGAAATTGAAATTGTGAAAGTGATGCAGAAACAGCCATAAAAAAAATCCAAGTATAGAAAACAAAATCTAAAATGAGATTTTAAAAAACTTAATTTACATAGTTTACCAGGCATCTGACTGCATCACAGGGTCTAACTACTGCCAGTTTTAGAAAAAATATTCAGATGAGAAAGCCTATATAAAGAGCATGGCCAACCATATGTTTGATTCTAGGAAGACCTATGTCAGTTCTCTATTTGTCACTATCTTTGTATCAAAGAGGATTCTGTTCCAGAATAGAAAAAGAAAAGGAAAAAAAAAAAAAAAAGAAACAGGAAAAGAAAGAAAAGGCCAAAATAACTGAATTTCTATGCCTTAGATGGCTGAGTAAAATATTTTCCTTTAAAAAGTTGTGCACTCAGCATGACAGTCAACCCTGACCCACAGTTCCCTACTTAACCCAGCACAGAGCAGCAAAGCTCAGTGGTGTGATCCACCCTTGGTCACACAGCAGATGTCCTGATGTCCTATTGAGAACTTGATGCACTTCTGCAGTTCAGACCTGGATCCCTTAGCTGAGCAGCACCCACCTTCAGCTGGTGAAGGCTCAAGGTATTTGAACCATTTAAATGAGGGAAAGGAGTGAAGATTTTTCAGATACAGATATACATATGGAAAGGCTAAAAAAAGAGGAAAGGAAAAAGCTTCTAAATTAAGAATATTTTCCATGGTCTTTTGATGGATAGAATTAACATCTCCACAAATAGGACAAGCAGGTCATCAAGGAGTTAGGACATGCTATTCTCTGAACACCCTGTCAGGTGCCTTAACTACCTGTCACAACTAAAATGGGTTACAAGACCTAGAAATAAATCAGTATTTGTGGATACCAGACCACGGCATCTCAGACAGACCATGGAGTCAGTTCATGCGTCTGTTCCATATTATGTTCAATTAATTTCATGTTTAGCTTAATAGCATTTTTGTGCAGTTATTGCATAATAATAACAACAGAGGACAGCCCATCTGCATGTTCAGTGCTCATATACAATGTCTCGGATGTCAGCCAGGCTGCACTCCAAGCCCAAGAACAGCAGAGGTTTTCTGGGTCCTGATCCAGGCAGGGCAGCACGTCCCCTGTGGCTGCTGCCCCCCCATTCCACCTCCAGCCCCACAGCCCAGCACAACCACCAGACAGCAGGGCAGTAAAAACCAGACCTCTGGGCTGCTCTCCTGAGCTTCTTATAACTGGCCCAAAGTGACACTGTGTATATATGCACAGCTGAAAAATCTGCACACATTTAAGCTGCTAAGTACTAGGTATGTTGTTACACAAAATATTCACTGACCTCTTGCTGAATGTATTTTAATTGAAGTAATTATTCACTCAGCTCCAGCTGCTAGAACTCCAACCTGATATGTCTGAAAGTAAATAGCTTTTCAGATTGGTTGCTCAGAAAGCTGGAAAGTATCTGCAAACTGATATGCAGCTGGGAAAGAAGTCTTCCCAGACCCATCTGTTTGCACAGCTTCTCTCAACAATTTATCAATAAGTTTTTAATACTCTTATCAATGAGTTCCTATCAGGTTAACAGCCTGAAATGAGTGAGATGCATAGCCAAGGAGAGGCTTATGCTTTATTTATTTCCAGTTGACTCCAAGCTCTTCAACATTCTCTTGTTTTCATCAAACTGTAAACTGAGTTTGAACTTTCAAGGTAGAAAGTGTGCTTCTGGAGTTTCCTGGTGAGGATTTTCTCTCATTAATTAATCATTTCATTAAAGGCTTGTTTTTTCCAAAACAATTGGCAAAGCTTTCACTGATTTGACTTGGAATGATTTCATCCTAACCTTAACACTGTTTGTGCTTCCCTAGAAATAATATGGTGTCACAGAAGAGCATTTTTTTGCCCCTCCAATCTCTGAAACAGCCTTATGCTGATGTTAGATCAAGCTTCTTGAAGGGTGAAATAATGTGTAGGTATCCAAGTTCAGTAACAGTGCCCTGCTCCTGTGGCTGAATAAGAATTTCCAGAAATATCCCCATTAATGAGAATATATTAGTGTAGTGATAAGTAGGTCTGGATGACACAAGGGCTAAATGCCATTTCTCTAGGTAAAGCACAGTGTTACCACTCAGAGTAGAACAGAGAGCAAAGCATTTTAATCCTTTTAAAGATTGTCCAAGATGGCAAAAAAAAAAAAAAATTACCCAAACAGGAAAAGCAAGTCAAGGTCAGAGTCAGGAAAAAAAAAACCCCACCAAGTGACAGATTTATTGCTTCCCAGCCTCATGCTCTAATGAAACACAATCAACACTGGCATTAACAATGCCCATTTCTTATGGGTTTCTGTCTTGTGGAGGAGTTCCCTGGAGTGTAAGATGCATTTTGATCCAAAGCCTTCTCTACAGCACAGCTTTCAGAACCACCCTTTACAATAGGACTTCTCTACAGTCTAATAATGATATAACTCAATTCATACTCAGTCTTTTCCCACTGGGCTAAAAAATTACTCAGAGAACTGTCAGTATATCTCAATCACCACAATGTGGTGGTCTTTCAGAAACTGGGCTAAGGAACAAACTGAATTTGTTCAGCTGCTTCTCAAAATGTTTTGCAAAGCCTTTTCTACATCTTCTGTTCTGTATAGATATCACAGTTTGCACATCTCATCCCAGGTATTTCTAAACATGCCAGAGGTTCTGCTGAGCTGATTATGCTTTGTGATTAGCTAACTAAGACTATATAAACAACTGAAAACTTAAACATTCAGAAGATCTCTGTCCAGCAATTGATACCAGATCCATCACTAGGGATGATAGTTCTTGACAGTGTTTGGTAGTCTAGTAACAACGAAAGAATTAAAAGATCTGTTTAGTTATCTAGTCAGAATTCCAAGCATTGTTTACAACACAAATGAACTTATTTATATATTAATTACATTCAATTTTAAAAATTTAAACCCATGGCGTTGCAGGAGAGATTTATATTGCAAATGACCAAGGCAAAAAGAATGTTTAGAGAAGGCATAAAATTAATTACAAAGACTTACACAGTTAATAATGGCTTTGCTCATAATACTATCATGTTTCTTTTTTATAAGTTAAAGCTGGAAACTGAGTGTAATTATCAGAGAGGCTTCAGCTTTTTTGATTTCGTTAGACCTTTGGCAATTGCACTTTTACAGGTTAACGAAGGCAGAAAATTACTCAGTTTCACATCATAAATAAAAATCTGACACTTTTTAATGCACAGTGAACCCTTCTGGAAGTGCCTTTGTTGTGAAGAAATCTCCCCTACTAAGAGAACACCCTGAAATTGCTCTACATGCACAGATTATGTTGAGTCCCTCCTGGTTAGGCAACTGCTCTTTGTTAGTCTGCAGAAGGATCTATTAAGATGGTAACTCCCACATTGTCCCTGTAGGCACCAGGAGTAATGGTTCAAGTAAGAAAGGAGAAATTTGAAGTAAGCTGTATGAGGGACAGAACATAAAAGTTTCTTTAAATAAACATAACTAGTGCTACTTAGACACTGCAGACTGCAGGAGATGGCACTAAAGTGAGGAGAGAGATAGGAGAGAGTTTATGTATCAGCCATGTAAACAACAGTCACAAAGTTATCGTAAAAATAAACCACTTTCAGCTTTGTAATCTCTCCAACCCAACCTTTCTCTGTTTATAAGAGAGGGCCTCTTGCTGGAAGGTGCAAGGCTGCAAATCCCCTCAGAGGACCCTGAGTTACACACAAAGAACTGCCCAAGGCAGACACCCAGTGCTGGCCATGGCCATCCTGGGGCTCAGCCATGGCCTCCCCACCACCCACCATCTCAAGGACACCCAAGCCTGGGCATCTCCAGATGGGTTTCCCACCAGCCCACTGTGAGCTGCCCACCTACCATCTTGGCTTTCAGTTCATGTGCATGAGAAACTGCATTTACAGCTGACACCTCTCCTCCCAGTCTGCCTCCCTGCCTCATGCTCTGCAGCTGCTATCAAAGAAAAATCTAACACCCTTCCTCACCCAGACACTGTTCCCCATTTACACTGGCATCTCCAAAAACCTTACTTTTTTTTCAAGATCAGAAGACACAATTCACTTAAGCATTTTTTATAGGGCTGCTCTCTCCCCTTAGGTTAGGGTGAGTGACTTCTCAGTGTCCCAACTCAGGGGCTTATTTTATTTTTGTGTCTTCTAAGTTGTGAAATATCTGAAGAAAGGACTACTGTAATATTTCCATCTCATACAGTCTTGAGAATATTATGAGTGCTTAACAAATATACAGCACATCCACATACATGAGGGAGCACAAGCAGAAGAACCAAGATGGAAATGTTGCTTCTAGCTAGGAAATGAGATATAGTACAGCAGAGCATTGCATTTCTCTTGCTCTATCCACTGTGTGTCTCCAAGCTTACTTTGGCAGAGATTTACAACTTTTTAAGGGCTCTTTGCTGGTACTAGCAGATTTTAAATGAATGTAAAATGAAGGAAAAATACTCCACATTGAAATAGTATGTGACACTGTACTCAGATGTCATATTCTAAGAGACATCTTGTCAACAGTACTGGATATAAATCTAAAGGTATCTCACCTAAGAGACAGTACAATATTTTCACAGAGCAAGAATTAAAACATATATAAATCTATTCTAAACATTCAGTTCACGCCTTTGATTTCAAGAATCCAGATTTCCCGAAACAAAGAAATTCTGCAAGATCTGGTTTGTGTACACCAGTGGAAGCCACACATCTGTTATTGCCAAGAAGTTTAGTTAAGCACATTCAGAATAGATTTGCTGCACAATGTTAGTGGCGCTGAACCTGAAAGCAGTCATTAAAGAAAGAATTTATTCTTGTGGTAACCCCAAGCAAGAGTCACCATTCAGCCAATTTAATATCAACAGCAGTAATTTCAACAATATGATATTTAACCACAATCCTAAAATGGCTCAGTCTGGAAGCAACACAATATCAGCATTTGAAAGAATGCATCCCCAGCAACATCTGAAGAGGGAGGAAAGATCCAAGGCCACAGTGGCTTTTGCATGGAGTTGAATACACAGCTCTTGCTTGAACTTTTTTTTAATTGAGGTTGCAAAAGAGTAAGCTGAGGAATGAACACAAATACCATTCTGGTTGGCAGCAGAGTGCTCAGAGAACAGCAACAAAGGACAAGATCTTTGCTCTCGGACTGTCTGGATACAGTGCTCCACCCCAGCCTGTGCATAGGCCAAGCGACACGCAGGTACCCACAAACCTTTTACAGATTTCACAGTGCTAACTCCTAAATGCATCTTCAAAGGACACCACAAAGCCCATAGATAAACCCTTTTTTTCCTCCTGCAATTTGGTCACTTGCTTCCCTTCTCTCTTCTCCAGCAAATTCCCCCTCCCCATAGACAAATTCCCTTCCACTCCTGCTCCCCTGAAAATGTTCACCAATGGACGATATTTTCACTTTGCTCTCATGACCTCTAAACAACCCTGACTCAGTGAAGCCAAGACTCCACTCCAGTCCCTGAGTCAGACACAGTTTTTCATGACAAATCATTTGGCCTTGAAACTTTCCTGTGGCTTTTGGGAGGGAAGATGTAAGTTCAAAAAAGTTCAAATTGTTCAAATTCTGACCCAAATTGACAATGGCTCTATGAGGCTGTCCTTATGAATCCTATCCTTGTGTCAATGTATTCATTGTGTGTCCTACCAGGCTACATGATTAGACCTTTCTGCAACACATTAGGTTAAATTCCATTTCCACTATTTCCACTAAGATCAAGTTCATTTTACAATGAATTTCAGTGGAGAGCATTGCAATTGATAAGGAAAAGAAGTAGATCTAAAAGCTAATAGAAACGTCTGTTTCTCAATATGTGCTGCAAACAAAGTGTGCTATGAAACTGTTCCACCCAACAGACTGAAAACAAGGAGACAAATGTAACACCCTGAAATAAAAAAGCAAAAAGCATCACTGCTTTTGTAACATGTTTTATATGCACTTCCATCTCAATAAGCAGAGAGGAAATAAATAAAAAGACACCTAAAAATGCAAAATAATATTAAAAAACTTGTATTTTTTTTTTTTTGTACAGAAATGTGCACATTTAGAGATTATTGGTCTGATCTTTATTAGTCTCCATGGTCTTACAAGTCCCTATGTTCTCCTCACTATAACACTGAAGAAACACTGCTCCATAGCTGGAGTTTCTTTGTAGCATTCTTTGCCTCCTGAAGTTTATTGTACTTCGGGAAAGGATAATCTCAAGATGTCACAGACAACAGAAATGTAAGGATTCCTACTGATAGCTCCTTGACTAATTGCCATGAATGCGTCTGCCCTACCAGCAGGGTTTTCTATTGGTGTCAGCATCTATTTCTCCTCCAAACCTCAGTAAAATAAGAAAGTTTTGCTGCTGAAGCATACACTTCTATCGGTTTTTCTGTGCTACCTGTGGATAACTTGAAAGGCTTAAAGTATTTCAATAAATTAAATAGGATAAGTAGGCACAAGTTCTCATGAAGGATCAGATAACTTTAGGGCGTTAGGAGAGAAAATAAGATTTAATCAATGTTTCTGTAGAGGGTCTCTTGTTCCCTTATCACTTATAAGAAAACAAATGTACTGGTCCTTATAAATCTTAGATTTTACAGGCTCCAGGAGCTGGTTGCGACTAAGCATTCCCATCTGTCGGCACAGTTGCCTTGACTTAGCATTATCTAACCTCTGATGACACAAATTAAATACACCCACTTCTCATTCAAACAGTGAACAGAGCTCTTATCAGACAACTCGCTCTAAGCAAACTGATGTAGGGAAGTGCATCACCACGAACAAAGTTATCCACTGGCTGGATGTTTTCAGTATCTTCAGTGTCACTGTCTACAATCAACTATCCTTAACCAGCCTCCAACAGTTCTGTCTGAAGCAAAAGGGTTACTGTGCTGTGACCAGAACAGCTTCTAGTTATCTCCTGTAAGACATTCTCTTAAAATTTCTTTTTTTTTTCTCATGCACATACACATGGTTGAAGTTTACCATAGCTGGTTCTGAGCCAAGAACACAATCTTCATTTTTATCACATATTATAGTTGAAAGGTATTAAACAAGCATACTCCTCTGATAGATCTCTTGAGGGGAAAAAAAAGAAAAAACAGAAAACCTCAACCCCCAAAATTCATAACCAAGTGTTAATTTGATACATAACAAAGACATATTTTAACTTTTAACAGTTCTTGTCGTCATTTCTTTGCAGTTGTCACCAAAAGAGGACATTGAGGAATGAAAAACCCACTCCAGACAGACCACGGACTTTGCAGTCAGGAGCACCCTGGAAGTACCAGGCACTCATCCTGGGAGGTGCTGCTCCTCCGAACAGCCCGTGCAGAGCTCTACGTGTGCCACAAGCTGACTGGTGAAAAGGATGTCTCCAAAATGCAACTTGAGCTGGGCTAAGATTACCTTATGCTGACTTAGATATGCTTCTTTTAATTATTATTGTTGCAGCAGGTGGAAAAAGCCAAGTGGTGGATATAAAATGCATGTCTGTATAAAATCCACTGTAGTCAAATGTCCTGTAAATTCAGCTTTTCCATTAAGTTCTCAGAAGAATATTGATGGATATATTGGCCAATTTGGATGGAATTCTGAGATCACTTTTGATAGAGATCTGTGAGGTCTCTGTGTAATATATGCATGCAAAAGACTGGAAGGGAGCCCTGCTGTTTAAGCTTTGTAGCTCTTCCATTCACCTCTGAGAGGAATGGAAAGAATGACGACACTTGTGAAATTTATCTCAGAAGTCCCATCAAAATTGAGTTATGGGCCCTGGAAGACACACATTTCTTTATTGAATATTTTAAACTCTTATCTTTGCAGGAAGCAAAACCAGACCATTTCTAAAACAGAACTTCTGGTGATCTTGTTGGGAGGCCTGACTTCTCCACTGGCAGGCTCAAAACACCTTGGCTCTGTGCTTTGGACAGAGACAGATGTCAGTGAGCCAAATTGAAATCCTTTCCTACCTTGCCAGGTAAGTGCTCATAACTGAGCCCTTTTTGCTGCTGGTGAAAATGCCTTGAATATTTATGCGACCTCTTTCATCCAAAACAGCCGCTCCACGTGTATTTGGTGAGATGGAGAGTGCATAAAAGGATGGAGAGAAATTGCAAGAAATGGATGGAGGGAAAATTCAAGAAATAACCAGCATCTGGTGCAATGGATTAAGTCTTGAGCAGTCTACATCTTAGTCATGTTGCCACTCATCTCTGCATCAGCACCAACTTTACCCTAATGAGTTTTTCATTAGCATGGAAGAAACAAGATGGACAGAGGAATATCACATGAAGAGACAGGTTTTAGCTGGACAACACACTGTATGTTTGTGTACAGGTGTCTGTGCTTCTCATCCCAGAGCAGATGTGTCATGGACACTAAGGAGAGGTAAATCTGTTATTTGACAGTGATACATAAAGAGGATGTGAATTACTACCATCAGACGAGGTTGATTTGATAAATACAAAATCATCAAGCAGATCCAAATACACTGTTCAGTAGTCTGGAATGCTGGACTACCCACATGCAGGGTGGTATGGATCCCAGCCAACCTTGGCAAGATCTGGCTACTGAGGTTGTGTGAACTTGTGAAGTGTTTCACAGGTTTCAGAGGGGACTAAAATCCTTTCTGAGGAGCCAGCTGGCTGGTGATGCACATTCAGCACACACACCATGTTTCACATGATAGTACCAATTTTTCTTTGTCTTACTCTGTACACAGCTGAGCAAGGAGGAATTGGTCCAGAGAGATTCCTGACTTTACATTTTAAATTCAGTGAAGCACTTGAACACCGAGAGCGATGAAACAAGACAAAACTCAGAGCATCCCTTTGCTTTACAGCATTGGAAAAAGGTAAAAAGAGGTCATCAACAGTAGCAGTCCCTGGATGCAAACACATATAAACTCTTCATTTCCTTAAAATCCCAGATCACTCAGCACTTAGACCTTCTATGAGTCTTCTCATGATGGGGCCAACCATGACTTAGCTCTTCTCCTCTCACAGAGTCAAAAAAGGTTGCAAGGAGACAAGCTGGTAACAGCCAAATGCTCTCTCCTGCACAGACCAGCCTTGGACACAAATAGATGTGTTCTGTTGTATCAGTGTCACCTCTTTGGGTCAAGATGAAAACAGAGGTTCACCATTTCCACATCTTATTTTCCATTTACTCTCATGAGCAGCAGCTCTGACACTTAACCCATTTTGGTTTGCCGTCCTCTACAGTGCCTTACTTGCATTCCCTCTGCTCACCAACACTCGATCTCAGCTCTGTCATTTAATGCTGCAGGTTTGGTCTGAAAATTGCACAGCCAACTTCTCCCAAGTTTTATCTTCCCACAGGTAAAAACAAACTTTAAAATTCTTTTTATAATTTTAGGCACTACTAAAGACAGTAAAGAAGAGATACAGCTTTCGGATGAAGTAGAAATAACAAAAAGAATGTCATTGCTTATTTCTGTAAACAAACTAAAGCATGAAGCAAATGAGCGTGTTCTTTCTCTTTTGAAACCCTTAACCATCAAAAACAATGATCTCATACTTCTGAAAACAAAGAGGAGTTTTGAGACATTTATTTTAAAAGGATGAAGACAGAAAGGCTGCAAACAGATTCAAACGGCAAAGCAAGAGAGGTGGAAGGTACTGGACGGCAGAACTTTAAATTACTTTAGTGGAAGCTATGAATGCCCAACGTGGCTCAGAGCCTGGCCCTCACTGAATGCTGGTGTAGGGACCTTGCAATGTTTCCATGTGGTGTTTGGCTCTCACCAACATTATCCCATACCCCTTCAACACTGTGTACATTGAAATAAAAAATAAGTTAGTTTGAGTGAATACAAAGACAAACTTTTCATACTCCAAATAAACAAAATGAGTAAGATAAAACTGATATGGGTTTATAGCATTATAAATTGAAGATTTTTTTCCTAAATTCAAAAGCAAACAGAAAATTACTTTATCTTCCCTTCCTGTTTTGTTTGTTGCTTTTGTTATTGCTTTATAGTGAGTTCTTTTCCACTCATCCCTAAATCAAACCATAACTGTTGCTTGGAAAAGCTGTAGTTTTCACCATCTCTGCTCCTGGGTTTGGGGACAGAGCAGAAGCTGAGATTGTTAATGGAAGAGTTGAATTCAAGTAATGGAAATTGTTGCAGAAGGCCTAAAAATCTCTCTGTAATATGCTATTTTATAACCTATAGCAGCATCATTTTAGCCAGGTCCAGAGCAGAGAGGCTCACTCTTTGGAGGCAATGCTCTGCTACCCAAAGCTTTTCAAGACCATCTAAACACAGAGAAGTCTGGATAGTTCCCACCATCCATCACCCAAAACAGCTTCACCAACCACGCCTGCTCCCCACATCCTGGGGCCAGCAACAGGCAGAAAAAGCCTTGATTTGCACCATAGATATAATAAATAAGGATTAATGTTTTCTTTAAGGTCCTTTCTCTTGTTGCTGCCCCTCCAAGCACAGGGCAACGTGGCACTGAGTAAGAGAGAAGCATCCTCTGGCAAAAGTCCTGTCTGGCTGGAGGTAAGCACTCTCCAGGGCCAGAATGGATAACCCAACACTATGGAGACATTACTCACAGATAGGAATTCCAACAACAACTTCAGTCTCAGGCTTACAAAGGACTAAGATGGACTTAACACCCTTAAAGCAAATAACTAGGAAAGATATATTGTGATGGTCATTGTGCAGGGGCTTTAGCATCCAACGGTGCTTAGGAATTTCTCTCTTCCCCGTTAATACTGAAATTGCACCACAAACAGGCAGTTAACCTAAAACTATCTCGGGGTCAAGTCGTACCTGGCTCTCTCTCACACACACACTCACAACTTCTTCTGCTCCTTGAGAGTTCAGGGCCAGGCAGTTTATGGAATCAGACCCATAAAATCTAAAATTCTTGCAAGTGGTCCCTGCTGGTGTCCCCCCAAACCACCATTGACAACTCTGCTCTCGGCAAGAAAAGTGGCTCCTTCCCGTGCTCGAGGCAAGCCGGCTCCAGTTCAAACGTTCAAGCTCTGCTGGGCTGGCTCAGGCAATGTTTATAGTTCAGTGGTACGGATGAAAACTTACACAATGCTTTATGCTGTCAAAGCAAAATGTGATCGTTCCAGACTGTGCACTGACATTATTAAAAATATCAATTAAGGCCAAAAATGCACTTTTACACTGAGCTGCTTGGATTAGATTGTAACCAGCTCTAGGATAAGAAACACTGCTTGTTTATCTTAATCATATTTAAAAATCCAGGCCTTTATATTATCTCCCCCCACAACAGCCATTTCAAGTGACAGTAGGAATTCTCCAGTGGCTTCAAATGGATTTTTTGCTGCCAACACATTCCCTCTTCACTTTCAAAGTTTTGTCTCTCTTATTTTTATAATTTTTGGGAAAATACTACCAACTGGTGATTCCCCAAAAACAAAGACACAAAGCAGAAAGAATAAAAGTCAATGTACATCAAGAAACGCACAGGACAATTTGCAACACAGTGCCAAAGAAATGCTCATTTGCCTCCATTGGAGGTCAGTGAGGCAAATCGGTGGGAACTACTTGTAATTACAGGTTGATGAGATACAATTGTGGCAGTTGTGTGGCCTTTTAATGACGCCTTTTGCTCTAATTTAGCTTTGGAGATCTTACAAGAAATGGAAAACACCCACAGATCTGCAGGTTCCCAGAGTGTCTATTTAAATGTGTTCAAATAAGCCAGACTAATTTGTTTCCAAACTCCGAAATTTTATCTCTGTAAAATCTGTGAAATGTTACTGCATATGATCAGTGCATTGTGTTGGATGAATATCAACAAGTCCCATTTGTGTCACATCTGGAAGTACATATATTACACATACGAGAATATGATCTAAAACTTCAGTTCTCCACAACTATTCCTAACAGACTTGACATACTGTAAAACAGAGATTGGATTGCTCCTGATTTTACCACAAACCTCCTGAAACTTCCCTTGAAACTTGGTTATCAATGCAAACTTTAAAAAGAATAGATCCTTGAAGTCCAGGATACATATACAAACAGTTAGCAAATATATACTTCTTGCAAATCTCATTTTCAAGGCATTGGTGAACTCAATTCACAATTTTTGAAAGCCTGAGGTTCACAACATTGCCTAAGGCTCCCAGCTGACTAAGGTGATCAAATGATCCCTATCATATGCCAGAAAGGAAGGAGAAACCTTGCACTTCTAAACAACCTTGTGCCTGGTAATACCTTTTGCTGACAGGAAGATGAGAAGGTACATTCACACCTATAAGTACAGAGCACTTCAGATTGTTTTGAAGTTTTCCATTATTGGGCATCTTATTCTGTTATGACTACTGTTTTTACTGGGACACTATTGATGCTTATCAAGTTTATACTTAATCAAACTTTCTGCCTGAAACCCACTTGCAACACTTCTCTGGGAATAAACTTCCTGATGTGTTGCTACTTCCTACATACCACCAAGGAACCAAAGGAACCACTGCTATTTTCCCATTTCTGAGAGATTAGATTTTTGTCCTGTTTAAGACTATTTATAACAATAATTAACAAAAGCAGGCCAGAAGGATGGCTACACTTGAAGAATGCATTTCTCAGTGACAGGATATCTGGTCTTAGTTCCGTGTTATCGAGGCACATATTTAATGCAAATAATTACCTTCTAACATGGAGAAATCACCCCAAGAAGGGCACTCATATATAGAAAAGAAAATGGAAACTCTTTCCTCACCTCACCTCTGACTTCTCACCCAACTTCTGCAATGGGCATTGGGAGGGCATTTTCCAGGTGGGACGGAAAAACCAGAAAACATGATTTCTGTGCCTTTTTAATAACACCTCTGTCCACAGCAACAGTCTCTATGTACATAAAGACTGCAGAACAGTCAGTTGGACTCTTGGCAGACATAACCTGCTGGAGCAGCCACACATGAAGCTGTTACCAGCAAGAGCAGCTCTGTGGCTACAACTACACCGAGATCTAATGTTATTTTTACTGCACACTGGCTGTTTAGTATTATTAATTATGCAAATTTCTGAGGTTTTCTTTCTGCATTAAAAAAAAAAAAAACATAACAAACAAGGCAAACACTTAGGATCCTGCAGCTTGAAATACCAGGACTGTGAGGGGTTTTACAACATCCTGAGTGACATCCATTGTGTAACACTCAGACACTCATATTCTGTTAGTAAGCGAAGGACACTCCTCTCCTGCAGACATGGTGAGACTGTCAGACTCAAGGATGTAAAACAGAAGGGACACTAAAATAAAATTCCCTTTTTTATATTATCTATGATTCTTTCCCCCCTTTTGATGACAGCCTGACACTTCATGAATGAAAATATCCCTTGACTTTACACCTTCAAGAAGTTAGCTAATGAGCCTGTGCTTTAACCTTTAATGAGCAAAATAGTAGAAGCTTTCTGACATATTCACATTCATTTAAATCTGTTCAACTGCACTCACATAGATCCACGCCATGCTGGTATAGTTCTGTCCCTCCTCACACAAATGCTTCTCCTGAACAAGACTCTTTGCCCATAATATATGCCAAAGCATTCTTAAATTAAGGACATAAATTAAAATAGAAGAAATATGAATTCAACAAAAATTTATTACAGTCTTAAAAACTGAACAAACTTTGTCATCTACTGAACTTTAAGTCAGGACTCCAGTAATGGGGAGGAGAAGAGAACTGTACAAGAAGTCATCAGCTTTTCCCCACCATGGTGTCATCCCAGTGCCTCCAAAAAGCTCTTTCTTGGAGGCTTAATCCTGACTTGTAGCAACTGACTCTATTTGTCCTAAATATTAATCTGAAAATATGTTCCACATTACAGTACTGCACAGAGAGTCTTTTAAAAGTCTTGCAATCATTGAAGTTAAAAGTCTGATGAGTAAATTGTTCTGTCTAAAGTATATGTCGTTCCCTTTGCCTCCCTGCTTTATTTTGAGACAGATATACTTAAAATAGTTTTAAATTAATATGGAGATTATTATCCAATCTAAAAGATTTAATTTAGCATTTATATGGGTTTTAAATGCATGCCAACACTTTCCTTCATTTCAACCTTTGGCAACTGTTCACTATTCACAATTCCAAGGGCTGCAGACTCATGTCTGATCATTTTAGGATATATGCAGTTGTAGCCAATAAAGACAGTGCTGATTTTAATTAAAGTTTTAATTGCTTTCTGAGACAACAACAAGAAATCCAGATCACGTGAAATTGTGACTGGCTCCTTTAAGAGCTGGTGGGTGAGGATTGCCAGAAACAGCGTTGTCCATCACTTCCTATTGGGTGAGTATAAATAAATCCTAAATCATCACTCCTGATAGCATCAGTAGCAGTTTGGTAATCCAGCCCAATTGTAAACATCTTTCTTTCCAGAGCACCAGAACATGGACTGGACGAAGCAAAAAAGCAATCCATAAATTAACTGTTCTGTCAGTCTGTCCCTGCCTTAGGAAATTCTTTGCTGAAGAAACGGGAACAGCTACAACAAACGTACTATATTACAGCAGTTCTTGAGGTGGAGTGGACAAATCCAGGCATAGGAACCCATGCTCAGACACTTCCATGTCACCAGTTCAAGCCTATCCAATGTCTCCTGGAAGCAAAACCCCTGTGCTGCCATGAGGTTGTACGATAGCATCCATGCTTCCTAGACTTCTAGACATGCTTCCTAAGTCTAACTTACTTTCTGCTCTCATTTGGAGACACCTCCCATGCCATTCATTTACAGGCCCACTGCAGCCATTTCTGAAATGGAAATCTCCTGCATTTTGGAAGCCACCCTTTCAGGTGCTTGGGCAGCTGCAAGCAAGGCTGTGTCTCAGCCACCCACCAGAGGGACCACCAGCAAGAGTCCTCCCAGTTTGACCCAGGCACCACGGGTGGGTGGAAGGAGCTTTAGTGGCCTTTGGACAATTTCTCCAGGCATACATCCATATCCCAGAAGTTGCTGGGATGCCCAGGACAGCTGGTCCCATGCAGGCAGCCTTGGGTGCTTCCCCATGCAGGGCAGGCTGCACTGCTGTGTGCAGGACACTGTGTGCATAAATAAATTACTTCAGCCTCGGGCTCTCTCCAGCACTAAACTGCTGTTCAGGAACATCCATCACCTGCTCAGCCAGGCTGTGGCTGGACAGACACTCCAGAGCCATCAGCTGCCACGGTCTCTACCTTAGAGAAATGGAGATTATGCACCAGCTCTGCACCTAGGCACCAGCCAGGGGTGTCCCACGGGCACTGGTGACCACCCCGAGCACACTCTGCTCCATGGAAAGCAAGGGTAATGTTTGGTTGCTTTTTATAGGCTTCCTTCAAGTCATTTCAGAGCCTCTTACAAAGTTTACATATTTAAACATATTACATCATTCTGCTGGGAAGATTTTATTTCTTGTTCATTATTACCACTGTATTCTGGAAAACAACAGCAACTTGGATATATCATTAGTATTTTGTGACAATTAGACAAAACATTGCAAGGTCTCTCTGTACAAAACATTTTCAGGTTCATCAAACATAACTGTGTGGGCCATGCCAAGAAACAGGCTTTTTATATGGTTCTTGATGGGAGCTGTTAGCCTGTCTATAAATGCTTACCAAACCATCCCCACATAATTTTTCTCTGTGCTGAAATGTAAATACATTTTTTCTCTTCTGGGCAACACAAGATATAAGCTCCTAACTAGCAGCCAGTAACAACGCTGAGTTTTTGGGAGGGCAAATATGCTTACACATTTATAACCAACAGCTGTTTTGTGAAATGACCTGCCAGACATTAACACGACGGGATGTTTTGGGTGTGATTATACAGCTACTTCAGGCAAGCAAAGCCTTGCCTAAGGGCTGCAGGAAGGAGCTTTCATGGTCAGCAGTGACTGGTGAAGACATTCCCACCCACATCTCTCAGTGATTAAAACCTCCCAACCCTTTCAAATTGCTGACAACCTCCCTAGCTTCCCTAAAGCACCTTAAAGCTGTTTGGCCGCATTTCCCACAGACTATTAAGTTATTCAACACTGACTCCTTGCTCAAGACCTCCTGTATCTTATTGCATGTAAATCACTCAGAATCCCACACTTTTTTGACTTGCTATAGTCCACTTCAAGTGCTCCAATGCACACTATAAGGCAGCAGCAAACATTGCCTGGAAAGACCTACAGGTTTCCAAACCCCTTGTTCATTAATGGAAATGCTGAAAATCCCACTCTTTTGGTCAGAACAGCTCATGACTGAACAGAAGAAGATCTTTTGTAACTACAGGCAACCGCATTTCCTTAGGGATACCTGAGAGCATTAAAATGCAAGAGAAGGATCTGTATATGAGTTACAACAATTATGGAGTCACTCCTATAACACAGATACATTTTTCACCATTCAAATGCCCTGGCATCTGAACATTACCTGTGTAAGGGAGCATCCCTGGTACAAACAATTCAGCAAAGTATTGTCCAATCCAGTTGAGGGAAGAATTCTTTTGTGACCAAAAAAAAAAAAAAAATTCTCAAGTCACCATAGCCAATCTTTATACAGGAGAAAAAGAGGACTGATATTTATCAGCAAATTATCCATCAAATGCGGACAAGGCTTGATCAGTTATCCCCAAGATCAAAACTTGTTATTTCTTATATAATGTTCACTTTTTTGCCAAGCTCTGCCTGCAGTTAAATCCCCCCATGTAGTTTAAATCCCCTTCAGCCTGACTGATGTCAATTGGTTTATATATGTTTAACTGGGAATGGAATTTTTTTCCCCATGTTAATGCCAGCAGAATGGAGTACTGATCTCCTGAAAGTCAGGAAGGCTCTTGGGATGCAGCACCATGGACCCCATACTTGTTCTGTCCATGACACTGTTGATTTCAATGACTGCTTCATAGGTGGGGCCATGTATTGGCTACAGGAATCCAGGAGGAAGACCAAAGGCTAATGTTGCTCTCTGTTTTCAAATCAAATAGGATGTACATCAAATCAGTACTGTATTCTTCATTTGCAGAGCATTTAAATTAGTATTCTTCAGAAGCTGTTGAGCTGTACAGGGCATGTAATAAAATCCAGGCTAAGTGATTGATAATGTACCACACAGACCTCCAACTCTGGTGCATTAAATTGGAAAGTCCTTTAATTACACCTCACCTACTATCATCTCCAAACTCCCAGCACTGTAACACAACATAGAGAATCTGTGGAGGATCCCCTTAATTAACCTGTTCAACACCTTCTCAGACTGTTGGCTGTATTTTCGTGTGCTGCTTTGACAATAATTCATATTTTATTCTTCTGAAATACTGGCATATACTTGCAGTCAAAAGCAAGCCCTAGGTAATGCAAGGAGAATAATTCCATCAACTTTAACAGACTTTCAGGCAAAGCCTGAAGACCTACAATTTCAAGCTGTATTTACCAGGCATGTACTTTATTCCTATATTTTTTGGGAATATTATTATGCACCTTTTCACATCCTCAGAGATTTCTTCTAGAGATACCATTTAGCTGGTTTTGTATTTGAATGAATTTTCAAATGAGGTATCTGCACATCCAGATTAATATACAGGAATAAATGCAAGAGACTAATTTTTCCAGTTCTAGCTGCAAATCACACTTTAGATTCTGCATCAGTGAGAACTGCTGACCACAAAACTACAGCCCCAGTATTGCAACCCCCAGAGACAGCTATTCATGTACTAGTAAAAAAAAAAAAAAAATCTTGTGATTCAGTGGCATTCAAGAGTTTTAGTGGTGCCTTATGCATTATGCAATGGTTTTTTGGTGTTTATTCCCAGGGCTGAATGTATATTCATGACCTGGTAGCACTGGGATCATCTACAGGTTGGCTGGATAAGAAGAAAGGGAATCATTCAGAGTCCTTTGTTGGTGAGGCTTTCCTTCAGATATCACTTGTAAAGCTTCAACAACAAAAAAGGCTGAGGTAGGCTGACAATAAGGAAATTTCTTCTCTATATTTTTGCAATGGTTAAGGCTGAAAAGTGGTGCAAGATTTACAACACATTTTGTTTCTTTTGATAAAGAGACTTCTGGGACAGCTCCAGGATAATCTGCAAGGACTCAAACAAAAAAGTCCATCTCTTGCAGCTTCTGACTATGAGTGATGGGTGGCTGTCATTTTACATATATTAAGAATATTTTTTCTCCACCTTAAATAATCTTACATTTAATTCCTTCTGGTTCTTTTCACTTAACCTTAGTAATGCCATGTGTCTGTGTCAAAAATGCAAACAACTTTGGCAGATCATAAAATGTCATCTTACTCCACCTCAAAGAACTACTGATAGTATAGAGATTAAAACACAGACTTCTACTGCAGTTCAAATAATTGATTAATTCTACCCAGTGAGTAGATTTTTCCGTACTTCCTGATTGATTTGGAAGGTACATCACACGGAAGCTGAAATGCTGAGTGATAAAGATGTACTTTAAACACAACCTCATGCTTTCTGTGTTAATGCACAACAGTATTATGACAGCACCAACATCAAGCAAACAAATACTATTTTATAATTATGTAAAAAAAAAATTAAAATTATTACAAGATGGCTTTCATTCTTTAACCATTTCCTTTGAACTTATTCTGTGGTGCTTCTAAGGTTTGTTTGGGATTATTTACTTTCATAGGCTAGGTCTTCTTCAAAAAAAATTAAATAAAATGGAGATGGGCAATCTCACAAATGACAAGGGCCCATTTTTCTTTACATTTCAAGGTAAGACCAAACAACAGAACATTTGTTCTGTACAATCTTGCTACACAGGGACCAGGGAAGAAGATATGCAAGTCAGATGTCCTACAGAACTATACAGTTTTAGCACACTGGGCATCTGGTTAATATATGTAGGTGCTTCTAAACCAAAAATATCATCCTGCAATTTACAATAATCAAATCATAAAATTATATGAACTACAATGTTCTGTCATTTTTATTTGTTTGGAAAAAAAAAATTACTCTGCTGGCTTCATTCCTTTTGTGCTAATGTTGTCCCACAAGAAGTGATGCTGTTTCCCTAGGAGATGCTGAAGTTCTCCCAGCTCCTCCTGGTACCACTCTGATGACCTGCACTGCTCAGGGCTGCAGGGTTGGACACAGTGCTCCATGGCTTTGCCTCACTGAGGGCCTCATCGAGATCACCACTCAAACTGTGTATGCTCCTTCACAGGATTTAGGTGTGATCAATATGCCCTTTGGTCTTGTTCAAAACACTTTTAAGCATGAAATGTCATTATTATTTGAAGTGAATATTACATGGTAAAAGTAATTAGTATCATGTGTGGAGTTGTAAAACAGATGATTTTTCTTTTGCGTATGCACTGGACCACATCTTTACGTTTCTAAAAGTTCTGCCCTTAGGGAAGATTTGTTTGTAGGTCTCATGGTTATCCATTGCCATGGTTCTTTATATCTAAAATAAGCTCGTTTAGATGGAAAATATGTGTTTAGATCTTGGGATATGGAAATACCAGCAGCAGTATTAAAATTTTTTCAGCTTTTTGACATTGGACTCTGTTCTGGAAAGCCCAAACTCTGGATATGCAACCAATGGGTAAATGAAACATGAAGCAGAAAACAGAGACCTGAGGCCCACAAAACTTTATAGAGATTTGCCCACGGTCCAACAGGACATTTATAGCAAGGACAAGAACTGAACACAGACTTTCTGTCACGTACTATAAACACATTACCACTCTTCCTCCATCATCTTATGCCTCTACTTCAGCTGAAAAATTGACTGTAAGTTCAAGCCAAGTCACAACAGCTGGAGAGATATACTGGTCCCCAGTTACTACAAAGCCTTGTGTCACAAATCTGACAGACATCAGTGACTTGTTCTTTAATATGCCAATAGCTTTCTTGTTTACTCCCTCTTCTGGATTTCCAACATCTCCTAAGTTGCACACATGGGCTGGTTCAGCTCTTTAATATTATCTGTATTCAATACTGCTTATGCAAACAGTATTTTTAGTTAACATGCCATTTGGATAGGACTAGCATTCCAAATCTAACATTTATCTTGATTACTTTAAGCTAACTGTACCCACAGGTTCTAAAATGCCAGTTTGGAAACTGCTCTGGGCACAAGATAATATGAGATCACTAATTAACTAGGAAGTTTTAAAAGAAGATCTGATTTAGGCCCTGATTCAGCAAACAAATAACATTAAGTGTGAGTAACCCCATGGAAAACATGTGAAGTCATTGCATAAATCACACAACATTAAGAGCAAGCTGAAAGCACCTTGTTGAAACAGAGCCGAATTTAAAAGTCTCGTATTCTCTTTAATGGAGAGTACTCCAACCAAGAGCCTGGTGTATTGTGGTTTTCTCTTCTCTGTTAGGACAAATGGTCTGAACACAGGGCCAAGATCCAGGAATTCCTGCTCTCTTAATCTCCTTCTGAAACCGTCTGCGTTTTGGACGAGTGCACTAACATGACTGCATCCCGGACTACCACTTGAAAAACGAGGAATAAAGTTTCTACTCAGCAACTTCCTCTACAAAATTATGGTGAGGATCAATTATTTATTTAAAGGTCTGTGTGATTCACTTTTAAGGTCTTTTAATAGAACACATTTTCTACTGTCTCTAATCAACTTATAAAGTTACGCACCCTCTGTATCTCTTCATCTATTGGATTTTGGGGTTTTAATTAATAAATTAGGCACTGACATCTAGATGAACAGCAACTAAGAAGCTGCTTTCCCACTGCAAAAATCCAGCACAAAAGGTTGATGAGTCCCTGAACTGGGCAGCCCAGCCAGGAGCCCTTTCAGGCAGACCCTGGCACACCCTGGTACCAACCCCACCACATCAACTCCTTTTTCTGGTGCTAGACACCACAAATTCAGTACTCATATTTGCCTGGGAGTGTCACCTCCTCAATCTCCTTGATATCAACAACTTTCATTAAGCCTTACAAAAATAACAAAGGGGGAATAAAGCCAATAGGCGCCTAAGGAGATCTGACTTGCAATTCCAGTGTCATGCCTTAGTTCTTCCTCAAGTGAGTAGCTCTTGCTGACACTGCTCATCCCTCTGATTTTAATGGAAATTCTCAGGTAATTACTTAACTGGCCACTACTGGATTCATGACACAGCAGGAAATACCAAGAAAGGAAAATGAGGGAAGCTAAAGATCACAATGGGGGTTTCTCTGGTTTCACCTATCCTGGTGCTCCCCGTGAAGCTGTTACTGAGAGCTGTAACTTCATGGAACTGTCAGAAAAAGGGAGGCAGTGGGAACAGAGGAGGAAGAGCAGTTTCTGAAGAAGGCTCTGATGTGAGGGATGAAGTTTAGAAAAACAGGAGAATCCCATTGTTTTTCCCTTTAACAAATGAAGAGTAGAGACCTTGCTGTTCATATGAGCTTATGGCATGGATTGTGCAGCAAAAGAAAGGGACTTCGGGAAAATAGGGGCCAATAGGGAAAAAGCAAGTGTGGTATGTACTAAACTATCTCTCATTTAACTCATTTCCTGGTCTCTCATATTCTTCAGGCAATGATACAGTGAAAACTTTCAGCAAGTCCTCATTCATTCTCTCAGCAGATATAATGATACCTGACCACTGCACTGTTACCTGGCAATAAGCATGTTAAGAAAATGGAAGAATGTTATCCCGGGCTTTGTGACAAGACAATACTGTCTTCTTAGCCATGACTTAGACATTTTCAAACAGTACTTCCTTTACCATTCAGCTGATGCATTTTTTTCTTACGGATTTTACCTTGACAAATATTTCAGTGTCTCTGAACAGTGCAAGAAGAGTAATTGCTGGCACTATAATTACCAGAAAATGCATTCCCACCATTTAAGGTGGAGGCAAGATATTTTCTTAATTGAGTTCCTAGGATAATATTTTTCAAAAGCACAAAAATGCTTCAAAAGCACAAAACTACAACCTGCAAATTATGTTTTAATTTGGAGCTTTACCAAGACTTAACACTTGCAGGAGTGAAGAGGGACAGCGAGACTGAGACAGGCTTCCTTCCCATCCCTGCCTTTGAGGCTGGCTTGAATTTATTTTGAATTCAGAAATCTGTCAGCTCGTTGTCTCACCCTGAGCCACTGGGAGCACAGGCGTGTGTGAGCTCCTCTGTGTGAAGGCAGCCGGGTGAAAATATTTTGCCTGATCTCCATATTTAGGGGTCTGTCATATTCCCTGAACAAGCTACAATTTCACTCATGACTGAAGAAAGCCGGTAGAGCCACACAAATGTAAGCAGCTACATAATGGCTGCATCTGTTTTAATTTTTAGTGGCTTTTCAAATAATGATTGTTATTAAAACAAAGTGTATTTTGTCACAGATGCTCGCAACAAAGACTAATTGGCTGCACAATTACCAGGCTTTGACTGAATGGGCACTGGTGCAGAAAACTGGGTCTGCCCAGGGTCAGTGCCCTGGTGCCCTGCTTGGGTTGAGGAAAACTCAAGGGCCATGATGAGTTCCTGGTTTAATCCCAAAAACACAGGGTCAGAAATCCATTCTGCATTGCCAGCAACCACCAAGGAAAAGATATTTTGATTTGGCTCATTTCTGGGTTAAGATCTGAAGCCTTACGAGTGTGACAGAAGACACTGTCAAGTTATGGAAGCTTTGGGAAGTGTGATGCCAAGGAAGTTGGCCTTGTGACCCTCACTTTACACAGCCCTGTAAAGCAACAAAAACCAGGAGCTGCCATGGGTTACTTTGCCTTGATCCCAAGGAGAAGAGAGAATGAAGCTGTGACCCTACAAGCCATTCTTCAGTCCCACATCTCCTCTGTCCAGAGCCTAGGATGAAGGGTTTTTTTCATTCAAAGCTTTCTTTTCTTGTCCAGCTTTTAAATAGTGATACCAAAACTTGCTCTCCCCTGAAAGGTCTCATCCATTCTGGCTGCCTATGGTCTACAGAATTGGAAGCCAATATTTTTTAGACAAAACACTGATCTTTGGAAGCTTTCATTACTTTAATGAATCAGACTAAAATCCAACATTGTTCAGAAAAGTGAGTGTTTAAAAAGGAATTTTCCTTATTTTTAATGCAGTATGATTTTTTCTTCTTTAAAAGCAATTTAAATTATATTTCAGTTTTGAATTCATTTCCACAAGATGCATAAGTTATTATTCTTCATTTATACGGTGTCACTGGAAGCATTTCATTACATGATAAAAAACCCCCACAAGCCTGTCTGGCCTTAGGGTAGAAATGACTGGAATGACATCTCTGTATTTTTAGTTCAAGAATCAAATGTGTACGGGCTGCAGCTCCAGTCCCTTGTGGCAGGCATTCTCCAGGAAGAGATGGCACAGCAGGCATCATGACAAAGGAAAGCAAAGTTGGTGATGGAAGGCAGGCAAGAGACTAATGACAGCCAAACTCCTCTGAATTTTACAGATACGTGGAAAAGCCCATGGAAAACTACACTGAGTCTAAAAAGAAAAGGAGGAGCAACCATTTGGTACATCTGATGGTATTGCAATAATCCATAGGAATATATAGTGTCAGATAATTGCTAAGCATTTCTGCAACTGCACTAAATGGACTTGGATGGTGGGTGCACAGCCCTGACAAGCTTTAGCTACCAGAGTTGCTGGGCTGTATTCTCTCCTCAAAGATCTATATGTTCAGGTACAGAAAACACTTCCCTCACTCAGCACTGATACTACTTTGAGTACAGATTATTCAGCATCCAAATTATATGCTCAGCAAGATCACCTCCATTTTTATAATTGCCTTATGAATGCATAACACAGCAGTGTGGGGATTTGTATTCCCAGGAATGTCTGCTATCAGGCATCAATCATTTGTCTGCCAGGGATGTGGCTCACCAGTTGATAAAGAAGAGGCACAGAGCACTTTTGGAAAATTATCAGCAAGAATCTTATTTAGGCACAACTCTGTGTTCTATGTGATACAACAAATTTCAGAGGGGGTATGCAGGAAAAGGTCAGATCTCTGAACAATTTCTGCAAGTCTGGTAGAGAGCAAAGCCTTGCACTCTTCTCATAGAAGAGGCAGTGTGCAACACTCTCTGCCCTTGCTGACACCTCCAATCAATGCAAAGGGATGTTTTAGAGACACTGCTAGTATTGTTGAAGTAAAAAAAAATACTCCATCTATTATATATTTTTACTGAAGGCTTGCAAATTACTTCTCTCCATTGGGTGCACAAGAAGACAGGATCTGGCATCCCTGAAGTGAAAAAGACCTCAATTACTCATCACTCCCTTAACCTCAGATACCCCAGTAATTGCTGTGAGTCAGTGAGGCACTTCCAGTAAGTGCTCCATACAGGGGCTGATATCCTCTCTGCTCTTTTCCAAAATAGCAACCACTTGAGTGGGAGCAGTGCTGATGTGTGCACACAACTCCCTGGGAGAGAGGGAGCTGGAGGAGGCCAGGCAGGGAATCTGGGTGCCTGCTCTTTGCCTGGCTGAGGGGCAGAAGCTCCCAGGGACAGCAGGAGGGGCTTTACTGCCCCTGCTTTACAGATGCTGCCAGAGACAAATGTGTCATATGGAGGAAGGAGAATGTAATGACGGGGATTTTTGGATGTGCATTCATCCTTCAGAGCCACAGCAGTAATTATCACTGATTAGAGGAAAAGGAGAGAAAAGCTGGCCCCTCACCTCACAAGGGTTAGAGCAGGTACAGCTACCTCAGCAGCACAGCACAGGTCCAGAACACACTTCTGAGGCAATCTCCCAGCAGCTTTGATTTGTGCTGCCAAAGGGGCTTATGGACAGCCAAAGAGCATCTCTTTGGATGATGCTCAAATGACCGACACACATACACCCCACAAATGGATGCTCTGGGCATCCACAGGGCTGGTACAAAGTACAACAGTTGAAATACACAATGTGCAAGCATCAGATCCTTCACACCAACCATCTCTCAGGTGCAGATTTATTCCCTCTTACATATTATTTAGTACTGTATATGTAGCAGCATGTACCAGCTGGGGATTCTGCAGCATTTCTGAGTGTCCTGAGCTCCAAATGCAGGAACAACATTCAATCCCCTCCACAAGATGTATTTTTCAAGACTGAAAGTCCAAGCTAACTATTCTGTCCCTTACATGACTGTGGATTGGAAAGTGCTGAGCACAGGTCAGAGAGATGGTTTCCTTCAGCTATAAAAAGAGGACATTCAGATCTCAATGTATTTGAAGCAGGCAAAAATATTCTGCTCTAAGAATTATAGGCCCAGCCAGGAAATGCCTGTTGTCAACACACTGCACCATGTGGCTACTAAACTTGCAAAAGAGAGGACAGTCATGCACAGGTCTCCCTCATCCATTTCATCATCCCAAGACACACTGCTCTGAGTTTGGAAAAATTCAGGGCTCTTTATTCTTTCATTTTTTTTCTGCACACAAATATGAAAGAAATTTATTTTACAGTACTAGATTAATGAAAATTTCTCTCACATTTTGCCACAAAACCAAGAATACTTGAAAAAAACATGCAGCTATCACAGGAGGTTGTTTCACTCAGAGGCTTGAACAACTGCTTTGGTTGCTGCCTCCCTCCTGAAGTGCTGTGCTTTGTGAGATGGTTTTATTCATAATCTTGTTGCCAGCTTAGGTAAGAGCTGTTACTCCAAGCCATCTCAGCGTGACTGCAACTTGAGCATTTTCACTGCACAGCCCCAACTTTTGGCTTCCACGGGACTCCATCCTGCTTGGCTGCTTCCCCTGACAGAAAAGAGCCTTCAATCCATATTCCTGCTAATATTAAATCTATACATGTGGCCCTGATTTGCAACCTCTCTGCAACTCCAGTGCTGAATCTGGGCCATTTGTTCAGTGGAAAGGGCCAAAGTTATTACTGCAGGTAACCACAACTCAGAGCTGCAAATCAGCATAGGAATGATAAGTCAGTAAAGGCACTAACAGTCAAGAACCCTGATACAGATCCCATAAAACCAGCACTTTGCCAAACTGCTTAGGCCAAAAATCCTTCAGCAGATGCCTTATGAGTAACTTTTTAGAAATCATAATTTGAAAACCATTGGACAGATCAGCAACCAAAAGATAATATCACTGAAAGTCCAAACTATGTGGGTTTTCTTCTTTTTTCTGTAAAGAAGCAGGACCATATTCTCTTCTCATTTACAGCCATGGGGATGGCTGGGGTCAGCAAACAGCCAGTCAAGATTTACATTCACAAAACACAAAAAAAAATAGGTTCAGGTTATTTCTGTGGCAGAATTTTCTGGTTTTTAACACAAAGAAAAACCGAAGATACAATTTCAACAGTCTTACTATAGCAAGGAAACTTAAGAGAAGTTTTCTTATGACCCAGACTACTGCAGTGACAGCAAAGAGGCCTGAATCAAAGTTAGAAAGTAGAGAGGGTGGCTGGCTTGCAGATGAAGAAAGAGATAAATCAGTGTGTGGCTGGGATGGAACAGAGCAGTCAGTAAATTTCCATTGTCCTGTGCTGGATCTCTTCTTTTTGTTCTCAGTTACCCAAAAATTCCACCTGAAAACTAGCAGCAAGTAGATACTATAGAATGAAGCAGAAGAGAATAAAGAGAAAATATTATGTGAATTACAACATTTGGGAAATTAAACCATCCCAATCACTTGCATCAGAGTTACAAGAAATTCATTAAATTGGCATTGGGCCACCTGGAACAAGCTGAATTAGTTGAACAATGAAATGTTAATTCTTTAGTTTTGCCTTCTATTTTACTCAATTAACTGTTTGAAAACACACTGTAACTTTGACACTTGCCAAAAAAAAAAAAAAAAAAAAAAAAAAAAAGAAAAAGAAACCCCCTCCCAAAAAAACCCCAACCCTCCCCAGAGGTACAAATGTGCAGAGGTCCAGAGTACACAAACTCCTCGGAAAGACTGAAAGAGCTGGGGTCATTTCATCAGTGAGGACTATGGAAAGACACACAAAGGGTTAAAAAAAATCATTAAAAGGCAGATTCAAACTTCAGATTCCTGTTTAAATTTCTGCAAATGAGATAAAGTTTTAGAAAAAAACATTTACAAACAGTGCATTAATGAAGTGCTGGAACAGATGCCACTGCAAGGGTGCCAAGCTGCCAGGTAAAATACCAGAGTCACTGTCTCCACCATGAAGTAGGGGATAAACTTGGCAAGGGCAACCTCTTGAGGTCCATATTTTCCATGATTTGTTTTTCACATGACATGCTCCCAAATTTGGCAAGCAGCATTTCAAAAGGTGATCTATTGATGATGAACAATGAGCCACACCAGTGTCGCCTGTCTGAAGCACTGGGCTCTCGTGTGCCTCTGGTGAGATAAAACATGGGGGTCTCTCTATGCAGCATCCAGCTGTGAAACATCAGATAGTTGAGAGCATCATCCTTGAGACAATTCTGAACCACAACTAAAGGATCCCAGGAGCCTCTTCATCAATATGTGTTTCCTTTAAATTTCCTTTAAAATATCCTTGTAATTCATTTTGCAGTGGTGGGAGAAAATGGTTTAAACATGCAAAGGGTCATTTTAGGTAACTCTTCAAAGTGTACCCTCCATTACCTGCAAGTCTGAGAAATATCTATTACAGATATCCTTTAAACTTGATAATGAGCCATGTTTAATAGGTTGTGGGATTTTTATGTAAGTAAATTTGAAACAGATTCTCCAAGTAATGAAACAAAGTTGGCGAGCTAGAATTTCACCATGTGGCTGAGCGCTGGCATCACAAGTACGTGGGGGTGCTCAGGGCCCTGCATCTGTCCCAGGCATTTGGCAAAGAGCCTCTATTCTGTTTCTACTGCCACATGAGGCATTTATGTTCAAAGAATTTAAATGCTTCCTGTTCCTGCCCATCCATTTATCATTTTTCTCAATGAAAACCTATCAAAGATTTTAACAAGCACATAGTTATTTCAGGTATCTCAGATTTAGGCACCAACTAGAAACAAAAGATACAAGAACCTGAAATATACATTACTCATTCTGGCACTTGAATATCAAATTAAATCTGACTAACCAAAGGGCAAGTTTAACTGCATACTTGAATGAAAACATTGGGAATAATTCTGGACAGGATTGTATAGCACTGTCTCTGCCATGATGTATCTATAATCTGCTTTTCCCCCAGGTATCCCCTGGGCACAGTTAGAACTAAATAGTATTTTACTGAATTTTGCAGCTCTGATTATCTTGTGCTTTATCAACCTTTGCTCTTCTAGATTTCCCAGTCTGCAAAATTAATTATAATGAATTGGCCAGCATGTGTGAGCACTGCTGCCCTTCACTGTCCCAAAAAGGGCTGCCCAAACATGTACTACGGGTCAACTATAAGCTAATAACCCCAGACAAATGTGAACAGATGCTGCAAGCAGAGGGCTTGTGCTCTTGGAACTGGAGATCAATGCTCCATCCTTGCTGCCCTTTTGGAATTTGACTTATCTCTTATTGCAGATAAGAGATCTTTTATTTAGACAAATAGGTAGAAACAGAAAGACAGAACTATATACATCTAAGGACTGATTTTTTAAATTATTACTGTTACTATCACTAATCATAGTTGATCTGCTGTATTCATTCACATTATTGTTGGGGGAATACCGCAGACATCCCCCAAGCATGTAATAAATTAATGCCTCCCACCATCCAATTGGTAGGGAGCAACAAACTACACCGAGTTTTAAAGTAGGTGTGCACAGACTTTACAAGGGAAAATCTATGGTGCAAAATTGCACTGCTACAGTAAAGCACTCGAGTGAAAAAGACTTACATTCAGCCTTGCAGCAACACTTAACATTTTTACTCTACAGAGGCAGATATCTGTCCTCGAGTATTTTTGCCTCTCTCATCTAGATTATAACTCCCGCAGAATAAAAACTGTCACCATCAACATAAAAAGATCCCTTGACTGTTGACCTGATTTTTTTTTGTCCCCTAGAAAACAACCATTTGAAACTCTGATTAAACGGGACATGCAAGAACCTACTCTCATCTCCCCAGCGGTGACAAAAATAGCTTTTCTGAGCAAGCACGTCAAGAGTAAACACAAGCTGCTACAATAAAAGAGAAAGTTTGATTTCATAATTCTTCCTTTTGCAAGGAAGCCTTTTAAAGAGAATATGAGGCAGGACCCAAGACAAAGCAGGGGAAGTCCCATGGCAGGCACACAATAAATGGCAGCACCATTAACATTAGGTCATAACCTCCGTGTCGCTGAGCCTTTGTGTGTGCTGAGCCTGCTGCGCTCAGAGCTGCCGACAGCTGTTCCAGGGCAACACATGGCCAAGGAGAAAGCAGCAGCCAGCAAGGGGTTAAAACCTTGCTTTGGGGTTTTTTGCTGTAAGCAGCACCCTTTGCACTTGCTATTATCTTCCTGCCAGCTCCTCCAGACCTGTCCAAAAACATGGGCGGATGATGTAGGTCTCTGAATTCAGTGTAACCATGCCAGGTGCTTTCCTTTCCAGTATAAAATAGAATTTCCTTTCCTGTGTTGCTTTTAAAATGGTCACTTGTTTCTAGCACTTGTGTCAGAAATGAATCATCCAGACTTATTCAAGGAAGCTATAAATTTTGCAGTGAGATTATCTGCTCTTGTAATCTGATTTACTGAGATTCTCTTCTTCAAATTAAGAAAAAAATGCATTTATAAATCCAAAACTTTGAATTTCTCCATTCAACCCAGTAAACAGACCAGCATGCTGCTTCACACCCCAATAACAAGTTTATCTCAAACATCAGATGTATCATAGACATTATCTTTAAAACCTTTTTTTTTTTTTAAGTAACAAGAGCAAGCATTCTTTAGTCTCATGGCTTTTCTCAAAGTGCTGGTAACACGTTATTTCTGAATAGAATATATTCCTGAAGTCCAAGCATTGAATATAATAAAAAGATTCAGCTTTTATTTGACCACCTCGTGGCTACTGCCAAAAAAGTACAAAACTATCTTCCTCTTAGGAGTTCATATTTATTCCTGAGAAACAACATGTACTGGACAGAGCTGATAAATAATTCCATAGGGAAATACTTTTTTCCTACAACTACGGGAGCATGCACTCAGAATGGGAAGTACAGGGGAAAAAAAAACAGGAGAAAGGACAAAGTTGTGCTGGAAACTGATTCTTCAGGATGTCACAATGGCATTGACAAGGTAAAACACCTTCCTTCATAATACAATTCTACATCCTCATGGACTGTAGGGAAGCTTACTTACACCAATGGGCTTTGGTAAACTGGAGTGACACAAAATGAAAAGTAAAACTGCATGGATTTCTCTAATTACCAAAGCCAGGTCTGTACTCAGTTTTCCTCCATGAGCAACTGCTGGTCAGGGGTGGGATTCTGTACCAATACAGCTATAAATGCAGCCTCACAGAGTAAGCTCTGCTATGGCATCACAGGATGATTACAGTGCTCACCCCTGTCCATGCAGACAGAATTTCCCCTGAGCGTCAACCTTTCCAGGGAAAAGCACCTTTAACTATCCAATCTGCAGGTACATTAGGGAGTGATGGACTGCTTTAGTAGCACTGGTGGTGTTACAAGTGATAGAGCTCCCCAAGAGAGAAGGCCTTAGAAAAAACTACCTCAGGAGTCTGACGAGCTCAGGTGATGTGTCCTGCACCAGGAACCAGCTGTAATCAGAGATTGCTGCTGAAACACCCAGACTGAGGTTACTGCTGCTTTGCAGAGCATAACATCAGCAACAAACACAGCCAGCAAAGATTGCTGTGGGCTTGAGACAAAACAGAAACTTTTTTAAAATTAAAAAAAAAGAGCAAGAAAAAAGCAACTCCCATCAACCTTGTGTTCATCAGACATAAAAACTGTTTGGTTTTCTATCAAGATCTAGCCTTAATCGGGTAAAATCAGGTCTCTTGCTTCATGAAACAGGCCTGGCACAAGCCTCCCTGCCCTGTTCCATAGACAGGACAAGGTTCAAGACTTCACAGGTCTTTAGTCATTCACAGCTTTCCAAATAAGCTTGCCATTAATTCCTCCATTCTCTCCCTGGAGTCCTACATACAAGATGCACAGCCATTAGTAACTATTAACTGAGTCTAATCAAATACTTCAGCTGAGTTTGAATGTTGCTATTCAGTTTGGGATGTTTAAACATAATTACAGGCAGCAAGACTTTTTGACATGACAAATATTTTTTAATAACATTACCAGAATAGTTAGTTCTGTTTTCACTGTGAAAGCAAACAGAGTAATTCCAGCTGGAAAGTTAACATTTATACTTGCAGTAGGGTAAAAAAGACAGACTTTGGCAGCCATACAGCCAAGGAAACTACTTCCACTAACCAGAGAGAGATGGTGCTTCCAGGGACACTTTCCTACCGCCAACTTTCCTGCAGTTCAGAGTAGTGAACTGTTAAGAACTTCATGTACTAATAGTTCATTCCTTCTATAATTTTCCCCCCCAATTGCTTCATAATATCCTGCTTCTCCCACACCCTTTGACATGTATCAGGTTGAGTTTTGATGAAAATTTTTATTATTTCTTCTGAAAAGGAAACACTAAGTTACTCAACAAGGCAAATCTTCCAACACTAAGACAACAGCCTAATGCTGAGCACAGGAGGAAGGTGCACACTAAAAACTTTGCAATCAGAACCAATAACAATAGAAGTTTTTTCACTTGGGCTCATTGTTTAAATTATATTCTACTGCAAAGAGTCTAGGCGCCTTTCAAATGTAAATATTTTACAAGAGAATACCATATGGGAGACCCAGCTGTTTGTTTTTATTAGGAAAAAAATTAAATCCTTTCATTTTGCAAAGATTTTTTTTTTAAAAGCCCAACTCATAGTTGTATGCCAACATTTGAATTATCTTCATTCAAATGAATCCCTAAGTAGTTGCAGGAAGTATTTGAAGTTGGAGTTTTGCAGTTGTTAAGCACTTAAAGAAGTTGTAAAAGAAATCAAGATTGCAATATATTTATGCGTCAGTATTTTCCCATGTTTGATTAAGAAAATAAAACACATTGACTCTGTGCACATTACTCTAGGTGACACATTCAGAGTTCAATAAGGCACAATGACACTTAAATAGGTACATAATATCAACTACAAAAATAAACCTACCTAGCCCAAAATCAGAGACGAGCAAAAGTTTCAGAGTAACCAATTCACCTGCCAAAGTGTCTAATTTTTTTCACAGATAATTCAAACAGATTTTCTCAAATGTGTTGTTGCTTAGAATAATTTGCCAAGAAATACTCATACAGTGAGTCAAGGCAGAAAAAAATTGCTTCTATACCATCTTTAAAGCTCAATTTGCACCAGACACACCAAGAGCCATGAGCACGAACACAGCATCCACATCCCAAGCATTTGTGCTCATGGGTCCCAGAAATTACTTGCTTTTCGAGAAAGAACTCGCTGTGCCCAACTCTAGAGACCAGTGAGAATACACATGTACATCTCACCTTTTTTTAACCTACCGATTCTTTGATTTTTAGCCTCATACTTACCACAAGAAAATCAATATTTAAATCATGAAGGACTCATCATCCTGTGAACATCTGTGCTGGAGTGCTGTGCTTGTTCAGCCCAAGGCTGACCATAGGAAAGACTGATATAACCAGAGGAACCTCACAGAAGGGGGTATAAAACCCAGACACCTGACAAGTGATGACTCTCCAAGATGCTCTTCCAGCAAATAGTTTTCAGTCTTCTCTGAGAAAAACTCTAAATAAATTGTTTTGCAATTTTTTTTTTTTTTGCCGGAGTTCTTTTAATTCCCCTGTGAATGCATTTATAATTTTGAGCCCGACAACCTCCTGTGACAATGAATTCTCTAGTTTAATTATGTGTTGGGCAGGAAAACTATTTCCTTCACTTCAATGCTTCCTTGTCATGCAACATGCCCTCAGACTTGGGAAATGTGCTGCACCCTACATAGTCAGCCAAGAGCAAAGATTTTAATGTGAGGTCCAAAAGTGCAGAAGCTGAGAAGTTCTGGGAGGTTCATCTTCAAGGCTCAGGGAATCAATTGCTTCCTGGAGCTGTGCACTAGAGAGAGGTGGAGGGTTGAAAGGGAAAGAAAACATGGTTTTGGAGGAAACATGCTTACATACAAGAAAACATCATGTTTTTTGTTAGCTAGCACAGCCAGGTGAGCAGGGATACAACTCAGAAAACAGCCATGGATCATCATTGAACTCCCCAGCTCCTCAGCACCCAAAGCCCTCAGCTTTGCAGCAGCTGCTGCACTGTAGCTGAACTCACGAGCTGGTAATGGCAAGGTAAACCCTTCTCCCTTCCTCATATTCCAACCAAACCCTTCCTGCTCCTGGTCATGCTCCTGCTGCTTCTCTCATCCCAGGCACTCTGAGGCCTGTTTGATTCTCAGAAAACAAGGACCAGTGCAATCGTGTTGAGTGAGAAAGGCTGCTCTCCTCTTGAGGGTCCACACAACCCAAACAGATGGAAGACCAGGTTCCCCATCCCTGCTGCTCCAGGCCAGTGGCACAGGCTGCACTTCTCCCAGCAGCAGCTCTTTGCCTTTTTACTATTATTTGTAACATTGTTTGCAGCAGCAGGAGCTTTCAACCAAACTCGAGTTGGCCACCAGCTCAACAACAGAAATAAAATGATGAGCAATGGCTGAGAGAATTCAGGCCAACATCTCCATGTCCCAGCAAGGCAGCAGTACAAGCTGCCCAAGCTGCTGCAGGTGAGTGTCGTCCTAGGAAGGTTGTTAATTCCACAAGTTACACTCATTTGGCACTCTGGAGGAGGCTATAATTCAGCACAGCACTTCTGCACCGGCCTGGAAGTAAGATATGTTATGGACTGACCACACAACAAACATTAATTTTATCTCTAAATATGACTGGCACTCATGGGTTAAGATGGGAAGTTCTTCTCCCAAAATAGGCTTGGTGCAGACCCTGCAGGAGAGCACATACTACAAAGGAATGACAGTTTGCCTGGGGTGTGTCTGCATAAGGCAAATCTCACTGATGTTCATTTATGTCTCCACATGCTCTCTGGGATTGTATTTTCTTCCTGATGCAGGCAAATTGTTCCTACAGTACCAACATAGCGCACTCTTCTCTGAAGTAAAATTTCTTCCTGGGGGAAACCTGAAACCCAAGTCACTCGGGCAGTACCCTTCCACCTCCTCACACGTGCAGTACTATAAACCATTGCTATAACCCACTCTGCATGCTCTTCCTTATCACAGCACCTCCCAAAGAGCATCTGGAGGCTTCTCCTGAACTGAAGCAAGTGACAGTGGCAAAGCCTTTTGGTGACAAGCTGGTAAGATCCAGTCACACTACAAACATTGCATCCTAACACTGATTTACACTAACAGGAAGAAATCCACATGTTACAGCTTGTTTAGTAATGCCACTGAAAAGCCAGTCCACATGACAGCCTTTACCTTTTCAGTGGGTGTGTGTTTGAAATTCAATGGTGGTATTCAGCACAGAAAAAGTTTTACAATATAAGGTAGAGGGATTTCTCTGGACAATTGGCAATGGAGGGGTTACTGATGTTCTAATGTGTGCTCCAGGCAAGAGCTGACTTTCTGACACTGTGCCCCAAACCATGTTGTTCTTATAATAAAATCATTCAGGCATCAGTCGTGAGGTGGAAGATTACACTGAAATAGTACTCCCCACACTGTATCTTTTTCATTTGCATCATTTACTGCTGGGCATCTGAAAAGAAAGGACGGCTTATGTAAGAGACTTACCCATGTCTGGGAATGTTTTTCATTTCTCCTTCAACACAAAATCTTTCTTCTTATAAAGGGAAAACCAATGTTTTTCAAAACTGGACTGTACAAATTCAGACATTTCCTCTTTCTGGTTGAAGCCTTTTGCAAGCACAAGAGCAGTTATCACTTTAGCCCCATGTTCAGCTTGAGAAGCACAAATAATCTTTTTGGTATTAATGAAAAAACAATATCTGTGTAAAGGAGAGGTTTCCGGAATTATCTCCTTTGCCTACAAATAACAAATCTATTCATAATGACTCAGGGACCCTCTAAATTTAGTGCACACAGCAGTGATGCAGGACCTTACAAGTCTGTTTCTCCTACCAACACAACCAGGCTGCAAGTTTGAGGCTGTGCATGAAGAGGCTGCCCCAGGTGTCCTCGACAGGTGTGGCTACCACTGCCCTGCTGTGATGGCACCAGAACTATCACCAGGCTTTGAGAGGCACCTGATGGCAGCACAGGAACCTATATGAGAGCTACTGTGGGTTAATTTACCTTCAGACACAGAAGAGATTCAGTATGGAACTGAACTGTCCTCCTTAACCACTGAACTGACTGCATTTGGGTATCAGCCTACTTCACTGAGCACACTTACTCATTATTTCCCTTCAAAGGTGTCAGGCTGTATCCACCATCTCAGTGCCTCCCATCAGCACTCTGAAAAATTGTATTAAAATGTTTATTGAGACTGAAAAACATCAAGAGAGATTTGGTAAGGTATCTTAATTTCATTTGCAGCTCAGGCCTGCTTCTCAATATTAAATATCAGTTTTGTGTGCAGACCACATCTCCACTCCCAGCTCAGGATGGATGCAGGCTGAAATTTTCATGAAAGCCAGGGGAAGGTAAACCAGCATTAAGTTTCTAATGCAACAGCTTCAAAGTCATCACAGAAAAAATTTTTATCATGGGTTCCAAGTTTCTACATAGGCCACTGCCCCCTTATCCTCCAGTATTTAATGAGCAATCAGACAAGATACTCCAAAAATAGAAAAATACATTTTGCATTAATGATAAATTCATTACAAAATATTTTTAGTAAATTATTATTAACAGCATGTTCCCCACTTAGGACTCAAGTACCCTCAAATAAAAATAGGCTGCTGTTGCCAATTGGAAAAGTAGCTCCATATGTGTTTATTGGAGCTATAACAGCACTAGTGTCCAGGTGTAGGGGTTATGATTTTGGCAAGAAAAGCCCTTAAACTTCTGGAAGTACCTGATAAACATAAGCACAACTTGATGTTCTGTCCCCCTGATACCAGGCCACTGTACACCTCAGCTGCAGCAGTTAATGCAGCAAAGCACAGATTTCAGATGGCATTTTGACATGTGACTCATTAATTTAAGGGTTTACTCATGGACAGCTATCAAAATACTTACAAAGCTACAGCACTCACTCCATAACCTGCATCCAGACAATTTACTTCATGTTCACTGCCTGGCTTAGTAAGCCTTTATTTATCAGATTCTGGCCACTGAAATGTGGAAAATAAAATTCTAATTGTCTGATGCATCTAGACCCTTAATTCTTACTCATTTCTGTAGGGAGCTAAGAGTATTAAAAAAAAAAAAGTTTGGCACTTAAATACATTTTTAAATCTGGATGCCAGGCAGCAAGCACCTTTATAGGACCTGGGAAAGATATCAGACCATCTTTAAGACTTTTGGTGTCATCAAATGATGAAAAAATAAAATTTCCAGAATTATAACTGCCTCTTGTCATTAGTTTATCTAGGATTGGTCTAAAACACTAGGAATGCAACAGCACTGAAATTATAAAGGAAGGGAAAAAGAAAGCTCAAGCTGATGCTTCAAAATAAGGCGAGGACCTGGGAAGTATATTATGCTAACACGTGACACAGCATTATTCATACAAATGACAGAAAGAAGTGAGGCTGGAGAGAGCAATTCCCCAGTGTGCAATACTTTTTCTGTTAGTTCAAATTATACATGATATAGGTAACAGTTACTACTTCAGGAAAAGAGATGCCATGAGGCCAGACTCTCGTGAGCTGGTGTAGTACCAAGTCTTCCTCAGCTGATTAAAGAGATGATAAAAGCTTTCTTCCCAATCCCTAATGACTTTTTTTCAAAAATAATTTTTTTAAAAAACCTTAAATCATAGATTTACAGATCCTCTCTATTTAATCACTGTAAATGTCACTAAAATATCAGACAAGACACCTGTATGACGAGAGGGAATCAATTTCACCTCTTTCCCCAGAGTGTCTTTAGTTTTCAGTTTAAATTGCCAAACTGGTATCAACCCTCTCCTGGCCACATGATGTTATAATTAAACACTCTGTGATTCTCAAGCCCTCAGGATGCCAAACTGTCTCTCCTTTTCCTCCAGCATCTCAATGACAGAACTGGCAGAGAGCAGGACACACAGCTGATGCTGGGAGCCCTGCACAGGCACTAGGCATGTGCTTTTGCTGCCATGTGACCAGAGGGGTGTTTGGCTCCCCCCAAAATCACCTCTTCATCAGAACCCATTCACAAAGATAACAACTAGGACACAATCTGGCTCAGTGGTTAATAACTCCATTGTTATGCTGTGAATTTGGTAGTTTACATCTGAGTGGGAGCACGACTTGGGCACTGCAGTTATAATGATGCCAATCTGTAACATTCTCCTGATGCTGCTAGTAAATGGGAAAGTCTTGGGACAAAGTTTCATTACTACATGATAGAGTTATTCTTCTGCCATTAATATTGCACCCTTTCACAGTTATGGTTTACTGACAATAGCTTCAGAGTCGACATTTTGACTGATCCTTTGTCATGTTTTTATCTTCACAAGGTGCAAGCAGTCATGTAATACAGGTCTGGCAGCTACAGGTAATCATTCAGCAAATCATACTGCTAGCCAAGAACAAACAAGGAATATTATGCCAGTAAATCTCATCCATTACAAGAGAAAGCATGGATGTGTTATACTGCAGAGTTTCTGCAGTAAATTTGCAGCAGTGAAAGTGAGGAATTTGACCCCCACTGAGAGAGGCTCTTAAAAAAAAGAAGCGAAACATCCAAAATATCATCATGCCTTGTGCACACCAATATCATACAGATCCTTGAGCAGAAGTGCAAATTGGGAATATAACCTGGAAAGCCTGTGCAGTGAGACACGCCACAAACTGTTAATTGTTAAATGAGCAATTGCTGGACTCGTTAATTTCTAGAAGAGATGAAAGGAATCTCATCTTCTTTATCCACAATTTAACACGCAAAACAAACCTCTGAGCATTACAACACTAGGTGTAATCAACCCACCAGACAGCATTAAGTTAAAACAATAGCTCAGATATCACTAAGCCTCTTACAGGAGTTCAGTCAAATCCAGACTTATTTGGATTACATGGTAGTTTGGGAAATACTGTAGTGAGGATCATTTAACTTCCAAATTCAAAGAATATTAATTTTTTCTTCCCTTACAAGGAAAAAAAAAAGAAAGAATTACATCAGCCTTCTATAAAATTGCTCAACTGAACCAACTTGTAGCCAGTCTGGAAGCTTAGTGACTGCATCTCTGTTCCAAGCCGTGTTTGAATAATGGTTCTTGTCTGCTGTTCCTGAGGCTGAGGACACTCAAGAGGCAAGAGAAGCCACTTATTTCAGAAAAAGGTGCATCTCAATCTGTTCAGCAATAGCTCATGTTGGCCCTGATCTTGGGGTCTGGAAGGTAGAACCTAGATGATAAGGGAAAGCACTGCTGAGACTTGAAGAAGTCTTGTCATAGTCTTCTGTGCTTTCAAGCTGGTTTATTTGCTCACAAATTTTGAAAGCTGGTACAGGAAGTCCATCAAAAAGAGAGAGAATGGCAAGCTCACCCATCCCAGAGAGCTGGGAGCTCAACATCTGGCTCTAAGTCCTGGATGCTCCAGTGCTGGGCATGCACATGTGCAAAGCAGACCCAAAGCCTTCCACGAGCATTAGTAACAAACATCTCAGTTTCCATTTATGCCAACAGGGACTGCAGAGATTCAGCATGTCTGAAAGTAGGCATGTGTTAAAGACATGTCCATATATGGATTTAAATGTCTAAGTGTTTTAGAATGCTGTGCTGGAAATATTGGCCCTTTCTCCTTGTAACTGTTAGCACCCGATAACTCTTTAGATTGAAGTGAGAGATTTCCCTTTTACTTCATTCTTATGACAATGTGGCATTACTGGCTTCAAATGAACTACAACAGAGTAAATCCAAGTGTTAACAGTGAAAATTTAGGCCCTAAAATTATATTTAGTAACTAAACACTGCTGAAGTAAATAAACCAGAAGACTTGCCTAGGAGAACAACTTAACCAGCACTGTCTGTGCTTTTGCTGGGCTGCAAAGGCCAACTTATGGAAGCTGTGACAAAACTCAGCTTGAAGCTATTAATTTTCCAGTATGACATACTGTGATGTTGATCTAAAAGTTGCGAATTAGGAGATGGAAAGAATTCCTGACTTCCAGATTCTGTCACATATTTTCATGGTGGGGTGAAAAAGAAAAAAGTTTTGTTCTGCTCATCAGAGGACTGTTGTGTTTTCAGAGAGAGCTTTCCTGTTGTTCAGGATTGCAATCTTCCCTGTGCAGTGTCAGTCAGTCTTGCACTGTGACTCTGTACAAGAGGACTACACAGCTTGTACAGCTGCTAAGAACCACTACCAAATGACACTGAGGTTAAAAGCAAAACAGCACCATTGCAAACTTCACCTCAAGCTGAAAGTCAAATTCTTTTTGTTTTCTGGCTCATGTATCATCAGTAACAATACAAATCCTTTCAGGTCCAGTGCTGTGTAAATCCATTACTCATGTCTCCCATGTCATCTGGCCAACACCATTTCCTTTCTGGGGTTGTATATGTGTCACTGGGAGCATAATTTGAAGACAATAAGTTTATACAGGTGGCTTTGCAAGATAAATGCAGGTACCAGTAGTTCCAATAATGCAGAAACAAGGGAAACTTTCAGGATTTTTGGCTGGACCTGTAGAGCAAAGTAACAAGCTCCCAAAACCTGACTTTCACTATGTGCAGTGAGCAGATCTCCAGGGCAAGACCAGTTGATGTCATTTCTTTACAAAGAACTATACCTTGATCACTGGGAATGTCATGGCCTGAAGGAAAGGAAACAAGGAAGGCTTAGAGCAGCACAAAGGAAGTGTCAAAACACCCACATAATTTTGCCACTGTGTCTGCCAGGGATGTGCTAAGGTCTTTCATCCAGCTCATAGAGCTGTGCATGTTGCAAGGGTTTCACATCAATGCAATTAAACCAGGACAACTGTGCTGGTCAGGCGGTGGATGCAACATTTTTTAGTAAGAAAGGTAAAACTGCTTGACGGATTTTTGCTAGTCTTTCCCAAGGCAGGATGAGCACAGCTGCTCTGGTAGAGGTGCATCTGTGCAAGGGCCTTTGGTCAGAAGAGCTGCGATGGACACAGGAGCTCAGCAGTGACAACCACATGGCATTGAGGCTCTAAATAGTCCAGGAAGTGACTGAAAACCTCACATCAAAAAATTCACATCTCTCCCCACTGGCTTTCTAAGTGATGAACCATCACCTCCAAGACCAGTTTATCCTCAGGCCCTGCTAAGTGTGAATGCTGGCATGACAAGTGCATGTGAACAGCTCAGAGCTGCTCCCAATGAAGTCAGTGACAAAGTTCCCAGTGATCTTGATGGAAACAGAAGCTGGCACAAAATGCTGCAAGTCATTGTATGATCTCACTGTTAGAGTACTCTGAACAAATCAATATTTAGGTTGAATTTCATTTTGAAAATTGAATCAAGGATTCAATTACTCTGTCTTGCAGGAATTGTCCTTGCCTTACAAGATACCAGAAGAAGAAGAAGAAATAACTCAAATGTGTCTCATAATCATTTGCATGCATTCTAGGATCACAACCACTAAAATTCCTTAACCACACATTTAACATTATTGCAGGACATTAGTATGAAGACTGATTAATTGTGCATTTCATATTATATCATAGTGATTTATTTTAAGTGTCTCTTAAACTTCAAACTCACTGTGATTACAGTGCTCAGATTTGGGGAAGTTATGATAAAATACTCCCTGCTCTCCCCCAGCCCCCACTGGGAGGAAGACCTGTCTGGGATTCTATAAACTCAAATGTTACTCTGGGTGTTTACTTCAGCAATTTGGCCCAAAGCATATAGTAAAGCTCAGGATGGGAAAAAGGAACAGCATGTTCCAGCCTGGAAAGCAGGTCTGAAGGACACTGAACCACTCCTTACTTGTACTTAGATTAAAACAGCTGATATTGGGAGTGTCCTGAGCACTTTTACTCACTCTACCCCTGCTAGAAAATCATATGATGTGCTGGGAAGGAATGTGAATGTTAAATCACAGTACAAGCAACATTTTTAGAAAGAGATCAGTTTTAGTAAGTTGGACACAGGGCTGCTGAAAGACATTAACTCGGTCATGGAGGTGCTACCCCAGAACTGCACCCCAGCTCCCCTTTGTAAGGTGTTTACCTGCTCTCATTCCTCATGTTCCAAAGGGCAATGAGATTTACTGAGTTTAATGGTAAAGAGGATTTAATCACTGACCAGGTTCTTCCCTTAGTTATCTTGCAACTCTGATCTCAGTATCAGTCTTGACTGCAAACATGAACATTTGTCTTACTGTTCAATTACCAAACCTCGGGAAACCAAAATATTTTCCCTAACATTAGAAGAATCAGAGATATAATATTAAAAATAACCAGGACCATATTTACTGCTATCTGATTTAGAGCTAGCTCTACCCACCTGCTTCCTTCCTGCTCCTAGCTTCAATAAAACACTTCATTCATCTTTGTTTCCTCGAGGTCCCCATACATCATAGGTTACATTCCAGCCCTTGTTTCCTTGGTTTGATTTTTATGATTACTTATCAGCTATATTTTCAGATGATTTAGTGAACTTCATTCTTCTATCTTTTTAGAAATTGATGAGAGCTAAAACGACTTTTGCTATTAAAAGCACAGCCAAAAAAAAAAAAACCCAAAACATTTTACTTTGGAGAGAATCCATTTGGATGCAGTCAGTCCCTTCTAGAAGCCCTAAACAGCTTGATCCAGGAGACCTGCTAAAAAGAAACGTAATTTCTACTTATAGCAAGCTGAAGAAACTTTTCCCTTGGAGATTACATTACTTTGATTGGATGTTATGTTTTCCATCCTGATCTCTCTAGTAAAATGAAACTGTAGGAGAAACATATTGCTCACTGAAAAGCTGCATCCAGAACTACTGCAAAACAGGGAGAAAAGTACCAAAGGAAATAGAAATCACTGGAGCAAAATTCTTTTCTGATTCAACCCTACATGACCAGACTCAGTTGGAAAGAGCTGACTTCAGTACAGGAAAGACAAATTCCATAACCTTTTACTTTGAATATTAACTGTTAAAACTCAAAAGACAAAATAACTCCTGCATGAAATCAAGAACAAATAACCAGATGAAATCCACAACTAACATTACAAAACATTTATTTTTGTTTATACCACGTGCATATAAATAGAACACAGTGCAAACACCACTCTGAGGCAATGAGAAGGTTGCACAAAATAGCATTCAAAAATCAGGAAATTCCAGAATTAAGGTTGCCCAGGCAACCTTAATTTTACCCCCCGTGCATATGCATTTTTACAACACAGCCCTTCAATGCACCATAGCATTCCATTTCTCAAATAGTACAACATACAGAAGAAAGCTCCTAACAGCAAATGCCAATTTGTCATGTTGTACATGTTGGTGGCTTTTCCTAGAGGGAGGGAGCAAATTTGGTTGCAGTATTTCTTATTGCAACACTGAATTAATTTCACTCAAAATTTAGCACAAAAAAAAATGTACCTTGGAACACAGAAGAGGATTTTTATCCTGGAATAAACTTTGATTCAAACATATTTTAAATAAATATACCTGTGTGGGCAAAGTAGTCTTTTTTTACAGGTAAATTATTGTTCTTCTGTGCTAAACAGATACCATGTTTGCCCAGTAGTCAAAAAAAGAATGGCATATTGCCCAGAAGAGACTAGATGAATTAGTTGGGATAAATCCAGAACTTATGAAGGACTGTTCCAAGGAATAAACCAGCCCCTGTGAAACAACAGAAATCTCCTTTTCTGAAGATGAATGGCTTTAAAGGGAGAGTAGGTTTAGATTAGATATTAGGAAGAAATTCTTCACTGTCAGAGTGGTAAGGCATGGAAACAGATTGCCCAGGGAAGTTGTGGATGCACCATCCCTGAAAGCGTTCAAGGCAGGAATGGATGAGGCTTTGAGCAACCTGGGATAGGGGAAGGTGTCCCTGTCCATGGCAGGGGGCTGGAATGAGATGGTCTTTAAGCTCCCTTCCAATCCAAACCATTCTATGATTCTATGACATGGAAACCATAGAGCTGTAGAGAGAATAAATACAACTACAGGAATGAAATTAATAACGTCACAGCAGTTGATAAAATTAAGGAACCCTCACTAATAATGAACCAAATAAAAATACACATTTCCTTCTCTCCAACAGAAGCTGATGAATAAAGAAATGCAACTGAAAACACCTAAGACTGACTATAAGGGTGCATTTTTGTTCCACAAGACCTACTTCATTCCTGTTTTAACAAGGATCTCGGGCATTTCTGAAACACCAATAGGAAAAACATCAATTACTTGTGTTTCCCTTATTAGCACTCCACCATGCAGCACACTAAATCACTCAGGATCAGGACAACTTTCCTAAGAAGGTAAATGGTTATTCATGGGAGCAGATAAGCCAAGGAGAAATGCTGTGTGTGGCTGCTATTCCCCATGATAACAGGCACTGTAACTCCCCAATACACAAAAGTCTGTCCCTTCTCCTTCTGCCATTCAACAGCAACGGCAGATAGCACTCCAGCTGAAATCAATTTTAAAATTCCTTCAATCCCATCAGAATTGATCCAAAATTAGTCCAGCACAGAACAGAATAGTGTGCTTGGGAGCACTGAACCTGGACCAAAGAGGCTTGGCTGCACTCCGCATCCTTGCCTGCCACTCCAAGCAAGCTGCGTCCCTTCTGCACAGATCTCTTTCTTTGCCTGCCAGCTTTCCCTTATCTTCCTATTTACATTACAAGCTCTTTGGGGCAAGCTTCCTCTCCAGGTTCCTGCTTGTACAGTGCACAGCATACTTAAGCTCAGTCAAATAATAATGAAAATATATTACATAAATAATAATGAAAACCATAGCAATGAGGAAAGAAACCTAAGACCTTGATTTGTGCAAAATAATCAGCTCAGATAGGCACAGCTTGTGACAGATTCTTTCCTACTCCTATTTACTTGGTGGCAAAGCTCCCATTAGCCTTAGTAAGAGCAGGATCAGACGCAGGCTGTGTGTGCTGAAAACTTTCAGAAGGCCAAAAGTTGTCTAGCTTGAGTGACATACTGCATTAAAGTTTCTATGGAAATTTGAAATTCCTACAGAGTGTGGGATGCAGTCAGTCCTGAACCACAAGATATATCCACTTCCAAGCATGGAGGCTCCTCAGGGAAAGAGGCACCTCAGAAGCACTGGATCTTTTATGAGAAACTTCAGTCATCCAGCCAATAATACTTACAACAAAAATAATATTTTCCATTCTCACATATTGCTAAGTTGTAAACTGTTCCTTAGATACCTGCACATGGAGTTTATGAGAAACACATGTAAAATCCTGACAAGCAAACCCTGTTTATACCTTTATACAAAATAACTACTGAAAGGACCAATTTTCAAAAGATGCCTTTGGGGACCTGTCAATTATGCAGTGTGCCAAAGTCATCATCAAGCAATGCACTTCAGATGCTGCTCTGCCTTCCCTGAGATGCCAGCACCTGTAACATCCCTTGCTTTCTTCCAGTGCAGGTAGCACTCTGAGGGCTTCCTTCAAATGTCACTAAGATTCAATAAGAGCCTGTTGAGCTTTCCCAGGAAAACAGGGAAATTCTCAGGTTTAGAGAATTCCTTGTAGGATCCACTGTCTGGTTTAAATCACCCCTGGGTGAACACCACGTCTTTGTGATATTCACTGGCACATGACAAAGACTTTCCTACTCAGAAGATGCAAGACCTGATAAACAGCTCCACATTCACAAATCAGCCAGAGAACTCTGTCACATCCTTCTTGGGCTACATCTCTGTTTTCAATTATAACACCAAAATAAGGAAAAGTCAGTACAAAAAGGACTTTCTGTTGCTAAAGCTTGTAATTTCCAAACACAATACAAATTAATCTGATTGAACTGGTTAAAAAGTTGGTGAGAGAGGGGGTTGTGTTGTTTTAGTTTGGTTTTTAACCCATGTGCTTCAGCACAACACTATATGGACAGACCTCAGGCACAGCAACTTCGACTGTGTATTAATGACATTACTCCATCCCTCTCTCACCACTTAGGAAGTGCATGGGAAAAAGTTACCTGTTTTCAATTATTTTCTCCTACTGTATCTTTTCTGTATTACCTCATGACCTCCTTCAGTTAACTTGACCTTTGTACCTCCCAACATAGCAAAGATGTGCATTCAAAATGGGGCTTGTACTTCTTGTAGTGATGCCTCAATGTGACTAAGCTGGTTTGTATCAATTCTAGGATGAGAAAAAGCTTCTTTTCCCTACTTAGATACACATATCCATTGAAAGCACACTCCTTTCAGCTTTGTGCTGTTGTGGGATTTTAATCCCCAGAGCAGTAAATGTGGCTCTAATATATCACTCACTACTTTACTGATAAAAGTGGGTTCACTGTAGATGAGCAATGCTGAAACAGAACAAAATGTGAAGCTGAAGAGCCTGGGTTTACTCAGCAAGAAATCTCCATTTTCTAAATTCATCAAAATGTGTCTCTACACCTAAAATTAGACCAAAATACTGGAATTTCACTTCCAGTCTTCATCTCTTGCTTTTAGCTACCAACTTCCAAGCACCAAGAAAGTGCTGTGAAACTTATTCTCTGGGCAACACAATCTCTCTAAAATTATGATTAGAAAAGTGGCTTTGTTTTATGTCATTTTATGATCTTATACATTGCCATTTAGACCTCTACATCATCTGGTATCACCATCTAGTACACACACAAGTACACTGGCCTGGCATTCCCTGCATTTTTAGAGAAATTCAATTTCTCAGCCCATTTTACAAGTTGTTTGTTTGCTTAATTATTAGTTTGCAGGTAGGAAATATCCTGAGAAAACAACTGTGCTCTACAAGAACTGACAGATGTGCAAATAGAAGTGTCTCTTTTGTTGCATACAAATAATATTTTTAGCATGAAACCAGCAGTGCAGTGTCCCTACTGAATTTTTGATACAATTAGAAGAACTGTGTTGTCTTGGACCTTCGGTAAATTCTCTTTGAAGATTTCTGAGGCCCTTTGTAAGATGAATCTGTTTAAATCAGCAGTTATAAACATAAAAACCTAATGAGGATGCTGAACAAACCGTACTTTGACTAATTCCAAATTATAAAATTGAAGCTGGGAGCTGACAAACAGGGCTATTAAGTTTATCACACACATAGAAAAACAACAAACTGTGTACCCCTCTTGCCTTGCTTTTCGAATTACGCACCAGTGCAATGGCAAAGGAGAAATCCAGCACTGCCTAAGAGAAAAATCTGGAACTCCAACCTGGAGAATTTCAGCCCTTTCAAAAATTTTTTAAGAGATCTTAATTCATGAGCTGTTTAGACATGTAGGTAATCTTCACCTGTTAAAAAAATCACCCTCTGAAACTGTCAGTGTTAGAAAGGATGCCCAGGATTCAGAGAAACTCACTACATGACAACAAATAAAAATAAAGAAAAGTCAGGTGAGTCCTGTGGAGATTGAGGGATCACAATAATCAATTATCCCAGATAACTGAGGGAAGGATGAAAACAATGGCTTTAAATGGAATTTCAGAACCTCAGAGATACCCTCCAAACGCAGGAGAAAATTGGATCCATTTCTGTTCTTTCAGCCACTGTCAAATCCTACCATCGCATCCAACTCTCCATACTTTGGTGCCATCTGTAAAACAGAGATGCTAATAATCCCCCACATCTCACAGCTGTTCTGTGAATCAACTCACCAGGGCTCCGTGGTGTTTCCATCACAGGACACGCACAGCATCACCTCTTTTCTTTGTCAGCTTATTAATTACTGCAGTATTCCCAGATCTTGCAATTGAGTATTTTTGAATTGCTGAAATAAATAAACAATTGAGAGCCAATAACCTTTCCCTGACTACAAATCAACCATCTGTCACATTCCTGGGTATGACAAAACTTTTAATCAATATATAATTTTCACCCTGCTTTAATGAGTGTTCCTGTATCTGTATCTACTGCTGATTGCAGTTCTGGCTCCTATTGGGCTGGTATTAAACACTTCTGCAATAGGAGGCAATGCCAGGCCAAAGCCTTCCTCTTTCAGCTGTACCTGATAAACCTGCACATATAAAGTGCATGTTTATATTACATATTCCACTCAGTTTCCTAAATGGGAGACAGCAACAATTTAATAACCAGAGCAGATCCTAAAAATTGAAAAAGCAGCCCTGGTAATTTTTGCAGAAATATTTCAGGGAATAACCAAGGAAGTTTTCATTGAGTTCATTTCAGACTAAATGAACTTCTCTCATGCTGTCTGGGCTGTATCTCCGTCTGTCAGGATCTGAGGACCGCATTTAAAAATACTTAAATAGGAAACATCCAAGGAATAGTTAACTGTTGAGAGAGGGGGATTTGTGATGGTTCTCTTCCTTCTGGGTCAGGAACAACAAGAGCTGGGAAGAAAAAGACTATTGCCTAATGTAGCATTTTAGTATTTAAAAACCTGGTTTTCTTCCAAAAGAAAAATGGGGCCCTAGTGGCTTGGCAGCCTGCTCCTGAGCCACAGATCCTGTGATGCCAGGATCCTCGGCCCCACAGCGGTTTGCATGCCCTGGCACCACATCCCTCCCAAGAGGGCACTGCCAACCTCACGGTGGCTGGCAGAGCCGGCAGGCTGCACAACTGGGACCCTGGGAAAGGGCCAGATTCTCTCACAATTTCAGCAATGGCAAACCGTGTAAGCAAAATAAGCAGTTCCTTTCAAAGCAGGAAATGCAGTGAAATAAATTTGTCTTATCAGCTTTAATGTAAATCTTGCAGCTCAGGATGGTGTGGGGTAAAGTGAGATCTCATGATCTCAATTAAGATGAGGTTTGGGACCACATGTGGTCTCCTTGCAGCTTGTGCAAGAGTAGCCTTTGCAGTCCAGTTTGGGTCACACTCTGCTTCAAAGAAAGCATGACTGGAGATTAAAGAATTTGCAAAAAAACAGAACTGGGTTTTATTGGTAAGAAGAAAAAACAAAAACAAGAACCAAAAAAACCCCAACCAAACCCAAGAGAAACAATCCACAAAAAAACATTAAAAGGCCATAGTCAACAAAGAACAACCACCAAATAAATATCATTTCCATATTTCCATATCATCACTTTGTAGGAATGTGATTTAAAATTTAAATCCTAGCTTCCCTTCCATAGCCTCCCAGTCCAGCACAGAGCAGCAGAGAGGGAAAGCATTGCAGAGCAAGAACAGACTTTTTCAGCCCTGGCACTCTGGAGGATGAGCAACACTGCAGATCTGATGAGAGGGACAGACCAGCAGCCCCTTGTTTCATACATGGAGAATGGCCTCTTGTAACATTCTGCTTTATTTTTTGGTCCTCAATTCATTTAAAAAGCACTGTGTGACTCAGTATGAAGACAAAATTAGAGACAGGAGCAATTAGTCAGCCCAAGTAAACTGTCATAGGCTGTTTTGTAGGGGCACAACTGTGAATGAAGTGCAGTGGATGGAATGGGATGAAGGGCAGAGTAGATGTAGGAGCACAAAACACGAAGAGTTCAAACATTTCAGCTGCCTTCCCAACAGCAGCCACGCTGTTTGGGAGGATCCAGGTCTGGAGGGCAGTCCAGCACCAACTGAGGCTGGTGTGGATCCTGGATGGAGCAGGACCACACTGAGCTTTCCCTTTCCTGGCAAAAGCAGCAGAGCTGAGGGGCTGTGGCTCACAGCACCCAACCCATGCCATGTGTGACTGAGCTCAGGCCACATGCACCAGGACCAGGCAGCAACAGGGAGGCCACATAAAACCCCCCACTTCACACACAGATACACAAAGCCCAGATGGCACTGGGGAGAGGCAGAGGGAAGCCTCTCTGTGTGTGCACACTTTATAATTTGGGGAAAACTTGCAGATAGCAGGGCACAGAGCTTTGCTACGTCAGCAGACAGATGTGAATTTAAGCAAACCTCAATATTGCTGCTACGCTACTGCTTTTAATGTCTGCTAGAAAAGAAAAGAAAGAAAGGATCAGGGACTAGAGAAAAAGGGAAATTTTGGTGGTTGGGGCAGACCTGCTTTTTCAGTAAATCACTGAATCTCTATTTCTCTCTGCTGCAGAATCACCTAAGCTTACCAAAGGCTGTGGTAAAGCTCTCATTGACTTTACTGAAAGGAGAATTACTGAAAATAGCTAACTAGAGGTGTCAGGAACCTGAATTCTAACTGGCATTTCAAAAACCTACAAAGGTATTGCTTCTTGCTTCTTTAAAGTGTGAAAACTTCTTACACCATTGACAATTTGTGAATTCACCCCAAGAAGAGCAAAGTGGGGGGAAAAAAAAAGGGTCTGAGACACATCACTGCCAGAGCAGTGCAGCAGAGATTTATCATTCCAAGTTCCTAATTACACTGTTTAGGGAAAATGTATATTTCCTTCTCAGATTTTCTCTGCTCTAGGCTGCATGTCTGAGACATTAAGTGAACTGCTCTATCACAGCACCTGATCACCAAAATAAACAATAAAATCAACCATGGACAGCAAGTCACAGAAAAATTGACCTTTTGTTGCTGCCACAGCCTTATTTGGTGTGGAAGTTCCAACAAGCCATTTTTAATGAATCAGAACAGAAGTATTTCTGTCTCTTGGCTTGTTCAGAACAGACAAAACTACTTCGTTGTTTGTGCTGCATAAGTACCACCACAGACTGTTCTTCGTAGGTCCAGCCCCCACCACGGGTGTAAGGATGCTCCAGGTAAACACCAGAGACTCTGAAAGCTACAGCCAACACCTTGGATACAGTCTTGAGCAAGTGCTAAAAAGAGCTGCGTTATTGCTCTTTTCCAAAATGCAGTCTCAATTCACATCCAAGTCCAAAATGTACTTATATGTCTAATATTAGGAGCTGCATTTGGAACTTTTAGCATAAGCATCCCCTAAAGCTCTCCTATCAAAACTCATTTTCACAATGATGGAGAAGACAAGACCTTTTTGTGTTGCTTGCAAATTGCACATTTAATTCATGTAACAACTGAGCTGCTTAGGGTACCCAATAGGGCTGGTGGGGACTTTTGCTTGCTTGTGTGTAGTTCTGTTTAATGAACTAGTGATACTTGGAATATTAGTTTCTAAAGGCTCAGCAATACTGTGATTTTTTTTCAGCATCAGTACATTTCAGCAGCTTAGTGAATGAGGCAACAAGGTTTCATATTTTACTTAAAGGGGTTCAGATGTTAACAACTCCAGCTGGTCTAAAGGATAAAAGATAGCTAACCATAAATTACATACTCCAGGTAAAGCACATGTTAGCTTTCAGAAAACTAAGCACAAAATACTTTACCCAAGGCACAATATATGCTGATGCTGGATTGAACCAAAGGCACCAGAAGATATTGAACACATTTTCATATTAGGTTTTAAACAAAAGAGCTTGATAAATACAGAGGTGAAAAGGAAGAAAAACCATCTCAGGCTTATTTTCCCAATACCGATATTTCTTTGTGAAGTACCAAAACTATACAAATAATGAAAAGAAGCAGGTATTGCAGTCATTCAATTTCTGGTTTCTCTGTGGGAAAAGCAATTAAGAAATCCATTCACTAAAAAATGGAGCAAATGTCAAGATTTTCTAAGCAATCATGAAGGTTATATTTTTTCCTTTTTAGGGCATCTATCCTGGACCAAGACAATGAGTTTCTGTTTTAGATGACTATCAGAAAAGCAGTATTATTTTATATCTGTACACAGAGCATCTTAGTTGTTGGGATACCAAGAGATCTGTAAGGGGAAAAAAAACCCCAAACATCTGGCAGCAATTCTCCAGAATGAAGTTAAGTGTTTCAAAAGACAGCTCATAGCAATACATGGTGCCATCCTGCCAACCCGGTATATGCAAGACCTGCACTAAGGCCAAGGTGTTCCAATGTGTCCATGTAAGTCGTGCCCAGAGTAGACCTGGCTGTATCTATTGCCAGCTCTTCTAAGCAATCCCAAAGGAATCACCCCAGCCTGAAGGATACACATTTTCTGGTGCTTTAAGTCACAACCAGGTCAATGTTCTCTCTATGGTTTTGGTCATGGCCATGTGACAAGTCAAAACCAGGCACAGAGCAAATAAACCCAGTTTTCCTAGATTCATTTATTTTTCTAAAGAGCTGGACAATAAATTAGACAAGAGTGTGACCATGATGTAGGAAGAAAAGAAAAAAAAAGACATTTGCCAAGAAGTCTCTAGAAACTGATTTTCCACTAAGGAAGTAGTAAGTATTTGGAATCACCTGCAAAATTTTTAAAACAAATCCACTGGAACATCCAAGTGTCACAGGGATTACATTTTTCAAAGGAAATACAGTAAGTGGGGGAGGAAATTACATAATGCATGAATTTTTTCCTTTTAATTCTTCACATTTTACTTCAACTCATATATATAGGAAAATATCCTTTTCCTGTTAGACATCCTAAATCACATTCAGTGGACAGGTTATGGGCATGCAGACCTACTGTGAAGGCACAGAGAAGGAAACTCCCTGACCTTTATTTCACTACTTAGCTTGCTTAAGGCAACAGCTTCTGACACAAACAGTCACATATATGGTCTCAAAACATAAATACTAACAAAAAAAAAAAAAACCCAACAAAACCAAACACTACAAAAGGCACATGGACTAGCCCCAGTTCCTAAACTCCTTTTCAAGAACCACCAGCAGAGGCCAGAAAATTTAAGAAGCTGGTAATAACTATTCAAAATCTTGGCTTAAAACCTAGTTTCCAGGTTTTTCCCTAATTGCTTCATTTTCATGTGGTGTAGCACATCTTCCCATGTGAGCAGCCGTGTGCAACAACCTCTCAGGGGGCCCAGGCTCGAGTGGCCTCCTGCATCAGGATCAAACTGCTCTAAGACGTTACCCAAGGGAGGGTTTTGACAGCTGCTGGAGGGAAGACAACAATTCACACATGAAAACAATTTCAATAAAATTGTGATAACCCATTGCAGGTGAGCACTGCTCATATTGCCACAAGTGAGAGTTGGGACTCTATCCCCAGAATGCTGGAGCTTGTGCTTGTCCCTGCCTTGTACCTCACCCTCTTCCTCTGAATCACTTAGCTGAGATGATTTTTTAAATCATCTCTAATCAGTAGAGAAATTCCACATTTACGCCAATAGGAAAATTAGCTCCCTTTACTGTTAAATACCCCTTATTTCTGCTCAAGCTTTGCACTCTATGACAAAGTAAAATAAATAAAAAACAGCTTTATCTCAGCTAAACTGCTATGAGACATGACAGCAAATCTGTCAGTCTCATAACCCAACACCACATGTATCTGTCTTTTCTTGCCATAAATTTCTGCTTGAGCAGCAGGACTATGACAGCTGTACCATGCACTGGCATATTCACAACCCTAAACCTCTCCAGAGTAGCTTGATGAAGGGATGAAAGCTTCATACCCCTTAGTGAAACAAAGCCAGCCTGGGAGATAAATCCCCAAGAGCCTTGGTGGCTAACAGCCCTCTGCACAGTTTGGTGGATAAATACTGCACGAGAGCAGGTGGAAGCAGAGCTTGCAAACTGCAGCCTCTGCTGTCCTTCTGGAACAGTGATACTTTTTGACTTCCAAATAGCATGAAAATTGACTGCAGCTACAATGCAAATTGCTGCTTTCCCACATATACACTGTATATTCACACTGTATTCTGCAATATTTGTCAACAGAAACGGGGAATTTTCTTTTATTCTGAGACTTATCTTTGAAGCAAATGGGAGGGAGAGGGTATTTGCAATCTTGAAGGAATTACTTACCCTAAAGGTCTGCTGATTTCCAAGCATGCTACACAAGACAGCTGCCCTGGGACCACTTTGACCCACCCACTCCCCAAAACAATTTTTTTTAGAATTAAAAAAATTTGGGGGAAACTATGTTGTGGTAGTGAGAAACTTGCCTTTCCTACTTCTCATATACTCTCCTCACACACTGGAATCACACAGCAGTAGTTGATGCAAATATCTTAAGGTCTTTTGCAGTGTTTGAATCAATTCCATATACACTGGGGGCAGATGTCCCTGAAGCCCCCTTCCTTCCATACTATTAGATCTCTGGTCTTGGCCCATGTTATTCAGAGTATCAATTGACTTTTCCTGCTTTAATTGCTAACCCAGGATCTCTAAATTGCCCTTGTCTTTTAAAATATTTATTCTTACTAACAATGTAACCAAGGGCTTGTAAATTTAATAACAGGCTGAGCTGGCCCTACTGTAAATGCCTATATTAGAGACAGGAATATCAAATAGGACAAACAGGTGGCATCTATATATTTGAGATATGTGGTTCATGGGTAAAAATAAATCACGCTTATGGATAACTTTCCTCGAAGGAATCATGTCTGTACAGTGAAACATTGCTACTGATGGTTAACATCAGCTTCAGATACTCGTAGATAAAGTGTAAAGTCAAGTGAACCCATCATGTAAGGTATAACTCAGCCAGCACATCCCCAAGGGAACCACAGACAGCTGCACTGGTTGTGTCATCATGAGTTGACTCAGGAGACAAAAGAACAAGATGGGCACAGATCTCTCTGCACTCTACTTTCAGGAGTGTCCCCACAAGCTGCCTGGCGAAAGTCCTGCAAGAAGCTCACCAACATCCCACTGTGTGCCCCTCCTGCCCTCAAACACACACCTCTGTCACAGTGAAACCACTCCAAAATACCAGGCATACCCATGCAATCCAAGGACCTCATCTACTCCTGGCACCAAATCTGCAGATTCACTGAAATATCACATGGCACTGTTCTACTGGTTGGTCTTCCATAAAACAAGGACATTCTAATCTCCAGGTAAAATTCCTCCTAGCCAGAAGCATGAGAGGTGCTTCAGAGAAACATAGACATAATCCTGGCCCTGCCAGCACTCAGAAACAAAAATAAGACAAATCTGTATTAAAGTGAATCATTATTCAGTGAGTGGAGACATTAACATGCAGACAAGACAGAAAGAGAGGGAAGAGGCCACTCCATCAGAGAACCCATCAATCACCATGGCACGGACACAGCTGACAGCTCCATTAACTCTGGCACATGCAGGTCACGGGCTTGCCTGCTTGCTTGTTTGTTAATATGTTATTGGACCTCACTTTGAACAAAAGAATTAAAACATGGTATTTTACTGGGGATGCAAACAATGGTTTTGTAGGAGGTACTTAAGTAAATAGTTATAGAAGCAGGGCTGAACAAGTTTTCAGCAAAACTTTCTTTTCACTATGAAATATGTCTTTCACTCAGAAAAATAACCAAAGTGCCCCATGCTCTTAAAGATAATGCAATGTTTTTCTTGGAAAATGTACAGTACTTACTAGCTAATAATTTCTATTCTAATATTCTAGGTAGTTTTCAAACAAAATTTTCCAGTTACTAGTGTTTCTGTCCAAACAGGTCAAATTATATGATTTTCTGGTTTTTTCTTTTTCCTAAGAAAAACAGAAGAGATTTCTCCTCAAATCATCAACATACATGGACATTTTTATTGTTACCACCAAAATTTCAGGACGAGATTATGTGGAGACCATTGCACTGAGAGGCAGAGGTGGCATGGAAAAAGCATGAGAAATGGTAAGTGAAACAGCCTGCATACCATGAAATTGGACTGAAATTCTACAAATAAAAGACAGTTGTTGCAGAAGAGTAGTATTTAAGGCTGAAGGTAGCCAATTCCAGCTCAAGCCATGAGCTCACAGGGTCCTAGCCTCCAGGCAGGTATATGATTTGAAGGAGACAAGAGAGTGCTATAAATGCCAAGTGTTCACAGAAAACACTACCAAATCATAGCAAAAGCATCTGGGATGCAGCTTTTCCTGTGTTTTTGTGTCAATCAAGCTCATTTCCAGATGTGCAGATAAACCATTCATGCAAAGAGGTTTCTAAAATGCTGGAGACAGCCCGTAGACTGCATGTAGACTTGTTTCTGCACATAGCACTGCAAACAGGAGACCGGAGGGCACATGCTCATAACACAGGAGAAACTGTAGATTTGCCAGATGCAACCACCTGAGGTCAGACTGTTTTGGGACAGCTCAGCCCCACTGCTATGCAAGTACTGCTGTAGGATTTTGTACCCCAGCCCCTTAAGAGATTGCACAGCACAGGAGCTGACCCTCTGGGTTGGACTCATGGCTGTTGCCTCATGCTAGAGCCCTGTGGGAGTGTGTGCATGAGGAAGTGTGCTTCCAGTATGAATCAATTCATTTCTCCCATATGAATAATGCCTATTGACAGAACCACAGAATAAGCTCAGATGGGACAGACCCATAAGGATCATCAAGGCCATCCCCCAGCCCTGCACAGCACCATCCCCAAGAGTCACACCAACTGAGAGTATTGTCCAAACACTTCATACAGCTTCCCCTCGAGGCCCCAAAATGACTGGGTTTAAAAGACTAAAACAAGCTAATGGGCTGAGATTAAAGATGCTGTGTTTGTTCTTTGAAGGACAAGCATACAATGCTTTCAATGACCCAGAAAAACATTCTGCAACATCTAGGCCTGTTTATTATGAGTAAATGTCACAGGAGGTGAAAAAAGGAGAGGTCAAGCCTTCGCCTCAGACAGCTGGAGGAAACACAGCGTTGCGGTGTGAATGCATTTGGAAATAATCGCCAACAAGCGAAAGTCTTTTCTTTCTGGTTGTCCTGAGCCTGAGGGCTACAGGGCATGAAGCTGTCACAAGTCATCATCAACACACCTGCAACATGCACCAGATGGGAATACTGAAGTCACCCACATGGGCCTTGGTGTTTGGGGAGCACCCATCCAATGGCCCAGCCATCTCTCTTCACTGCCATGCACCACACACCTCACTGCGCCAGGGTTCCCTCTGTTTGTTTATATGGATGCTCAACTCTCCTGAACGAGTCTACACACAAAACCAGGAGTCTCCTATTGTTGCCTCCACCAGAAACTGGAAGAGAACAAGTCACATGACAGCAAAACCACAAAGCACTGGTGAGGAGCTAGACCACAGCATCCAGTGCGTGTGCTATGGGAACAAGGGGATTGTATTTCCTGGGGAGGGAAGACAGGGTGAGAAAATTATTTTTCATAGCTGAAGGTATCTGAAATATCTAAAGCCAAGTAATAGAGTGGTGGCTTGTTGTGCAGACAGGTCATAGCATGTGGCCATGACCTGCATAGCCACTGCCAAAAGATTCCCCAAGAAAAAAGAAAGCATCCACACTTTCAGCAGGCCTAACTCTATTCTCAAATGCACTGATGTTAAACCAAAGTAATTGAGTCTGAGCCCAGCAAAAATCAATGGGATCACTGTCAAGCCCAATGTCAAACACACACAGGCTTACAAACTTGCCCAAGAGATTTTCATACTATCCTCTGTGAACTAAAATCTCAAATGTTTTCATTCAGTTTCTATGGAAAGTCTTGCTGTATCTGCCCTTTATCAGCATGCTTAGAATGCTGTGAAAACCCGCAGAGTATCTCTTGTGTCAAGATTGCATGTGTGTCACTCGTACATAAATATATCTGAAAACTACTGATATTATACAGAAAATACTGCCTGGGTAGTAGCTTCCTTACAGCCCAAGACAGCAAGCACCTGGGAAAGCAAGTTTAGAAGAACCTTAAAGTTGCTCTAAATTGCCTATAGGGAAAACTTAGCCATTACCAGGTGCTTAGGCAGAGACATAAGTCTACAATAGACAGCATCAGGCAGCAAACTGGACATCAGAGACTAAAACTGTGAAACACCAGCTGCATTTCTCTCCCTTAACCTATTCCATGATTTCCTACAAACGAGACTATTGCACAGGACAAAAGTCAGGGCAGCTGAGCTCTCACAGAGCAGTGTTACTTGGCTTGTTGTCCCAGTCAGGGTTCAGCTGCAGCAGAGCTGAGTTCTGCCCCTCCAATCTGACACTATATCTGCATGCAGTCGCTCCCTAACCCGGTTGTGTCAAAATTTTCCAGGTTGGCTTTCTATTTAAAAGCATGGAGGGTTTTCTTTAACCCAGATCATTTTGACTGATTTAGGTTAGAGAAGGACTACATTTTCAGCTATGCTTGCAGACACCAACCCCCAGAAGTGGGGACAGTGCCCAGGCACTTTAAGCCTGGCTTGGGTTCAAAGCCTTTGAACCCAGCTCAGCTGCAAGCCAAGTAGCACATCTGGCCACAGCTGTAGATGCTGTAGTTCAGGGGAAAAAATGGCAAATGAGGCTACATTCAGTGTCCCAGATAAACTATGGAGTGTAAAAAGTTAGGATATGATTCACAGAAACTCAGAAACTCAGCTTCAGATTCCATTATCACAATTTAACCTCCCCCTCCTTTGCCCCCCCCCCCCCCCCCCCCCCCCAAATTCTGGTACTAATGGTCTTCATCTTTCAACTAAACTCTTCATTTTTGGATAAACTTGTTAATACTACAGAGCCACACACCAAGACAAGCATCCCACAGTAATTCAATCACCTCTCAGACTAGAGCTATGTGGGTATTTATTTCAGCCACCCAACTCCAGAAATGTGAATTTTAAAATGGAAGCACACTAGAAGAGCTGAGAAGTTTCTCTCCCACAAGAAAAACCCTGTGTGTTACCCGTATGGTAACAAGGCAGTTCAGGTCTTTCTCTTCCTCTAGGCTGGCTGCGGTTACACACACCAGAGTCCTTGTCTGGCTTCCTGGGCATGGGCAGAATGCATAAAGGAATTATATGCAAACATAATCTGCAACCCAGAGTGGGAGACAAACAGTTTTGCACCCTTCTTTTGTTCGCCCACAAGAGGCACCAGATTTGTGACCATGATCACATTTGAGCCAACGTCAAACATAGCAAGACTCCAAGAATCTGTTACCCAAGTTTCTCACCTAGGCATGCAATCCCATATCATCTTCCAGCAACCTCTGCTACCAGCCTGACTTGAGAGTCAGATCATGTCCTGCTGCTGGCTAACATAGCTTGAAAATGGGAAATTACATTTTCTTGTTTCACACAAGTTTGGTTAAACTGAAAATATTTGGCTTTGTAAAATACATGAAGATGAAAGATGTTCCTTAGATGCAAAATATTAAATGTTTCTCTTCATTTAAGAACACAAGGTCTAGTAATCCAAAATTTTTGGGGGATATTCTGAAGGATTAGACTCTTCAGAATCATTCAAAAAAGGAGAAAAACTGGTTGCACATATGCTTCATCATAAAAGTATTTATCTGACCTACAGCCAAACCCATTTTATCTCTGTAAGCAATCCTTAAACACTGCAGAATGCATTCACTGCTTTCATTACCAAATTACTTTTTAAGAGTTCAGCAGGTAATTGAAGTTCCAAATGTCTTAAAATGGTTTGGCAATACTGAGATTTCCTAGTGGACTTGCTATCCAAGAACTTTAGAGGGAAAAAATCAGCTGGATACTAAATATATACCCTAAAGTAAGCTGGATTCAAATTACACTAAGACGCAGGCTTTTAAAGTGGGAGAATGTTTTATATGAAGAGTAAAGCTCTGCTCAGAGGAGGTTCCATGATGCTGAAGCTTCAAACTCACATTCAAAACGTCCTGTGAATTTTTCAAAGACACTCTATTGGCCTAAATCTATTCCTACTGAACCCAAGGGCTGTTAATTTTTGACAGAAAACTAATTAGGACAATGCTGTCCCATATACTTTGTACTATTTAGCAGATGACTGTTAAAAAACAGAGGGCTCAAACCTTTTTCCTAGATAAAAACCATTTCATCACTTTTCCAATTCACTCATCAGAAACAGTGAAAGGAATGGGCCTAAATCTGTTGCCCACACTGAAGTCCTGTGCATTCCCCCAAGGCTGCAGCGCTTGGTGGCAGGGGCAGGAGGGCCATGAGCAGCACAAATCTTGCAGGCTGGGCAGGCAGCCCCCAGCTCCAGAGGTCTAATGAAGACTCTTGCCCCAGCTACATCAATAATTTTTGGCCAACCATTTTCTGCCTCAGTTCCTCACATTAATGGAGTGGAGATGATGACAGAGTTCTGTGTTTGTAACTGTTATATCCACTGCTTTAAGTGCTATTATTTTACAGAGCTTTTTGTTCACAGCCAATTACCCAATTCTCAGAGGGAAACTGAGGCACAAAGCAACACTAATTGCCTAGTGTCATCCAGCAGGCCAGAGCAGAATTAGGGTCTTCAGCTACAGAATTTTACATTATCCTCTAAACTTAGCTACAACCTTGGTATTACACAGCAAAAATTAGCTTGCTGTTTGTCCAGCACTGTCAGATGGCACAATACTTGCTTACTTCTGCAAACACTGCTGTTTAGCTGGCTTGTTGTTGCTCTTGTTCCTGCAGAGAAACATAATATTAGATTTGTAAAATCACACTGTATGTGAAGACACTGTGATGGTAAATGCAGGATTACTGTCTCACTGCAGGCTCCAGCAGCAGGGAAAGCCGGTGATGATGTGGGCTGCTCACGGTCTAACACAAGAAGCTTTAATGATGACAAGAGGAACACAGAGCAAGAACACCAAGAGCTTTACTTTTCACAGCAGCAATCTTTTCTCTTAGGATTACTCTAAGGCAAAAAAAAAAAAAAAAATCCTTGTTCTGCAATGGATCTGTTTTCACAGCAAGGGGATAACTGATATTTAAGATGAACATGAATAACTGAGGAACCTTCTGGTCTGGCATGGATCAGAAGTGAGATGAATAAAATTAGAAACCTGGATTCCCCTCTCCAAATTATGGTTCCCATCCAAAAAGGTACAACTGTTTCACCTTACGAGGATGCTGCACTCCTAACCACTTTATGCCCACTTATTGCCTTACTACTGAGGCATTTCTATTGCAAATGTAATAGAATTCGTGTAAATGGAACTTGGGGAAACCCACAACGTTAGGGTGAATGTTTCTGGCTGCACCTGACACCAGGTAAGTAAATCTTTAGAAATATCAATCGAGCTGTCTGTCAGATAAAGCATACCAGACTTTTCCTTGGGGAGCCTCAGGGAAGTTACAGATGCAGAAGCTCAAGAGCTCTTGTCAGAAGAGCTTGCAACTTGGCTGCTGCATCCTAATTTAACCCTATAAGAACACGACACACAACACAGCGGGAGAGAGCTGAGATATTGGATATTCAATTCCAGTCAGCACCAGAAAAAGCAGTCGTTGATTTGGGATGCTGGAGACAATCAGTGCCTACCTTTCCCCTTCTTTTCATAGCAGGTTTTCTCTCAGAAGCCTCTTATCAATCAGCATAAGTAGGGAAGCTCTGTCTGACCAACACATGATGCTTAACCATTTATTGAGTTCTTCAATAACAATAACATCATAGCAAAATAGCACTTTCCAGCTCCTCTCGTGCTGCAGAGCACAGCACACTTTGAGATCTGAAACAATGAGCTGTGACGTGCTGGACCCACGTGCAGCTGGACAGGAAGAGCTGAAGATCCAAGGAGGTTTCCTTTAGGCACAGAGGCTGGGGCGTGACGCAGGGGAAGCCCGTGTGTTCCCGGACGGGTCTGGTAGCAGCCGGGAAGGATGGGGTGCCTGGACACGGTGTCTGCCCGTGCTGTTCCTGACACAGCTGCCAGAGACTGTGTTTATTTTACCTTGACTCAAGCAAGGGACATTGTGCAAAGACAAGCAGAGGTGATAAAAATATGATCTTCACACTGAAGCCCTATGAAAGAGTTACACATACAAATCACCTGTCAAAAATACAGCAATTCATGCAGTCAAATTCAGCAACTACTCATGCACACCAACACTGCAAAGCACAACCAGAGCAGAAACATGGAAAAGATAGAGTAGAATATAGCTACCCCAAGAGGAATTTGGGCAAGACACCAGAGTAGAAACATGGAAAAGATAGAGTAGAATACAGCTACCCCAAGAGGAATTTGGGCAAGACACAGAAATGCAGTCTTCCTTTCCAGAAATTGCTTAGAATTGCCTTGTTTGCACCAACAGCTTCAAAACTGTGAACTTCGAGCCTTAACTTCAGAAAGAGTGCGCTTCTAATATCTAAGTGCCACTTAGGGGCTCAAATGGATGGGTGCCAACAACAGAGCCATTAGCACCTACTCATCCATGGAGGCTTTCTATCTAAAAATCCCATTTGTCAGCAGAGTCTCAGCAGGACTTCGGTATGATAAAAACCTCTGTGACAAGTTCTAAACTTACAAATTAACATATTCATTTACTTATCCATGTGTAAAAGTGTGTCACTTAGCTTTCTTGAGCATCAATACCTAATCCAAGGCCATCAATCACAGCTTTCCATTTGTTCCTGTATTGAGAATCAACTCAAGTTACTTCAGCACAGTTGAAATACTGTGTAGAATTATTATACAACAGAAATACTGAGACAGTTTCAAGAGACTGAATACAAGGTTTATATTCACTCCTACATGCTGAATGCCACCTACAAGGAAGAACAAGCCCAGGCTGGTGCCCACCAAAATCCCACTGTAAAGCTCCTGTGCCACTGATGTTAAGAGGAGCTTTGCAAGGACCTGTCCAGACAAGGCATCAGGGACTGATGCTGGCTTTCTGGATCAAGGTTGTTCAAATTTCATTGAGTGTAGTTGAGAGGTCTGGATGTTTGGTGTTTTAGGGTCTTAATATAGTACTAGTATCTGTAAGTCTATAACAAAATCAAGGATGAATCTTATGTAAACTCTTGCATAAAAATCTTTGGTCATAGAGGATTTTAAAATAATTTAAATAATTTTTTAAAAATAGTCAAAGTAGGCATAATGCTTCGTAGAAGATGACAGACCCAACCCCCAACTGCCAGCGCTTGAAGGGAAACAGAACAGCCAAGAAACTGCAATGTAACAAGTTTTATTTTCCTCAGCAAAAGATCTGCAACTTTCCACTTCTGGCACACAGGACAAGTAGGACTGAGAATGGAGAGAATAATTTGGCACTGCCTGACACAGCAAGCAAATAGGATTGCAGTGGGAGAATAGCACACATGGACACTCCTGTTGGTCCAGGCTACAACAACATAACACCAGTTCAGATCAGGTCATGAAATCCAATTCATCAAAATAACCTTTTAAAAATAGATTGCTACAGTTGGTTTCCTCTGGAATCTAACTGCTTCAGGCTCCTGCCTGAGCCACTGTTTGCAAGGTGTCCTCACACCAAAAGGAAAAGTAATGTCTAGGGAGATTTAAATGCAGTTCCTGGAACACTTCTCAGGGAAAATATGGACAGAGATTGGAAGAGCAAAAAGGGAACCAAGAGAGGAGATGTCTTCAGAAGTCATTACCTGCAGCTGCTAACATAGCTGTATGTACATTTGCTAGATATAGTCCAAGAGGAAAATGTACAAGGAAAAATGAGACCAAGAAAAGGAAATCATATACTGTGGTTATAACTCCATTAAATTTGGCTGTGTGGAACCAGTCAGGAGGTAGCTTCCTGTACCCCAACTAACTAACATGCTCACGGGACACATTCCTAGCACCAAACTCTAGTAGAGTGGGTAACTCTGCAGCAAAAAGGAACCCAGTACTTCTAAACAATCACAAAGGAGGATGAAAGCTGTAAATGGCTCCTGACAGCACTCTCTTCATGGAGAGATCTCAGGGAAATATAGAATGTATTAGCAAACCTGAGCTAGAAAGAAAAGCGTTCCTAGGTAGGTGGAACTTTTTAATAATATGTCATTACACTTCTCTTACATTTAGTATTTAACAGATGTAACTGTCACAGCAGCACACTCATTACCAAAAAGGCACAGAGACCTCACCAAACAGTGAGCAGAATGGACTCAGAGCCCAAGGGCCTTCTTCTGTCAGCATTTGGCTACCACAGTAATGAGCAAAATCATGTGGATATTTCAACACATTAAATTGGAAATATCCTTCCTCTGCTACCAGTCCTCTTTGGCCTATCCCCACACAAGTCTGTTGGCTGAACACAGGCCAAAATTTCTGCCTCTGTCAGTTACTGTAGCTCCTCTGCTGTCACTGGCATTGGGCCATTTCTTATACCAGCTGTGGCTCTGACCAACGTATATTTAAAAATAGGGCCAAGTGTCATAAAAATCTTAAGACCATTTGATTTCTTGGTGTGGACATAGGCAAGGTGTGTTAATCTCATTTCCAGGACTAAGGCAAGAAGTACAACCTATCTTAAGTAGGTGACCAGCATCCATGTACGGGAACCCATACCAAATGGTTCAAGAAGAGATGAGAGTTTGCATGTCTCTCTGATTTCACCTGTCACTTCAGCATGAGCTTTTGAAAATCCTACAGTAAAAAGGAATTGGTGTGCTTTTCCTGGCCTATGCCCTGCCAAGAGAAGGTGAAGCCTTCAGGGTGCTTTGCCAGGGTTTGCTCCAACACCAAGACATGAGTTTCTCAAGAACATAGGTACCAAGTCCATACAATCTCAAAACAACCACTTACTGCAGCTTTGTGCCTGATTTTCCCCTTTTGGTAGATGAAACCTCCCTATTTTACACAAAGGCTGCAAACCTCAAAAGAGTGTTCTGAAATGCTGTACTAATTCTGTGTATTATTTCTAATTAGTGTTATCTCCATTATCACTGCACACCAAGAGGAGCTAAGATGGCTGAGCCAAGCAAAGAAATTACTGTTCGCCCTATTGTATGCCAGGCACCTCTTGATTTTGAAGGTGGATGCTGTAGAAACTTGCCCTTTGTCTACCTGAGAAAGAACCTACTAGTCATTGGGTTTGAACTTTTGCAAATGAGAATCATAAGGCCTCCAGGCTGAAACATCATGATGGAGCTGAAGCTGGAACAAAAAACACTGAAATCAATCCAAATTACAGCAACCAGATCTAAGCTTCCAGTAACACCTTACTGCATAGCTCAATGATGAAGACAATCAGCTTTAAAAAAAAATATTTTCCTATGATAAGGACTTACATGCTGGGAAGTGTTATTTTTACACACTCCCATTACCACATGGATCAGCTTCAATTGATTGAAGCTCATCCAATCAACAGGGTTTCCCCTCCAGTTTAGCATCAGAGGTGTTCTAAACCAAGACGCTCTTAAAAACTTTCTCCTGGCTCAAATAGTTCAAGACAGTCTCATTAGGGATTTGACAAATAACCTGAAGCAGCAGACAGATTACAGACTAGTAGAAATATGTAAGAGATAGCTGGCCTATTTAACAGTCCAGCACACTTTGGAGCAGGACTGAGTTGGATAGGAGCAAGCTGTTAACGGGAGATTCACACACCTTAGATCTAAGTCCTTCAAGCTCACAAGATCATTACTATTTACCCGGTAGGCCTGAGTTACTCCTTCAGACTAAATTTATCTGAATGCTTCAGACTGACTCAATTAGCATCACTCCTGAACTCTCTGCCTCGGCACAAAAAAGCAGAGCAGGAAAGTTAAATTGCTGCAAACAGAGTGGCAGTCAGATCCTAGGAGTTCAACTCTCCATGACGTTTCTGTGAACAAGAGGCATTAAACATGAAGCAGAACACACAAGGATTTTGGCTCTGTGTCTTCACTTCATATGGAAATACCTTCTCTTCACAGCATCAAAGCAAGGCAGGCATCTGGTGCACCACTATTAAGAGACTGCAGTGTGATAATAACAGTCTTCAATGGTGAGGGACACCTAGAAGAGAAAACCTTGCTACTTTTCCTGTGCTTTATCATAGCTCTTATGGCTGCCTTACCCAGTCTGAACATGGACATACACAGGATTTGCCTGTTCCTTCCTTTCACAATGTACCCAGGCAATCTTGCTGTTTTTTCTCTAGTGTGCCAGAAAACCTACCTTTGGCTTTCTATATCCCAAAAGCTACAACTCCAATCAAACCTCTTATTGTCTCATTCCTGTGATTTCCTCTGGCTTCTGACCTTTCCCACACTGACAACATCTGCTTCCCTTCCATGGAGGATGCAGGCTGTGATCCCTTTCTCAGCCAAGTGCCCTCCAGTTCTGAAATACTCTGTTAGGTAACTTAATGGCATTCTTCCATGCTTTCCCTAGTTTTCTCATTTCTTCCCTATCTTTCTGCTTGTACCTTATTCTCATCCTTTTCTTCTGCTCTGTACCCAGTGCTTGACTCTGTAACTCCTCAGACTTGTCCTTCAGACATGTTTAAAAACAAAGGCAAAACATGAATCTTTGGTTAAATGAAATCACAGTCTACTTGACAGCTTTTGTCATAAGCACTCAATGGCAAGGATCATCTTTTTGTTCAGTGTTCATGCAGGATCTGCTTCAGAAGGAACTAATCAGTGGCTGAGACAGCAATACAAATAATAAACCCCGGTAGAGAACCATCATAGCATTATGACAATATCGTAGGTCCTACAGGAGGACAATCCAACTGGAAGTTTTATTGCATTCACTCACAATCTTTTGAATATTCTCAAGCACCCACAGCTTCAAAAGCTGTGCAGACTGACAGGTACAGCACTCGAATGGCCTGCTGAAAACCAAAGGCAACTCGCTGAAAGTTTTCATCTGGAGTCTCCACTAAACTTGTCCCGTGGGAAAAGACAGTAGTAAACAGTTGAAAAGAAACACAGTCCAGATATTTCCACAGAAAGTAAATCTGCTTCCACAGAGAACTGCATATTTCTTGCTAGCTATTATTTTTAACCTCTCGCAGATTTATTTTTACTACAATTTAAATGTATCTGTTATATGCCATAACATTATTATTATGGGAGACACTAAAATAGCAAAGTATTCTAGGCACTTGATACCGTTTTACAGAAGAGGGAATTACAGCCAGCAATGACTTGACTGACTGCTGCTCACTGCAGCAGCCACCAAACACTTGTGACCCCCCCCCCCTTTTCAGCCTTACTGCCTATAGCTCATCTGTGGAGTTGCACCCAAAATTGTTTAACTGGCTGGGGAGAGGGAGGGGGCAGCAAGAGGAAAAAAAGAACTAATCTAATTATTAGGATGAACTTCTGATTTCTGCTGCCAGGCTGAGGACACAGCTTTGGGCTCACAGCCCACAGCCTGAAACCATCAGCTACGCCTACACATCTCATACCAAAAACTACCTGGGATACTGTAGAATCAGGGAACTGTTTGGATTGAAAGGGCCCTTTAAAGGTCACCTAGTTCAACACCCCTGCCACAAGCAGGGGCATCTTCCACTGATGGGACAAGTTACTCAGAGTCCCATCTAGGCTTCCAGGGAGGGAGCATCCACTACTCCTCTGGGCAAACAATTTGAGAGTTTTATCATCCTCATAATAAAAAAAATCTTCCTTATGTCTACCCTGAACTTACTCTCTTTTACTTTAAAAATGATGCCTCCTGTCTTATTGCATCTGATCCTTTTCTGAGCCTTCTCCAGCTCTCTCAGCCTTTCCTCATAGGACAGGTGTCCAACTTCTCGGAATCAAATCGGAACCAAGGCTTTAGTTCCGATTTTCACTAAACTCTTCTAAATAAGCAAAAGTTGGTTTGCGCAAGGGTCTAAGGTTTTGCCTTTATAATGCATACTCTAATAAGACCAAGAAAATATATTTAAATAAATAAATTCCATCTTTGATAACCAGCTTAGCTTTTCAGTGCTCCAACACTGAGGAACATATCTTCTTATTAAGTCAAGCTATGGTAGATCATAACTTTCCACTCCCAACACACACAGCTGGTAAAGCTCTTTGTGTTCAGCTTGGATGCTGTTTGGCACAACAGTCTGACATTGACTTACAAGACCAATGAAAAATATGCACTGCTAATTTTCCTAAGTGCCATGCCAGCGCCTTTGGGGGGCATGCATTCACCTACCTTCCCATACAGTAACAGGATTTGCTCCCAGCTAATAAAGCAGCCTTCATATCAACCGAGGAAATACCTTAGTGAGGATGTCCTCCTCCTTCATTACTGAATGATATATTCATGGCAAAGCACTAAAGTTGATGACATCTTTAAAATACATTTTTTTCCATAGTGTGGGGGATACAAGCCGCTAATCTCTGCAGATCTCCTTTTTCTCCCCCATTGCCCCGTGGTTTATCATGTCCAATTAGCCATCTGCCATGCCCGCACTGCCACACAAAGGAAGCCCCCTCTCCTGCGCCGCAGCCCATCAGCGGGGCTATTGTCCCTGCTGACAAACAAGAATCAGACACTATTGTTTCCAGCTGACGATGCTGCTCCCAAAGTAGGCTGCCAGTTGCCACTAAAACAGCGGGAGCACCAGGGTCCGCTCCAGGAGCCAGGAACCATGCCAGCAGCACCAATATTACCGGGGAGCCTATACAAAGCACTTTTTGAGATATAGACATATATACAGAGAGATAGATATTTTCTGATTCCAGGTAACAAACCAACTCGGGCCAACCACTGCCCTGTTGTTGCACTGGACCATGCCTGACCTGCTGCCTTTACTGCTTCACCAAGCAGTCACCTGGCAAAGAAAGGGTCACAATCCCAAGAAGAGAGAAACATCTTAGAGTCAAATCTTTCCTTGTTATGTTTTTATTATTCTAATTTTAAAGATAAGGCATGTCTCCTACCACTTCAGCACAGCTAATTCCATACACCAAAACTACCCTACCCCCCCCCCCCCCCCCCCAAAAAAAAAGTATTTTAAAAACCTGAAAACTACACCGTGTCTACATGGGTACTAATTATGTAACAAGGTTAATTTAATTTCTCTTACAAACAACATACATTCACCCTTTTTCTCAAGGCCACTTCACTAAAAGAAATGACCAGAGCAGCTGGTCTGCCAGTCACCAAGATGTTAAATTGAAGATCATTTCCTCTTATTATTCTCAGCAAAGCATGATGTGACCTTACACTAAAAACTACAGTCTGCCTAATTATGGTAGTTTTGTTCCATCAGTGAAACTGAAATGCTGGTTCATATAATTAGGGTTATTAAAAAAGGAATTTCATTTTTAGTTTTAAAGGTAATTTGTTGCCTTGAAGTTGAAATGTAACAAATTAGACCTATGTACCTGAATGTTTTCATTTTATGCAATTTGAAAGAAACAAAAAATGCTCCTAGATTTTAGTAAGAAAGCCACACATTGATAAGACAAAGAACCCCAATAAAACACAATTTATTCCAGGCATTCGTTAATGAAAATGAGCAAACAAAATGAATATTTATATTTAAAAGCAGAAACAGAATTATCGTCTAAGCCCTAGATTATGTAACAGAAATTACTTAAACTTCAACAAATGTTTTAAATGATATTTAACACTTCAGCAGTGAACATACATAGTTTCAAATTATCACTTTGAATGTTCTCTGAATGGTTCAAAATAAAATAAATGAAAAACAGCTGAAACTAATGTGAATTCACAGTAATCACATAGGTTAATGACTTTCACAATGACTTATAAACAGAGGAAGGTCTTTGCCCTGGATTCAAACACAAGGATCATTCTAAATCAAATATGAAATACGACATGAAAACTTAGATATTTTGCTGAAATGTTACTCCATTCCTAGCACGAAATGCTCTAAATCCCATTTCAACACACTGCAGGCCACATATCACACAGGTGACTGACTTAAACCTAAATTTACGATTGCCATTGCAGTGCCTGAGCCAAGTTCTGTTTTCAGTTACATCTGTGAAAACTACCAAGCAATTCCTCTGAAGTTCTCTGGATCTGTACAGCAGTAACTCAATCCATCCTAGAAGCAAGTGGGAAAGAAATAATTCATAATATTATGACTTCTTTTTTTTACAGTCCTTTACACTTTAAGGTTCTCCATTCAGACAATCATATTTGACTTCTCTTTTCATATCCAGCTCTCTTTTGTAAAACATGTATTGGAATATTCCCTGTTATTATTGCCAGATTCTCTAGGCAAAATTCTCCAAGTGGCAGAATCCCTTCAGTTAAACACAGGGTGTGTGAGCCATGCAAGGCTGTAAAACGGGAGTTGTTTATCCAAAGAAATATTAAAAGCAGGACACCAGTCCAAATCAAACAAAAGCACAAATACCTCTAAGTCGTTTCATGACTTTAAGTTCCAGCTGTAAAAGGCACAGCACTATGGGTTTATAAGGCCTAATACTCCCTAAGTATTTTCTTTGATGTAACTATGAAGTACTTAAAATACCACTGGGTACTGTATGGTACATGTCACCATGGAGCAATAAAGCTGCTCTACATCCATAATCAGCCTTTCCAGAGACCATAAGGTCACAGCAGCTGAAACAACAGAATACTTCATTCCCAACCTTCAAGAGGCCCAGAGCACCTGTGCAGCCAGAGGACTCCCTAAAAGGCTCTCAACATGGGGGTGTGCCTGGAAATTACAGCAAAGAAAACCCACCAAACCCATCAAAGCCGCTCCCATTTTTCAAACCTCATGTTTCCCCAACAGATTATTGTTATGCAACTTGATAAAATACAGTATGGGAGGCAGGTGGTAGGAAAGAGTGATAGTTATATTTGCCTGGCCAGCTTGGATGCTCACTTGTACCCAAGCCACTCATCATTCCAAGACTCACACAGCCATCTAAGTGCACATGTAAAAGGGTCTACACAAGCACCAGGAGGGTTCCTCTTTTGTGATGACCACAGGATTATGCTTTTCCTCTTTCAGAGTTTCAACCCAAAAACACAGTGTAGGCAACTCTGGAAGTAATGATGTTCAACATTAATTGAATTATTATCAAATAGAATAAGTATCTTCCTACTGGCCTATACCACAATGCAATCTCATCCAGAATAAACACCATGTAAATAACTATCAGATATTACCCCTGTTGCCCTGTACATACTTCTGTGTGAGAAGGAAGGAAGCAGTATGGGAAAGAAATGCTCCTCTGATCATAAATCATTCATTTAAATTGCTCCCTTCCAGCATCAGACAAAAATTGGTCCATCTTTTTTGACACAAGACCCCACAATCCAGCAGTTTCTGCGTAGCATCTGCATGGCAAGAGAGGGAAGAGGACAGTCATTCCCACCAAGACCTCTTGAGTCACCTATGTGTCGTCTCCCACGTCTACATGAAAATTCCTGAACTAGCAGATCTGCCTGAGTCTGAGGGGGAGAAAATGGGACAACCGCAGGGCAGAACCACACAGTCTTCCCCATGCACTGGGGAGGTTTGGGGGGTGCTGGGTTCTACCTGTAGTAAAACAGCAACTCCTCCCCCATGTCAATCACATGAAAAAATAAAAACCACCTACATTAGACAATAAAGAAAGAAAACAACAAAACTCATATTCCTGACAGGGTCAGAGGTCAAAGCCTCCAGAGCATGGTACAGATTTTGATTAAAAGCAACACCTCAAAGAACACAAGAGCTTTTCAAATGGTAGGACAGACCTGACAGTCTTTTCTGCAATGGAGCCTTCTTTAACAGCACACACTACCAGACCAGGCCTTATGAATTATAAAGTCTCAAGGTAAGGAAGCCAGGCATCACACAAACACCTCACCCCAGTGACAACTCAATTGAATCAATTTACCTGCTCTACAAGGAGACACTTGAGTCCATCAGCCTCAAGGAGCACTTCTCTGCTGACATCACTTCAAGCACATCTTTTGATCAAACAGCCTGGCCAATGCCAATCATTTTAAAGTTATTTAACAGCAGAACTGCCAATCACTTGTGCACAAATGAACAACACTAGAAGTATAGCTGGCTGAAAAGCAGAGAGCAAACAGAATAATTCATCGCATCCAAAGGAGATGGAATAACTTCAATTTTCAACTCACAGCAAGTATCAATGACAAAGTTGGCATCTTCATATCAGATATAATCAATGTTATAAGTGCCAAAAAAATAAATTAGAAAATAAAACAGTACCTGCTAGTGCATGACAAATATTGATGACTACTTCTGCTAGTAATTGGTAGTTTGCTAAATTGTTCTGTCACTGACCTCTATAAATATTTAAAATTTGGTCACCCCTGTATCCAAAACACGCTGCAGAAATTACTGCAGCTTAAACAGAAAGCTAAAGCTTTCTCTGTGTGTCTGTATTCAAGGGATATCTCTTATTTGTACACTTTAAAAGCGACTTAATTTATGTTTGAAACTGTAAGTATTTGGATTCTGTTCCACACAATAAAAAAGTTTCAGTACACATTTAATACAGACAATTAAGAATTCCAGGGAACCTGGTCATATTTTACCAGTCAAAACAAACCAGACTTAAGAAACTTGGTAAGGCATACCTAGGCATAGATTGGGATTTTTTCCTCAAACAGAAGAGATAGACATCATGCAGAAATTGCTGCTACAATTCAGCAGATGGTGTTATCCTAGAAATCAGAGCTGAAGACAGCAACAGTAATTTCTGCCCTTCGTGTCCCTCTGCCTGCTAATTTTTATCCCGATTACATGGGATTGATTCTCTAAAAGAGTATTCCTGAATTTCTTACTGCATATATCAGATGGTGAAAATTGGAATAGTCCCTTTCCTGCCTGACTCCAGGGAGGTTTTAACTGACTGCCAGCACCAGCTACACAGTTGTTAAATCCACCCTTTTCTTAAAAGTTACTCCTAGTTCTCATCAGTGTAAGCACCAGAACAGACCTTCCTTTATTACTTCATGTTAATTTCTTCAGTTTGCCTTTCCAGGTACAGCTCAGAAACCTGCTATCTCAGGTGTTCCCGCTGATAAGGGACGGGTACCTCGAGTGTTTGGGTGCCGCTGCGGGAGCTGCTCTGCAAGCGGCGCCACTCCCAGCATCAGCCTCCTCTGCCGGTACCAGGGAGCAGCCTATCGATCTTCCCGGCTCAGTGCAAAGCCCAGCTGGTTGCTAAAAGCCTCGGAGAGAGGTTTAATTGTTTCAACTCTGTTTTTTTAACAAATGATGAGTTTATGCTTTTCCATGAGGTTAACTGTGAATTTGGGAAGAGTTTAGGCTGTTCAATGTAAGCTTGGGTTATCAGAGCAGCTAATCTCTAAATCATATACACTCATTTTTTATTTGATGTGAGCATGTAAGACAATGGTTATGCTTTACAAATCAGGACAAGGTATGGAAGCAAAAAAATCTAGTATCAAGGGAAAAAGAATGCTAAGTCAATGCAGGGCTCTGTAGCTATTACACATCAGATCCCATCTCACAGTCCTTACTCAGACAGGATCGCTATTGTCAGCCTGAGAGGGGTGGGAGTCTGTTGTATCCTGGCTATGATTGTTCTCCCAAGCCCCTCATCAACTGTTCTCTCCACCATCCATTGAACTCAACTTCACACAACACAATAGCAGCGCACAAACCCTCAAGTAAAAGGCCCCCAAACAAGAGAACCAACACTCATTTCACACTAGTCATATCTGTGCTCGTGCTTTTCCCATTTCTCAGGGATCTTGCCAGCAGAGAGACAAAATTAACTACTAATAGTCTGGTTTTGGTTTTTTTTCTACATCATCATTTTGGACACAAGATGCCATGTAATGATGCAGAAACAAGATCTTCCTTGTTGAAGCTTAAGGTGAAGCAGACAACCATCAAGGATGGCCTATGCATACATGCTTCAGTGCAAGGAAAGGACCTAGGCACCTCTCCCAAGTCCAGGTTCCTGTCATTTTGTTTCTCAAGAAGCAGAAGTGTTAGGAGACTCTCTGAAATCTCTGGGCTAAATGTATAACGCAGGTTACAAGTGTATTCACAGATCTACAGGAGAAATTTAAGGTGAAGGAGGCAGCTTGTCTAGCCACATGGCTCCCTGTGCTTTCCACTTATTTAGGAATACTTTTTTATATAAGCTAGACAGATTTGACTGTCTCCAAATTCAATTCTGGTAACGTGCTTACGTTGAGAAGGCAGTGTCACAGAGAAATGATTCAGCTTTGGGTGAAGGAGGGGAGAGAGTGAAAAGGTAGGGAGGAACCTTAATTAACACATTCCTTTTAAAAGGAAAATTGGTGGGTTGTTTTTCTTTTCTTTTTTCTAACAAATCTGTCATTGTTGAGACTTAGGAAATTATCTTGTAACCAGGTAGGCTATCAACAGGCAAATATCCTATGGCTTAATGACCTGTGGATCATAAGATACACACAGCCAGACCTTATTATACTTATCCTCTAGATCAAAGTGTTTTCACATAAATGGGGTGCAGTCTACCATAGCAGGGAGCTGCTGCAGGCCTTCAGGATTTTACTTCTTTAAAGTTTTGGTGATTACATAATCGCTTTTTTGTAACTGGAGCTCAAAGCATTGTGTGTAGCTAATGAGCAGGTAGAAGAAGGAAAACAGCTGAAAAGCAGTCTTGACAAACAGCTGTGGCAGTGTCAGTCCTAGCCCAAAAGGGTCAATCTCCTTATGAAACAAGTACTTAATCCTTTATAATTTTTAATTAAAAATCTACCAAGATTATAAAACTTTCTTAAGATTTTGATGGGGGAGGGAGCAAGGGAGAAGAGGGGGGTGTGTCATGCAGACCACAAGTTGCTTCAGCTGAGATGCTCATCCTGTGCAAAGCCATGTTTCAGAGCTGGGGGCTCCCACACAAACACCACCTCACAAACTGCAGCGGGGACCCCAGCACGTACCTATTGCTCACAAAATTTAATTAACCACTGCTTCATTAGCAAAGGCTCCCTAAGCTCTGTTGTAGTCCAGCTACACTTTGGCTGCACTTCAGCATCCTCTGAATCAGGGAGAGTGAAACACAGGGCTCTCACCCAGCCCTGAGCTACTTAGCGAACCGTCTCCGTGCGGTCAGCATCCCCCGCCGGCAGCGGGGCTGCGGGCGAGCGCTGCCCAGGGCGCCTCTGCGCTCACTCACTGCCCACCCGAGGGCGGCAGGGGTAGCGCCCGGCGTTTCGCCCGGCTGGAGCGGGGCAGGCAGCCAGCTCCGCTTCCAAATACCAGCCGGTACCCGGGTGGCCGCCGCCGCCCGGGGCGGGGGCCCGGCGGGGCCCAGCCGGCGCCGCTTACCGCGGGGGTGACAACGCGACAGCTCTCCCCGAGCATCCCCGCGGGGCTTTTGTGCCTGCTTGGGGCGGGGGCCTGGCCAGTCCTCTCCCGAGGCGATGGGAGCGCAGCCCTGCGGTAGCATCCTCCCAGGGGTGGGAAGGGCGACGGGGCCACGGGCGCACCGAGGGGCTGCGGCGGACAAAGCAAGGAGGCAAGCGGGGACCCCCTCCATCCCCTCTTCTCCCCTCCCCGCAGCTCCGCTACTGGCGGTGCCCGCGCTGCAGCCGCCAGCCCCGCATCCCGCGGCGGAGGCAGGGCCCGGCGCTGCCCTGGCCCCTTCCCCGAGGCTCCCCTACCTGTTCGGAAGAAAGCATCCACCTCGGAGTCAGGGACAGCGCCTTCCTCCGCCGCCCCTTCGGCGGGATTCATGGCTGGGGGAGAGGCGGCGGCGAGCCCGGCGGCTGGTAATATCCAGTGAGTTAGGGAGGAGGAGAGCCGAGAGAGAGAGAGAAAAAAAGAGGGAGGGAGAAGAGGAGGGAGGGAGGGATGGAGGCGCGTTCAGCTGCGAGCCCAGCCGAGCGCCGTTCGGATCATCCCTTCCGCGGTGCCTGCGGGGCGGCTGCCCCGGGGCTGGGCTGCGCTGCCCCGAGCTGCGCTGGGCGGTGCGGCCGGGGCGGGGTGCCGGTGCCGAGCCCCGCCGCCGCCGGCCCCCTCCCCTCCACCCGCTATTGTTCCGACCTGCTTCGCTCCGCTCCGCTCCCCCCGCCGCCGCCGCCGCTGCCCCTCGCCGCGCTGACAGCCCGGCCCGGCCCCCGGCGGCCGCCCCCGCCGCTTCCCTGCCGGCACTTCCTGAGCCAGGCCGGGCGCCGGCCGGGGAGGCTGCGGCGCCCCCCGCCGCCGGGGCAGCCCCTCTGCGGGGCGCGGCCGCTCCGGGCGGGGCGCGCCGGGCACAGGTGCGGGCACAGACGCCCCGCGGGGGTCCGGAGGGAATTTTTGTTTTATTCCCTACCCCTGTAAGCTCCGCAGGCGTTTCGCTGTGCATCCCCGGACTGCACCGCTGCCATGCCTCCCCTCTGATGAACAGCCGCGGGGGCACGGCGCGGCGCTCGGCTGTTAGACGGGCAGGTATTCGGGGAGCGAAAGTGATCGCTGATGTGGTTATACGGACACAAAAAATTGCTCTTTCTTTTGGGGTTGGGTGGAGGGGTTAGGTTGGTTTTTTTTTGTTTTTTTTTTTTATGTTCAGGAGCTGTTGGGCATGATTGCTTTGGAAACGATCAGTGAAACTGCACGTTGTTGCAGGTATGCCTTCATATTTTATTCTTTACAGTCCTCGGTGACTAGAGAGCCAAAAAGGAGTTTGGAAAGATCCAAAGCCAAGATCCTGGTCCCAGCTCAGACATTGATTCTGCTCGCTAAATGATTTTGAATTCTCTCCTGTAGCTCCAATATTTGTGGTTTGGGGCAATAATTGTCTCAAAAGGAGTGCTGTGAGGAATACTTGTTTGTTAGCCACCCCTGAGCCCAGCTATCAAGATTTCAAGCACAGACAGGCAGATATAGATGAAGACAGATGTTTGCCATTTGGGCACTTTCTTTTCCTGTTCCCCTATTTGAAGTTTCCCCAGCTCCTCATTCTTCCATGATCACATAACAGCTCTAAATGAGCTTAAGGAAAAATGTTGCTTTTTCAACTAACCACCACTGTAAAACAGAAATGTTACTCTCACATCTCACAGTTGTTAATCTTTGCTTCCTCTACCATTAGAAAGAAAAAGAACTGTTGGTGTGATGACCCCTCTGGCTGTATTACCCTTGGATAACCCATTCTAGCTGCAAAATCCCATCCATCACTCACAAGAACAGCAGTCTTTTAGCCAGAACATCCCCGTGGCCTCACTGCCTTTATCCTTTAGGGGTAATGTGTAATCATCACTCATTTGCCACTGAAAATCTCTGATGTTTAAGGGACTTGAGGACAAAACTTCTCCAAACCTCCAGCATGGAGGGACACACTGGAGCACTTCAAAAAAGGTATCAGTCTAGTGCATCTTAAGAAAAGAAAAACTTTGTCTAGCAGAAATGTCAGAGCCAATTGGTTGTAAGTGACACTGTTTGGATCAGTTCTCAATCCACAGGTAGTTTAGCAATTGAGGTTAGCAGAACATTTTCTGTTTCAGCCCAGATTATTTTAGATGCCAGATGAGCATGGATTTTTTTCCACCTGATCTCTTCTCAATAGAACATAAGGGAAGGCTGGATTTGGATGTATATTGCACTTGATAAAAATACTGAAAATTTCCCAGCAGAAATTTAACTGTCAAAATGTTATCGACCAGGCAGGATTAGTACAGAGATCCCAGTCACATCTCCTCTGACCTTACTGTTTACTACTCCAATTGAAACAGAAAGTGTCATGCCCAGGGACTCAGAAATAAGAGCAAACATCCTACAGTGATCCACCTAGCATTTCATTTCTTCATTCCTTCCCTCCTGATATCTCATGTAGTGCCATGTCCCATGCCTGCCTCCAGCTGGTTTTAACTGAAGCCATTTATCTTTTTATGTTTATGGATTAAAAAAGGTCATTTCACAACTATCTGCAGGAAGTAGCAAAACAAAGTCTACGTCCAGGCTGCCAAAGCTCATTACAGACCCCTGTGCAGCCTCTGACTCCTCTCCTTAGGACTACCAGGATGTCAGAAGCACCTCCATATCAGGTGTGCTAGCCGTAGGGCACTACCACAGTACAAGGACATGAGGAAAATCAGTCTTTCAAGCACCAGACTTTCTTCAGTGACAATTTACCCCTTCCTTATCACAGCACAGTGTATAAAAGCCTTCCCTCTTCCAGGCTTAAACAAGCTGCACCATTTTGGATCCCATCTCAAGATCTCATTTCTGAATATTCACGAACACAAAGCAAACTTGCTCTCCAGAAATCTTACAGATACTTTCAGGAGTGTGAGTTTGGCAGCTGGGAAGATTGTGGTCTCCTCATGAAGCTTTGAATCCACTCAGGATTTGATACAGCCTGTTGATTTTAGAGTTAAAGCATTCTGGAGCATCCTTAGAAGCTAGATGGGAGTTACGCATAAGCAAGGAAGGTTTAGCATCATCCAAAGGGAATTATTTTTATCAATGACAGAGAAATTTATATTCCCCTTTCCTTAGTCCCTGCAGATGTGTTCTACAGCATCAGTTGTAGGAGTTATATAGACTACAGAAAGCACATTTTTCTGCATAACCTCCAATTGAAGGTGTGAGAAAATGTAGAGGGGAGGGAGAGCAGTTCATTTAGCTTACCTGCCATCCCAATACCTACACAGATTCCTGGTTAATGATTAAGCTGGTGAAAATACTCATATTTATCCATATAAAATACCAGTATCTTCTGAAAAACAAATTTCTTCATAGAAAACCTTCATTGCAATATGAATTGTCCCAAATTTCTCATAATTTTAAACAAATGGGAATTTCCACTTTTTAAAGAATAAAGGCATTTGGGGACATTTTATATTAAAGTCTACTAATATAAAAGCCATGCCTTTTTCTTGCTCATCTCTTCTGTGTAAGATACAGCAAGTTTGTTCCTCTCTGCTTGCAGCTCCACTGGCCAGGGAAGCCCTCCCCAATTTATTCACTGTTTTCATGGCTTTATCATTGAAGCAGCAGTGCTGCTGTCACATTTTGCACACACCTCTCATATGCACACACCATGGCAATGCAGGATGGGCAGTACTGCAGTCCAATATCAGTAAACTTTAGTGGAAACCCAGACACTGAGCGAGCTACTGTTTTTCTTAACACTGCAAGCAGAACAGGGCTGTCACTGTAAAATATCATTAACAACTAGGAACCGCCATGACTTCAGTTCAAGTCCCAGCAATGAGTTTACAGTTTTTGTTGTTCAAAGAAGAGCTGTTAAATATAGAATGAAATACTATCTGCAATGTATAATTCCCTTTTTAGATATAATGCTGAAGGCACCTACAGTTTCCTTGAAAAACAAAAAATGGAAAAAAACCCTGTAGAATTACGTAAGCCAAAATACAGTAGTTTCACTGACAGACATTGCTTTAATCTTTTGCATGGCTCTACTTGACAAATACCTCAATCCTTACCAAACAACTTCATTTAACTAGGTATGACTGTTTTTCTTTTTGACAGCCCCTAAAGCTGTTCAAAGATCAGAAAGTGTCACACAGGCTTTTGATTTAAGGCCTTTGCTACAGTCAAGTTTTCCAATGGGATGGCAATAGGTGGTATCTGAAATGAAACATTTTTTACCTAAATCTCATGAGCTTGCATGCTACAGGATGGGAGGAGGGAGAAGAATATGAACAAGAAATAAGTAAAATTCATCTTTCCAAGATAGCAGATACAAGACAGGAGAAATACATGTGATGGCTCCAGGACAGCTGCACTGCTGGAATCAGAGAACTCTAAGAAGACACATGCAAAGGTGTGTCCTGCACAGAGGCTCAAGAGTCCAGTGCTACAAAAGACAGGGCATGGGTCAAGAGTTGTCATTCAAAAGGGACAGGGAGAAAAACCAATCTGCCAGACTCAGCAGATGAGCTGCGGTCTGTAAAGTGCTGTGCTTGTGCAGAAGTCCCTCCCATTCAGTGACACAGGAAAGTCTAAATAACAAGTGTTTTAGGAGGTGGAATCAAGGGAAAACCTGAATAGTAGAGCAGGAAAATCTAAGTCTTAAAAGCTCCTAAGGCTGCCTTGTTAATAAGTTATTTACAGCTACATTCTGGGTATGTGAGAAGAATTTCTCATACCTGTTTAGGCCTATGTCTAGGTATTAGACTTAAAATTACTATGCTCATATATGGGACCAGGCACAGTGGGGTGGAAATTTCCATCTGTATTCTAGATTATCAGGGATCCTGCAAGGGAAAATCTGCAAGTTCCTGGAAACAGGGTGTTCAGAGAAGCCTCCAGGGCAGGATGGAGGAGACTGAAGACATGCTTCATATGCTTAAACTCAAATGCCCATATATATGCCAAAGATTATTTCTGCCTCAACAGACAGCATGCACACATCAAGGTTGGCTTTGCAGCACCCACATTCATGCTCACACATGTGGCTTAGCTCTACTGTTTGCTCAGATGTGGAACAGCTGTATGGGCAGGCATAGAGCAAGCTCTAATACTATGCCAAAGTCCCTGTCCCAGTATCATCCCTACTCTTTTTATATTTCCCCTCTGGATCACAGCTGAAGTGGGGATGGCTGCTCTCTTACCATCTAGTCTCCTGCTTTCAGAGCTGAAACCAATTCCAATTTACCCAAACTTGGACAGAAAGCTGAGCAATAATCACTTCTCTACGGAAACATCACTCAGAAGAAAGCAATAGCAATGAGCAAAACAATTTACAGAATATAGAATATTTTTATCATGGTGACAGTGCAAAGGTTTACTAGTATCATCAGTCAGACAAATGTGTCTCCTCCATAAGTTCCAGAACTGCATTTGCCACTCTGGCCACAGAAGCTTAGATTGAATTAGCAACAAGCTGATGCAGCCAAGAAGACACAAGTCTTAGCTAAGCTTACGGATATGAAACTAGTAGAGCCAACAGTGACTGAAAATTCTTTTCTCCTTGGTAACTTATTTGGAATAATTTGTTAAATAAGTTGCTAATAAGTGCTAGTGGATCACAGATTCTGTTAACTAATTAAATAAATAAATCTAAACACAAAAGTGGTATTCCTCAGCCAGGCTTCATTTGCTACATCATGCTTGAAAAGCAAACCTTGTGCTGGCCAAGTGTACACTGTACTTTTATGCACATAAAGAACATCAGTCTTAATCACTGTTAAGCTGGAACATTTTATTCTGAGTTTCCTGCAAACTTTTAATCCTGATTCTGAAGTTCTGCCAGATTCTTAGTGATACTGAGTAGTACTTATTTACCAGTAGCTCCTAAATCCCAAGCAATCTCCCAGGCAAGTTTTGACCAGTGCAGAAAGAGTTACAGAACCAGACCAGAAAAAGGAGGTATTAAATATTGAAGTGTTTTTGGGAAGAATGTAAATGTACATAGTAGCTATTCAGAAAACCAATTTTAAAGTGAAGCATGCATTAAAATTAAACAGTGACTACTATTTTATTACCACAAGCATTCATTTCAATGCACTTGTAGGATACTAATTTCACACATGGTTGGACATAAATACTAACCTGTTTTCCATTTCACCAGTATAAATTAGTGTGAGAAAGAAGTTTCTTGCTGTGATAAAACTAGTAGTGGTGTATGCAAAAACAAAAACAATGTGAGCCTGGTCTGGGTTTTTTTTTTCCCCCACATAGTTAGAAAACTAAAGTTTGGCTCTGTAAATGTGCCATAATGTTTAATCTTTGGATTCTCCTCAAAAACCCTAGTAAACTTAAAATTAATCAGCTAACACATCAAATGAGTCATGCATTCCTATTGAATCAGGTGACAACCTTTCAAAGTCCCCTAGAACTCCATACTACAAAGTACAGTCCTTGAAAATCCTGCCAGCAACCCCTGTAACTGGCAGCTGCTTATCCAGCCTAGTGCTTTGCAATAGCTGTAACACTGAAAATGTATACTGTGATGTTCATACCAGACTCCACCCACTAAGGGGAATGTTTTTTCCATTAATTAATAAATTAATAAATTTAATCAAATAAACTTTTTATTTCGTTATTAAGCAAACCTCCCAGTATTGCTCATGTAACAAGTCTTATCTACAAATCCTTACCTGAGGAACTGTCCAAAGGTACCTCTCAGTGGTATTTTTTGAGGCAGTTTAGATTTGGTATGTTGCTTTGGCGGTTTTTTGGGGGGGTTTTGGTTTTTTTCGGGGGGGGGGGAGGGAGGGGTTTAAAAAAATTGTGGTTTTGAAGGCAGCAATAAGTAATAAGCAATAGTAAGCAACAATTTCTGAGACCAAATCTAATGCACTGGAGTCATTCAGTGACTTTGAGTTTTCCCTCACATTCCTCACAGACACACAGCAGTTCTTGCAGCCACATTTCAGAGGCAGCCATCACTCCTCCTGACGCCAGGAGTAGGGCTCAGTTACTCAGTGTCCCCCTGCTCTCAAGTCACCACTTCTCTGCAGAGGGCTTTAAGAGCCTTGCTGAGCACAGTTCCACTTCTGCCACTTTCCCCAGATATATTTTCAGCCTCATTTGCAGCTTCAGCTGGAAAGGTTCTAGATGTTCTCCTTCATTTATTATCTTTTTGGCTTTTTCTTTTCCACTAATAGCAAGTCTCCTTTCCCTGCTGCCTATAAACAGAGATTCACAAGGATGGAGAGTAGCTCCAGCTTTCTCCCAGTATTACTTGCATCAGGCAAGTGTGATGGAGGGGAGGTGTTGGGATACTGGGCATACAGGAAAACCACATGTGACTGCAACCAGAAACTTGTAAGTAGACAAGGAGGAAGATGTGCCCTCACAGCCCCATCCTTATGCTTCCCAGAACTCCTGGGGGGTGAGGGGCTGAGGACTAGCCTTCCTTCCCTCTCCACAGTGACTCCAGACCTGGTACTTACCTACCTGCAGTGGTACTTCAGATCTCAGTTCAAACCCCAGCTTAGCTCTGAACTTCAAAAGTAGGTCTCTACTGCCACCATATCTAGCTCAGAGTATCTTATATTTCTCATGCATTTAAAGGTCAGGGATGGATTCCTATGGCTCCCAAGGAGACCTAGAGAGTCAGGGATGATAATGTACATATGGTATACTGAAGATTCCTGATGAGGTTTGTGCCCATTCCAACAATTGCCAGAATTAATGTTTTCCACCCTAGAAGAGATGCTTCAGTGGCAGAACATTCAAGAAAGAACCTCTGTATAATTTGAGTTTTCAATACATATTGCCACTTTGATATCTGTATTTTTAGTTCCAGTGCTGATGGGGCCAAGATTCATACAGAAGTGTGAGGATCTGGTGTGCTGACAGCTTAGAAGGAGACAAAATTAGGAACCAGATGGGAAGCCACAGATGATACTGTTCTGCAGAAGGGGCTAGACAGTATCTGCAGTTACTATTTTCAAAACAATATGTTCCAAACCACTGTGACACTTGCTCTGAGAGGGAGGTCATTTATATAACAGCAGGTAAGACTGACATACTTTTAGCAGAAGAGCTGCCTTCAAGGTAGGTGTTTCTACAGCTCCATCTGTCAATCTGATAGAGGCTGGTATCAAAATTGACCTCCAGGAAAGCTGTGCTATAAATTCTTTAGGACCACACATGATTCTGAGTATCTTTGAAAACATAATGCCTCACAGCTGCTGGAGCTGAAGTACTGCATCCTTCAAAGGGTAAACCCTCTGTGGTCATCTGGATCTGTTTAGAAACACTGATATCTGCTAAAAAGAAGTGCTCTGTATCACTGACTGATATAATGAATCTAGAAATTGTACACAAGAACCAACCATCTTCCTTTCCTTGATTGTGTCATGTCAGCTCTTCCCTGGGCTCTGGTGAACATCTGGAAGAGACCAATTCCATGCTATGCTATGCTATGCTAGCATGCCTTATTGCATAGCCAGCATGAGACAGCTCATGCTCCAGAGCTGCCAGAAGTCTGAGCTATAGGCCACAGGCCATCTGGCTACCAAGATCCAACAAAAAATATATTTTAGAAACAAAGATTAGGAGTAAGGATTCTTCAATTCAAATACAAGGTTTCTTTATGCTGTGAACTGTGACATTCCAGAGAATAATTACCCCTCTAAATAATAATTAACCTATCTGCAACAGGCTGTAGTATATTCCTACCATCAGGTAAAGGCTAAATTCATTACAGTTCAGTGAAATACTCTTAAATCTACAGCTGAACAACACACAACTTCGGGGTGAATTTTACTCCTACAAGAAGCCCTAGTGGATCTTATGCATAGAGGTGATTTCCATATTCCCATTTATGGCAGATGGTAGAGAGCTTTAGCAGGACACTTCAGTGCCCAAGAACACACATTACCCTTGCAGTGTCTGTCTTCTCCTCTATGCCAGCACACTCTGAGCAACAGCCACATTGCTCCCTTTGCTCATAGGAGTGACACTCAAAACCCAGCCAACCCTGCTCAAGGTCTGATGTTCTGCAAGTGCAAAGGAATAACTGATTATAAGCTCTGCCAGGAGAAGCTAAGATGCATCTCTTCATCAGTTATAAAATTGAGCAGCACAACATGAATTTAAGATTCAAATGTCAATATTGCAAACATATGCAATTTTCCTAGGCAACAGAAATAAACAATATAGTCATTATTATCATTCACACAATCAAATATAATTTGGAATTCATGAATTCATATTTGTTTATCTGTAATGGCATTTCAATCCTTTTATTTTAATCTCTTGCCAAGGCCATCCTTCCTGTTCCTTTCATATATGTGTGGGTACACGTGTATATTTGCACTGATTCTCCCACAGTCAATGGAAAGTTTCACACACACTTCTTTTTTTAATATATGTATTTTTCTAAAATATGGCAAAACAAAACTAGTTTTAGCAATGAAGATTAATGTTCTCTACTAAATACTTTTCTTTATTGACCAATGACTATCATCTTGTCTATCATCTAACTTATTGGACTGAATACTTTTTCTATGCCTTGTATCTGGCCCAACAGCAGCATTTAGTTTTCATCAGTAGGGTAAAAATGAGTGTCCTATGCCTACTACTGACTAATTGTGGGACTGAAGTAATGTCCCTGGTCTGGTGAAATTAAAAGCCAAGCATCAAAAAGACCATGTTTCATCCAAATGCCTTTCATTTTAATCAGTATAAGATATTTTTATTGCTGAAAATCTCAGGTTCAAATACTACTATCAGAACAACTCATCATACATTTAGATTACATAACCAGAACAAATCCTAGGAAGTTTAATTGGGAGCAATTTCCTACTTGAATTAAAAATCAGCATGTTTGCATTCTACATGCTTTCAGTAAACTGGGTTGTTCAGAAAATTATTATTCTACCTTGTATTAATGTGGCCCAGGATGTCCCTTAGTATTCCTTCTGCATCAGTTCTTGGACCTTGCACTACCCTCAATAACACCTCAAGTTCTTACACTTGAGAAGTTGCAGTTAATTCTGAATACATCAGTGCACAGGAGCAGCTTCAATTATTTCCCCCAATGCATTGTTGTGTGTTTATCTTCTGTGAATTTCATTTGCCATCATATTGCCCAATCATCCAATTTATTAAATCCTTCAAGACATTCTCCCAGTCCTCCATACTTTCTTGCTTGGTTTCACCACCTCATTATTCAATTAATCTTCTAGATCTTTATGGTGTGTATGGAAAGGTATACTCTCCAAACTACAAAGTGATTATTCTTACGATTGAATTAGATTTTGCTGTGATACATTCAGTGGTGCAAGAAACACACCCATGAAAGCATCAGACAAAGAAAAATACTCCAACATACATCCTCAAAGAAAACAAAAGCTTGATGGGCTTCCCATGTCCACTAAGGACGAAGTACTTTGTTGTTCCAGGCCCAATAACACTTTCTGTGGTTTATGATATGCTAACAAAACAGCAGCCACTTAAGGGTCTAAAGCTTTCAACCCCTCCAGTGTAAGGGAGCTGAACATCCCCACTACACCAGCAATGGCTGTATTTGCCATTTCCCAGGAAGAGCACCATAAACTGCTTGCTGACACATTCACCTTCCTTCTAGGAGTTCTTCAATCTCCTGTAAACCCAGGTGGGGAGAGGGAGATAAGTGACATCGAAAAGAGGAGAGAAGGAAAGCATCACTGTGCTGGGATTATGCCAACAGCCTGGTAGACTTAGGCACTCCATTCCCACTACAGTTCTGTAGATGTTTAGTGCCAAACACCATGAAAATAATTTCAAAAATCCCTAAAGAAATGACTACATCAGCCACACTTTTCCAAGGCACGGAGATGCCTCCCTGCTGTGCTATGGTTTTGTCCATAACAGTGTAGGTGGAAATTTTTAGACACTAACATCAGGCAGAGGAGCTACTGACTCAGAATCTGCTCTGAACTTTCAACCTAACAGGAATCTCCCTCAGCAAAACTTTGTCAGTCTTGAAGAAACCAATCCATGAAAAGGTCACAGAAACCTCCCTCTGAGCCTACCCAACAGATGTTGCTTTTAGTTCACCCCACAAGCAAAGACACTCACTTCTTTAGAGTCCAGTAAAATTGTCATAGAAATCAGTTCAAGTTTCAGGACTGTCACTTCCTTACTCATTTTGGGAATACTCTCAGATGAAGAAAAATTGTCATTAGCCTTGTTTCAAGATTTCAGACAGGGAACAACAGCAGAGTTTGACTCTTATTTGTAGTTTCTGATTCTTTAGAGCAGTGCTTTCTATTTTCTTGCAATTGGCAATTTTCTACCATGGTTTTAGAAATGCCATTTTCCCAACTTTTGCTGTATAATCTTAATGAAAGTATCTGAATAAATAAAAAGGAGTTGGAACTTGATCAGTTAAACTCAGGAATTGTGTGACAGAGTTGTCAGCAGTAAGTAGAAGGACTTGATGGCTCTGGGTGGTTTGCACGCACGAGTGTGTGTGTGTGCATGCACACACGTTCTCAATACACACAGGAATCTCTGGATCTTCTAATAATTCTGCTATGGGTCTGCAAAGCAACCTCAAGCAATTCACATCTCTTTTACACTTCTGTAAAATGGGTATAGTGATACTATTTTCTTCACAAGAGTGGCAAGGAACCCTTGTTCTAGTTTACAGTGTTCTGACATGCTCAAGGAGTGCTATTGAAAAGTGGAGAGTTAATTGGTTCATAAATTGTCAACCTTGTGGTTAAAAATAGCTTTAATACGTCAATTCTTTCTGAGTTAACACAGAAAAAGGCAATTACTTATGACAAGGTAGGAAGATCGGGGGTTTTTGCTGAAATGTACCCAAATGATAATTACTGTGTAAACATTTATAACAAACTACCACTCTTTGGAGGCCTCCAAAACAAACTTCAGTACAAACCAAACAAAAGCTACAGCACAGACCGCTATGCACACATCACATATACTTTGTAACTTATTATTATAATACTAATTGCTTCAAGACATTGTGATGTAATTATAACACCGTTATGGAGACAAAACAATGTTTCCATGGTTCTGTCACGATACCCAAACCATTCCGTGAGTCTATATCAGAATGAAACTCTCAGTGTGCACACATGGAGGAAACACTGGGCTGCCAAAGTGAAATGAAAGGGTGATGCTGTGAATTGTTGATGAGCAACCTTCAAGAAAAAAATGGAAGTGACACTAACACGATTCTGCAAAGATGGCATGATGACCAAATTAAACTGAACTAAATCAGAGGCATTCCATTTAAATCATGTTATAAACAAGAGCCATTTATGCATTAGTGATTCAGCTTTTTAAATGAGTCAGTGACAATAAATGACAATGTTTTGACAGTTCATCTTGAATGGCAAGAGCATCATCTGAGCCACAAGCCTTCTTTTTCCACCCTTCCTCTGATCACCTTCCAAAGAGACTGTAAGTACATTTCTGGTAAGAGGAATGGTTTCATAAAGACAACACTCTTGATATCTGTGTTTACTCATTGTCAGTGACCACAAGAAGAAAGCTCTATTCCTAATTTTTTTTCCCTAAAAAGTCTCATTTTTACTATAATGTCCGGAGAACATGCTAAGACCAGATCTTATCTTTCCTCATACTATCTAGACTGTAGTTGCAGACAGTGCCTTGTTTGGAAGAGTTTGTAGCCTGAACACCAGAATTTCCTAGGAAGTTTCAACCAAAGTATTACATTTTAAGAAAAATAGTCTGCCAAATTTCAGAATTTCCCAATAAGAATATTCCTGATTTGCTGACTTTCTTTATTTTCTTCCATTTTATGACAGAAAAAAAATCAAGTTTTCTTTTTTTCTTTTTCTTTCAGCCCAAATTCCATACCCTTCCATAGTCACCTAAGATTAATGCTCCAGCCTGAACCACTTCCCATGATAAGTCACTGCCCTTCATAAGACACCACATGTTGCAGGAGCCAATCTTTAAAAAAAATCCCAACCATATAGGAGAAGTATCCTTCTTGTAATTGTGCAGTAGTAAAGATGGGGCAGAAGCTGGAATCCAGACCAGCATTTAGGCACATTTCAGCTCTTGGCTACATCATCCAGACCTGTGCATCTGGAGAGGCACTAACACAAACCCTACACTGATGTGCAGCCACTGCAGCCTCACAGAAAAGCTTCAGCTGGCACATCAGTGCCAAGCTCATCATCCTCCTCCTTTTCAAGAGCCTCTTCAGTTGAAGGAAATACATTGTACGATGGAGAAATCTTTCTCAAGTGACCACCCAAAGGATCAGTGAAAATGGGCTGCCCAGTAATGGCATTGATTTTTATTTGACCTGCAGTTAAAAGTCTGGTCTGGGAAGGCTAATACTGGAAATAGCCTGTACGGCTCAATGCATTGAATAGAGAGAGGTCTTAAAGACACATCCTGCATTAAGATGACTTTACCCAAACAATTTTCTCATTTTTCTGACTGTCTCCTACTTCAGGGAAGTGCGGTTGATCAAAGAGACTGAACCACCAGCACCTCTTCCACTCCCATTTGAGCGTGAAGAGGATCCAGCGTGTGCATACCGTAACCTCACAATTTCCATAGCAACACCAGAAGGGTCATGTTAACCACAGGTAGCACAAAACACTCAGAGGTTTAAACCATTCAGCAAATCTCAAAAAAAACCAAAAACAAACAACAAACAAACAAACAAAAAACCCCAAAAAACCCAAGTGCTAAATATGCTGATTAGAATTTCAAATTTTCTGATAAGAGCATAATTTTAAGGTAGCAATTGAAAAAGGAAATCTCTTTCAGGTAGAAATAGTATCGCTGTTACACTCATCCAGCTTATGGTGAGACAATTCCATAAGCATAATTTTCTGCTTTTTAAAAGGAAAGTACTAGTTCAATAGTTAATATGAATCATGAGGGAAACGTTACTACAGAAAAGAACACATCATTACATCTCCGTAATTGTTGTTTTTCTATACATCTGCTATATAAACCTATAACACAACCTACAGCCAAAGAGAAATAGTCCAGTAATGGGGCTATTGCTCCCTCTACTGTAAATATTCATGATTTCATATTACAGGTGATACAATACAGTCCAAGTCATTAAAAATGCTTCAACTAATAAAAAAAAAATCAACAAAATACATGTTTTTCAGCATGACTTAACCAAATTATTATGTTTCCAAGCAATGCAGTAAAAATCATATTCAAAGAAATATGATTTTTTTTGTTGTTTTTTTCACTGTACAAGAAACCAGCCAGGTATCTGTAGGTTTTAATTTAAAAAATAAACACATGAGGAAACCTTTCTGCCTCTGATCACGCTTTTTCTTCCTAGTGGCAAATGAAAAAAAGAAATAAGTGCCGAGTGAGAGGCATTTTGACCTTCTGAACAGCCTCCCATTATAAACATCAGCACTGAGGAAATCAGCAAATTAATCAGGGAAAGTGGAAAATAAACAAGGAGGTGATTCATGAGGAGATTATGGGGCTGAATTATACATGTATGGGAAAGCAGATTATTGAATCACACAAGCCTTCCGTTACCAGAACGCCCCATTTCTCAGCTCAGCGTCAGAACAGGATCAGGGCTGAGGTGCTGGGCTCACCCAAAAAGTCTTCAAACAAACTCTGATTCTCTGTCAAAGGCCAAAGAGGCCAAACATAATTTTATCCAAACCATCTAAAATTAGATTGCTAGTGAGCAGAGGACAGAGAGGAGTTGTCTTAGCACCAAATTGCTCCTTCAGAGGCTTTACTCCTTTGCAACCAGAGATTCATTATTTAAAAAAAAAGCTTCTTCTATCTTTTCTGCAATATTACAGTAATGGAGAATGAGAGTACAGCCACTAGATTTTTAGTGCAAGATTCCTGCTGGGAGGAAATATGAAATTGCCTTCTCTCTTTCTCAGTCTCTGCTACAGCTCAAAACAATCAGCAGCAAAGGGAGTCCAGCCACAGAGGGGCTGATGGCAGGCAAATACTAGAACATAACTCCTGGACTTGGTTGGTGTGTACATAGGCAGCAGAATCTTTGATAAAGACTTCTAAGACCACAGGACAGAAAAGATTCATGCACCTCCAAACTTCCCATCTAAATATTTCCCTTCTATCCTTTCTCTAAAATGCTTTACAGGAAGGAATGAGATAACTTCCATTTTCTGCTGATCTGAATTCTGTAGGATAAGGTTCCTCAACTGATTAGTTTTAACACAATCTCCACTCTTCAGCTTGGACAAAGCACCACTTCTTGACTTATCACTGATTAAAATCAATAGTAAAATCCTCACTGATTTCACTGAGTGATGGATCAGCTCCCTGTGCTCTGCAGCCCGCAAGGATCTGAAATCGTGACTGCATTTAAACATAAGAGATTTTTTCTTTTGTGCCAGAAGGCAATGTCAGGCACTTTGGGGAATGTCTTCCAAGTGTCTTGTTCACTCTGGGCTCCCTGCTTGGGGAAGCGTATGGCTCTTGGTGCTCGAAGCCCTATAAATCTGCATTAATTTCAAATATATGAATATGAGTCACTCGCCTATGATTTCAGGGCTAATAAAAGAGAACACGAAGTTGACATCACTTCTAAGAATTTTTGAATTTTACATTATTGTGTCAGTGACCACTCTTAGGACAGCTTTTTCTAGTGAGAAAAACTTTTCAAGTTCAAAAGGACATTTTTTCTTTTGAATCTTCATGGACAAATACCCAAAATAGCAGCGCCATCACTCTAATCTAATTTAAACCATTTGTCAGAAACATATTTTAAAATTCAATGAGACCTGTATAGCCAGCCTTGCAATTATCCTGGCCTGTGTATAATTGGAATCACAGGGATTAATGAGCATGTACAATTGTAATGGGGTTTTTTTTCCCCTTCCACCAAGGTTTTTCATTTTAGAGGAGGAAAGACATAAGTCACAAAATAAAAGTTGTGTACTTCAGAATATGCTAAAGTAAAAAGCATCCACAGATAATAAAGGGATATGAAAGAAAGACTTGGACAAGTCTGGAACAACTTACAAAACTTTTACTTCTAAACTATTTTCATGACCTGGCTAGAAAGATTTGATATTCAGGTGTGTTTGTTTTCAGATACAAGGATTATTGTCTTAAATTAAACTTGAAAGTTCTAGGTGTTTAACCACCGACTGAATTAACAAAAGCCATTTATTTCAGGTAAAGAGAAAACACACATTAAAATACAAGAAGGAAATTCCTTCTTTACATCTACCTCCTTTCCACTTTGATTATTCCTTATCTAAAGACAAGAAAAAATAAAAGTGAGATATAATGCCAAAGTGGCTTTTCACTACCTTAATGCACCTCCCACTTCAAGCTTTTACCAAAACATTGCAGCTGTTCCTTGCTTTGTGTTGGGGCACAAAGGACAGAACAGATAGAAAACAATGAGCTTTTACTAAAACTTCTTTCCAACTGTAATTTATTAACTCACCTGACATTTCTTCCATGGTAGATTAGAGGTGAGCAGCAACAGGCTATTCCAGCTGCTCCACATCACCGAAGATGAGCGGAACTAAAAAGGATAAATTACAAAGATCCTGCATCTTAAATCACACTGCTATCACAAAAAGAGATATGGTGTGCAAAGGCAAGGAATAGCTTTTATTAGTTTACCAGGTGTAAGTGGGAAGCAGCAAATATGATTTTGGCTGCAGAATTCTTCCTTTAGACCTTTGAAATACTTTTCCCTAAAAAGAGGTATACATTCCCCAAAATATATCTGGTTTTTAACAGTAATTCCATCTCATCTAAAATGTAGAATGTTTTGCTCTATTATTTGCTTTACTTATACTTTAAGGTTTGATTATCCCAGCTGCAAAACTGCAATGCTGTGGCAAGACTGAATCCTACATTTGTTTGTTTTGCAGCCAGCTAGGGAGGTACCAACAGCCTTTTATCACCCAGAAATAGCTCTCCAACAGTAATTTTAATGCATTTCCAGGCACAAAGAAGTTTCTGGTGACAAGAAATCTCCAGGTCAGATGTATGAGTAAAGCTCAGGACTCTGATTTGGTGATTATGACCAGTTTAATTAATATGTGCTATGGTGTATCAAGGCTGTGTCTTTTCATGGTTTTGTTGCCCTTCAGTTAACCTGATCCAAATCTTACCTTTTTACTAGCTTTTCATGGACTCTGGGTAAAACTAAATTAACTAATCCAATTCAATCAATAAAGACCTTATCCCTCACTGGCATCATATACTTGCTTCCCTTGCTTTTCCCTTAGGAGATGCTCCTTTAAAGGCTTGATGAAGACTCAACTCACAATACATAACTTGTGGATATGCAGATTACCTATGCTTTCACAGCTTTCCCCCATATACATAATAAATGGTGCTTGCATTGTGTGGGCAGAGTTATGCTACTGACAGCTTGTCTTTATAATGCTTCTAGTTGGTATAAGGAATCCAAACACTTTTATCAAAGCAAAAGGTGAAAAAAACAGGCTCTGGCTGCTAAACTAATCAAGAGTAGTTTCCTTCCAACTTTCACTGCCAACTCATTTCCTCCCATGGCCATTATGTTGTTATTTGTACAGCAAAAGCTGCTTCACAGGAGAAGTAGAAGACACTGCTTCTTTTGCCAGTCAGTAGGTGATGGGAGGAGCCCATCTCAGACCCTTGGGGATGGACTCACACAAAGGGTCTTTGGGCAGGAATGTTTCCAGGGCCAGAAGAGAAATCAGGCTCTCATTTTCCAATGATCCAAAATAGAAAAGTGACAAATAACACAGGGCAAACAAAAGAAGTACTGCTTTGTAACAACATAATTACACGATTCTCTAGTTTCACTGTGTGTTCAAATACATCAGCTCTTTCTCTACAGTAAAGCTGTGATTTAGCAGCCTTCCTGATTAGCCAACTGCTATACAGCTGTCTGATAATTAAGTCAGTATTAGACTCCAGCCTCTTCCCTTGCTAGCACTGAAGGCCACTGAGTCTGCTGCTACACCAGCTCTGTTCCAGGGCATCCCAGGGCTCCTCTCCCAGCACTGCCTCTGTCTCCCACTGGCCCTACAGCAACCTGTGTCACCCTGGGCACCACCTTGGTCTACCTCTTCCCTTGTGCCTCATTCCAAGCCCTAATCTTTTTTCCAGATAATTGTAATTTAGGTATAATACAAAACTTTAAAAAGAACCTTCTTTGATTTCATCTTGTTTAGGCAAAGGAAGGAGATAGGCTTTTTGAACTTAAAGGATTTATGATAGGTGCCCAAATCATCACTTTCATTACAATACTCCTCAAGTTCACAAAAGGCAAAGTTTTATTTTATTTTCACTGAAAAGTTTGCAGTCATATGCAAATTTTGCATTTCTTCTTATTTATCAAAGAAAAGCTCCAGAGTCTTTCTGAACCTTACTTACATTAAAATAACATGATGTCACTCTAATTTGTCTGAATCAGTCTGAATGATGTCAGTCTAATTTGTTCATTTACAATGACATTTACTAAATTGGACCCTGTGGCTAATTTGGGAAACAGACAAAGTGGCACTTTAACCCCACTTGTCCTCTCCATTGTCCCAGAAATTCTTTCCTCCCTCAGCATGGAAGGGCAAGAAAATTCTGTCTTGGCTGCAGAACTGTTGAGTTTTGAAACTGAGCAAGAAAGAATCGTACTGGGCAAAATGTGGGGCAGTAGAGACACCTGAGCTTCAGAAAAATACACTGCAAAGCAGGGAGTTGAAAACACCATATCCTATTTGAAAACTGTCATGCCCAGTACACAAAACCTGTGGGGTAAGGTCTCAGGCTTAAGCCCTGAGTACAAAATGCCAGCAGCAAAAGTGTCATTGATGCAGCAAGATTAAACCCCAGATTACTCCGGCACAGCACTTCCATTTGGGCTAAAACTCACCAGCTACTGCTCCCTCCCATGCAGGTGATGAGAAGCCTTGGCTTTTTCATGCTCAGACTCACTTGCCACACACCTACATCAACATGCTAGAGAAAGTTGCTACAGCAGCAATAGCTCACTACAAAATGAGACAAGTTTCCATGTACCTTTTTTTACCCCTAATGCTGTTTAAGCAGGACCCATTTCAGAGCTATTGCTCATTAATGCATCTGCATAGGTGACCTCATGATTTGAGACAGGTCCAGGACAACTGGAGGTGAGCACAAAAAGGGTCAAAAGGAGAAAGTTAACAGGTTCTTTGCAAGGCAATGGAAATTTTTTCAAAAGTCTGCTAATGTATATCCATTAAATATTTTGTCAGCCTATCTTTTTTGTGAGACTGAATAACCAATTCAGTTTTTGGAGTTTGTGATATTGTTCTCTTTGACTTCCTTTGTGCTACACACACACGCACCTACAAGCTTTCTACAGATTAGAAGACAATCTGTTGAGATGCCCATTAGGTAAAAATCATTAGAATTATCACTGGAAGGGGATAACACCACCTGCATATACACATCAATTCCTTCCATTTTAATGCTATTTGATTTCAGTATATTCGCTGCTGATGTATCACATTTCAAATATTGTTAGTGGACAAAACTGTAAGGAGAAAGGGTGAGCTGGAGGTGTTCTGCAATTTACATTATTGTCACTAAAACTGCAAATGTTAATATTGTTATTCTGTTTATTGAAAACAGGCTGGAATCTCACCAGTAATTATGATTTAGTGAAAAGACGTTTTTAAAGCAATACATTTTCTCTCTTGACACCATCTTTCTTTTCTCCATCTCCACTGTGTCTATTCCTGACTTTTCTGTCTACCTTTTTTCCATCATAGAAATTTGAGGGAGGACAACCCTATGTTGCTTTGCTGTGTTTTTGGCTCAAGCCAAATCGAGAAGAGGTGCTAAAAATCTTGATTATTTCCTAAGACAATGCAAGGATAAAACCCTCACGAAAGATAGCCACATAGTAGGAAACAGAGAAATAACTCTAAAAAATACAGTAGGAAAAAAACAGTGTAAGCAAAAGAAAACATATGCATAGCAAGTGATTTTGCTGCATCATTTTCAGCATAAATCCACAGAGAATCTAAGGAAATTATGGATTCCACTGCAGGCTCCAATGATAAAGAGCTCAAATCTCTCCACCACCTACACAGACTGCAACAAAAGCTGACACAGAAAAAAAACTAGAGCCAGAAAATGAGAAAAGTCACTCTTATTTTCTCTGATTTCCACCTGATAACCTTGCTGAAGGTCAGTCCATTCCCACATGAAGATCGTTATTCAGCCTCTGCCACCAGACCTGTCCTTAAAAGCAGGATCATATTTATAAGTCTCTCATTAGTTTCTTGACTTGTAACATAATGCTTTAAAAGAAATGTTTGTATCATGTGTGAGCCAAAACAGGGCCTAGCAGACCAGCATCCAAAGACTGCTGCACCAACCACCTGTGCTAATTGCTTCCACCAGCTTGCTGAAGTGCCTTAGCTGAATGTAATAAGGAAAATACATTTCTCTTTGCACCACTGCAAAAGGATTTCTAACACCTCTCCCTGAACAGCTGAAGCTATTACTGTTCTTATGCCACCATCCCTTGATACAAATGACAGAATGCTTCTCCATTTAGCAGACACTTTTATTTGCTCTTCTCTGCTGTTTCCCCCACAAGTTCTATCTTACTATAATTTTTTGGTTTAGTACCTTTCAGTTTCCTTTTTCAACTGTGCACCATGAAGACTCTTCTATTCTAGTTTGTTAAAAATTATAATTCTTTCTTCTGCTACTTGGCTTTCTACCCTTTGATCCTTTTTTTTTTTACTTTCTAAGCCATCTGACCCTTTCATACCTCCTCCATATTTTTTTGCCTCATTCACCCCCTCCTCTTCTTTCTCAATTGCTTTCATCTTACTTCATTTATGTGCTCTGGCTGCCGAGTTCTACTGCAGCTGAAAATGTAAATTTTTTTCCTAGAGACTGATAAAGCCCAGAAGTCAAAAACTTCATCTTTAAACTTATTTTCTTATTTTCAGTATGGATTCTATAAAATGGATTTGGACTTTCCACTTTACAGCATACTGATGCAGTATTAGAAGAGTTCCAGTTATGTGGTAAAGGACCAAAGGAATTAAAAGTCAAAATAAAATTCAGATGCTTTAAATATTTTGCTAATTTTGGTATTAGGTAAAATTATGCACAGATGTACACAGCACCTCCATCTTTCATTATGTACTGCTCTTTGCAACTCTCTGGTCTCTCTACATTAGCAAAGCCAAAACAGACTGGTTAAAACAGACCAAAACAGGAGACGCTTATCCAAACTGGCAGGTTTTGGTGGTGGGCAAGGGATTGACCAAGATGCACAATAAGAGAAAAGGAGTCAGGAATGTAACATTTGCCAGTGGCCTTTGTCACACAGCCTGAACATGGGTCTCTTCTGTTCCTTGAAACATCTGGACAGATGCAATAGTATACTCCAATCTCCTTCTTGATGTAGAGGGATACAGATGTGGGGAGTGAGAAATCCACAGATGGCAGAAGAAAGGAGAGACTGAAGGGCAGGGAGAGGTTGCAAGTGTGAGGTGGATTCACAGAACAGGTATGAATGTCATCTTTTACTCACAGCTTGTTCAATGAATCTCCTTCTTCCATGGCCCAGTGACCCTTTATTCTTTGATTCCAAACTTTCAAAACCAAGGCCAGAAAGCAAACATGTTTACACACCAGCATGTCAGAAGTACTGTGCTTTTACCTGCTGATGGCCTGTCGTTCCTATGTTGCCAATTTGACTTAAGAAAATGTGTATTTGATGAAGAGTTGAAAATATTGAGGCTTTTGATGCGATCAGTTGCTATTGCTGTAGCTGGCAACCCATCCCACAATACCCCTTCTTCCTCCTCTCCAGCAAGCATGGAAGTAGCTGCATGGTACATCCAAGGCTGGAAAAGTCAGTGTTCTTTCCCTGTTGCTGCAGCTGTATAGCAGCTTCTCTGCTGGATACTGGCTGGATCATGGAGAGAGAAAACTGCCCTGACCGCTTTATTTTCTGTTTCTCTTTGAAGCATGGAGTTTACAGGAGAACCAGAGTGGAGGAATGACTGATGGGATCCAAACACACTGTGATGAACAGGCTTCCTCCTGCCACTCATGTAAGGCTAGGGGCCATGAAGTAAGAAAATCCAGCAACCAGGTCATAACTGTCCTTTTTCTTTTCCTGCCAAGTGTCAGAGCAGCAGGTGGCTGGAAAGGCTCAGGGGTCATTTATGATGAGTGACAGCACACTTTGCTTCAGCCATGGCCACATGCCATTCCTGTGTCATCCTACCTGCACCAGAGAATTAGGGAATAAAAAATTTGCTGCCTGAAAGACATACCCTACTTAATTTTGCTGTCCTTGGATTGTCAGATTGGATGTTGAAAAACCAAGATCAAACAAGGAACTTACAGTAAATAATTGATTTTGACCTCCCAGGCTTGATGAAAGATGCATCCTTGACATGAGAACACGAATATGTGAACTTCAGAATCTATTCAGCATTCAAACCCCTCCACCTGCATACGTACTGCACCCTGCTACAGTCCAAGAGCAGACAATATATGTAAAGCTGGTGTGCAAGACTATTGTTTCCCTTGGCTATGGCTACAAATAGGGAAATCATAAACATTCATGTCTCCCCTCCCTCCCTATTTAAGGACATGATGATTCAAAACCAGCAAGATCCTCTTCAGACTTCTTTCTTTCCGAAAGCCTGGATGCAAACACAGCCTGCCAGCTGACTGGGCTGTTGACTTTTATTTTTGTGTTTGTCAAATAATCCTGGAGCTCCAACCCATGAAGGACTGATCAGCCTCTTTTTCCTGCTCACCTTCTTATCAAAACATGGATTAAAGAAGGATGAACCGCTAGGAGCAAACGGGGGGAGGAAGGAGTGCAGGCAGAGTTTTCCGAGCAGCCACAGTGCACACATGCACAGTAACTTCCTGTGACTTGCTTCCGTCAGTGGTGATGTGGTCACCACAGAGCTCTCTCTGGATCCACTCATCAAATTTAAGGACAAGATTATTATCTTTTGTTTTTATAATGAAATTGTCCAGGCTACGCTAAATCAAGAATTCTTCTCTCTTTTGATATTAATTAAAGACATTCCTATTTCATAAACAAGGTTTATGAACTATTGTACATAGTAAGAATTTATGGAAAGGAGTAATAGCATGTAAATATGAGTCACAACAAAAATCACCTATTATCTAATCAAACCCCAATTAAAATTGCTTAGTTTAATTCTCTCAAGGACTAAATATGTATATGTGCAGTTTCTCCAATTGATTTCATTCATTCTCCACAAGCTTTACTTCTGCTCTTAGCAATCCACAAGAGAAAGTTAATCTGCCCATGTTCTATTGCATTTGCACAAAATGTCTTCAGAGGAAAAACAGAATTAAACATGATGGTTTTGTCATTATATTCTGACCTAGTACAACACACAAAATATGATTTAAAATTACCTCTCTGCTGAAGCCAATTTAGATAGCAGTAAGTTTAAAAACAAATATTATATCTAAATTAAAACAATTATGTGTGTGCAGTCAGGGTGAGTATTATCAGATTCTCAGATGATTTCTGTGAATCCTAAAGGTGAGGAAACCCAGAGATAGCTGTCCATTTCCCAGGTGCTATGAGGAGTCAATAAAAGAGATAAAAGCAGTGTTCTGGTTTTAATTTATACCAAGCTCCTGTGCCCTTTTCTTTAAGCAGTGTTTTGCCAACCTGAAGAGCATGAAGTCCAAGTGCTGCTGGTGCCTGTCTCTTGCAGACTATTTACAAATGTAAGAGACAGTGTTCCCTGTGTCTTCTGTGCAGGCAGAAGGAGAAGCTGGCCTTCTACTACTTTTTTTGATGGAGGAATCTTGCTTTCTTTTGTATTCCTCCCACAGAATTTCCTACAAGGCAGCATGATCCAGCCATCAGTAATTAAGATGCCCATCCTCTTCCCACAATTTTTAAGTACAAAAGCCAGCTCTGACATCAACAAGAAAGAGAAAGTAATATCATTAGTGCTAATTGGAAAGTAACAAATCTCTCTGGGACATAGGAAGCCTATTCACAACTTGAAACAGTTACATAGGGCAACACATAACTGAGCATGAGAACTTCATCAAGAATCCTCAGCAAGCTTGAACCAGCTCAGCACTGACTTCAGCTGGCTAACCCCAATATCCAGTTCACGCTTTGGTGAGCGACAATTTAGCAACACTATTTAGCTTTTTGCATCTGTGGAAAGAAAAGAACTGCTTGAAGGAAGAGAGTTTCACTTCCATAAACAGCAGGCTAACTCCCCAGCATTTTCTGACCTTCAAAGATATCTCTAAATGCAATTTTAGACAAAAGCATCAGGAACAGAGAAAGACTGCTCATGTAGAAATAAAGTAACCATTTCTATTTCATTTGTCACATTAAAGTCACATAAGCAAGTACTGCCAATTTCTGTTGGAAGTTATTTAAGATTCACCTCCAGAAGTGTTTTTTTTGCTTTACTGTTTTTGAGCTAACACTTTCCAAGTCCTATTTTGCCTATTAGTAATCATATGGGAGATTATTATAACATCTTTTTTTCCTCATTCCTTTCACTCTTAATCACAATGAACAGTGAAAGTCAATTAATAAATTTCAAGACTGTAAATAGCTTTTTTTTGTTTCATCCTGTGGTTCGTGTGCAGAAACACAGTCCAAACAATAAATCAAATCTATGTCTACCCCGCACCTCCTGAAGTGCCCACTAAGCTCACAACATGAAAGCATAGGTCACACTCCTCTCTGCAAGAGACCACGTAGGACAGGAAGCAAGACACCAGCACTGAACCTTGTAAAGGCAGGGCCACCATAACTCAAGAGCTGACATTTTTGGTGCGAGAAAAAGGCAAAAAAAACCCGAAGGAAATAAACTAGGGGAGATGGTAACTACTGGACTCGGACTAAGGATTGGAGTTATGAGTGAAAGTGAGGAATCCAGTGGGAGACGCTGAGCACAGAAACAACTTACTCCAAGTCAGAAAGCTTCTTTATGTGTTCTGACACAGACACCAAGACCAAGGCCATCAGTTTCATCTCTGAGAGTGAAACTGAAAATGAAGCGGTGAATAAGTTATAAGCCCTGGAAAACAAATCAAAGATAAAGAAAGGGAGAAAATCCAACACCCTGAAGTCAAATAAGGGGGGAAAAAATCCAATTTTTTCTCAAAATTTAGGTCAGTCTTTGGACGTCAGATCGTCCTTTGTAAGACCAGCATATTGGGTCACCTTAGCCTAATTCAGCCCTGAGGAACCCTGGTTCACCTGAAGCAAGGCATACAGGGCTCACAAGGCAGCCAGTCCCATGATATCACCAGAACCACCATTGCAAAAACATGATTGTTTAAAGTCAATATTGGCAATTTAGGCTGTTGGGCAAGGACAGAGAATGTAGCCTTAGAGAAGTTCTCATATATGGCTCCTTTATGTCTCACCATATGGAGAAGCACAGACACAACAGTTCAAGCTTTCCTGGCTTAAGCCAGGGGTAATCCCTCAGGGGTAATCCACAATAATTTCTATTAGAAAAGGAAAAACTGTTCTCAAGTCTTTATATTTTCTGCCTTTTCTGCTGAGGGAGCCACAAATTATGCTAACATATTCACTAGCAAGCAGATTGAGACCACTGAATTAATTTCTCATAAAACAACAAAGAGTCATAAGATAGGAAAAGATCTCCAGTCACTTTCATTACCAGGCTGGGCAAAATAGTAGGCAGTGGTTTTTACTTTTTAATACTGGTTTTTTTTACATAAAAGAGATACTACACAGATCCTGAGAAATATTTATTTAATTATTTGCCCAAATATTTCAGGAAGTATGATGGGCAGGAGATCACTGAAGGATTTGCATGGCTGTTCCACAAGTGGGACTAAAAATGATTGCTTGAGAAATTTAGCTGAGATATAGTGAGATATTGAAGATCAAAACCAGACTTTCCAGGTAAAGACAGTGATGGAGCTGGATGAGAAAAACTGAAGGATAATTCCCATCCCATAAAACAGCTTCGATAACCTGTGCTTAGAGGATAAATGCTTTCCTGTGACTAAAGTCTATTTTACTTCAATAATTGCTTATCTCAGAGAAGATAATTAAGGTGAAGATGATGATGATATCAATGATTTAATGCTCTTTAATTCTACTGAATAATTTAGGGTAAAGACAACACTTTGCCTTCAAGCCATTACTTGCATTCTTTGATGGAGTCCCAGTGCTAACTAGACACATCTAACACGTGCTTATGTTCAGTCATTTCCTTATTGTTTCAAGGAGCAGATAATGATACATTTTCAGCACTATTATGTGGTATATAAAGGAAATAATCACATGCCTACTATTAAATAAATAGTAAATTACCTAATCATTTCAAATGTTTGAGGTTAAGGTCCAGAAGGAGTAAAAAATATTTGGAGCTCTGATAAACTCAGATTCAGAAAGCTACCAGTGGCTAAACCAAGAATACAGGTCAGCTTCCTAGATCAGGTAAACGTATTGATTAACAGGGACTTGTATGGATTTACATCAATTGTATAGGGCCCAGCTGAGACTCCATTTTAAATGGATGGAATTTATCAAACCTACAAAAATACTACTGAATAGTATATATGTATGTAAATTACAGGCATGTACATTTAACGACCAGGTTTGCAGTGAATCTGTTTCCTCATCACCCCACTGCCATGTTCTGAAGCCAATCCACTGCAGCAGCAAGCCTAACCTGGAATAACCAAGCAGTGCAGAAAGTGTAATACACTGAATTTTTCTCATTACATCTTCTGACAAAACTGATTCATTGTACTGTGATGCTAACATTGAACCAAAATGGTAATTGAAATGTTTGTATTATTAATACTCTCCTGATAGGAAGGGAAAATATTTGATATATTAATTGTGTTTTGTCTGCTACATGTAGGTAGATTAAAGGAAGCATTTCAAATCATGAGGACTTAGAGGATGAAGCCTAGATTAAAACTTCCCTTAACATATTTTAACAAATTAGAAAACCCTTGTGGAAAAAAAGGTAGCTGTTTAACACAGGAATGTACAACAGTTTACAGTGATTCAGAATTCAGTGGCAATATAGACAATATAAAGAATAACTGGATTTCTTATGCTGTTGCTGAAAGTTTTGAGGACTATCATGAAATTCAAGTGCAGCATTAGTTGACAACACTGCTGTTGCAAAAGAGGAAAACATTGTACTAAGAAATATAAATGGAGTAACATTTATAGACAGATGATGTAATCCTCCTGTTATTCTTAGCATTGGTAAGGTCTCAGCTGAAGTGTTTTGTCCCATTTTGGGCATTATATTTCAAGAAAGATGCGTATCAGCTGAAGTTTTCAGATGAGAGTAACTAGAGTTTATGAAACACAACACATAGGCAGGATTGAGCACTTTCAGGATGTTTAGCACAGAAAATGGAGTACAACGATGACATAGCAATTACCTTCAAATTTTCAAAACACTGCTGCAAAGAAGAAAGGGAAGTTATGCCCTCCAAGTTCAGGAAGACTAAAAAATAAAACAGTTAGCTTGAATCCATCAGGGATGATTTAAGACAGGTTCCAGATAAACTTTTTCACAGTGAAGCACTGCAACAGGTTGCTCAGGAGGATGGTAACTCCAAGTGCACAAGGGCCAGCTGCTCCCTCAGTGGCAGATGCTAGGAGCCACGTCCAATTCCACAGCTGGCAGGGCAGAGACCCCCACCCAGGGCCCATCCCACTGCCCCGAGCAAGGAATCAGGGCAGGCCAGGGGAGGCAGCTCAAGACAGCATTATTCTGGTGATGCAGCAGATGCAAGGCCAAGCCAAGAGCCAGCCAGCAGACTGGGATCAGGAAGGCACATGGCCAAGCAAGGCCTGGCCGTGGCATGAGCCTGGCGCCCTGTGGCATTGCTGGGGCAGGGACTGACAGCCCTGATCTGGGCTGAAATAAAAGTCCCTGGCCCAAGGGCAGGCATGAGGGCTCTTCCAAGGATGGCCGGGCAGAACCATTAGGGCCACTGATGCCCTCAGGGCTGCAGGACATGGAATGCCACATGGAAAGGCTGGAGGTCTTCAAGAGCAGGTTCCTGGCAGGATGGGGAGAGACATCTCTGATCCAGCCTTGTGGCAGAAGAAGAGACCTGGTGACCTCTAGGCTTGCCTTTTTGTTTTGACATCTCAAGTTTGATGCTAGAGATCTGAATCTCTCTGTTGTACAGCTGCTGTGGCCCACAGTGATGTTCCCCAGACATCAGGAAGGATGCCTTTGATGGAATGAAAAGACATCAAACCAGAGCTCTAAAGGTCTCAAATGAAAAAGCAAGAGATATCTTCCCCACTTCTGGGGCAAATATGTTTCACATACAATTTACATCTATAAGCTTCTTATTCTACAGTAATAGGGTTAACACTGACTACATTTTTAGTCTGGATGATTTGCTTCTACCTGTATGTCCATAAATATTCTACATGGATAATATAAATACAAGAGATGGTGAATACTGATCTATTATCTGTTTCTATACAGTGGAAGGTAGATTATTTCTTCAGCTGTGCTTCCTCTGGCCCTGAAGATTTCTGGTTTTCCTACTCAGATCACTTGCTTCTCCAAGTCATTTCCCCATTGCCAAAGAAAGAATATGCATGGCTAAATGTCCAGTAACAAATATAAAATTATAGCTAGGCCACACTCCTGCAAAATTAACATCCTTCCAGATGTTACAGAACTAGCTATCTTCTGCACTCACACTGTTAATTTTACCTGTATTTTTATGACTTATAATCATTTATGTGCTTCCACTTTATTCTCCCACTTTATTTATGGAGTATTTTTGCTATAATCTTTTTTAAATGTACCCAACAAATATGTACTTTGGGCACCAAATTAGTCTCTGATGTCACTGATGCTCCCCACATATCACAGCACACCTCGAAAAGAAAAGCCTAGGTCAAGCCAAATACAATTATTTTGGAGGATGATATTGGATTACAGAAATTTTTTCCTCCTCTAAATGGAGGCAAATAAGATGCATTTTTCCTGTGATGCAGTTTTAATTTATGTTTATACCCAGATGGAAGGGAGAGATATATTGCCTGTAGCTGGACTGGCTCACAAGTAGAAGGCACTCAATCTCCCAGAAGACTCATCTGAGAGTGGAAGGAATATTGGACACTACTGAAAGAACTGAGTGGCTGAAGTTTTTAAGCCTGGCAAATAACCTGCTCAGAGTTTAAAATTTACTCATACTTCCATGGTGTCCTGAATGAATATGCTGTATATTGTGATTTTGTGTTGATGTTTATATTGAAAAAGGAGATCAAGGTTTTAACCAGGTAACCACTAAAAGTCAGGAGGAAATCTTTTTTTAGGAATGAGGGAATTACTTTGACTATCTTCTTTCAAGGATCAATGAGGCAAGAATATTTGTAATAGCTTTTTCCTTTCCAGACAATTGACAACAAATTAAGCATTGGGGAAGACAGCTGGAGAGACAGGGACAAAGCTGTAGGCTTCATGTAACAATTTGCTACAGCTGTTCCTGCAGGGCTGTGCCTTTGCTGTGAGCGTGATCACAAAACATTTCCCTTGTTTCCAGCATCACTCAGCAGCCAGGACTGATTGCTGAACCAATATCCTGGTTCTGTCTTGCTATTCCTCACTCACTCTGATTTTGTATGGCTAATGAAGAAGAGGGGAACAAACTTCTTGTGTCAAAGGAAACATCAGCATCTTTCCACACTACCTCATATTCAGGCAGTCTCTGTCAAAGAAACCCAAGAACATGAGGGGAAGTCAGTACCACAACATGTGTTTTCAGTTACTAAGAAAACCAAAGGGCAGATAATGGGTTTGGATCTAATGGAAATTGATAGTCAATACATATGGAAAGCAAACTGCAGTCTTCTCACATTTCCTCAAGAAACCAGAATTTAAAAGCTTATCACTTAATGTTGACAACACAGGAAATACAGTCATGGGTTTCACTATGGATTCAGAAAAGTACCTACATGCTTCTCAGAGCACTTAAATGTGTGACTTCTTCAATTCTTTAAACTATTCAATAGAGACAGGAAAATAGATTTGTGAATTTCTGTTATCAGTGGAAAACAACCAGGTTACAGTGCTGATGTGACTAGTTAGAGGTATTGGTGTGATTGAGTCACTGCTGATCTTAAGAAAGGACCTCTCACTCATCCAATTTAGCCCAGCTGAGTACACATTTACATATATAGTCCCATAATTTCTATGTGGGATCATGAGGAGGATTAACAGAGCACTGGTTATAGCACTGCTTTTTATATCAGTATAGCCAGCTTTATTTCACAGCCAAAAAAATTTAATTCTGATGAGGTTAGGCCACGGATGTCAGCAAGGCAATAGATTACACTGAGATAATCAAAAGTGGATGCCAAGGAAAAAAAAAATAGAAGAAAAAAATTTCGAATCAGAATCACAGAACCATTCATCTTGGAAGGAGCCCCTGAGATCATCTGAATGGTCTGGGACAGCTCAAATAGAAGTTAAAGCTTCAAGCAGAAATTGGTGGTTAAAGCTCTGCTGGCTGTTTGCAACACAAATATATTATTTTTAAGTGTCTCAGGTATTATAGCTTTCTTATCTAGGAATTTTCTCCTAAAACAATAAAGTTACAGGATTTAACCTTGGTGGGACCAACTTCACTGACCTTTGATCTCAATACTCTCACTGCTAGTTCCAAAACTTACCTCATGGGAAATTTGAAGAAATGCTCTAATTAGAGACAATTCTGTTCTGATATTTTATTTACTGTTCCTCTATTGCTTCATTTCTTTTCATAACTTAGAATGAAATTACTATCTGAGATATTAATCTGTTGTTAGTTTGTTTTTCCCCTAAACCCATCAGATTCTAGATCTCCTATTAAACTTGCATACTGTGAAAGTTGTCTATGTGGTTTTAAAGATCAGTTTGATTTCAGAGCAGATTTTGTATTAAGTAGAGCAATGAATAAATAGTGCTTTAGGTAAAAATTACTATTTTCACACACCTCCACTAATAAAACATTACTCTTGTCAGCAAGACTGCCTGGGAAGACAAGTTGTGACAAAGATTCTATGAAATACCAGTGGAATTCTCCTAGTATTGCCTAACCCAAGATGAGCCTGGATTAATCGCATGGAAATTCCAAGTCCCTTTTAAGTTCAGCACAGAGCGAATTTTCATGTGCCTGTCCCGCCATCTCGTGGAAGTCAAGCCTCCTGCACCAGTTCTAGGTCAGCACAGTGTCACCTGCTGCCAGCACCGTGTCACCGGCTGTCCTGGTGAGAACTTCTCAGGATGAAGAGCATTTAATGAGTTTTACATAAAATCATAAAATCCTTCAGAGGGACCAAAGCCAAGATTTTTTCCCTCTGTATTTACATAATATGAAGAAGAAATTCATAATTTATAGACACATTAATTTATAGACACATTTATAATTTATAGACACATTAATTCCAAAGACATCAGAAAATAAAAATGGGATGGCAGGTTTTGTGAACCACTGAGACCACAGGTCTCCCATGCAGCAAGTCCTGCTGTAGCTGTCACTATGCATGGTCAAAATTGGAGTGAGACATTGAAATTCTAGTGCAGATAACTTTGAACCCTCTTTTACAATTGCACCTCAGTTCTAGGGTCCATAAAATATCAATCTTTACCTCCTCATTATATCTCTACCTATCCAACTGAAACATTCTCTATTAAACTTCTGCTTCCTCTAATCATATTTTACTGTAGTAAGACATCCCTTAAGCCTGACTTTGACAAAAAAAAAAAAAAACTTTTTTCTATAGGTTGCTTTCTTAGCTACATATTCATTGCTATCCACCTGCTCTTTTCTGTTGGCTCTATGTAGCTTGAAGGACAGGTGGATAAACAAAAATCTCTTAATTTGCTTTCTGTTAGCCAAGTTGTAGTTTAATTCCCCAGTTCTACACTTAGAGGGACTTGGAGAACTACCAAAATAATCTCAAACAATAATGACTGGTATTCTTGGCCTATTTGTCTTATAAAAAGTTCCTTATTTTGTGAAATGCTCCCTTGTTAAGACCACACAACTTTTTTGAAAGCTCAGAGAAAAGTTTAACATTAGTTTGTGCTGGGGCTCAATCACGCTTAGGTTAGGATTTAATTACATCACTAGAACTTGTTAGTAGTGGTAGCAAGAGACTTTCAGACTTACACCGAGTGTGAACTTTCCTTGGTTTTCCTAGGTAGGTATTGGAAAAGACCTGATTGATTGATTGATTGATTGATGAGTGTCTTCTCTCACATTTATTAGCTTCATTTTCTTCACTTTCTCTCCTTTCTGCAACAAAGAAGCATTGATTTACTTTATTTGAGAATTGTTCCCTCAAAGATCTCTGCTCCTCAAAAGCTTGTGTTCTGTGTGTATTTTTATTTTTCATCATTATTAAACACATCAGTCTTGTACAGAGTTTTCTGTAAGACCCTGGTGTTTCAACTCACTCTGTAAATAATTTAGGGTAAGAACAAGCTTTTTGTTATTTTCAGTGATGCTTCATGCAATATGGACAGCACCTCAAGCATTAAGATTGCAAATACAACCACATGTATGTTTTAATTATTCATCATTCAGGCAGCTCTTCCTTGGCTAATGATTTGAGTCTTTTCTTCCACATATACTATGCTTTTATTTATCTCACATTTGCCAGCTTTTTTCTTCTTTTCTGATTGACATTAGCATTACTTCTACACCAAATAGGCGTGAAACCTGGAAGATTGTCAGTTTTCTTTCACAAAGGCCTCAGCCATATCCAAAACAATGGCCTGGAATTGTCTGAGGAATATTAGTTATCTGTCAAACAGGAGGAAAAGATAAAAATGGTTTCACTAAATGGAATTAACTTTTCTCTCTGAAAGATATCTTGATTATAAATACAAGTAACAATATAATATTATATATGAATGCAACTCATGGCTTTGAAGCATTTCAGTATATTAGACAAAGAATCTCTTTATTAATTCAGTTTTACCAAAACAACCAGACAGGTCCAGAGATATTCAGTGATTCCCCACACTGTTTCAATAAAGAAAGCCAGTGTCAGTCAGAAGAAGTATCCATCTTCTGCTGGGTGAGTCAGTGCTCAGCATACACTGCTGCAAACCCTTGCAGTTCTGCCATGACTCTCATAACAGCTTGTTCTTGTCATTAAAGAGTGACAACCTGGAGCTCTGTGACTATGAGAATTTTAATTATTTATGCAATTTTTCATCCTTGCGGTTGCATTTTTAAAAATTATTTATAAGGCAATCTTGCCTGTAGTGTCACAGCAGTTCAGTTGGCAAGAATGGGCCCTGATAGATTTCTGCATTCATTTTCCTTCTCATGAAAAAAATGAAGTGCTGGCTGATCTGTGTGTCTTCAAACCAAAGGATGGGATTGAGGGGGGATTGGGTTTTTTACGTTACCTGTTGCTAAACACCTTGGAATAATTCTTCCTTATTTAAATACTGTACCCATGCCTATCAGTTGAGTAAGAATTAATCCATAAACTTCCAGAAACTACCTTAAAAAAAAAGTATGCCAATGGCTCTGGCTCTAATTTGGTAGTTGCCATACATCTTTTCGAGCTTTTTTCATCTTTCTCTTTTCTCTTTCTAGTTTATATTCCTTCCTTCAGCTGTTCTATTACAGTGATCTTATAATTTTTAATTTTCAATGAGAATCTCCAAATTCCTGCCAGAAAACCCTTCTCTGTTACTTTTTGTTTGGGATTTTTCTTGACAGGATGATAAATATATTCACAATATATTTTTAATTCAGGTTTGTCATAGTTTCAGCGTAAATGTTAACATGGTAATAACAACACAATTTATACATTGGGAGAGCAGAGATATTGAATATTTATACACACTTCTGCTATAGTAGCCTTAATAGCATAGTAATGCAACCACATTTTAAGCCTGAGTAAATGTAATTGCTTCCAATTCTGTGTGTTCACAAGGTCTATTTCTTCTTCCAATAAAAGCAAGGACATGCAGAATACTGATATGCCAGTGATAAACATGGTGTGTGTTTGTGAGTGTGGAGCTTGAGGCACCCCCCCGATGATCCACGCACACAGGTGTTGTCTGGGAATGCCACAGAAGCTTTAACAAGCTGGGAGACAGTGTGCAGGACCAAGAACCGACGGATACAGCCTGCACACCACAACCCAGCAGCTCCTTTCCCAGTCAGCCTGCTTTACCTTGTGTCCCTGCAGAACAGGCAGGCCCAGAGGGGCCAGGCAGGACAAGAGGACTGTTATAAAAACATATTATAATATTGGCTTTTTGCAAACATTAAAATGGATTCTACATGTGTGGTGTTAAAACAACTTTGCCATGAAGATATAGTTTTTATTTCTGTTGTTAATTAAGCTTAGACATAGTAGTGAAATAGCTGATATAAGTATGCTTATGTTAAAATGCCTGCTTGGATGGAGAGCATCCAATGAACATAGGATTAGGACAGCAGCTGCAAATATGCCAACTATCAGCACTCACCGTCACAAGATGGTGTTGCCTGGGGCCAAAACTGAAGGTGATGTTTAAAAAGTACTAAAACCACAACCAAGGAGTACACATACTCTGAAAGGGTGGATCCAAGGAGGAGATATGCTAAACAATTCTTGGAACATGTAAACTAGTTTGGGGGAAAGTTTATTATGCATAAGGTTCTATGAATATGCAACAGGTTGATGTAAGGGAAAAATATTTAAGGGGCATCTCCGAAGGAAACAGTGTGCTCTTGGTTGAGCAAGACGCACCCGGCCTGGCCGTAATAACCTTTGCTTTATCTTTGTCCTTTATTACACTTTTTTCACAAGAGAGGGAACGTTATTTTCACAGCACATAGACCAGAGCTGCGTCAGTGGTGATTCAGGTGAGACATGAGGAGGTGTTTCTTCACTGAAAGGGTGATTAGACATCGGAACGAGCTACCTAGGGATGTGGTGGAGCAGCGGACCCTGGAGGTGTTTAAGGAAACGCTGGAGGTGGCACAGTGTGCCAGGGCCATAGTGGTGTTCGCTCACAGGCTGGACTTGATGAACAGGGAGGTCTCTTCCAACCCGTCTGATTCAGTGACCACTCACCTGCAGGGCTCGGTTTTCCGCTTACTTTAGGAGTGTACGGAGCTCCTGTCCCCGCTGAACACCGCCCTGACGAGACCCGCCGGCTCCGCAGGGGCGTTCCCTCAGGGAGCGGCGGGGCGGGGCCGCGCGCGCACCGCCCCTCACGGCCCGCTTCGCCCCGCCCTTTCCCATCTCGCCTCCCATTGGTCCGCTCCGCACCCGCTCTCCGCCAATCCCCGGCCGCGCTGCCTAGCTCACCACCTTCCCCTTCCCGCGCCCGCGCCCGCCGGCGCGCCGCGAGGCGGGGTCGTTAGCCCCGCCTCCCGTATTAGTCCCGCCCCCTCGCGGACGGACCGGGTGGTGATTGGCCGGCACTGGCGGGGGCTGTGCAGGAGTGGGCGGGGCCGAGCCGGGCTGGGCCATGGCCGCGCCAAGGGCTGCGCGGCCCCGCAAGGTGCGTGAGGGCCGGGGGAACGGGCGGGGCGCGGTTCTCGTGCGGGGCCTTCTCGCCAGAGCCCGGCGGCGCTCGGGGGGGATGGGGGGGCGTCGAGGGGATCCCCCCCGCCGTCCGTATAACGACTCCTGCGCGGGGTCGGGCCTTCCGAGGCCGAGCCCGGCTTGCACCGCAGCCGCCTGACGGCGGTCCTGAGGCGCTGCGGGCCGTTCTGGGCCTGTCTCTCTGCCCGAGAGGTCTTAGATGGGCTCCAGCGGAAAGCAGCGAGGATCAGTGAGGTGTAGAACATCTCCCTGAAGAGGAAAGGCTGAAGGGGCTGTGTGTTCGGCCTCGAGAGGAGATGGCTGGCAGCGGACCTTACCAACGTGTATGCGTGGCTAAAGGGGGTGTGGGGGGATGGAGGCCGGCCCTGCTCGGTGGGGCCGAGCAGTAGGACACGAGGCAGTGGGCAGAAACCGATACACGGGGAGTTCCGCCTGAACACGAGAACAGGTTGTCCAGAGAGGATGTGGAGTCTCCCTCACTGGAGATGCTCAGGAGCAGGTCAGGATGCAGAGCTGTGCCATGTGCTCTGGGATGGCCCTGCCTGAGCCACTGTGTCCCTTCCAGCATCACTCATGCTGGGAATTCGGTGACTGGGATTGTGTTCCTGTGCTGTGTCCTCTGGCCATAGATGATTCTTAAAGTGCCCACAATTCGGGTCTGCATTTCTCAAGCATGGTTTCCACTTGAAACACATTTGTAGCTCAGCTCTTGGAGAGTCCTTAACTGAGTGACTTGTCTGTAGAATGCTGTGGAAATTAACAAAGCATCCTGCTCTCAAGGCATACTTTGTGAAATGAAACCCACAAGTCTCAGGCTCTACTGGCAGCAGTTGCATCCTTGCCTTGAGAGCTGTAACGTCCCTTGGACTGATCCACCTTGGGAGAAGTTCTTGGAATTGGTGGGCAATAGTACTCTTCAAGTGTTGTGACAATACTTTAAGAAAATCAAGGTGCATTTCTGTAATCAACAGGCTCTGTCTTCTGGAAGGCTGTCAGGAGCAACTAAACTAACAAATGGAAGAAATCAGTAAGACCTTATTCACTAATACCGTTTTAAATTGAGTGTATATGTGAGCATTTGGGAGCTTTATACTTGTTATACCTCAACTGAACAAAAAATCCTTGTGTGTATATAAAACATTTTGAACTGAAAGGTTCTAAGCAGCCCTTGAACAGACAGGCACAAACTGAATAGAAATTTTAAATATAAAAATACAGATTTCACTTTTCATGTTTTATTTATAAAAAGACTGAATTTATATAAATACTAGCTGTAGAGAAGGCTTTTGAGTAGAGACTGAATTCTTCTTTGACACAAAGTGTTATTATTTGCTTAACATGTTTTTTTGCAGCCATGCAGAGTTTTCAGAAATAGGAAGTTATTTTGTTTCATGAAGAAATTAATTTTCTTTTGCTTACTATTATTGAATGAAAGTAAGTGTTTTTTTACTTTGTTTCCCATTAAGGAGGTGGTATAAACAGTGAATTTCACTTTTTCAGGTTTGGCTTAAGGAAAGGATGTCACTCTGATGTAGAATTCTATTCCAATGAATCTGCCAATCAGGTAATTAAATGGCTTTTTAGCACAGTTATCTAAAGAGAAGGGAAATTGGAATACCTTGAGTAACAGAAGAAAGCCAGATTAATTTAGATCCTAATTAATTTTCATCTGAAACTGAAATTGCTCCTGCAAGGCAAGCAAGAGTGTCTGTACTGCATCTTGCAGATAGGAGCAAATGGGCTGTGTGTGCAGTGAGTTTGGCTCTGACAGATCTCCTCAAGGCACAGGATACATTTTGCAAACACAAATAAGTTGCTTATGGACAAGGGCTGGCCCTCACAGAAGAGCAGCAGCCCTTGTTAGTTTTTGGTGCTGAAAAGAGAGTAGCACAGTCAGAGTGCTCCAGTACTGGTTTTGGTTTTGTGTAGTCCTGAGCCAGTTGTCTCCAAAATACAAGTAGGCTGTATTGTTTAAATGTACATGGAAATAATAAAAGACATTCATGTAATTAACCTCAAATTGAGCATATTGTGCAACAGCACAATTTAGTTATTTTGCAGAATCTATGTGTTCGCAAACTTCCATGAATTGCAAAGTAGTACATGGGAAATAATATATTTTTTTGGTTATGAGTTGTTCTTTGTCAGGTGGCTCACCTCTAAAAGAGCATCTTGGTTTACTGAAAGAAACAGTGCTACTCATTTACTGACTGCAGTGCTCTTTGTGCAGGTTGATACTATTCATAATGGACTTGACCATTGTGCAGCTTTACTGAAGAATATCTTACAGAAGGAGGCTACAGGTTGTACCTATAAAAAATAAAAGTTACATTTTTAGGTTTTGTAATACTCTCTTGATTTTTTTTGTTGACCAGTTTTTCTTTCAATTAATACTAGGAAGGGAGACTGTCCATAAACAACCTGGGAAAACAAATACCTTTAAATTTAGTTCCAAGCCTTTGCTAACCAAAGGAAATACTTCCAAGAAGAAAGGGTTAAAAAGAATCATTACTCCTGCCCCTGTCCAAAAAGAAATTGGTAAGTGGGCTTTCTTAGGCTTGATTTGTTTTTTGTTCAAGCAACCTTGAAAGACTCCTCAACTCAATGAGATTCGGCAAGGCTTCACTAATTGTTGCCATTTGTTACAGGTTGATCCTGGGTTGGTTCCACAAAAGGATGTATTGTTTCCTTTTAGAAACCTTAAATGTTTACTAAACAATTACTGAAATTCACAGGTGTTTGAACTTCAGGTACATGAAAGTTGAATGTGTTTACAAGTATCAACATCATCAGGTTTCCTGGTAAGAAGTGTGGAGGAGAATGGCAATACCCTTTCCCTGTTTCTCTTGGACAGGGAGGCATTGCAGTCCTTGGACTCAGTTTAGGATCCACAGATAGAAACTGGTCTGAAGTTCAGTGTCCAGCCAGGCTTTTCTCAAAGAAGAATTTGTGGAAACAGGGAACTGTGGCTAGGAATGACAAGACCTCAAATGGTTTAGTGGCCAAAGCAGTGAATAGAAAGGTAGATGGAGTGCTGTCAGCTGACTTGCTCCCAGGGGAAATATTTCATTTATTATCATTTCTGCCTCTCTGCACTGTGTTTCTTCTGTGTGATTTCTAGTCCAGTAGGTGAGTGGGGCCTATAGACAGGTGTGTAGCAGAGTATCCACTGGGAATTGTAGGAAGTGAGCATGTAGCTGATATCTTCCCAGCACTGTAAAATTACAGAGTTTTAATTATACCCAGAGAGATTTCAAGAATTGTTTTAGAACTGGCCTGTAGGATTAAGTCTCTGTGCTTCCTTCAAGAACAGCTGCCCTTTCCAACTGGTTTAGGTTGCTCTGTCTGGTAGAAAAAATTGATGGATTAATTTGCTGGTGAATCAAAATCTGACTGGTATCCTGGACCATAGGATCATGGTTTCTGTTTTCAAGGGAGCCTTCCAGAATCTGCCAGACAATACAATGGGTTTGTGTAGATCAAGAAGACAGGCAATTTCAGCTGGAATATTTTGTTCTTTCTTTTTCTGCAGTGCCAATATCAAATAGAAAAGTTGCCTCATCTACCACAGTTTCTGCTGAGAAGGAGCTTTCAAGTGCAGCACAGAGTGAGATGGTTCAGTCAGTTCATGTGCCTTGCAGTGAACACTCTCCTGGGGCGTATCAGAAACTGTATGAGCATGTGCAAACTCAGATGTCTCTGATAACTGGCCAACCCCCACAGAAGAGGAATGAAATTCCTACTGTAACTCCTTCTCCTACCTCAAACCAGGGTTAGTGGAACTGTTAATGTAGAGTTGGCTATTTAACTACATGAGTTTTGCCCTCGTTGCCCTGATCGATAAGTGTTGTTTTCTTTTAGGATGTCAAAATGTTACAGCTTTGAATTGTCAATTACCTACCTCCACATCAACACTGTCCCTGCAACATTCAGCTAATCCCTTATCCACTCAGTCAGTAAGTAAAAGTTTGATTCTGACAATAAACATTGAATTAGCACTGCCTGCTTATTTATACATGTCCTTGTGTCAGTTTTCCTAATAATTTCCCTTCAAAAAAATTGTGTATTTCAAACTGTAGTGATGCACAGGAAAAACACTGCTATTCAAAACACATTTTATGTAGACACCAAAAAATGAAATTAGAGGCATTTCAGCTGGCTGCTTGCTTCTGCCTGGGGAATTCTGTAAAGGACAGCAAACGTTGAAAGTGCAGGAAATTATTGATTACTGTTAATTGCATTCCCAGTAATGTACACTAGGATCATTAAGCAACTCCTGACCGAAGAACTCATATATCATATGGAGCTTTCCCTGCCAATGATCAAGGCAATTATTTCTTCAGACATGCTGTATTATCTTAGAGTCACATGGTAAAATGCCTGTGTATTTCAGGGTATAGAATAGAGATGATGGAGAATACCAGCTGCCACCTCAGGAAATGTGGCAAAGGGCTTAAATCTACCTTGAATCTGTAAGACTGTAGATTTGCCTTCCATCTGCAGGCAGTCCATGTATAGCTAGTGATGACCTTGACTTTTAAAAAATTCACCTACTTAAAATACTGAAAGGTAACAGTGTTGTCCTTTATATTTCTTTTCTTTCCTGTTCTGCTTGGATTCAAGAAACTGCTGAGGGTTTTCATTACAGAACTGCTTAAAAGAACTGTGCTTTAATGTTGCCAATAACATTAAAGGTAATCTAAATCAGATTTACATTTTTGGTGCTCCTTATTATACAGGAAAATTATTCAATTATTAATTTGTAGTTGCTCTTATAATTAGCAAAGAATGAACAAGTTTACATTGAGTCAGACAAAGGTAGTACTGTTTGGGATTTTTCTCCTAAAGATTTAAAAATCATGTTAATTTTTTGTTTAATTAGAATATCTTTTATGCAGGGAGTTCCTGTAGACAGTGCCAATGAAGGTGTGCCAGAGATGGGAGGCCCTGTGGTTTGCCCAGTGACTTCTGCTGCTCCTGCTGCTGCTGCTGCACAAACACAGTCTGGAACTGCAGTTCCTGGTGTGTTCCCCTGTACAGCACTGGGAGGATCAACCCCTTCAGTGCCTGCGTTGGTCCCAACATCTCGTGCCAGAGAGATGGCCCCAAGCCAGGAGCAGCAGGTAAAAGAAGCAAATTTGATGCAGTGCATACAAGCCCTGTTACAATCCCATGAAATGCTGAATGGCAGGACTGAACAGAGGGGCCATCATCACTGTCCAGCAAAACATGATGGCTCATGTGACACTGAGGAGGACACGCCTGAGGAGCACAGTGAGGACATGGTCAGTGAAGAAGATGAATTGGATGTACTTGATGTGTCTCCAGTGAAAGATACAAGCTGTAAGACAAGTTGTGTGAAGAAGATTCTAAAATCTAAAAAAGAAAGTCCAGAAGAAACAGCCCATAAAGTTAGGACTGTAAAGTATCTTATGGGTGAGCTCAGAGCACTGGTGACAGAGCAAGGTGAGGACATTTTCGTTGTGCAGTAGAGTTATTACATACAAATAACACAAGAGCTCGATTAAAGGAGTGAGCAACTTCTGTTTCTGGAGATTGTATGTGTCAAATGATATGTGACGGCTTACTGTGGGTTTTCACAACTGTAAAACCTTCAGGATTCACTCTGGATAAGTATTAAATTATTTTTATAATATTTTAAGATAAAGATTGTTGCTATTCCATATACAGAGCTTTTCCCTGAGAAGGGTCCTGGTGTGGACAGATTGCAATAGCAGTCCCACCTAGGGTGGTTGGAAAGATGGTGGGTTGTGTTTTATTGAGGATGTAAAGCATAGTTCTCATATTCAAGCTCAACAATTTTAAATAAATATAAATATAGTTAAAGATGAAGTTTTCTTGGGGGCAAAACCCCCAGATACTATTAAATCACTTTGCAGATTGCTTAATCACATGTAAAACATTAGTTACATTACAGATTTATAGGTTTATGGAGTCTCTTTCTTCCCTCACTTCTTGCAGGTGACTCAGAAATGCTGAGGTTGATGAGTGAAGTAGAAGACTCGGTGTCCTTGCTCCCAGCTGTGGTGGGAAGTACAAATATCCAAGCTGAAATAGCTCTGGCCTTGCAGCCTCTGCGCAGTGAGAATGCCCAGCTGCGCAGGTGGGGAGCTCCTCAGTCAGCCTGCACTTAGGGCACCTAAAGCATCTCTAACTGCTCTGGTGTGAATTGCCTTTGTTAAGGCTCTTCCCTTCTTGTCTGTGCAATATTTGTGAATTAGAAAGTGTGCTGGTAAGGCCATACACTTTAAAAAGCAATAATTAACACACAGCATGGCTTTGGTCTTTTAGTAGTATCAGTTACCTCATGATGGGGCCTTTGACTGGGTGGAGTGAATGCATCACTCTGAAAACTGCACTAACAAGATAGTTAGCCTGCTCCTCTTCTTTTTGTAGTTTATTCTCAAATGCAAACGTGTCTCTCACTTCAGAGGGCTCTCACATAACTGGGTAGCATTTACTTCAGAAGAGGGTTACATACCAGGTATTTAGCAGATGCTTGGAAAGGGTCTTTTGTGTTGAACAAGTACCAGAATGTAAGAAAAATGTGTTGTTAAGACTTCTGTATGTTTCTGAAATATTCCCTGACATGTAATTCTCAAAAGCAACTTCTCACAAAACTAATTTAGAGTAAAATCCTTTTGAGTGTATTATAATATTTCTGAATTTGTGCTTTTTCATAATTCACATTTAGGAGACTAAGAATATTAAACCAGCAACTTAGGGAACAGGAAAGCAGTGAGAAGACACCTGGACAGAGCTGCAACTATGAATGTAAAGTACCAATAATGTTGGTTGATAGGGGTATATTTGTTAAAGCTTTATTACCATAGATACATAATTTTTAATTTATATATCTATAGTTTCAAATATCTGTATGTATTGTGGCCTTTAGTGGTAGCTGAATTAAGTGGGTCTAATGCTGGAACTGCATTTGCAGTTTTTAGACTCCACATACTAGGATTTGGCTCTTCAGCTGCCAAGCAGGTTATTTTTGCTTGTGTGCCTCTGAAAATGAAGATGACTGATTAAATAATTAAGAAGAAAGCTTGAGCTTTTTCTCGTTGCAAAAAAACCCCATAACCCTTCTATCTGTAACCAAAATTCATATTACCAAGATAATTTAAAAACTTAATTTGGTTTAGAAATTCAAGCTACCACACAAAACACTTAAACATTTTATGCTTTACTTTTGGTAGTGGTTTCTTTGCAATCCTTGAATATGATGCTCCAGAGTCAATTGAAAGAATCGCAGAAAGGCCTTGATTCACTGCAGGCTAAAAATGAGGAACTACTGAAAATAATAGAAAGTCAGAAAGAAGAAAATAAACATCTTGCAAAAGGTATTCAAGAAAGAGAAGAAGAATTGCTAGAAAACAAACAGCATTATGACATTCATTCCACCAAGCTCAAGATCGGTGCGTTTTCAATTTGGTTATTCTTTGTTTAGCATTTTAAAAGTCAAAAAAAGTAATTGTGTAAGTTCTTGCTGGCATTTCAGAAGTGGAAGAGGCATTAGGAACTGTGAAGAGCCTTCAGTTTAAGCTGGAAGCTGCAGAGAAAGAAAATAAGATTTTGGGCATAACATTACGTCAGCGTGATGCAGAAGTTAAGAGACTGAGGGAATTAACCAGGTACTATTGGCTAAGGGGTTTTTTTGCTTCCTGACATTACTTTTCTTTTTTAAAAATCTTTCTTATTACTTGGAGTTTTTGGTTTTTTTCCATCCTGTGGGTTATTTTAGTCTTAGTATCTTGGTGGTGGGAAATCACATAAGCTAAACTTTCTCTTTGCAGTTCGTTTTGTTACAATGCTGCTGTAATTTTATTTTAAAACAGAGTTGTCATATTCTGTGACTTGAATTCTGTGGTAAAGTAAAATACTATCTGCCATAACTTATGCAAAATCTTAACTCCTAAGAGCAGATCTATTAGGTCTGTGAGGATCTATTAGCCAAAAAGAACTGTTGCTGTGAATTTATTTTGTCTTGCTCTTTTATGCTGAAAATAGTGGCAAGCTGGGAGATATAAATAACTTTTTGCAGCTGCATAGTGCAAAACCGTTGTTTTTAGTTGGGACTGATTGGAGCAGCAGAATAGACATTTCAAATGCTTCAGTAGAAGTTTAGACACTTCTGTGACTGCTGACCACCAGATGGTGGTAGAATGTCACATTACACGTGTGTGTGTGTGTGTGTGTGTGTGTGTGTGTGTGTGTATGCTAGAGACAAATATAAATATCTAAATGTACATCTCTTTTGATGGACAGAGCAGTAAGTTAGAAGAATTATTTCTTTTATTATGTTTTTTTTATTTAGATGCAATGGGAAGAATAATTCAGAAAATCTTTCTTAATAATTTTGGTAACTGCTTTTATCTGCCTTGTAGCAGTTTCTTGGCATCAATTTATTTCATTGTGTGCTGCTCAAAGCAGGTACACCAGGAATAATCTGGAGAACTTCATTGGGTTGTGCTATTTTTGTTACTTTTTAGGCAAAGTGCTCTGAAGAAGAATTCAAAAAACTTGGAATTGGTTCACATTTGTACTGCATTTTGTAACAATATCTAGAAAGTGCATTGCAACTTTGCTACAGCCTGATAAATCTAATGGGTTTTTTCTATAGAAATGTTTTTAACTATTTATTTTTGCTGACTGATTTTAAATCTGTTTGGTTGATTTTACCCTAACAGAACCTTGCAGGGCAGCATGGCCAAGCTTCTCTCTGACCTCACAGGGGACAGTGTTAGACCCAAACCTGAGAAATCTCTCTCAAAGTCTCGTTTGGAAGACCATGAAAAGCAGATGCAACCTGAGCTGTTTCCTGGGAGTACTTCAGTAATGACTTACCTTAAAACATTAGAAATGGATCATATTTTGATAGATCCAGATCTTCAATTCCCAAATAAAATTGGAGAAGTAGAAATGCGGAGTCTGTCCTATGACAAGTTTGCTGCTGAAGGAAGTAAAATTAACAGTACATTCACAGAAGAACAAACATCAGCTGCCAGAGGACTACCAGCTCCATTGAAGCAAGATGCAGAAACAGGGAGTGATTCTGGAACTTTACTAGATGACCAAACCAAGTTGGATGAGACAATTTATATTCCACTGACTAGCAGTGCCTCTAAAAAACAGCAGCCAGTCTCTGGAAGAAGTGGTGTGCCACCCCAGAGCAGAGGGGCTTGTCAGAGGCTGGATTACCACTGTGAGCTCCCAGGCTCTGTGCAGCAGTATGGATGTGAGGATCCAACTCTACTGGATAAATTAGATGGTGGGTACAGTGTGAAAAAGACTGTGGAAAACACTCTTGAAGTTACAGGGGGTAAAGCAAAGCCAGAAGGAGACAAAGTTCAAGTGAGATCAAAAAGCATTCCAAGTGGGGCTGCAAAAGATTTCATGGATAAACCAGACCAGCCTCAGCATGGTCCATACCCTTGTGCATCCATGGCATTTCCAGCAGGAGTTTCTCAGAAAACAAGCAGTAAAGCAGCTGATTTTAGCTGCATTTCATTTGAGGATTTCTCAGTGAGGTCTGACTGGAGTGCATCTTCTTTCTCAACGTTTACTTCTCGAGATGAAGAGGACTTTAAAAATAGTTTAGCAGCCTTGGATGCCAACATAGCCAGGTTACAAAGGACTCTGCAAAGTAACATTAGGAAACAATGAGTATGAGAAAGCAAAACGGGCTACAGCTATTTGGATAAATTAAGTTTTTCTGAAGTATATTAAGTATGGTACTGATATGTATATTTGTATGTAACAACTTGTTCCTGGCTGTCTCAATTATGGATAGAATTTGTTCCTCATTAGGCTGTGGTGCTGTTCCCCTTGATGTGTACAACTTGAAAGAACTGGCTTTTTATATAAAATAGAAATGGCTTTTTAAATTATTATTTTATATTCTTTACTTGCAAAATTAAATGTACTCGTTTACTTGTGGCTTTTTTTCCTTCCCCTTAGAGCTGTTGTAAGGTGCTGCACATGAGCAAGAGGTTCTACAGGTAGAGACCAGGGAGGAAAAGTTACAGAGCAGTGCTGAGAGTTACAGTTGCTAAGTCAGGATTGTGCTATTCCAAAAATAAAGGCAGCCATCACTATGGGATTTTTAGTGTATGATATATCCTATGAAATACATGAAGGAATCCCTTTTCACTCACCACTGCTAAAACTATTTTCTCTTTGCACTGTACTTGAAGAAAGTTGATGAAGTGGAGAGTCCAGACAAGGGCAAGAAAAGGATCATCAAACTTCCATTGCTTTCTACAGTCCTGTTATAGGGCATGCTTTTACAAATGTTTGCTTTTATCTAAAGTAAAAGGGGATGTAGTACCAGCGGATAAACACAGAACAGAAAGATGCTGAGGAACAGAAGCAGCAGAGCTGACACAAAAGAGACAAATGAGGCTTTGGCTGAAAGTTGGCAAACCAGTTGATTTAAGAAAGCACCAGAATATACAGCCTGAGGAAGGCATGAAAATTCTACAGTTGTTGAGGGGTCAAACATCTCTTGTACATTAATACAGAGAGCCTGACTGAATCACCTGAATTGGAGCAGGGAATGATTCCAGTCTGTGGTTCTCCCTGACAGGCTTTACCACATCTGTCTCAAGAATATGCATCATGTGTTTAAATTACAGGTGGAGGAAGGTGCCATTGCTGCCATTCTGTGCCTCTTATACCCTCAGCAATGCTTCAGAGCTGTTTTCAGGGAAAATATCTTTGAAAAAGGAACAGTAGTATACAGACCTGAATTTAAGACTGCTTTTTCTGCAAAATTGCCTATTATTTTTTTCCTAGAAAACATGGTTGTCCTTCCTGGCACTCTTTTCTTTTATGTTTCTATGTAGGAGAAAAGTCCCTCATGGTCAGATGTGAACATATTTGAAGTTAGGATGCTGTCCATGCTTTGTGCTGGGGAGCAGCTCTGATTATTTTAGTTATTGGTAACTGAGTCATACAAAGGTATGAAAAGAACACACACTACAGAAGATGCCAACTGGCACTCCTGCTTTGAAAAAGGAAAGTTAGACTAAATAGTGACTTCAGTCATTTAGAATGCTTTTAAGGCTTGGCCTGGATTTCTCAGTATTCTCCACACTCATCGTGTTCAGATTCAAAATAAGGTTGATGGTATGAAAGTGAAAAGGTTTTAATCAAGTATTTACAAGTAGTTTCAGTGTAGAAGCTAAGCAAGATTTAAACAATTGTTATGGAGTGGGTTAAAGATGAGCTACAATAAATTCTAATCTTTAGAAGTCACAAGAAACCTGAAAAAAGATGGGAAGAACATTCACTAGTAGACAACTCATTCAATTTTCTCCTTGCAACTAAGACTTGAAGGAGGGTATTCCTCCTGGCCCAAGCTAATTGCAGCATGTTAAAGGCAGCTGTGGGGGAAGATGTTTCACCATCTTATTTGTTTCCTGTTTGCCCTTTATGAAGTCAGTTCTATGAAAGCAGGAGGTGACTACTGGAAAGCACTCTGGCCATAATGACATAGGAGCAGGTTGGAAATATGTCTCTAACTTCCAAGGAGGAGAAACTTAGAAGAAGTGACAGGAAGGAGGAGACTTTTTTTTTAATGGTCCTTTGTTTTGTACTCCAGTATGTCAATAAGAGCTATGGCACCTTAATGAAATATAAAATTTCCCATATATGGGCATTATAAATGTGCACTGTAATGTGTTCAGTAATAGCTGCTGTGAAACACCTCTTTGGTTCTATGGATTAACTTGAACAGCTCAAACTGCAACATCAGTGATCATGATTTAATATTATAAAAAAATCTTCACTATGAGGCTGGTGAGGCACTGGAGGAGGTTTCCCCCAAAAGTTGTGGCTGCCCCATCCTTGGAAGTGTTTGAGGCCAGGCTGAACAGGCTGCTCTTGGCTTTGAACAACCTGCTATAAGGGACCACATCCCTGCCTGGGGCAGGGGGTTGGAACTAGAGGGTGTTTTCCATCCCTCCCAGCCCAAACCATTCTATGATATGTAGCATCATCTAGGTTTTTCTTGTAAACACAGAAGTTACAGGAGTTTTCATTTCAGCACATCAAATTCTGTGAGGTTGACATCTGTGCCTTCCAGTGATGTGGAAAGAAAAGGAACTCTTAAAACATGTCATCAAGCTCTTTTCCCTTTATGAACCTTATCTCTTATGGAACATAGAAAAGATGGGGCAGAGTACCTGAGTTTAACCCACATATAATTCCCTGCTCTGCTTTCTTGAGCAATGAGTGCCTATAATCCAGTGTCCCCATGCCAAGAACTGGGGAATGGTAATGGCTCTCTGCAAACACCAAGGATTGCTGTCTTACTACTGTGTCCAATTCCACCAAAAACTTCATAAGGAACAAAAGTTGCCTTATTTGCCTTATTTGCTGAAGTAAAGCCTGCATCTGTGTGTGCTAATAATTTACCTGGGACACCAGTTGATGTCAAGTAGCAACAACATTCACTTACCTATGGAAGGGAGGTTTTAGACCTCAATATTTGACAAAATGTGTAACAAAAAAAACCCCCAAACAAACCAACAAACCAGGGATTGATGCTGTTACCTCAAGTACCTTTCTTAAGTCTCTGACTTCATGCAGGCATTCCTAACAAGGGTGATTTTTTTCCTTAGAAGGGAAAGAAACATTTCCTTTGTTGGATCAGAGAAACAGGCTAAGGCCAAAAAAAAAAAAAAAAATTAAAAGAAAGTCATAGGTTTAGTCATGTCAGTGGTCCCCAAATAGTGTAGATGATTATTCAAGTTTGGTCAGCCAGGACAGGTCTGCATACCTGCCACAGCACCAGAATTTACCAAAGAGATGAAAATGTTAAGTCTGATTTGGGATATTAAAGTGGGTATGACAGACAATTCAGACCAAACACAGATTTAGCTCTAAAGCATCCTAGGTAGATCAGACTACACACACTAATTACCTGTTTCCAATTAAGCTCAGGTAGGCCATCTCAAGTGGTTCCTCAAGATGTTCTCCTTCAGCCAGCTGTAGGGATATTCTGAGTGTTCAGTTACATGAGTCAGGACTTCTGCCTTCAGAGCCTTGGGCACAGAGAAGTCAAGTAGGAGATGAGGTCTTATTGCTGAGCTCGCTTTAACCTCTGCTTTAAGGTGAAATCAAGAGTCACTGTCACTTTCATGACTGTTCTTGCAATTTGAGCTGTAACCAGACAAGAGCCTGAAGAGAACAGCTGTCCCCCAGCCTTTGATTTGTATTGCAGTTGCTCAGGTCTCTCTTCAGCATAAGCATAGGCTGAGTTTGTTTTTACTGAGAAATCTTTTTGGTAGAGAAGAAAATAGTTTCTTTAGTCTCCAGATTTCTCTTAATCTGTGAAAATTGATTGTTTCTGTGTTCTTTAACAGTCTTAGGAAGTGTATTCATTGCAGCTTTTTGCCTTTTACTGCAGTGAGGTAAGGGAAATGTGCCTCTCTGTAGGCAGTCCACACTGCTTTCCCTCTCAAGGCTTGGTGGAAACGCCACAGTTACACGGGGATCATTTTCAGGGGTGAAATTGTGTGTGAGCAAGATGCCTCAACCATGAAATTCAGATTTACACAGATCCTGTGGTCGTACCTAAATGCATCATCAGTGAATGGTTTCACTATTTGAAGACCAAACACCAAGGTGAACTGAGAGCCCAATGCTTTCATAGACATCTTCTGTTTATCAGGGCACAGAATGGAGAGAATGTTATCCAAAAGTTCTCATTGTACTCCTGGCCCCACACAAGACTGGAGTCACAATGCACAGGCATGGAACAATCCCCAGTCATGAAGTGACACCAGTAGTATTGCAAGTTCAGAGGCAGGGGATCATGCTGAAAATCTGCTTTTTGCATAGGAATATCCATTACTGAAGTTTTTACACTGTGTTCCAAAGACAGTATAAAATCAATGCTTCACTGACTGCAAAAAGAGCAGCTTAAACAGCTCAACATGTAGTGGCCATCTGTGTTACAGCTAACATTATGTGGTTTATAGGCTCTTTAGGCATTTGAATGTATAAAGACCACTTAGAAGTATTATTTCTTTACAGACTCCTGGTTTTATCCAAGCCCATGATGAATTCTGGCTATTTCTCCACCGCAATCATAAAGCCAAAACATATATTTTCTTACTGCCTCCTCCCACATTCTATTCTGTATTTAGAAGCTAACAGTGTTTTTGGACTTGCAATTATGATATTAAGCTAAGTGTAAAATATTTTTCTTGGCATAATCTAGAATATAAATAGCTTTATCATCAGTTTCTGGTTCTCTTTATTCCCTGGGGAATGCCAGTTCTCTTCCATAGTTAGTCTCAGTAGTAAGATCATCCCAACATCACCCTTGCTCCAGCACCCCCTCTCCAAGAAACACAAGCAAACCAGGGCCAAGTACTTTCCTCCACTCCCCAAGGCTTCAGACAGACAGCACTGGGAGGATGTTCCTGTATATTCCCTGAATCCTCATTCCCCTTCCCTCCCAATCTGCAGAGATGCAGCAGTTCACCATCATGCTGAGCTCTCTTCAGCACAAGTCTTGTCTCCAACCAAAATTTCATTTCCACTCAAAGAATTTTCAGCATGGCATTTTTATGTCCCACACAGGCCCCTGGGCAGCAACATGACATTCAAGGACTACTGATTTTCACCTTTCCTCTATGACACCCAAACACTTGGGAATGTTGGCACCTTGCCCATCTTTTAAACCATGACCCTCTGTGTGAGAGAGCAGTGGAGCCACCCTGTGAGCACTGAAGCAAGAGTTTAAGTGATTCCTTTAATAGCAGTCATTGACTGAGGAACAACAGGCTCAGATCAGACTTTGAAGTGAGTTTTTTCAAAAGCACTCTCTATTTTATTTTAAAAACACTATCCATCATCAGTCCAATTTGCTCAGGATATAACATATGCTGAGCAAATATAGGCATCTGCCTGTTCAAGCTTCCTACTTCTTCCCAGGACCATTCCTGCAGAGGGTCCTGCAAACACTGCTGTGCTGTTGGGAAGCCTCTGAGAGTCACTAACAACCTTCCCTCTGCAAGTGGTAATCACACCTGCAATCCCAGTGTCATGTGAGACAGCAGTGAGCAGTGTGTGTACAGCCTGTGGAGTCACAGCCCTGCCCATTCATACCCTGTGGTGGGTGAGCACACATCAAACACTTCCTCACGTGCCATCGCTGTCTTTACTCCACTTTTGCTATCACAATCCAGCCCTAATCCTTACAAAAGGCTTAAGAGCATCCCCTGCTCCAAGATCTGGGCTCAGAGCAGTCACTGCAGCAGAGCTCTCTCCCAGCAGCTGGCTCTGGAAACAAGAGCAGGAATCATCACCCCAAAGCCAGGGAGAAGACTCAGGCACTGCTTGTTCCTGCAGGCTGCCTCAGTCTGTGCACGGCAGAGCTGCTATTGTTGGTGCTGCTTAGGAAATATTCCAGGGAGTGTGTAATTGTTTATGCTCAGATTCTTTTATCAACGCTTAATTAACTGCAGTTACAACACATGTTCACCATTAATATTTTAAATTACTGAGATGTTTGCTAAATCTATTCTGATGGCCTTCTTGGAAACTTCCACCAAAGGTTCCAAAAGTGACAGGGTGTAGTCCTGTGCCTGCAGTACTTGGTCCCTTCTTGCTTAAGGGTCTTCAGGCATGATCTTGGGTGATATCTACATTTCATGCCTATGACACTATAAAAGGGGCCATTTCTAAAAGTTATCTGAAGCTGATTTTCCTCCTTTGTAAACAGCTCTGGGCATTTTTAAACCACTGCTTTACTCGGCTACAACAAAAGCTGTTGTCATCCAGCCGTGCTGCAGAAAGTGGTTGCTTTGGATTTGGCCGCATCTTCCAAATACACTGTTTCATCAGTCATTTCATCCCACAGAAGCCACAATTAGAAACATTTTGCTCTTAAATTCCAGAAACAACTTCTAAAAGCCTAGAAATTTCCCCTCAGTTGGCTCCTTCCCTGGATCCCCTCTGCTGAAGTAACTGAGCAGCAGTTTTTCACCTTTTAAACAGGAATGCACAAAATGCACCCAAAGTCTGGTTTCCCTTTCACCAAGACCTGGGAGGACTGCAAAAGAAAATCATTCTAAAGTGCCTGGGTTTTGTTGAAAAATTATTCAGGGCTCCAAAAATTAGCAAAAGAACCCTTCTCCTTTTGAAGTTTACTTTACAGGCTTGCGACAAGATTCATTACTTGAGTCACAAGGCTTGTAATTGATCATTCTCAGCCTGTGCTCAGACAGCCTGGCGGTGTAGTATGCCAAGCCACCAGGGATTTCATGTTTGTGGGTTTGCAGGGTTCTAAGGAAGTTATTCTGGCAGTTTTAGGGGACATTAACTCGTCTTGTTGTTCTCATCCACCTCTTGTGAGTATTGACAATTGAGTCAAGGTTACAATTAATGTGCTCCTTCTGTGTGCTATTACACTGAATAACACTGACAGACTGTGCTCTTTGCCTCTGAAGCAGTTTTGCATTTCTTGGTCTAATCTTTGTGGTTTTATGCTTATATATTAAAGCCTTTCCCTTTCCTTCCTGCCATACTTCTCTCTTTGCAAATACCACGTTGTATATAAGTCTGCTCCCATCTTCCTTCCAGTGTAACCCTTACCAGGATAAGACTCTTCCTCAGTTATCCACTGGAGAAAACAAACTCTTACCATAATGGAGTCTGAATGTCTGTGGGTAGTTCATTATAAATCATAGCTCTAACTTCCAGGGACCCTCCAAGCCAAGTTCCCCAAAGAATGCTTGTAAAAGTCTGTGTACTTGTAATCAGTCTAAGTACCTCAGCTCTGAGCCTGTGAAGGAACTCTGCATCTCAGTTTTAGGATCAGGACCTGTATTTGTAAGATTAGTCAGTCCTATAACTATTTAACAGAGAAGCTAATAGCCTAGAGGATGTGTTAGCTAAGCTTGCTAATTCTGGTCCTCCTATTCCATCCATAATGGATAATAAATTGCTATATTGTCATATAAATTGCAATATTCTCTGCCCCCATTGTGCTCCCATTTTCCCATTAGGCTGGGCAAGGAATTCTTGTTGAACTTCTTGCTGAATTGCAGTTTTCAGCAGGATTTTTCATAAGCACTTTTCCCATATGTGATTATATTGTTTGTGTGGCAGTGGAACTCTGTCAGCAATCTCCTACCTGAGCCTTGAATGTACCAAACACATTTGGAGGAAATCATGCTTTTGTCCTATTTATTTTCCTTGCAAATAATTTGTATGTTTCAGTGAAAGCTTAAAAGAATCCCTAGATATCTGTAGAAGGTGGAAGCAGTGACTGTGATAGCCCTGATGTCTCAGGAAATATTTCCATGGAAATTCAGCTGAAGCTATCCTGGCCCTTCTCCATCACCACTGAGCTCTAATGCTGGACCTGCTGCTGGCATCATTGCACTGGATGTGCAGTTCTCCTGAAGAGCTCAGAGCACAGTGACATCTGTCAGTTTTGTGAGACATACATACAGCAAAAACTTGCTTTGTATATGACTTTTGGGGCTTTGTAGCTCTCCTGGTTAACTCTGGTCATCTGGAGTCATTGAAGCACGAAGGAGTGCTCTAAAGGTGAAAAGTAAAACAGAGATGCCCATCTTATTAGACAGACACATCTAGGAATAGCATGGCTTCCCTCATTTCTCAAGGAAAGGGCCAACTTATTACAGTGACAATGAATGGCAGTGGAAGTCAGGGAATAAAACAGATTTGAGAGAGAAAGAAAGAGAGAAAAGAATGGAGAGATTTGGAGACAATCAAAGGAAATAGGGAGAAAATCTCATTTGTAGATAAAAGAGGAAAAAACCTTCTGCACAATGGACAGCAGCAGACACCAGGCTGGTGACATTGTCCATCTTTCCACTTCCAGGATAATGAGTCACTGGAACACCTGAAGGCCACCTGCACAGTTAGATGTCTTCACAATTTATATTCTATCACTTTCAGGTTTTTCCTGTCCACTTTTATTTCCAAAAACCTGTTGCTAGAATGCCTTTGTTTTCAGTTTAAGCATGCCTGAACCTACAAATGATTCCAGTTAGCTCTAGCAGGCACAAGGTATGTTGCTTCTTTGGAAACATCAACTCTAATTAAAACAGCAGTGCAGATACAATGCCCTTGGGGGTCTTCAATCCAAGGCATACTTGGGATAATGGGAGGTGGGATAATTTCTCATCAAAGTGCAAAGGTCATTCTGGGGACTAGGGGCATCACCTCCAGTTTGCTCAGCTGTAAATAAATTTCCTCAAAGTTTCAGTTGATATTCCATAGTTCAGTACTGGCAGTCAAGCCCTTGACATCCTCTGATACAATGCACAATTTCACAGTCCTACTGCCCCTTCCTCATTACCCTCTCTAGATTGCACACATGCATACTCACATTAAAAGCAGATGATGTTACATGCATTAAAATGCTAATATTTGCTAACATTCAGCTGTATTGAAGCCAAATTAATTCTGGACAAAGCTGATACCTTGGACAAAGATTGTGTGTACAGAGGAAAGGGGCTTTCCCACAGCCACTGTCCAGCCAAAAGCCTCAGGTACAGGTGTGTCTGCAACAGTCAAGCTGTTCCTATTTAGGCTTTTTTCAAACTATAATGAAAGCATATAATTTTTTTTGCTAAGGATTTGGTTTTAGATCTCTTTGATTATTTCATTATCATTACATTTGCCTTAATGAGATTACCTTATAACCATAGTTTTATGAATAACTAGTTCATTCGTGTGCTCTGTTCTTTACAAATAGCAAATTATTTGAAATGTTCTCAGAGAAAAAAGTCTTTTGCACTAGAAAAGCCGTTAGAGCTTTAATTACAAGTTTTATTGCAAATCATTTAGCACTTGAATGCCTCTGCTGATGAATAGGAGTCTGATCTGAGTCTGAGATTCTAGCTCATTCTGTTAATTAATTATGGCCATTTTTCTGTGCAATTGACATAATTATTTCTATTGTTATAAGGCTAAAAGAGTGGAAACTAGATTCTGTTTTAGAAGATGAGGGATATATAGAGAGAAAAAGTCCTGAAAGTCTAGTACAAACAGGCAAAGAATATGTGTAATTAATTATTATTAGAACCTCTATTTAAAAGCAGGGAGGTTGAGGTACAGTAAGCTGCCCAAATCAGATTACATTGTAACACTGTGGTAAAGAAATTAAAATGTTTCTTGAGCACTGTAGCTATGATGAAAACATTTCCCTTTGATGTGACAAGGCTGCCTCTAATTTCCCATCTCCAGCTCACATGAGAGACACGTTTCTGTTCCTAATGAACCCACTCTGGGATAAAAGCAATGTGTGCAACATGCAAACATGTCAGAGAGCTCCAGTCAAAAATTAAACTCTGCCTGGAAAACATATAGGCTGAGGGGTTTTCTGAAGTTTATTTTAGGTGTGGATTTTGGAGTCATTTTTTGGTTGTTTGTAACCCCAGCCTCTTGGCTGTTTAGGAAGTAATGGATGCAGTGTTCCAACTGAAGCGAGCATGGTTCCCACCTTACGTGTATGCAAAGACAGCTGGGAGGAAGCCTCTCCTCTGAGGAATGAAATTGCAACTGACTGTTTGTAATGTATGTGAAAGCACTGGGAATTGGAATGTCTGGATCCCAACACTTTCTATTCACATCTGGAAACATCTGCTCCTCTTCCATACTTCCCACCCCCATCTGGAAAGTGGAGCTGATCAGCAAGGTTGTTCTTTCTGCTGAAACCCTCATCACTTCTGGGGTGGCCCATGAAGGTGCTAAATCAGCACCACTGGGGAAATAAGTCTGAGAAATAATCTGATTTAAGAATGGCCAAAATGTACCAGCAATAATTCTAAACCTTAAAAAACATACACTCTACTTGTAAAATTATCAAGGGATCTTTTGAGAGACACTTTTTGTGTAGGAGTTAATGAGTGTGGAAGGAGTATTGACTGTCACCTCTAGCAGCAAGCATACTGATAAACAGCCAGATATTACCATAATTCATCTGGATCTCACTTTTCAGGGCTTGGTTTTCTTCTTCTTTAATGTAGACATTTTGCAATACTTCAACAGAAACATCCATTCTGATTAAATGACACCAAAGATCTGGGGATGTAAGCAAGCTGTGGTTTGTACATGTTTGAAAATGGCAGAAAAACTTGAAAAGTTTGCTGGAAGAATCTGCTGGCTATACTTCTGTTCTGCTTTGCTCCACTTCTTTATTTTGCAGTTCACCAGAAACATATTTATCTTTTTGAGCTGTCACAGCCATCAATCTTAAAATATTTCAAGCTCATTCAAAAGAACTGTTTTCGAAAATAATCAGAGTTGACATCTGCATTGCAATGACATCTTAGTCTGTTTTGGAGATCAGAGAGGCAAACTATGCACCTTTTCCCAGATTAAGGCTTGGAAAGATCTTAGTGCTCTGCTTAATGACTAAATATTGCCTTCATGCTAAAGACAGTGGCACACTTATACCTGTATATAGTTATACATGTACACATGTAGAGGCAAAAAAGTCCTACAGCCACAATGCAATTTTTAAAAAAACTCCAATATTTTGTTAATCCTTACGGTGGAATAACAGAGCATTAGTCACAGTTTTCTGTATCCAAAGCACTTCCAGAAACAAAATCCACCAAGTGCACACTTTCAGCAGAGTGGAGTCCTGGCAGGGATCTCTCCACTGGATGTCTTAATGAATGCCAGGTACAAAATTCAGACCCACAGCTGCCCTCCTTCCCAGCTAACAGCTTGTGCTGGAGCAGCATCAAAGCTGGCTGCAGGCATAGCAAATGTATGCACCTGCACTGAGTAATTACCCAGCCTAATGCCAGGATGGATTAGCTTCAGTGCTCTTGTGAGAAAAGTATGGATTAAGTCACAGCATTCAGCTTATTACAGCTGTCTTACTGCACATCCAGTTTTTATAGGCACTTATAAAGCAATATCCATCCACATTCTCTTTTGATTTCTGATGATGGAGTCCTTCAGCTGTGACATTGGAGTGTACTTCAAAGCTACCCCTTTGTCTGCTTTTTTCCTCTTTCTTTTTCCATTTCAAATTCAGCATTAATTTGTAGGTTACTGCTCATGTCCTGCCACCACACATACACCTAATGTCTATTTCCAACTTTTATATGGAATTTACTTTTTAATGTTTTTGTAAGAATTTCTTCCTCATCATTTGGAACCAGAGGGAAGAATGGATAACCATAAAAAACAGTTTAGAGATTGCTTCCAAAAATCAAAATGGCTCTGACAACCAGTGCTGTCTGCAGTGAGTACCCATCTAATGAGAGCTCCATTTGGACACTCCTGACTTTTGATTAGTATTTTCCTCTTCTGAAATAAATCTAGAAACATAGAAATTACCAGTGCTACTTCTGTAGTCATGCTCTTGTGCTGTCTCTGAAACCACGTAAAATTATTCTTATTGTCAACTTGCAATTTCTTTTCTGTGAAAATGTAATAAAGATAAAAATAAATTTCAGCTCTAATGCCCTGTCTGTTCTGTGTATGCCTGTTTTGTCTAGACTGTGAGCAATGAGAACCAGACACCATCTGAAATGTTAATTTACTTTATTAAGGAAATGAGACTTATATGATCCTGGTAGCTGTCTGTGTCCCTTTAATAGCTTTTGAACTCATTGCCTGATTTTGAGCTAATGTGACAGAAGGGGGGGAATAAGATAATTGACCTGCTACAAGTTTCAAGAAAATTAGAAGTTCTATAGAAGAGATCAAGTTGTAAATGCCCTGAAGGCCTGCTGCAAGAATTCTCATGTAGGCTGAGATTATTCATACAGTAAAGATCGCTTACAAATTTCCCCTCTGCAGGAAAAAAAATGAAAATCCAAACACCTAGAATCTGAAATTGTAGTTGATCAACAAATACAAATGAACAGCAACTGAAGCCTGAGTGAGGCTGGTGCCCAAGGAATTAGTCTGTTTATCTGTTAAAAAGCAGCACCACACCTTGTGATGCACAGGAGAAACTCTCTCTAGGGTGAGAAAGGGCTGAGATTTTCCTGGTGCTGGGCTGGGGATCAGCCACAGAGGCTGGGGCTGGCAGCCTGTGGAGCTGGCACTGCTTGGAACAGACACTAAGCTGCATCAAAGCTGTGCTAAAACAGAGTATTCTATAAGTGTACTTGTTTGGATTTGGCTGCCAAAATATTTAGGGACTGCAAGGGCATAAAGCAGCCCATACAAAAGTAGTTCTTTTGATCAGAAATAACTTGAATACCCAGTGTCTCACTGCAGGGCTGCAGGGAAAAGAGATGCCAATTGTGATGTCTGTAGATTCTCTGCTGCAAGGAAGACAATCTATTTTTAAATTACTCTTTCCCTAGCACAGGTGAAAGGAAGAGCATAACTGGTATTAAGAGACTGCCCCTCCAACTGTAATTCGTAGTGAGACTGTACTAGAAGAGCTGTGTTGTGAGTACAAGCAGATACAATGTATTTTACTGATCCTGTGGGATGAGACCAGGAAGAAGAACAGAGAAAAATCAGAGGGGGAGGAAAGGAGTTGCATTTCTTTTCAGTACTATGTGTGTCTCTGGACTGGTGCTCATTTTTGTGCTCTGTCATTTTAAGCCTGACAGTTCAGGGACGCTCTGAAGTTCTCCTGTGCTTAGCTCAAGGGTGAACATGAGACAGAGTCAGCTGCTTTCCATCTATTTTCCTTCTCCTTGGGGAGTCCTGTTCCTCCCTAGCAGAGAAGGCAGCCCTTGCTTTGGAGATGGAGGAGAAGGTCTAACTCTAGGAATGGGAATTTGGCTGTGTATAGGGCGATGGTGTTGAGCCTCACCAGCTGCAGTTGCTGCTTTGGAAGTTGTCTAGGGAGGGAACGATTTTATTTAAAGTATAGTAAATTCATTTTCTCTCCATAATGGGAACTGCTCACTTGAATGCTGCCCTACATTCTTTAGTCCAAAGCACCCTGTGGATGCAACACCCCACGTGGAGCCAAGCACCTAGCTACAGACCTGGTTTATTCCATCAGGCACAAGAGGGCACTGTTAAATGGGGTCTCCTCTCTTCTACATGACAGGTTGCCAGAAGAAATATGAGAGAGTTTATCATATCTCCATGCCTGGGAGCTATGGCAAACAACTAAACTTTTTAAAGTTGTACTTTAGAGACAGGTCTCCTCTGGTGCACTAAGATGCCAGCAGCACGGGGATGTATTCATTGTGTAAGTAAACAAAGAAAGGACACAACCACTACCATTTACTCATTACTTTGCAAACACAAAAAAGGAACAAGAACTTGCCTCATTTAGTTCTCACCTGCACCCAGATTCTAGGCATCCTTTAGCTTTCCTTGGTGAGGAGATGAAGGAAGGTATTGGGTATTTTTCTAAGAGACAAAATTTAACCTTGCAGAAATTATTCCCCTGGGTTTTGGGTTGTTTTATTTTGTTTACTTTTTTTTTTTTTAATAAGAGGTACTAGACAGGCAGTAGCCAGTACTGATTTAAAATATATTTTCTCAGCACAGGGCTAGATTATGGAACTCCCTGCCACAGGACACGTTGGAGTCAGAGTCCTAGCACGACCTGAAAGAATGTGTTCCTGGACACCAGCAAATGCTGAGTCTTCAAAAGGAACAGGCATTAGGGTAGTGCTCCAGGCACAAGCTTTAACAGGGGAATATTTTAGGAAATAGGGTTCAGCCATGTGGCACTATGAAGAAAGAGCTGGGCAGCCTGACTGACAGAGTAACTTGGCACTGCTGAGGTGATAGCTGTGAGGATAACAAATACTGATTTGGCATTCCCAGGCTTCTAAGGAATCAGATTTGTTTCCTACTTGGTAAAATTTCCCTTGTGCTGACAAAACTCCTTGTCTTGCAAAGACCAAATGATTTCTATATTTCAAAGAAAGAAGCCACCAAAGAGAAGGACCAAAATGTCCTCTATTGCTTTTACATATTATCATTACTATTCCACATTTCAAGCACTTGAAATGCTGTTTCTATCATGGCCCATGTGCCAAAGTTCTTAAATAGTTGCTCAGTTGTCCTGTGAGCAAATGGAGGCCTTCACACTTTGTTCTCCAAGTGCTTTCTGGTTCCCTGTAGGTTAAGATGCGTATGAAAAAAATACACAAATGTGTAACATAAAAATGCTTTGGAGAAGGTTGTGTTTAGCAAAACAAATGGCCTGACTTGGCAGTTGGTTATTTGTACTGCAGGAGGCCTGTGGAGCCCCACTGGGTGAGGTATTTTCACAGGTCTATAAAAGAAAATACTTTGCTTTGGGGAACACCTTCTGCCCCCCTTGTGTCACAGCCTAGAAGTGGAGTTGGACTGTGAATTGCCCCTTTTGTCTGGAGTCAATGAGCTCAGCTAAGTGGCCTGATCTAACGTTCTTTGGTGTGCCAAAACCTTCCTGTAGTCATTTTCTTACTTGATTTCTCCAAAAACTACATTGACACAAACAAGATTAATTCCTGACTTCTGCTGGTTGTTGGTAGAGCTGAGAACTGCACTTATTGCTTTTAGGAGTGCTATGATAGTCTCACTCTGCATGTGGGTGATGCAGCATGTTTTACCATGTTTGGACAGGTAAATGCCATTCACTGTGTGAGGAAAGGTATGGTAAGAAGGAAGATCCTAGCTTAAAGTAAATAAAGCTTCTCCTTCTGGCTGAAGGAAAGCTGGAAATTTTTTTCAAGATTTTTTAAAGAAAAACTTGATCCTGCAACAGGAAATTGGAGTTAAAAATAGAATATAAATGGGAATATCACAGGGGGAGGAGTCTGTAACTTTCCAACCTGCTCTCTGGGTTGGAGAACTCAGTGTGTCTGTGGTAAGTGTTTGCCCTACATGCTTTTAAATGCCATGGTGGCAGAAGTGGATTTGAAGCATAAGAAATGTTCTTGGTCTTCTGTAATTCTTGGTATGTTGACAGAGCAGTTAATGAAAGGCTGTTTCAGCTGACCAGTTGGAATATAGATAGAGAATGTGCATGTGGTGAGGAGATCTGCATTCAATTACCCTCCTACCACAGACTGGCTGCAGACAAGACAATTATTCTGTGCCTCAGTTCCCTAATTCTAAAACAATGAGCTTCCTTTGTCTGACTTGTCTACTTAGAGGAGATGCTCCTTGGGGCACTGATTGTCTCTTTCAATGTTTTTTTGTTTTAGCAGTTAATACAAAGCAGTCTGACTATCTGAGTACTACTGGAATTTTCCTGCTCCTAATCAGAAATGGTTAATTAATAATTTTCTATCTCTGTGTTTAATTTTTGTTTTCTTTATCTAATATTGGCAAAAATGTTTTTTTCTTAAATAACAGTGTTACATTTGGTTTTGGAAAACTGTCTCACGTGATGTCTTTATTTCCCTTTTTTCCCACTCCATCACAATTTAAGCATGTCAGCAATGGTGGTCCAAACTGCCATACTAAGCCACACAGACAAATTTTTCTTAGACTGAAAATTTTTGTTCTAAATAAACAAATACAACTACCACTGCAGAGCTGCTTCATTCCCAGTTATCCCCCTGTGCATAAAGTTAAATTGAAGCTTTCAGAGAAGATTTGAGAGGCCAAAATATTACTGCCCTAGGTGAATTTTAATGCAGTTTCTTGTGCATGTGTTTTATTCACATTAAAAATATCACTTTGGCACAGAAGCCACTTGGGCTTACTTAAAAATGTTTGACCAGATAACAAGGAGACATAACAGTCACTGGAAGCATTTCCAACTTGGGATACTTAATTAGACCTTATGACTGAAAATTCTTATGGTCATCAGAAGATCAACATTCCAACATATTCCTGGTTATATTTATTAAGTATTTCCTTTTTTGGTCCTAAGTGTGAATGTTTGAAAAAATGTTAATACAACCCACTTGACTTCACTGGCACATTTTACAAAAGGAGAAGGAAAAAATGTGGAAGCCACTGAAAACTAAAGGGTTCTTGCTTTGGAGAAAAACAAAGTTCAAGCCAGTGCTACAGACTGGCTGGAACTCTTCCATAGTTTTAAAAGGAAAAGACCCTATTGAAGGCTCTTTTCACAAAACTCCTTTACTTCCTTTGAATAAAAGAGGAACCAAGCACACTTAGCAGTGTGTAAAACACTTTTCTTTAAGAGAAGCCAGCTTTATCTTCAAGTCTCAGCTAGTTAATCTGCTCAAAGTAATTTTTAACTTAAAGTCTGAGAAATCTGACACCACCACAGGGACTTAAAGCTTTTAGTCCAGATGGAATTTGCTGACAATACTTTCAGCTAGGGCACAAATAAAGACAGATTGGTTTCTCCCATTAAATTTGGTAAAAATGAATGTTTTCCTCCTTCAGGGAAAAAAAAAAGGAAGGGGACAAGTACTAATTTTCTCTCTCCCTAGATCTGTAAACTGTACTAACTACATCTACGTGGTATCTTCAGGTACGTATGCCATAGATGAATGATGTGCAAATCCAGTTGTTTTGGTAGTGCCTGGGAAATCCTGCACTCCCCTCCTGGAGGGGAGCATTCCTCTCAATAAGTTGCATATTTTCACCTGCTCTGCAGGTGAAAAAAGAATATAGAAAATAGACATCTGGCTATAAATCCAGTAACCTGGGTATAGCTGCAGCGTAACTGGGGTTGGCTTCCAAAATATAGATAGTGAACTACTAGTGTGAAACTCCTGCTGTGGGAGGTTGGAAATTCCAAATGTGCACTGGAGCATGGTCAGGTATGTGCTGCATTCACAGGTAACTATATCTTCTTGCATTTTTACTGTTTCTGTATTGGTTGATAACGGAACAGGATTTTCTGGCAGACGCTTTTAATTACAAATGCTACATTACTCTCCCATAACTGTCGAAGTTACCTAATCTGAGCTTTGTCAGCTAACAACAATTTTGTTGCCATGAATTAGGCAAACTTCAAATATATCTCCCAATTTATCATGTTTACTTCTTGAAGGCAACAAATCTGTGTTATATAACACTTGCCAGACATTGTTTCTATCACACTGTTCTTCACTTTCATTCCCAAGGGTTGGGGTATTTGCATTCTCTAGCTTTGCATTAAAAAGAAAAACAAAAAAAGAGAGAACAATAAAATAAGAATATTGTCCATCTCTGTAATTATGCTGTAACCATGTAGCCATGACCAGTGCTTCTTTCTTTAGGCTAGAAATTGAGATTAGAGACTGAAGGTTGTAATAAAAGTAAATTATACTCTGTAGCTGGCTTGGCTGGTCTCTGTATGCATAGCAATGGGTACAAACTCCAGATGTAATGGAAGCTCTGCACTGTAGATTATTGAGAAGAATATAACTGTACTTTGGTAGAAACAGTAATAGGCATATTTGCTACATTTTCCCAGCCTCTGATGCATCTCAAATTCCCCCTGTCAATTTGAACTTAGCTCTGCTGAACTGAGAGCTTTAGGACAAAAAGCTGTATCTTCCCCATTCACAGGCACTGTTCCCATTTCATGAAAAAGGACACAGCTAACTGCACAGTGCAGAGTGGGAAGATTTTCCTTCTGTTGATTGTCTTTACAGTAAACCATAAGAAGGTTTGTGTTGGATATTAGGAAAAGGTTCTTCAGCCAGAGGCTGGCCGGGCACTGGAGCAGCTCCCCAGGGCAGTGGTCACAGCACCAGCCAAAGAAGTGTTTGGAAAGTGCTCTCAGGCTCATGGTGTGACTCTTGAGGTGTCCTGGGCAGGGCCAGGAGCTGGACTTTGAAGACCTGTAGGTCTCTTTCAGCTCAGGATGTTCTGTGATTCTGATTGATTTGGAGGGTCAATCTGTTTCTCTGTGTCCATTTGCACAAGGCTGAGGAACCACTCCCTTTATCTACCACATGAAAACCAACAGCACCCTGCTGAGGGATTTCCTTCAGCAACAGTCAGAAGTAGTTACTGTTTTTGATGCTGTAATTTATGAAAGCTGAAGTTCTCTGCAACCACCTGTGGCTTTAGAAAAATGAAGTTGCAGGATATTTGTAGTTCAACCAAATATTTGGTCTGCTAGTCTGAACAGTCTGTTAGCTTGAAACACAAGTTGTGCAATTTAGTTGTGCTATTAAAATCCATCAAATTGCTACATCTTCCTTGTTTATTCACTAGCTTATCTTGTTCCAGCCTCTAAATACAAGATGATAAAACAGCTGCTGAGTTTCCAAATCTGAAATTTCCCCAGTAGCCAAATGCTTACAGCCCTGTTGCCTCTTTCCATCAAACATAGAAGTATAAAGGCTCAGCTACCTGCACAAGTCACCAGATAGGCATGAACTACCTGTGTGGTCTTTTGCTGGAACACCTAATCCAGTTTTCTTTCTCCTGAACTGAGTAAACTGATGCTGGCCTAAATGTTGTATGTCAATGTTAGTACTACTGTCATGTCTCTTTTGGCTTCCTCCGTCCTTATATACTCAATCTCTATTTGCAGCTTGAAACTCACAGGCTTTTAATGCTTTCTATGTTCACAATCAGCAAAGACATAAGCAGGATGAGGATGATAATTTAGTCTGCCTGCAGATTTGGGAAGATATTATAAAGGCTCACTTTTTAGAAGATTATCTTCTAATCTCAAGAGGCTAGAAACTGTATTGCTTTTAAAATGTGTGCTTACATTCTGAAAAAAACCAAAACAGAAAGAAAGAAAGAAAGAAAGAAAGAAAGAAAGAAAGAAAGAAAGAAAGAAAGAAAGAAAGAAAGAAAGGGCTCTGGGAAATGGACAAATGTGTTCCTTTCCATTAAAGTTAATTCCTAAGTATCTTATTCTAGCAGTTTCCCTGCTTAATTAGGGGTCATATCAGGAACAAGCCCTAAACTTGAGCAATTTCTGAAACAGAAGTGTAAGTGAGAAGGGATCACATATCAAAATACAATGGTGATTAGGTACCTCCCGAACTTCATCTTGAAAGGAGCCTAAAGGATTTTACAGAAAGATTTCAACTGAAAGAATGAATGGGGAAGAAAGCACCAGTCAAAAGGAGGGGTTATCTTTACTCGCTCTATGCAGTTCTGTTCCTTGTTCTCCTAATCACCTGATAATCATCTGAACCCCGTAGTTCAGCTTCAGTAACTCACTTTTCCTAACACTTCAGCTAGGTAACTTCATCCTTCACTCATTTCCTGTGCCCTGCACTACAGAAGCTATATAAGCTCTCTGAGGGTTTTGTTGGTTACGGTCTTGTAGCTTGTAAGCTACAAAAATCTAAATGTAGGTCAAGATGAGTTGAAATCTTTTAAACACAGCCAGCCGCTGTTTCCTAAACACATCCCTGGAGCAGCTGCACGGAGGATGTTTACAATTAAAAAACAACCCTCAAGCAGCCAGTTCAGAGTGCACAGGATTACCGTAGCCAGCAGTATTCTTTAAATGTCATATCTTAACTTTCATTATCTTGAGCTTGATCAGATTTAAGATCAGCATCTAAAGAAGTGGAACTCTTGACTTCCAGCATCCTAGAGGGATCTGAGGACAAAGGCCCAACTAGAAGACAAATGGTCCCAAAAGGACTCTGGGGATGAACTGTGATTGGACTTTAAGTGTTATGTCATTCTGGTTTCTACTAGGATGGGAGATCCCTCACTTGTTTTTTTTTTTTCTTTTCTTTCTTGATCTGACTTGTACAATTAAAAAACCCAACAAAGCAAACCCAACAAAAACCCAGCAAAACAAAACAGGAAAAAAGATGAGCTCTGCTGAAAATGAGTCAATCCCTTGAAACCCAGCAGGGGCACCGTCTGCTCTCCTTATGGAGCTCAGTGGCTTTCATCACGATTCAAGTGTCTCCTACTCCTCCCTCTCAGCTTAAGGCAGATGTGGGTTCACTGGCAACACTGGGCCTTGTTCTTTGTGAGTGTTTAAGGCCTGAGCAATCATTTTAAATTGAAAGCAGAGACGGTGATACTATTACAAGATTGTCTAGAGCAGCGATTCCCAACTGGTAAGACACGAGAATATGTACAAGAAAAAGGTTTCATGAAGTCTAGGCTACAAATCAGCATAGAAAAGCATAAGCATGATGCAGAGCAGCATCTTCTTAACAGTTAAAATATGTTGAGAAGAAAACTCCTTCCAAGAAGGTGTTAGCACTACAGTCTTCAGTCAGACCATGGAGAAGGTTAAAGCAAGCTTGTCCCTGGCTCTGTGTGACTCTTTGGTTTTCATGTATTTTCTGTATTCTAATGCCAGATAATTATCTGCAGAAAACAAGTGTTCATACAACAATCATCTTGCTTGTAGCTCATGTGCTGATGGGTGTGTAGCTGTGGAACTCTGTGTGCATGCACTGCCATCTGAAATCCACTATAGACTGACAGTCATGCACGTCAGCAAAGATCAGGGATGGATTTGGGCTAAAGAGAAAAACATTTGGCAATCTAGAATTTGCTACAAACATGCAGTGAGAAGGAAAAAGCCCAGGAGTATCAGTCTGGCTGGATGTAACCAACAGGGAGAGAGGTTTAATGGAGCAAGTGAGGACTGAGGTACTCAGAACCTCCGACAATAAAATAACTTTTCTTTAGGATTCCCTTCTCAGTGATTCTAGTCAAAATAAAAGTAAACAAATAAATAAGTCTCTATTAACCTATTTTCAATGTCCCAGAGCCTTTAAAACAGCAAAAGCATCTTATTCTCCTAAAGGAATTAAGAAGAAAACTAACACTGCCTCCTGAAGAGTTAGCAGCAATTTCCCCCAGCGCATTCCCTTTGTACTGCACCTGAAAAAATCAAAAGCGATGGCTATAGCTTTTCATGGACTCATGCTGGTAACTGCTCTCATCCTTCACAGAAGCATCAGGAATGATGCCCCAGGAAAAGGCAGCATCCTGCACTGCCTCCATGTACAGCCTACTTGGGTTGCAGGACACACGCTCTATCAATGGCAGAAAAATTCACCTCAAAATCAAAATGGAAAACATTGAGGTCTCTGCAAATATAAAACTCTTGACATCACTGCAGCCAAGAACAGCTTTGCTGTGACTTGCTTATCTTGGCCCCATTTTTCTGAGTTGATGGCTGTTAGGATGAAACAGTGAGAGAAGAGAAAGAATTGCATCCTGGGCTGTGGTTTGCTCCATCACCCTTAAGAGTAACTTAGTGCCTGGTGAGGAGACAGGTTTTCTACAGCTTGTAGTTTTCCTGTAGCAGTTAAGAACAATGTATTAACACACCTAGCAGAAATCTGCAGCACAGAAGAACATTAGAGGACAGAAAAGAAAAGCTTAATCCATAGAACTTGGGCTTTTTGTATGTCTATCCCCATGTGTGCTTATGATCTGGCTGTAAGTCCATTTCAAATAGGCAGTTGATTGGGTTTTTTAAATGTGCAAATGAAAACAAAGTTAAAATATCAGAGTAAAAAGGCTTTAAGTTCTCAATGTATGTAATTATATTACCTATCCTCTTCAGGGTCTCCACATCATAAAACAGCAGTTCTAAGGTCTTATTGTTGAAGAGGATTCAACTTGTCCCCATCTCGCATTTGCTCTTCTTTCTACACTACTTTAGCACTTAACACAATTAACTGTAAACGGTTTATTAAAATAAATCCCTTGCCCCAGATTTGGATGTCCCCAGGCAGATGTGCCAGAGTGTGGGCCCTAGGCAGGCCCATGGGGGTGGGGGAGGCAGGGGCAGCCCCAAGGCCCCTGTATGCCTGAGAGAATGCCCTGTGGCTGGCATCAGGGCACTGCATGGGAGGGCTGCAGCTCCATATGCACCCCTACAACACCATACACACCCCTGGGGCATCCTATCCCAGTCCCATGCAAACCTTCACATACATCCTCTGTGCTCTCCCCTATATGCAAGCGACGCAGTTCCTCCAGAACACACACACAGATCTCCCATATGTATTTCATTCCCATCCCATGCAAGCCCATAAGCACATTCCTCTACACTTCCCATACATGCACCCCATAGATACAAGGTCTATAGCTCTCACATCCCCGCAGGCTCTGCAGCGCACAGCTCTTACGGCCCCCATGCGCATCCCTACACACTCCTCATACACCGTGCACCCAGGTCTGGACATCCCCCATCCGCAGCCGCCCCACCTGGGCGAGCCGCGCTCCACAGGAGCTGAGCTGGGCTGGGCCGGCCGTGCCCCTCCCTTCGCTGGCCCTGGCGCGCCCGGGGCTCCCCCTGGACCCCCGGCTGCTGCCGGGGAGTGTAGGGCAGCCGGGAAGGAGTGAAGGGCAGCCGCGCCCGCCGCAGGCGGTATCGCCGCTGGGCACCGCTTCCCCTGCGGGCTCCGCGCTTCCCCCGCTGCCGTCGTGCGCGGGGCAGCGCAGCCCATCCCGGCCCGGCCCGGCCGAGCCGAGCAGAGCAGCAGGTGGGCTGAGGCCGGAGCCGCAGACCCGGGGCCGGGCAGCTCGGGGCCAGGCGGCTCCGGCAGCGCTCTCCGGAGCCGTGGGGCTCTCCCTGCCGGCTGCGCCCCGGGACGCGGAGGGAAGTCCGTGGGCGGACACGGGTGGGGGGTACCGCGACATCCTCCGCAGGGGGAGGTGAAGTAGGCGGAGAAGGAGGAGGAGGAGGAGGAGAAGAGGGAAACCTGCTTCTCCGGAGAGACGAGGTAGCGGCGCTGCAGCGAGCCAGCCCAGCGGCGCGGGCTGCGCGCACATGCCGGGCTTGGAGCACCGGAGCCGCGGGATTCCTGCCGGTGTCTCAGCCCAGCTCCCGTCCCTTCCCCGGCGAGAGCGTCAGCTGGGCTCCGGCAGGGAGGAGGGCTCACCTACGACTCCCCTCCCGGAGTGCGTTAATCCCGGAGCAAGCAAACCTGGTAGTAAGTACTTGTCATCTTTTATGTATGATTTTTTACAGTTTTATTGTTCTCTACTGGCAGGTAGCAAAGGATTTCTAAGATGAAGCATTTATAGGATCGGCTGTAAGGATAATCTCTCTGGCTCTCTCTTGGCCTCCTGAGCCTTTCAAATATAGAGATGCATATGTGGAGGCACATGTAGCAACATTCCTTCACTACACATCTACATCTTTAATGTTTCTGACAAAATGCATGTACTGGGATTTTTAACTTCTGCTGTTCTCAAAGTAATTTGTATCATGTTGCACAACATGCTTAGTCTCAGAGAAGGATAAATCCTGGTGACACCACTTAAACATCCTGCATGAGGATGGGGGATGGAGATGAGTGTTTAAAATCATTAACTTGGCAGAGGCGGTGAAATCACTTCTCTGCAGGCTGCCTTCACGCTATGGAGCAATATGGTTTTGGGGATTCTTTGCCTTTTAATCCTCTTTCCTGTATGTGCACATCTGGACTCTGGCCTGGCACTGCACCCTGTATTCAGGCTGGAAGGGAGTGGCGTGGCAGACTAGCAGGGGCTGGAGACCAGGGATGAAATGACAGGGGATCCTTCCCTCCTCTTACACTTTAAGGATACTTTTTGCCCTAGTCTTGGCTTCTGCAAAGTAAATCCACAGGAATACTCCTAGAGTCAGGAAGTGGAACCAAAAGTGTTTTGAAGGCTGCATTATTCTCCGTACAAGGGGAATGGCTGGGAGGATAAGTGCAAATACCTGATTCCACACCCTTCTTCTAAGGGCTTTCCAAGCCTTTGGAGGGGGAACGGTGTGAGTGTGGAGTTACATGACATGCAGAAGGTGTGCTCACTACTAAGACTCTACAAAATTATTCTACCTCTCTGTGGAGTGCTGGAAATGCCATTTCTGTCAGTGGAGCTGTAAGAGAAATAGTAATTTCTCTCTCATTTTAAATCCCTAAGAGAATAATTATCTTTCTCCTGCTACCTCCTGCACACATCTTTATTTTATTTTATTCTGCTAATGACTTGCATTGCTATTTGCAGAATATGATATGTGTCTTCCTGTGCAACAATATGTTTGTTGAGATGTTTCTGGAACTAGGTTCTAGGATTGCATTTTAGGAGCCTTCTGTTTTTATACCAAAATTATATTTACTAATAACTGAATATTTAATTTTCATCTGGCACACATCCAGTATTTTCTGTTTCCTTAAGTGATACTGTTCTTCTGTAGCTGGTCACTGTGCTCTGCAGTTTGTAACAAAGTGCTCATGATAACACATTTTCATAGTACACTAATGTTACACCCATCTTAGCCTTTTACAATTGAATGCTACAGGACAAATGTTTTAACTCCAGAAGTAACTGGAGTGATTTTGTTGGTTGTAGCAGAAGAATATTTGCTACCAGAGGACCAGCCACTAGAATGATAGGCAGGATGTCCTGTGCTGGTGTGTGACCTATTACTGGCATTTAACCTTTTTAGATGGACATCAGCAGAAAGGAAATGCCTGGTTTAATAAACATCACAACTAGAATTTTATATAAACGTGGGAAGCTCACACCAGTTAATGGCACTGACCCCATTTTTATTGGTCTTGTAGGGAAGTCTTAAAAGGTCTGCTGCAAAGAAAGTTATAAATCAGATACTCTTCTGTTGCAAGCATGTGTCCATAGCTTTAGTTGCCCTGTTGCATGGTGCAGAGGAGAATGAAGGAAATAATTCAGTGAAGTTCTGTTGCTTTGCTTGTATAATGCTGAAAGGGAATATATAAAGTCTGAAATAAACTGAGATTACGTATTGCCATTGGCTTAGGTTAAATGTAAGAGGCGCATAATTTTTCACCAGTTTTTGGTCTGTTTCGTGTTCTCTGTTCTCCCTGGCTCCTCCTTTAAGTTCATTAGGACTTCCTCTGGGCGATGATCCGATTTTTACAGTCAATCAAAAGCCATACCAATATCCTTACGCAGGCCAAATACACTGTACTTAGAAACACTATAAACCAACAGCTACAAATTACTTTCAGAGCCCTCCTAAAACAAAATGCAGATGTAAATAATGTTCAGAACTGCTCCAAATGCTGTGCCTTAAAGCTGTGGATGTCTAAATCCAGAAATTTGCTCAGAAGCTCTGTGTGAGAGCCATGTAAGGAGATGGCTGAAGTTTCTGGTTAGACTCTGGAGAATTGGTAGCCACAGTCTGTGGTTGTTGGACTCTTCTGGGTAGTTTGAATTCAGGTCTGAGCATGGGCTGGAAGTGATCCTGGTTTTACAGACAGACTCATCTCCTTTCATTCATAAACTTGTCAAGTACATAATAAAACATGCTGTGGTTGTTTGCCTTTGCTGTGTTTAGAGCTGTACTCAATAGCTTTTCCAAACTTTATTCCGCAGGTATGAGTTAGGAGTAAGGAAGGTAATTTTTTTCTTCCCTTTGCTGATTACACACTCTTCTCTCTTTGATGCTAAATTACTCTGTTTTTTTTATGACCTCCCATGGAAGGTTAAGGGATCCTTTCTCTCATGGTTCTAGAAACACCTTGCTGCACCTGTTTCAGGAGACTTTCTAAACGTTTCCTGTGGCATCCACTACACCAAACAGGATCTTAGCAAGCTTTGTACAGCTGCCTTCATCCCACTGATGGGAATGCTTCCATGATGTACGTTAGGACTACATATGTTGTTTGGATTTCAGCACTGGATGCAGGGAAGATATGATTAATCTATAGTGCTGAAAAGGATTCTTCAGTGAAGCCAGATGGTTCCAGGTAGGATGGACTCTGGAGGTTTTTTTTAAATTTAGCACAGTTTTAAATGCCATCCACGTTGTCTGGGTGTTAGTAAAATCTGTGTCTTTTACAGTATGGGTTTTGCTGAAATCTGTGTCTTTTCTGAGCAATTGTAAAGGGTCTATGGAGTATGCTAGAGCAAGGTCTGTCTCTAATAATGTTTTCATTAAGCCTCTCTACAGACAGAAGAGTAAACTAATTGCCAGACTAACATGTCATTTGGCTCTGTGAACAAGCTACTGAGCACTAACTTATGAATGGAAACTTAAAAGGCTCATTAGCAACCTGCTACATGAAAGAAATGCCAAAGTGAAATGAACATACATTTATATTCCCATTGTTGTTGATGCTATTAAAGCTGATATAGAATTCCAATTTAGTTTTCGTGGGAATCTTAACTAATTTCATAAACTTTTTTTGCCTCTGAACTTTCAGCAGCTGCTCCTTCTATAAAAGGTAGGAATAACTGGTTCTGCTTTAGTAGGAATGAAAGGAGAATTGAGCTCTATAGAAATGAGGAGATTAGAGCTCCATGAGGCATATACCCATTTAATGCTGCTGGAAACCAAACCTACTTGAATAATCTTAACTCTCACTTCTGGTGAGCAGAAATTCTAGGGGAAAAAGAAAAATTCCCTTAGTGACTTATTAACAAAGGCTTTTCAGGTTTGCTGGGATTTATCATGTGAGCCTAATCTACCTTTTGTTCATCCAGTTGGCAGGCTTTAAGATTTAAAAGGGTCTGCAGAAACTCCTCCCCCAAACTCCTTATTTAATTAAAGAGGCTTGGTGCATTATTTACTTTTAAGTCTTCCATTTATGTGGGAATAATGAGTTTGGGTTAACATATTGTAATATATTTGTTAATGCTGCATTATAAGCAGGGAAAAGAAACAAACTGGCTACACCTTCATATTCACACTGATCTATGTGGGTTCAGTGAGAATGACTGAAAGTGAGGCTAGACATATGTAAATGCTAAAGTATAAACACAGGTGTGTAGCACTACAACAAATTTGTCAGCCTCTGTAGGTGATTTAAAGGGCCTGGAAGAGAGTTGGTTTAATTTGCTTCTCTGAGAGTCATCGGATATGCAGATCAGGCTTTGCACATACCATAATTTTTATATTTTCCTTTGGTAGTTCATCAAAAACAGACTGGTAACTGTAGTTCTCTCACTAGCTCCCCCAGTTCCTTCTCCTCCCCCACTCCATTCATCCCTGTAGCTGCGAGCATCAAGTTGCAGATAAAACGACTTCTGAGAGAGCAATGGGATGCAGCTCTTGCCAAAGGCAATTAAGTGCTTAGGATTACAGTGTGCTTTACAAAGTGTGTTCTTGCTGAATCCCTTTTCTCTTCTGTTTGCTGGCACTAAGCAGTTTCTTGGCACTTACCTTTGTTGTAACAAGTCTGAGCATTGCTAAACTTCACTACAGCATGTCCAGCAAGCTGCAGTGTCTTCTGTTTTGAGGATAGTCTTTCTGGGGATTCTTTACTGGGAGTCAGCTTGACCTCATCACCTTCGCTGTAATTGGATTAAATTCACTCACTTGCCAAAAACACGACCAGCTGACAGCATATTAATTCTTCAGACTGAAGTGCTGTTTTGTATGCATAGGTTCCATGGTACCAAAGACATTTTTAGGGCTTGTGATGCAGCCAGTGTGTCACAGGATACAGAATTGCCACAGAGGGATGTTTTCAGTTATTTTCTTCATCAGAAAAGGGTTCAAACAGACCACACATTCTCTGTGAAAGTAGAAGATCTAACCTGAGGGAGAAGAAATTACTTGCTTTATTTGCCAGTCCCGTGCATCACTTGCTGCTGCTTCTTGTGAAATGTGATAAACTGCTGAGAGCCCACAGACATCCTGGCTTAGGAAAGTGAGTGATGACGTGTGCTGTTTTACACACTAACTGCAGTTTATTTCTAATTATTGCACAGCAGGTTAAAATCATTATTCTGAGTTGTTGTTTTACTGCTTTCTTTCTGTTATTCTTCAGCAATCCTGTGATTGGAGGTATTTGCAGAGTGGCAGGATGATATCTGAACAAAAGAAACGTACCCAAAAAGGATACTGGAACTGTGTAGTGAAGGATAATCTGATCACCAAGCCTGTAGTTTCACCCGGAGACCTTTTATATACTGTTTAAACCAGTGTAATCCAGCTTTCAGTGGGAACCACTGCTAAGCAGCAAAAATCACTATCCTGATTGTTTACCTCAGCAAAATGTTAAAGGATGAGTGAGTAATGGGGAGACCAAGGACCAAGTTGCAAATACTCTTACAAAGAGGATTTGGAGACACAGTATGTCACAGGCACTCTGAGATATTCCAAATAATGAAAGGATCCCAGTTTTAGCTTTTCTTATCTGCCTGGAAGTAGTGCAAGTTTCCTGTTTGCTGCAGAGGCCTCTGAGAGCTGTGCTTTGCAGGCAGCATGGGCCAGAGGAACTAGAGCTCCCAGCTCTGTATTCCTAGCAGGGCATTGTTGCACTTGATTTCAAGGTGATGTTGCTTTCTTTAAATTCTACAAACTGATGAACATTTCCGGTGCAAAACAATAGGCAAACAAGGTGAGACAGGGGTGTGAGATTTTCCATATCTTCTAAATGACAGTCACAATTTAATTTACTATGGGAATGTGCAGTGCAAATAGTAACCAGGATGTCTGCTTTAATACCCCATTATAAAATGCATGTAGTTGCCTAATATTTTTGGCAGTGTTGACTATTAAGAAGTTGCTTGTCTCCTAAAGACATACATAATTCCATTAATTCTTTATAATAGTGCAAGCAGCTTGTTAAATACTGAAGTAAAGGGTTTTTTCCTTCACATGTTTATTGTCATGTAATTGGAATCCATGTAACTAAAAAAAATTTTTAAAAAACCCCTCAGAACCAAAATACTGACCATGTCTCCTGGACAAAGATTCAGTCTGACTGGGTGAAAAGAATAAAGTATGTGGGCATGTTCTGTAAGAAGCACTGACGAAGTCCAGGTCAGACATACACTGTATATTCTTACATTGTTGATTGTATCAAAAGAAAAGTAACAAACCAAAAGCAATAAGCAACCTGTGCTTAAAATACGCAGGAAAGAGAAATTTGTCAAGAATGGGCTGCTTTATTTAGGTTATTTACCTCAGACCTTTTAGGATCATAAGCTTTCCTTTTCTTTGGTGAAGAAGAAGATATTAAGTCAGTGCTTCCTGTCTGAAAGCGTTACTGACTCATCACTAGTTCAAGTCCAGCCTGCTTTTGGAGGTGAGAAACCTCTTCTGTTCTGTTCTGTGCAGTGTGAGTTTACAGCAGAGCTGTTGTGGGTTAGGCTGTGTAGCACAGGCTGCTGCTGCTGTCTCAGGGCTGACATTGTGGTCCTGGTGCCTCGGGGATGTATCATGGGCAGGGCCTCAGAGAACATCGCAGAGGGAGCCCTGGCTTGGAAACAACAGCTGGTGTCTCACCCCCAACATCACAGCAGTGCAGTTCCTCTGACCTCAACCGAGTTGCAGCATTCATGGTTTTCAGTGCTGTGGGAGCAAGACTGGGCCGATATTCTTTTAACGGGTCTATTTAGCAGCTCTTTTCCATATGCAGTCTCCATGCCAGTGACAGGAGCTTCCTGGAGCTGACAGCAGACACAAAAGACCCTCTTCTCTAAACCACTGGACCTTAAGAATTTTGAAAGGATGTTACAACGAGCCTCATAATGCACCATTGTCAGGCTCTCTCTGAAGAGGCCTGCAGTGGTATCATACCTCTAAGCTTTCCAGAGGGGGTGTGATGACCCCACATGGAAAAAAATACAAGAGTAATGGTTTGGGTGGCTAAAATGAGGAATTTTATGGTACTACTTCCCCTGGCTGTAACTTGAAACCAGCTGGAGGCATGTAGTGCTAACTGAACTCTGTATAAAGAGGCAGGCAAATATCTGAGCATGTATCCTGCAGGTTTTTCAAGAAGAGATCTTGGCTTGTGAGTCTGTGCATTCTGGCTGCCTCTTTCTCACAGACAGGGGAGTGGTGAAAGAAGGTTTGTTTTATTTTCTCCTACATTTCCCTTTCTTCTTCCTACTCATTTTCCTGTTCCTTTGCAGCACAGCAGTTTTTCACGTTGCTGTGAAAGTGTCTGTGCTTGTGAGTGGAGTGAGCGCATTTGAATGGAAGAGGCCGCGGCGTTGGGAAGTCTTGAGCTGCAGCATTCCCAAGGGAGGGGCGGGATTTGCATTCCCTCCCTCAGCCCTGCTCGGGGATGTGCCTCAAGGTGTGTCTGTGGGATGGCAGTGGCTATCCCGGAGGGAATCCCCTCGCAGGGAGGGGGCAGGAGCGGCGCTGTGCAGGCCTCACCTCCGGCCCTGCCGCCTTCCAAGCGCTTCCCGCCATTTTCCCTCAGCCCCGGCCTGCGGGACCAAGGTTTGCTGCAACCGATGGGGAATTTGCTCAAGTTTTGTGCTAAAGTCAGCCTGAACACGGGCACTGGGGTACTTGTTGATCAAATAATTCCAGCTTGTGTAGAGTAGGTGTCAGTTTCATGTGTGTTTTCTTAAGGTGCTTCTAAACTCAGTCAGCAGAAGCATTGCTCCTTCACTTTACCTGAAATTGTGCCTTCATCAAGTTCACCTCAGATAACAATAAAGTGTTGAGTTCCAATTAAATTTATTTCGTTTTTCTCTGATACAGAGCTCAGTTACATTCCTTTTCCAAGGTATTTCCAAGCTATAGCTGTGGATGTTGATGTGGCCCTGGTTAGCCTAGTGGGGCCTCACTTCCCGACCGGACCACAGCGACAGCCAGAAAATGAGGTTACCAAAATAAGGACTTGCAGACACCTCACCAGCAAGGACAGTCGGACATGGTCAGAAAATTCTTCAGGTGAAATAGTGTGGGCCTTGTTCCATTCTCCATATGTGCTATTGACCTTAATGTAGGATCCTCTAACTGCAAATGCTGTACCCCTTTTTACTTTTTGCTTTGTCTCAGAGGGTGAAAATAAACATATATGTGTAAATAAGTTTTAGTACTTGTTACATTGATTTTATGTTATATTGTACTTTGCTGGACAACTGAGGTAACCTTTGAACTTGCTGATCAGTTCATAAGCACTGCAGGGTCCTGTGGGTTTTTTATATGCACATGCACCTATAATACAGGTATATTGTATCAGTAATGTGTGGCTATTGATATCGGAGTAGGGGACTGTAGTATCAAGCCTACTCACTAAATTGCAGAGGAGAAAAATCTGTAATGTTTCATGTCTGTTCATGCCTGTCATGTTTTCTGTGGTGAGCTTTCCCTTCTAGCTGGTTTTCTTACAAGTGTAAAGTTTTGGGACAGATTGTGTCACAGACAGGAACAAGAGAACTTTGTCAAACTTGGTTAGTTTATCTGTGTAGCATATAATTTTTTTCCCTGAAGGGCCAAACAAAAATATTTTAAAAAACTGTATGAGTAACAAGATAATTAAATAAATTGAACATCAAAACAAAGGATTTATGGTCCTGAAAACAAACTTGCTGTAATTGCATTTCTTGTGAGGTTTTTTTTTTCTTTTGTCCAAGCTTATATTTCACTTACAAGACAGGAAATACAGCCTTGCTGATTGCATTTTTAGAGCTATAAATAACTTACTGTCTTCAAAGATGATGTTAATTTATAAAATGCTTCTAAAATGAAACTTTGGTGAATTAAAAATTAAATTGGGTTAAAAATTAAATTTTTAATTAAATTAAAAATTAAATTACTTACTGTACTGTGTGTAGAGATATTAAAGGTGTTTTTAGGGAAAGGGTGTTACATGAGAAGTTCTGGCATCTGTAACTGGTCCAAATTATTTCATTTCCTTTTCTTTGCTGGTTGTATCTGTTCCTGTCCCATTCTCACCCCTTTCATGAGGGGGAATGAATATTTTTGCTTTCTATCACCTTGCTGTTTTGTTGGGATCATTGCTTATCCTCAGGAAGTAGTGTGATGCATGGGAACTCTAAAGTTGTGAGTTGTGGGAACTCTAAAAATGAATGACTTTAGAACTGCCTCAGTGCCCCAGTTAGCCCACTGTTGTGTCTGACAAGTTAACAGGAGAACCTCCAACAGCTGTTTCTTGAGATCCATTTCTTTCCAAGCATCTCCAGTTTCCACAGCTCTTCTGGTAAGGATATTAGAGGATACCTGTGTAGTCGTTTAAGTGTCTATTTATGGACCTGTTGACTAGAGTTTGTTTAATCCCTTTTTGAACCCATGAACATCCTTTGCCTTCAGAGTCTTGCGTGACAGCAAGTTCCAGAAGCTTGTAACCTGCTGGATAAAATGTCCTTTCTATTTAAATGAGTTGGATGCCTTAAAATGAGTACTGCCTTGTTCTTGTTTCGTAGGGTTGGGCAAACAACTGTTGTGCATTTAGTAGCTCATGGGTTTTTTGTTATACCTCGTCATATCCACTACATATGCCTTCTTTTTGAACTGGGGACTCCCAGCCTTTTTAGTATCTCCTCTGGTTGCCCTTTTTGACAGCTTGGTAATGTCCTCAGTCTGTGGAGAGCAGATCACAGTACTAAAGCTGAGGGACCACTCAGGCTGTGAGGAGAAATGTCCTGCCTTCCTCTTTTTCAGAGGATTCCAGTGATGTTGCTGGCTTTTTTTGGCTGCTATTGAACACTCAACTGAGGGCTTCAGAGAAGTGTCAAGGATGGCTCTGGCTTCCAAGTAGGAATATTTAGAATGAATATTGCCTTGAGGAATTACTACACTAAAGCCTATCTGCCAACATTTTCCTCAATCATTTAATTTTGTTATTGATAAACGTGCTGAGTAACAGATAAACGTGCTGAGTAACACCTGTCCCAGCACTGATCCCAGGAATTGCATGGCTGATTCTTCTTCATCTTAAAAGCCTGTGAAGCACTACTCTTTCTAATGTTCACTCTCCTACTTCAGTGAATTCAGACTTGCCAGATTGTGGTTTCCAGGTTCCCTGCACAGCCTTTCCCGCAGCTGGAAGTTATGCAGGCAAGATTTGTAATTCTCAAGCACAGAGACTCTCTGTAGCTCTGGCTTACATACCTTGGCTAGTGGTCTGTAAATTCATATTTGAGTTTCTTCAGAACTTGTGTGAAAATTGTTTTGTCTCAGTGCTTTATTAACATCTAGCTTCCTTGTTCGGTCTGGTGTTTCCTGATTTTATTTCAGATTGGTCTGGTTCCTCTGCCAGATTAGCAACAGAGAATGCATTGGATGTGGAAATCTCCCCAAAGATTTCATCAGTAAAGGCTGATGTAAAGAATTCCCCGAGCTTCTCTGCTACAACTATATTATCCCTATCTGTGCTTTACACACCTTTGTCATCCAGCAGCTGGACTGCTTTTCCTAGCTAGTTTCCTGTCCTTGATGTATTTCAAGAGCTGTTTACTAGCACGGTCATCTTTGTTTGCAGGCAGCTTTTGGATTGTCTTTTAGCCCTTTTAATTTCCTGCTTACATTTTACTTGCCATGTTTTATGGGCTCCCCTGTCTTTACTTAAGCAATCCATTTTCTCTGAGCTGACCTATGTTCTGCAATACTCTTCTAACTCCCCCTGAGTCTTCCTGCTTTTTGAACTGCTCCTTTTAAATGTCTTCTTTTTTTTTTTTCTTTTTTCACATCCTTACACGATTCTCTTTTTAAAAATTAAATAATTGTACATAGGTTTTGTTTGACATCTCTTACATCTCTGTTCTTTGTGTTTCTTAACAAGTAGCCTTTATAGCTTTCTCTGGTTTGGATGGTCCCTGTACTTAGAAGTTTCTTTTCCACTGGAGAGCTGGATCTATTATAGCATCCCTTTCTTTTGCACAGGGGCTAGTGTTGAGTATTTCTAAACATCCTTATGTGTGCACAGCACCTATTAATATTCTAATACTCTGTGGAAGCCATCTGTCAAAACTGAAGGGCACAAGCTTTGTATGAAACTGTCTGGTGCTAATGAAGCTGGGTATGTTATTACCTTTTACATGCATAAAGTATGTGCAGTGGTGATGAAAACTTTGCACTTCTGAAATCCTGAACTAAATTATATATAAAATTCAAAACCTGTGCACTTGAAACATCCAACAGGAAGAGAGCCCTGCTTTTCCAGTTTTGCAGACATGAAAGAAAACCTGAAGGAGAACTCTGTGGTTATATGAGAAGTCTCTCTGGACATGTTTACAAGAGCTCAAGTGTGTTTATATTCCTTCCTGTGCAATTACTGGAGGATTGTCCTTATTCCATAAAACATGTGTATGCATTTGAAGGAGGACTACAGGTGTTTACTCTCGACAGATGCACTTTGAAGGACTGCTTGTACAGATGCAATCCAGCACTGAAACAGAATATGCAGACAAATTATTGCTGAATAATAGTCCTTGGCTAGTTGAAGCTAATATTAATCAACAATACCTAGGTAGGTGAATAAATACAGGTACTGTCTTCTTTTTGCCCTGACCACAGGATTAAAGTCTTTGTGGTTATTTTAATTTATTTTTTTTTTTACCGCTGTGGCACACCCTGTCCCCTGCTAATTGCAGAATGTCTCACATTCTGTAAATGGAAACACCTAAATTCGCAGACTTCATCTGTTTGAGCCTTTACTTAACCTGTGAGTTCTGGACCAATCTTGCTTCAAATCTAGCTATGTGTCTGTGCTTTGTTGTTGAAACTCTTGGATTCAAGCCTGCTACATTTCTTCCAGGACCAGAAACCTGCTGGAAATGTATATGCTGTCTCTGGGTGATGACTTTACTGATGAATTGCAGGAGTTCTCCATCCTATGATGAGCTAAATAATGAAGCAGAGTTCTATATTTCTATAGTTACTGCAAAAAAAAAATGAAAGTGAAATTGTCCAGAGCAATTTCTTCATCAAAGTTGACCAAAATAACATCTGTGGTGAAAACCTGTGCCTCATCACTTCATTGTGATGCATGCAAGGGAAATGATGTTAAGTGAAACAGTTGCTTGTCATGAGAGGAACTGATCTTCATGATACAGAAGACTTCTTACAGTCCTGTATCTGACTAACCCATTCTCTTGAGTGATTTCTTATCAAGTGAAATTTCAGTGGCTGTCAGGATCTTTTGTGGTCCTTGACTTCTGTGGAGGGCTTTAGCTGTGGCATTGTTCTCACAGCCAGGCTTCAGAAGGATTTTCATTGTTTTCTAGAGACCATCTTCTACTTTGCAGTTGGATTGGTGGCTTTATATAGCTACTGCAGCCAGACTTCACTTGTCTGATATTGAGGTGTCAATAATTTCAACAGCATAATAATTCATTGCTTTCAATTAATTTTTTATATGTACAATGCATTCCTTAATTTGGATTATTTGCAGGATCTCTACTAGAATGTTTCATGAGTGGTATGGTCAAATACATAGCCCTTAATACTTTCATCACTAGGTTTCAAAACACTTTACAAAGGAGTATCAGAGAGAAAGGAGTTTGAAAGGACTTCTCTAAAGCCTGAAAAAAGGTAAGAAAGATGAATCTTCTGTTTTTATGTCTGAATGCAAAGTTGTCTTATTTTAACTAAAATCAGTTGAGGAGGTTACTGAATAAAATTTGTGAGTGAAGATATTTGCATTACCTTTAATGCAGACTTAGCCTAGATTTAGCTTAATGTACCAGAAAAAAAACCAAAACCAAAACTAAAAAAAGTCACTTAGAAATGCAAATGGACCCATGAGAGTGTTTAGGTATTATCAAATATTTAAACTCTTATCTTTAAACTGCATGCTTGACATGCAGAATTTCTGGAGCTCACTGGAGAATCTTTTAGGGATGAATCTTTTAGCCTGATCTCCAGTGTGCAATTCTTTTCCCCCCCTACTTGAAATTTAATATTAGTTCTATTGGTTCAGCTGAATTAATTAGCTCAAAAATATGTGCTTAGCTAAATGGCAAGCCAAAATAATAATTTCTTCCAAAATGAGAGATCAACTTCTGAAACTGTTTTCGTATTTACTCTGATGACTTATTATCCATACCCGTTCTACTCTGTCTGCTGATCGAGAAGACTTTGAGATGTTTATAAAGTAGACATGAAGCTACTACACGCAACTTTTGGGAGTTTGTAGCCTGAAAAATTAACTCTTTAAACTTATTACATGGATTCCCTGTACCTTGCCCCTTCCAGATGACAGTTATTCACTTTCATTCTTCTTCAAATGAGACCGTTTGAATGTGGTTTGTAGAAAAGTTGCCCTGCAAAGTTTTTTGGAGGAGAAAGAGAAATACTTCTGCAAACAGTACCAAAAACAACAACAACAACAAAAAAGAAATCTTAGTAGATAAATGAAAAGTTTTGAACTGTCTCACAAATATTGAATCTCAACTTGTGAAAACAAAACCTGAGTTGAGGTCCACTGTCAGAATTTGATACTGTTATTTTGAATAGCTCTGGTTAACTTAAACTCAGAACAAGGATTGACTGCTTCCTTTTGTATGCTGGAGCTACATAGTACAGCACTTAACTGGGAGTTATGTTATGCCAGCTTGATGTGCAAACACTGAGGAAAGCCTTGTCACTGCCTCTAAAGAGTTTTGTCCAAGATGATGAACAGCTGCTTGCTTCTAGTGCAGTGATATAGCTCCATATAGATAGATATGTATGTATATAAATTTTCTAATAGGGAGCAGTACTGAACTGATAAAACTGAGTATTTGTGATATGTTTGTTTCTTTAATCTCAATATTTACTGTACTTCTGCTTTTACTCTGCTGCTTTTCAAAAGTGTGTGTCATTTCATTCATCTTGTACCATATTCAATGGTGTTGTTAAAACAGATATCTCAGAAAGTCATGTGGAGTTTTTTCTCATTTGAGAAAGATAGGCAACCATAATCTCTTGTAACACCTTTTTCTTTTGTATTACTATTTTTTCCTCCTGAGTTGTTTCCTTTCCTCATACTGTAGAAGAAAAGCATTTTCAGCTTTAGATTTCTGCAGCTTCAGTTTCCAGCCCCTGGGTTTTGGTATGTGTTTGAGATAACTTTAGCATCTGGTACTTCTGGGTTTCCTCTGAAGGTGATAAGAAAGCTAGTAACCCTCTCAAACTGAACTTTGTAGGGGTTTTGGCTATAATATGCATATATGTATATATGTATGTTTTTAAAATCTATTTTCCCCAGTCTCCAAATCATTGTCATGCCCCATTTAATTCTCTCCAGACTTTTTCAATGTCCTTTTAAGGACAGGACTGAGGTGGAAGACATTTTCCATTATGTGCTTGTGCGTCAAACTGAGAGGCCTTGCTCGAGCTTCGAAGTTCTCCAGAATGGTAAATTTAAACCAAACACTAGGGAACAAAATGCTAATGCTGTGTGCTTTTTAAAGAAAAAAGGAGGGGAAGATCTAACTAGGCCCTGGGGATCCATCTTCACTGTGCCTTATTACCACAGCTTTATCCTTTCCAGTTCCTAAAGATGCTGTCAGTATTGAACTCTAATGACCTGATTAATGCATTGGAGGGATGCCTATAGATTGTGGTATTGATATTATTTCCAGATGGCTTCCTGGCAGGCGAATTGGCAACAAGATGTCATCTTTGTGGTGATGAGGAGGAAGAGTGTGGATATTTTACTTTTTATTTTAATGGAGCTTGTCTCAGCAAATAAATACCAGTCATTGGGTCAGTTGTCCTGAAAAACAGTAGCCTTGTGGTAAGCTGAATTCTGTAGATTTATTGGAGTCTATAGAGTAATACAGGAAAAGGATATGATATCTATATTGCTTGCAGAGACTTAAGAGCCCTGTAATACCTGCTCCTCCTTCAGTCAGCAGGGAGCTGTCTTTTGGAGCTGCATGTATCCTGTGCATGTGAAATCTCCGGGATAATCCCAGCCGTGTTTCTTGGGGCAAATACTGGATTTCACAGGATTTAATTCAGAGAATTGAGTTCAAGCAATAAGGCAGGCAGCAGCTGTTGAAAATTCCTGACACACTATGGCTTAGAATTTTCTTCCTGTATTTTGTGCTTCAATCAGGCAGCACTGATCAGGCTCAATATAGATGAGAAAGGGTTAAATTGAATTACTGGCAATATCCAGTGGGTCAAACTGAACGAGCTGCCCCTTTGTGACAGCAGTGTAATGTCCTACCCACTTTTCTGACCCACAAAGAAGTTGCTTCTTTTTAGTGGCAGTGTTTTGTGTGCATGATGGCCGCATGTACAGCTGGTTTCATTTAACCCATGAGACTGAAATGTGAAGTAGCTTCTTACTTTTATTGTTAAAGCAAAGATTAACCTCTAATCTCCTTTTTCTTACACGGGGATTTCTGCCATACATCGATATATAAAGTGCAGACTTGTTGGGCAGAAGAATCAGCTGGGAGACTTGGAGTGTCACAGTGAATTTGCCTTTGGATTTGAGTCTTCTCAGTCCTAGAAAAATGTTTCGGTTCCCTGAAGGGAAAAGAGACAGATTCAATAAACTGAAAGTTTGCTCTTTTTTTTGGTGGGATTTGCAAGCTGTGTTGTTTCACCATTTCTAACTCATTTTAAGACCAGTTCAACTGTCTGGAAAAGCTGTTGCCTGGGCAAGCAGTATTGTCCATTTGTGTTGTGCATCACAGCTTACATAGAAATTTCCCTGAACTTTTTCCTTTCTGCACCTTCGTTGCATTCCTGTTTCACACACCTGATACTGCCTAGGGAGTTGCCAGGGCACAATTTTCTTCTTTCTTACCTGTGATCTCTTTTAATGTCAGAAGAGATTAAGGTGGAATGAGATGTGTTTTGATGACTTCGAGACCACACATGCCCCCAGTGGTTTGCACAGAAAGTGCTTAAGGAGGTGGATGCTGTAGCTCTAAACTGGTATTGCACACGCTTTGACATTCAGCTTAGGGAGAATGTTGTGCTGTTGAACTTCCTGGGCTAGAAGAGAGGAAGATAATAAACTGCTATAGGAATAAAAGCCTTGGCCAGAGTTTCAGGTCTTAATAACAGTTTTTGCTGTGAGGAAGCTCTGAAATTGCAGTGATTCTGAGCCAGGCCATGCTATAAATCTGAGATGTTGGAGACAACTTGCTCATAATGTTCTCTGAGATTTTTTTAGAGACAGTGAGGTCCCTATCGCAGTATGCCTCCTCATTTCTAAGAGGACTTGCAGCTGATTCTACTCCTGCTGACATAACAATGCTGCAAATTCTGTTCTTTCTCTAAATCAGCAAATATTTTTTCTCCTAGACCGTGAAGCAGTGGTTTCTTTTGGGGTATGGGCTTCTGCACCCTACCTCTAGGCTGATATGGTGCAGAGTAGCAAGGAGAGGCTCATGGTTTTGGCTAAGTTCCATTTTTCTACTTCATATAAATTTAGTTTGTGACCTGTCCTTCATCAGCTTCGCTCCTGAGTTCTACATAGCTTCTTTTTACAGTCAGATCAGCAAAAACACCATAGGAGTTTGAAATGATGGATACAAGACACAACATGAGAAAGCTGACTCTTTATGCCATAGCTCTAAACCAGCTAAATCCCTAACATATGATTTTTGTCATGTGTATATCTGGCCAAATGTTTCCATGCCATAAATAATGGCAACTGCCTGGTGATCAGTTTCTAGTGGGAGGATCAGTCAAGCTTTCTTTGGGAAAGCTTTTGAGGAAAACCAGTGTTCATTTCACCACTTAAATTGTCTTTCGAAGACAGTAGCCTGAAAAATACAGAAGCAATCCAAATATTGCTCTAGTTTGGATTAAAAAATGGAATTAATGTGGACAGAAAATAGATATCAGTGTCATTGGCTAGTTTCTTCCGTCGGAAAATAAATTGGGTTCATTACTATAGATGTTTGAGAGGGGCAGGAAATGTCTTGGCTTGGTCCATCTAAACCAAGGAAATCTGAAATGGAGATTTATGTTCCCAGTGTAATTCTTAAAGTTGCGGGCAGGGAGGGAGAAAAGGAAGTGTATTCAGTGGCATGAGGCTAAAGGCAAATTGCCCAGATCTGCCCTCAGAAATGTAAGCACAACTTTCAGTAGTTTCAGAGAGAACTGCACAAAATAATGAGAGGATAATGTGGTATACAGAAGTATCCAACTCCAACCCTATCCTTGCAGTGAATGAGACCCAGGTGGGCCTGTCCAGACTTATTTACAACGGCTGTGCCTTACATCCTCTTTCATAGTCTGACAATTAGGTGAAGTTAGGGTTCTTTATTTAGAGGGATTCTGCTCTCTGCCATATTTTAAGTGTTCTTCTGGTTTCTCACCTGAGTATGTTCATTTTGCACCTATGACTGTTATGCCTCTGGTTATCCTATCCTCTCAGTACTCAGAATTTTTTTAGCATTTTTCTCTGTTTGGTTTTGGTAGTATGATATCAGTTAACAGTGGCTAGCAAGAGTGCGGCTCAAACTCAAAAGAGGAATGTTTACCATGAAAAACAGAATGAACCTGAAGGTTATGTACACATGGAAGTTAACCCAATTGGGTTGGAAAGATGCAGCTTTTGCTGTGGAACCGTTGCTCTCCAGAAGCACCACTGACTTCTCACTGTGCTTCTCTGCTGTCTTTGCAAGAGGTGGGAGCATTGATGATATTATGCCCATGATCCCTGGAAATGCCCTGATTTTACCCAAGGAAAAGTGAGCTGTGCCAAAAAGTTAAATTAGCATAATTCTTCCTAGTTCCTCACTTTATATCTCAACTTTTAAGTTCCCGAAAATCAGTAGTGTGTTTAGTCCTCTCCTTGGCTGTACCTCAAACTTGTTCCTCAGTAAACCAAAATTAGCTGTACAAAATATTACCTAAAGTTCATTACTGTGCTTTTTCATGTTTTACACCTCTCAAAAGCTGTTAGGTGGTATATTATGGAGAGAGTAAAGAAAAGAAATACTTATCTGCAGAATCAACACATGAAAGCAACTATGGTTTTCTATGAGGTTCCTAAAAGTTATTTCCATTTGAAATATTAACCTGGCTTCAGTAAATATGGCCTGTGAGTTGTGCTGTCCTGCTTCCACCAGAAAGCTTGCTTGATTAAAGCTTAGAAATAATGCAGTTAATTGTATAAAGGGGAGTGTTTGAGGTGTGTCCTTTCTTCCAATTTCACCTTCTAGTAAAGCCTTATCACACACACAGGTGCTTTGTCCCAGTGGAAGCCATAAGGAGGCTTTGAAGCTCATTTCCATAGTTAGTAGCAATTGCCTGTATGTTTATACCAGTCCCTTTGGGAACTGTGAGAGCCACAGCATGTCTTAGGCTACTGTGTGGCTATATCTTCTGCTTCCTCAGCCAGCCCAGAATACCTAAGGTAATAAAAGAATAAAATAAAATTGTTTTATGACTCCCATTCATCTTTGCACTGAAGTTTCGTGCAAATGGATAAAATCCATCTCTCCTCATACTAAAAGGTATCAGAAAATCCCCTTAAAATGTCTCTTGGAGCCTCACTTTAAATTACACTTACGGGCCATATTAAAAACTCAAAAGGTAAATAATGCCTATCTCTTGTCTATTTAGGTGGAGAACTATAGCATGAATTTCAGTTACTACTGCAAGGACACTTTTAGGATTAACATTTGTTGGTTTGCAGAAGAATTGCTCTGGTATCTTGCCTGTGTACCAGATTTGGACGCAGTGAGGTCAAACCCAGATTTGCCTTCTTTCATTTGCATAATGTAACATTGATGCTTCCCAGCTCCCCTCCTGGTCTCTGTTCCCCAAAAGTATTCTAATATTTGGAATTTGTAAACACAGGATTTTGGATTCCATATGCATCTGGAATTGATAAACTGTTGGTATTACAGAGATGTAACCCTTTATACCTCTAACCTAGGAATGCTCTAGAGAGAACTCACAGGCACATCTGATGTAGATGCAGGCAGATTCTAAACAGCTAAAACCAAAATGAAAAAGTTGCTGTTGAATGAGTGGAATTTTCATTGAAAACTTTATTCCCCCCTCCTGGGGGGCAGGAGGGGGGAATAAAAACTGTACAATCCATTTGGCAATAAATGCAGCCGTAATATTTCTGACCCAGTAACTGAAGAGGTGTGAGTCAAATAAAGCCTGTCAGATGGCATTAGTGGGATAGAGAACCTTTTGGAAGAGATACGATAGTGAAGGCAAAAAAAACCCCACCAAGCAAAAACCTCACCCCTAACAGAATCTTGGATTAGTTGAGGTTCAGTGAATGGCTTTGTTAAAAACACAAGAAAAGAATTTAAATAGAGAAGGCCTGATAAGGTGCGGGGCATCAGAGATCTGTTTCCATAGTGACCATGTTCAAACAGAGGCCTAGAAGGGACATGAATACCATTGCAGATGAACTCCATAGAAGACATCCATCTGCCAGTGGGATACTCCTGTTGATTGTCTGAGGCTTTTCCCTATTAGTTAGATTTGGGGTAAAGGTGGTGAGGGCAAAACAAAGCTCAGACAAACTATTGGCTTGACAGACTACTGCTTCCTTCCATCTCCTGATTGCTGAATTTCACATGTCCTCTCCAGATATTTTTACTTTTGTAAATTTATTGTCATAATTGTTAAAAACTGCATTCAAGTGTTTAGAGAAAAGGAATAGACACCTCCACCCCTGCTTACCTACTGAAGCAAACACCAATTTACACCAGTGTGGGATTAAAGTATGCATGTTCCTTTATGTCTTTGTTTATTCTCCTTTGAGAAATAGGTGCAGTAATCTAAGTGAGCTCCTTGTAAGAGTAACATGGTACATTTTATGTTTTGTGTTGACCATTGTCCTGATCATCCTGTACTGGGAAATTCACCAACAATTAGCATCACCTTGTTTTCCTAATTGATGTTTTTCCCTTTGAAATGGAAGGCCAAGCTCTGGTAAGAAAAGAGCTGTTTCATGTAACAAATATTGTGGTGTTTGAGTTCTTCCTTCCGTTTTTCTTCTCAAAATTGCTATTCTGTGGATTTTTCTTAGTTAAGCATGCTCTGCAAATAAGCACAAACGCCTTAAACTATAGCTGTATAGAGCAGATTTTAAGATTAAAAGCATACCAGTCATGTCTGTCTAAACCATGATACATACCACGATGGGTTTTGAAAAACCCCACCATCTTTGACTAAAACTGCAGCAGTTCATGGACTTGTACTTTTTTAGTATGGGCTGAATAAACAACCTAGTAAAAGAAAGTTATGTAGAAAAATGGTAGAAAAAACTTGTTGTGGGTCTTCAGCAGCTTGACTTCATTGCATAAAAGACTGAGGTAGTATGGCAATGCAGATTTTTATGAGAATGGCCAGGTTAAGGCAAATCTCAATTAGACATGAGCAGCTTCATACTTTGGATGGATCAGCTCATGCATGTCATTACCATGACAGTTCTTAAAGTGTTTGAGACCATATGGAATCATTGGAGTTGCATCTAGTCTGGATCTGGTCATTAACCTGTTTTCATCCAAGAACACAGATTGAATTGGGAATGTTGTGCACTCTTGACCTTAAGAGTTAGGGAGAATTACCTAGGGAGGAGTTTTGGCTTTAGTGAGGTAAATGTATTAAATTTCCCCCCCAAATCAGTTAGTTGACCCAAAATTTTACCTTTAGTTGACCCAAAATTTTACCTTTAGTTGACCCAAAATTTTACCTTTTAAGGTAACTTGAATGCATATTGCAAAATAGTAACTTTCTGTATGTTGATCCAATAGCTCCTTTATGAAGACACATCCCAAAGGTACTCAGAAGCAAAGGGAAGAAAAGCAAATAACAGTGAAAGTGCAGTGTCTTGGGATGAACACACTAACTTTACACATACTATTCTAGTTAGACTTAGTGTTTGTTTTAGTTAAGGAAACAGGCTAGTACAAACATCCTGTAATGGCATAGATTTGAATATATAACTTAGACTGCGATGATGACATTAAACTTGGAAAAGAATTAATTAAAAATGGTTATTTTTGCAGGAACTAATTATGTTTTGTAATGAAATCCATTTTTACATATTCCGTGGGGTGTTTTTTCTCTCAATCATGGCCCCTCTGAGTGCCAACAGAGCAGATAATACTCATTAAATTCTTCCCCTTTTCCACTCCTACATTAAAGGGGGAAAGAAGTTTACATTGAAATTTCTTGTTTTATTTCCTGGGAGGAATTGAGAGCTGCAAATCAAAGCCACAAGGGCAAAAGTTATTTCTCCTCAAATACCATGGAAGAAAATGTCACTTTTAACTAAACTCTGCTTTTAATGAAAGATATTATTTTATTTTGTGTTATTGTATTTAATTTAGAATTCTGTAAATTAGCAGGAAACTGAAAATTTAACTCTTCAGTTTGATTATTTCCTTTTCTAAAAGATTTCATTGCTAAGTGTATCCTACTCTAGTGATGGATTTACAAAGATTTCATATTTAGTCTTGCTACTGAGCTGTCAGTCAATTCACAGCCTGCAATTGCTTGAAGGGGAACTACAACTATGGAACACCCAAGCTTTTCTCAGTAGTGGCAGATGCAAAATGAGGGGCAGTGTCCGCAGGCTGCAGCTTGAGTGGTTCCTATGGAAGCTTGTGAGTGTAGTGCGGCTGTGAAATAATGTTGCCCAGAAATGGCAGAAATGAAAGTTCTGTTTCAAGCAAGATTTTGGGTTCGGGATGTGTAGAGATCCTTTCCAGCTAACGTTTCCTGGACTCAGCCATTATGTTCCCTGCTTGTTGGATTCCCTTCTTTCCTCCTCATCCCTGAAAGGCCTTTTACAGCATCTCACAAAACATGCACACCAGGGCACACCCATGCACACCCGGGAACACTCGGGCACACCTGGGCACACTCAGGCACACCCGGGCACACCCATGCGCACTCAGGCACACTCGGGCACACCCGGGCACACTCAGGCACACCCGGGCACACCTGGGCACACTCAGGCACACCCGGGCACACCCATGCACACTCATGCACAGCCGGGCACACTCCGGCACGCTCGGGCGCACTCATGCACCCCCGGGCACACTCATGCACCCCCGGGCACACTCTTGCACACTCACTCAGACTCTTGCACACTACTCACACTCACCCACTCTTGCACACCACTCACACTCACACTACTCACACTCACCCACTCCTGCACACTACTCACGCTCACCCACTCTTGCACACTACTCACACTCACACCACTCACACTCACCCACTCTTGCACACTACTCACACTCACCCACTCCTGCACACTACTCACGCTCACCCACTCTTGCACACTACTCACACTCATACTACTCACACTCATCCACTCCTGCACACTACTCACACTCACCCACTCTTACACACACATGCACACTCACTCACACTTGTCCACACTCACTCACACTCTTGCACGCTCACTCACACTCTTGCACACTTCTGCACACTCGTTCACACTCTTGCACACTTGTGCACGCTCACTCACACTCTTGCACACTTGCTCACACTCTTGCACGCTCACTCACACTCTTGCACACTCTTGCACACTCTTGCACACTCTTGCACACTCGTGCACACTTACGCACACTCTTGCACGCTCACTCACACTCTTGCACACTCGTGCACACTCACACTCTTGCACACAGTCACGCACACTCTTGCACACTCGCGCACACTCGTGCACACTTGTGCACACTCGCTCACACTCTTGCACGCTCACTCACACTCTTGCACACTCGTGCACACTCGCTCACACTCTTGCACACTTGTGCACACTCGCTCACACTCTTGCACGCTCACTCACACTCTTGCACGCTCGTGCACACTCACACACACTTGTGCACACTCAATCACACTCACTCACACTCTTGCACACTTGTGCACACTCACTCACACTCTTGCACGCTTACACACAGTCGTGCACACTCACCCACACTCTTGCACACTTGTGCACACTCACACACACTCTTGCACACTTGTGCCCTCTACTCACACTCACCCACTCTTGCACACCACTCACACTCACACCACTCACACTCACCCACTCTTTCACACTACTCACACTCACCCACTCCTGCACACCACTCACACTCACACCGCTCACACTCACCCACTCTTTCACATTACTCACACTCACCCACTCTTGCACACTACTCACACTCACACTACTCAAACACACTCACTCTTGCACACTACTCACACTCACACTACTCACACTCACCCACTCTTTCACATTACTCACACTCACCCACTCTTGCACACTACTCACACTCACACTACTCACACTCACCCACTCTTGCACACTACTCACACTACTCACACTCACCCACTCTTGCACACTACTCACACTCACCCACTCTTGCACACCACTCACACTGAGGCACACTCATGCATACCCGGGCACACTCATGCACACCCGGGCACACTCCTGCACAGCCGGGATGTGTAGAGATCCTTTCCAGCTAACCTTTCCTGGACTCAGCCATTATGTTCCCTGCTTATTGGTTTTCCTTCTTTCCTCCTCATCCCTGAAAGGCCTTTTACAGCGTCTCACAAAACTGGTGAACTCTCTTCACCTGTTAATTGAGTCATAGATGGATTTGGGTTAGATGGGCCCTTGAAAATCATCTCATTCCAAACCCCCTACCCGGGCTGGGGACACCATCTACAGGACCAGGTTGTTCAAAATTTCAGTTATCCATTTATAAATGTGGACAGCTCATTTATTGGAAAGTTTCTAAGCAGTTTCTACCATTCCAATTCTGCACTGTTCTAGATCTCAGCAAGTAATGGTACATTTTTATAATATTTTTATATGTGGGGTTTTTTACTGATGTGACAATCTTTCTGTTCATGGAAATGATATTGTCTTACCTCTCTTATTCTGCTCAATAAAGAATTTCAGGAGTTCAACCTAGAATATATTATTAAGACACCATGTAGAGAGAGACCTTTGAAAAGTTGCATCTTGGAAGACAGGAAGATATTCAAACTCCAGATTCTGTTCCTTTTAAATGTAATGTGTCTTTATTTTCAGTCCTGATCCAGATCCCTCTGTGCTTGGGGGAATGCTAGAGTTATTAAAAGGGGAAGGGTAAGAACACTGAGAACAGGACATAGGGGGACAGGAAGGAGAAGGTGAATGTTGTCATTGGTAACTGCTGATACTTAGTGTGGATCCAAGGTCCTTCAGGACTGAAGATCAGAAACGTGTTTGTGTTGCTTTATAAGCACTAACAACAGACACAGCTCCCGGGCTAAGGAGTTTGCACTTAAAGAAATGCAAAGCTCCCATCCTTTTATAAGTAAAAATCAGGAACTCTGTCCTGGAAAGATGAAGTACCTTAACAAAGGTCACTTAGTTACCCTTTTTCACAGAAACTGATAGTGGCACAACTCATGTATTCTGAGTCCAGGGCATTACTGCCAAGTCATGCTTTTCTTTCCCTAATGATTTCCAACAGTCTGGTCAACAAAACAGAGAGCTGGTTACCAGGGAGCCGGCAGAGCCCGTGCCTGTGCGATGGAGCGAATGCGTGTGTGGATTTGCTGCATAGGATAAAACCATAGTGCTGCCCTCCAAGAGCCTCTAGAAGTATTTTTTTCTTGCTTGCTGTCCAGGCAAGCAGCATTCCACCTGTGGATTTGGTACCTTAGAAGTTTCCTGAGCCAGTTGCTGTTTTGGAACCTGCTGGTGCATGTGCAGAACCCGGAAGCTCTCAGTGGGTGAGCAAAAAGCAATCTTTTCAAAGCACCCTTTGAAGTATTTTTGGGTTTTAGGAGTAGATTAAAACTGGTCAGTTTCTCTGAGTTAACACTGAAGAACTAGGGAATTAGAAGCTTTCTTCTACTTTCAAAGGAATCTATATTAATTTTGCTTGTTCTGGTTATTCAAAATGAGAAAATTATTGGAAGTCTTTTGCAAGAGAGAAAAATCATAAAAGGCAGTGAATGATCTTGCAAAGCAAGTGTCCCACTGTAAAACCTGGCAGCAGGTTGCTTTTCCTTTGTGTGGGATTTTTATTTATGTTCTCCCCTCCTGTCTGTAGTCTCCCCTTTAAGTAATATGGAAAATGTTGATGCCAAATAAAAGATAGATGAAATATTGATAAATGTGGGAATTGCTTAGAACAGAGGCAAATTAGAATACAGCTGGTTTTCATCTTTTCTGTTGACTTGGGAGGTGTGTGTGTGTGAAGCATTGAGGCTACTGGTTTATATCCATACATCATACTCTTGAAGAAGAGGGGGGGGAACAAGAGTGCTAAGTGAGAATCAAACACAGGGCTTTTCTTGAGAAGCCTCAAGAAAAGCTTTTTGTTGCTCTGTATGTCAAATAGCTCTGAGTGTTAGGGATGATATGAGACTAGTTCATGGTATATTTTATTCCCAAACCAACTGTCTACTTGAAAAACTTTATGGAATAGGAATGAATGTTTGCCTTACTGTACAGCATTGCTGAGATGTGGTGCTGAGATTTGTGTCTGGGTTAATTCCAGAGAGATTATCAGAAAGTATTGTAGTAAGAAATACAACTAGGGATTTGAGAACCTGCATGCAATATGCTAATGAAACATGTAATTTAAATTCTTATGTAGAGCAAGGGGGTTTGGCATTGCTGTGGATAGCTCTATCAAACTGTCAGTTCCAGGGATGGCCAAATAACAAAGTTCAGAATAAATCAGAAATAATTAATCTGGTATTTTCATAACTTGTTTCCACAGCTCTGACTATAACTTAGAAAGGCTTGATAGAACTGTGCATTCAAAGATGTGCAGAAACTCCCTAGGTGTGGAATGACAACCATAGGACCAGAGGGTCAACTAGGACTTTCCAGTTTGAGAAAAAAATCTTGGTTGGAGGCCAAGGATGTCATAAAACTAGAAATTACGTGGAGAGGGTAAACAAGGAATAATCAGACATAGCTTCGTTTGAATAAAGGGAGAAGTCAGTAAAACTCAGACAACAAGCTTCAAACAAATCTTCTTATATAAATATTTTAATTTTTTTTCTTTAAATTCAAGGCATGTGAAATCGATTGTGGAACTCACTACAATAAAATGTCAAGAAGGTCAAAAACTGGGTTCAGGAAGAGGTTAAATTAATAGAGGTTAAACTCAGGGACTATGAAACGTGATGGTCTGACTTCTTAAGTCCATAAACTGCTGACTGCCAAAAGCCAGGAGGGTGTATTTGGGAAAGAATTGCTGTAAGCTTACTCTGGCTTTGTGTTCTTTCCCAAGGCAAGTGCTACTGATGGTCACTAGAGATATGATATGCATAAGAATGAGACATTGGGGCATTTTTGTGGCTTGGTGTCCAACATCTCTGGCTGTCTGACTTCATTTACAGACAAGGATAGTTTGGTAACATTGCACTTAATGATCAAACTACATTCTATCATTTTTTCTCTACTCCTTTCTTCATACATTAAGGCTCTCAGTAGCCCTGTCTGCCAGAACTTCATCCCAGAATTTCTGTTACCCATTCGGTGTGGCTTATCAATTTAATCAGAACAATTTCTTTGTGAGATGGTGATCCCAATTCTGTTTTACCTCTTCTGTAGTAGCATCTGTACATTCACTTCTGTTTCACTTGCTGGTTTTTTTAATCATCTTGGAAGCCTTTTCCATTTCTATTTATTGAAGTTATTTACTGTTGTTATCCAGGTACTTTAGCTTTTGCTTGCCTAATTGGGACCCATGCTTCTCTCCAGCTAATCTTTCTGATTGTCCACTTTGGGTTCTAAATACTACTCCCTGAAATAATGGGTGGGGGGAATTTCCTGCTTTTGTCACGGAAGGGATGGAAGTGTGGTACTCTGGTTCATGTTTGTGAATTTGAAGGAAGTGATACTGTAAGCTGTTAGTTCTGTAAAGCTCCCTTGACTAGGGACAGACAATTGTATTTCACATGGGCAAAATGCCTTTGAGATGTGGTTGTTCCCTCTTTAACTGCCAGGAGGGAATTCCAGATCAATGCCAGTGTCCCATTAGTGGTGTGTGAGGCAGTGTGGTGAAGCTGCAGGGCCATGCAGATTTGTTAACCTCTGCAGTGCTGTGCTCAGAAAGTCTGTATTTTTTGCTACTGTCCCAGAGACTGGGAGTGGGAACTTGGAAGTTTCCCACTGCAGTCAATAGGAAACCAGCAAGTACTTAGGAATGAGAATTGCTTTGCTTTCTGGGATCTGGCCCACTGCCTGTTTTTGTGGTTTGTGTCATAGTCCAGCTTTCACACTCCTCTGGGGGTAGAGAGGTGACAGCTTTCCTTGCTGGCCATGCACATTAAAATACAACTCACATATGGCGTAAATGTATGCAACCTTAAGCAAGCCATTAGGGAACAGAGAAAATGTTTGTGCCCTCCTAAGAAGGCTGTCTTGCTGCAAAATGCTGTCCCGATGAAAACTGTAGGTAAACACAGAACTTTTAAACTAGTGAGACAGACTTCCCCTACAAAAGAACTGGGTAAAATTTCGGGACTGGACAGATACCACAGTTATACTCTATTTTCTATGAGTAAATTTCTAGTTTTGGGAGTTGTGGAGAGATGTTTGAAAGAGAGTCGCCACTGCTGCAGCCACCTGAGTTGGCAGGCAGCCTGAAACAAGAAGCCTTGAGGTGCTGAATTCCTCTCATTCATTCAATGGATGGCTAATTCCAGTGGCACTGATACAGCTTTAACGGTGAACATTAACTGTTTCACCGTGCATCACAGCAACTAGGGAAACAGAAGAGTGTGTAATGAGGGTGAGTAGTGCTGTGTTGGGCACTCTAGTAACAGCTCAGCATGAGCTAAACATTGGCTCTTGAGTATAGGTGCAGCCCCAGTGTGCTCAATCAAACATTAGCTAGTGATGAGCAGCAGCAAACAATGGGAAATATGAAGTGAGTAAAAAATAGGAAAAAGAGACCTTTGTCATAACATTTCATTTTTGCCTGTGGGAGGTCTCATGCTCACCAAATTATTTTTTGTCCTTGGCCAGCACAAAGGCTTTGTCTGCTTGCTGGATTTGGGGTTGTTACCTGTCTGGTCTGCTGGAGAGATGGCATACTCTTCCCACCTGGTAAAGAGAAGTTTGAAATAGAGATGTGCCTGTGGTATTTTGTTACTAACAAAAGTAAAGAATAATTTCTATACCTCATTTGGAGTGAAAGTTTAATTTGAGAGGGACAGTGCTGTGTCACCTGACTCAGGAGTAATTTGCGTTCACATTAAAAATGGCTTTGTGCTCATCTGAGATAGAAAACATGGAGGATATTTACATTAAGTTTATTAAAATAAACATTAATGAAGTTAATGAAATAAAAAATTATTTTAAAATTATTAACTAGTTATTAAAATAAAGTTTATTAAAATAAATTACTCTGAGAGGCATCTAAAAATCTCCTTTCTCTTTCTCTCTATCAAACATGGCTTAATTCCTCTAATTACAGATTGATATTGATATTTTTTGAATTTCTGTTATGTTGAAGGATTTCAATGTCGTAATTTGAGGGAGAGACTGATAGTCTCAAAGTTCTTAAGTCTGGAATGAGGTCAAGTGATATGAAAGTAGAAGAGGAAAGTAGTAAAGCTTTGCAAGGCATTCAGCATAGTTACTTTATCCATGAAGAAGAGCTCTTGGATTAACATGCAGGTCAATTCTGCAGAAGCAAGGGTAGACAGACATTGGAAGCTGTCAACAATTGGGAATGTTAATTCAAATATTTATAACAGGTTATAGCAAAATCCTCTTAGGCCGTGTCCTCCCTCCCTCCTTTTACAAAAGCTTCTTGAAAGCAGATTCTCCTTGTCCAAATCTATCTGGACATTAATGACATGGTAGATTTTTTCCAAGAGTCCTGGAAGATCAAAGAGCAGATTTAGCCCAGAATACATCTACTGGACAACATGAATTCTAGTCAGTGGGCCTTCAACAGGACTGCAGTTACCCCAGGAAGTTTGAATCATTCCTGGGTTCATTATCCTGGGTGCCCACTGCCAAGCACTGGCCTTCTGGATGGTTCTCGAGGTTTTTCCAACGCAAGGGGTCTGTTAACACAAATTCTACCTTTTGGTTAGAAACTCAAACCCACAGTGAAACCAGGCAGTGCAGCTTTCTTGTACACATGTAAAACTGTCTCAAGATCACTTTAAAATCTGCCTAGTTTCACACTCTGCCTTGAGTCATTCTTTTCCCCTGGGGTATCACATATACTTTCCAAATAAAGGGGCCAAATGCTGTGAAACTTATTGGAAGCATTTAAAATTTTTGACCTGTTCTATGTTCCACTTGTTCTTGTTTTTCTTAGACTTTCTACAATTGATAATTCCCTTCAGTCTGTCCCATGTTCTTCTAATCAGTTCCTGCCTAGATCTTTTTCCATTTGGCTGTTCTTGCAGACTTCTGATCTTGTTGCCACATTTTCATGGCTTGTGTTATAAAGTTTTTAAAGGGTGACCAGTATTTCCAAACTTTCCATATTCCAGTGTCTGAATCTGAGAACTGCCCAACCCCATAAGCTGATGCAGTGTCTGCTACTGCTCTATCAGATCCTGCTGATCTTGCAGAGCTAAATCTGTGCATCCCACCTCAGAGATGGCTGCACTCCAGGGCTGCATGTAACAATTCATATGGAAAACTAAATACCTGGAAAGCATTTTGGGACAGAAAGGACACATGCATGTGTCAGATATCAATGCTAGTGTTCCTGGAGGCCTCACTGTCCCCCAGTAAAACAGGTCCAGATATTGGCTTCGTTTCTCTGTGGCTGAATTCAGCCAAGAGCATTCCTATCTAACTTCTTAAGTGGCTTGAAAACATTGAAATGAATTGCTTTAAACACTAATAAGTAATTTCTATTACTGAGAAGGGTGTATTCACTGCCAGCATGGTACTGGTGCTGAAAGTGGATTACATTAGCCTTTTGTTTGAAATCAATTGAGTTTACAACTCCACTTCAAAGCCTTTAGAGTTTTAAAATAGAGCCAGCAGAAACTGTTTAACAAGTCAATGCTGCCCTGTGATTTTCATTGTTCTTGCTTTAGTTGTGAGAGGGAAAGACTTCATTTTCCTCTACTTTCACTTCACCCGGGGAGTGTGGTGCGGTACAATAAGCAGCCCATTCAGCTTTGCCTCACCACTGTGTGCTGGGCTTTACCTAGGCACAGATGCCTCCCTTTACATGGCACTGCAATTCCTCCTGCACAATTTGAGTCTCTTCTCACTTTAAAGATTGATTTATTATTAGACTGCACTGTCCTTTTTATATTGTTGCACTTTTCAAAATTTCAGTTATGATGAAGAACCCCTTAAAAGGAATTTATGGAAGAGGGGAGCCCTACAGACTTAACACATTAACTTCTTATTTATTTTGTATAAAGGGCAGCACATGCTTTCAGTGACCCAGGGAAAACAAGAGCAAGGGTTTAAAGCGTGGATGATACCCTAACATTTCAAATTCATAGATTTTTCAGTCGTTGTGTGTGTTCTTGTGAATCTAACAAACCAGGAAGCTATATTTAAACATCAACTTTTTCTGAGGTGGGGGAGGTGTTTTCCTTAAGGGCTTCTCTTTAACCCTAACACAATGAAGAGGCTTCAGTCAATATAAAGAGACAGAAGGAGAGCAGAGAGGGAGAGGGTGAGTACCATTGTTTCACCGTGCTTTCTAATTTGTGACTTCAGCAGTGAGAAAGCTGAAGCAAGGTACATTTTACCCTAGTGAAAGGCTGCATCAGTCTTGGTCTGCTTTTTGAACCTTCCTTGATCTGTGTTGCTCCACCTCAGAAGAAAACTTCTGTATTTCTCAAGGTCCACTGACTTGGAAGAAGTTGAGATGAAACATAAAGTCTGTGGAAATAGAAATCATAGCTGTTTCCTTTTTAGGACTGAGTATAATTTGTAGTTTGAGGAGAAGGTATAGGGACTGGGTTATGCAGTCTGCCAAAAATGTAACAGTTAATGAAGAGCAATATGCACTTTTGAAATTGAGCCTGAGGTGTGTTGAGCATGAGGATTTTCCTTCTGTTCCACAGAAGAAACCCCAGACAGTTCTGGATTCTCCCCACCTCTTTTCCCTTGAGGACAGGAGAAAGGGGAGACACCGACTCTTACTACTAAAAGACCTTTAAAATGCATTGAGATGCTTCCCATTCATGAAGTCATATGAAGACTGAGGTAGACAGGTGGCCTGTGAATGATTCCAGTAGAGTCTGAAGTAGTCTTCCACAGACTCTGAACACCTGTGCACTCCTGGATTCCCTGGATTCCAATTCCTTTAGGGTAAGATTGGTCTTGCACTTCTTTTCTTTGATTAGAAATTACCTCCTTCACACTATCCCGAATGAAATACTTTATTACTCTGACAAAGGTACTGCTTTCTAAAACAGTTTTACCAAAGAAGTTCTTACTCACTCCACCCCGTTAACATCCTGTCTTCTTCAGAGGAAGAAAAAGAGACCTTGGTTGTCATGTTCTTACACGTGGTTTCTGTGGCACCTAACACAGACATGTAACAGCTCTGCCTTGCTGCCATGAAGATAGAAGAAAATAGAATCAAAGTTAAAGTGGTCTGACAGCATGAAGTGCTGAAATTTTGAACAGCCCCGTGGCATTTGCTGCTCAGGGCTTCCGTGTTCATATAGCAAATGCACACAATACTAGTGATGGAGCCAAACAGACCTCCATGTGTGGGGAAGTGGTACTTATGGATAAAGCAGTGTCTCCCCTTGTAACTGTTGTTTTTATAAAGCTTGCATAAAAATCTGTTTCAGCATAATTTCACAGTACTGGAAAAGTCAAGGGGGTTTAAATACCAAGTGCGTAAAGGTGGACTTAGAATTTTTACTCTATTCTAGGATGTGTAAAAATGATAAGACTGGAGATTGTGAGGAATGGGTGTTTATTTTTGCTTTTTCCTGAAGACTTGTGCAAGGGGGCAAGGGGGGATGGGGTATTTAATAAACCCAGGCCTTGTGCTTAGATCTTAGAAAAACATGCTAATATCACATAATGGCTTTGAATGAACAATAACTAATGTTTACAGATAGTTTCTTCTGTTGGAGTACAATTTGCATTCTAACACAAGCTCTTCATTATAATCACTGGCTTCCCTGTGCTGGTACAGAAAACACATCAGTGCCTTATGCTGCCAAGGACTGTGGTTTTTCAGAAGGAAGAAAAAGGCTTAATGCTATTTGTTCAACCCAGCCAGAGATCTACTGTTTATAATCTGAAATATCATAAAATGTGTTTTCAATTACCTTGTGCATATTTTTAAAGAATTAAATTTCCATCAAAGATTTTGTGAGCTGTTTGATCTCACTGTGTCTAAAGAGGCCAATCTGACTGGAGATAGTTTTGTCTGAGCACATTCAGCACAATTGTAACAAATGTTCCCTTTGAATGTCTGTGACTTTAAGAGAAAACAGCAAGTTTGTCAGTGAGAGAATAGGATGGTGGGGGTCTAATTTCCAGTGTTAGCTGTAAAATAAGTACTGGGTGTGCAAAGGCACTATGATTCTTTGTGTTATATGAATGACTTAAGCTTTTGTTTTCTTCTGTGTTAATCTGGATATAGTGTTCCATTTTCCAGACACAACCCTAACCTACTGTGAGAGGGTAGAAACAATAAATGTAGCATTTTTGTTGCACTGAAAAAAGATTGCTTGTGGTGCCTATGTGCTCAGCTCTGTAAAAGCACACAGATACTTTGCACTGAATAAACTACAAATAAAAAAAAGAAAAAGTGAAAAATTATATAGATTTATCTCGAAATAGTGTCAGCTGTTTCGTTTCCTACTAGCTGATTGTTCTGCCTGCTAAACCAAGCTGTTTTTTCAGTGTCAGACTTTTAACAGTGTAATGATGGAATTCAAATTTCTGCTGCTTTTGCATGGAAAATGTGTTTCCTAAACTAGAAAAGCAAGGTAGAATATTGGGAGCCCACAGTTTTTCTTTCTGTGCTGATACATCTTATGCAAAGAAACACCTGGAAAAATTAGCTTAGGTCTCAAGAGTGATAATTAGTCCAGTGGATTAACTTGTTCTTGTTGCTATTTTAGCTTTGAACTGGCCTGGATATGTCTTAGAATACTGTACTGCCCTGATGAGGCTTATGTGAGGTGAAAGAACACCTTTCCTGTGCTGGTAAAGTAGCTGGTATGTCTTTTTTATCAGTGCAGCTATTTGGAAATAATTCACCCAGTCAAGTGTGGGTCACAGCTTTTGATCTCCTTTTCCACCATCCTTTATTTCTGGGGAAACCTGACATGAAAGCAGAGTTTTTCCTACATATCTTGGTTCTTCCTGCCACTTACTGGTCACCTTATATCCAGGTAGCTCTTAATATTGTTCTTCCTATGCACCAATTTTTAGTTGTCTTAGAAAGCTGTTATCTGTCTGCATTTCAGTAATTAATGAAAATACTTACTACGGCAAGTTAAACTGGAATTAGGTTGAGAACACAATTATATATGTATGGTGGCTTCTTATCCACTTTGCTGGCATTGTAATTTTTCCTTAAGAAATACATGTGATATCACCAATAGATGTCAGGTAAAAAATAAGCAGTGGTAGGTAAAACTTTGAAAAGACAAAGAGCCTTTCTTTGCAGGTGTCATCCATACTGAGGAGGAAGGAGAAAGCCTGACAGTCTGTACAGCAGCAGCACAGTTGTATCTAAACAGAAAGGGTCCTGTTATTTCAAGGTTTCCAGATAGTAGAGGCAATAATGAGGTACAGGACTGCTTTCCATCTTACTCTGCCAATTCAGCTTCAACAGAGATGCCAAATAAGTTTCCATTTAGGAGTTTTGCAGTAGAAAAGAGCTTTAGCAAAATCCCTTCTCCTTTTCCCCAATGCAATAGCCTTTCCCATTTTGTGATATTTGCTACCTGTCTGATTGTCAGCAGATGAAGCAATGGAAGATTTGTATGAATGATGTGTGGAAAATCCCTAACTCATTTATTTGTCTTTTCTTAGCATTTCTTGAAGAGAAAATAGCGGCATCTCTAGGGATGGTTTTTCTATCAACTGTGCCTTCACTAATGGGATTAGCAGGCTAAAGGCTCCAAATAAATCCTTATACTTGATGTGGAAAATCAGTAAGGTCTCATGCACACCTGGGCACACCCGGCCACACTCAGGCACACTCGGGCATACCCAGGCACACTCGGGCACCCTCATGCACACTCAGGCACACTGGGGCACAGCCGGGCACACTCAGGCACACTCAGGCACACCTGGGCACACTCGGGCACACTCACGAATGTCTGCTTCTCAAGTGGATTTTGAAATCCTCAAAGAATTTCAGATAAACAGGATTGTATTATGTATCTGAGCACATATTCCATGAAAGGAGAAGCAATGAACCATTACAAACATTAAACATGAAAATCATGAAAATTCTAGATTAAAAGGTTTTTGGGAATTAGAGTCATCAGCTTTAAAATGACTGGAATGTCTGATGTTCTTTTCCTTCCTTTTATGATTAAAAATGGAATCTGGTGTAGACTTCTTCTGGTTAAAGATATGTCAGTGATTACATTTTCAGTTACTGTATTTTCTACTGTTCATGGGTGCCTGGACCTGGAAATAACACCTATGAAACTCTTGAAGGCAGTAGCTCCATTCCTGTAAATTTGATAATTCTGTACAACTTGGATCTTGAATCCTTTAAAGGGCTGTTAATTATGCTTGTGATGAGTTTCCATTTTTGCTATTATTGGGTGATGTCATTGCAGGCATAAAGAAAGAATATGAATAGAGATGGAGCAGCCAAAATTCACAAGAGCAGAAGATGTTAATTGTTTTTTCTTTGATTAGAGGTTCATTTCAGAGAAGTAAGTAAATTTTTCCAGCATTTAAAGACGTTAGGTTTTTATTTAGGGTTTTTTTCCCCAAGTTTCGACACTAGTGAGAGGTCAGGAGCACAAAACAAAACAAAAACTGGTCATAGGCAGGTATTGCTTAATCTTTTTCTCTTCTTGCTCATGCTGTAATAATTTCATTGCAGAGCCAGACTCTTGATCCACGTATCATAAAATGCAGATATTGTGATCCTCCATCAGCTGTAAAATCCTGATTTCTTTGTAGTTTCACGTGTCTGGTTTGCATTGCAGTGATAAATATGCATTTTCAACAAGAAACAAAATAGCAATTGTACTGAGTAAAGGCAAGTCAAGATAGCTCCTGGAATTCAGAAGGAACTCAGTAGTTCATGTTACGTATCTCCTTTTCTGTCTCTACTGAGTAAAAACACAGGATGTGCCAAGAGCTGGCAATATCTGACCTGCAAAGGAGGCGCTTTGGTGCTGGGCTGTCAACGGTGGCTTAATTGTGTCTTTTTTTTTGACATATGTTTTTTTCCCCTCTTATATTCATCTTTATTCTTGACGTGTTGGGGTATGGAGGGATACAGAGGTGTTAATCACTTCCCTGTTGTCTCATGAGCACAGTCCCTCATTAGGAGAGGAAGGCTGAAGGTGTAGTCTGGTGCTGACACCTCCAGCTTAACCACAGCAAGGTGCCAGCACTGCTCATTGCCAGAAGACTTTGAGTCTAAAATAAAGAAAATACACCAGTTTCCAGACTGCTAATTCAGTACCCTTATTAGAATAAAGTTCACCTGGTTGTTTTTAGAGTGTTGTTAGATATTATTTTTTCCTTTGGTATCCTTTCCCAGTGAATGAGATTTTTCATGTACTTACACTGTAGCAGCTGATATGCAGCCCTGACTAGGTCTCTAGAGGAATCAATCCAGTTTTGAAAGCTGGCTTGAGCCTGGAAGTGAAACAGTTTGTTTGGATGGAAAATTAATATTATGAAGCTGATTTTGATTGTTTTCCTTTAAAACAGTGGAAGACATTCTCATGTGCTGCCTTTCCTTATTGATTTGTGCTAGTAAAGTCTGTGAAATAAATTAGGATACATAAATATATATATATATATATATTTTTTTTTTTTTTTCTTGGCTCTAATACTCATGACTTGAATGCTCTGCACTTGGCTCGGCTCAAGAGAAGCTCCACTGTGCCATGGATAATTCTCTTCTCAATGGGATGAGAATGAAAAAGCACACTACAGAAAGCAGATGATAATAGAAGATGCACTAGTGGGAAAACTGCTGGTCGTGAGAAGCACAAATCTACCCCTCATTTTGGATTTCTTACTCAGATTCCCTTAAAGAAAGGTTTGGGTTTTTAAGCAAATTACTCTCTGATACTACATATGTAGTAGTCCAAGCAAGTTGTCTCTTTTCTTTATAGATGAGTAAGTTTGTCTCCAAAGTATTTTGAAAACGAATCTTCTTCTGCTTAAATGATTTTTGATTGTTGAGTCTCTGGTGTAATGGTGAGCATATGGCTAAAATTATGATGTCCTTTGTTGCTAGAAAACATGTTTTCTTCTTAAACATTTCTCATAAAGTGACCAGTGAGAGTAGAAAATGAAATGGAAAGAGACAAAAGGTAAACCCAAATAAAGGATTCTGTAAACAATTTGGGTTGGAGAGTTCAAGTTAACAGATGTCTGTCTGCAAGAGGCATTTTGAAGGGTGTATTTTTCCTAATGATTTAAGTAACAACAGATTTGCCTGATTATTTATTATATTTATTTGTAAACAATGCAAACCAGTGTCACCCTGTGGATGAACTGAGTAACTTGAAGCAGATGTCTCACTTAGCCATGTTTATGTGCCTAGACTTCAGTGGATGTCTGATCCTGAGCCCTAAACCTGTCAGCAGTACCCCATTCTGCGTTACAGTGAGGTTTCTCATGCCCTGTGGGTTTAGAACCAATCATTGCCATTAAAACATTTACTTTCCTCAATATTTGCTTAACTCAAATGAAAAGTACAGCACTTCTAGTCAGATGCCAATAATATTACATCCAAAGGCTTCACATGACCATGCTTCTTCTCACTGAAAGTTGCACTAAGATTTTTTTACCCATATTCCATGATTATTACTTCATTTCCATTTTGACCTAGGTGTGCAAACTTTCTATTACTTATGTAAGCAGACCCACTAAATTAACAAAGAGCTTTAGGTATATGCAAGGATACAAATCTTGCAATAAAGTCCTTAAGGAAAGGAGCTGACACGAACTAGGACTAGGAATTAGGGACAAATGGTTGGTATTTTCAAACTGCTACATTCTATATGGTTTGTGTGTATCTGTTTGCAGTGCTTTTTTTTGCCAAGATGTGAAATTATTTTTAAAAACCCTTCAGCAGTTTATAGCTAAAAGTTAACTTGGCCATTCCCAAAGGATGGCGAAAGAAATAACTTTGTAACAGCACAGACAGCTTGAAAAGGCTAGAGAACTGTAAGTAGACATTTATCTCCTTTTCATCATTCACCTTTTTTTACCTGAAGCTACATGTCTTTGTGAGGAGTTTGTTTTTAGCTTATTCTGAACACTGGAAGTCCTACATTTTTGGAACAGTAACAGACATACATTTGTTAAGTGATGTGTAAGTTTTTTTGTCTGTAACAGATCATTTAAGACTGGTGATTTGGATCTCCCATGCAGAAGTCACAGCAGTTCTGCATAAGAGGGGTTAAAACATAAGCAGCACTTCAGTCTAAAGAAAGTAGTAGTTAAAATACACATAGCATGGGAAAATCTGGCAAAAAGAAAGCCCACAAAAATCCTTTTCTACTCTCTGGGAGATTTATAAGGTACCATAGGATCATCCCAAAGTAAATTTAAACTATTTAAAAAATGTAGCAAGGTAACAGAAAAGATATTGCCAACAGTTTTTTAAACTTATGGCAGGAAGATAGAGAAATTAAACATTTAAGAACAACAAAATCTAAATCCTCTGGTCCTTGAAAACAATTGTTATTTTAAAAACAAAACAAGCACATTTGGGGAGGAGCATTTCATCAAATTCTCTTCCAACAATGTCCAGTTCCTATGAGAATACTTCCCACTTTCCTGGATGGATGTGTTGCACAGAAGAATGAAATACTGTAACTGATGGAGTTTGCCAAAAAGCATGATCCATATTCTGCTAAATCAGGAGAATGTTCCCATTCATTGCAACAGAACTTGAATGGGAAATATCAACCTTACTTTAATTTGAGGCAGGTTGAATAGTAAAGCTAAGTATGAACTTGTTCCTTACATGTCAAATGTTGACCACTTTTTTTAAACTTGATGCCCTTGCCAATATTGGGTCTGTTCTTTCACAGAGCTAAGGCCTGGCATATAATAAGAAAAATTAATATATTTGCCTTCAGCTGTCTTGCTACAAGAAAGTAGAGAACAATTCAGGCCCTCATAATATGAGGACTTGCTTTCATGATTAGTTTGATTCAAAAGTGCAACCATGTTAGTCTTGGTGGTTTTTTTCTTTTAAAACTAATTTCCTTTTAGCTAATTTCTAGTTTAGTTCATGATTTCTTCTGGATAATGCAAAATATATGTGCTAGGTCTGGGAAGAATTTTTAAAATAGCTTAAACCAAGATTTCCTCTCCTGTGGCAAGTGCTGTTGCTAAAATTAACACTTCCTTATTCCATAGGCCTGAGTCTGGTCTCCTTAAAGACCTATCTGATAATTTTCAATAACTACAGTTGTGTTTTGGTGCTTGTTTCCCACTTCTTCAAAGTCTTTGTCACCCTTGCAGTGCTTTATATAGAAAGTTTCTGTCATGGCTTGGTGTGATATGGTTTAAGAGAAAATGAACTCTATCCCAGTCAAAATCAGGGCAGTACCTAAGCTTATAAAGCAAAAAGAGTAAAAGTACAATTGGCACCTTTTCATAGTAGCATCTTAAAGATTGTTAGTGCATGAAAATCCAGTGTGGCTTTAGTTCTGTCTCCCCTCAATATGAGATAGCCCTGCTGTTCTCCTGGCATCTGTTTGGGTCCTGTACTGCCCCAAGGCAACAGAACATTGCTGAGTGTTGATACTTCCATTATTCCCTTCTTGCTTCCAAGTCTCTTTGATCATTGGATCCACATGGTTGATTGCAAGTGGAATTAATATCACTTTAAGCCTCCAGGCTCGTTCAATTTAGCATGCCTTGTCCTTCATATGTATTCAATATTAAAGCCTCCTATTGAACTGAAAACAAACACAGTGCATTTGTCTGCTTAATTCATTTTACAAGCTTCTAAGATTCTCTGCTGCTGTGTCCCAGATAACATACACCAAAAAAAAAATCTAGGAGAAGGCTAGCTTCACTTGTATGTGGCTTTGTGTGGCACAGCAGAAAAGCAGCTACTTGCTGAAAGGGACCAGTAGGTTTAAGCTGAAACTATTATTGTGACTAGAGCAGCAAGAGTCTCTGCAGCTTTACCCATTCAGGCTCAGCATGGATCTGTTTTATCCTGTTTCTGCTTGATGTGGTTTTGCATTAAGCTTGGGTTTCAAATTCAGAGAAAAGCCAATACTGGAAGGAAAAACTTGTTGTGATTAGGATGGCAATGGTAACTGAAATGTTTGCCAGCTTCAGGAAACTGGCCAAAGTTTTAGACTTACAAGAAACTACTTCAAATTAGGCAGTTGTGTTCTTTATTTGAGTTTTGTTCTAAAGACTTCCAATTGTGATATCAAAAACCTGTAAAGGTTGGTTAACTTCTTATTTTCTTCTGGATGTCTCTTCAGGCATAGCACAAATAAGTCCAGACAGTGTCTGTCTTTTCTAGTGCAGAAGGAACTATCTCCTTGTAATAAGTGGTTAATAATTGCTTTGGGTATCTCAGATAATTGTGCTTGGAAAAATTGTTCTTTTCTGTTAAACCAACAAACCAATTCTTAATTGGAATTCTGCTGCATCCTGTTATTTGTTCTTGCTGACATTCCCCATCAGAAACTTAAAAATAGAAAATAGGGCAGTAGCAAGTCTTTTTGGTAGTTGTCCTGAGTGGAATTGTCCATTTTTTTTCCCCTCTGACTTCTCAAAAGAGAATTCTTTTTCTTATGTGTTCATGAATTTGTGTGATGCTTGCTGGATGTAATTTGTAATATCATTTTTACAATCCTAGAAAAGCGGTTCTCTTTGTCACCTGTGGGGTGAATCTTTCAGATGTTTGCTGTAGAACCACAGTTAAGCAACAATTCTGGGAATCAAGTTCACAAATCTGGAAGTTTGGGTTCCCAATCCTCACTTCAAATTACAAGATTTTGTGTAGGATTTGCTGGGTTACTCTGTTTAAAAGTTATCTATTAAAGCAATACAGAGATGCTTTGAAATATCTCCACTATTTGAAAGCAGGACCATCTATTTGATCTAACGTAGAAAACGCTCTCTGCTCTGCCTCTGGTCTCAGATAACTGAGTCATTCCAAATATGAGGCTGCTGCCTCAGAGACAGAAATTGTGCATTGTCCCCTATACCTCACCAGGCAAATTCCTGGAGGCTGGTTTTTCCTGTCAGATAAGAAACAGAATAAATACTGCAGGGTCCTGGTGATTGCAGATCTCACAGAACTGTAGTTCTTTAGTTCAAGATTAATGGGTTTACACTGAGCTGCCAAAACTTTTACAGAAAGATGTGCTACCAGATCCCTGGCTGGTGTAGGCTGGCTCACTTCTATGGCCCTCTGAAAATAGGCTGATTTAAATCAACCTAAATCCTAGGTCCATACCTTAAAACATTCCTTTCCCTTATGAAAACATAATAGTAATCTTAAAAGCATTATATTTGCTCAAAGGTTAGACTACATGATGGAGGTCTTTTCAGACCTTAATGATTCTATGTTGTTGGAGGGATTCATGGCCACTGGAAAAAGTAGCCAAGTGGTTGTGCTTACAGGAAAAGTAGGAACAGTATTTGAGGAATAGGGGGAATCTTCCTGTGTTGTGATCTGTCATGTTACATAGCAGGAATTCCCCTGCAGACCTCTAACCTGCTATGCAAACAGGTCTCTGTGCTTTTCCTGCCACCTTAGCTTCCTGTGCTATGGATCTTAGAGGTACTTCCTGAGGGTTTGGAATTTGCTGATACTTGTCAAAATAGTGCTGTGGGGATTTGGACTTGAATCATGATGCATGTAACTAGACTATATGTTCATACAGTTTTTTTATTGTCTTATATTTATTCCTCTGACCTCACAGCTAGATTCCTCAGAAACTGTACCTGATGTTTTTAAAAAAACTCACCTCATTCTGATGCCTTTAAATATAGTATAGTCTTTTTTTTGTCTTTTTTTTTTTTCTTTGAAACAACTGGGTGTTTAAGTATTTTATTTCTCTTAATTAGTGCTTTACTCAAAGTTTTTTCAACAATGAGTTATTTTGCACGTGGTTTTGGGGGCATCTTTTAAATCTGAAGCCAATACATTCTGTGATCAGCAGACTTGGATATGTATCACGAGGTGCAAATATTCCAGGAATTTCCTCAGCAAGACCAATGAACTTTCTGTTTGTTTACCTTTGCAGTTTTCAGTGAAATAATTCCTGCTCCCTATTTACAGGCTCTGCATATAAATTGTCTGTATATTTGTCTGTTATTGGACAAACACTGTTTTCATTATCTCCAAGAGAGACCAAAATTTCTTTCTGTAATAGGCAAAACCACCTTTTGCTATAATTGTGTCCATGCTGTATCTGAGGGAACACTGGGAAAAGCAATTTTCTATCTTTCTCTCTTACCTTCTTAGTACATTGAGATGTTTTTTGTGTAAAGGAGGATCTTGTGTGGGTTTGGAGCTTTCATTTTATTTTGACACTTTCTGTGACAATTTCATAGGGTAACCTTCTGGTTGCTCCTGGTATAAAATGATACAGGTTTTATTGATATTTTATCAATCCTCCTCTCCAATATTTATAAAATTCTTTGATATTTTTGATCTCATTAATACTAATCAAGGATAATTTTCCCCATTTCCTTTCTTTCCAAATTAATTAAGGACCTCTTGTTCACGGACACCTGGAACTGAGGCCTTCTTCTACATTTTAAATTGATGAATGAATCCCTCAGGCACATGTGGTTTGGAGCTTCTTTGCAGAGTTTAAAAGTGTACCCCGTTCTAAACTGGTTTTCAGAGCCTGTGGAGCTCTCTACAGAACTCACAGAATTCTCCTGGCAAGTGCTTGTAAATGAAGAGCTTGCCTTGGACCTGGTTCCCTTTTCAGGTCTCACTGGAGGTGTTGGCAGTCTTCCTACTGACTTCAGCAAAACTGAAGTAAGACAACATTCCTCTGCCTGTTGCTTACCTCTGCTGTACTGCTCATGGAATAAAATGTATGGCCACAGAATCCAGCCAGGTTCTGCCCTTTATCCTCATGGCTGAAATTGGCTGCCAGAATAAATTTAACAGAGACAGGTCAAATTTTAATGTCAAGGCTTTAATATGCTCATCTGCTAAGAATTGTAAATATCTCAGTATTGAAGTGGGACCTAATTTAAGGGGAGTAAAGGAATGATTTTCTTAATTTGTCATTAAAGAAAAAAATCTCTGAAGGGAACTACATGCAAAACTAACTGGAAAAAAAGGATGGACAGAACACAATCAATTTTTGTATAAGCAAGAAGTGTACAACAGAGGTAATGGGATGTGAAGCATCAGCATAATTTGAAAAACTAGCTTTTTCCATGTGTTCTTTTTTTGAATCTTCTTTAATGCTATATCTTAAAAAAAAAAAAGTGAAGAATGCATTTCTCTGTTTCTAATATCAACGTTGCACATTTTTATTCACATCTGTGTAAACACTTGGATAATTGGTGTCTTTCTGACCTGCTCACTTTCAGTATTGGCATGCAGAGCAGTTTTTGGGATGTCATATAAAGGAGAATTGCCCTAAACTGGCAAGTAGACAGATTGAGTAAGGCACTTGTAGGGAGAAATATAAAGTATTTTGCAAACAACAAGCCTGAGAAGTGGGGAGGAGAGAGTTGTGGAGAATGACTCTTCAACAACCAACTTTGTGGATGAAAGTCTGTCTAAGGGGGTTTGTATGAACGTCACTCATTCTTGGATCATCTGTTTGTTCTTATGTGGGGAAGAGGAGGGGAAAAAATGTCCTGAATTTTCTTTAGTTAGAACTGTGCTATTAAAAAACTTGAGCCGTTGAGCCATACTGCCAGTGTATCTGAATATTGGTTGGTCTGTGGCAGCCTCTGTCATACTTTTTTCTCATTTTCTCTCTGCCTGTGTGACCATAATCCTCTCCTTCCCTAGATACTTTTTGTGTCCTCCGAGTTCTCTTTCATCTCCTGTTGATTTCTTTTTAGCCTCTTCTTTTCTTTGTTTTTCATCTCAATTATCCCTTTTCTTCTCTGTTCCATCATTGTTAGGGATCATCTCTGTCTGGCAGTGTAATCACCTCCTACCTTTGAGGGGAGCTGAGCCAGTTACTAGTCAGACAAGTTGATGTGACTTATGAGATCAAGTCTCTGCAGATCTTCACAAAAGCATCACAGTGCCATGTCTGGGTGAATTGGGGCCTTTCAGAAAGGGTTAGGACAACATGTAGGACTTGATGGAAAGATTTCATTATTCCTACCAGGTTTTCCCTGCTGATACAGTAAATGTTGATATGCTCATTGAATAGATACAGTATGTAAAGAGGGGCTTAGGACTGGGTGGAGTCCAAATTTCATGAGAAGAGCCATCCTAATGAATCTCCAAGCAGAAGGAAAACAGGCCCTTGTCTCCCAGCTGGAAGCAGGGCAGTTAGGACAAACTTGGATTTCAGACAGTCCAACCATTCTTCTGTCCATACAAGCCACATGGAAACGTGAAGAGAATCCAAACCACTCATTCACATTTTAATCTTCTTTTATTATGTACTTTTAAAGTGTTACCTTCAAGAACACCCATTGTGTGCTTTTGTAAAACATAGCTGAAGAAATGTGATGTGATGTAATTCTCCTCTTTACAAATCCAGTAAAAAGTATGTAAAAGAGCTTTTATATGCAGTGTGGTGTTTGAATGTAACAGGGCAGTTTATGTTTGAAAGTGGAAACGTCATTAAAAGCATTAATATCTCTGCCTGCATGTCCCACTCTCTGCAGTCTCAAATGAAAGCTGTTTCCACTTGTTATGAGAAATGGACATTTGGTTGAGATTTGAAAACTAATGCTTAAGTAAGATTAAACCAGATTCCTTCTGTCTCACTGCTCCTCACTACACTCTGCAATGTTCATGATTTATATATTGATATTGTTGACATTTTCATGGGCTGATTTTTTTCACCTTATATAGCAGTTGTTTTTTTTTTAATTTATAGTGTTCTCTACAGAGTAAGAGTTCTCTTACTGGCCCATATCCAGCACATGAAAGTTCTATATTGTAGCTCAAATTTAACATCAACTGTTAGATGAATCACAGAATCATGGGCTTGGAAGGGGCTTGAGAAGGCCATCCAGCTTCTCCCATATCCAAGGCTTAATCAACTGTATGTGTCAGTCCTGACAGACATTTGTATGACTGCCAGCACTGAAGACTCCACAGACTCCTGGAGCAATCTCTTCCAGGAGTACTTAAATTCTTAATAATTTAAACTTTTTCCCATGTCTGAATTGTCCATGGTACAATTAAAAGCTTATGACTTCACACATATTTCCTATGTACATTGAGATTAAATTTGTATTCATTTTCTTTGTAGCAAGCATTTAATTGTTTGAAAATAATTGCCACCTTAACTTCACCTAGTGGGGCCCTTATGGGCAATTATTCTCTTTAAGAATTTGTAAAAATGCTACCATTTTTGTTCAGTTTTTTCTGAAGTCTGAGGTGGTTTAGGCTTGAAATGCAGCAGGTAGCACTGGATGTGCAACCTTACTACCTGTGAGAAGAGAGACAGATGGCTTCAGTGTTAGGAGTTCCTCTTGTCTCTTGTTTAGTTACATCATTGCTAAAATCTGGACAGTAGAGGTAAAGGGAAAAAGAAATCGCTAGCTTGAAGGATGCATGTAGGTGTTCACACTTCGTCATCAGAAGAGTGCTTAATCTGCTTGATCTCTATTAGAGCTCTCTTGGAATGACACTTCCATCTGCCCATGAATACAAATGGGAAGAAGATCACAGGAAGATGTCCTGTGTCAGATGAGAAATGTGGGTGTTGTGGACCAATGATTCTTTCTGATAGATATTGTATTATCCTGGAGTTTTCCCTTAGAAAAGTTTAGGAACTATCATTGTATATCATCTCACTATCATCTCACACCAAGGTTCTAACTCTTTGTGCAAGGTGGTTTCTCTTTATTTTATTGTGCCAAGTACATTGTTAGGGATTGATGTATACCTAGTGATTGTTGGAGTATGCTGGTTTGCATGCATGAAAAAACTTCTCTTTCCAGAAAAATAAACCTGCAGGAGGGCTTAGGCCCTGGGTTTTCTACTGACAGTTAATGGGACTTCATAGAGTAGAAGGCAGCTCAGAATTTGGCCTTGTGCAGAGTATCTCAATGTGGAGGACCGGTGGCTCTTTCAAATGAAGAACTAATTCCTTTAGTATTAAGTATTTGCAGTATAATTTGAAACTTAGTGGTGTTTATCCATGGCCCTGTCTATCTCTGGCTGAAGTCAACAGGTTTCTTGCCAGTGTTACCCCAGGGTTCACACACCTCAGCCAGTAAAGTACATGTGTTCATTTTCCCAAATGGTTTAGAACTTGGCAGACTTGGGTTTGTCTTTGTTTTTTTGAGTTCTGGACATATTTGAAACTAAAGGATAAAGCAAAATTTAGAGGCTAAATATTCTGTGGTTTATGAACCACTAATCTTCCATGACTCACCTTTCATGCAGTTTTATGGCCCTACTGGCTTGGAAATAGGCAACAGCAGTTGACCACCTGCAGCATCAGCATCAAGCAAAGTTAGTGGGGTAACTCTTTGAAATGTGGAACCTGAAAAAAAAACCCAAACCAACAGAAATTTCACTGTAATATGCTGGTTTAGCATTACCTTCCACCACCTCTAAGACATTGCAACAATAGGACTTTTACAGAAAAACTTTTTATTTAAATGAAAGGATAGGCAGAGCTCTCAAAACCTGTCCCATGCTAATGTGCACCAGAATAAAACTTGTTAGCTCTGCTAGAAGCCTTTCTGAAACCTGCACTCAGCTAGAAGGAAGTACTATACCAAATAAACAGAAAATAAGACTTTTATTAAAAGTCAAATTCTTTTTATTCTGCCCTTGGTTCTTTGAGATCTTGTTTTTACATTTTCTTTTATAGTCTCCCAGCTCTGTATTCCTAGACTAAATTATTGAAGCACTGAGTCATTCTTCTTCCTGAATACTGAGAGTCAATATATAAAAAACATCTTAGGGGCTTGAATGGAAGGTCTTGTTTAAATGCTAGCAAAGCAATATTGTTGGACTTGGGTATATTGAGTGTAAAGGTCTGAAGCCAGAGCTGTAGTTGCAAATTTATCTTGTGTACTTGAAACTTCATGCTGCTATCAGCTTGTATTGACATCCCCTGGCACTGAAAATTATTCTATAATTACAAGTTGCATTTCAAGATGGTTTCAAGAGCCCCTTTTCCAAGTGTTTCGGTCCTCTTAAATACATTCTCATCTGGGTTTCCCAGATAATGCTCAGGTGTTCTGTGGTGTTCAGTCACTGGTGACACATAGAGGTTGTGGAGAAACAGTGCAAATTCCACCTGCTGTGAGAAGGTGACCTGATAGAAGTATCTTCCTGGTGGTTTCCCTGCTGCTTGCATCACTGTATGTCCTGAAAGGCAGCACGGTTCTGGAAAAATTGTTTTCCTTCCTGCAAAAAAAAGTTTACTAGTCTACATCCTGCTGTTCAATGATCAAGGTCATACCCCCACCCTGAAGTGTCCCTGAATTTTGGATGGTTTTTCTCACATGTGTGTATCTACCATAAACACCAGCTTGTACCAGTTATTCTGTACTTGTCAAGCACAAGATACATGACACAAATTAAACACAAAGGTTTATTGGTTAGATGAGGCCTGATGTAATCTCCCTTCAGATACTCTAAGTGCATGTTCTGCATATTCTGAAAATCCTTCTTTAAGGACTATGAATGGTGTTACTAGAAGTTTGATCCTTTATGAGACCAGCTGTCAATGGTGAAATTCAGATTGAGATTTTTAGTCAAAACCTTTTCTAGACAAAGTGTTTGGGTTTTGGTATATATTGAGTACAAGAAATTATCCTCTAAAGGAAAACCAGTAGAAGTTTAGTGGCAGTGACCTGCTGCTTAGTACACTGAGAACATTTCTGGAGATCTTGCCTTTTTCTTGCCCCTCCCTTTTTAAATGTTGCTTATAAACTAGAATTGTAGGAGGTTTTGAAGTGAGATTGAATTACTCTTCCCAGTGTGCTTCTTTAGGAAGCCCCTTTGGAATCAGCAAGAGCAAGCCCAACTTGCATCCCGTTTGCCATCTGGGTTTCCCTCTGGCTTCAATTTGCTGCTATAAAACAGTTCTTAGGTATGGATGCTGTACTGAACCTGCCCAATGCATGTCACATTTAGCTGCTCCTATTTCTTCCAAGATAATGACTGCAAAGAAGCTGTTTCTTGTGGTCTCTTTTGATTTACTGCTTCTTAATCTGATGTTTCAAATTAAACCGGAGTCTTCAAATGTCATTGCATTCTTTTAAGACATGTTCAGCTGCTTTGTAATGGGTGTGCTCTTTCCTACAGTTTAATGCTCAGTGGTTATGGAATAATTGAATAATGTACTATATCTGTTTTTAATCAGGATGATTCTCTGTTATCAAAGGTACACATTTATTTCTCCCTTTTCTTTATATTTCTGCACCCTTCCTTGTACCTGAAATACCCTTTGCAGCTGCTTTAATTTATCAAGAAATCTTTAAGGTGTAATTGTTCAAGGGCAAACATCATGTTAGATATTCCATTGCAGCCACATGAACTACTGAGAGTAAGTGAAGTTAGATATTTGTACAGATCCAGTGGGCCTGGTATCTTTATTTAGTACCCTAAATAGCATTGATAAATTGAGGAAAATTAGAGGACATTTACAACTGTTTGTAATTGGAAGAAAGTCATAATTGTTAGTGAATATTTCCTCGGCAGCACAGACTTGTATAGAGGGCATGATTTTCCTTTAAAAGAACATGGGTGATTTTTCATTTGTTTGTTTTCTTATAGGGTTTTATAAACAAAGATTTTTAGTCCCATTATTGTCCTTTAGTAAACCTGTCTTTAAATAAATGTATGTCACTTAGCATCATCTTGAGATATTCTTTTACATAAGATCAGGATGAAACTCCTCACCCTTCCATGCCATTGTACCACCATTTCAGTTTAAAGTTCATGCTGCAATAGTTATGCAAAGATAATAAAAGCAAAAAGTTTATTGATTGGGCAGATCAGCTTCTTGCATCTCTCTCCACTAAAAATAATTCTCTGTCATGCAAGCTGTCTCTTTTGGAGACTTATCATCTGAATATTAGTAATGAAGTTTGTTCTGAGTCACACCAGAGTAGCCACTTCTACCTACAGATTCTTCTACAGTAGCCACTGTTGTGATTTGCATATTCAACAAAAACTAATCAATTGAACATCACTTGGAAAAGTACATAGGAATAGCTGTACTTCTTGGGAGGGTACACAAGGCATAGAATAAAGGAAATCTGCCACAGAACACCTCTCATCTCCAACACTGTAGACCAAACTCCTAGAAGATATCATACAGTGATATATTAAAGAATGGCCTCACTTCATTTCAGAAAGCTCCTTCTATATTTCATAGCTCAGACCCTATCAGAATCTCACATGCAGCTACATGAGAGCTTGACAGTATTTCAGTATTGGAAGCATCCTGGAAAACTTTATTGTTTCAGAATGGAACATAGGTGCTGCAATAGTATTTTGTTAAAATGACACCTGGAACTGTTTGAACCTGTTCTTTCCTTTTTCTGTGCATGGGCAAGATTTATGCTAATGCAAAGCCTCATGGCTGATGTGCTGAATGTGAAATTCAAGGCACTGAAATTATGGGATTTGAAGAACTTGTGTCTGGGAAAATCTGTGAAGTGATTGTCACAAATCAAATTGTGACTTAGTTTGGAATAGTTTTGCTGTCACTTTACTGCGTCTAAGCTTTAGCACAAATTGCCACTTAATCTGTAATTCCCATTTCGTGTGGGTCAGTTATGCAAAAGCATATTGTGGGAACATACTCAAGGATTTTGCACACATTTGCCAAAACTTTAGTTTTCAAAACTGTTGAATCATGGAGTTGTGCATGAAGATTTGGTATCTCATCCTGTTCCTACTGTGATGTCTAATAGTAGTATCAAATTTTACTGGGAAAAAGATAGGACATTTAGGAGTCTGTGTTGAAAATTCCCTTTTTTTTTTTTTTTTGACAAGCTGACTTTTCTAGAAACCAGGTTTGTAGAGAACAAGAAACATATTGATGAGGCAACAAAGGAAGGAACCCTAGTCAAGTCAGTACTGATAGGAAATCTCTCTTAGTCCTGTAGTGACACATTCAGGTTCTGCTTGACCACAGCACTTAGAAAGACCTGCAAATAGCAGAGCACAGGCCCAAGATCTGAACATCACAAAAAAAGTGATTTGTGGGCAGTATCCTATTATCCCCTCAAGAAAGAAAAATACTGATTTCAGTTGTATTAATATTGTTTCCAGTTCAAATTAGTCCTACTTGTAGCATCATAATCCTGTTCCTATAGAGCCCAATTCCTGTTACAGTTCCTGTGTCTGAAGGAGAAGCTGCCCAGAACAACATGGCCATGACTGGTGGCATTCCAAGTCCCCTGCTTCTTACTCCAGCTTTCAGCCTCTACCCCTCTGCTAAAATGACACATCAATTTATCACCTTTGCTGATCCTTTATGGTTTATTGTTCTTCCTACATGCTGGTTCTTGAATATCAGTAGCTGACAGAAGGCAGGATACTTCCTTGTGTGGTCTTGTAGGGCACGACTGAAAAGATAGGCACAAGTCCTATGGATGCAAAAATTCATGTCTGCAGTTCAGGGGAGAACGTGTTAAGTTGTAGATTTGTGCAGAAATATGGCAACCACATGTCAGTCCTTGTGCATGTTAGTTTTTTGGTAAAAAAGAAGCTGCAAGAAACGAAATAAACTGAAACTGTGAGAAGGGGAAAAGCAAGCAGGTTTAGAATAGAAAAAAACTTAAATACTGAAGATTTTGAAACATAATAGATAGCATTTAGTCCCTGGCAAAAGTCTGAGTTCAGTGATCTGTGTAAGGGAATAAACTGTACCCAGCGTTTTAAAATATGTGCTTTAAAAAAACCACCCCAAACTGATTTTAAAAAAAGAAAGGTATAATGAGATCCAGCTTACTGTAAGTTTATGGTAATTTTTTGCCTTTTGCTAGTTATTCTATTTATGTGGTCCTTTACTGTAGCTTGGCTCCCACCCTCTAATGTAGTTATCCTCACAGCACTTCTTTGTGGTAGGGAAGTACAATAATCCCCACTTTACAAATGGGGAGCCATGGCAAAAGAGAGGCTTAGTGACTCGCCTGAGGTCATGCAGGCAGCCCATTATGGAGCAGGGAATTCAACCAGGACTCCCAAACAGCAGACAAATGCTCCAACCCCAGGGCTGTCTGTCCTTTAGCTCGTATTTTTAAAGCGCTCAAAAGGTTGTATCCAGATTTCAGAGATGGTTCAGGGGTTATTGAATCCAGTCTGACTAAAAGAGCAGAATAGCTGGACCAAGTGAAAATGTGCTGCTCAGTGTAGAGTTGCAATATCAGTAAGTCAAATAAAGGTTTTTCCGCTGGCAGCTCTGGTTTCCTCTCACTTGCCTGAGCTTGCTCTCTCATACACACACACAGAGGCACTCTCTGCAACTCTTTTTTCTCCTGCCTCAGAAGAAGGACTTGGTGAAAGGAAATTGGTATAATTAAATGGTTATGTAGGAAGCTGATGGTAAGTATTTACTTTTATAAAATAAGTGGAGGAGGAAAAAACCTATGAGATGGATTTCTTAGTATTTGCTTTTTTGGGTTTATTTTCGGGAGCAGAGTATTGAGTGACAGAGATTTGTTCCCAGCAGAAAATGCTTGATACACATTAGTCTGCTTTGGTATTAGAAAGATTAGAGGGCACACTGTGAGAATTTGTATGGATTTATGTGCTTTTTAGAGAGGATTAAGAATAAAAAAACAATCTCCAGATTAGAAATGCTAACCACATCACTGCTCTACAGACCAACATTTGCATGGTGGTTTTCTTCTATGTTTTAATACCACAATGTTTGCATTGCAACTTCAGTTACAGTTGGTTTTGTTTAAAGAATATAGTCTAGGTGTGCACAGCATGTGAGATGAAATGTTAGGAGTTGGTGTAGCATCCTTGAAATCTTATTCAGGAGCAACTTTGAGCAAGCAAGAAATACCTAAGAAAAATATTTTAGGTATATTCTTATTCTATGGAGTTGCTTAAATAAAAGAAAAAAAAATCAGGCACATTTCATAGCTTTTAAGTGTGTGCTTTCTTCCTGTCTGTCAAATTGTGAGCTTGAACAAGATTTGTTCTCTGGAACATTATTTCTTTAAAATATTTAGACATGGTAGTTCCCTTGTAACACCAGAGTGCACAACATGGTGTTAGTTATTTGTTTAGGAACAGAATTGTTTAACATCCTCTAAGCTGTAAAAGGATACTTCCTAATTATTTACTAGAAGCATCCATCGTTAATTAAAGTCAGACTGCTAAATGTGGATAATTAGGGGCTTATGTTGCTAGAAAACTGCTTGGGCTGATTTGAGCTAGTATTTAATTTGTAAATTCAATCCTTTTTAGACACTTTATTTAGAAAACACTTAAATCTTTGCAAGATGTTCTTATGAAAAAGACTAGCTAAGTCTTTATTCTTTACAGTCTCACTATCCTACACAACAATTTGTACATAGTTTTTGTCCTTACCTACATGCAATAGAAGTGTAACTTGACCAGCAACAGTGGCTTAATTGTTCATGGTTTCTTTTTTTTCTTTCTTTTTACTTCCTTCTACATTTTCTTTCTTTCTTCTTTTTTTTTTTCTTTCATTTCATTTTGTGTAGAGGTTGGAGTTGGATTTATCCACAGTATTGTTTGTCCAATGCATACCTGAGCCCAGTGATGGTTGGAGGATGAGTGGATGTTGAGTGTTGTGTATTGTCCAGCCATGTGCCAGCAGCTGTTTCAGGTACTTGGTACCATATCCAGGCTTCTGTGAATTTCCATGTCACAGTCACCCTGTGACAGTGACAGCAGTGCATTATACCCAAGTTCAGACACTTGAGCATTTTGTCCCTACAGAAGTCCTGTGAGCAGCTGTAGTACCTGTGATTTTCCCTCTTGCTCTTTTCAGGCATTGCAATGGCACTGACCAAAGTGGAGTACCCTTGCATGGGTGAACATCCTTTGGATTGGATTCTGGGTGTTGGCTGTTGGGTTGAGCTTTGTTTTCAGTTTTACTTCCCTTACAACATTATTTTTGAAACAACATTTAGGTGGCATATGCTTTCTCTGATGTTGTTTTGTCATGTAAACATTCTGCAAAGTCAGTACAGATGTGTGGGGTAGGAGATGCTTTGTTACTGGCCTCTTATGGTTTGTATCTTCACTGCAATTTAAATTGTGCTGCATTATAGTGCCTCCTGACAAGAAAAGATTTCCATACCATCTACATTATACATGGCACATTATTGCTTGGTCTTCATCTGTAAGGAAAAATAAATTTTAGAAGTGTGCTGGCAGATATGGACTCAGTATGCAGCATTTTACAGCTGTGTAGTTGTAAAATGCTGCATACTGGGGTGAATTATGGTTTTAGCTGAGCAGAGAACTGGATTTGGAGCCTTGTCATTAATGAAAGATCAATTAGCTGAACAAATCATTCTTCCACTTTTTCAGTGAAATTGTTGTTTATTGCAGTGACTATAGCTGTGAGAGACTTTCACTGTTTGTCCCTTCAGGTACTAAGTACATTTGTTAGAAGAGAAGCAAGGCTTTGATTTCAGCTTGTGTCTTTGGAAATGCAATCAATTTCTTTCTTATTTAGATGATATTGTGATTTATCTGATCTCTTGAAGGATTTGCCTTCTAAGCTGTAGTTCCTGACAAGTGCATACTGTGAAGCACAAAGCTCTGTGGCTCCAACACCTCAGACCAAAACACCTTCTGGAGGTGCCTCTTTCTCTTAGTTGGCTGTGAGGGAGAAAAAAACTCAGATGAAATATGTAATTTGTAGACTAATATCTTCTGTGAGAAAAGCTGCCCTCTTAAACTGTTTTGGATAAACTTAGAGAAGGTGTTTCTGTTTGTTGATGAAACATATCAGGTATGATCTATAGAAAAAGAAATTCTCAAACTGGGTTTCCTGGTGCCTACATGTGGCATTGGAGTGTAAGTCCTGTTTGGAAATGAATGAGTTATCTGTTCCCCTGCAGATAACTGCAGCCTGGTCTAGAAAAAGTATGCTCATACAGTCAAGAATAATTGACCTTAGTTTAATTGATTTTTCTCTTGTTCAAATTGAAGTTTCACTGTTTAGTCAAGTATTGTTAATTGCAACTTTTGTCAGAATCAGATGAATAGATACATAGTCCATCACAGATTAGTGTGTATGGCAGAGAATCAAGACCAGAAGTCCAGTATTTTCATTGGTTTAACATGGCTTATTAGTGGGTTGAGTAATTTCTCAGGTTTTTTTCTTTGTTAAACTTGTCTATTAAATAGGCATTTTACAGTTGGTCTTCTAATTTACATAGAAAATTCAAGGAATTAGTACTAGGGTCAGCTACTACTTTTTTTCCTGAAAACCATGAAATTTTACTTTTAAAAAATACAATAATTTTTGCTTTTTCTTGGGAAATATGAACTGTTCAGCAGAAGAATTTACTCTGAAGCAGATAACTGTAAATACTTCTCTAAAATGCCATTCTTGTAGCATTATGAAATTTGGTTTACATGCCATTTTCCTCGTCTATGTGCTGTAAGAAGGATTTGCAGTAAAGACTTTGAATTTCTGCAAAAGCATTTGTTCTGTACTAGCAGTACTTTGCAGGGAGATATCCAGATATTTCTTAAGATCTTGAAAGCTTGCTATGAAAAATCAGATTTTCCACATTCCCGCTTGCAACTTAAATCCAGTGCAAACAGAGGTCTCTTTATTTCATAAGAACTTGTTTAACACTGGCTCACTTTTGAGACTTACTGATTTTGTTGTATTCCAGGCCAGGAAAATCAAAGTCATGGTATGAAAATATCCTCCTGAAATAAGTTATTACCTTTTAGTTCAGTTGTAAAGGATGACTTCTTGGTTAAGGCTCTGGCCTGGGATTTGAAAGTTCAAGCTGAGTTCACCTCAAGACTGTGACCCTGACCACAACTGTGGGCACAGGCACCATTCCTGGGTTTCAGTTCCCCTCCCAGAAAATAACACCTGCCACCTTAGGCTGAAGCTCCTGCCATGTACACAAGTACAGCACACACGCAGAACCCCTGTCCCTGGTCTGATTCCTAGTTGGTTCTGTCATAAGGGTAATTAAACATCATAATTTCCATATTACCACTTGTTTCTCTTTTGCAGTCCACATCATGGGGGATGTGAAACTGGTGACATCTACTCGAGTCTCCAAAACCTCCCTGACACTCAGCCCCCCTGTCCCTGCTGAAGCACCAGCATTTACTCTTCCTCCTCGCAATATCCGGGTGCAGCTGGGAGCCACTGCCAGGTTTGAGGGAAAGGTAAGAAACAGACTATGGAGAGCTTCTGCATTGGGTTTTGCCCTCTCCTGAAGCTGACCAAGGGGCTGCAAAAGTAGTGAAGTTGCCTCTGCAGTATGGGAGCTTTACTCAAGAAGAATACACCAGTATTTACCCTTCTGGGGAGGGAGGAGGATTGCAGGTCAGTTTCTGTGTAGCAGAGAGATTTGTAGAACCTGAGCATTGCCAAGTGTAACCGTGTTGAGCATGCAGGGATCTGAGGTTATTATCAGTGAGAAACTGCTTCTAGGGCTGTTTCTGGTCAGCATGTTCCCCTCTTGCAATTCTACATTTTCTCCTACTGCACATTCACATCCCTGAATCCCAAATATCTGCCCATTCATGAAGCTTCATGTGTGACACAAATCTAACCCTCCTGCAGCATGTCCTTCCTAGCAGTCAAGGCAGGAATCTGCAATGGGTGTTGTGGTAGCTCTGTGTCTGCACTGCCTGCCATACGTGTTCTTAAGTTGAAAGAAAAAAAGAGCATTTTCAGAGGAAAGACTGATTTGTTCAGGAAAACTTGTTAACTCAAAAGGTTTAAAAGGCTGTGTAGTGGGGTGTGTATCCCCCATTCCCCTCAGGTTTGGGATATTGAATTGTGCATCCTGGCATCCATATTTTTTTCACATGTCAATCCTGGTACGTACCCTTCCTTGTTCTGGCTATATTCCTTTCTCCTCCCTTACCCCAGTGCTTTTTCCTGGAGCTGTGAGCTTTCCCTCCCAGTCCTTTCAGCTTCCTTTGGTTCGTGTCACGCTCTGATTGCACGCTGACAGCTGCACCATCAAACTGACCGCACTTTTAGTCTTTGAAGTGGTGGGACTCGTCTGACACAGGCAGGAAACTGCAACCCTACTGTAACAAAAGCAAGGGCTAGAAGGAATTTGGGAAAGTCTTAACTTCTGAAACTCTAACTTAAACACAGGGCCGGTAGAGGGCATCTGATATTTATCATATTTGTTTATGTAAGTCCAGGCCAGGAACTGGGATTTTTCAACAGGAACTGTGTAGGAAAACAGGTTTTGGAGTATATTAAATTGAAGTGCTGAAGTAAAACTCAGAAGTCATTGTTGGATTTGACTTTCTGAAGAAAAGTTGGTATTTTTCATACAAAGCAAATTCAATGAAATGCTTAAAACAAAGAACAGTTTTTTACCAAACCTTCAAGATTTTTTTTTAATTTGCTTACTTTTAGGGGATTTTAAGGCACCAGTCAGAAATGCTTTGTGTGTATGACATTGGCCAGTCCCCATGAGCACTTCTGCTCTTACTCTTTATGTCTTATTTTTTCTTCCCCTCATTGTTTCATGTTATTGCAAATGCAGTAGGAAAATGGCAGTGTGTTTCTACTTTCTCCATGTGACACCTGTGTACGATGGATTCTAATTCCAGCTGGTTCTTCCAGGCTATGCTGCAATAACAATTCAGTGAAATCAAAGTTGAAGCATGTGCTAAGATTTGGTTTTATAGTTCTCATGTTTCCTAATTAAAAGCTCAAGTGGGATATTTCCAGTTTTTATTGCACTCTGCAGAATTTTGGTTATTTAAGTCAAATGGATACAATTGTAAAATATAATGACCTACAAGCTAGAGTGCCATCACTGCTTTGCATTTATTTTATATCTGGTTTTAAAGTGTTAATTTTCCATGAATACATATTCCCTTTTTAAAGCCATTTTGAAGACTGGAAGGGTGAAGTCTGAGGGGTTTTTTTAGTAGCTTGAAAAAAAATGCACAAATTCAATACTAATTAAACTGTCAAGTTTAATTTCCTTGAAGGAACAAAACTTTGATTGAAGTCCTGGCTTGGATTTACTTGATGAAAAATCTAAATATCTTTTCTGGCAATTCAGTACATGAGTGTGGCCAAAACCTTTAATTTTCCATCCTTAAAATAGGGGTGACAGCATTAGTATTATGTTTGTGCTCTTACTGCAGTAACAGGGGCAAAGTGAGGGGAAACACAGCAGCCCCTTTTGAAAGGTGCTGTGGCTGAACAGCTGCAGGAGCCTGCAGAGCTGTCAACATCTGGCTCCATCTTCAGCTGGGTAATGCAATGTTGCTTCTTCTGCCACTTTAATATTTCAGAGGTTCAGAAGGACAGTTGACTTGTTCAGAAAAACAGGTTCAGAAGGACAATCTTAACAAAAACAATTTATTAAGATTTAGTAATAGAAGCTACTCAACATACTTAGGTTTTTCTATCCTGGAAAACCTATCTAGGCTACAGATGTTATGATATGTTGTTGCAGTATAAATATTAAACCAGACTCAGGCTAAAGAAAAATAAAAAAGTTTTTTAAATGGCTAGACAGGAGCTTTTCTTCAAAGGGTTTTTTTGCAGTGGAATTGATCTAATCAGAAAGAACAAATATTTTTAGAATCCAAGACAGGATATAAATCTGATATTGTGATGATCCTGTGTTCTCATTAAGTGAACAAGGAAGAGAGGGGCCCAGAATTAAACTTGTTGGTTTTCTTTCTAGTGGCATTATTAGATAAGTTGTGTGAAATGGCAATTCAAGATCAAAGAGAATGCAGAAATTGAGAAATAGCCCATAAATGTAGGAAATTTGAGGTACAAAGAAACTAAGGGTTCCTTTAACAGCATTTTTTTTTACTATTTTCCTGTTCCTTCAACTACCATCCTGATTTTCTTACTAAAATTTCAGGAAGTTTTTTATATCTGACTGCAGATCTCAGTTTTCTAGTGGCATCTCAGCATAGAAGTTTAAATCATCATCTTTCAAGAGTATGAGCATGACTTTGTCTTGGAGCACAGAGTGGAAACAGTAAGGCAAAGCCAAGGTTACTTTCACTAGATACTCCCCATAGATCTGCTGGAAGGAGCATCTCAGTTGTTCATCAATAAATTGCTGAGGTGATTTTTAGGCAAACCACTCCAGATAATTGTGACATTGTGTTGTATGTTCTTCACTTTTTACTGAATTCATTTTGCTGCCCATTGAATACTGTTGTGCCCTTCCCCTTCCATCACCCTCCAGGTAAGGGAGCTGGATGGTAAATTTTAAGGCAAGCCAGGTCAGTGTCAAATTCTACCCCTTTTAATGTGCTTTCTGGTGGTTCTTCTACCACCCTGCTGTTGAATCTGTTTGAGTCAGTTAAGTCCAATGACTTACAGTTGCTTTTGCTGCTGGTGTTTGCACAGGTACTGTTTAGAGAAACACACCTGAGGAAATTAATTGGGATCAGGCAGTAAGAAACAAAAGGTAGTGGGAAGATCAGCAGTGATTCTGCCATCTATTCTGGGATAGAGAGGAGACCCATTTCTGCAGTGTGTTAAGAGCTAAAGAGTAGGAAGCTCTACAAGAATGAAGACTGTTAAACACTCCCACAGCATTTATAAATTCTTTCGACTCCCCACTAACGTTAAAACTAATTTTAGCCTTTTTTTTTTTATTGTGGCATGTTTTACATGCATAGCACAAACTATGCATGGCAAAACCTTTGGTATCTTCCCTTGGATTTGGTCTCAAGGCAGCATTGTTTGTGTCATTTCCAACCCTCAGTCAGCAGGCTCTCCAGAAAAATGCCTTAATTACACCACATGCCTGCATTTCAGATGGCAGGATCTGAGAGGAGCCCATGTAATGACAGAGGATGATGACATGGCACAACATCCCTTGCTGTTGGCCTGAGCTGTTTGCTGTTACAAAATGTACTGGGCAGCTCAATGCATGAAGCTGCCAGTGGCTTTGGATCTGTGCTTTCGGGAGGGATGCCTGTTCTGAACCATATAAGGGAAGAAATTCAGGAGAGACCCATGTTTTCATGGGAGACAGTTGTCTGATGGAAATGAGTGCTGTGAGAGGACTTGTGCTGATCTGTGATACTGTGATACTCCCAGAAACATGATATGAAACACTGAGGCATGTTTTGAAGGGAAAAGAATTGAAAAAGTTCTCAACTTGACTGTGGATTTTATTTGGTCTTCCTTTCCACGTACCACTGGAGCATTCTTGGGAAAAATGTGGTGCATTGAGAAGTTACTTGGACATTTTTTGTTAGGCAGACATTGAGGTATAGACAGCTGAACTAAAAGGAAAAAAACCACAAACACAAAGCATGGCTGCGAACAGCTTACGCTGTGCTGTTTTCTGTTTGGATCTTCTACTGCTGTGTATTCTTCCTTGGTGTAAGTGACCTCCCCTCATATTCACTCATCACATACATGTTCTCATGAGTAATGCATGCATGGTTTTATTTGGGTTTATTTTACTCCATAACCCTATATTGGCATATGGAAACAGTGTCAGCTTTACGTGAGGCCAAAGTGAAAGTGGCTGCTCTGCTGGGATGTGGTTAAGGTGGGATTCAGTCAAAAGGACTTCCCCACACACTCTCACCTACACCCAGAATTATTCAAACACACTTCCTTTCATCAACTGACACAAGCACCCATGTTTGATGCCCATTTTCCTTGCCTTGCAAATGATACATCCTTTAGAAAAATTGTAGGTGTTCAAATTGCTGCTCAGGAAATTTTTAGGTTTTAGGCAGGAGTGGTGGCCCATGAGCTCCACTTCTGTCTCTCCACATCTGTCTTCCAGTCACCTGTGGCTATCATAGCTATACTCAGGGTTTCCCTGGTAGAAGTATTTTAGCATTCCTTGTGTAGTCTATGTGCAGAGCATGTGATGATACTCAGTAGTGCTGGACTTAAAACACTGTCCCCTGCAACTGGTCTGTGCATGTGCTGAGGCCACAGCCAATATTTCTGGATACTTGGCAGCAAAGTTTGGTCAGACCTTTTGCAGAGTTTTTTTTTTTTTTTTTGAATCTGCCAGATGTTCAGAAATCCTAGACAATGCTGAATATCCTCAAATTCCACTCAGACAAAATTTCTACACAGGAAAGAGGCCATGACTGGGGAACACTGAACATGCATAAATATCCCTGTTCTGAGTTGTCTTTTTTCAGGGTTGGTTTTATTATTTTGTATAATTGAGCATGTGTTCAGTAACCCACCACCTCCAACCTGTGGAAGAAATGTGCTGTTTGATGCTATCACATTTATTTTTCTATTTGCTTTCTGTCTCCTTTCCCACTTAAATTGCTTATCTACCACCAGCTGGTGACTGAAGTTCTGCTCCATGCACTGCCAGAAAGATTGGCTCCCCATTTTTGATTGTTGTGGTAGGAATTGCTGTAATTCAAGGAATATAAAAAAGTTATAATAACTGCGATGGTAATAATAATAGAAGTTTTTTAAAACACTATAACTAATGTACATATGGAATTAAAGGGAATCTTGTATTATTTTCTGTAGTATCTACCCAAACCAGTGTTGTTTTTTAACTGAAGTCAGACTACATATTTGTGCTGCTTTTGATCACCACCTTCTTTATTTCTTTATTTCTTTATTTCTTTATTTCTTTATTTCTTTATTTCTTTATTTCTTTATTTCTTTATTTCTTTACTTCTTTATTTCTTTACCTGTTCTTTAATATGTTTCTAAATATTTTGTATTTTTAGGTGGAAGCAATTAAAATCACATAACAAAGCTGACAGTAAAAGTCTGTGTGATTTCATTGCATCTACCTGCCCCCAGTTTGCTTTGATGGAACAAAGAAACTGTTGACTCTGACAAGTTTATTTTAGATATCTTTTTCTTTTTGTGACCACCCACTACTGTAGTGTATTGTTTGAAAGCATGGCTTTGTGTCAGCTAAAGAGGAAAAGAGTGTCCATGTAAGAATTTATCCATAGGGATGTCCCTAGGGTTGATTTTGAGAAAATTTACTTCATTAGTAAATTTCTGGACTTGCTATTTTTGTATAGTCATTTAGCAGAAATTAAAAAAAAAAAAAACCCAAATTCTAAATTATGTATTGACAAATTTGCTGAGGAAAAGGACATATGGTGGTGTAAAAGAGGTTCAGTCTTTTAGAAAAATAAGGATGGACTAAATGCCATGACTAATCGTAAAGTCCACTGTTTAGAGTTGATAATATATGTGTCTGAAAAAGAAGGAGCTCAAATCTAACTATTTCCAAGGAGAAAACCAGCTGATCAGCATATCCTAAACAGCTGAACAAAGAGATGCCCAGAGACTGAATCTATGTAGGTCAGAGTAGAACCAGTCATTATAATTCTTCTTGGGTTTTCTGTCCCATGATGGTTAATCATGAATCTCTCAGATTTCAACGTCTCATTAAGTTCTTCAGTTCTGCTTTTAATTTGAAAAATATCATCATCTTTTTCAGACTAGTCTCCCTTGCTCCTCTGGGTCAGTGCAGAAGGCTTTGTTGTGGTTGATTCCACTGGCAACACAACTCATCATGTAGCATTGTGCTTTCTTACTTAAATAAACGTTCTTACTAGTACATGAGACATGACTGCAACTTAGCATTATGATGTTTTAAACTTGATTTTTTAGGGAATTGTGCCTTCAACTCTTGTCACACTCCTATTAAGTTTGAGAGTTAAAGAAGATCTAGTAACTGTAACAGAACTGAGAGTAGCTGACTTTCTTTTCCTTGTGCTGCAGTAGCCTATATTGATGTGAGAGGTATGAAAAGGGGGGAAAAATATTTTGATTGATTTTTTTTTTCTTGCAGAAATATGTCTCTAACTGGAAAGCTTTAAATTTTATTTTTCTAGCTCACCCTAAAGGTAGGACAGAGTGTTTATCATCAGATGTGCATTTGGCTAACTAGTAATATATTTGCTTTCTGCCATCATAAGGTTTGAACGTCAAGCTCCTTGCCTGCATCTGGCTGATGAAACCAGAAAGGTCAGGGAAGGGTTCAGTGCCATATGTAGCAATGAGAACCCCACATAAAATAGCAAAGTGTGCTTTTGACTGTTTGTAAATGGGTCCTTGAGAATTTGCACCAAATGAGTCCAGGTCACACTTTTTAATATAATTCTGCTTTGCCCCTGTGGGAAAAGAGAGTAGTCATTAATAGACAGCAAGCATTTTGCATTCAGAGTCTGCAGAAGGCCACATGTGGAGAAGGTTTATAATCAAAACACATCATTACTCATTGTGGTTTTGCTCAGTCCATGCTCACTCTAGCACCTCGACTCCAAAGCTAAAAATTTCTGCTTTTGACATGTTACTTGGCTCTGTTCACTCATGGATACAGTATGAAGTTTGGAAACCTACTGGGCAAAACCAGACAAAATAATATTTTACCATGTAAAATTTGGACTTCCCAGTATCTAAATGCATGCTGAACAGAAAATTACATTGCTGTGAATTCAGCCCATTCATGAGGGGCAGAAACCTGTCTGTCTGACAGGGAGCAGCAAGGGCTGGCTGCTCCCCAGAGGAGTGTGAGCCAGGAGCCGAGGGGAGCCATGCATGGGCTGTGCCATTAGCAGCTGGCCACAGCCCTGCACTGGCCACAGCCCTGCACTGGCCACAGTCCTTCAGGCTCTGCTCCAGCAGGCATTGCCATGTGCTCCAACAGGAATCTGATGTGCCCAGACATGGCAAACTATGAACCAGGGTCAGGATCCCAAAGGAGGAACAGTCAGGAGCAAAAGCAGGCGAGGCAAGATTGTTCCTCTGTAGGTTTCCAGTTCAGTTTTTAACCTTCTGTCTGTAAGACATTATCTTGTCACTAGAGGTTACTGGATCTCCAGCAGGGGCCTGAAACAGCATCCATTTTTCTAGCTAAGCTTTCAGAGTTCATTGTTTTGTGTCTGATGACAAACCTGCCTTGATCATGATTCTTAAGCCAAAAGTCATCCCAGTTCATAATTCTGCATCCCATGTGAATGCACATCTCTTGTGTTCTTCTCTTAGGTTGGGGAAATAAGCTTTGGAATGAGGGTGATGTTGAAGTGTTGGGCTAGTGCTGAGGGAGCCACTGCTGCTCCTATTGGTGTCAGAGGTTACATGTCAAAGCTCTGCACTGGTTGGAGCCAGAAAATCAAGGCATTCCACTGACTGGTTGTCCCTGGGGTGACTAGTCCAGTATAAGGGCTTTGAATTATCTGCCAAATGTTGACTTTATTCTTCTAGTGAACAAAGGCTGTAGGTTAGAAACTAAATCATGTTTGACTCACAAGTAACCTGGCCTCTAGGCTAGCCATCCCACATTAAGGATATGTCACAATGAGATTCTATGGATCTTACACCTTCCTTTTTCAGAGGAGTTTTAGGAATAGACAGAGTGAAAACCTGTAAATTTTTCTTTTAAAAAATTAAAATTCTAGGCTTTCTGATGGTGGAGATAGTTTTAGTCTCTGTAAGTAAGTACATTGTTGTAAACCTGTAGTCAAACAGAACAAAGCGATCTTTGTCTTCTGAAAATGCCGTGGCCAAAACTGGTACAAATTCAAAGTCAGCTTTGCAATTTTTTTATTGCTTAGATGGAAACCTTTGTAATTCATTTGAAAAATGAGGCAAAATGGAAAAATAAGTTATTTTATCTTTTTCTGAGTTTTCCCTGCTTGTCTGCATATTTTAAAAAATACTATGGTAAATGTTATTCTATGGAATATACTATTTATTATAAACACAACAGCTGAGCTTACTAAAACACTAATTAAAAGTCTTACTGCATTCCAACTGCAACTTTTCATTTAAAGATGACAACAAGCTGCACATGGAGCCCAGAGAAAAGGGAGAGGCAAAGAGTGACAAATTAAATAATTCTGCTCGTGGTTATTTGCCTGTTGGCAATGGCATATTGAACTTACTTCATCCAGCTCTGTGCTCTCTCAACTCACATTGAATGAGAATGGTAATTTTCCTCCAGCTGCATGGTAGTCAAATCATAACTGTGTGGCTTGAGAGTTTGCCATTCCTTCAGTATGTCCATAATACACAAGCAAGCCTTTATTTATGGTGCATGTATTATTTAAATTGCTTTTACAAAGCTTAGACTATTAATGCAATGCACACTGTTTTGTAAAAGATTTGTAAAAGCACCTGCACACACATGGCAGTATGAAATCTAATTTGTATCTCAAACCTAACTCATTTATGTCACACTCCCATACTGGCAAACAGTGAATAAAGATTTTTTTTTTTGTGTTCTGGGAACTCTCTGGAACAAGAGTTCAATCTACTTAAGGTTGATTTTTTTTTTTTTTTGTCTATATAAATTCTGGTGTTCCTTTATAAAAGAATAACTCAGCAGTTTGTCTCTGCAGGGAGGCAAATATAAATATTTCAAAACAAAGTTATTCTAAAAGCCAAAGCACTGGAAGAAAAATTATGATAGAATCTTGGAAGTAGAGATTAAAGAACTATTGCAAATGGTATTGATTTCTGCTCATTTCATGGTACCACTTAAACAGCCTCATTCAACTGGAATCCTAGTATTTAATGCATACAAAGGCCAGAGTAGAGTTGGATCCTTCTCTGATGGTCTTTCTAGCCAAAACAACAGAGGAAATAATCATTGTCACCCCCTTGACATTTCTGTGGGGCACCAAGGCATGGGAGATTTATTGTCTTGTGCGAGATGACACAGAAACACAGAGATGCATACCTGGATTCAGATCACAGTGTCTGTCTTCCAGAGATTCAATTCCCATCCAGTATCCTAGATGTTTGGGAGATAAATAACTTCTGATTTTGGAAGAGAAAATGAAGATGTGCAATGGGTGCAAACATCACAGCTTTCTTAGTGCCTCCTGTTGGATGCAGAGCATCACAATGACAGAACTGGGTCTTCAGAGCCTTGACTCAAAGCTGGTTTGTTGGACTATGCAGAAGGATTGTCTGCTTGGGAGACTATTGCATACCCACAGGTTTAATGGAAAACACGATGTTGGGTTTGTTCAGACCTCTCAGTAGGAATGGAGCAAGTGCAGTTAAGTGGAGCTCTATTGAAAGCATATGCAGAGTAAGCTCTTTTTCCACAACCTAAACAGCTACTTTTGAATGCATGTGTGTTTCTCTTCCCAAAATCACAGCAATTTTAGTTTTGAAAGAAAGCATTAGAAAGGAGAGGTGTGCCCACAAACTTTCTCTTAAACTCAGCATGTCTATAAATATTTATCCCGAATTGTTGAACTAGAAATTTATGGTCACAGCAATTTATACTTAGTATTTCAGTTAGTAGTTTCAGTTTTTTTTTCTTTTAAACTGTTGTTGCTTGACAAGACAGAAACTTTACACCAGTAGGTAAAAATGCAAACAAACAAAAAAAACCCCCCACCTATCAGTCCTCCAGAAATAATATGCAATGGAGAAATCATTTTTTGCAAGTTTTATTGCAATAAATGATGAACATTCTCTTGTTAAAGAAAAGAAACAAGGTGAATTGTCATCTTTAAAAAGTGACTGCCAGTTCCAACCCCAGGTATTGCAGTTATGAAGGGATTGTTGTTATGAAAATAATTGATGGTGTTTGATTGTGCTGCTTTCCTGTGGTATCAGCAGTCTCAGGCTGTGGCTTAAAGCATCTGGTTTCTGTGATCAGTTCTGTGAAATAAAACAGCTAAATGTTTACAGTTCTCCTTCTAAGTGGGGACACACACACATTTTGCTAATGACAGAGCAAAATGTTGGTGTTCATTTCATCCTGTACTTGCTCAGGGAGCTTCCTCCTGCTTCTGCTTCGTCTAAACAATCATTATCCACCTTTCCAAATTATTTCTGGATAAAGGATGAATGAAGGATTGAAAATTGAAAGTAAAAATCTTCAAGTCTTAAAAGTTCAGCTTTTTTTGATGAGAAGAGGCAAGAAAATTTCCCAACAACTTATTTTTATTGTGTTAAACTGTTTTATGTTTAGTGCTGCCACATAACATTTATGAACAAAATTAGTGGCAAACACCATAAATCAGGCTGTCCTGCTGAACTGGAAATTAATGAACCACTTCTGTTCTGACAGCTTTTCAAAACTCTGGTCTGATTCCTCAAAATCTTGTTTCATGTAGCAAAGATTGTTGCTGCTCTGAAATGAACACCAGTCCTATCAGGAAACTTCTGACATGCTCCTAAATTCACTGTTTCTGACAGAAAGCAGCTGCTTCATCTAGTAATGTTTGATAGACATCTTGACTCAGAATCACCAAAGAGAGAAACTAGGAGAAGGATGGGGAAAGAGAGATAATTTTAGGGACTTGCTGGGCTATGTGGAAAAATTAGCAAGAGCCTTATTTCCATTCCACAGCCACAGTTCTTTCCTTTGAACTCTCTTATATTTGTACTGCATAATCCTAAATGACTCTTAACTGCTTTTGACTTAGCAGCCAGAGGAAGGCTTTTTAAAAGTGGGAAAAATCAGACAATGACTAAATACAAATATTAAACAGATCTAAGGATGGATAGATATTAATTTTATCTATAATCCCACATTAAATTCAGAAAACTTGTACTTACAGAAAAAAAGGTCCATGTGAACTTTATGGGTGGTTTGCATAAAACTCTCATCACACACCTAATTGTTGCAGGTCAGCTGGCTACAATGTGGGAAGAGTAGAAAGGCAGATGTTGCTGCTGGCAGAATGATTTATGAAAGCTGCATCAGAAAAGCTCTGCCAGTCTGAGACAGCAACAGCTGTCTGAAAATGCCCCATTAGTGTAGCAGAGGTTTGCAGCCCCTGATTCAGTTGCTGATTGACATCCCAGCTCCACACTATACAGTGTGTTCCCTTATGTCCTCTGTACAGGAAAGGGTAGAATCCATCATGGCAGAGTTCTGTATTTCAGCTGACTGATATTTCAGGTTATTTTGTGGTTGTATGACAATTCCTGTACAATATTACTTTAAAGCAGTACAGTTAAACTTATTCCTTAAATTAAATAAAATCTAATTTAGGAAAAGCACCAGTACATGTGATTAATTCCAAAAGACATAAATAGGGTTTAAACATACTCTTAAGAGCTGCATAGATTGGGACTGGTGCTTGAACTTGGATAAACTCAAGGTAGCTTGACGCCCAGTGCTACTCTGAAATTCCACTTGAGTCCTTCAGAAAAAATATAACACAAATGGTCTTGTTGAGGTTATGGTACCTGAGATAGCAGTGCTTTTTTCAAACAGTTATAATCTGGTGATTGAGCATAAGGCCAATACTCTGTGAACCTCTGGGAGCTCTTGACACTGAATTAAAAAAAAAGAAAAAAGATCAAATGTGGAAGATTGAAGAAGAAATTATGTGCAGCTGCTGTCTGCTTTTCAGTTAGCAGACCATGTCTTCCATGGATGGGTCATAAATTCTTCCCTGCTGAGCACCATCAAAACTGATTCCCCTAAAGACCTGTGGTAGTATGTGTAGTATTCAGCACCTTTGCAATCTGCAAAAAGGGGCTGAATAGTGTGATACTGAATAGGCATGCTCTGCAGAACTACTTTTTAAGTGTCAAAACTAAAATTTTTGGGATGCCATCTGCACAAGGATCTTGTGTTTGGTGCTTGGAGTATAAAGTATCAAATACCATTTGGCACTGGTGAGGGCAAAGTAGAAAAATAAAACATGTCCTAGGTTTACAGAAAGGCCATTGGTTTTTCTTGTATGTACCAGAGGTAATGCTTTGAAGTGATCATGTTTGCTCCTACTCTGTATTCCATTTTTGCTTTTATGACACAACTGTGGATTCTAGACTGTTCTGAAGAAGAGGGAGGTTTTTCGCTTTGTTTGCAAAGTCATAGCTAAGTCTCCAAATATTTAACATTTTCATGTTTAACCTTGCCAGGCAAGTTCTCTCTTTTAGAAGCAAGCTTTTAAAAGGGATAAACTATTCTTGAGATATGGTTTGTGTGTGTTTAAAGTCTCAGAAGGAGCTTAACAATGTATCATGTCCACTTTCCTTTATCAAGAACATCTGCTGTTCATTTGTTAAAGCAAACTGCAGCTTGAGCCTAACAGAAGCTTTGTTACAAGACTTAAAAAGAGCTGCACTGGCCAGAACCATGTTTCCCACCTGCCCTAACAGTAAAAATTAAATCTAAATCAAAATATAGCACTTACTAGGTGGGCTATAGTTACAACATTCATGTTGTAGTTTCAACAGTTTTATAGTACATCTTTCCTAAGACTGAAATTAAGAGTTCACAGCAGTATGAAATACTAAAACAAAAAGCAGCTTTTTTCTCTAGTTTGAGAGAAATACAGCTCTGTCTACATGGACAGAGCATGCTATGGTCTAGCATCCTCTGCTAAGGTCCCTTCACAAGTCTTTTGATCAAGGTCCAGCGTCAAAATCCATTGGCTCTTGCTTCAAGCAAATTAGAGGGCTCTGGCCCTCGGATGACTATGGGAAACACCTCTTAATTTGGAGGACCGAGGATGAGCCACATCCACAGAGCAGCTGCTACCATTTGGATTTAATCTCTTGGGGCTGCATGAGAGCCTTCAACCATATGACCTTCAGATGAGCCTATCTAGAATCTAACTTGCAATAGAGGCAATAATATTTTATTTTTGCTTATACCTAGACAATGGAAGAAGAGGAACACTATCCAGTCTCTATCACATTTCAAGTGTTTTATTTTTTTCCTGTATCTTTACTTTTTGGATTATAATTTCAAAATATGTCATGCTATTTAATGGCGTTTCTTCTGCTGCTTTCTTGATACAATCTGATGGCTTATTACTCTAAGTTTTGAAAAAAGTGCAAGCAGTTTAGTCCCTGCTAGAAATGAGTATTTGCTCTGCCAGGTTTGCAGGCAGCAGAATAAAGGTCAGACTTTGTCAGACATTCTGAGCAGTTTTCCACATCTCCCTTGACTTCACCTTGTGGTGACTTCTAAGGATCTGCCACAAGCACATCTTTGGGAGCTCAGTGCTGACATCTGACAACTTTGACTGAGGCTATCCTCATTTTATTCCTTTGCAGCTTCTGATCTCTATGGCCTTTTCTGAGATGTAGATCCCAGAAATTACTGGTTTCCTCCTGAAGGTGGGCATGGAACAGAGAATAGGACACAAAACTTTCTCAAGCTTTCCTCAATTTCTGGAATTCTTTAATGTTAAGATAGGCAGGCAGCCAAATAAGCAAAACACCTGCTGATCCTTTAAAGGAGGGGACTGCTGACAATCATCTACCAACTCACTGGCTAATTTATTTTGAAAGTTTATTGCTTGCCCAGTCCACTGTGGATGTGGGAAATAATTTATTCTCTTCTGCAGGTACCTATATATGTATTAGAAAATATTTAGCATTTCTCATTACTGCCATTCTTCATTTATGACTTGTTACCCAGGTCATCCACACTATGTTTTTCTGTTGTTTTACTGCTTCCAGGCATTACAGTCTAACTTTGAATGTCCTAACTATGCTACCTGCATGTGAATAGATAACATTTCTGTCTTTCAAATGTATATTCAGAATATATTTTCTTTAGATGTATTGAATCACCCAAATAAAACTGATTCTTTCATTCAATAGTTGAGAACTATACACACATAGGTCTTAATTCTGGACTTTGGGGAATTAAGGCAAAGGTTGTCTACAGAAACAGCAGCACAACTGAACACTGTGCTGACAGAATCTGGATGTTTTAAAAATTCTGATTTCATGGGAGCAGGGTTGTCTCTTGAGAGGAATTTTAGTCATTAGTGAATTAATACTTCAGTATATGAAATCATCTCTATGAAGGGAGTTATTTTGAATAGCAACTTCTTAAGAGATGTAACACTGCCAGTCTAAGTATGACTTTTGATATAGCCTGTCTATATATGATGTAATCCAGGGAGATTTTGTAAGCCAGTAAATCCTGTTGATAGCTGTCCTCTTCCTGATCTCAGTGCTTGTGTGACCTTAAACTGCAAAATGGGACATTTATCTTGTCCTTAACATCAATCACTGAACACCTCAGCCAGTACAATGGTTGTAGTGCTGGAATATGTCATGTAATGTTTGCCATCATTTCTAATAGTCTTTAGATGTTACTGTCAAACTGAAAAATACTCAGTAACAGTACACACCCCATCAATGTTTCACACACTTTGGTTTATTGTAACTCATGGCTGCTTCTTTTTGGGTGATGTGGGTTTGTGTTCATTGTTGACCTCACTGGAGCCAGCAGCAGTTTGAAATTTGAAGTTAAAACCATATGCCAAAAGGGTGCATCCCATTGCCTTAAACTGCTACTGCAACTATGTTTAAGTAGGCAAACCTATGTTATTTTGAAATTGGTACATAAACAGCTCTTTTATGCAGCATAGATAGAGACCAAGTTTGAGAAAATGTTTCCTGTGCTTTTGAACACGAAAAAGGATCACTAAATGTACTTGGTGTTGGTGGTCACTGGCTGCCTTTCAGTTCGTGACAGTGGGGAATAGTTTGTAGGGGGACATTTTCTAATAATACTGTCCTTAATGTACAACTTCCATGGATTTGTTGTACTTTTTTCTTTTCTCTGGGAAGCTAGCACCATCCCTTTCCAATAGCATTCTCTCAGACCCAGATGTGGAACAATCTGAACTCGGGGAGTTTCACACGCCACAGTTTCTCCCTCAGCTCTTTCCTCTTGCTATTGATGCACTGTTTTGCTTTACCAAACTTTTCCAGGAAGGCTCTAAGCACTTGAAGGGTCCAGACAAAAACTCAAAACTCGTGTTTGTGCTAATACAATGGTTATTTGCTGCTTGCTGTCAATTTTTCACTTGTTATTGTTGTAGAGCAGGTAAAGAGAAGCTGCAGTCTCGCTGGGACTGGCAATACTCACACAGACCAAGTTGTAAATAAGGGTTATAGCATGCTGCTGCTGGGCATTAAATAAGCAGATAAATTTCTCTTTGCTGTGGATTTATTCAAGGCAGATGTTTTTAGTGAGCTCTGGAAAGATTTGGAGGAATATAAAACCTGCTGCAGTTTTGGAATTGATCCATGAGGATCAAAATTTGGTAACCAGTGATTTGTTTAAGGGTCCCTGACACTTTTATGGCATGACCATGTATTTCAGAGAGGGCTGGCTCAGTTTGAAACACATTCCAAACCCAAACCTGAAATAAATGCTTGCAACAGAGCAATTCTGTGAACTTCTGCTTTCCCATTATTTCATTTTTGACAAAAAATTCAAGAAAAAGGAGTCATAGTTTGGGAAGGGAATGACTCAACCTCAAGGAAATGGATTGCTGATAGCCTGTGTTTGTAGCTTTTGGTGTGGCATTTCCTTAGTGTAGAGATGGGGATAAACGCATTAATACAGATGGAGTAAGTATAAAACAAAGACAGAGAAGAAATGGAAAAATACTTAATGTAGCCTCAGCCATATGATACTGGAATTACATACATAAGGGTCTACCAGAGCTTGAAGGGTCAGCTAAAAACGGCCTTGTGTGGTCCAAGAGGGACTTAAGAATGCTGTAAAACAAAATTGAAAAGGAAGACAAGTATTTCCCATTGTTTTGACCCCAATTGTTCCCTGTTACGAGTGATGGAAGGTTAATGCTTGAGGCCTTTGGAGGTGGACTGAAGAATTCCATGAATCACCAAAAGAAATTATGAACTGGAAAAAAACAGTAAATATATTAGGTGATGTGTAATTGATGACTTTCTTTTGCAGGCCAGAATCTCAGCAGCTGTAAACTGATGTGGCTAGATTAATGCTAGTAAAGAGGCTGTGATGTGAAGACAGAACCACTGAAAAGGTGCTTCTGTCTTCACATCAATTGAAGTGCTACTCTTCCATTTTACTGTACTGTGGATACTTGATACATCAGTGTGAAAACAATTTTGCCTCAAATATTTTAAGTAAATCTTAATATTCAGGTGAACCAAAATGAGAACTAGTAACTCCATTCTAATATACTCTCTGGCTTTGGGTAAATCACTTAATCTCTCTGCTGGTTTCTTAATCCAGAATAAAAATACAGATATGAGGGCATTGACAAGTTAATAGTAAGAAACAGTTATTTGGTGCAAGTCACTTTCTGTGACACTGAGCACATTATCAACTCCCTGATGTTAGAGTATTGTAACAGTCTCATATTGCTGCTACACAACTCCCTTTTTCTGAAATTGAAATGTGCTGGGAAAGATATTCCTTGGAGCCTGTGCTCTGAGTAAGCACTAAATCAATATGCTGGAGTAGGGTGAGGAGTCTGGGACAAGAAGGAGCTGTTGTTTATCAGAAAGCACTGGAAAAAGACATGACCACTAAGAGCTTTAGAAAAATGCTTTGACATTTTTAAACAGAAATCAGCTCCCCATTGTGCAGAATCCCACAATTTGTACTTCATGGAAGATGGTTTTTGTTTAGTTAAAGATAGACTCAAAAAGAATTTGAGAAATTATACCAGAAGTGGAAAGTTTCTCCAGTTTATTCACCCTAGTCAGCTCATGGCAAATGTTAATGTCCTTAAATACTGAGTAAGTAATGCCAGGGAGAAGAGGTCACCACATCACTGGCAAAATTAATTTTTCTGAACTGATATCCCAAGATTTAAAGGAAAGAGAAAAATTCTGACAGCTGTAGGTTAAGCTGCAGCAGATGAGAAACCCAGCTGGAGTGAGGTGGGGCTGGATTAAAAATGAAAGGTTTTTAAAGAAGAGAGCCTAAGAATGGGTAAGGTTGGTTGGCTAAATATTGTAATTTGCAAAGTGCTGTGCAGTCAGAGAAAGCAGAGCTGAAATGAGAATTGGAAACTGAGAGGAGAATGCTGGGAGGAATTTGCCCAAACCACAACCAAGCCTTCTTCACTTCAAGATAGATCATCAATATTTTGCCCACCTGGAGGTTGAAGGGACTTCCTGCTTGGTTGCCAAATTTTGATATGTAGTTCAGAAGGCAAAATTGCTTCTTTCCCAGTGAGCAAACACAGCCATGACTATTATTCATTCCAGCTCATCTTGATTCACTCAGTTACTTCATGGCTTATAGGCAAAGGATCAAAGTAGTCAGGAGATGGAGAGCTGACATATCTGAGGGGGGATAGGAAAGGAGTACTGCAATCAGCAGTTGTAATGATGACTTGGCAAGCATGCTAACAGTTAACACATTCTAAAGTGACCCTCAAAGAGGATGGCATTTCTCACAAAGTAGAAGAAGAACCTTTGCCTGAGTAGTTTTTTTTATTTGGTGGAAACTGGTGTATGTCTGCTTTTCCCATTTTTTTTTTTTTAAAAAGAAAGTCACAGATCCTCATCAAGTTTCAAGAGCTCAATTTCAAATCAATAACTCAGTTCTCAGTTACACCAGCCAAGGATTAGCCTGTAAATCTGAAGGTATCATTAATGCCATAGAAGGCAGGGATATACCAGTATGGTTGTTATTTAATGAGAACAGGACTGGTCCATTTTGCTGTGAATTCTTCCTTGGGGTAGACCAGGAGTCTCTTTAAGTTGAGCTGTATGTTTGTGTGACTGTATGTAGGTGCTCATAATCCTTTCCTGCCATAACATGAGAATGGCCCTTAATGATGCTTTCTCAAATTGCAGCTCCTTATCTTCTACTTCTAAAGATCAAGACAGAATTTGGTATGTGTCTGCCTTTTTTGCTTGTATATTGTCAGGAGCTACTATGTCTCAGCACACTTGAAAACTAGATTTACATTATAAGCCCAATCCTTGGCAACCATGCTAGAAGTATTTGGTCCAGCAGCCTTGCACTCTTGCTTATGAAGAGGTGTAGTAGCATTACTGCCCTTTTTTTTGAGTTTCTGAGCAGTGGGGACCCAGGGTTCAGGATTTTTCATTGGCACGCTCACTGTGTTTTTGCAGAGGAACTGTTCTAGTGAGAAATTTTTCTGCAGGAGTATCTATCTGCCTGACTAGTCTTATGATTTTAAGTTTGGCTTATCCAAGAGGTTTTTTTCATTTCATTATCTTCTGCCATTTGGCTTGCAAAGAGTATGTCTTTAACAGACATATTAAAGAATATGTGTCAAGAACTTTCCACTGCTTTGCTAAATGCCCAACATTTCTTCCTGATACCATCATCTGTTAAGTTTACCTTCTTTCTCCACTCTCTCTCACATCTTGCCAGGTCAGAGGCTATCCTGAGCCACAGATCACATGGTACAGAAATGGGCATCCTGTCCCAGAGGGAGACCATTTTGTCGTGGACCGCAGCATCCGGGGTGTGTTCAGCTTGGTCATCAAAGGTGTGCAGGAAGGTGATGGTGGCAAATACACCTGTGAGGCTGCAAATGATGGTGGGGTTCGTCAAGTGACCGTGGAACTGACAGTGGAAGGTCAGAAGACTCTTATAATGTTGTTTTGGTGATTATAGTTTAAGTAAAAGAGCAAGGTGTGCTAAACACTCTGCTTAAAATCACAACACATGCCTTCTCATTGATGCAAGAGTAAGGTTCATTTACTGCATTGTGCAGGGAGCTACATGTCTACAATTAGATAAAGTGGGAGTTCTGTTTCAGTTGTGGGTGATGATGTGCAGGTCACAAAAGTCCTGGCTTTGAAAACTTTGTTCTAAACTTTGTAATTTTCATGGAAAATTACCACTGAGGACAAAAACTGCGAAGCTGCATGCCTGGTTGTAATTGCATGCCTAATGTCAGACAGGAAACAGCCAGGATCAAACCCAGGAATTTTTAAGAGCACATCTGCATATTAGATAGTTGCAAACTGCCAAGTTTAAAATTTAAAGAGTGATACAAAGCCAGGGAAGGGTTGAAATCAATTGTACTGCTTCTCCTCTTGCAATTGGGTCATGTCAGAGACCTGCTGAATATCAAAACCTCTCAGGTCACAACTTTGTCTTGTAGCCTTGGAGAAAAGAAAAAATCTGCAGCAGTCCTGAAACTATCATTATTTGGGTTTATTCAGAGTCAAAAACTCTGTTATACTCAGAGTACGTACTGAAATATGCGTACATTTGACATGATTGTTTCTGCCCTCTGTTGTAAAAATTATGTGAAGTATTTATTTTTCCCCTTGTTTTAAGTTGGGACAATTTTATGAATGACAATTTACATGGAGGTGGAGAATTTTTAAAAAGTCATTTTCATATCAGTTTTTCTGACCTGGGTTTTGCTGCAGTTCAAAATAACTTCGGGGCAGTACCCAAAGACTGAATTTCTCTGAGTTTAAGAATTATATGGTCTTTGTTCTAAAATCCCTATATCCATCAAGATAGCAAAGCGCAGGTTTTTTGGGCTTTTTTTTTTTTTTCTGTTCTCAGCCAAGATAACCACGTGTGGCTGCCTGCTGCGAAAAACAAATGACTGAAACATGATCTATTGTTTCCATCTGCATGGCTGTCCCGTCTGACAGTGATGCGGGCTCTCGTTAGGCTCTAGAACAGGTGTTTTATCCCAGCCCAGAGCTGTGTGCATGCTGCTGCGGCTCCGGCTGTCCCCGCGCCGGGCTCTGTGTGCAGCAGATGGCGCTGGGCTCCCGCGGCAGCGAGGGACCAGCTCCTGCGGCATCCCCAGCAAAGGTGCTTCGCGCTGGCACAGCACTGAAAACCCCGCCGAGTAAAGACCTCTTCCACAGTCTGAACACCTCCTGCTTCCTTTGAATTACTGGGGCACTGTAGAAATTAGGCAGCGTTTCGTTCAAAAAAGTATTTTTTAATGAACAATCTTCAGCATTGTTAACTGAGGCTGGGGATTAGACAGCAACTGTGCTAAAGCTTGGTTTTGAAGTTGGAGAGCCTAACTTTGAATTACAGATGACATAACCTTATACTGCAGGTATTGCATTCCTCCTTTATGTTTCTAACCAGGAGAAATGCAAATTTACATAGTCTTTATTATCACTAACTCCCAAATTAGTGATAATTTACAAGACTTCGGTAATTAGTGATAAAAAATTGATAATTAGTGGTAAACTAATTGATAATTAGTGATAAACTAATTGACAAAACTGTCTTTCTCTCCTATGCTTACAGGAAACTCCTTGATGAAATACAGCCTGCCATCCAGTGCCAAAACCTCTGGGTAAGCAGTCTCCTGGCTTGGATATTATTTAACAGACACTTAAGTATATTTTGGTAGAGTAATTTTACTTGTTTTCCTTTCTAAAAGTCTCCACTTCCCCCAAGCAGAGTAACTACTGTGAGAGCTGCTGGCTAAGCAGAGTGGTTGAGGCAGTCAGGAAGATGCACAGCTACTGCTCCAGCATACTGACTGAGGAATTAATGTGGCTGAAAACAGAACATCCTGCTGATGCCTAAATATTGTACCCTCCTCTGCTGTAATTTTGCACCCTCTTCTCTGCTCTCTGATATTCAAGAATCCTTCTCCACAACTTCCATGAGCTGACAGTCTCTTTTTAAAGCCAGGGCAAATACTGCTTAAGGAGTCATCAGTAAGAAATAAAAGCAACTGAAATCAGCACTCTTGCACACAGAATTTAAATATTTCCAAGCAACACAGTGGGTAAACTGTAGTCCAGAAGAAATAATTATTCTGGTTTGAGTAACTTTACCAAGAACAGTTGATGGGGTGATGTAAACTGACACATAAAAGCCTACTTGTACTTTCTGCACTTCAGTAAGCATTTACAATTATGAGAATGTCACTGTTTTGAAAGCCTCAGGCCTAATTCTTCCAACAGCTGAATTAATTTCTTTATAAATAGTTTGAATTTAAGCAGAATTTTCTCTGACTTTTATCTCTGGCACTGAGTCACTCTGGATTTAGGCAAAAGCACATGCTCTGATTATGTTAGTGATTAAAATACAGATAGTTGAAAGTGGAGTATTTAATTTCATCATTAATATGAAAATTGTTTATTTTTTTAAATTTTAAAATTAACAGATTACAACACTGAAAATGATGAGTAAAACTGAGTAATCAGGATACCTGATTTTACATGATAAATTCTGTATTGCAAGTTACCTAGAGACATGCACACAGGATAAATACGAGAAAGGACAGTTCAGGTTGCTGTTAGGTTTTGTTGTATACTCAGACTTCACAAAACACTATCCTAATCCATTGTATTGCATAGAGCTAGAATATTGTCCTCACTTGTTATGCTCCTGTGTTTTCTTCGTCTTCAGTATTAATAATTCTATGATAAGAGAAGTGAGAAGAATAAAAAATTGCACATTTTCATTTGTTCATGTCTAGGAACCAGCCATGAAGCTGCAGGCCAGCTACTAGTTGATTTTCTTTTAATTTGTTATGTGTATAGATGTATAAATATAGACTCACCACCTAAAGATGGTTACTAAAATACTTTAGTACACATTTATGTTTCTCCTTAGTGGTAGTATGAGGGAGATGACATTAAAAGTTATCAGATATTTAATTATATGATAAAGTGATTTTCATTGTAGCATGTTACAATCACCCTTCTCTCATACTTCTTCTGGTCCTCCTGCCCATGTAAATCCTTTCATTATGGTATCATCTCTTGCTTAGAAACCTGGAGCTGCCCATATGGCAACCACCATGTCTTGGCAGCACCTTGGACTGAGGCAATGCGGTCTCTGTTAGTATCTGACACCTGGTAGAAGTGGTGAGGTATTGACACATCTTACTTGCATGTGGTAAAAGGCCATCTGAAAAAGAAGGCCTTAAAAATGGCTCCATTTGCTTGAAATTAAATGTTAAAAAAAAAGAAATCACCATCTGCCATCTGCTAACATGTCTTTGTTGTACCAAGGCTTCAGAGCAAAGAGTGAGTGTGTTCCCTTTGACATTAATAGACCTGAAGTTGCACCTTTTTTGGTTTTTTTCATGCTATAATACTGTTTGCTGTTTTATGTTTTATGGTTGTGTAACTGTTTACAGTTTTGGACTGCAGTCACTCATGCCACTTTAGTTTCATCCCACATGTCATTTCCCAGCTGTAGCAGCCATGTAAGTAGAGCTGGGCATTTACACTTAAGAGTAACTCACCTGAGACAGGTGTACTTTGGATTTTTGCCCTCTTCACATTTGCTTTGAAATCATTGTAGCAAATGAGGTTACAAATAGAAATCTTCCCCAGACTAAAAATATTTACCAGGACGTGTCAGAATTGTTGCAAAACCAAGGTGCTGATTCATAAATCAGAAATTATTGTGTCAATTGTACTCAAGAATGAAACAAATTGTATGATAAAAACCTGTGAACAGTAAACAATATGCACAAATAAACTCTTAGGAGGCAACTAAAAAACAGAAAATGGGGAAAACTAAATGCATACAGCATTTCCTATCTTTTGGTTTTCCCCGCTCTGCTTACGAAAAACTAAAATGATCCCCAAGATCTGTTCTGTGTATGCCAGATGAGGGTGCATAACATAACACAGTTGCATGAGGAGTCAAGAGCAGTCATCACCAGCATTTCCATTTCTTCCATGGCTAAGAAAAATATTGTGCAACTATAGTCTAGGTTACCACCAGTGATATACCCTTGTTGGCAGACCACAGGTCTCAAATGCTTCCTGACATGTGCTCTAACCACAACAGCTTCCAGCTCTTCTGTAAAACCAGAATGTCAATTGCATTTGCAGGGCAAGACTTGCTGTTCCATCTGTGGAGCAGAGGCCAAGCATCTGGGGAGAAAGTCCACCCAAGTTTGCTACAAAACCCAACCGAGTTGTTGTGCGTGAAGGCCAAACGGGCAAATTCTCATGTAAAATAACAGGACGACCTCAGCCTCAAGTAACTTGGTTTAAGGTATGATTTCCCCAAAAGTTTATGTTTTCCTTCTCTTTTGAAATTTTGTGACTTGAAAGGATGAAATGCACATTGAAGTCTTAAGTGCTGGTGTCCCCTTTGGGCGTACAGAAGATTTCCAAACACATTTTTTTCTTTGTAAGGAGAGAGCTTTCAGGTGAAATTAGTTATTACACTGATTGGGCCATTTTTACTGAAACGGAAGTATTTTAGAGAATTATAATTACTTTCTTTGATTTGGAAGGGCAAATATATGACTGCTCTGGTGGCTACTGCTCCCCTCCACCCTTCAACAGATTAATGCCTTATATATAGTGAACAGAAAAAAACAGAACTCTTATCAATGCATCTATTTTCTCTTGATAGTTCCAGAAAAATCCTCAAAAATCTTCTCAGAGAACAGGGAAATGCTTCCAAGTCATTGTCTGCTTTATTCCAGAGTTGTTCTTGTCTGTAATACAAGAAGGTCAGGGTGCATCTCCAAACACAGGCAGCCTCTTGCAGTGTTTTTGATTGTGTTTTTGTTTGTTTTTTAGGGTTTTTTAAAATTTTGTTTGTTTTTTAGGGTTTTTTTAAATTTTGTTTTGTTTTGGGTTTTTTTTTCGTTGCAGTATTTTGGTTTTCTGCCCTCTTCACATTTGCTTTGAAAACAGTATAGCAAATGAGGTCACAAATAAAAGTCTTTCCCAGACAAAAAATATTTACCAGGACATGTCAGAAATGTTGCAAAACCCAAGGTGCTGATTCATAAATCAGAAATTACTGTTTCAGTTTCTAGGAATCTGGGTATAATAAACAGGGAAAGGCCAAAACCAAACGGAGATGAGTCCGTGGCAAAAGAGAGGAAAAAGGAAGCCTCCTGAAGATGTGAATTACAGAATTTTGGGCACAGTTTATTGTTTTGTTTATAACATATGAATATTATTCAAAGAAGGAATTTGGCTAAAGGATAGTAAAAAGGCAGTTTGACCTAATGTGTTATTAAAAAGTTCTTGCTCCCCTTCTCTTGACAGTAGCTACTGTCTCATGGTGCCTTGTGATATTTGCAGGGTGATATTCAGTTACAGCAAAATGAGCGGTTCAACATGTACGAGAGAACAGGCATCCAGTTCTTGGAGATCCAAAATGTTCAGCTTGCTGATTCAGGAATTTACACCTGCACAGTGGTGAACAGCGCTGGGAAGGCGTCTGTGTCTGCAGACCTCATTGTTCAAGGTACAGCAAAGAGTTTGCAGCAGGGAGAAAAGGGGCCACAGACATTCTGATAAAATGTCTCTGTTGTGTTCTTGATATTTACAAGAAACATTCACTTCTTCCTGTTTTCTTCTTCTCTCTTTCTCCCTCTGTTCATTAAATGATGCTGTGATAGCTTGGAGCATGCTAGAGCTGTAAAAATTGTGTGGGTTCAATGGGAAAAAAAGGCAATCCAAGTGCTTTGTAACAGATTTCTTTAAAAACACTTTTTCACTTTTACTGTGACTTTGACTTCTATGTTTTGAACATTGATTTGATTTTCAGCAAATGGAACCTGGCACTTGTCATTATAATCAGTAATTAATTTTGTATTTGTTGAGTACTAGCACCAGATGCACATTTATACCAACTCGCTTATGGGAGGCAAAATTCTATCTATATTTGTAGAACTAGGAAAGTAAAGTAAAAGAGCATAATTCTAAATTATGAGAGAGGAAAAAAACCCATCTTCATAAGATTAAAATTCAGTCTTCTCAACTCCCAACCCAGCCTATTTCACTGCTTGTTAAGGAAACAAATATATTTGCGTAAGTAGAATGTTCTATTTCATAGGTGCATTATCATATACAGCTCATTTTGCAGTTTGATGCTTCTTAGGGTACCTGTTGCATCATCCTCAAAATCATGCAGCCTTCAGCAAGCACACTAAAGAGAAAGTTCATCAGTCAGTGTGAAAGCAATCACTGGGACCAATTAAATAATTAAATCCACAGCTGCAGTTATGAGCTCAGTGCGTTACATGTGCACCCGGCAGTGACTTTTTTGTTGCAAGACTTTCAGTTTCACATCCATGCTGTCACTCTGTAAGGTATCAAGAATATAAATAACAAGTGGATGTACATTTGGGATGCTCAGAGCCACAGCTAACCTTTCTACAAATTAAAGCTGTACTTTTTATCTGTAAGTTTCAATCTAATGAAGCCATTGTAGAAGAAGCTTCTACAGTTTGCCTCTTCAACAAAGGTTGTACAGAAAGGCTTGTTTCTTTCATTAAGCCTTTTATCCAAACATAAAACTCGATTCCTAATTGCTCTCCCTGAAGTGGTGAGCATTCTGTTCTGTAATGGCTGCATCTGCCTTGAGAGATGATGCAGACCTGGGGTCACAAAGTCATTTGTGGTATATGTTCACTTCAGATGCTGACCACATCTCAGAATAATCCATTCTTTCTTGGATTAGTGCAGGTCAGTACAAAGGGCACTCTTTTGCAATGCTCTTGATTAATTGGATGGTTCCACTTACCTGACCTCAATATATAATACCTAATTCTTTCGTTATCAATTAGATCAGGTTGCCAGAGTTGCTGCAAGATGTTAGCAGGCAATCAAGTGGCTCAGAAGTACTGCATGTTCTATAAAAGATATGTAATCTCATACATAGATATTTTTCTCCAATAGCTATACTTTTTCCCTGAGTGGAAGGTGAAGAGGGAAGAGGAAATATTCTTTTAATAGACAAGATTGCCTGGTATTGTCTTGTCTGCAGCCAGTAGTTACGAGGCTTCCTTTTCTGCCTTTATCCAGTCTTTTCAGTTTTAATGTCTATATTTCTGTTACTGTTTGACAGGTTTATTGAAACTAGGTCAATGGGGTTTTTTCCCCTCTCTCACCTCAACTTCTGTTTGTGTGTAAATAGATTCTTTTGGTCACTCTGAATGGCATAGCAAGTACAAGCATTTAGATGTGAATTTTTGCTTACAAAACACTGTGGAAATGAGGATATCATCTATCACATGATTTTGTCTTTTCCCCGAGGCAGGGACTCTGAAAGGATTTTTATAAAGTGCTTGCTGATGACTTGAAAAATTTATTATCTTGCAAATTAATTATTACATGTCTTTCTACTGTAGTTTCTAGTCTCACAGCTGACAACAGCATAGGTGCAGCTTTGATCTGACCAGGAGAAAACAATTCCATCCTGAAATCTTAATTGGGGGGTAATGCAGAGATGTGGTTGGTATTTGGCCTAGAATGGCATTTCTCTCCTCTCAACTATTTATTTCATCCTGCCCCCAAGACAAACAAACACACTGTCAAGGTTTTTGAGAATTCATGGAGGATTACACAGGAGACTGATTGTGGGTCAATATGTGCTCAGTTTTATCAATGCAGCTGATGAAGTACCTTGGCAAATCACCATAGCTCAGCCATGTTCCCAGATTTCCTGGTGGTGTTGCAAAGTGAAGAAATGTGATGCATTAGCTTTTGAGTTATTCATGTTAATCCTAATAATTCTTGCTACACAGCAAATGGGTTGGTAAATGTTTACAGGTGGGTCCAGGTTTTGTGAGGTTTTACTTGTGTTTACTTGTGAGTGTTGACTGGGTTCTGTGTTTTAGCCAGAGGACTGCTGCTGTTTCACTGTGGGCATGCTCAGGTGTAGGACTGACTGATGGCTGGTCTTCCTCTACCTCTAAAAACTCTGTGGAATTACCATAAGATTTGATAAGCTGCTTCCCAATTAGAATCTCTTCCATATATCTCTCCCCCAACACAGAGCTTTGGAGGGTCCCTGAACCTTTAGTTCTGCAGGGTTGTGAGAACATGATGCAGCAATGTCTCAAAATGGACCCAGACCTCTTTGTGTTTCAGCTGAGCAGCTTCCTGTTGTCCATATCAATTCCAGGTGTGGTGATAGTCAATCTTGATTTCAATGCATTGAAAATTTGAAGAGTGAAGGTTCTTAAGTATATTTTTTGCTTAAAATCTTCCAAATTTTGAGAATTGTGGACAGAATTGTGCGTATAATTTGCCTGTTTCTTCTTTTATATTTCAGGTCCAGATAAGACTGACATATACACTCAGCCCCCTTGGTATGTTTTTACTGGAGTACTTTCTCTGACTATTTAATTGCAGTTCACTGATTTTGACATTTAATGCATGTGCTTTCTTCACAAAGTGATGAATTTTTTGGGGGTCAGTCTATATTTGGAAGTCAGAAAATGTTTGCTTGGAATAAGATTCTCTCTTGCTGCCTGATTAACCTATCCTGGTAGACTCATAGGAAACAACTGGTGGAACTGGTGGCAACATAATGAAGTACAGAGTTCTGGTCTGGTTCAGGAAAGCAAAATTTAAAAAAAAACAAGCTATGTGAGCAGAATTTCTACATTGTACCAGAGGGTCAAATGTCATTTTTGGAGTTAACATTGAGTGCACCTTGTCAGTACTGAGTTAGTTGTTCTTTCCTGTCATACACTGAACATGCTATGGCCATGGTCTTTGCTCTTGTCTGAAAATACATACAAAAGTAGGGGTGAAGTACCAAGAAAAAAAAATAGTATTTAGGCCATTATTGGGATTTTAAAAATTAAATTACTATCATTTAAAAAGCTATTTTACAGAATTACTTTTCTTCATTAATGGGAAATGCAGGAATAAAAAGTTCAAGGCTGCCTGTGTAAGACACTTTGATGAAGGCCAGTTGCTCTATAGTCATTGGGATGTTTAATCTGTTCTCACATGCCCTGGATGAGATTTCTAAATGGCATGCTCACACTGTTCTAACCGCAAAGTGGAATTGAAAATGCTGTGCTATTCTGTTTTTCAGATCTGTGTGATTTTTAGGAACATACTTGAAAGTAAGTTTAGTGTAAATGAAACTGTGCAGCACTAGAACCAGAACTCCCCATGCATGTGGTTCTCCAGAGTAGTTCTGCATCCTCCATCATTTATTCACACACAGAAAAAAAAGATATTTTGTAAAATGAAAAGTCTTACTTCCTGAAAACTAACTGCAAATCTCAAACAGTATATCCAGCTCCAGCTGAAGAAAGTAAATATCCCAAGTCTCCCTGAGAGAATAAATGAATGGCCCCAAGTGTAGCAAAAGAGCTGGGCCTGGAAATTACTGCCCTTATTTCAGATGTGTTCCAGTTCTGCCTTGGAGTAGTTCTGTGGATGTGTGAGACACAGACAGTGCTCTACAAGCATCAGCTTAGGGATCAAGGCAGTCACCTTCAATGAAGGAGACTTAGATTTAAGTCCCCAGTTGGTCAGCTATTCTTCTTCCCCCAAAGTACTGAGCAGCAGATCAATCATAATTCTGAGAAACTCTTCCTAATAAACGCATAGCTGATATTCTTACATCCAGTCAAGTTTTTAAGGTGCCAACACCCCTTCTTCCCCAGACTTTGGTCTGGTTTCCTATCAGTCCTGTTTTGAAATTACCTGAATTACAAGGAACCATAACTAGAAATAGTAAAATTACTTCACAATTTAAATTTTCATTTCCTTTTAGGGAAGTATTTTATGTGACATTTTGAGCTATATTATACATGACCTCAATTTATTAAAGCATCAAGTAGTATTACATCATGGTCATTCAGATCTCATGTAATTGCTTCCCATCTAAAGCAGTGCATGCAAGGTTAATGTCTGACTCACAAAACATGTCAGAACTTGAGCAGTGGGCTTATATCCAGAAATTTCTGAGTTGACATAGTGTCTGAGCCCTGATTTCATCTTATGAAGCTTTTCACTTCACCTCTTTGACCCATCGTCTTGATCTGTGTGAAAGAATCTAAAGGTTAATAAGTTCACCTTCTTGCTGAGTGCTTATATATTTATTTCATTACTGATAATAATAATAATGAGTCTTTATAGAGTGTCATTTATCTCCAAACTTCTCATTTTCCTTCAGCATGCCACCAAAACCAACCACACTTGCTGTTAAAGCTGTTGAAAATTCAGAATTCAAACAGGCAACCAGCAATGGGATTGCTAAAGAGCTGAAATCCAGCAGCACAGAACTCATGGTTGAAACCAAAGACAGGGTGCCAGCAAAGAAAGAGTCCTTTTACATCACCAGAGAAGCCAAAGAAAGTAAGCAAGGACAGCACCAAGAAACCAACACAGAACATAAAGAAGGAAAAAAGGGACCTCAGGTCTTGCAGAAAACTTCAAGCACCATCACACTACAATCTGTCAAACTGCAACCAGAAGCAAAGGCAGAATCCCCGGCCCCTTCCATCAGACAGGGTGAAAACAGGAAAAGGGGTGCGCAGCTCCTGATGTCAGCTCAAGAAACTCCACCTCCTACAGGGCACGTCAGTCCCAGGACTAGAGAAGCAGAAAACAGGTCTGGAGCTCAGGGGGCTGTATTGGAGGAGAAGAGGGAGCCCCTGGGAATTCCCCCTCAGTTTGAGATCCATCCGCAGAGCCTGGAAGCATCAGAAGGCCAGGAGATTAAATTCAAGAGCAAAGGTAAAGGGATGAAAATGGCTGGAGCCCCTGGCTTTAGTCAGAAAGGGGTTCCCTTTCTGTGTGTAGAAGTGGAAAGCAATTCCTGGTTCTTTGAAAGTTGCTCTCCTCCTAAAGCCTTTTGGAAATAGATGCACAATCCAGTTTCCACAGCACTTAGTGAAATTTTCAAACCAACCTATGCCATGGAGTCCATCTCCTCTCTCATCTGGGGTTTCCAATGCTGCTCCTTCTAGGAGGTAGTTTAGACCTTCTTATATGAGGGTGCAAGAGAGAAAATGGATGGTACAATTTCCAGAACTGTAATTAGTGACACTGCCCTTGAGCCAAAAAAACTCAGAGGAGAAAATACAATCAGTCACTTCATGTCCCTAGTGGCATCTATTTGTACGTCTCATATTTGGTCAGCATGATCTTCGTGCTTCCTAACAGCTGAAATTATAAAGTAAGAATTAAAAAGGAGGTTTAGAGTTTGCTCCACAGAATATGAATGGGTTTTAACCTCTTAGAAGAGTAATGAGAGTTGCGTTTTGCTGAATTTGGGTAGTAGATTTGGAACACTTCTCTTTTTTTAATTGCAATTTGAGAAAATAATCTGGAAGCATTTATCTGCTTTTTTAAAAAATAACATTTACACTTCAAAGTGTTTACATAAATGAGAAAGAAATTGGTTTTTTGTTTCTCTAGAGGCAAAAAAAAAAAAAAAATCACACAACACCATGGTAATTTATTTCATTTCTTGATGAGTCTTGCCCCATGAGTACAGAATATAATTTCTATCACAAGTCTAGAGTGTTTGGAGTGGAGAAAAGATTCCAAAGGTCTTGCCATATTTTGAACAGTTTATTTTTCAGGTATATTACTAAAAACATGAATTGTTTTCTGTTAGAGTATCTCACACACTTTGCAAGCTTTAACTAATTCATGACCCTGATTGGTAGGGAAATAGAACCCCTATCACAGAGAAACAAGGAGCTCATCCAGTTTTTATTGCAGCCAATAAATGTCTTTTTGTTTGGCTTTGGACCCAAAGCACAGACTCTTACATGCAAGGCAAGGTGTCTGCAGGGAGATCACAGTGGGACGTCCCTAATCCCTTTAATAAGTAATCTGAGAAACTCTCCTGAGGATCCTCTCTGCAGATGGTGGCCAGGGTTGCTTTCCCTGGCCCTTCTCCCTGCTCATGCAGCCTCACCTCAGGCAGGTCCAGCACTGTGTCACGGTGACCTTTGAATATCTCCAGGGCAGGGAAAGTCCACAGCCTCTCTGGGCAACCTGTTCCAGTGCTGAGTAAAGAAGAGTTTGTGTTTGGAAAGAACCTTCTCTGTTTCAGTTCCATACCCATTTTGTCTGTGACTCTTAGAAGAACAGTTTTCAGCCAGAAGCTTTTTTTCAGATATGGTTTTACATGTTACCAAGTATTTGTTATTTTAAGTGGACTGGCTGAGAAGTTTTAGAGCATCAGAAATATCAACATTTCTGACAACAGTTTTGTGTATTGCCCATTAAGGTTTATATAATTATATATGTGTAAAGTGTACCTCATTTATCCTAAAGTAAATAATGCTAATTAAATATATACTAAGTAATTCTAATTACACATACCTGTTGATAAACGTCCAAATGTCTGATTGTCCAGTTTCAGGGAAGCCAAAACCGGATGTGGAGTGGTTCAAAGAAGGTCGACCTATTAAAGCTGGAGAAGATGTCCAAATATATGAGGAAGATGGAATTCATTGCCTATGGATAAAGAAAGCCAACGTGAGGGACAGTGGATCTTACAGCTGTACAGCTGCCAACCCCAAAGGCCAGAGTTCCACCAGCTGGTTGTTAACTGTCAGAAGTAAGTAAGTTCTTATGAGCCCATCTGCACTTTGGAAACTGTGGCTGGGCTTTTTTTAAGCTGTCAGAGGGTGTTTACTACATAATTTTTGTTTGACTTCTCAGTGTAGGTTAATTCTGATTCCTACCTCTGTGAGTAAAGTGGTGTGTGATAGCTGGCAAGCCACTTTGTGCATCGGTTTCCCTTCTGACACACTGTGGGTTTTGTTGTTTGTATAGCTAAAACCATCTCAATACACGGTTTATACACAGGGAGGCCTACTCTCTACTCAGGTTTCCTGTTAATGCTTGTATTTAATACAGGCTGACAGTGGGGTTATTATTGTTGTTCTGCATTTAGTTTTTTTTGAAGTTGCTTAGCATTTCTACGCTCCAAATTTGAAGTGTTTTTTGGCTGAAGCCAATTCTGCGCAGTAGAGTGAATCAGAAGAAAAGGGAAGGAATGAGAATTATGATTTGCTAAATTCAAGAACATGTCCCAGTGACAAATTATTTTAAGCTTGCATGCAGTGTCCTACTGGTCTGCTTGAAACTTTTGTTGGTTCTAGCAAATCCTGTCCTCAGTTGTAATGTTTTCACCTGGTTTTAAGTTTTGTTCTGGATCCATGTTCATGTTAATGCAATTTTTCTCCATTTTTACTATGCCTCAAGTTTCACCAGGATATCCAAGAAAATTTCTTTCTGTCTCATGAGAGATCTTTAAACTGCATCCTTATGTTACACTGTTTCTTACTGAGAGAAGACAAACAAGAGCAGAAAATTAGCCATCCTCTTCTTTGTGCTGAGCTTTCTGCTAATATGCTGCATACACTTCTAGTGATGGGCTGCAAATGATGAATTATGGCATAGGAAATCACCACCTAAAACAGAGCTTGAGGCCTGGCAATGCCTGCCTAGGAGATGAGAGAAGAATGCCTTCTTTCTACCAGTCCGCTGCTCAAAATGATTTCCATCCCCCAATAAAACATTTCACCATGGTTAGCCCAGCCATGTCATCTAAGCATTTTTAGAAAAAGGCTCTAAGTAGTAAAAGTAATTTCATCAATTTAAGTGAAGGAATTGTTTTAATTTTGTTTTTCAAGGGCCTAAAGTTGAAGAAGTTGCTCCGTGCTTTTCCAGTGTCTTGAAAGGATGCACTGTGAGCGAAGGGCAAGACTTCGTGCTGCAGTGCTGTGTGGGAGGGGTCCCTGTGCCCCACATCACATGGCTTCTGAATGGTAAGGAATCCCCTGCTCTGCAACACCTGCATGAACGCCCTGACCCCAAAGCGCGCTCGGTCACCATAACACAGCCCGCTGGGACACCTGCGGAAAGAAAGCGCCTTACAGGAGCGCCGAGTGCGCGGCGGCGCTGTGAGCAGGGGCTGTGCTGCCGCAGTTCTGCCAGGTGTCCAGCAGGGGGCGCTGGTGACACGGCTGTGCCAGGTGCTACCTGGGCTGTGTCACACGGCTGTGCTGCTGCTGGGGGCATCCCTGTGCCAGGTGTGCTACCTGGGCTGTGTCACACGGCTGTGCTGCTGCTGGGGACATCCCTGTGCCAGGTGTGTTACCTGGGCTGTGTCACACGGCTGTGCTGCTCTGGGGACATCCCTGTGCCAGCTGAGCTACCTGGGCTGTGTCACACGGCTGTGCTGCTGCTGGGGACATCCCTGTGCCAGCTGAGCTACCTGGGCTGTGTCACACGGCTGTGCTGCTCTGGGGACATCCCTGTGCCAGCTGAGCTACCTGGGCTGTGCCACACGGCTGTGCTGCTGCTGGGGACATCCCTGTGCCAGGTGCGTTACCCGGGCTGTGTCACATGGCTGTGCCAGGTGCGTTACCCGGGCTGTGTCACACGCTGTCCTGCTCTGGGGACATCCCTGTGCCCTCTTTCCATTAAAACCCATATCTGTAAAACACTAGGAAAATTTATTCAGTTAACTATTGATCACCTCTTTTACTCCTGAAGTGCAATTGATTTTTTTTCCAGACTTTCCCAGGTTATCTATTGTGTGTGTGTGTGTGTGGTTATAAACAAAGAGTAGCATACTTTGCCATAAAGATGTTTGCTCCAGGATTATTTTTAAATTAATGATTTGCACATGACAACTGTTTCCTTTAGCTATTCAGAGTAAATGGGCTAACTGAAAAAGGTGGCAGGGCAAATGAACTGTGACCTTGAGATTGGTATGTTCCCACAGCTTGGGCTGTTCCCCTTCCCAAAAACTCCATGTCCAGGATAGAAAGGCCAGTGCTTTATTTACAACACAAAACGTGTGGGTAAAGGTTCTGACACTCTCCCATTGGACATCATTTGTTTCTCTGTCTGAAGGCTCTGCTGAAGTTCCTCCTTTGCAGATGTGAGTAGAATCTCTGTGTTGCAGTTCAAGAATTGTCTTGCAGCTCAGGAGCAACTCTGAGTCAGTCATTTCATGTTCACATTCCAAGGTATCCTTGCTCCTAGTGTTTCCTTAGACATTGACTGATGTGGTTACATTCAGTTATCCTCACATACAGAACATCTTGTCTCAGATGACTGACTTTGGGTTGATTTTCAAATGACTTACAGCTCATCAGGTACAGATATATGGTCTCCCTTTATGTAGCCATGTTCTAATCAGAGCACTGTTGTCTCCTGAGAAACAAAGCCTAGACATAAATAACCCACAGGTTCCTGTGATGCACTGTGCCCCCTGCCTTTTTTCAGGTTGTTTGTTTTATACTGACCTTTCTTCTCTCTGAATCCATATGTCTGTCCCTGTTGAGGTATAATCATGTTTACATTGCATCCAAGCTTCTAACTGCAGTTGGCTCAATATCACAATGTAGGTGGGGTTTTTTTTTAGTTAGCTGGATTTCAAACCATTAAGGTTCTGTAAGTGAGAGTCAGTGCATTAACTCTGCTCCTAAATCAAAAGACAGTGACGAGTCTGTGTAACAGAAGCACAAGAAAGTCTAATAATAATAAAAATTAGACACATCATATATTACTCTGAAGACACTAGCACACGACTTTCATTCCAGGCTGCTGAAATATATCACTATAGTTTAATGCTTTTCTGTCTTGCATAGGATTGTGAGACATAACTGTTTATATACCATTTTGATACAAATGTGAAAGGATTATAAACAGTTGTTTAATGTTGATAACTCCATGTACACTCCTAGGGTTATTATTTTACTTGAGGAACAAATTTGCTGTTTTGATATCCACTTGAATGCAAACTTTTCCTTCCTGTCTACCACCTAGCTAGATACTACAAACTCCTCATATTTACATCCCTGATCAAATAAAGGAGAAAGTTATGAAATATTACTCCAAGCAGACATAACAGTGCTTTTGGCAAAATGACATGGTGGAGTCTTTCATCAGCTGGCAGCATGAAGAAAACAGTATATTCTCAGTATATAACTGGAGGCAGGCAGACCAGTTCTGTTTTAAAAAAGGAGTTGTTAGCATCTGCTCTCCCTGTCTGCAGTATAAAGCTTTTTATATTCACAACTGAACTCTGTTAGGACAGAGGATAAAGCAATATGCTGTGAGCAACCCCACTACTGTTCAAAATACAGCACTTTGCAGAACTCCATAGAAATAAAAAATCACATGGAACAGGATGTCTAAAGTTCACTAGAAAATATAAAATTCAAGTTGTCTCCCAAGCATGACAATATCATAAGAAACAGAAACAGAAGGCTACTTTGAGACACAAATAAGAAAAAGAAAAAAAAAAAAAAAAAAGGAAAGCAGCAGAAGCTGCTCCCTCCCAGGCTGGCCATCCCTGCACACTGAACAGGCTGCATGGTGTCCAGTCTGCCTGCCCCAATCTCCAAGGAATCCACACTACCTGAGAACTGAAAGCCTTGCAACAGTTTCTACAATGTTACATCCAAGTACTACTTTAGATACCAAGACTATTTACCAGCTGTGACTACATACCAATTCAAAATATTTTCCAAGCATTAGACAGGTTGACCTCTCCCTCAGGTCAAGTGAGACAAAAAATAGATGATGTATACTCTGCATTGTCTGTAATTACTTCTTACCATCTGTAAGGATAAGTAGTTTTCCATATTCATAGAGAGTCCACAAATAAGAGCTACCTCACTGAACTATGAGTTTCAACCGTGCTCTTACTCTTCTCTGCAAATCTACCATTAAACCTTTTTTCCCAGCTTTTTCAAAGTGGTTCTTTTCTCCTTCTGGTGGTTTTTTGTTCTCCTTCTACATTTTATTTAAGTTTCTTTCTGAATTTTCAAATATACTGACAACTTCCCTGAAAGTAAAATTCCTGTGTTTTAGTTCTGTGACAATACTTCAGTGTGTAACTCCAATTTACTTTATCTTTTTAAAATACTTCCTAGTTAACTTCTTTTTCAATTGCAGGAATAAGGAGTGTATGACTGTTTTAAGTAACTTTTTATTCATTTTGGTTTCTTTGTTGGTTTTCTTTCTCCTTAAGTTTAATTGAACCTCTTTCTGCTGAATTTAAGAACAATATGACCGTGACTTTAGCATAACAATTCTCAGTAGTGTTTGGTTTGAGGATAGCTTTGTGATTTGTCCAGAAAGCTTTTAATAAATGGGCAGGGGAAAATTTCCTTTCTTCAGGCATAACATGCCAGCAGAAAGGTATTTTTTGTTATTGTTCCTGCTGCCAAGCTGTCCTGGAGATTTGACTGTTCTGCCTCTGGAGAAGGGAACATTTCACTACTGGGAGAGTTGTTTTTATTACATCAAAATATAAGTACTGTGGATGTAACTTAGAGTCTTGCTGCAGGTTATTCCTAAGGGCTGATATGCTTGTGTTCTTTTTCTGGGGTCTAATGAAAAGTCTGTTCTGTAAGTGAATTCACTATTTTTTGAATAATGCTAAAAAATAGCCAGTTTTGTTGGGAGCTGAAGTAAAAAAGACCCCTGGCAAAATTTGAGGACATGGTAAAGGAGTCCACATTTTGCTTTTCCATGCAGAACACTTTCCCTATTCATCTGGTTACCTACAACAGAAATATAAAGGCATTGTTCTGCTTTTCATGATGCAGCTTTTACCCTGGGTGTGTTTCTGGTACGGCATCATGGCAGCATTTGCCACCACTAACAGCTTCAATGTCAGCATGCCAGGCAAGGACCCTGTCAGGTGAGACATTTATAGGTGGACTAGGAAGGCAGTCCAGTGCCCCTTGTCCTCGAACAGAAAGCTTTGTCTGCTTGGGCTTTAGCTCAGCCTGTTTGTATTTGAATGTAGTGCTATTCCCAGATGCAGAAATGCTGTGGTTTAGTGTAATAGTTCCAACAGTCTGTGTGTGACTGAGTGAAAATGAGCTCAGAGGAGCCAATAAAAAGAACATGTGACCTGTGACAAAGGTTGGAAAGATTTTATTCTAAAATTCTTCTGAGTAGTTGATTAAATATTCACCCCAATTTTTCATGCAATAGAAAATTTACTAACTTAACAGATGGTTATAAGCAAAGGATGAAGATCATCTACCAAATTTTATAATATATGCAGGTATTGGATGATGCTGATTTTGGCATATGTTTGTATTTCAGAATGAAACTGTAGGCATATAGATAGTGCACAGATAACAACTGCCTTCTGAGTTGGCTTCCTTTGAACATCAGAGATGAGAGAAAAATCTGTCCCATCATTTAATTTATTCTGCTCATAGTGCAGAACTGTTCATAAAAGCCCCAGAGCTGTGTACTTTAAAATTATTTTGGCAATGAAATACATTTTCATCTTTTTTGACCACAAACTCCCAAGCAACAGACATCTTCAGATCAGTCCTGCACAATTTCTCTGCTGTTTCATCCTCTTCTCTTAGATGACCATGATTTCTATTTCCAGCATGATGTTTATGCACAGGTATAAGGCTGGCTTAAGTGTTGCATACACTGGGAAAGCAACCAAAGATGAGTCAGTAGTGGAAACTATTTAATATTGGGAAAATAGATTGCAGAAGCATTTCAGAAAGTTAAGGCTGAGACTCATGACAGCTCCTGAAACAATAGCAAGACAACTTTAAGCCATCTATACTAATATTTAAGCATGTCAAACCTTTTCAACGAAGCAGTTTCTTAAAATGAACTTCTTTAATAATCACATCACCATAGATGAGACTGCACACTTCTGTTACTGGCCATATTGGAGTGTAGATTGACTGCTTCTGTAAATCAGCCTCTTGGTTCCATTGCAGCTTTTACTGTCTCTCTTGGAATGTTTTCCACTACAAAATACCCCTTAGAGGACTTCAAGTGGTTCTCCATGCCCAACAGATTTTGCACATCTAGCTTTGTCTGCATTTTATCTAGTTTCAGGCAAATTTTCAAGGTGGAGACCATGTCTGAAGCAAACACACAGTTCTGGTCTTATCCACCTGAAAGAGAATCCAAAATGAACTTTTATCCTTTTGCTGCTACTCAAGGTAGCACGCAGTGATCTGGTGGTGAGCTTTGTCTGACAGCCATGCTGTGCTTTGTGCTTGGGATGCTGCTGGTGGCAGTCACTAGAGAGCAGTGGCTGTGCACGGAGTGGGATTTGGCTCTACACTTTCATAGGCTGCCTGGTCTTAGGCATCCAGATTTCACTAAAAACTAAAGTGCTTTTGAAATTTGTGGCTGATGTATTAAGTCAGTTCTTTTCCTTTCTGTCTGCAGACCAGCCAATTCAATATGCCCATTCCACTTTTGAAGATGGAGTTGCAAAACTGACTGTCCAAGATGCCCTACCAGAAGATGATGGAATTTATACCTGTCTGGCTGAAAACAACACAGGACAGGCATCTTGCAGTGCTCAGGTCACAGTCAAAGGTGAATATCTCTGACTATTGTAATTACTACAATAATATAACCTTTTTAAACAAAAATTACTTTGGATCCTTAACAGAGTGAGCGGATTCCATGTTTTTCCAAGCTTTTGTCAGCTGGGTACCTCTTCTCCCCCTTGGAGGTGTGTGCAACTTAAGTGCTTAAGTGTCGCCATGATATTTTCTGAAAAATGCTTTTGCTAGAATTTTTTCTCCTGAGACGCTGAGAGGCCTCAGAAACAAGATATAAACAATGATCATCTGCTGCTGTGGAATGCAACAGGTGCATCTTTGATTGGTCTCATGTGGTTGTTTTTAATTAATGGCCAATCACAGTCCAGCTGTCTCAGACTCTCTGGTCAGTCCCAGGATTTTATTATCACTCCTTTCTATTCCTTGCTAGCCTTCTGATGAAATCCTTTCTTCTATTCTTTTAGTATAGTTTTAATATATAATTTTCTTTTAATATAATATATATCATAAAATAATAAATCAGCCTTCTGAAACATGGAGTAAACATTCTCGTCTCTTCCCTCATCCTGGGACCCCTGTGAACACCACGACCACACTTAAGTGTAGTGTAATGTAATAAGCACATTTCAGAAAAAGGTATTGGTGCTTTGACCTTTCCAAGGGCTTAGTGTAGAGAGCAGTGAGGCTGTTCTGGAGAAGGTTTACCAGTGTAAGAAAGGACCTGGACAGCTGAAAGAAAAAAAAATAACTGCAGTATCACCAATATCACTCATCAGAGAATGTTAAAGGGAGGAGGCAGATGCTTCTCCTTTCTCATGGAAGACAGAGCAGAGACCAATGCCAGGGACTGCGGTTGTGAGAGCAAATGCCAATATTCTTGTTCTGTTGCCAGGATTTATCAGGTATAATTCTGAACAGGCGTCTATCAGCTAACTGACAGATAACTCTAAATAAGTGGAATTTTGGTAGTGAAAGTACCAGAAGAACATTGTAGTAAGCAATTGAGGTGACTTGTTGTCTCAGAAATCTGACAAAGTGCTGATTTGACAGAATTGATTTGTTCATGAAAGCCATAATTCTGTACTAGAATCTCAACAAACACATTCTAAAAGAATTCAAAATGAAGACAAGAGGTGACAGAATTCCATGGTTAAATTCAACAGTGAGGTAGTATCCATCAATATCATGATCTTTATTCTTTCAATCTCACCTGGCCTCCGTCTATTCAGATCTTTAGTTTAATGGAGATTATTCCCTCCTGCCTCTCTCTTCAATCCCCCTCCCTCAGACTCGCCCTCCCTCTACAATCAAGCCTGTATTTGGTATTTTTCACCTGCAAATGATTTTTCCCCAAAGTTACAGCAGTTTGTCACTGCCCGTCCTACAGACTGCTGAGTGACAGCTGCCAAGGGAACTATTCCTTTTTTTAATGACTAAATAATACCTGCCCTATATGTGTGCATTCAGTTTGGTGGGAAAAGTACCCTGATCCCTGCAATCTTAAGTTTTGTCTTTGTTTACCAGTGTTCTGGGGTGGTTGTCTACAGCTCTTTAGTGCTATGTCTGCCCCTATTCTGTGTGACAAGGTTAAAATAAAAACAAATTCTGGTAAACCTGAGTTAATTTCTTGATCACCAAATTGGAAACATAATCATCCCTTCTCCACCCTCCCCTCCTGAAAAATGGCATAAAGTAAGAAAACATCAATTTAAAATAAACCTGAAACTAATCTGTTCTCAAAGTTATCAGTTATGATTTCTCTGAAGCATTTCATCGGCATTAGCTAAAGGCCAGTGGAGAGTGGTCCACCTCAAGGGAGCTGTTGTTGACCTGGGGCTTTCTGATCCTTGACTGGGACTCAGAAACCAAAGGGACAGTCCCCTCTTGCAGAGCATTTCTGAGTTATTTTAGGGCTGACAGGCAGTGCTAACATGGGAGCCTTTCCCTGGGCTTGTGTGCTCTGCTGAGCTATTTCAGGCCATGGAGTCACTCTTGCACTGGGTTGGATTCCTCTTGCGTTTTGCACAGTCTGGGCTGGAAGGCTGCATTGCCACCATCATGGGGAGTTGGTTTCTCTCATCTGCATCCTATTCTATTTTCTAGGAGTCATGGAGAAGGGAGGGGGAAGAATAAGAGCAGAATTAAGAACATACATGACAGGCTGTATAACTCTATGTTTAATATTTTTACAGTTTTAGCTATCCTGTCTTTTTCTTCCCTAAAACTCATTTTATCCCTGTGGCCATGAGGATTACAGTAACTTGTAATCAATGTGTATTTTTCTGCCAAAAAGAGTACCAAATTTAAAATCTAATTTGCAAATCTCTTTTCTGTTTGCGTATATTTTTCCATCAGAATCTCTATCAAAAGCTTCTTGGCATTAGAGTTCTCTGAGTCTCTGAATGCTGCTACTAAGGTTTCTCTAAATGCTCAGCCTGTGCAAACAGATTACAACAGAAAATGGTTGTATGTGTAGAAAGGGAGAAAAATTTAAAAATCCTCTCCCGACCAAACATTGATTTTTGGAATAAAGTCTGTAAAATCGTTTCTGAATTGTAAGCCATCCTTACCCAAGTCCTTTTTGTTTCCAAGATGATTTAAGGATGTCAAGTTTGCTGCAGTGCTCAGTTCATTCATTCATTGTTAGAGAAATATTTTCCTTTTATATGTGAAAAGTAAGCCATATTTAATCTAAGAAAGAATGGATGTTCTTGGCATATCATCAGTATCAGACCAGTCTTAGAATTCAGCTTTTCCTTAACTTGCTTCTGTGGTCTTTGGACACATCTTTGTCTAGGTTTGCATTTCAAACCATACTGCCATTTTTGGCTTTGCTATTCTACTGCAGCAAGAATCTCGTGAAGGGACATATCTACTCTGATCAGTGGGGAAATTTTGCCTGGAGTGAATAGCCTCTCTTAACAATAAAACTCAATTTTATTTTTCTAAATGAAATTCAGCTCATAGATAACTCAGAAGAGTTAACAGCAAGGATAGTGAGTGTCAAACAGTTCAATTCACATCTGAATTGTAGTACAAGATGATCCTTAAACTGCTAGTAGGCTACAGGTGTTATCTGCCTTTTTGATGGTCTATTACTTTGTTTTTGTGAAAGGAAGTTCTTGTAGGAAACATTTTAAAGGTCCTTTTCCCAATAAAGGGTTACTGTTCCAAGTCCAGTTAAATACAAGAGTGGGATTTTTTCCAGTAGTTTCAGCATGATTTGCATTGGGCCCTGGATAATTAGCTAAGCTAATTGTGGCATAACTTTCCTTCTGAGTCATCAGTCTCAGATTCATTTATGGTTGTCTTTTTCTTCCTTATTTTTGAGCTGGATAAATTCTGTCTAGCACTGAGCAGCCTCAGTATTGCTCCTTAGTTTTGTATGGAAAAGGGTGAAGGTACTCAGTTGTTTGTAAGAGGCTTTTGGCACTGTATCAAAAAAAAGTCCCACATTTCATATGGATGGGATGCATATAGAAATGTAATAGTCTTTAAAAGATTCAAATTCATCAGTCTTCTGCTTATTTAAAGTGAGAAATTACCATATTCAGATCACTTCAGATCTCTCTACTTAGGTAAGTGATCTGAAGGCTGAGCAAGTTGGGGTAGATCCATCGGGTAGTCTGTGGAGAAACTAAGTTAATTAAGGTGAAGCTGATTTTGGCCTTGTAAAGGACTAAGTAGATGAGGTGAGCCCTGACAGCTGTCCTCCCTCTGTCAGCAGTTTCACAAAGCTGACACAGGTAGAAAGGAACTACAGAGACTCAGCAGGGCTCTCTGGAAAAAGCACCTTAACAAATGTCTTCACCATGAGAATTATTTCTTAACTGAGCCTCGCAGTGAGTGGAGTGCACTGGGTGAATGCTAGATCAATTGGCCTAATGTATTTAAGCCTGGGAGGTGAGAAATATGGTTCAGTGTTATTCAAACACTCAGTTATAGAAATCCCTGAACTGGTACCATTTGCTACTAATTGTAGGATTTTTTTTTTTCTTATGCATTGTTTTCTACACACAGGAAAATCAAAATCTGGCAGGCTTTGGGGCTGATGCACACATTATTTTTAAAGTTTTTAAACAACATGTGCATAACTGATTTGTTCCTGTTATTGCATGTGCAAGCTATTGTACTTGGTCTTCACATTTTCACATTTCATATTACAATTTTCTTATTATTCTATGATATGAAAATAGGTATACAAGCCATTTTTAAATACACCAGGCATCCTACTTAAAAAAACAAGCAAACCAACCAGCTCTTAACAGGGATATCCAGGGTACATTCAGGTCACCTGAAATATATGGTGATTATACACTGATGGGGATTGCAGATACTCAGTTTCATTTATGAATTTATTAATCAGGCTATGAAATAATTATAAAGTTATTTATTATGAATTTATTAATAATTTTTAATCAAGATGGTTGAATAGTTTATTCAGTTTTTTATGACTAGGAAGCTGAGGTGAGGAAAAGTTAATTGACTCTGGATGCGCATGTGTAGTGAGTTGGTGTTACTGTTTTGCTGAGGCTGTTACAATCAGAGTATAAAAGCAAGGCAGATGGAGGAAATAACTGGTATAGTTGGAAGGTAAGGCCAGCTCCCAGGAATGGTGACTGTTCTTCAGGTCTGTCTCATTCCTGAGATAAGCCCTCTGATATGTGGTTGACAGTTAACTGATCACTGACAAGGAGTTACAGGTCAGGTCCCCCTGTAGGAAAAAATGTGCCAAAGGGATATTTAATCACCTAACATTCACACCAGTACCTGGGTGTGCTACCTGTGATTTTGGACTGCAGGGAGAGTGGGAATAGTGTAGGCTCTGTTGTGCCAAACCACATCAATACTGCATGTGGGAAGCTTCTTTTATTTTGCAAACAGACTCTGCATGTCAGAGGGGTAGGTGATTGCCTGGTCCAGCTTTCACTAGGTATGGTATCAAGCTAGAGCACTTGCTGAGACTCCTAGGAGAATGTCCTCTGCCTTGCAGCTCTGCAGTAAAGGACAAGCAAAATACCTGACCCACTGCACACTCCTTGAGATTTCTGCAGCCCCCCTGCCCCAGGAAATAGCACCACTGGCTGTTTCTGAGATGGAGCACATGAGGTGTGGGCAGCGAGAGCAGCAGGGCAGGCTGGCAGCCGCAGTGCTCTAATGCTCTGCTGATGCTTGTTTTCTGCACTGCTGGTGTTTTGTTTCTTTCTTTCTTTTTTTAATACAGGCCTAATACTCCTTGTAAGCAAACACTATTCAGCAGCTAGAGCTGCTCCTGCTTATTAGCTCTTGACCTCATTTCTCTTTCCCTGCCAGCAGTGCATTTGCCTGGACTCACATCTGTTCCCCTTTCTCCCCCACCACTTTCTGTTCATGTTTTTTTTTCCCAGAGCAGCCTCCCCAGCATAAGTGTCTATGTTGGGCAGCCTGTAGCCCTTCCAAGCCGATTACTGTAGTCATTCATTGGTCACTGCACGAGCAGATTAGAGCCACCTGAAAGCCTGCCACAGTCCCTTCTGCAATCAGTTTATCAGAGCAGCAAAGGGAGATGCTGTCTGAAAAACCAGTTTGTTTTGTTCCTGTCACTCTTCCATCTGGTGTGAGTGGGACCATAAAATATAACCAGGTGGAAGAAAACCTTTCAGGTAGGAATCTTTTCCTTCAGTCATGAGAAATGCTCTCTTCACGTTGTGGGTTGTTTTTCTTTCTGTCTCAGAATGAGCCTTCTTAGATATTAATGGTTTAAAGAAGGTTTCACTGCAATAAGCAGCCTCTCTTTGGGAGGCCACAGCTCTGTTTCTCTGAGATCCATAGTTCTGCCAAAGGTGAGCAAAGAGCACTCTTACTTGCCAGCACTGATGAAATGTTTGTGACAGCTTATCAAAGTCACTGCTTATTTGAAAGCATTTTGCTTTGTTTCAAGCATAAGTGACTAGAGATGACTTTACAAAATATGCCAGTCTAGTCCTATTAAATGTCCAAAAGGCATTCCAGAGCAGTAGCTGGGTGGGACCACTTGTCTTTGTAGAAATTGGTTTCAGAGCACTAAGTGAAAGGGAGAGGGGTTTTGTTACTGTATTGAAAAGTCATGAGCATCAAAAAAAACTCTGTTGCAAAGCTTTCAAGAGTGCCCCAGAGATCTCAGTCCAGCATTCTGTATGGTTCATCAATAGCTATAACCCTTCTAAGTTAGTTTGGGGTTATTTTTTTTTTAATTGACTTCTTGCAGGACCTCAAGACCAAATGTGGAACAGAATGCCAGCTAGAAAACAAAACTTAAAGGCAAAGCAAAACGTGTGAAAGCTCTTAATGATAGAAGATGTGACATCAATGTCAAAAATACACTCTAAAGACAGTTTCTTATTATAAATCGTTTCCAGAAAAAGGGGAACCAAATTTGGATGAAAATGAGGGATGAGTGCATGCAGAATAAGAAAAATTTAAATGTCAGAAATTGCATTTACATTTCTTATAAATGAAATTAAAAGGTGAGATGCTGACAGAAAAATAAATAAAAAGACAAGAAAGAAATGAAAAAACTCTACCCTTAAATCAACTGTGACACATGATCAAATACTCTGAGCATTAAATTATTATGTACTAAAGTAACAGAAAACAGATGATTATTATAACAGTAGGGAACAGCCTTGCATTGGTCAAAGGGCAAACTGTCCCACCTTGGATTGCCAAATTCTATAGTGCTCAAAGTTTCAGCTGAAAACTGGAAGTCATCAAAATGCATATAAAACCTGTTCACTGAATATAAACCTGCATAGTTTTGAAAGCAGGGGTGTGATGGTATCCCAGAGAATGTTTTCAATAGCAGCTGATGTGGATTAGCTAATGGGAACTCCAACAGCCATCAAACTACCTCACAGGATTAGCTCAATTTTCAAAACTCTCCAGAAGTTGCCTAAGGGAAGCATCCAGCATTCCTTTGCAGCAGAGGAATAGAACAGAGGGTAGGAACTGTGTGCTACTGGAAGTGCTTCTCTGCAGCTTCATTTTAAAGAAGGCTTGACTGTTGGGCCACATGCACAGACTCTGGTTGGTTTTTTTTGTTTGTTTGTTTGTTTGTTTTTGGTTTTTTGTTTTGTTTTTTTTCCAGGGTAGTATCTTGGTTCAAAATATTTTTAGTATAAATTAATCAAGAAGAGAAAACTAACCACACGCAATGCCATACTAGAGATACCTTATCTTTTATGGACTTAAATGCCAAACAGGTCTTGCTTTAGAATATCTTTTTGACACCAACAATAACCAGAAATACAATGGGGTTGTGTTTTTCCTCTTTTTTTTTTTTTTTCCCCACTTATATTAGTCTAGCTTCAGATTTGGTTTCTTAGCTCTCAGTCTGAGCCTTATTTGTCTTTGAGGGATTCCCTAAGAGCATTCTTAGTACAGTATCCTTTTACTCACCCAAGAGAGGAGCTGAACTGTTGGAACATTACCACAGGACAACTAATTTTGTTTCCAGTGTGGATTTGCCAGAGAAGGGAAAGGCTGAAGGGGCTGTAACTCTTTAGATTGGTGGCATCTTCATGGACACATGTTCTTTGTGTGACTGCCTGTTCTTACTGTGCTTCTATTGCATTTCAGCTCAGGCAAAGCCCACTTTTTCTCTAATGGAACTGGTATATCTATGCATCATGATTCCCTGCAATTAAATTAAAATCTACCAGTGCAGTCACACAAAAAATTGAGACTATACATGTGAAGGTGAAATAGAACTGCCTCAGCAGAATGCCTGTTTTCACTGTGGAGCTGACCTGGCTTGATCTAGTGTACATGAGGCACCTTTCCTGAAGTTCTGCCTGTCAGACTGGTCTCTAATGCTGGAGAATTTGTTACAGTGGACAGCTGAGCTGCCTTATAAATGTATTTGGTAGGTATAAGGCTCTCAGGCCTTCCATGGAGTTGCTGTCTCTGACAGTGACAAAAGAGCAATTACTTGATGTAAATAACTTGCAAACAGGGTAAGTCATTAATAAAGCAGACAGCTCTGAAGGCAAAAGCAAACACCACTTTGGCTGCAGAAGCTTCCAGTGAGACTGTCAGGGAGGAATTTGGTCTGCTGACTGCAAAGTGGTCTGCTGTGAACCCAGACCTCTATTTTGTATCTGACCTCTACACTCTTCTGAAGCTTTCTCCTGAGGTGGGGAAGCAGAGAGGGAGGTAGGGGGATGCAGTTCTCTTCTCTCTAGAATCCAACAATAGGACTCAAGGGATGGTTGAAAGCTGTGCCAGGAGAAGTTCTGGCCGGACATCAGAAGTCATCTATTGAGAGGGTGGTCAAACACTGGAACAGGCTTCCTAGAGAGGGGATCAATGCCCCAAGCCTGTCAAGGTTTAAGGGGTATTTAGACAATGTCCCAAACAACAGGCTTTAACTTTTGGTCTGAACTGGTCAGGCAGCTGGAGTAGATCATCCTTGTAGACCCCATTCACCTGAGACAGTTTATTTTATTCTGACTGTTCACCCCCATCATGATTCTTACTGGTGCAGTCTTTTGATAGTGGGATTTCTGGGGTGCCATCTCAGTTGCACAGAATCACAGAATGTGCTGAGTTGGAAGGGACCCATCAAGATCATCAGGCCCAGCTTCTGGCCCTGCACAGGACACCTCAAGAATCCCACCTTGTGCCTGAGAGCCTTGTCCAAATGGCTCTTTAACTCAGGCAGGCTTGGTGCTGTGACCAGCTCCTTGGGGAGCCTGTTCCACAGCTCCACTGGAGCAACTCAGAACAAACTGAATTGGCAAAAGAGGTTAAAATGCTGACCTGGTGGTATCCCATGCAAAGGAAAGACTCTGGAAAGAAGGAGCATACATGGAGCTGCAGGATAGGGCTTAAAGCCTAGCCCAGAGTAAAATAAAGATTTCCAGACAAGATAAAGTGGAACTTGGTCTCCTTTGTACATGCCCAACCACCCTGACTGGTACAGGCTTAGGGCATTGTCAGTCTTAGGTTAACAGTTTTTCTGTGTCATGCAAGGGCAGCATGCAGACTATAACTTGTTCCAGCTCTTAAATCTTACCTTCCATTTACAAAAAATCAGATTATAACTTAAAAAAAAAAAAAAAGATGGGAGGTAAATGTGTAAATAACACTGCTAGGTCATTGAACACCTAATTGTCATGACCTACGTTTGCAAAATGGCATACTAACCTGAGATCTTTTATAAAGCAGAAATGTTCCTAGATGTCTCAGGAACACAAAGGTTCCTGATACATTTTTATGCTATTATAAATCAAGTTTTGAATTTTTGAAAAGCTCGTAGAAAATGTTATGCCTCAGGCCTGAGGCAAAGACGCTTTACAGAAAGACAAATGTGTGTCTTCATATCAATTTTTTGCCTTATAAAATCTCTTAACTTTACAGATACCATTGTTAGCTTAAGATTTAGTAGTGACTGGATTTGTTGATGCCAAAAACATTTGAGGATGTGAAACTCTTTTCAAGCTTGAGATCTGTGTGTGAACCCAAGTCTTGTTTTGAGTGGTTTTAGTGGAATCTGGTGCTTCTCTCTCTGAGCCTGCTCACACAGAGCTTTTTGAGTTCAGCATTCTCCTCAGCTCAGTTGAGTTATTGGCCTGTGAGCCAGGATGATATTTAACCACCATAAATGGTAAATGTTGCCGAGGCAGCCCTTCCGCACGGCTCGGAGCAGGCATTACTTGGCAGTCAACCTCACAATGCTGGCAAACAGATTCCTCCAGTATAATTAAACCTCCTGTAAGACTAAACACTGTGAGGTTTTGCAGTGCTCTGAACACAAGGCAGCAAACTCTCTACTCTTTGCGTGTCCTTGACTTGTGACCAGTTGTAACCCTGGCCTTGGCCACTGAGTTGCTGCCCTGGGGCTGTGTGTAAATGCTGTGCTGTAGCTGACCCAGCTTGAGCAGGGGGCTGGAAAGGCCAATCTCCAGAAACTCCTTCCAAACTCAATTATTGTGTGATTCTGTGCAGTGCCCAGCATGCTGGAGTCCTGATATTTCAACAGGAGATGTCAGCATTCTGCAGCTCACATGAAAATGCCTTCAGTACATCAGGGTAGGCAAGTGAACAAGAAAATTTCCTAGACTAGATGATGTCCATAAAATGTTAACTGGTTTGACTACAGCACAGGTAAAACCCAGGTCTGGTCTTGGGAAATGTTATTGAAGTTTGCATCCTCATATGGATATTCTTCAGTTTTGGCAGCAAATCTGGGAATAGGAATGGCACAGTGCAATTATTGATTCTTTTTTTCCTTCTCTCAAGGATATAGATTTATCTGTGTCTTTTACCTTAGAGTATATATAGTCGGTTGCATAATTGCCCTTCAACTGGTACAGGTGTATTGTGCAATTGACTTGTACTAGGTTAAGTGTTCAGTGCAGCATGAATTTTCACCTTTTCTATTACATATGCACCTTCAATTCAATAATTCACCATTGCTTATCAATATAGATATGTTTACAAATATGCTGAAGTCCTAAGTGCTGATCCAGGTCAAGGCTTTTCAAAATTCAAGTTTCTTTTGGTTTAAACCCACAGTTAACATTAAGACTCCTTTTGCAATAACTTCCAGTTTGCACATATGCAGAGATTAAATTAATGTAAGGACTCTTTAAAACGTGGATTGAGAAAATTCAAATAAAAGGAGAGCATTTTTTATCGCTCTAAATTTCTAATAATGCAGGTTAATAAATAAACCATATTTGTATTTAGTCTCTGTAGATAGATTATCTTACTATTGATTACACAAATCATGGAGCACAGAATAAGAGATTCATAGAAATAGTTTTATATCAAAGATAATGCATCTTTTCCCATTGCCATCTGAATATGCCGAGAATTTGTATTTTTCCTAAGAAATTGAAAGCATTTAAATTCTCCATAATCTCTATGGGTTTAATACAGTAAGTGGCTTTTTAAAACATAGATTTAAGTGCTTATTAGAGTGCCTTTCTAATAAAAAATGAACCCTCAGGGGTAAGGGAATGTGGTGGGAAAAGCCTATTTTCCTTTTGCTTTGTTGGAAATATATGTGGGTATAAAAAGTACCATTTACATACTTTGCTTACTATTTCTGGTCTCCCAGGCTGTGTTTCCCACTGAGTTGTGCATCTTATTACTTGCTGTTTCCCAACATTCATGCATATTAAAGGCTGAGGAAAGGCAAAAAACAGGAAACAAGTGGGATTATTGTGATGGACTTTTAAATCTATCACCCTGTGTAACACCTTATCAAAAACCTGTTGAAATGACAGAGAGATCTCTGTCCACTAGAAAGGCTCCAGCTGGGCTTGCACATTGTGCCAGGCTCTGTGCAAAACTTGTTCTCTGTGAGATGCCTCTCAGAAAATCATAGCTCTCTATTGTATTACCTTGCACCGTTTGACCTGTGTGAAACCAACAGCTGTGCTTATAAAATGGAGGCAGCTTTTGTAAGCTACAATAAAGGAAACTAGACACAAGGTCTGAAAAGAAGTCATTGAAATGTACCTGTGTTTTATCAAGCCCATCTGTAGGAGCAGTAGGTAGAGCTCTCTGATGTCTCCCATGAACTGCCTTGGCGTGATGGGGGGGAGGGAATTGAGTGCACCAGCAGAAGCTGATTGAGGAAGGGAAAGGGACAGAGAAAATTAACTGACAGAGAAATTTTTAGTAACTGCGTGTTGACTCTTATAGTCTATGTTTTCATTCTTAGAGGTGAACCTACTCCTATGTGAGAGCAATAAGAATTAAGAGTGATGAGGGAGCTATTAAATGGCTATAGGTGATTAGAGAGCATTAACATAATAGAGATCAGATCTCCTCTTTTTTCACATCCAGCTGAATAAGCTTGAGGATGCATAAATACATAATGAAGTCATGCCTTTATGCTAATGTCAAACAAAATTTTCCTTGGGTTCCAGATTTCCTTTCTGGTGCCAGATGTGCCGTATTTTATTGCCCGTAGTTTTGGCAGCAGAAATGCCCTGCAGCGTTATGAAAGAGGATGTTACAGCCAGAAGCACAGTGACTTGCAGTATCTTGGCTGGGAGCTTTGCCTCTGCCTTCTTCCTTTCCTTCTGTCCTCCTGCTTTGGGCTCTGAAGCCAGCACCCCCTGAGAGCGTATGGATTTTGAACCCCAGCAGAGTTTATGTGGTTATGGGGGCTTTGGAGGAATGAGGGAAAGCCAGCACTAATCCTGGCCAGGACTTTCTGTGCAGTTTTCTTGTTTGTGTCCTGTTTTCATTTCTGCTTCCCTACTATTTTCCTGGTACAAGTCATGGATTTTGTTCTTGTATGAAACTAGCAAGCACTAGCAGTGGCTAGGGAATGAGAACTTCTATGACTGTTGCACTTGAAGCCACCCTTTTGCAAACAGTTTATAGTTTTTTAATGCATGGTTTTCCTTTCAATAGTTTTGTGTCAAAATAAGGCCAGGTGTTTCCAAAAGGAAGTCTTTTCAACATAAATGGGAATAGGAGTTATTTGCTTAATCTCAAATGATCAGCATCACATTTTTTCATTCCAAAATCAATTTTATTGTTGTGTTTCCAAAGAAGACCTGTAAGGCTAAAATTGAAGGAGCCCTTAGGTATATTATATGTAGAGTACTGCTACTACTTCATAAAATTGTGAAATGTTAAAACATTCATCAGACAAACACTGAGTCACTGCATAGTGCTATCATAAATAAACAACTAAAAGCATTTACAAGCTTTGAAAGAATTTGAAAATAGTTAACATTCAGGCTTTGTAATTTGGCCTCTGCATGATTGTAGCAGTCCCTTCTGAGAAAAATGCAATGATTTTAGACTAAATAACAGAATTAAAATGGACTGGATTGTCTTGTGTAACACATCTGTGAGAAACTAAAGTTGTCTGTCGATAACTTTAATTATTTCTAAGTCTAGAAGTCCATAACATCAAATTTTAAGTAAAGGAAAAAAAATTGCATGAAATCAGACCCCATGGTTTCTTAATGAAATAGCATTTATGGGTTAGAACTAAAGTCTTTTTAATTGTTGCTGCTGAATCAAGAAATATTTGATGATTTTTGTGATATTCTGATTAAATTGTTGGCACAAAATGCTACTGATTAACATACACTTCTAAACAACAGTAGCATGAGATTAGAGAACCCCTTTAAAACTATATTTTTTTAGAGTGGGGGGGGAAGCTTGTGTTTTGAAGAGACCCTGTTCAAGTTGCCATGAAATCAGACTTATTAGCCATATATTTGCTGTATCCTTGATGACACAAGTTTGGGTAAGAATAGTGGTTGTTTTACCCATGATTTCTATGTTGGGCTAGAGCCACACCTCTGCTTTTGTTTTTCTTTCCCTGCTTTCCTCTTCTTGTATATCTGCCTTCTAGATTTGCAGTGTTTTCAGTTATTTCAGTAAAAAGCATAAAAAGAACTTTTTTTAAACCATACTTTTCTTTTTTTTTTTCCTATGCCTTTTTCCTGTCTTACTATTTTATTGGGGTTTTTTTCCCTTTTCTTCCTTTCTTTTCCTCCTTTTTTTTCATTGTGTAGATTTCTTCTTTCCCCCATATTTTGTGACACAGAGTTTCCCTTTGAGGGAGAAATGGATTAGAGCACTGAAGGTGCTGATATTGCTGAGTACAGCAGTTTCTCTGAGTAACCATTACAAAACAGAGGGCTATAGTGAACCACAGGAGTTTATTTCTCTAGATGAGTTTTCCCCAACTTCTTGGCTATTTTCTGTACAGCATTGGTCACTTCCAAGCAGGTGCTGTGGGAAGCCCTGAGGCTGATCAGTGTTGTCTGGTGGGGAATCAGGCACTTGAGAGTTGTGCTTCCATAGCACCAATCCAAATGGGTCTCACTCAGGTCCCATATTTCCATTCTCACATGCATCAATGTCTCCCTGCTTAGTGCCAAGAAAAGACCTGCAGCATGAGCCAGTGAGACAAGATTTTGGCTAGAAAAAGCTTTGCTAATGAAGAGGAAAAACTTCCCCTCCAGGCTGCTTCCAAATTTATGTTGAGCTCAAATTACCCCAGTACAACTTTTTACCTCAGGAGGTTCAGTGGGCTTTCTCAGTGAGTTGCTGTCTTTTTTTTTCTAATCACTAATTTTATGAATTGTGGTTTTCCTCCAGCCTGGCACTTTCTGTAATACTATTTTGGATGGGATTGATATTCCTTTGAAAATTTTGAAGGTAGGGATAAGCAAAATAAAAATATTTTCACATGTGGATAGAACGTAGGGCTGGAATTTTAAAGGCAAGACGTAAGACATCTGAAAACAAGCTAAACCAAACAAAAAGTGTATCCAAGGGACTGATAAATATTTATGACTTTTTATATTTGGTCACGATCACTGTTTGGGCTTCAGAAGTGTCTTTGCTCAGGTTTTTAGAGCAGGAGTAGACTCCTGGTCTAGTGTGCCATATAGATCACAGTTAAATGGTCTTGTTTCACAGCCTCTGAATGGCTGTGGCTAGTGGAAACAGCATATCACAGATAGATTTAAGAGTGGATTATTTAATTCTAAATTCCCTCAGTATTTGATTGTACAGCCTCCAAAGAAAAATTTTAAAAGCCCTAATCCAACAGTTTTCTGATATATATTGATAACCTCAGGTTTCAGTCTTCCCCATCAATCAATTGCTGAAGTGAAGTGCAGGAGAGGAGTGTGGTGAACCCAAACCGATTGGATATTGTCCATCTAACAATGTAAATGGTTTGTAATTACTTACAGAGTTACAAGTCCTGTCCTGCAGCGTGCTTACATTTCTAACTCATCAATCATAACAATGGCAAATTGCAACATCCCCTAGAGTGTTCAGATTAATTTAGCAGTGACTACAGGCACTGAATTTTTGGTTACAAGTTTTTGGGTTGCTTTGCCTGTTTTTTGGGTTTTTTTTTGTTCACTTGAGAGTGTGTGCTTGGGGAAAAATGATTTCTTAGTGATGCTCTCTGATATCTGTTAACAATGATTTAAGAGGATTCTTGGATGGAGGACAGTTCAATTTCTATTTCTTGTCTTTCTGCTTGGAATACTGGCAAGGCAAAACAGCTATATTAGGTGCTTTCAGTTATTTTTGTCTTCTGAGAGCTGAAGCAAAACCACTATCTCGAAATCATGTTGAGCCTAAGGTCAGTTAAAGTTGGTAATGAAAATTCCAGTAAGAGACCCCTTTTGTTCTTTTTTTTGACTTCACAGAAAAGAAGAGCAGCAAGAAGGCAGAGAATGCACAGGCTGCAAAGTTAAACAAGACTTTTGCACCCGTCTTCCTTCAGGGCCTGACTGACCTCAAAGTAATGGATGGAAGTCAAGTGATAATGACTGTGGAGGTATCAGGTATGTAGCTATAGAGCAGTATTGCATAAAAAATTTAAATCCTGCTGCAAAGTGTGTGGTTTTTTTCATATTTTTAGCAGGTGTCTTTGCATTTAGAAATAATATTTCTAGGAACCAGTTTTTAAAAGCTAGGTTGGTCGAATGTGATCTTCAGTGTGGCTGAACATTGTCCATTTTAAACATGTTCAGACCTGTAGAAGTGTTTCTTGACTGGAATGATTTAATGATGTAAGTTTAATATGGGTCCTCTTGTTGAAGTGTCCTTGTAATAGCTTTTGTTGTGAACCAAAAAAGATTGAGTTCCTGTCAGCTGGGGTAAGAGTAGTGCTGCAGAAAGAGCAGTCCTGGTATGAACTTTGGTATCAGAAACTCTTAATAACCATCTTTGTGGTGTCTAGAACTCATGCTCCCTCTCGTGTTTTATGCATGCTTCCCTTATTCATTTGTATTTTAATCATAATAATGCAGACCATTTCACATTACACAGCATTGACAGAGTTAATCATAGAAATTCCTGAATGTTTTGAAGATGAAATTGCAGAATCAGGTGGCAAAAACCCCCAAACTTGTTCCTTTTTTTTAATTGACATATGGTGGGGTTTTGTGTGTGTCTCAGATTTTTGTTGCTTGCTTATTTTTAGCTAACCCATCTCCTGAAATTATCTGGCTGCATAATGGGAAAGAAATCCAGGAGACAGAAGATTTCCACTTTGAGAAGAAAGGCAATGAGTACAGTCTGTACATCCAGGAGGTGTTTCCTGAAGACACAGGCAAATACACCTGTGAAGCCTGGAATGAAGTAGGAGAAAGTCAAACACAGGCTACATTGACAGTTCAAGGTAGAAAGTTCTTCTTCACCTTATAAAATGGTGAAAGAAAATTATTATTCTAATGTGCTGGAGGAATATCTGTTTAAAATACATGAGTGTTTATAAGGTTTGTTGTGAAGGATGCTCAAGTTCTCAGTCTCTGCATCTGAATTAAACAGGATATTGAGCAGAAGCAGCTTTAAAAAAATCTTTTCGCTCTGGAACATTATGTAACTATTTCAAAAATGCATTCCTGAGTCCTATTTCTAGGGACAGTGCAAAACTTCTGCTAAATGCAGCTTTAGATTATAACTATCAGGCTTACTTAACTATGGATTAAAGTAAATCTTTTCATATGTTTTTGTTTCTAATGGAAGTCCTTATTCTTTGAAAAAGCTTTCTAGGAGCTAGGTATCCTGGCTTTAATGTTAGCATTGTAGTGGTAGCAGGTGAGGAAGGCATGATTTCTGCAATCTGAGAACTACCTGCAAAAAATCTGGCTTTGAATCTTCTGACTTGATGTTAACCCCAGAGCGAACACTCAAGTACCTACAAACTTCCTGTGACTGGGCACACACTACCTTTGTGACAGGGACTTCTTCTAGTATTACTGAATATTGACATTTCCTCGTAGCCACTACTGAGAATTAGTGGAAATCACTGTGAATATCTTGAATATCTTATCTGCAGTGTTTGAGAGAGCTGTTTAGTCTGTTGTCACTGTCTGCTCTGAATTCAGACCTTCCTTCTCCTCCAATCCCCCCTGAGATCTGGCCTTGGGGTCAGTCTTCTAGATTAAATGCAATTTCATGCAATTGTTAATGATGATTTATTGCATGAGCTCTCAACTGCACAGCAGTCATAGTACTGTTACTTGCCCTTAAAGCTATTCCTACCCATATTCTCTAAGGACAAATCTCCAAGATTCCTTTTAGGGCAGCTTTAAAGTCTCTTTGTTTTGCTCTTAATATAAGCTTGGATCAAGCCAATAAAGTGCCAAGTAAATGATTAATTTTAGTACGAACACAAGTTACTTCCAAAATTAAAGTCTGACTTATTTTCAGATTAAAAACTTAGACCATGCATGTTCAAAATAACTTTCCTTGCCTGTGATTGCCTTCCCTGAAATTAGTTAGCTTAGTGGTGACATTCAAGCTTGGCATTTTCTTCTGACTTGTAAACTGTGTTTGTAAACTACAGAACCTCAGGATGGTATTCAGCCGTGGTTCATTAGCAAACCGAGATCAGTGACAGCAGCTCCTGGGCAAAATGTCCTGATATCCTGTGCCATTGCTGGAGATCCTTTCCCCACTGTTCACTGGTTTAAAGATGGGAAGGAAATAATACCAGGAACAGCATGTGAAATCCTGCAAAATGAAGATATCTTCACACTGGTCTTGAGGAATGTGCAGTCTCGTCATGCTGGGCAGTATGAAATTCAGCTCAGGTATGTTGGCTGTGAAAAAGAAGGTTGTTCCCTTTGACCAATTAGTTATATTTACCCTCAAGTTAAAATTCCCACTCGAAGAAGTGGAGTCCCATCCTATTCAAGTGGAATATTAGGGTACTAAAGGAACAGAAATTTCTGAGGGATAAAAAAGAACTAATAAAACTCCAAGAGAAGAAAGGAAACACAAGAAGAGTCAGAAAAAAAGGACAAAGCAGTATGGCTTCTTTTTGTGATCCTGTAAAACAAAGCTTTGTGGCAGCAATGTGGGAAGCAATTTCTAGCAAGGAAAACCACAATCAATGTCCTAAGTTTTGGAGCTATTGTTTATCGTGTTTGGCATCTCTAGGTATTTGTAAGGATGCCTCTTTCCATGGGAACAAGCTGTCTAGGGAGGGCAGTTGCTCAAAGTCCATACCTTTAAGGGGAAAAAGTGTTTCCTGGCCATGTTCAAAATGTCTGAATCTTGTAAGTTGTAGTCTCCTTTTGCTGACCTATCTTTGAAATAAGGCACCTTGATGCTTTGAACATCTTGTCATTCCTACAAAATCTGGAAGAGTTGTTTTGAATTTAATTTTATTTTATTCTGGTAGAATAATTGTGCTTTAAATGAAGAGTTAGATTTGCTGGATCCTTGCCTTGTAGAAAGTGCCACAGCACTTTACACCTGCAATGGAAATCATTCTGTGCTATTTACTATGCATAGATGTAGTTGCTTTACTTGGCTAGTGTTTGGGCCTTTCTTTATTAAAATTACTTCATCATCATGGGCATTTGAGTCCATTACACTGGAAGAAAATTATTTGGTTTTCTCCACACACTCACTTTTTAGTCCAGGTGTACTAGTCTGAATTGTCCTTTGCCTACTTACAAATAAATTATGCATATCTTCTTAATGCAAGAAAGGAGGGATTTTCTTAATAAATTCAACCTATTTAGCTTGTAAGCAATGAGTTTAATTTTTTATAGATATAGGTTTTTTTCCAACCAGTGTGGCCCAAATGATGGATGTGTCACTATGTAGATGTTTCCTAGCTCAAAGTGAAGTTTTCATGGGCTATCACAGGCAGATACAAACTAGCTTCCGTATATTTTAGAATTTGAAGTCAAATGAAACACTCATTTTTCACCAAAAAAGGGTGTTTTAGAAAATTATAGCTGTTGAATATCAAGATTTCCTATAAGGAAGTTTTTCTATGCTTAATTTCAAGTCTTATTAATAACATTTATGTAGATAGAGCCACATGTGCTATGACCTTCATGCAAATCAGCTCTTCAGTAGATTTAAGCCCTTTGTAGTCTGCAATAAGCTGTGAACTAACTTATTTCAGAGCTGTCTTTTTTGCAATTGGCCCAGGTCATCTGGGACATTCATAATGCTCATTTGAGCAGATCATGTCTACAGAAATCCTTGAATTTATTTTCCTTTGGGATCAGGGGTGTTTCTATCATTTGGTATCTCTGTCAGGATTAGAAATGCCAGTTCAATTTCATTCAGGTCACCAACCTTGACAGGAGAGAGCAGAAACTGTGAGAATTGCTGCTTGCTGCTGGTACATTTCCACACCTCAGTGTGTGTGCCCTGGGCATCTTCTCTTATGATATGCTGGTGGTTTCATTTGAACTGAAAAGAGAATGAGATATTTCAGCAAAACTTCAGGGATGGAAGAAAGAACGAGAACAAAGGAGAGCCAAGAGAGCTTTGTGGAGAGTTTTGTTGGGATTGATGTAGGAACTTGACCATATTGATCAGGTGTAGTTGGTGATCACTCAGGCCAAATTCATCACTAGAGCCCTTTTTTCAAAGTGGAAGGCTGATATTATCATAATTCTAGAATGTACACTTAGGAAATAAATTATTTCAGACAATTAGTAGATGAGAGGAATTTTTTGGGGGAAGGAGAAAAAGTAAAGTTGTAGCTATAAAACAAGAAATCAGATAACATGCTAGTGGCAGCTATTCCCTAATCCTTTCACTGCAGAAATAACTGGGGATCCCACAAAGATCAGTGCATACATGCTGGCTTTTTCTAATCCATTATGAGTAATGCTGTGCTGCACTTGGAGCAAAGGAAATGATGATACCTCATTCTACCCTGCTCTCACTTGTAAAATTCCAGTTAATGTTCAGAGAACAGGAAGTTTTTAGGCACTGGTTGTGTACTATGAGTAACAGAGAGGTAACAGCCTCGGGCATATCCAAGGAGCCAAAAATCAGCTGTGCAGCTTCAAGTTTGCAATAGAGTTGCAGTAATCTTCAGCACCAAATAGTCTTGGCTAAATAGCTGTTGAACTGGCTGCATTTGTCTTGAATACTTATTAAGAAGTGTTTATATATTCAGAAACTCTTTTAACAGTATCAGAAAGGAAACGAGCTGTGTTTTGTGTCTTTCTCTCAAAAACTCCTATAAACTCCATTAACAAACATGGAATAACTGGGAAAACATAAGTCAATTCACTAAAGAGTTTACCACATTGACAGTGGGCTATATTTAAACATAATCATTTTCATTTCAATTAAAATGTGCAGCTCCTTTTCACATATTAATTTTACAAGCAGGTTGCATAGCTGCTCTTAGGGAGTCACTCCTTCTCCAACTCTCTTAATTTAGTCCAGGCACAGTTTCCTACTAGTGTTAATTATTTTCCCATTTTGTTCTCCATTATTCTTAAGCTCTAAATTCTGTCCTGATACCTCCACAATTCATCTGTTGTGTTAGCTGCTCACAAATTAAAACTTTGGTCTTAAAAATGTGGGTTTAACAAAAGATCTGTTTGACTCTTGCTGCTTCTTTCTCCTTTAGTTAGAGTGAGCTGATAAGGTTGTGGAGCCCAGTGTGATCCTGGTGTGATCCGTCCATGATTGCTCCTTGGCTTTCTGTCTTACCATTCCTCAGCATTATTTAGAATACATCTTTGCTTTGCCTTTTACTATTTAGCAGACTGCTAAGTCTGGATTTTAGAAGAGTAGTCAGTGTAGCCACTCCTGGTCCTTTCTTTAAACTTACACAGGCCTATGATTCCTCTACATTTACATTTTTCATTTTAATTTTCTTAATAATGTTCCATTGAGACTGTTATGTCTCAGGCTCCAAGGAATAGTGCTACATAAATATTAAAAGAAGAGATTCACCCACTTCAGCAGTTCATCTATTGAAATTTGGACATTTTTCAGCCTTTAAAATGCTTTAAATGGAAAATAAAAATCCTTTTCCTTACTCATAAAAACAAAGATACCTATTTCCCCTCCTACCCTTTGCATCCTTCCAGTGATGCAGGCACTGGTATCCTGTTATCCCAATATGATTTTTCCATATTCTTTCAGCGTGTACATCATAAATGTGAGAACTGGACAAGAGAATGTGATTTTTGAGCAAAATCTTTATCTTTATAGCAATACAGTCAACAGGAGACACCTCAGAAATCATGCTGCAGTTCCTTAAATAATCTGCTTTGTTATCCTTTGCCTTCTCAGACATTAAGTGTTCTCCCACACTCCATCTTCCATACAAGCTTGGTTAGTGCTGATTAGTATTGATTTAGATATTTTGATAATCTGCTTCAAATCAGGGGAAAACATTAATTTTATCAAACTGTGGTACTTTGAATACTCTGCAATTCAGGTTATGTAAAAGCACTCCTAAGATTACATTTCATTAGGCTAAGCAGTAAATACAGCTCTTTCTGTAAAATTCAGTTTGCAAACCTTGTTTTCTCCTATTAATGCATTGTCTATTTTTAGATAAGAAAGCCATTACTCTTTCTTGTTCTATCCTCCCACTTAGTGCTGTAAAATGCAAATAAAAATATTGTTCTTTCAGGTATAAAAAACTTTTGGCAAAACACTCAAGTGAGGTAAATCAGTGCATCCTCTTTGAAGCCAGTAGAGCTGTTTTGCTTTATACCAGCTAGAGTCATGATCCAGTAGATCAGTTGCTTTCTTTGGGGCTAAAGCTTCATGGAGTCTGGACTCTCTCTCCATTTTACTCACAGAAAAGTTTCAAAACCTCTTTCTGAGGATTTGCAGTTACCTGCACTGAAACACCAGCTATAAGTAGGGATCAGCTTCTTTGCCCCTTTCAGTTCATTCTTGAAAAAATGTCATTTACTCTGCAATATTTATTTCACACTTGGTAGGCTGGTAGGAAATTTCAGTATGTCCCCCCAGTATAATTACAACTGCTTTTTTTCCTGTTCCTCTAGGGAGTGCTTCCTAGGGACATGCAGACAATAAGTCTCATCTAAGGTTCAGTGAAAATATTTGAGTAGGTTCTGCCAAGAAACTAGTATTTCAAGATATTTTGAACATAAAAGCCATTCCAGGGAAAACTGATCCCACAATAGGACACAGAGCTATTTTTAAAATTGCCTCAGGCTTTGCAGCTGGGGTTTTATTTGTTTTTGGTGGGCTTTTTTATTAATATTCCTTGACATTTTAAAGATAAGTCCTGTGCATGAGCATTCTACAGACTAGTCCTGCAAAAGTCAACACTTCCAGGCACTTCTTCACAGCAAAGCTACTAAGCACAGGTTTTATCCATGTCTATCATTGTTCCACAATAACAGAGCCACTAAGATCTGTCTGGGTTTTGTTGACAAAATGCCAACGCAGAGAACCTGAAGCTGCACAAGTAATGTTGTTATTGCCAGAGACGTGAAAGACTTGAAGATGTGCCCATGTACTGCAAGGCTCTCTTTTTTCTAACTGCCCCTCTCTTTTTTCTAACTGCCCCTATGCATCTTTGCCTTGCCTGGATTCTGAAATTGTATATATGTAAAATATATTTACTAAGATTCTGGAATTATTCTTGATTGAAATTGATATCTAAATCACCCAATCCTTCTGCATTGTTCTTGGCTTGTTTCTCTTTTTCCATCCTGTGATCTCCAAGCTGGGTTGGTGTTTTTAACTTCACCTTTTTAGACTCTGTCACTGGATTCAGAAGACAAGAGTTTCTTCTCCCTGCTCCTAAAATCACCAGTTTGATTTCACTGGGAGCAGGCCTTACCCTGGGAAGGCTGAGACACAGCCTCAAGGTTTGTATCCAGTAGTCTGCTTTTCAGCCATTCACTTGAATCAGAAATCATAATTAAGATCAAAAAACTACCTTGTGAATCATTTTTCCATCTAGGTACATGTCTGTCCCACTGTTGCCATAATTTGTAAGTGCTTCCCAAGGTTTTAAAAATAGAAAGAACAAAATGCTCTCCTACTTTCTTATCCCCTCCTTTATTTTCCAAACCCTGTGAAAAATAGCTTACTTTAGAAGGATTTACTTTGCCTGCCTTATTTGCTTCTTCGCATATGCAAAGAATTTGCAAAGGGAAAGATGCCTTGCAGAATGGGTCCTGCAGAAATACTACCATTCTTCACAGTGGTCAGGACCACAGGCAGTATCCCCTGAATTCCTCTCCTGGGACACTGCTGTCTCTGTTTCTTCAACCTCTCCCACTGGTGACACAATTCTTATGGACAAATGTTTTTACCAAACAGTCATGACAGAAGCTGAGCAGGGCTGCCTCAACATTTATTGTACTCTGCAAATTGTCTATACTTCAGCATGAATGGCTTGTCCTTTGTCAGCTTTGGATTGGTTTTAAGTCCTGAACAGGAGGGCTCTTCAGGTAAAGCAGCAGCCTGTAAAGCCCTGCAGAACTGGTGAATGAGCAGCTCCAGAGTGTGTCTGCTTTCCTTAAAAACTTTGGAGAAGCGGAGAAAAAAACTCAGGAGTTCCAATAGCCTCAAAAGGGGCCAGTTTGAAATGCATTATATGAAAACAACAGGTTTTCAGCAATGTTGCTACCCTGCCATAATTTAATGCCAATCAGTATGTTGGGATGAGGTGATGTGCTATTCTTTTTATTTATCTTTCCATTTGTCATAGCTTCTTTCTATTTTTCTTGCTTCCAAATGGAGGCCACACATATGAGTAAGAATGGCAGGTCTCCAGTGCAGGGCTGAGTTCAACACTCTCTGCATTGACTCGGATCCTCTCCTGCCCTTTGGACAGTTTCTGTTTGGTTCTCAGATGTTATCTAGTTTTCTGTATTGAAGGAAACGAGGATTGTGCCTTTCAGTGCTGTCCTCATGGATTGCCTTCAATAGCAGCTTGTAGTGTACATATTCTGACTTAATGGATGTCAAAGTGTTAAAAACATTCCTCTGGTTTCTTCTTGTTAGTGGTCTTAAGATAAGTTTCTATCAGCAGGGCCTTTACTTTACAATCCAGATACTTTGATCAAACCTACCAATTTCTTTGTAGTTTTCATGTTAGGCTGATCCACTGTTTCTTTCTCTAAAGCGATAGAAATAATCAAGGGAAATCTATCTGAGAAGGTGATGGCACTAATTGCTCTTATGAAGACAAAGTTTTGTGCTGAATCTGTGATTCTGTTATCTGTGTTAATTATCTTGCCTTCAGTGCAAGTTAAAAATGGGTGAAATTATAGGGGGTTTTTCACCCAAACAGTACCATATCTAAGAAACTATTTCCATGCTCTATTTAAAAACCAGGCCAGGCAATATATTTATGGCAAGCTAGCAGTCCCAAGTCCACGTTTTAAACTTCAGGGCTAAGTGGACTTGAAGGTGCTCTTATCTAGCAAGTTCAAAGCAGAACACAGCTGGGAAAACCTGCCTCTCTTGCCCTCCTCCCCTCCAACACATGTGTTTTGCTCATGTCCAGGAAATGTTTTCAGTAGCAAAAATTATTTTTGCTCAAAAAGGATAAATAATCCAGGATTTTCTAGTTAATTTACAAGCTTATACCTAAACTGGGAAGGACAGAAATGTTTTCACTAATAAAAGGTATTTCTAGTCCTTAATCAGTTCAAGTCTGTTTTTTTAATAGCAGTCAGGGGAGTGGTGGCAATAGTTACACAACTGCTGCCCTGGGGGAGTTAAATTTTGCTTTTGGCATCTCCAGTGTTAAGCAGAGAAAAGCTGTTTGGGGCTGGAAGAATGATATATATCTGCGGGAGGGAGGGAGCTGCAGGGGAGCGGGGAGCACTTTAAATGAATTCTTTAATGGGAGCCCTTTCCAGAAGGCATCCGTGGTATTCCTCTGCAAAAGGAAGAATAAGTACTCAGCACCATATATGGTGACACTTTTATGTTTTTTAATATAAACATGTACAGGCTGGAGCAATCCATGTAGATGGGTTTTGCTGATTGGTTGGGCCAGAGGGGAGGGAAGGAAATGAGACCCTGTTTTTAATATCTTAACATTAGAAAACTTAAGAGCTTGGGTTTGAATAAATAAACAGTAGGCAGAGTTGGAAAGATTTTCAGCTTTGCAAAATATCCCTTTCCTCTGTCTTGATTTTCCAGCTTTTGTATTTATTTTCCTTTAACTTGTTTGTTTGCAGCTGCTTCATTCTGCAAATTGCTTTGATTTTTGTTCAGGGAGTATGTTGTTCCCAGTGCAGATAGCAACAGATCAGTAAAAGCTATTTGAGATAGCTTGGCTCCAAATATAAGGGGACCAAATCCACTCAGTTAGTCCCCACAGTGCTGGGCATAGAAAAGGGGAATGCCACGCTGGGTTTGAGCTGCTTTAGTGCAACACACAATCACTTAGCTCAGTTACAGAGGAAGAAACCCCTGTTTTTCTGATTTCACTTAAATATTTCAGGAACCAAGTTGGAGAATGCAGCTGCCAGGTGTCTCTGATGCTGCGGGAGAGTTCAGCTTCCACAGCAGAAATGCTCAGAGAGTGAGTATTTTTCCCAGGGACTTGCATGGGTGGGTTCTATTTTTTGCTCCGTTAATTCCCTGCCCTTACAGACCCAGGCTGGCTGCTGTTCAACCTAATCCCCAAATGTGACCTAACAAATTGTTTTCATCATACAAGCTAAGCACATTGTACCAAGCCAGAGTAGAGAAGATCTTTTTTGTTTGTGCCCTTATATGGCTCCTGAAGTCATCATTGATGCAATAAACTAATGGAGTATGCTCCTCTAATCAACCTCCCCTTCTATAAACACATTTTGTTCCTGCTCTGAGATTGTTCCCTGACATTTTTAAACCAGCCCCTTTCCTGGCTCTCTCTTTCTTTTCTTTTTCGGATCATAGTGGGAGGGAATCAGCCAGCTCTGGAGAGCAAAGAGATGGTGGAGATCATGGTAAACTAACATTTGGTAGAACAAGTGGCTTCAAAAAGAACAGCAGTGTAACCAGAGTAGCTGAGGAAGAGCAGGAGGACGTCCGAGGCGTGCTGAAGAGGCGAGTGGAAACTCGGGAGCACACAGAGGAGAGCCTGAGGCAGCAGGAAGCTGAACAACTCGATTTCCGTGATATTTTAGGCAAGAAAGTCAGCACCAAAAGTTTTTCTGAGGAGGAACTGAAAGAAATCCCAGCCGAGCAAATGGACTTCCGAGCAAACCTGCAGCGGCAGGTCAAACCCAAGACCTTGTCGGAGGAGGAGAGGAAAGTCCATGCTCCCCAGCAGGTGGACTTCCGCTCTGTGCTAGCCAAGAAGGGCACCCCAAAAACCCCATTGCCAGAGAAGGCACCACCTCCTAAACCTGCAGTTACAGATTTCAGGTCTGTGCTGGGCTCCAAGAAAAAGCCACCTGCGGAGAATGGCAGCGCTGGCACCCCTGCACCGAACGCTCGTGCCAACTCTGAAGCCCAGAATGCGACCCCCAATTCTCAAGCCCCTGTTGCCAAACCAGCAGTGAAGAAAGAGGAGAAGAATGACAGAAACTGTGAGCGTGGGTGTGCAGTGGTGGATGGCGGAATAATTGGGAAAAAAGCTGAAAACAAAGCACCAGCAAGCAAACCACCAGCCAGCAAAGGAACAGCACCCTCCTTCACAGAGAAGCTTCAGGATGCTCAAGTAGCTGATGGTGAAAAATTGGTCTTACAATGTCGGATTTCCTCTGATCCCCCTGCAGCTGTCACCTGGACTCTAGACAGCAAAGCCATCAAATCATCAAAGTCTATTGTCATCTCCCAAGAAGGTAAATTAATTGCAAATTACAAGCCAGCTGGATGGCACACTGTTATATCTGGCTCTTGATTAATAATATTTAGTTCATTAAAGGTAATGCAATATTTATTTAAGTCCTGTGCCACTAACTGTTTCCAGATGCAGCTTTCTTGTTATTTCAGTGGAGTACACAAGGAACAGTATTGTTTGACATTTCTTGCAGATTCCCCTTTAACAGCCTGCAGATGTAAATTTTATAAAGTTGAACTTCTTGCATTTTTAAAAGCTGTTTACATTGCTAACGCTGTTTAAGGAGCTGGTACATGATGCTTATTTAAACTAAGCTTTAAGGGTTTAGAACATTGAAAGCATAATAATATTATTGCTGGTTTACAAATTCTAATTGAATTCTTCTGTATGCTTAATATTTCAGGCTTTTTATTGCAATAAGAAACACAGAAGCAAAGAGAGGTTGTGTCATAGAAAGAAATTACTACAACTACAAGTTAAGATCAGAGTTGAGAAAAGATTTCCAGTGTATTTAAAGCCCCACCACAGATGCTTTTCTTGCCATTACAAGCACTGAAATATTTGAACTCCACTGGCTTGGTGATTTTTAACTAACTTCAAAACTGTATAGAATTTGGTAGAAGTCCTTAGAGGGAATACTTACTGTTTTCAAACTGAGTGATTCCCTTATATTTCACATTTTGGATGATCAAACCCACTAGACTCTTTTTTACATGAAAGTTAATCTTGTATCTAGACAAAATATATTTTCCTTGGGACAAAAATAGGAAGGCAGGATAATTGATAGCACAAAAAAAAAAAAACCCTTCTTTACTTCATGTGTGTTCCATATAACACTGGGGAAATTATCTGGAGAATTATATCCTATGGCACATTGTAGCAAAAAAGTTCATGTTCACAGTGAGAATTATAGCTTGAAACAGGGGTCTGCACTCTTACTTTTCAATCTTCCTTCATTTAATCCAGGTTATTTTTAGTGTTACCAAATGGGATCCAAATTAATATGCAGAACAGTTCAGCACAACCAGTGAATCCTTGTGCAGTGTTCCAAGCAGAGTAACACAGGCATTCTCCTGAAATGGATGCAGTCAGAAATTGCATTGTCTTCAAAGAGGCTTGGGGTGCTTGAGCAGTGCATTAAGGAGATACCAAAGTAAGCAGATGGAGAAAGGCAAATGGTAGCAGGTGCACTGTGTCTGGCCTGTGTCTGAAGTAGCCTAATGTGTTTGTTGGGGTTTTTTTGTGAGTACATGTTGATTTTCACCTAAGGGGACTGTATAGAATAAGTATCATGTGCATGAGAAAACATTGGCTGGTGGAAATGCCATTCTTACAAAAAGGACTGACAGAATCAGTCAGTTTAGCCAGCCTTACTCTGGAAGGAAGATTTCAATGCTCTTCCTGGACTCACTCAGAATGAAAAAGAAATTATGCATCCCAAAGTTCCATGGCTCCTGGCAAAGTACATCAGGTAGACAGCACCTCTGTACCAAAGCTTCTGAGCTACGGTGGAGCCTCCTGATGTCCCAAAGCTTTAGTGTTATGGTGCTGCAGAAAGTTGTTTTCTTCACTGAAGTAATCTGAGTAATTGACTATTATAATCCCCCAACTCTTATTCCCTCTGTAAAATGGTACTGTGGAGCTGCAAATCGAGGGTAGCTGTTTACAGTGAAGTGATCCTGATGTCCAGAAATGCTCAGCCACCTGTCAGAGCAGGGCAGGAGGCTTCTCCCATCCAGTTTGTCTGGGCTGGGTGACACTCCTTGTCACAGCACTCCAGGGTGTCAGGCATTAACAGTGCTTTGCACTGAGGTCAGGATAAGCACTCAGTCCTGCAGAAGGAATCTACTGTTCCAGGACAGCTTCTTGCAGGGGGTGAAGACCCTGTCCTTGTGTTCCACTTGTACCTGCGCTGTTGCACTTGAGCCATGCCTAGGAGTCAGTGTTATCAGTGTCTCAAAGTTAGGCTTTCTTCTGCACGTATTTGCAGAGGATCTTGGAAAGAAATATTACACAGGGCTCTAAGTTTTGTCCTTTAATGGAAAGACAAGGAATGAGGATTGGAACTTTTTTTTTTTTAAACCTTATTACATACCCTCTGGTACACTGAGAGGGTGCATTGCATGATGGTCAGATTTGGTTTTTCCTGACAGTACCTGCTAGCTTTGGTTCTTGGAGCAGAATGTGTTACTGTTCTCTCACTGTAAGAGTCTTTCATGCCAACTGTTAAGTAGTTAACTAGGTGTGCATGATACTGTAAGTTCCAGCTTTCATAAAGATTCAATTTTCTCTGTTTCCTTAATTAGGAACACATACTTGAGGGAACCAAGAGAGGAGAAGGAATGACTGGAATAACAGACTAGAACTGAGAAATAGCAAATTCATTCAGTATCAGGAAATACCGTTCAATAGGGAAACTGTATGGATTAGTCTCACAGATAGTGTTTGGAGCAGCTTTAAACATAGAGAGCAACAATAATACTGGATGCAGCACACAGCAGGCCAAAGGCAAAGTCCCAGTTTCCATCCTTTGCCCCAAACACTGAAAATACAACAGCATCACACCCACAGGTGTACCTCAGCAGCAGTGCCTTTATCAAAGCTTGGAACAGCATTTAGTGGGCCCTGGAGGTAATGCCCTAGAGTCATCCTCACCTGGAAGAAGGTTGAGTCTCTGGGGAAGAAGAGGAATTCAGAGCAAACAGACATGGCTCAATTTAGATCTTGCAAAGCCATTTGTTTATTTCTTTGCTATGACCTTGTCCCTCCTAGTGTTCAGCAACAAAATCCCCTATGGGAGAGGATAGTCTAGATCTGTTCTTACCCATTTCACCAACAGCTTTAGTGCTGTTGTGATGTTTTGTGGTGACCATGGGATTTTTTTTTCCAGATTCACCAGAGGTATTTCACAATAACTTACATGTTCTTAATGAGCTGGATACTGAAAAATTCCTTATCTAAAGCAAAGCATGTCCATTTGCTTCTTAGCCACACTACTAACTCATCTTAGTATGGAATGCTGTCCCACAAACTGGTCAGTGTAAGTAATGCATGAACCCCCAGAATGCCATGTAATTGTGTTTTGGAAATTGAATTATTTCTCTCTGTCATTCCCAGAAGAGAGGGAAAAAAAAAGGCAAAAAGAGACAGAAGTTTGCTCCTGTTGCCAAATATGTTGGGAAGATAAATACATAAAATTCAGCTTCAGGAACATGTGATTAAACAGTGGCATATTTGACCAGGAAGGTCAAACTTAGAAATATACTTGTTTGTAACATGTTCATAGGACAGGCAAACTATGTAAAAACTATCTGTAGTCAGTCACTGAAAATAACATTCCTTGGCATATTTGTCCTAGCTGATCTTGAGGCCCTTTACCAGTTAGAAACAATGCTGTTCAGAGGTCTCCTCTGTGTTTGCAGAGCCTCACTGACACTAATTTGCCCACCCAATGCAGTTTAGCCATTGGAGTGCAGGAGAAAGGAGAGTGCTATCCCTGCTTCTGTACTATTGGAGAAGCCTGGGTACAAACACCAGCACCAGAATAGTCTCTGACTGGTAAGGCCTTTGCCAAAAGAAAACCTAAACCCTGCTCCAAAAATTACCCTTATCTTCAGGCATATTTATGCAGCATTTGGGCTGATTTCTGATAGTTAATCTAGGGTTTGTAGTGTATTTCATTATTCCAGGGTTAAGTTTAGTTAGAAGTCAGAATCTGGGCAGCATTATCCTGAATGTCACAATCCTAACAATAGCTAAGAACATGTCATGTTCCCTCCATTTTACATTTCAACTGTTTTCCCTTTGAAATCATGAACATTAGTACGCTTTTTCTTCCATTCCTTTTTACACTTCCCCAAATAGTACTGTGTTGCTTGATTGGCAGGATTTTTGCCTAATGTATCATTTTTATCATGAAGTGAGCTCTTGCACTATTTTTCTGATGTGGAACAATTTTATTAATGGTTTGATTTTATATTTTTCTTCTTTTCAACCTGTCAGAGTGCAATTATCTACATTCCTGAGAAAGATATTAATGTGCTTTTTGCCCATTAAAGATCAAAATAAGTGGTTGCTAACAATAAAAAGAGGGTGCTCATAAATTGGAGCATTACACATTCATACAGTATGGGGTAGATGATGCATGGTTAAGAGGCACTTTATTGAGAGGCTTCTTTGCTTGAAGTCATGGGGGGCTTTTTGTTTGGAAAAAAGTTTTTAAGAAGGCTCTAGCAGACATTGCAGTGAAGTTAGGCATATAAGGACAGAGTAGAACAATTTTCCTCAAAGGGTGACCCCTTTAGAGCAGGACCCATTTTGTTTTACATTTGTATAGCACTGGCTCAGCAGTGCCCTGTGCTACTGTCCTGCTGTGTGACTTGCTCTTGGACAGAAAATCCACTGAGAAAGTTCTTGCAAGGTTCCAAAAGTCGTTCTGTGAGATGGCAGTGAAAAGGCTGTGCACAGCATCCTCAGTAAACTGGCCAGCTGAGGTGTACAAGTGAATACAAGTCTAAATTCACACATCTGCCATTTTTTAAGTCAGCTTGCTCTGCTTTTTTTGGATAGATTTAGTACTCTGTGACTATATAGATGGAAGAGGAACTTTCTAATATAGACTCAGGTAGCAGGGATGCTGTAGCTCAGAAAATGCCCTAAGTTTGTATTGCTTTGTCTAAGCCAGCATTTTTTTCTTCCCAACTTTCTTGGCAGCATAGAGATTTGGTAATCTTATTAGCAATAATCCCTTAACAACTTTCTTGTGACTTAACTCCTAAATCTTCCTACCAGTCATGCAAGTCTACGTCTGCCAGTCTAGCTAGGATGTGCCGTGACTTTTTTGTTTTCTTTTTAATTAAATTTGAGCAAGAATTTGCTGTATAACACAACTCTATGCACTGCTGAAAGTAGATGCATTTTGCACCCTACAAGAGCTTCTTCAGAAAGTTTAAGGTTGGGGAGATGATCTGAGCATCAGTTCTGACACAATACCATGTTTGTCACAGGCCACATTTCCCTCTGCATTGTCATTTATGTGTGAATCTATCCTCTTCCAGGAAGTGCATATAGTGTGGATTTAAATACAGCAAAAGAGAGATATTTCCTATAACCACTGGCAATTTATTGCAAAGTCTAGCTATTCTAGTAAGAGTTTTGTTATTAAATCAAGAACCAAAACAATGCCTTATTTCTAACTTGAGAGAAAGGCTTTGACTCTGTAACCAAGTAGGTTTCTCCTTTTTTTTTGAAACTTGACAAGTCAAGCTCTCACTAACTTTCTCTCCATGATGCACTTCATCCAGCCCTTGGAAGCTTGGGATTGTTTTGGTTTGGTTCTCTTTCCAATGCCTCCTCTCCAGGTGCTGTTAGTTTATTGTCCTATTTAGAAAAGAAGAAGCAGAATCATGTGTGGGTATCGGCATCAGTGAGGAGATCATCTTCCTGTTGCTGGCCTTACTGGAGGTTATTGGTCCTCTTTCTACCTCACAATGTTGGAATTCATGTTTGTCATTTCTCTATCAAGCCTTTAAACCTCCTGAATATACAGCATCCCTTGCTGCCATCAGAGCTTTTCACTATCTCCAACTCCATTTTTTTTGAGTGAATGGGACTCAGCTTAGCAAGTAAATGAGATTGTTTAGGACGACAACCCTGCTATCTTTTCCCTTTCCAAGATTCTTTCTAGCATCTGTAAATTTATAGAAGTTAATTTATGAGTACTTCCATCTCCTAGAATATTTTATAACTTGGGTCCTAGTCTGATCACAGAGTAAATCCACTAGAAACAGACTGAGTGATGATTTCCTATTGTCAGCTTCTTCAGGAGATCTTTATTTTGGCAGCTCTAAGTCCTCCTAAATCAATGTCATTTATATAGTAATTCATGATTAATTATATAGCATTAACTAAAATCAGAATAATGTGATTTATCACAAATATTTCAGTAAGGGTTAAGAAAATTACCTTTGCACAGATACATTTGCTGCTTAAATGTCTAATGTTGTGAATCATGAAAGCAGGTTTCTTACATTGTTTTTCCTTAAAACTCTATCAATTATCAGTAATTACATTTGACATTTTTTTCTACTCTGAAATTCATGTGGGTTTTTTCACTCTTTTTTCTGTTGTCATTGTAACTGTAGTCAATCTTCTCCTGGTCAACCCACTTCTCATTTTTAAACATGACTGTGACACTAGCACACATTTGAACTTGCCCAGACAATTTGAGATTTATTAGAAAATTAGCTCTATAAGCCAGTGAGTTCCTTAAAAAATTATTATGTCTCCTAGGCACAATTTCTCACAGAATAATGTTTATTAATATTCCCTAAATATTCCACAGTACTCTCTTATACCATGGGATACAAATGAGAAAGCCATAAACTTGAGTCTGCATCGTGGACAGGAATCAGGAGGTTGGCCAGCTGGATGCCAGTGAGGGGAATGAGAATAAGGAGCTGTTTTTTGTTGGTTTGTGTATTTGTTTTAAATCTGAGGTTGACTTTCTGTGGAGTTTCATGGAAAGAATGCAGAAACCTAGAGATATTTTAAACTGTCTTGCACTATTTTTGAGTAACTCAGAGAACCCTTTAATAGCTCAAAATTCAAGGGAAAGGCTCTGTGTGTCTAAACGAGAGTCTCCAGTAAAGTATCAGCTTCTGTGGCTGTTAAAGTCTTTTCTGGAGCTGCACCATTCCCAATGTCTAAGTGGTAGATTCCAGTATTCATGTTTATTCCAATCCTGCATTTTGTGACAATGTTTAAGGATCATCCATGGCCTGCTTCCTAAAAACAGGAGAGGCTTGGGGTAACAAAATAAATACCAAGCATTTTTAGCTGACTGGGATTTGTGAAGTGCCAGGATTTCAGACTACCCAACTGGAGTAACCAGTCTGGGCTTTCTAGCAGTTCTGAGAAAATTAGCTTATTTCAGGTCATGATGGGGTTTGCAGAGGAAATACCAAATACTTCATTGAAAGACATTTGGCCTTCTAGCCCCGGGAATTCACTGTAGCTCCAGATCACAGAACATAGGCCTGGTTGGGAAGTTTCCTGTCTTTATGAAAACTCATCGAGTTTTGCCTGGGTTTCAATGGTTTTGGTTTTTTCCTGGTTTTCTGTGAAAATGAGGTTTCGACAGCCATGCTCCCTCAGCCTCCCTTTATACTCCTGATCCAACCTGGCCAAATCTTTCTGATCCATTGGCCAATTCATACCAAGTCCAAGTAGTCCACAGTTTCATGAATACTCGTGGCTGTATAAAGGAAAGTGACCCAAATTATCTCATTTTCCCTTCATTCCTCCATTGAGGGCTGCGACCATTGCATCTGGTGGCAGCAAGAAGCCCAGGAATCCCCATGTGTTTTGCCTGTGCTGTTCCTGGGGAGAAAGAAGTGGAGGAAAACAGGATGCAGATTATTTCTTCTGGGAGGTGGGAGTTAGGAGAAAAAAAGGAAATGGCCCTTGAAAAAAAGCAGCTTTCCTTCACCCTCTTTGTCACAAAATTACTTCATTAATCGAGTATTGAGGAGTGACCCTGTGTCACATTAGTCTTCAATGAGCTGAGGAAGGGCTTTTGGGCAGGTAGAAGCTAAAGTAAATTCTGCTCTTCAGTTATTCTTACAGGTTCCTTTTCTGCAGTAAAGTGGCCCGTGGTCCCCTTCACATGTATGTGTCTTTGTTCCATAGTTTATGGGTTTTGTAATAGCATCTTTAGGTTTCAATGTGCAATCTTTTCTAATCACGTTACATAGATTTATATAAATTCTTAGACTGGAAGTTATCTTTGGCTTGCTCTCCGAATGTCTCTTTAAACAGCAGAGACATGTGAATTTATATTTGCTAGATGCCTGCAAGAATACTTTTCTACTGTCTCTCCTCCATTTGGAATGGAACTGCAGCTCGTGACATTTTTGGCTTCAGCCTGACTCATGGAAAAGCGTTGCCTCAGGGAGGGCACGTGGATTTCCTTTTCACCCTGTGGTTGGCTGAGCACAACCCATGTGAGTGAGGGGTCAGTGCTCCTCTTCTGAGACAGTTTTCACATCATTTCTCAGGGGAAAATAGTCATTATTTAGAGCTGCTTGATTTTGTGGAGGATTATAAAGAGGGGGAAAAATAATTTTCTTCTAACGGATGTGTGTTTTTGGCAAACAAAATTTGTTGGAAACCATTTGAATGTTTTTTATAAGATTTTTCTTGAATAATGACATCCATGTTTAAAATGAGAGAAAAATCTGAATGCCAAGAGCATAATTGCCGTGTTCGAAATGGAGTTCATCTCCAAAGAGAACCAGTTAACTCCCCAAGTTCTTCAGATGGAGGGGAGTTCTTTTGCAGGTCCTTTTCATGGACTTGTATCACCTGTGCCATCTCCCACATCACAGGGGATTCATTTGATGGGGAGCCTGGGGTTGAGCACTCTGGGATTCTTCCAGTTACCACAGAGAGGAAGGTGCTGGGAAATTTCCTTACATCTCAGGAAATAGGGTAAAGTCTGAAAAAAACCCAATCCATCTCTTCAACTCTTGAATTAGGAATGACTGTGAAAAAGGCAAACTGAGGAAAGGGGAAGGTTTTACTGCAGCTGAGTAAGCGGAGGTGGAGGTGTTCTAGACAGGCCAACAGCAATGGGCAGAAGTGCACAAGGCCTCAGGCTGTGTTTAGGGAGCAGACCCAGCTTTCCAATGAAGAAGGAGAAAGCAAGCCCACACTTCACCTTCACATAATGAGAGATATTTGGAAGGGAAAAGTGTGGAGCATTTTAATTGGGGTTCACCCTGGGGAGGAAAGTACTTCATTGTTCCAGACAATGCAAGTGAAAGTAAGGGACAAGATTCTTCTTCCTCATCCCTCATCTACTGGGAACAACTTCTATTTTGGTTCACAGAGTTTTCATTTTTAAGAGGAAATGTATTTCCCTTGGGTCATACCAAGCTTCCCTTGGTAAATAACAAGCTTATGTCGCATCCTGTGTCTGCAAACCCAATTAAGTCAAATTTTATGGTTTTGTTTGGAAAGAAATGAATTTGTTGCAGTGATAAGTTTGATTGCCACTAATATATTGGACTTTCTAATGGATGTTTTACAGGCAGTTATTCATTAGGCAATTCAAGCAAAAAGAAAATGTCTTTCAGTTCCATTTTTACACTTAGGCACCGAGCTGAAGTTCTGCTCTTACACACACGATGGGAGTGCTAGAGACAAGGCTGAATCAAAACTTTGATAATGGGCACTGGACAGTAACCCTCTTATTTATAGTCCTACACTATGAGCACTTTTGGAAAAAAGTCACCCGAGTGAGGACTTCTGATCTCTGCTATAAGACAAGAAGAGCAGCAGAGGTGCTGCTCTGGGTCTTCTCTGCCTTTAGCAACCAGTTCAGGGCTGCAGGGACTACTTGGAGTATCCTAGGAAAAGCAATAAGATTCAATTTGATTTACCTACCATTAATAAGGCTCCAGTAAGGTTGAATTTTTAAGGACAGCTTTTTCTAGCAGAAAAGATCACCTGTAGTGAAGGACTGGCTCATTTGACACCTTCTGCTCCTTACTAGCACTAAGGTTTTTGTGAGCTGCAGCCTAACATGCATTTGATCTCTCCCTCCTCTGCACAGGGACACTCTGCACACTGACCATTGAGAAGGCCATGCCTGAAGATGGGGGCGAGTACAAGTGCATAGCTGAGAACCCAGCAGGGAAAGCTGAATGTGCTTGCAAGGTGGTGGTAGAAGGTGAGTACTGTGCTGGGGACAAGAAAACCCTTCCTTAGAACTTCCCCTCCTTTCCAGCTTATTTCCCAAGAAGGACCTTTAGGGGCTACTTACACACACATAAACACACACACATGAAATAAAAGAACTCTAACCCATTCCCTTCTGCACTTTTTGGTCAACAGGTAATTCAATGTCTATCATAAAGGAGCATGAGCAGAGAGACAGTACAGAACCAAGGGCTCTGGATGCTTTATGGCATAATTTGTATTCTCCTGCTGCTCACTGTATTTCTAGAAGGTTTTTAGAGCAGTTAGCTGTACTTGTAAGATTTGTTTCTGAGCTGTGTGCATCCTTTGAGAGCCAGTGAGAATTGCCTGTGTGAGTCTGGGTGTCAGTCTGCCTCAGGACTGCGTGTGGCACATTTCTCACTCTACAGCTCCCCAGTTCTTTGCATTCACAGATGTTTGGTTGTTTGATTTTCTAGTGTGAGAAAAAATAAATTAGCAACTCAACCACCCTTGTGTTCCATAGTCTTAGAACATGGACAATTTACAGGCTGAGGTACTTGTTTTCAGCCATGGTCGTGCTGATGACACTGTACTCTTGTTAATTAGTCTTGGCCTTGGGCAAGGCCTAGATGAGGCTGTGTGACACAGACTTATAAAGCTGCCATGAAGTTTAAATTATTTTAGGGGCTTTAAGTAACCAAATGTCCTTCTTACCAACTCACCTCCTGGTGAACTTATTTCTGAATACTGTGATACTTTCCATTGTGATCTAAAATGAACACAAAACTAGACAACAAGCCTAATAACAGAACTTGGGTACTGAACCTTCACTGCTGTGTTGCAGATGTGGTATTTGTGGCAGGAGGTCTAAAAAAAGAAAACTATTATTTTTTTCCTAATGTTACATGACACAAGGTAAGAATGTGGTTCTGTAACTCCTCACTAAAGGTCAGTCTTCACGTAACTGGAAAAGAAATTGATTAAATGCTGATTACAATTAATATACCTGTACCTTCTGTGATACTGTGGTCACAGTGTAGTCTGTCTTAGATATCTGGTAAGCTATTTTTTATGGTTCTGTAATTTAAAGTAATACATTTTGTCAGTGCTGAAGTTCAAATAATAGGTTTAAGCAAAATCTAGTCCCTGAAACACCTTAACCACCACAGATCCACAGTGTTGAAGGATCAGATCATCAAAAGCTTAGCCTGCAGTATTTCTCTAGAGCTGCCCTAGCAACTTTTAAATGTCTCAGTCATTTATGTGTTTTTCCTCTGCCTTCTGATCTCCTTCAAGCAGTTGCTTTTCTTCCTGAATCTTCCTTTAGCCTATTTCCCACTTCAAGTTTCCTGCTGGACAATGCATGCTCTAGGAGGCTGCAGGTAGAGTTTGGCTTGCAATGTCCTGTTCCTGGGAGGCTGTGAGCTGCTGGCCTGCTGATGTGAATGACATCACCTCAGCTGTCTGGCTTTCTGTGGTGGTGGCAGCCACGGCTGTAGGAGCTCTCTGCTCACATCATGTTGGGCACCAGGGTGACCATATTCCTTACCTCCATGCTGGCTGCCTCCTCTGCCTTTTTCATCCTCCACTGGCATGCTACTGAGAAGAGGCTTTTGCAGCACAGAGCTCCAGCTATTTAGGAAAGACACCATCTGATATCCCATGTCTGAGACTGGTAGAGAGGATGACTGTTATTTTTAAATTAGAATTGTGATCTAAAACAAGAGTTCGGATTTCTCCCTTCTTCAGTCCACTGTCAGGATCCCAGATGCTGATTTTTAGACTAAGTAACCACAATCATTATATTTCTTTTGACATCAGGGACTCGAGATTGGAGGAATGCTTGACTTCAGTTGGCAGATCTGTAGAATCTGAGTGTCTGAACTCTCACACAGCTTTCTGCTCTGAATTATTTACTAGGAGATTCTTGCTTCCTCTGTTAGGAAGGAAACTTCGATTAATTTTCACACACTGGCACCTAGAAGGAGGTGACTAAAATAGCTGTTTCCATAACATTTGTGTCATATTTTTCTATGGTAGCTAACAGCTCTCTCCCCCACAAATACTCTGAAAGCTGAATATTTGAAAGCTGTAAAGTGATACAGCCATTGCTGAGATCATAATCTATAATCATACTCTTTCTTCCAAAGATAAATGTCAGTATCAGACAATGTAGCAAGCAGAGCTTGTTAGGATTTGCATTTTAGGTCATAGAATCCTAGAATAGTTTGTGTTGGAAGGGACCTTAAAGATCATTTTGTTCCAACTCCTACCATGGCCAGGGACTACTTCCCACAGATCAGGTTGCTCAAAGCCCCATCCAGCCTGGTCTCGAACTCTTGAACACCCCCAGGGATGGGAAGTCCACAACCTCTTTGGGCAACCTGTGCCAGTGCCTCATGACCCTCACAGAGAAGAATTTCTTCCCAATATCTAATCTAAATTTTGCCTCCTTAGCTTAAAGCCATTCCTGCTTGATGTGGCACTACAGATCCTTGTGAAAAGTCCCTCCCAGCTCTCTTGGAGCTGCTTTAGGTACTGGAAGAGGCTCTAAGATCTCCCCAAAGCCCTTTTCTCTTCAGGCTGAACTGCCCCAGCTCTCTCAGCCTGTCTTCATAGGAAAGGTGCTCCAGCCCTGTGATTATGCTCAGCTTGGAATAACCTTAAAAGAAAGTTGCACCTTTTATTAAATCTCATGTGAGATACACATGGAAAGGAGCTTTATTGACTCCTAGCTGTTGGTGTAGCCTGCAGTGATGAGCAGTTTCTGGATAAGGGCTGTACAATTGTGAAAATAGTAGAATCCATCCAATTTCAGTCCTGTGGTGTCTCTTTTGCTCTATTGTTTCTATTTAGGAATTTTGTTTCTTTTGCTCTTTTGTTTCTATTTAGGAATAAACAAATGGCCAAGAATATCTTCTTGGAGAGATTTAAACGAAGGAAATGTTACTCTTCAAGATGGGTTAATCTGAATTGATCGCATAGACAATGGAACAGAAGAATTACTTTACATAATTTCTTTTGAATGAAACTATGTATTGATATGGCTTTGTTTCCCTTTTCTCTGCACTGCCTGACACAGCTTTGTGCACATTATATTTGGTCTATTCAGCTAAAATACCTGTCAGCTTAGATGGGACCTCTTGTCTATCTGCTAACTTGGCATGGATTCTTAGTGCAGCTGCTTTTGTGGAGGGTTTTTCCCTCTCTGCTCCCTCTTCCTTTCAGAATGTGACAGCAAATTTCCAGCAAATCTGTGCAGAAAATTCTTCCTAAAACCCTAAAGGACAGCAATTTCCTCTAACTTTGCAGAAGGATCCAAAATAAACCTTTTATTAGACAGCTTTTTCATTATTGATTTTCAAATAGGATTTGTATTTTATTATTTGTTTTGATTGCAGATGCCTCAAAGACCTCAAAGCCTGCTGAGAAGAAGACCAAGAAGCCTAAGACCACACTTCCCCCAGTGCTGCCAACAGAGAGTAAGTGGCTGGGATTTGATTTGCTTTATTTCCAGTGGAAACAAAAGAGTGCTTTGGGATTCTGTGGTCATTCCCTTCTGTTTGCAGACATAGGATCAGAAGCCTGTGCTGTTTCTTTAGCCCTTGCACTTAAGTCATGTGAAATGAGTTTTTGCCATGTGGGGATTAGAAGTAAGAGCCCAAACTGCGAGTTCAGACCTCACCCCTCTACTCTCTGTTTTTCATAATGGTGCAATAAACTTGTGACACAGATTTATTTTTGGCTGCCTCTCAAAGAGCACAGAAATACTCAAGTAGTTTGCTTCAATTTGCGCTGTGTTCTGTGTAGACAATATGAAGTTTTACTATTGGTAAGCAAAGCATCTCGACAGAAATGCCCTGTAGAATTATATGTCCTTTTTTGGCATGACCATGGAGAGTGGTTTTGCAAATTTTGCATTCTTTGTTTTAAGCCTAAAAGCTTAACTTGCTTCTAATGCTTTCAGAAATAATAAATTAGCTATAAATTCCTATGTTTCCTACTCAGCATACATGCATTTGGCTAAGAGGAAACTTAAAATGGTAAAGGCAGTACAATAATGTCAATTTAGGAATTCCTTACACCAGTACTACTTATGAAATTAAGGGATACAAATATCTCTTAAATCAAAACTGGACTTTGAAAATTGTTTATCTAAGATGTCCATCATGTGAGTTCCTAAAAAGATGTAACGACGTGGTTTAATGGAAACATGGGATATTTTATCCAGCTCTCTCAAAAATAAAAAACAAACTCTAATCTGGTCTTCCATCAAGAACATTTGTAGCTGCTTTCAGCAGGACTAGAGCAGTTTGATAGTGATTGATGATCACAGGTAATAATTGTGCTTCTGGAAATGTGACTTACATAAAACTATACCCTGGACTACAGCTATTTCTGAGTTGCTGGCTGAGCATTATAATTCTCCCTCCAGCTTCTCTTTGGGGGATGTGGGAAGAATCACACTGCCATGCTCCACCTCTGCACCTGAGCTTCAAGTGCCATAAATAATCACAATTGATTTTGTTATGAACATCAATAAAAAAGAAAAATTTAAAGCCATTTAAATCTCCACAAAACAGTATTTTGGATTGTGTTTTCTATACACAACACACACATTTCCTCTGATCCTCCCAGCAGTGGTATCAATTGCAGCTTTCCCAGGAGAAAGTGTGAGTTGGGAACTAAGTCTAAATATGGAGATATATGACCTGATCCACATCCTGCTTCTTTTGCTTCTGGTTTTAGTGGAAATTAAAATAGATAGCAAAACATCAGTTACCAGCTCTGGCTGCAGAAATATTTGCGAAAAGAAAGTTGAAATAATGGGGAATAGTTTTTCTACATGGCATATTGTTTCAGTGTTTCAAATTCTTGAACTTCTCATATGCTCTTTTTTCCAAAGGACCTTTAACACATCTTTCCTGCTGCACAGTAAACATCAAGGTGACCAGAGAGAATGTTAGGAAGCTGGGCTTTGCAAGAGTTTTTGGAAAAGCTTTGAAAAATACATATTTAATTTTAAAAGGCTGTAGAGATTTCACAGGTGGTTTTTTAACATTTGAGTCTCTGAGGAATGTGAGCGTTTGTTCTGAAATAAGTTTTTATTTGTCTGTTTGTCAGGGGCAAAATATACAAAACAGATCCAATGGACTATACAGTTCAAATCTACACTGATAAATTCTTATCAGATACAGAGACTGTAAAGTTCCTTACCTGAGAGAGAATAGGCTTTACAAGTCAGATGTTTGTCTGTCTTTACTGTATATCTCTTGAAAAGAAGGGTAATAGAGAATAACTGTGAATTAAGGTGTCTCAGTCTAATAAGGAGATATATCTTTCTCTTTTCTGGTTTTTTTTGCCACATTGAGTTACCAGTCCTAAGGGCAACTAGAGTGTACAGATTGATACTGAAGAAAGAGAGAGCAAAAATTCCTAATAATGTGATTAGAATTATTAATTAATAGATTCTGAATTTTGAGTAATTCAGTCACAGCAGTATATATTCTATAGGATAGAGAGACTATATATTCTCTGTACTTTTTAGAAATACTTTTCAGGGAAAAGATCCCTATTTTCCACATTCTGTAAAGCAGTGCAAGTCAAATTTCATGGTTAGCAGCTCTGTCATTCTTGTCTCTCTTCAGATAAATTACAAGTGATCCTTGGTTTTTTGCCCTAGTAGAAACTTTCAGGAAAGTAATTAACTTTAGGTTCCTGAAAGCAAAGATCAATACATTTCTTTCTGTAGAAAAGAGTGAGTGTTGTCAGTATGTTAACCTGTAGAATTTGTCTCGCTGTGAGCTGCTGACTCAGGTCATTTGGCTGCTCATTCTGACAATGTTATTTAATTACTGGAAGCTTGGGGTTTGTAAGCTACAGAAAACCAATAGTAAGCAGAATTTGGGCCATTGCTTCCTTTGATATGCAATACATGCTGGATTCTGGTGTAGAAAAAGAACATCTTGAAGGAAGCTGTGTGTCACTCAGTGATTAACAACATCTCTGAATGGATGCTTGCAGTGTTTACTGCAGAAAGATTGCTCCCATGCTGGCAAATTACAAAACTTACAATGCATTTCCTTTTGCTTAGAATTAATATTGTGTCACCAGAATTTAGTAATAATTATGCAACCCTCTAAGGATAAATAGAATAAATAATACTGTTTCTGAGAATAAGAAACAGATTCACCTTTGAATCTGGATGAAATAAAAGGGAGAAGAGAGGAAGGGAACCTCTGGAACTGGTTCATTCTTTACTGACTGCACTGACTTGGGCTTTGTCACTTGGGTCTTTGCTCAGTGGATGTCAAATGTTACTGAGTTAGAATAATAGAGTGTTATGTTTCTTCTAAAAGAGGCAGTGGAAAATTGGACCCTTTCATTATTTATCATGCTGCACACTGTGTGCCATGCCAGAACAATCAGTGGGTAATGTAAGGGTCCTCCTGGCTTGACACAGCCCTGTAGCAGGAGCATTAAGCCAAAAATTGCACCACTTGAACATTTCTCTAGAAAGCTTTGAAATTGCCGTGAAGGGACTTAGGCACCCAGTTCCCTTTGAAATTAAAACTTATTTCAAATTAAGCTTAAAGGGAATTGCTTATTTCAATTACCAAAGCCACTTGCAAAATCTTCAGTGCTTATTAAATAAATGGTTTTGTTGCAACAGACTGCGGAAAAATCAAAGTTCTGCTTGAGATTTTTAGGAGTAAATAAAGATTTGAATGTTTACAAATAAATATTCCTTTTTTGAAAAATAAATATATTGCTACTCCGCACTTGCAAATATTTTGTTGGCCTTAAGCAGAGGACCAAAATAGAAGGAATTAGCTGAAGACAAAGCAGATTTGTTTGCAAGTCTAGAACCCAGATTTCTTGATCATCAGTCTCAGGATTAATTTGCGGGCAGCATTGAGGATAGTATAGATTTTTTTAAGTGGCATCACAATAGTTTACATATAACATGAGCTTTCCAAAAGGACTTTTTTCAAATGCTTTTTTCAAGATTTGCTAAAGAAGAAGGAGTATTGCAACAGTTAGATTCTGTTTTTTAGACTTCACTATGGCTGAACCATGCAACATAACTTTACTATAGTAGGAAGAAACTGTATCCCACTTACAGCTACTGAGAGAAAAAAAATACTTTAATGCTTTAGAAAATAATGCTCATAAATCCCTAAGCACTGGATTAAAGTGTTCAGAAAGAAATGCCTAATGTTTTTGTAGGGATAATTCACAGCACTACTTCCACCAAATATTAAGAAATTGCAATTCTCACCTGTCACAATTATTGTTATGAAAACCTGACAGGCTATCCCAGATTCCCTCATCTGAGTAATACTTCTTAAACCCACTGTTCTCATATCTAGACCACATACATTGAAGGGCTGACCCAGCATAGAGTTTGATTGCACAAATGTAAGTTGTTCTACTCAGTTAAAAATAAAGTTGCATCAAAGAAAACAACTTTTTCTACATACTTGCAAGTTATTTAGCTTCTGATAGAAATCTTTTATATGTGCTACTGTCTAGAGCATTTGATTTCATGTCAAGCACATTTTTGGCTAGGTAGCTGTATAATAATACAGCTGTAATATAGGTAGCTGTATTCTCTCTTGCTGATGGTTTTTAATAAATGTCATCACTGCACTGTCCAGATCAAATCCTCCAGAAGGTTTCACTGTCACCTTCCCAGATCTGAATTTTTAACCTTATTGGTACTTGAATGCAAGGCTGAGCAGTGACATCTCTGGAACAAAGCACCATTAAAGTAAATATGCTAAACAGGACCCCTTATTATGTTAATATATTCTTGTCCATAGTAGGGAGAATTCTAAATGTTAATCACCATGGAAAAATTATGAGTCAGTGGCCAAGTGATTGACATGCACTTCTGTTATTTACTCTTCAATAAACAATCTTGTCAGAGAAGTCTGCAAGCACCATTTTAAGAAAATGTTATTAAAGCATTAAGCTTGATGTGTCCAATTTAGTTAGTATATAATTAAATCAGTAAACACTTCAGGTTTTCTATTGATTTCTGTTCTATGAAAATAATATGAAACACAGCTTAGATGAATATGAAATGTTTCAAAATCTTCATTTCATGACAGATTGTTTTTGCCCTAAGTGTAAAAACGTGCCACTTTCTAAGGGAAGAACTCAATTACTAAGGAAGTTACTGTTCTGGTCAGAGATGTTCTTTTAATTGCAGAAGTGTGGGCACTGGGTAGCAGCAGCTGTGCTCTGTGGCTGCTGCTGACCTCTTTGGTGGCTGGGATAGTCTGAGATGCTCTTGAGGGTCAATGAGGCTGTCCAAGCCAGTTCCCTCAGTCCCATTCATTTCCCAGGAGGCTCATGCTGCTCTACTCCTGGCTGTTGTGAGATCCAAGACATTTTCTGCACAGTGAGTGCAAGTGCTTAGTGTGTTGGAACAATATGAATTACATTGTCAGAGAAGCCTCTAACCAAACTTTTCAAGGCAAAATTAATCTTTTTTCCTAAGCTGAAAATTCCACTCTTAGTACATGTAAATCAAATTGCTATTAGCTGTTTCTAAGACCTAAATAGGATTTCTCTGAAACTCTAAATTATGAAAGGTGCTGCCTTCATTCCTGAGGCTGGAGGGTCCAAAGGTGCATAGCTGTGCCACAAGGCCTGACAGCCAAGTTGGGCTGAGGTAAACAGGCAATGCAGGATTTAACCTGGTGACTCTGAAGGTTGGTTGCTTCCAACATAATGAAAAAGAAATCTGTTACTTTAGTATAAAATGAGCAATGGAGAAACACTAATTTGTTGTCCAAATCCCTTCTCCTGAGTGCCCAGTTCAGCAATGTTTCTCTAATGCTGGGCATGCATTTTGAACTTCTGCCAAGTTACTCTACAGTTCTCATTGTACTGACATTTTCTGAGTTAATGTTGGCATGGAACAGTATTTTCCACGTGTATTTCATGGAGTCCATCCTACATATCTGTATGTTGACAGAAGAAGACAGAAATGTTTATTGACTGTCTTACAGAGAGAAAAATGAATAGTTTTTGCAATGTGGCCTTGAAGTGGTGTCATGCTTCATTAATATACAGTTAAGTCGTTGGCTAGAAATTGCACATCTGAGGCATATAATAGAAGCATTAAGTTTCTTCTCTATAAAGCAGAGAACTAAATTGGCTTAATTAATTTCCAAAAGCATATAGCACCTAGCTTTTCCACTGAAACCATTTGGAGCTCCTGAATGTCCAGATGACCTGGCAGTGTTTTCCTATGGAACAAACTGGATAGCAGGGAAGTTACCTACCTTAGACTCCTATCACTACACACTTGGGCACAGCCTTTTAGTGTCAAATGGTAGATGTTCTCCCAGGATATAAAAAAGGTGAAAAATTGAACTTATACTTAAGAAACTAACCTTGCTGTCTTGTTCCCACCAGAGCTCTTAGAGCATTTTACATGGCCTGGGTTGTTTGTGAGCTCTGTTTGATACTGATTCTTTTCTGTGTTGCTCAGATTTGCTTTAATTGTAGAAGTTGCTCAAGAACGGTGCTACTAAACTGCTATAGAATTGTTTATTCCTTCAGCTGAGCTGTTTTCAAATACTGAGTTATTTTCAGTATACCAGATCATATTATTGAAGCTCTAAGTGTGGTGGTATATCCTAGCTCTCTTGTGACTGCAAAAGTGAGTATTTCCTAGGTTTTATTTTAGTTTTCAGAAGGCAGAGGCTGTATATTTCTCAATTAGAGGACAGTCTCTGCATGGTTTAGAAAATAAATATGGGATGTTGCAACAAAATGACTGTTGTTTCTAATGAAAAAAAAAATAAAAGCTTTAAAAAACCGTTATGAAGCACACAAATGCAAATAACTGACTTGCATGGAATTAAGTTTTCTAATTTCTGCTTGTCATCAAATTTAAGCCAGAGTTGCTTTCTGGTTTATTGTATTTAGATACTAAACAGTTGTTTGGAAACGCTGTGAGAAGTTTGCTCTCTGACATGCAATGAAATGAAACTGTTTAAACTTCCAAACCTTGATGAAGTTTTCAAGTTACTGAAAACTGTGTGTTCAGTGCATTGTGTTTGTCATTGTCCTCTCCAGCAATTAGCACAGGTTCATGAATGTATGAAGAAACTTTCTGATACACTTGTAGCCATCATTTTTCTCCTGTTTCATCTTGTCTGTGCTAAAATCTGTAATGAGTTTTTGTACCATCAGCTAGGTCTGTGACAAAAGCAAGGACAAAACAGAACAATTGACTACTTTGAACACAAGGCCAAGTGTTTCCTTTTTTTCTCTTCTTTTAGCTCTCAGTCATTCCACGCTTTCTGGCAAAGCAGGCAGTAGTGAAGGTTGACAGAGAACAGTCACTTTTGATTCAGACCCAGATATCTACACCCAGAAGGGTCTGAAGGGATTCATTTACAAGGGGGATCTCACATCCTGAAGGATCCAAGTGAGATGGGGAAGAAGGAGCAGATACTTGAATCTGGGCTTTCCATAAATTTTCTATAAATATTCTTCTTACCGTGGTGTCTGACACATTACAGACATGACTTCTTTTTTCAGTTTCTCTTGAACTCTGAAAATGCTGAAAAAACCCCAATTTAATTCAAGATGAAATCTTGACATGTTTTGCATGAGGGGAAAATGTTTTTTTATGTGCTTGTAGTATGAGGGCAGGTGATTAACCCTTCTTCTCTCCTGAGCTAAAATGAGGCTGTTCCACAAGCAGACAGAAGCGGGGATAGGTCTTGTTCCTTATGCTAATGGAGTTAGGTATTAACTGTACTTGTTTACCAGGTGCTGAAATCCATCACTACAGAAGACATGCACATTAATTTTAAGCATGTCCCTTAAGGAAGACAGTAGGAATTATGGATTGGTTGGAAATACTATCTTTTTTTTCCAGATCCTAAGAGTTTTCCTTCATGCTTTATGAAAGCAAGTTTTGCAGAGAGCCATTTCAGGGGAGGGCTATTCCTATTTTTAGTAAAATTCCAAAAAAGGGAAGCAAAAAAGAAAGACGGAGGCTTCTGAGCATATCTGCTCTCACGACTGCTCCATCAGGGAAAGGAAGAGCACAACCAAATGTCTGGCAGCTACCAGCCTGGGTTTTTCCCCTTTTTGCTTTATGTCCCCCCACTCAAAAACAAGCTCTGTAAGAGGCAAACCTGCCTTGTAATGTTTATGATGTTTCTAGAAGGCAGATTCATTTAAGAGGGAAATAGAAGTCCTTTTACTTCCAGGCTGATTTTCAGCATTGGCCCGTTTCAATGTAAATACCAAAAGAAAGACAAACCATCGTTAAGAAAAAAAAAAAAAAAGCATCAGAAGCAGACTTGAACTACCATTTCCAAGAGGCTCAAATATTTTAATGAAAACAATCATTTGACCTTGTCAACTTTGAGTAATCTTACTGGATTTTTTTTTCACTGTCTCCTGCAGCCTTTGAAAAAAGAAAAGTTGCATTTCAAAGAGATGCATAAGATGAGTTGGTATTTTTAATGAAGATCTAAGAACAGTGGGGTGTACACTATTGGGCAAAGAAACCAGGTTCATAGAGCCAGAGACCTGTCCTTGTACTCATCCCCTTCCAGCCTGCCCCAGCCTTTCATTTCTGCTCAGGGATATTTGTGTCTGCAAAACAGGATATTCAACGAGACCTTCCAGCAACCCTTGGCAATCTGCATGGTTTGATGAAGTCCAGTGACAGTCTGTATATCCTCAGTTCAGTGAATATAATGTCTTGGTGGTTAAAAACTAAAATTTAAACCAAAAAAATTGTACCTACATATAAAAAGCAGTGCCCTAGCTGAATGAAGTGATGAGTCATGTTCTCTGCTTTGCTGCTATAGAAATCTTCACTAAGGTGAGAGTCTTTTAAACTGGCTTAAGCATAGTTGTTCCAGTATGCATGCACCTTGCCTATTAACTAAGGTATTGCAGCTAATGCACAGTGTTGGCCAAGAGGTGATCTTGGAGTGAAAATCATGCTGGATTCAGAAATTTGCTTTTTTTTTTCTGAAAAATAGCAACAGAATCTGCATCCCCAGATGGCACTTGACAAATGGTGCTTTTTCTTCATCCTTGTTGCTCTTTGTTCATATCAGGCTTAATGGAGTGTGGAAGCAATCAAATTCCTGTCATTGCAGCTTTTATCAAAAGCCATTGCAGCTCTGAGGAGAGACCCAAGAGCTATATCATTTCAGTTTAGAGAAAAGCAGAGAGTCTGATGTTGAATACAGCACGTGCACAAACAAAAATGTTCACGTGTTTCTAAACCATGTTAATTGAGTTGAGTTTACATGGGGTTATCCATCTAATTAATAACTAATGGGTTATTTCCATTAATAGGGATGTTTAAGGGCAGATGAGAGGCCAGACTCTATGGACCTTCCAGCTGGCACCCGATCATGTACATAGTTTCATCCACACAATATAGCTCCAACCTGAAATAAGAGTTCCGGCTCAGAGTGTGACCGCACCACAACAAAGAGGAAAGCTGCTCTGAAAACACCACTTGCTGCCTTGGCTTGTACAGCTCAGGCAGGAAAGAGGCTGTAGGAATACATTTGCTGTCACTTACCACAGCAGCCAGGGTACATGTCACTCTGTTGGTGGCCCAAAAAGTAATGTGTCCCTTTAATGAGTAGTTGTGCTCTTTGAAGGCCTCAGCTTAAAGAGGCTTAAGTCCTCATGGAAGATGTGGCAGGACAGACACCTTACTTACAGTGTGGTAGTCCAGTAATACAAGGATAAACACCTCACAAGTAATCATCTAAATCTTTAACTAGTTCTGTTGGGCTGGCACTTGTCAAAAAAAGGCTTCCTTGGGAAATATCCAGCTATTCTTTTTTGTCTCAGCCATAAGTGCTGTGAGAGTATCCTACCTCTCCATTTTTGTGTTTCTGGTTGCTACAAAATCAATAAATTCAGAGCACATAAAAGTCAAGCATACTTTTAGGGAAAATTACTAAAAAATGGAAAGAAGGTAGAAAAAAAATTTCTGTATTAACTGCATGAAGTTCTTCAAAATGAACTGAATAAACACTGCTGTTGACAGCTACGCCATTAGATATTTTTAAAGTAGTTTGGTCTTTTCACATCCTATACAACTTCACCTACTATCTCTACTTACTCTGAAAATCAATTTGTTTGTTGTTTGAGCTCTATAGCATTAGATTCCCACAGTGGTTTTGCAGCTCATGGCTCCTGAGTTTCATGGAGCATCACATGATGTGTTCCAGGGTATCATGCACAGCTTGTAGTTTGCTACAACCAAAAGAGTTAAAATCAGAAAACTGGTTTTATTGGTCTGGTGAAACTGGGGGATATTTTGCTGCTCAGTGTCTTTCTAATTTGAAATAACTAAATAAAGAAAAGAAAAGAACGGACCAAAAAATTCCAAACTTTTGCATCTGTTATGACTGTCACTAGGCACCTCTGTATAGTCTGCCAGATACTCAAAAGCACTTAGCACATGCTGCTTCTGTTGGAGGCAATAACATCTTAAAAGCCAGACTGCTTCAATCATGCTGCCTAGTTGAGCATAAGAAAATAAGAAAAGTTCTTTCACAGCAGAGACCATTCTCTGACCAGGATGCTTAGAATAGCAGGCAAAAAGGGAGTGCTGTAAAAGGAATGAACTCCTTCAGTTCTGGAATTCAGTGGTTTGAAGGCATCCAGACTGTTGCATTTAATGGCCACCACTATACATAACTCCTATGAATTTGTCCTTTTGAACCTGTTTGTGTTTCTATACTGTAAAACATTACTTGTTTGTGAAGGTAGATTATGGATGTTATAGTTAACTTGGTGTTTCTCTTATGCCTGCTGTCTGGTAATTTAATTGGGTAGCCTCTAGTTCTTGTTTTGTGAAAAATAGTTAATAGCCATTTTCTCTACAGTTCTTCTACTTACTCTACACAATTTGTAGAACAGTGTCTTCCAAAAATTTATGGATCCAGATTTCAAGTTCTAAGCCATATTTTTGTAGCTATGACATTTTCTTTTGAGAATATAGCAAAAAGTTGTCCCTGCTTAAGGAAGAGGGTGAGGCAAAGGGGTGGTACTAACACTTACTTTTGGTGTATAGCTGTTTCTTTGTGAGCTCGCAAGTGGCACATGGTGTTAACTACTCCACTTTTAACTGAAATCATTCAGCATTGATTGTGCTGGAAATCTGAGCAGAACTTCACTATGAGATGGGTCTTGGCCCAGTATTTTCACCTGTTAAACTGCTGTAAGGCATGGATGATGACAGATCGTGGGGGAAGTGTAGAAGATTTCTTTGATTCTATTAAAAGTTCCATCTTCAACTCTGAATATTCTGAGAATCTTCCAGGATAATAAAAGTGGTTTTTAAAGGTATTTTTATTTCTTTAGTTTAATATGCTGGAAGAACATATTATATTTTCAAGCGCCAACAAAGCATTGCTATGGATGTTTGTGGTTAGTCTGGTTCCTTGCAGAGCTCTCCTTTGAATTCACGTGGTGCTTTTTTTGTTTGTTTTTAACTAGGTGAAGCAACAGTGAAGAAGAAACCAGCTCCAAAGACTCCTCCAAAAGCAGGTAATTTGTTGCATGTGTCTCCCAGGTTTACCAGCGCAGCTTTTTGCCTACCAAGTTTGTTTGCATGTGTGATTAAATGGTTGATAAGTCCAACTTATTAACACTATACTAAGAATTAAATTATGAGCATCCAAAGAAGTTTCTCTCAGATGGACTATAGCAAGATCCTACAAAGTGTCAGTAGTGTGTAACTTATGCCCTTTTGCATATCCACAACAAACTTTGGTTTCCTGTGAAAGAATTTTTTTCTGTGTATCACAGAATCCTCTGCATGAGTAGCTATCACAGAGAAGGTGATAAGATTCTACTTTTCCTCATCACTGGTATTATGGTAACCTGTTTTTGGTTTTTGTGTTTGCAGTCTCTGAGGCCAAGCTATCCATATTTAAAGTTACAAGGAAACTTCCCCTATAGGAACCTCTTTTCAGTGTCTTAAAACTTACCCGACTTTTAAACTGTTCAAGCTGCTTTCTATGCCAGATATACACCTCAGCCTAGCCTCCTTCAGATATTTTCAAAACAAAAACACTTCTAAAAGGTCAAGTCTAGAGCTGGGGAGGAACCCACTTTGTTTTAATTACTTTGAAAAGGAAAAAAAAGCACTTTTTTCATGCCCTGTGCTTTGTAAAGAATGTTTCATTTGGCAGTGAGGTCATTGTAATATTAGGGAATGCCTCTTAGCATTTCTGTCAATATGTCCTCAAGTCTGCCCCCTTCAATACACACAAACAAGAATAATTTTTTTATCATGCTGCTTTTATAAGCAACAGTATTGGTTTCACCCTGGAGTTGTCCCTATGATATTTCTGGCCTCCGTGCTTAGCAGCTAGCAGGGGTCTGACACTCAGCAGCACGGCTGAGAGCCAGGAAGGAGCACTGTTAGCAGGAGATGTTCTGCCATCTATTGATACTCAGGCAGTGAGAGGGAACAGGAGGAGGAATGCCTGGTTCATGAACAGAGCGCAATGAATGGGACTGCAAGTTTTAAAAGTAGCACTGTGATACAAAAAAGATCCATCATTGCTCATGGCAAAATTTATTGTGATGGAGAAAGGCATCAATTTCCTTCCTTGTCTCATGATGTTTCTGTGCCACATGTTTATCTGGCTGCTGAGATAACTATAGGCAGATCTCGAGTCTTAAGTTGTCTGAATTCTGTGGATGACATCAGGGAGCAGGTTTGCAGACCCCCTCAGCATGTGCAAATTGATAAGAAGGTAGCTGGTGCCATTCTTCAAATATGCAAAGTTCAAAAGAAAAAGATTTTCTGACAAACCCACAACAAAATTTCATAAACTGTATATTTGGAATTGGTGGTGGGTGCCAGTGTTTTTGTCTTTTGGATGTCTGTACCTTAATCTTGCATGAGCAAACTTTGGATGGGTAAATTGTTATTGCTTCACTCCCCTGCAATTACCAAATCCACGGAATTTTTTTCATTGCAAGCAACAGGTAACTGCTAATCTAAATTTCAAATGCTGCTGTGAAACAGTTGAGCTGAGAAATGTATGTGTTTTGAATTTTAAGAAAACTTAGGGTCATTTAAAGGGTTATTTAATTTATGTTGTTTTTTCCCTTCAGCTGCTCCTCCTCAGATTACTCAGTTCCCAGAAGACAGAAAAGTCCGTGCAGGTGAATCAGTGGAATTGTTTGCCAAGGTGGTGGGAACAGCACCCATAACTTGCACCTGGATGAAATTCCGTAAGCAGGTAAATTGTTTTCTGGTTTCCTTTAACAATCATTGAAAAAGCAGAGCTGGAAAGGAACACCAATGACTATCTCCCATTTTTCCATCTCCCTTCCTGAGGAACTGGCAAAGTCCATCTTGTTCCTGCAGATGTTCTTCTCACCTCTACTGAAAACATTTCACTGATGAGGATTTCACAAGCTCCACTGGGAAATTATTGCAGTGTTTATGTAGCTATAGTGTTAGAATTTTTTTCCTAATGCCAGACCTAAATCTTTCATGCTACAGTTTAGACCCTTTGCTGTCTATCCCCTCCTGTAAGAAATGATAGTTTCTTTGTGAAGTCTCAGACCATGAATTAAAGGATAAGTGATGGGAAAGATACAGGTATCTGAAAAGTATCTGTCACAGGGGACACTTCTCTCCTTTGAAAATGACCTCTTCTTTGTTGATGCTGGGTCTAAATTTATGTCAGAGGGGCAAAATACCATATAAAAAACTTGAGTGAACTGTCTTGCAACACAAATGTCACCACACAGGGCACAACAAAAATCCATGCCATGAGTGCCCTCACTCCCTAGTTTTAAAGCTCCTTCTACTTGAATTAATATCTTTAAACCAAATCACATGTCTATAACGGCAGTGTCTAGAGAGTTGCTTTAACAAAGCTATTTAAAACCACTTTAAATCAAATAACACAATTTGCAAGTTCAGATTGGAAGATGAAGTGTCACACTAGGACAGAGCAAATATAAATTTCTGCTGTAGCTGCTGTTCTGTTTATTTTGTTCTGAACTTGTCATGCACTCTATAGAACACAAATAAAAACATTCCTCCTAGAAGGAAGTTTAGACTCTAAATCCAGACATGTCAGCATTTAATTGAAAGAATTCAAAACAGTTTCTAAGTGCAAAGGGTATTCCAGAGTCCATCCTTGCTAACTTCAAATGACCTCTTACTTTAGGGGAAAGGATAGGGTTTTTCCTGAACTCTTATATTTCCTTAAATTTCTTTAGCTTCAAGACTGGAGTTAACCACTGCTTTCCACAAAAAATAGGTCTCAGAAGCTTCAGTGACATTCAGTGTTTGATTTTGCTAAGCTCTGTCTTAACACTTAGGTAAAATGTGCCCCTCAAACCTGAGTTTCTGGTTTGTGCATAATTCTGAGTTCATTGTTGAATACAACAATCCTATTTACCTAGATTTTAAGGCCTTTTTTATATGCAAGGTCTGTGTGATAACAGGGACTAGCAGCTCCTTATGCCCATATCAGATCCATAACCTGTGATTCAAGATATTTTCTCTTTTATAAAATGCCATTTTTACCATCTTTGTACTTTCTCTTTAGTTATCCACTATGAGACAAAGTGAAGTATTGCAAAATCATAAACTAAAATGACAATTTTTTTTAAATTATTCATTCTGATGAATGAGGTACAAAAGAAAGAAAAACTTCAGGAAGGATACCAAGCACTGTAGGACAACAAGTGAGGGCAGCAGTCTCTCATTTATTAATTTAAAAGGGGAGCCACTTACTGTTTCCTGTGCTGCACCATAATTTTACTTTATTTTTCACTTACACTTCACCACATATTGTTTTACGCTTGGATTTCTTCCTTTTCTATAACTGTGGTTGATTTCAACTCTGTTCCATTCCCAGTCCTAAAAGTGAAAACCAGCCAAGTGTTTTGACAGTTTACTGGGAGTTATTTGTCGTTACTTGAGCTGATCCAGCAGTTGGTGAGCTGTGATTCCAGCCCTGCTCCTGTTTGCTGCAGCTTCTTCTCTGTGGTTCTTCCTCACATTCCCTCAGGTGCAGGAGAGCCACAGTGACCTCTCTCAGCGGCCTCTCTATCTCTTTTGGGTATTCCAAAACAGTATCTTTTGCTTGTAGAAAGGGAATGTCATGAATCTGTGACCCCTACTGTTGTATGCCATGGCAGTGCAGTGGAGGGATTCTGGAACTGTGCTGAGCTAAAGAGGGGGAAGCCTTGGAAAGGCTTGGAAAGCTGCTTCATCAGCTGAGTCCATCCCTGAATACTGCCAGCTGTTGAAGCTTCTCAACTACAACCAGTGACTTTCTTTCAGGATCCCAAAGATCCAGCCCATGTTCCCCACAACCACTGCAAATGACTGAGCATCCTTTCAGGGCTGTCTCTACATCCTTTCAGGGCTGTCTCTACATCCTTTCAAGGATTTCTCTGCATCACTTCAGGGCTTTCTCTGTATCTTTTCTGGGCTTTCTCTGAATAATGCAGATCTAGTTCTACCATCGCCCCTTGACTAATTTTAATGAAGCATAAAGGAACAGTTTAGAATCTCAGAAGTATGTTGGCAAGGTGGAACAACTTTCAGTAGAGCTTAACCCTACATAATTCCATTTACTAACTTTCTATTTGAATTATTGTAGGAAAATCTTTCTAAAGTTACTTTTGGACAGATAGCAGTGCATGTGTTTTGTCTCAGTTGAGGAAAGAGCAGGCAAAGTCCTGTTCTTAAACTTTTGATTTCTTCTTCTCTGAATATATGGGACAAGATAAGGCAAATTAAATAGCCTTCATTTTTAATTAAATTCTGAGAATGGCTTGGAAGAGTCACTTATCTAAGAAGGAAGTGGTGGGAGGAAGAAGGGCATTGACTTTATGTTGTCTGTTTCATAAGAACACAGTGTACAGCTTCTGTAATTGCAGGGTAGCATTATGAGGTTTTTAAAGAACTGTCATGTCTCAAGCTAATGCTGATTAAAATCTAAGTCACCTTGGCCATTTATGCTATGATAGCTCCGTTTCAATTGAAAACTAGTTTATAATATGCCTATAGTATTCTGCAGAGATTTGGATTTTTGCTTCTCCAGAAAATTAAAATGCTATGGGAAAGCTCAAAATGCTCTTTGAATGTCTCTCTGTACAGCTGTAGTGTTGTATCTCCATTTTACACAACACTGTCCTCAATTGTTCAAAGCCAAAAACTGCTACTGTGGTTTGTGTGGAAGTACAGAATGAACCTGAGGGCAGCAGTCCCAGCTGTGGATGGTCTGCACATTTGGGCTTCTGAGGGGGATGGCAAATGAACTAAGGCTAAACCCTTGTTCCAGTGTGGCTCCTCTAAGAGATGTGAGACCAAACTTTGCTCTTTTGACAATTCCACAGTTTGCACTTTCAGCCTGTCAAAGAGAAGTTAAAAAGTGGCACTCCTGTTCCTTAGTGGGGTTCCAGCATCACCAGTGCTCCCTGTGGCCTTTGCAGGACTGGAGCCCTTATAATGTTCCACTGCATTTCTACAGGTGTGTGGATTACAGTTCATCAGCTGCACATACTCACTTCTGTAATAGAATTATCTGCAGATAACACTCATATGATGACACTGTATTGTACTTTGAGCTCTTTCACATAAAAAGAAATCTATCACATAATTTTTCTTCTAATTTGGCAGATTCAAGAAAATGAATATATTAAAATTGAGAATGCTGAAAACAGCAGCAAGCTAACAATATCATCAACAAAGCAGGAACACTGTGGATGTTACACTCTAGTTGTAGAGAACAAACTTGGCAGCAGACAAGCACAAGTCAACCTTACAGTTGTTGGTAAGTTCATAACTATATTTTATTTATATACTTATTTTTCAGACATAAGTCTACATTTGCATTTTATATAATGATATGCAACAGGTTAAATAAAATAATCCATTACATTAAGACTGAAATAAGAGCTAGTATTTAAAAAAATGGATAGTGACATTGCAATAAGGACTATAAGTAAGATCAGTAGGGCTATACTGTGTTTATTTGGAAGAATTCCTAATTCCATGGTGATGAAGGTATAAAATAGATAAAATAGCTCATGCTTAGAAATCCCCCCACAAGATAAAAACAGCTCATGTCTCCATTTTAAATTCCTACCATGGTCTATTGTTTCACAGGGACAGAAAGCAGTGAATAAAGACAGTCTGTTTTAAATATTTTGGAACCCTTCATCTGTGGGCTTTTACACAGGTATCTTAAAGCTTCGAACAGCCTTGTCAGGTGACACTCCCAGGCCATCGGGTTTCTTGCAGCAGACTCTGGACAGCTGCACAGACATGCAGACTGGCAGTTGCAGTTTATTTACAGATAAAACTGCAGCCTAGTGAGGATCAGCCAAAATCTAGATCTGTGACATCTGGCTCTGAAAGGGCCAATTGAACCCACCTTGGTGTGGATGCTTCAGGGAAATCCAGGGAAGTTTACAAGCCAAGTTCTACAAGGCAGGAAATGTGGGTCTAAGGCCAAAGATGAATGTCTGACCCCAGTGAAACCAGTGGCAAAATACCTTTAACCCAAGTGGGACTGGAGATTCATTCCAGCAATCCAGTGAATTCCATATGAGGTTTAATGAGTACAGTCACACTTTCAGGTACAATATCCACTGAAGCAGACTGAATGTGACTCAGCTGCATGTTACTCTACACATTGTCATTAGAGGCTTCCTGATTATTTAAATTAATTCCTTTAATCCAGTCTGTGGCTTTAATTGCAGTTAAAAGATAACTGGACAAATATATTCTCTGAATGAGTATAATATAGATATAAATATATTATACATATTTTTATATTTTATATGTTATATATTATAATAATATTATATATTATAATAATATTAAATATTAATATATCATATATTATATAGAAGTATTATATATGCATATAAATATATTTTATATATATATATAACAATCTATATTCTCTGAATGAGTATAAATATCAAATGGATTCCAGCAACATGCCAGAGAATTCAAGAACAGAAGAAAATAGAATCAGTATTTTCCCAATGATGCATAGATAAATTGCACTACCCCTTCCAACAGTGGGTTGTACAGGTCAGAAGTACAGCTAGGTGAAAAATGCACACCATTGGGAACACCATATATCCTTGAATAAAAATATACATTGCTCTGGGTATAGGTTTTGGCCTCAAAACCCAACACAGCTGATTAGCAGCTGGAAGAATGGCAGGAGATTAATTGCTCTTTATATTTCCCTCCTTTTCACTCTTTCCTAGGCGACTGCTGCAGGCAGCTAATTGTAGCAGGTTGTTGGGCAAGATGGATTTTTTTTTTTAGCTGCACAAGGCCAACATTTCCTATTATCTTGTTACTGTGTGAGCCTTGACTCATTATTATATAAGTCACTGGTTTATATCCTTTGGAGTTAATTGGTTTGAAAGTCTTTGAATTCTATAACCTTATAAAGCTACATCTCAGCCTCCTGCTCTGCTCTTCCCTAAGAAATGTGCCAGAGAACCGTGGGATTCCCAGAGATGCTTTTGGGAGATTTGGGTGAAGAATCCTTACAATGTGCAGGAGTTTGCCATGTGTTTTGGCTGATGACAAGCTCTCTGTTTCCAACTAAAAAGAATAAATTCCATCTTGTAAGATTGCCAAGCTCTTCAGTGAGACATCTCGCTGATGTCAGCACTGCTGAAGGCGTGACAAGGCCTCCTAGCTTGCTGCACATGCATTTTAAGGCCAGATTCTTCCATCTGGGCACTCAAAAATGTGGGAAAAGGGAGGAAAAATGTCTTCCTTTTAGGAAGGGGGTTAGAATCTCACTATGAGATAAAATCCTTCACACTCTTTGCACCTTTAAAGGTGTCAAATGTTCACTGAAGTTGGAAGGTGCTTTTCTCTAAAGCCTGTCAGTCAAAATAAGGAAGCTGTGTTTCTCTGAATATGCAAAACCTGGCACTTCTGAGCCTACCAAAGCTCATCCTTAGTCCTAAATTCCTGCCTGTCCATTGTCTCTGCTCCATCCCAAGTACCGGGAAGAAACTTGCTCTCCCTGCCCTGACCCCACTTTCATAGCAAGCATTGGTGGAGAAAGTCCTGGTGCTAGAGATCAGCTCTGTTTGCTCAGCCCTTTATAATTAGTCTCTAAATTCTGTGTGAGCTGCCTCCCTGTAAGTTTACTGAGAAAGGGCACATCCATGTGTGTGTGTTGTGTGCTCAAAACACTGCTGCCTGACCACACTGCACAACTGAGCCTTGAATGTGTTGAAACTACAAATACAGAACATTTGCTTTCTGGGGGAGCATGTCTGAGCAGACCCAGAGCTGCATTTCTCAAAGGGCTAGCTAACAGGCTTGGCTCTTCTGAGCAAATCAAAGATATTTTCTCTTTTAGCAAATCAAAGATATTTGTTAAATATAATCCATATTAATTTCATTATTAATATGGAAAGAAAGATGTATTTATTTTATTATCATTACCTTTTTAATATTAATAATTATTACCTCTTTTATTTTATTATTACTTCTTACAACTATGTAGGTTTCAAAGGCTTCATGCTGATGGGCAAGTTTGTTATGTGGAAGATTTCAAAAAACATTTCTCAAATTAAATTTGCACTGTAACACATGTCAAGGAGCAGGTTGCCCAGCAAAGTTGTGCAGTCTCCATCCCTGGAGGTATTCAAGTTCAGACTGGATAAGCATCTGAACAATCTGGTGTGACCTTATAGCTGATCCTGCTTTGAACAGAAGGTCTAAAGACCTTCCTGAGGATATTTAAGACCATCCTGGATCTTGGTTTTATACTTGCAGTTGTCAAAGACCTTTCTTCACAAAAAAATAACATTTTTGACTTAACCTCCAATCAGAAGACAAAGGATTGAGCTTATCTGCCAGGATTGAAATCAGAAATGATCCTGCTATCATTTGAACTCTGAGTCCTAGATTGCAAACTCTATCTGAGTACAATTTGTAGAAATTATTTTTAATAATGATATTAAGGGAAACAAAGACACCCTGCATTCCTTTGAATTTAGCTCCCATAGTCTTAAATCTAACTGTCAGACTCAGGCCTCAACTACAGTCTTAATTGAACTATGCAAGGGTTCTGACACCTAAAGCATTTAAATAATTTATGATTGGATGCTGTTAGAGTCATGGGAAAGGATGCTCTTGGAAGAAGCCCAGCTTCATCCTATGGGGTTTTATTTCCTTTAATGAATATCAATGAACAAAAATGTCCATTACATTCAGCCTCCAGTGTGAGCTGTGTGCAGTCCACACAGCAAATGCGCTGATAAATGAACAAGTTAGAGGAGACTTTTTAAATTATGGTGTGGTGCTGAGCACAGAGCCCTCAGCCAAAAGGACTGAGTCTTGTGATTCATTGTGTAACTTTGTACAAGCACTAATAATTGGGAGACCTGCAAGTCTGTGAGACATCCAAGTTAAGCAGTATCTTCTTTTGAAGGGTTGACTGGTCCCAAAACGTCCATGTTGAGCTCTTCTCTATTGTTATGATCAGCTCTCTTAAATAAGCAATTTCCTTAGCTGACTGATCTCTCTATAGAGATTTTGTAACATGTTTCTGCTCCAAAATCAAAACAGCCTGATGTGAGATTGAGCTAATGATTTATAGCAGACATTGTGTCAGATGGAAATGGACATGTGTTGCCAAAGCTGTTAAATGAGCCAATGATGAGCTTAGTGTAAAATAAGACTGATTTAGGCAAGGTAGAGCCCTCAGTTTACAGTGACAGCAAGGAATATGCATTCCTTTTGTGCCATTTATTGGATGTATGTGATATATTTATCAAAATTATGATTCTGAACATTTTAGCTGTGTGATAGCCCCAGGTCTGTAACCACCTTTGAAAAAGAAACTTGGTTTTCCTACTAGCTAAAGCTGGGTACTATGACAGTATCCAAAGGATAACACAGAATTCAACAAGGGTATCTGGCACTAGAGAAATAATCTGTTCTGCACCTATGCCACAAACTTGCCACATGCTTTTGGGCTTATTGCTTCTCGTTTCCATGCCTACTATTCAGGAGCTTTTTGATGATCAGTTTTTAGTGAATACTTTGTTTATCAGTCTGTCTTTGAGTTTTTTTAAAGATAGAACTAGAAACACACATGCTACCTAACTGGGGCCTGATTTTGACCAACCTTGTTTGTCTTTTATAAATCCTTTGGGATCTTTACTGTTCCTGATGTGGTATTTTGTGTTTATATACATATATCTATTTATGTATATATATTGTACATACACACATGTTTATATAAGTTTCATGGTGATTAATAAGCTCTATGGTAGATATATGCAAAAGAATAGGAGCAATGTCATTAGACCCTGAGAGACCTAAAGTCAAAAGTTATGGTGTTTTTATTACTCTCAGCACTGGTGCATGTACTGTGATTTGCAGCCTTCTCTGCTGCAGGAAAGTGATAAACAAAGTACTCAAGGACACACATATATATATATATACACAGAGGCATGCAAGTAGTTTACCATGAATTCACTAATACCTGAGCTCTGCTCTATTCCATACTTGACTTGGGATGGGGAAGTTACTTTCTGTGAGGAAGATGTTCTATGCCTTTAGCAGAATCTGTGCGAGCCCAGTCTTTCCAAGCACAAACGAGAAAACACAAGTTTACCTGAGAACAAGGTTTGATCACCACTAACAGTCATTGAATGTAATGGTAGGATTATTAATTGCTGCTAGAAGGGCTTGATTCTGCTTCCACGAGTCACATATATGCAAGCTTAGAATTTGTTTTCTCCCTGGAAACTCTGTTACAAGGAAACATGGTAGCAAAACCAGCAGTGCACAGTGACCTTTTCAGCGCTGTGAATGCATTGTGGGAGACCCTGAGAAATCTGGCTCAGTGCTCAGCACTCAGACAGAGAGGACCCAGTGGTCAATGTTCTGTGCTCCCTCTCTGGAAAAGTTAAGTGCAGACATCTGGGGAGCAGACAGTGAAGCGAGACGTCCATAGACATTCTGACACTGAATACTGCAGCTCAGAAGTGCAAATATGAATGATTCTGAAGTTCTTTTTTTGAAAAGAATCAGATATCTTGCAGTATCCATGTGATTCCCTGTTTTCAGTCAGGTCAAGAATGCAGTGACTTTCTTAAGAATATGTGGGTGGACTCGCTCTGTAACCTTCAACCTTTCAAATTCCTCTGGATTGCTGGAGTATTTTTGTCACTGGTTTTATATTTAAAGGGCAACTACTCTGGTGGGTAAGGAAGAGATGTTTTTTGTTGCTGCTGTTGTAGTTCAAGAGTATAGTTACCTCCACTGTCAGCTTACCACTAATGCATAGTGGTTCTCCAGCTGTACCAAAACTAAGTTTTCAGAGAAAGACAAAAATGTGTAGAGGAAAACCAGCTTACTCTGCTCTGTGCATCAGTGCTGGCACACTAATCCAGGTTTATCCCTTGAATGGCCATGTAGTTTCAATGTCATTTCTGTTAGGAGAAATTTCAGTAGAACTCCATGCATAGTTGCTTTTTCCTGATGCTTACCTTCAGTTTGTTTTTGAGGAAGAAAATAAATATCTTGACAATTGCAACAAAATTCCTATATTTCACCTAGTTACTCAAAAATGATTAATCACAACTCCTGCATGCAGACATGGGGTTCCTAAGACCCAAACTCACTCCAGTGGAGACTAATCCACGGAAATCCTACAAGGAAGACTCCTAAAATTTATTGTGCCTTTCAGTGGGCAGGTTTGGGAGCTCTAATTCTATCAGTTATCAAAGCAGATACCTGACGTGCAGCACATGAGTAATCCGAACAGCTTGTTGATTCAGGCTCAGGAGCAGATGGTTTAGAAAAAGGCTCCTGAGAATGCATTATATATTTGTTTGTTCCATTAGGCCTGTGGCAGAAGGAGATGTTCTTGTGCTGAGGGCATTTGCGTGGGAGTGGTGAGCTCTGGTTTCGTTCCCAGCTCCATTCTCCTGTGTGTCCTTGGGCAAGGTCATTCTACACTTTCATGCCTCGGTTATCCCAAGAGCACAAAGTGATGCTCTGGGCCACCAGTATTTGTGAGCTACTTTATCCACAGGTCTCAAAAGGGCAGTTTTTAAATAACTTCATTTTCTGTCAGAGTTGTCACGAGAAGCAATCTGGTGAGAGTATTCTGCAGTGTATTTTACAGGGGAGGTGTAAATTTCAAAGTCTGGACTAACAAATCTTTACCGTGGGGTCCTTGTCTCTGCTGTTTGTTAGGAGAAAACTCATGTTCATTTCAGTTTCTCTTGAGTTGTTCTGCAGGAAAATACAGATATTTTTTTGTTTAACTTTATCCTAAACCTGTGGTACGCTGACATACAGGGTGTACATTAGTTACAGGAGTTAAGGGGTAATATCTCTACTTGTAGCACTCCTCTCCCTTGGAAAAAGAGCTGCAGGGCATAGTTTTCCAAGCACAGCAGCGAGGTCTGCCATGACCCCGAGCCCTGTCAGCAATAGTGCCGAGTTCAGTTATGACCTTTTATGGTTTCGCTTTTCTCCTGCTGATGGATTTCAAATGAAAGCTTTGCCAGCGCTGTCGGCATGGACAGTGTTCAACTGGCTTTTGCAGCATATTAAATACCTTCCCTGGCTAAACAGCTTGTGGAATGGAATTAAATTGTTTCTTTCTGTCTGTTCTTTATCTGGCAGACAAATATCACAATAGCTAATAATAGTGTTATACAGTAATATGATAACTGGATTTAGAAAGAAAACAAACCAATTTTGAGAACAGATAAAGAAAACTACTTCAGAGACATTGCTTCAGTGCTGTCTCTGTTCATAAAAGAAAAGAAAAAAGAACTTTTCAGAGGCTGTGGTTATACTGCTCTCAGTTTTCAGAGGCTTTCTGCTGGAACAATCTCTCTGCTTAAGAGCCAGGGCTGTGCAAGCTCTTAACGCACAGCAAACTCCATTGCCTCGCCTTGGCTCAGCCTGACCCTCTCAGCGAGTAGCAGAACAATTTCCATTTCCCTGCACTCACTTAGATAAGGAGATTGCTGCCTTTTTTGGTCTCTTGGAATGGTTCTTGTGTTCTGAGGGCTCTGTAAACTGAGCCATGTGGAGAAGGCAGTGAGGTCTAGATAGCACAGCCTCATGTCACGTGGGTGTCCTGCAGGAGCTGTGGGTTTGCCTCCACTGCAGAAAGAGAGAGTCCCCTTGCTTATGCAAAGGAATTTTCACAGAAACACGGAATATTCTGAGTTGTAAGGCACCCACAAGGATCATCGAGCCCAACCTGAAGTGAGTGGCCTGTACAGGGACTGAACCCACAGCTGTGGTGTTATTAGCAACATGCTCTAACCAGTACACTACTGGGAAAAAAAGCAATCACATCAAGTCACATTTGTCTGATAAACAGCAATGATTTGAAGGCCGAGCATGCTTATGTTTTATGCTTCTCAGAGTGCACAAATACAAATTAATTAAAGATTACTTCAGGCTGTATATCAAAACCTGTTTACCAAAATATTTCTGAGAACTTATCTGAGGAAGGAGGGCAGCTGAATTCAGTTTGAGAGTAAATAACAAGTGTGTGTTTCAGTGCTGGTATGGTCTTAAAAGTGGCTTAAACATTTCATGTGGGGCCAACTCATCACATTATCATTTGCCCTAAGGAATACATGCCACAAAGAATAAACTGGAATCTGACCTCATTTCTATTGGGGTAGTGGTAATTTACACCTCCCTTTGTTGAGAAGCAGGGGGTTTTAATCTGTGCCTGGTTTGCTGAAGCATGAAGGGCTAAAAAGCTCCTTCACACCACCTCCAGTCTCCCCTCACTCCTCTCTGCTGGGCTTATGGCTCACAGCGCACAGGAGTCACTCCTGCTGCTTCCTCTGTGCTGCTGGTGTCAGAAACTCAGTGCAGCCTCTGTGCTGCTGTGCAAACAGTCCCTGAGTCAGGTTTGAGGCCAAATTAGCTGCTGCTTTGCCTGCCACAAGGCCTTGGAAGCCAGCTTGGGGCAACCCAACTCGTATTCCTAGAGAGATTTACGTGCAAAAGCATTGGGTTTGTAGGATTCTGACCAGGTTCAACAGGACTGTGTGGATACAGCCGGTCTGACCATGATCATGTAGAATATCATTAGACTTGATTCAGGGGTTATGTAGGTGCTGTCAGGTAGCCAATGCTGAAGTACCCCTATTTCATATAGTTAAGGTACCTTATGGTGGCTTTTTTTTGTTGCATGTAACAGTGACATTGAAGTTAGAGCTCAATATTTTGAATTAGTTCCTTCTCCTGTTGAAATGTGCACAAGTGCACTTTGGATGCCCTGCCTTTGTTCTAATTCACATATTGGATTTAGCTATGAATTGTTCCAGAAGAGGAAGAACAAACTTGTGGTCCATTAAAGCCAATGTAAAGCCCTCATAACATAAGCCTAAGTATGAAACATGATTGTGCATGTCTAAAAAACTGCACATGACATGCAGTGGAATATTGGAGACAGGCAGCTCAGGGATATGAATGATATAGTAAACACTAAAACAGAAGGACAAAATAGAGAACTGTGCTTGTCTTCCCCACTCCTTCTCAACTCATGGGATGTTTTTATTGGAAGCAGTTAATTGTGCAGATAGAGATTTCATATTCCAGAAGGGAATGTAGTTTGGCAAAATATTCTAGCTTTCAATACAGACAGATGAATACAGAGTAACCTTTAAAATCCCCATAGAATAAACTATTGAGAAAGAAAACAGACACATGGAGAGACCATCTGCAGGTTCTCTGAATGTGCAGAGCTGTAGAATACCACCCAGTCTGATATCAAGTCATTTTTAAGCATGTTAAAATGGTACATATACATCTGTCATATTAAAAAAGAGCAAAGATTAGGCTTTCATTCCTGTTTAGGATCTCCCATAGCAGCTTCTACAGTATTTATACACTGAACAGATCTGCAAGCAGCAGCCCATGATAGACTTCAAACAGAAATGTGCATCTTTCTGGCTCAGTAGAGTCCAGCCAAGGTAGCAGGTTTTCATCTCTGCCTATTGAGAAAAATGCCTTAGGAATATAGAAATGTTCCCAAGGCTAGCAGATACTAGTCTAAAGCCATGTGGCATTTCCTTTGCCACTGCTATACCCTTGGCCATGAATGTTTTCTCTGCAGTGCTCACATACCTAAGCCTTGCTTCTGTAAACCATGCAGGCCAGAGGGACTCCAGTTGTCTAGGTGAGTCATGGAAAGAGAGCTTACTGAGGGAGCTGGGGCCTAGGAAACTGATAAATCATGGCCAGAGTTTCATTTGGAAACAGAAGCGTGTTGGAAGTCAGCAATGAGAGAGCGTATTTTCATGTCCTGCACAGGAAACAGGCTACTGTGCTCTGCAAATGCTGAAACATTGAACACTTTCTCCATATCTGTTCAGTGTACAGCAGGAGAGCAACCTAACACTTGATTTTTAAAGCAACACATAGATCCAGGTCTGGCTGTGTGCATAGCAGATGTCAGAGAATCTGCACTGCTTTGAAAAACTTCAGCAGATGCCACTGTAAGGTGATGGACTACTGGCTTGGCTTTTTCTTCAAAGTATTTTCCTCCTGCTATCTGCGACTGCTCTGTTCTGTTTGGATTTAGGATAAATCGGCTGTTACTTACTCCAGATCTATCTGCATTTTGAAATGATGCAGTGATGGTTACATAGGAGGAAAACAAGACAGAGGGCTGAATATTCCACTCCTGTAAAGATTTTGAGAAAGACAGAGAATCACTCCCAGCAAGATAACAAGTTGTAGTGAAAAGAAGATGCTGCTGTGACTGCCTGACTAAAATCATCCAATCCATGTGTGCCGTGCCAGCAGCTCTCTGATGGCTGCTATGGGTGTGGTACAAACATGCTGATACTCCAAATGGTGTGGGACTGAATCTTCACTTCTTGCAGCTCCAGGGAGGCTGGGACAGGACCAGTACAGGGAAGAGGGGTGATGCTGTTTGGGCACCAGGAGATCAAGACTCAGTTCTCATCTTTGCTACAATCTCTCTTTCTAAGCTTAGACAAACCATCTAAATCCTCTGTGATTCAGTTCATTATATATCTACTCTATAAATTCATGCTTGCTAATAGCCCCTTCCATTCTGTCAGAAAATGAGGTGAGCAAAATGTGACCACTAAGCAGGACAATAAGCTGTTCCAGAGGTTAAGGACATCTGGTCTCTGACATGTGTTTAACAAAACATGTGCTGTATAATGATGACTCCTAGTGGAATGGTGTTTTAAGTGTTGCCAAAATGAACAAAGATAATCTTGATTCTGGCAGTCACTTTTTCTTCCACCTGGGAGTTCTCATACTGAATGCAGTGGTATACTCAGTGTCCACCTCCCTTCTTCCCTCTCAGTCTTTTCCCTCATACTTGAAAATTTCTATTTATATATCTTCTAATGTGTTTAAGTTGTGGAGGGAGATGGATTTTTCATCACAACTGAACTAAAACTTTTTTTCAGGGGAGTCACTAGGCAATGAAATTTGCCCTCTTCCAAATAGTGAACTGATCCTTAACTATCTTGATCAGATTAGACTGTCCTAATTTCCCTCTCTATGAGTAAAACCACAGGAGTCAGAGGAGAGGTTCCTCTGTCCAAGAACCAAAGGCATGTTTCTGACAAATTGTGGCTATTTCTGTCAGCTCAGTAATTTTTCCTAGGAATGATAATTTGAGTATAGAGGGATATAGTCTGTCACAGTGAGGCTTTGATCAAAGTCTACAACAGCTTCCCCCAGCATTTGGATGTTTTTATTGCTGAGAAAGTGGCAGTATTTTTTGGCTGCTTTGTCAGCTCTGCCTTTCCTACAGAGAAAGTGATTATGTCTGGTAGCAGCTTGAACAAGAAATCTGGGACAGGATTTTATCAGTCCATGTTCAATGTAGCCACTGTTTGGAGCATCTCACACTTTCTATCTTTTTTGTTTTCCTCTTCTCTCATCTATCCCATCCTTTGATTTCTCTTTCAACCTTTGGCCACTAGTTCATCCACATCAACATCATCATTATTTTGTAGGTTTTGTGGGTTTTGCTAGATTATTTCTGAGAGGATTATTTCCAGAGAAGCTATTTGTTCCCTTAAAAGTCTTTTGAAGTGCTTAAATTCCACAGTTATTTTCTAGCAATTTATTTTAAAAGTCACCATTTTTCTGTCTTAGAAGAACATCAATTTCAATAATTAATCATTTGACTAAATCTTGAAAAAGTCATTTAACTGCAAGGCTGTTGTATTTTCTCAGGTGTTTGCATAGTTGGCTGCACATCTGCACACCAGGTTCTGGTGATACTGGTTCTACTCATCTAAATAAGGACTTCAGTAGCAATCCTCTAACTGAGGAAATACAGAAGTTTCTATCTCCCGCTTCCTGAACAATTTCCAAAATGCGTATGAGATTTTAAAAATCTCACTGTTTAAATTATATATTCTAAATTGAACTCCTTCTTCCCGAAAAGTGCACCAAACTTCCAAAAACTGCACATAGATGAATTTGTTCATAAATTGTTGGCAGATAAACCTGTCACCATTCAAGGCCTTGTTTCCATGCTGGCAAAATGGTTCCTGTATTTCTGCTACCCAGGGGTATTTTGATGAGTGGCACTTTCTGAGGCTGCGAAAGGTGAGTAGTGGCCCTGAAGTGTGGAAGCAAATGAAGGGAGCTGAAGAAAGCACATCACAGCAATGGGATTGTTACAGGGGTGATCCTCTAAGGAAGATCACCAAGGAGTGGTTTGCACCATTGTGGGAGATTGTAGGCATGGCTAGGACTGGTTTTGGTTTCCTCTGTTTCTATAATGATAGCTGTGAAGCAGAGCAATGGAATGGAAAGAGAAGGGCCAGGAATACCCTCTGAAGTTCTGTCTGCTCCTCACGGTGTGCGTTGTGTGCGTTTTTGCAGATAAACCAGACCCACCGGCCGGAACTCCTTGTGCGTCGGACATCCGGAGCTCCTCCCTCACGCTCTCGTGGTACGGCTCCTCCTACGACGGCGGCAGCGCCGTGCAGTCCTACACCGTGGAGATCTGGAACTCGGTGGACAACAAATGGACAGACCTCACCACCTGCCGCAGCACCTCCTTCAACGTGCAGGACCTGCAGCCGGACCGCGAGTACAAATTCCGCGTGCGAGCCGCGAACGTCTACGGCATCAGCGAGCCCAGCCAAGAGTCTGAGCTGGTAAAGGTTGGAGAGAAACAAGAAGGTAAGTTCTTACCAGGACAAAAACATCTCAATTCAACTGAGCTTTTCCTTAGCGAGGCCAGAGAGCTGCACACCCTCCTTCCCACGTGTCTCTGTGGCTGTGACTGTGCTCAGGTCCTTCACAGACTTCATTTGGGGGTCTGAGCACATCAGTTTTGCATACTTGCAGTGTGGAAACTTGGCTTCAGGGATCCCAAATCCCTGCCTTGTGAAAGCAAGCACTAATTCTCATTCTGGCTTGCCAGATGAGTGCTGGCTGAAAGAATTCTGCAGTTCAGTGCACAGGTAATGGGAAATTAAACCTTTCACAGATGTTACACATTCAGTCCATGCCCAGTTGGAAGATGATGGTTGGTAGCTTACCTGAAATATGCCAATGGATTCATTATAGTTTATACTGGACACACCATGGAAAAACCAACCATAAACACTATCCCAAATTTGCTCTTGGAAATAATGAATGTGCTTGCTGCTAGCCAAGCACAGAATATGCAGCAGAAAAAAACCTGGCACCTTGCAGCTAGCTGTATTTCCCATGCTTTCAATCCCAGCATGATAGTGTACCTCAGTCCTGTGTCCCCTAGGACACCCAGTGTGTGAATTCAAGGCTATCCTACTTAGCATGTTGGTTTTGCAGCATTATGGGTGCCAAAATATTTTTTAGGGTTTTTGGTTAGAGTTGCATGTACTTTTGAAAATATTTCTCTGTATTTTTTACTTCTTAATTTTTGTTTAAGATCTTCTCAAAGGGCTAATAGGGAGAGTTCAATCATTGTAGAAATTATTCAGGAACTGGTACAAAATTTGAAACATACAAATCTCAGCATTATTTTTCAAAACCAGAAAAGAACTACATATTTTTGTGCACACCTCCATCTACCTACTGTGCAAGGATTACTTTGATAGTCACCTTACCAAAAAGCCCAGACCAGGAATAATAAATTTTACCATTTTTCCTGTCTTTGAGGAGTGCACTGTGTGTTGTATCTCTTCCCTCTTCCTTTAAGTGTGCAGGGCTTTGGAGATTGAAGTGTTCCACATAACCCTTGTGAAGTTATCTTTTATTGCTAAAGGATGACAAAATGAGAGCAAAGTGATGCAGCATCACACAACTGTGTAAGCCTCTCAAACAAAAGTAAATCATATTTCTCTTCAAGTGCTAAATTGGGTGCATGCTGAGGAATCACTTCCCTCTATTTGCAGGATTTAAAACCAATCTAAATCAAGATGCACCTTCTCTTCAAAGAGGGGAAAATAACATTAGGAATAGCAATAAAATTGAAAGGAAGCTAGATGGTATTGGCTCTTCATAATAAAATTCCCTGTGTTTTAATGCCCTCTTTCTTTAGTTGCAGGACAAACACCTTCTAGGGCTGGAGACCTGACTCTTCTCTGTTTTTCCTAGAGCAACCACTACCTATACTGGACCAAAGCAAACAAGTTATTTTTCCATTTAAGTCTGAGCATTTTCTTACATAGATTTAGAACAAAAGGCTAGAAAGTGTATGAGTCGTTGCAAGACACATTAAAAAAAAAGCAACAAAAAAGTTGTTTTAAGCAAAAAGAAAATATGTTCTGTTTGCAGGAGCGGGGAGGTTGTCTTTGTGTTCTCAATTCTAAGGCTTATTGATTTCAATTTTTGATATCACAGATAGTGTGGAAAAAGAGCAAATAATTTAAAGTGTGATTTTTCAAGTGTGAGAATAGAACTGGTGCTTTAATTAAAGGCAGTGGAAAATGCATGTGTTCAGCACCTGTCAAAGTCAGGACTTTAAGCCGCTACCTTTGTGAACACTTAGCTGAGTAACTAGGGATTTTCTAGGCTGCCAGGAAGTCTGATTACTGATTTTCATACTGATGTGGCCAGCACATATTAGCAATGTCAGTATGATCTTAGTGAAGAAAGGCATGGCTAAATTTTCACAATGCATTTGAAGAAAACTAAAATAAGGTTGCAAGTCTCAACAGATTAAAGCGTGCATTGCCATGTTTGAGGAAAATTTGGTACTGTTGACTCACTTCCGAGAAAGGTTTTAGCACAGCTGCTCAGCACTTAGCAAGATCAGATATGTACCACTTAGATAATTTAGGCTTCCACTGGTGGACCAAACTGTTCCTACTCTGTGGCTTCAATGCAGTGCTGCAGAACCAGGCACTGACTCCTTGTCTGAGCAGTATTTGGCAGACATTACCTACTGGCAGCCTGGCTGGGAGCAGCTCCCTTACACAGCCCTTAAAAGGGGAGGAAAATGTTATGTGCTCTGTGCAGGAGTGGTTTGTAGCTGAGGAAGGTCTGAGAACAGCTACCCTGGGTGGGGAAGGCTCCCTTCCCTCCCTGCTCTTCTGGTAGATCTCTGCAAACCAACTCTTCTGTGCTGGAATATGCAAGGGTTGCAGCTCCCTTGCATATTCAAGACGAAAAAGAGAGGAAGGCTTTAACAACAGACTTTATCCACTTGATTGGCTTTGCTACCAGCACACAGATGCAGCATTTTGTGTAGGATGTGAAAGGCTGATGCCTCAGACCAGATCCCTGCACCCTTTATTTCTGTTGTTTTCTGCTCACCCTCTGCATCTAACTCTGTTCTCTGAAGCACCTAACAGCACACAGAGTACTGCATTAATTTAATAACACAGATCTGCTGACACAGGGGGGATAAATCCCTTGGTTAGGCTTGCACCCCATGGTGGTAAAGTGCAGCTTCAGCAGCTACAGGAGAATTAACAGGTCATTATGTAACAAACAGGCTTTGCAGTTTCTCAAATCACTGCTCACAGCCACAGGTCTTAGGAGCAAGCCCAAGCGGTGTTAGTAATGTATAACAACATCCCAACTGTAGCCCCTTTCCCACCATACCTGCAGGCAAAAAGCAGTGCTGCAGGCAGTTCATGTACATGAAAATTAGAAATGAAAATCAGGACACTCAGGCCAGCTTTTACTCTGACTCAGGTCACTGGGTTCCCCTGTCTTTGAGTCTGCCTGCAGAACTGAGGCTCCTTTTGAACCTCAATATTACAGAATTCACCCATGCTCAGGGGAATGCATGCTGTTCAGATTTTCTCAGTATTTTGAGTCTGAAAAGTTTGTCTGGATGCTTTTCAGGGAATCTTTTCATGTACATACTTGCCTAACTTTTGGATTCACAATTCAAAAAAGGCACATCAAAGCCAAGGAAAAATTGTCATGGAACAAGAAGTGTTATTGATTTTAATATTTTTAATTTGTTTTCTATTTCCCTGAGGCATTCTAAAGGTATTTCTTAGATTACTTTGAACTGATGCAGTATGCTGAGGTTTCTAGTAGGCAGGTATAATTGAGAAGTACTGCAAACCACAGGAATGTGATTTATTCAGAAATGGTGACTAGATTGTGACTGGATAGTCAATAGTGATGAAGAAGTGGTGAAGAGATTTTAATTATGAAGTTAATGCACAAACTCCCTGACTGCTTTTTGCTGTTTTGCCATAGGGTCTATCAGTTGTCCATGTCACTTTGAATAATCCATGTCACTTTGAATATCTTATATAAGTGCCATATCTCATATAAAAAGCTATTCATGTCTTTCTATTTTCATCACAGAACCTAAAGAGGATGAAGCAGAGCTCTCTGACGATGGTAAGAAGTGCATGTTTTGAACAGGACAAAAACAAACCTGTGTCCTTCATTCACGTTTTCTGGAGGTTTGTAATCATGGACCTTAATGCTTATTTGTAGAGGAGAAAGAAACAGAGGTGGAATATCGGACGGTCACGATCAACACCGAACAGAAGGTGTCAGATGTCTACAACATTGAAGAAAGACTGGGATCGTAAGTACGGGGCTGTGCTTTTGAAGACACACAATTTTCAAGGCTACCAGCCAGTTATGAAAATCATGTGCATTTATTCTTTGGCTGTCTTGCACTTTCAACATCCCATTTGGGCTTCTTTGTTGCAGTAAAAATAGTTTTCAATGTATTTTGGCTTCCAGTCCATAAAGATCCTTTGCTCCTATTAACTGATAATTTTAAATAGGCACTACATGTATTTCTGGCAAATGGAGCCCACATATGAACAAAGCCAGAGGATTCATTCGTTTTTCAGTGCCCTAAAAGCTATCTGAAAAAAAAAAGGTACACATTGTGTACTTGCATTTCCATTATATCCATTAGTGGTAATAAGATTATCCTGCCCACGGGCTGGAATCTCTGTTGACAGTGGCCATAATCCCAAGAGCATTAATACTATTGCTGAGAGAAGGTCAGTGATTAGCCTGGCTGTGTTTCTCAGGGCCCCAGCTCGTGGTGGTGTGAACTGCAGGCCATGCTAATCCTTCACTGATCGGTGCTGAAGGCCAGGGGATCCTCTGTGCTGCCATGAACAAATCCTGGGAAGTGTAACACAGAGGTAGAATTGCACATTACAGCAAGGGGAAACAATAGTACTGAAGCCTTGAGCATTCAGATTCTGATTTCACCTAAATCTTGTACCTGAGATGTCCCGTCTTCAGAGGTGTATGACCTACAGAAAACTGTGTGCAGAAAGCCTGGTAGGAGTCCCAATTTTTGAACCCTCCTGTATAAGACTTGTTAACTGGAATGGCAGAGTATCTCTAAACATGGTATTCATTCAAAAGTTTTTGCAGAGCAGTATAGAATAATACTTGATACTAAGACATTTTAATTTCAGAGTGGAATGGTTGTGCTGGAATATTTAGTAAATTGTTGCTATTTGTGGTGGCCCATACATTGCAAAAACATTTTATGGAAATAGTTATATATTTTCAGGGGAAAATTTGGACAAGTCTTCAGGCTTGTTGAAAAGAAGAATGGAAAAGTTTGGGCAGGAAAATTTTTCAAAGCATATTCCGCTAAGGAAAAAGAAAATATAAGGGAAGAAATCAGCATCATGAACTGCCTACATCATCCAAAACTTGTCCAGTGTGTAGACGCCTTTGAAGAAAAAGCCAACATCGTTATGGTTTTGGAAATGTAAGTATAAAGCAGAGCACACTGACAAAGTTAATAATGTTGAAAATAGTTGTGTGTACAAAAGTAGCAACCTACAGACACAAGACTGTCAAACCCTTCAGGATTTGCAGAGCCTGGATGGTTTTCAGATCTTGCAAGTTTTTCCAATTATTTAAACTTATTTAAACTGTGTAAGTGAATCTGTGTTAATATTTTAAAAATCAGTCAAAATCTGCTACAGTTGTTACTGTCTAGTTTGCTTGTTTCTTAAAGTACATGTGGTGGGGTTTTGCAGTTTTACTCTTATTGCCCGCTTGGGAGAGGTGAAACAAAGTTAGCTGCATTTTGGACTTTCATTCAGAACCTAAAATGTGTTTAAGGAGGAGAACTTCTTTTACTTTAGGCAGTCCTAAACATGTGTTGAACAGTCTTCACAAACAATAATAGCCAAGATGAGCAATATTTATGTCATCCATAATGCACCTGCTAAGTGTGAATCCCATACTCGTGGCAGTACCAACTGGAAAGAAAATTAAATCCTGATCTGTGCTGATGTTATCCCCAAAAAGTTACTTTAGTTCTGCTGCCACATTGACTTCATGTGCTCTCTGATGCAAGGACAAGCAGGTTTTTTTCCTGGCTGGAAGTTCTAAGTAAGACATGAATTGTTTGAGGCAAAAGAGACTATATGTCTATTTTGCTTCCTTGGCACTTGCTTAGATTATGTGCAAACTACTACTGCACTGGCATATTTCAGAGATGGGATTTTACAGCCCTGGAACTTATGTGCAGGAAGGTGTTTTTATTTTTAAATTGAGCAGTTGAGCAAACTGCCGATGGTGAGGGAAGGGAACCCTACTTAGCTTGGAACTGAGAGCTGGCAGACCTAATGGAAAACAGGGAGATGTAGAGAGTCTGGAATAGCATATGGCTTTACATTCCATTAGCTCCCCCCTGACAGCAAAGGGGGTTTACTCTTTAAAAATGTAGAAAACTGCAATCAAATCTGAAGTAGTTTTATCACCCAGCCTCAGTAAGATGTGGATTTAGTCTGGGGTGAACATCTTCTCTGGTATTTGAGCCCCCCTCAACATTTCCACTGTGTGGAGCAGCAGCAGAGCAGGTTTGGGCAGCGAGGAGCTCATGTGGCACCTCGTGCCAGGTGACTTGGTAGCCTTTCTACTGTCATGATAGCCAGATGACACAATCCCAGCCCAGCAGCCGCACCTGTATTGATAAAGAGCCTCCAAGGGATCATTTCTGCTGCAGCAATTAATTATAATAATGATTAATAATTAATTATAATTATAATTTTATATTTCTTTGCATCTCAAAGAAGTTGTGGGAAATAGCTTTAAAAGTTCTTACAATCTAAGCTGTTTGTTTCATTTCCATCAGAGTTTAAATGCATGGATTTCAAATAAATCAAGCTCACTTGCAATCAGTCGGCTTTAAATCAGATTTTAGCAGTGACTGGCATTTAGGAACTCCCCTTCTACTCAAATTGATGAGAATTACCCTCTGATTTTTCTTCCTGTTATTTATTCTAAATTGTTCATTTTAATTTTATTCCCACACCTTTCCTGGAACCTTTTAAACTTCATTCTCTCTGCCTTTAATATTTCTCATTATACTATTTTATATTGTTTGATTTCATATTCAAAATGAAATCAGATTTTTTTATTATTACTTTTAAATTAAACACTATAATGATATGCTCTTGCCTGGAAACCATTCCATCTAACATTTACTGGAAGTCAGAGGCAAATCTCAGGCATTTCCTTTTCAAATATAGGAACATATTGGTTTCACCTTAAATCTCAGTGGAATAAGTAAATTTGAAAATAGTAGCATGTTGTCACTTTAATTCAGGACTGGGGCTAAGTGCCTCAAAGTTTTATATACTTCAGACAGTCAGTTTATTTTGACATAGAACAGAAGGAGATTATTGTACTGCAAATTAAGATTATTGCAGTAAAACTAGGTTCTATCATTTGATGTGATTAAGCTAGTACAAGTTAATTGGGTTTTTAATTTTTTTCTAAGGTAGATTTTTAAAAATGTGGTTGAGGATTGGCCTGGGCAGCTCCAAGGTAGAGTCTTCTCACTGGACTAAAACCTTAGATGAGTATTCTGTGATTCCATAGATAAGAATATTTTTCTATATGACTCATGTAGAGAAGACTGAGAAGAGGAGAATCCAGAAAAAATAGAGATTTGGATTCTGAACTAGTTGTGACTGAACAAAGCCAACTTCTCCTCCAGTGTATGTGCAGAACCTCATTCACATTGATTTTATTCAGCTTCTCAACCTGGCAAAAATCAGACTGGATTTGGCTCCTGATATAAATGCAAGAGTATTCATCCCATAAATGCATTGCTGTTTAATCTACCATTGCTACCAGGGTGTTCAGAGCTCCCATGGTAAAAACAGCAGGCAAGTGTATTAATAGTGGTTTATTTACAAAAACACACTAAAAAGTGGGGCTTGAGACAATGGTACAATTTCTGAAAAGTGTTCCTTTTAGGGATCTGAGAAGAGTGGCACTTTTATAGTACAAGTAAGTCGTCACTATCTGCGTTAAACGGTCAGAAAGAACTGGTGCATTCTAGTATGAGGATGATTATCATTTGGAGTTGCAGAGTACTCCACATACAAACATTTTGCCTGCAGATGTTTTCATAAACACCCATATTGGTTAATGTCTTAGCAAAGCAACAACACACTAGATCCCCTGAATGTTTATTCAACAGGTTTGGCAATACTATTGCTTTATGTTACAAATGTGCTCTAATCCAACATAACCTCTCAGTTTGTCAAGCACATGCTCTTCTTACTATTTTCATATTCATAGGAAACCACAATAGCATTTCTAATTACATATTTTCTGAAATTTTATAGCCAAAGCAAGAAATGCATCCAGAACTTCAGATGTTTCAAATTCAGTTTGGATCATGGGGGATATAATCATGTATCTGGCAAGCTGCAAACATGGCAAGGCTGCCTTTCAGTTGCGTGTTGTCCTTCTGTAACTGCAATGTGCAATTGCATTTGGCAATAACCATGAACGCTGCAAAGTATTAAACCATATAAAGACCATGGCGTGTTTAATTTCTAAAAGCAAAGCTGCTCTTCACTATGTGCTCCTTTCTTTATGGGTCATTCACCCGCAGAAAGAAAAAAGTATTTCCCATCTTTGGATGCAAGCAGATAAACCAGTTGAGTGATTAATCAAAATTTAAAAAACAAAATAAAATCAACAAAAAAATTCCAAAGGAACAAAACAAAACACAAACTCAAACAAAAACAGAACGAAAAAACCTACCAAACCCAGTAAGCCACAACTTAAATTATGCTTTATTAAATCTAGGTTTAAAATGTCCCACTTCAGTTGCACAAACAGTTCAATCCAGGAGAAGCTACCCTGGAAAGAACAATTATTTCACATCCTAAATTAGCATTAAAATGGAATTGACCTATACGGAGTGTGATCAGGGCTCAGCTAAAAATACCAGCACAGAAAGTGTTGTGGGTTATATCCTTCTCCTGTCATGGCTGAGGAGGAAATTCCCTCTGAGCTCACTTGGGTCAGTAATTTACCCTTTGAGCTTTGCATTCCAGTTAACCATACCATCAGAATTCTTCCTCCTTCAGCCTTAGTCACTCTCAATCTCTCTTCTTCCTGAATTTCTGCTCATCTGCTTGCAATTTTGTCCTCTTTCCCTGGGACCCACTCCACGTATTTTAGTTTTATTTCTAAATTATGTTATCTACACATGTTCACTGCTGGATCATAGGAGGGAAGGGAGAAGTGGGAAGTGTGTGCTCAGAGTTTGGAGCGGCACTACGAGCACGTGTCTGCAGGGTGGCAATCGCAGAGCACACACTCCACTGTCAGCTGCAGGTGACACAGTCCTAGAGGCAGGATGTAAACCCCTCCTGCCTGCAATGACAACATTGGTGTTTCACAGTCCTCACCTGCAACACAGATTCAGAACAGAAAACATCTATTGATTTATACCACCCAAAGAGGAGATTCTTCCCACGTGACCCTTGTGTCTATGGAAAATGCCATTATAAAACACAGATTGCATCCTGAAGTGCCTGCTGCAAGCTGGAACTCTCTGTATTGCTGTGAAAAGAAAGCCTGATTATTCCCCAAATGAACATGTTACAGAAGTCTCTTTTTATTCTGTCTTTCATAGGGTTTCTGGAGGAGAACTCTTTGAACGGATCATTGATGAAGACTTTGAACTGACAGAGAGAGAGTGCATTAAATACATGAAGCAGATTTCAGAAGGAGTTCAATACATTCATAAGCAGGGTATTGTCCACTTGGATCTGAAGCCAGAAAATATCATGTGTGTCAACAAGACTGGTACCAGCATCAAACTCATTGACTTTGGTCTCGCAAGAAGATTAGGTAATCAATTCTCTGCCTATTTCAGTATCACAAGGGAAAGGGCACAACAAGCAGTAATTCATGCTACCTATTATATGGAGAGTAAATACATGTTTCCTATAAATATGTCTGGGTTTAGGAAAAAATAGAAAAGGGAAAAAGAAGTCATTCAAGAATGCGAGTAGGGCACCTCATCTTTAAGAGGAGTTTGCAGTGGGGTGTACAGAATCTATCTGTTTCCACAGCACGATATTCCTGTAGATTCTACCTAAAATACACATTAATACTAATATTAAAAAACATTTACATTTGGTACCATAAAGCACTAACTCTCTAACTAAATACTTCATGAACCTTGAAACTTTTTTTAACAGCAGAAATTAAGGCAATGGTCTAGAAGCCTTTCAGATAATTACAGTAATTTTACATTTTCCTGTCATTCTTATCATTTCTTATCTTAAACAGCAGGATATTGTCATACATGTTAAACATAATAGGAATTCTATAAAGAGCTGTGTAATAGCAGTACTTAAAAATAATGCAACAAGGGGAAATTGCATTTGACAAGCCCTTCCTCTTCCTACACTGCTATTTAGCTGCTTTCTATCATTCATTTTGGTCTAAGCTTCCAACATGATCTGCAACTTGAAAGCTAAAGACCTCAGAGGTTCTTGTCTTCATATTGTTCAGCTCTAAAATTCAGCCCTTCAGTTGTATTTTCAGTGTTAAACAATACCAACATCCCACACTGATCTTTTTTCATCTTGTATTTTCTCAAAAGAAATAAAAATCATTGCAGGAATTAGAAGGAAGAAAAATAGTTTTTGAACCTGTTACACTGGGAGAGCTGCGATTTGTTGTTGTCCTGACATTAATTGATTGGGACAACTTATATGAATTCCTACTCTCTATGTGACAGGGTCCACAGCTGGATTCCTGCTTGAAATCTTTTGCCTTCCCTCTTTGAAAAAGTATTAATTTAAAAATTTTTAATACTTATTTAAAACTAAATAATGATTTTTGGGAGAGTACAAGTGAAATACTACCACCTACCTTTTGTTATCCTTCTAAATGCAGCTCATCCTACTTCTTTTAACACTTAAGTAACAGACTACTGCATTCCCAAGAATATAATTTTACTACAACAAACTAGGAATGGTTTGTTGAATAAGGGAAAAGAAGTCTGCTTTGAAAAATTTTAGATGATGTTCTGTTCCAAAAGTGTATTAAATTAATCTTGGTCAAGATCACTGCCATTTCTGTTCCTTCACCAATATAGAGTAAGTAGTGTTCTGGGAACATGAACTGATTTAGTTCTTGTTCAGGAAACAGATGAACTGTTAACTAAGTTCCAGTGCTGGTATTTTTGTTTGAGAGGTGTGGGAAAGATTTCAGCCCATGATGTTCCAGCTGTCAGCCTGAAAACTGTACATTTACTGCTGCACTGAGTGGATTTCATCAACAAGAGATATAAAGTAAACATGGAATGGCCTTTTTATAGAAACTTCTTCAGCTACCTTTTTTACTTCAGACCACAGTTGAACCCACATTTAGCACACAGAAGATCCTGTTTTCAGCAGCCTGTTCACATCCACCAGCTTTCCCCCTTCTCTGGTAATCTTGTGGCATCACAGTGCAGGCATGGCTGACAGCAGCTTGTGAGCTGCTCCAGTCATGCCATAGGTAGGAAATCTCTAAACTCCAGACAACTTCTTTCAATGTAGAAGGATGACAGCTGTGGGCACTAATGCTGATTCTGATTTTACAGTACTGTACATTCATTTGGCTTAATATGCTGCTAATTCTTGCCAGGTTCCATTGTAGGTATTTGCTATTCATCAGCCTGCCATTCTGGGTAACTCCATCGTGGGTGGCATTCCTTAGGAAGAGAAAGGTCCTTTCCATTCAATCCCCAGCAAGCATAAGCACTGTTTTAATTGCAAAAAATAATTGTAACATTTCAGTTCCAAGAGCAGAAAGCAACTTTTACTGTTTCATTTACTTACAAAAATAGCTAAAAACACTTCACTAATGCCTGCCTCTTGCCAGTTGTCTTATGTGGCGCACTGAGGGCACATTCCTCCTCCTTCTGTTCCTTCAAGCTTTGAGACTTTGAAATTGCCTGTCAAATTCACTTTGACATTGATAGATGTGGGATTGGAGCCCTCATCCTACAGACCTGAACCTGACTGAGCAGAAACTGCTCAGCCAAGGGATTGCTGAAGGAAGCAGTGGCTGATTCTGCGCTTCAACTTCTGAGATTTAACTTTTTGTAACTAATACAAACTAGTGGCTCTAAATATTCAGTGTCTTGATCAGCTTTAAAGATATTAGGATCAGCTCCTTCTGCAGTCATCTTCTGCAGCTAATTAGTTCCCTTGCACTGTCAGGAAATACCAAAGCTGCAGTGGGATATTTTCCTGACCTTTTTTGGTGTGCCGAGGAACACATGCAGAAAATTGTTTAAGATAAACTTCTTGAGGAGAAAGAGAATGGGTTTTGAGTACTGTAAAGATATATTTTTTAATCAGTTGATTATATACAGTGTCAGCAACAGTTTCCAGCTAGCTTGTCAGCTTTCTGTCTGAACTAAGGGATATCCAAACACAGATCTTACTTGTGTGCTACGCTTGTAAACAAGTGGGTAAAGACTTGATACATTACTGCAGAGAAAGGGTCTTACTCTTTTCCTCTTTTTTCTTTTATACACAGAAAATGCTGTGTCAGTTGTTTCACACTGTATGTTTGCACTCAAATGCCATGTTTTCAAAAAAAACCCCACATTTCTCTGACCTGTGGGCAGCACATTTTATACACCAGCCTTTTGAATACACAGTTGCTCATGGTAGTTTACACAGTGCACAGAAAAGCCTCCAAACTTGGATGTGAAAATCTGAGCCTGAGATTTAGATGATCATGATGAAGCTTTTAGAAAATAGATTCATTGTGATAACTTTCAGTAATTTCTTTTAAGGACAGTTCGAAAAAAAATGTATGTGTTGACTTTAAAATGAAGGCAGATGGGAAAATGGGATCTTAGGCTTCCTGTTGGCACTTCAAAAAGAAAGGTGCTCTCTCACTCCTCATTGCCACTGTGGAGAACACATTGCCCTTCTTTTAGGCTAAGTTATTTTATTTGCCACGTTAGAAAAAGTATCATATGTTTTGGAGTAAGAAAACTCTGGTTATGTGACTATAGGGATATTGTGCAGTACTTTTTGAACGTGCTTTTTAAAGGATAGTCAGAGAGCAAGAGGGTCTTGATGTTGGTGAATTTGCATGGATCTGGGTAATTTCCTGCAGCTGCTCCCAGGCATCCTTCTCTCTGTTTCTGTCTCTAAAAATGGTGGGAGCAGTGTATAAATGAGGTTTCCGCAAATAATTTTCTATAACCATACCTGACCAGAGCAAAAAAGGGTGTCACAGCATTTAAAATGGGAAACTGGCACAACTGCAAGTAAATTGTTGTGGTTGTGCTCCAAAGTTGCCTCAAGCATGGTGTTCAATCATTAGGCAAGTTATTATCCCCATAGATGTTTCAGATTTCATTTGGTAAGTTGGGGGTTTGGGTGCCTCAAAGGAGCACTAGCTCAGGTGTTTGACTGCATTTCATGAAATGCTTTAAGAGCTTGCAATGGAGCTAAGTTTGGGAGTGGAGTCTGTACTGGGATCAGTATTTATGTTGCAAAACTTGGTAAATTAAGTTCCAGTAAATAAAAATAGTCTGTTCAGATTCAGTGTTGTGGATAGGTTGCTTCTTTTGTAGACTCCTCAAAACTTTGATTTGCTGTTGTTTGAGGATTTTTTAGCTTTTCTCTTGACTGCAGAGCTGCAAACCCCTGTACTCCTGGTAACCTTAACAGAAGCAGGACTGGAATGTGTTTCATCTGTTTGCCTTCCCATCCATATCTGTTTTGTTTAGATGGTAATCTCTTTGGAGAGCAATGGTTCTTCACTAGGACATTCTACTGTGCCTAATCTGGCTGCTGCTCTTGCACAAAAGATAAACCTAATGCAATCTCACTGAAGGCATACACTGATGGTTCAGGCAGACGTGCAGACTGGACACGAGTTTCTCAACCTAAATCCAAGCCTGTTTCAAGTCAGACACAACTTATATTCTGACATTTTTATATTTTTACAGTACAATTCCATTACTGGAATGTGGGGTTTTTTTCCCCCAGTACCTAAACTATTCCTTAGTTTCCTTTCTTCCGTACCTTGCTTATTCTTTTCTTCTTCCCATCAGATTTAGAACAAGCACTGATAAAAATGAGCCTGCTGAGATTTGCCTAAGAATTTTTAGCTTAATGACTCTGTGTTTCATACTATGCTAGAGAGTAGACACATCACTCACTTGCACACTGGCAGCATAATCTGGCAGCACTTGGTTTTTCTCTTACCTCCATCACTGTATTTTCCAGCAGGGCAATACTAGTGGGTCAACACAAGAAGAATGTCAAGCCAGTTCATGTCTCATGACCTCATTCTTTCAGTTCATATTGGAAGCAGTAGCTTCACTGTAGATCCCGTTAAAAGCATCCACAGAGTGTTTAAGCAAAGCAAATCTAGAATACCTGTGCTACAGGCCAGCTGAACAGGAGTTTGGAGCAGCTGGTGACTGACAGCTGGTGATTTGTGCTTCCCCTTGACCACAGGTGTGCTTGTAGGCAGCCTGGTTTTGAGAGCATGCCCAAGTCCAATTTTACCTGTGGGGTAATGATCCTACTGGTGCACATCATCTGCTCCTTCTTTTGTTTTACTGTTGGCCTCACTTCAAATTTGAGAGGCATGCAAACCACTATTGATTTTCTTTCCTGTTTACACTAGAAGAAAATGTATTGAAATAGTTATTTTCTACTGTTACAATTTTATCATGACTGGTTCTTTTTATCACAACATGCAGAGCCCCAAGCTTTGATAAATGTTCAATAATTTATGAAAACTGTAGTTTATTTCTGACACTGGAGTGCTGCAGTTCTCTTGTGCAACTGCTAAAGGGATGGAGGCTCAAATGCTTTTTTACTTCAGGACATACATCTCTGAATTAAGTACTGATGTCTCTCCTTTTTCATAGATTTGGTCTTGTGGAAGCTCCTTGAAATAGGAACCTTTTTATGTGCCTTATACAGTGTTGTGTGCTTGAGCATGCTTAATAAATAATTCTTTCTTGCTAGACATATATCAGCTAAGAAAACAGCAATCTAGGCATCATTTATTTCTTCTGATATGGATCTCTAACGAAATCACAAATATTAGGACAAATCTGGTTTTCCAGTTACTGGGCAAAAACTGTTTTTTAAAAATCTCTATGCAGCAGTTAATGGTTTTCTCTTTCATTCTTCACAGAAAAGGCAGGCGATCTGAAAGTTCTCTTTGGAACACCTGAGTTTGTGGCTCCAGAAGTTATAAACTATGAACCTATTGGATATGAAACAGATATGTGGAGTATAGGAGTTATCTGCTACATTTTGTGAGTACTTTTCTATTCTTGAATTCACAAATCCTGACAGTTGCTGAACATACAAAATTTTCATGAGTTTCTGAAGTTTTCAGGGCTTTTTTGTTGTAATTAGCAGCTCCAGTATGTTTAATGAAACTTTGCTGCTCTCTGAAGGGTGCAATTGGTAAACTGCAGAACTGGCAGTTCTGGAAATTCAACTATTTGGTGTTGTATCTTTTACATCATAAACCAGCAACGCTTTATCTCATTTAAAAAGACAGTGTGACTGTTTTATTATTGAACTATTTTTCCTTTCCAGATGTTAAGAGAAATATTTGAGCATGCACTAATAACCAATAATTTCTGTTATTTTATTCCAATAGAGAAAACTTTTGAGAAATTTTGTGGTCTCGTGGGACACACTGAAGTATCCCAGTATTGCCATATCTGTTCACAGGGCATTTTAATTTATTACCAAGCACAAGCCATTGTATAAATACATTTTGTAAGCAGCATGGATTAAGCTTGTGGAAACACTTTAGCAGATAGTTGGCTGCAGCTCTTGGTTACATATTTGAGTATTACATTTGATTTTATATATTATTTGATACAGCATGTTTATAAACATCAGTGAATCTAGAGAAATGTATATGGAAATAGTATCTCCATGCCTAGACCAGCAAGTGGTTTTCTTCCAGCAGTGATTTTACACATTCAATGCCATATAGACAAGTGAAAAGAGAAGCTTTGTTGGGAGGATGGTTCCTTCTCCCTTGTTCCAGCTCCAGTAGTAAGTCAGTGGCCGATCTGCTTTGCATTGCTTCTTTTAAAAGACTCCTCTCAACGCCTTTCTTCCCTTATTAAAGAGCGGCTATCCTGCCCCTTGACCTGGCAATGCACAGTTGTTTGCCTCGCTGTTACTCAGTCGCTCTCTACTCCTGCTTTTCCCATGAGCCTGCACTTGTTCATGCTCTTCTCATTCCCAAACCAAGCAACACAATTTCCTTACTTGGCCTATGCAAAAGCGACCACATCAACTCCCTCTTGTTCCCAGCAAGGCCTCGGAATATTTCTGTTATCTTCAGTTTCAGATGTGAAGCGTACTCCACGCTTCAAGGTCGCTTCGCTCTGCCAGTTTATTTACAGGACTTCTATTTTCCATTCACTCCCAAGCGCTTCTTTCTCTCTCTGGAAGCTCCTTTGGAAGGTTCCGTAGCTGCAGTCAGGCAGCCCACCCAGGAGCAGCGCGATGACAAACGCCCGCGCTCCGGGACGGCAGCGGGCTGGCGGCGCGGGCACCGGGAATCGCTCGGTGCTGCAGCGCCGCCTGCAGCCCGCCCGGCCCCCGCCGCATCTCGGGGAGCTGCTCTCTCTCGGGGTTGCGATTTATCAACGCCCCGGGCGGGTTTCCGTGTGCTCCCGGTCCGAGCGGCGAGGCACACGTCGGGGCTGGCACCGAGCGTCCGGGGAATGCAGCCAGGGCTGCCGCTCCAGGGCGGCGCTGCTGGGGAGCAGCGGCCTCGGCTGAGACAAAGCGAAGGGAACAGTGGGGAAAAGGCGACCTGTCTGCCAAAGACCAGTCTGCTTCTTCCCAGGTTCTCTGTGCCAAGCAGGGTAGTTGGATGCTGCACCATTCAGCTGATGGGGTTGGGTGGTGTTACACCCATTCGACTGATTGGATATGCATTGAGAAATACATTATGAAATTACTTGTTTGCTAAGGTATATTTAAGATCATTTAACCCATCACGAGGGAAAATCTACATTGCCCAAACACAATGAAAAATACTTCTTTTGATGCATTGCTATTGCCACAAAAATGATTAGCGGTGATAATCAGCTTTTGTCTTTCTCGCTGTAAGAATAAGGTAATAGAAGTTAGGGAAGACCCATGAGTCATCACTTGGACTTTACCTCTCCACCCCAAACTGTTCCCAATCTCTTAACTTTCTAACAGCCTAACTATTTTCACAGACTCCCAACTATGAGCCATTATCCAAAATGAACTATCACATCATCATTTCAGGATGCAAATGAAAGTCAGTGAGAACTGCGTCTCTCTTTAGTTGCAGCTCTGCTTTCCCATTTTGATTGTAAACTCAGATCGACCAAATCTCACGCCTGAAGCGCAAGACACACCTGGTGTCTGTCTCACACAGAGAGTCATCACTGTGCCCATCACCTGGGCATGTGCATCCCCTCTCCCCTGCCGTGGGAGTGGGGCCATGCAGGCAGAGGAGAGCACTGGACATAAGGGCAGCTCTGCTAAAGGCAGCTGATGGCCCAGAGCTGCTGTGCCCACCCTCTGTCCCAAGGGAAACAGCAGGGAGCACACGACAGCTTCACTTGACATAACACCTCCCTAGAAAGGGACTGCCATGGAGAGTGTTCCCATGATGTGCTGCACAACAATGAATACAAAGTGGCTTTAGCAGAGAGCTGCTAATGTGATCTCTGTGAGTGAAGGGTCTTCCCTGCAGAGGAATAAATGGTTGGGTTGTAATCTTAAGTAGGAAGCAGGGTGACAGCGCTCCTCCAAAACCCTGCAGCAAAACCTCTCCCCAGCCCTCTGCTATGCAGATGTAAGTACAGATATTGCACTCCCTGCTGGGATACTGCATCTGTCTTCCTTATGGCAAGACTGATTTAATTCCATCCTACAGTTCATGGGTTCCCTTTCCACATTTCTAAACTACATATTAAATCCTTTTTATCTTCCTGGATAACTTATTCAGTCCTGTCTCTTCATCTGTCTTTGTTCTTCCTTAAATTTCCGTTTGTATTCTCCACCTCATGTTTTTTATCTTCCACTTTTATCTTGTACTCTGTCCTGTTCTGCATCACAGTACTGTTCCACATACTTAAGTTGATCTATTGCCTTTGAAATAACAGGCCACAAATATTATAGCTTGTGTATATCATCTCCATTTATGTCTATTTCAATGTTTCTTTCTGCATTTACAATAATCTGTATCTAATGAAGGTTAAACCTCCTGAATTCTTTCCAGCTCTTTCTGTTCCATTTATTCTTCTGGGCATTGCTGAATTTGCATGGTTTTTTTCTATTTCTGGTTCTTTTCTGATCATCAATTTGGATAGTCATTGTTTTGAATATTTAGTAATCTGAAACAATTTCTAGGTTTTGTTTCAAACCAATTTTCAGTCTAAGGTTTCAGCACTGCATGGGCATTGAATGTGGGTTGCCCTTTTCCTTCTGGCACCAAAAGATCCAAGTAGTTTCAGGGAGGAATTGTCTGAGGCTGATTGAAATGCCTGCTTGCGTTCCAATGTGTCTCCTTGCTTTTATCAGTGCCAGGCTTAGTTTATCTTTTCAGCATAGTGGATTTCTGTCAATTAGTATTTTTTAATATACTTTATCTTAGGTTGTGTTTTAATATCATACTTGATCTTGCTGCATTCTCTTTCCCTTCAGCACCTTCCTAAGAGCACACACCCTGATTCTTCAAACATTCCCTTTCCCTTTTATCCGTTGTGTCGTTCATCACTGCTGTTCCCCCTCCCTTGTTTGGCAGTTTGGGTTGGTTGAAAGATCTTTGAGCATCATTCATCTTTTGGGTGTGCTGGCTTGGAACCTGCATAAAGCAAGGCTTACACTTGGCTCTATGTTATGTTAAAAATGTATACCTCTTTATATTAAAATGGGAGAGCACTCCTTGTTCTTTCCTTAAACAAAGTTAGGAAGGCTTTAATGTCAGACTGAACCACTCAAAAGAAAATGTTCTATTTGTTCAGTGGCACTGGCAAACTGTGGTTCCTCATTTCCCCTGGGCATGTGAAACAAGGAGAACAGCAATAACACCCTTGCTTCAGCGATGAGCTGTCTTCCTTTCCATGGGTTCAGTGGTCTGCTTCTTCCAGGGAGGACCAGTGCAGGCTAAGCGTCCCAAAGATGTGTGTCCCTGACAAAGTATCCTCAGACTATTCATTTGCTGCAGTTCACTTGGAAAAGAATTCATTCTCTACATGATCTTCAGGGTGCAGGTGTCATCATCACATGCTTATTTGACATGCCCTGCACAGGTTTTATCAGAAGTGCCAGCAGTCCCAGGGAGTTGGTGCTGCAAGCACTGCTTGCAGAGGAATACTCACATTCCTTTAGACAAGCAGCAAAGCCATCTTCCCTGGATTAGTGGGAATCTTAATGCAAAGATTTCCAGTTCAAATGCTGTGGTGTTTGTTACATATGCAATGAAATTTGCATCCACATTGGACCCTTTTCATTGTAACATTTCTAAGTCTGCACTCAGAGCTTTGTTAGAACAGACCAATAAATGTAAAGGAACTCCTAGAGGATAAAATATATTTCTTCTTTATTTAGAAGTGGAAACTTCTAATAGTGAAAGACTTTCTAAACAAATGGTTCTTAACATGCCAGGAAGATGCCTGGTAAAGTAACTGGAAAAATGTTTTCAGTAAACAGCCTGCTGCTTGTCTAAGAGTAACTTCACAGTGTAAGCTCAGAGTTAATTTTCTGGAGCAGTAGCTCATCTTTATCACTTCAGCATTCCAAAAAGAAATTGTTTCCATTATCTGTCAAAAGAGTTGCTGGACCATTATTACTTTAAATGGCTATTAAGAAATGAACAACCAAGACTTTGGTCAGTGAAATCTGTGCTAGAGATAAAAATTGCTGGCTATAATCTATACTAGCTGCTGGATTTTTTCTGACTGTAGACAAGGATCTAGTTCTCCTTAGAAGTATTTCCACAACAAGGCAACTGATTCACAGTGTAAAACTGTAGGAGAGAGAGAAAATTATTTTAGCTTTGTAAATCTGCAACAGCACATTCAGAAATACAAAAATAGGTTCATTGAAATGTTTGAATGAGCACTGTTACACTGGTGTTCAGAAATGACAGAGTGAGTGGAGGCTTAACTGAGATCCACCTGGTAGTTTAACAAATGCATGGGATAGACCAATCCTACTATAGCATTTAAAATCTTATCAGATAATTCTGTTGTACAATTCTAAATTTAAAAAAAAAACAACCAAATACACACACATGAAAACAAAAACCAAAAACAACAACCAAAGAATTTTTTTCCTTCTCTAACCTTCTCATCCTTTAATTTTTCCTCCCCCTTCAAAAGCTCTGTGGAACATGCAGCAATGCAGCACAAGTGCTGCCTCTTACAGCACCATGGAACAGCAGTGTTTCCACATGAAGCAATGTCCCTGTACCTAAAGCAGGTTTTTTAGTCTGCATATGATCTCCCACTACTGCAGCTTTAACCTCTGGAAATAGGTCAAAATCTTGTCCAATGTGGTGCAAGAGCTGCACACCATTATTTGTGATAATACTGTGCAGAGGTCCCCTCTGGCATACCTCGATCAAGTATTGAAGGGAAATGCGATTTTTATTGCTCCAGCTGCCCAAGTGTGGGCACGGAGCTTGACTGGATGAAGAGGAAATGTACATCCCCCCCCCTTTTTGACACTGAGCTAAAGGAATACTTCACAGATCTGCTGGCTTGTCTGACACTGTTGTTCTTACCACAAGGTAAAAATGAGACAAACCAGCAGTCATTGTGTGGAAGCCCAAATCAGAACTGCAGTCTGCACGAGACTTTTTCACTTGCTAAAACATGATGGAGAACACTGACATTGTCATAACTGAGCAAATGTTCAGATGTTGGAGAGGAGGTGGGTTTAAGGACCTGCAGGAATGCTCTGTGATTCCAGGACACAGATTCCCGTGCCTCCCGGCCGTGAGGGCCACAGGGGGAGCGGGCAGAGCCGAGCCCGCGCTGCCCGCAGCTGTGCCAGCTCTGCAGTGCTGTCCTGCCAGGCACAAACCTTCTCTCCTCCAGGAAAGCAAGCATCAAACACAGGGAACAGTCGTGTAAAAAGGCTTTGTGGGGGCATTTGTGGTATGTTCTTCTTTCAGCTTTTGGTAACTTGTCCCGTTATATCTTCATAAATGAGTTTATGCTACCTTACCCATTTACAAAGTCAGGATTCAATGCTGCATTCGAGTGCACCACATATAATGGAAAGTAAGACAGCAAATACATTCTGTTCTGATTTACCTTGTTCTGCCTGAGAATAAACAAACCTTTTATCTTCAGCTCATGTATTATTACTAAGAAGCTTCTGAAGTACACACATAAGATTCTAGAGTCTGCTGTACTGCACACAACTTCCAGAAATGGTAAAAGATTTAGTGTCTGCTCTGTGTGAGACTTCAAAGAGTGTGCGTTTCTGCTTTGCTTATAAAATAAAATGCTTAGGAACAAATCAGATTTTGAATGTAATAAGAGACTAAAAAGAAGCAAAATAACTTTGAAGGAGATAATTCTATCATTAATCTAATAGCTCACTTTATTTGACCCCAATCTTTTTTTAACCAGTCTGTTCTGTGATATTCACTGGCACCATGATATTCATATAGTATTATTTCCATGTAGTATTTTCAAAACCCTAACAAGTTACAGTTATTTTTCAATATTTAAAAGAACGGAGTAGTACTGGTTAACACAATTGTGCAGAGAAATCAAATAAAGTCTGTAAAAATTCATGAAGAATAGGTCATTCTGTAAATTGCATGCCAGGAGGACCTGGAAAAGTGAATAACTTGTAGTTCTAGGGAATAAGCAACCCTTCACCTCTAAGTTTTTACTGAAAGTTTGATATATACAGGCATCAAAAATATCCAGATGCACAGTGTAATAAAGGATAATGCTCTACTAGAGAAAGAGACTGCAAAAATGACACCGTGATGTTCTGTAATTGCCTTTCACTGGCAATTTATCAGTTATATTGTATAAAAAGCCTTGGAAGCTCAACTTAGGTTATAGGAGAGCATTATTTCCATTTCACGCGTCATTGTGACTGATGGAGAACATAAAGACCAAATTACTTGTGCATGCATCTGCATAACTCCACAGCCTGCAGTGATGCAGCATTGCTTTATCAGTCTGTATAAGTCAAGGTGGGTTTGTTTGCAAAATAGCCTTGTGGATTTCATCTTTTCATTATGCATCTTTCTTCCTGGGGTCTCTCTGCAGGAGTAAATTAAATAAAATGTACAAAACCCCCCCTGGTTTGACAGTAAAGGCAGCAAAATCACCCTGAAACTAGATAATCCCCAGAAGTCCCTTCCAACCCTAACAATTCTGTGATTGTGAGGAAATGTCAGGGGAGAAAAAAAGATATTCCACCAAATTTGGTGTGAAAAATCCAGCATTAGTTATGCAGAACTAGACAAGTCATTTAATAAACTACTTTGCTCCAGTTTCACCTAATTCTAATTCTCCTCAATAATGTCTTGGGAAAAGAGAAGGAAACTAGAAAAACGTGCCTTTCAGTTTTGCTGGCAAAATTCTAGTTTCCTTCCCATAAGGCTATCTGTATTTAGTTTTGAGTCCTTTTAAATTTAATTTCGTTTTTAAAGCAAGCTTTTATTTGTAAGGAAGTGCTGAGATTGGGAGATGTCACACACAATTTTAACTCGCTCCTCTGGTAGTTTGCAAATTGACGTAGTTTGTTCTGTGTCTGTGTCTGTTCCGTCCCCAGGGTCAGCGGACTCTCTCCTTTCATGGGAGACAACGACAACGAAACCCTTGCCAATGTCACCTCAGCAACGTGGGACTTCGATGATGAGGCTTTCGATGAAATCTCTGATGATGCCAAGGACTTTATCAGCAATCTACTGAAGAAAGACATGAAGTAAAGCCTGGATTTGCTTGCTGCACTCTGTGTGTTTGCATTGAGCCGGAGCTGCCATTCGTGTTTCCCCGCCGTGCATCTCCCCAGGGCCGCAGCACCTCTGGCCATACTTTATAAGGAGCTGTGCGTGTGTGGCTCTGGATTTCACTCGCAGGGGCTGAATGGAGCTTTGGCTTCAATCGCCGGCTCTTTGTGCTCTTCCCTCCCTCGGGCGAGGTGCACCCGGGGCTTTTGTGCGGCCACTCTGATCCCCTCTCTTTCGTGACACACATTCCTGCGTGACACATTCTGTCTTGTCTAAATGGCTTGCAGTTCTGCCCTTGTGTCGCCTACTTTTAAGAGTAGGCAGCTTCCTATAAATGTAGTAATTGGGCAAGAAAAAAAAAAAAATCAGAGTTGGAAGCCGTGTTTGCAGAAGTGCCTGAACGAGCCAATGAAAGGAAACACTTCTTCCAATGAGTTTGCAAGTGGATGGATGGAGAACAGAGGGTTATTTCCGTGTGCACCCTGAGCAAAGTGAAGAATAGGTGGCGAGAGATTTGGACATTTCTGTTCTGTGAGATGTTCAGGAGGCTACTAAGTGGTGGGATGGGGGAATCTCTGTAAGTGAAGGAAAGGAGATCTGGGACAGGGTTCTGTCAGCATGGAGCAGCTGAATCACTGCCATTGTGGCTCTGCTGTATGTGTTCCTTGCCTAAAACATACCGCTTTTCCTGCTTTGTTTTATAATGTTTTATTAACACTTAAAAACGCACAGTTTTGTCTCAAAAAGATCTACAGAAATTGTGAAAGTGAGTTTAAGAAGTTAGAATGGCTGGGAAAGCAAAACCACGTGATCTTTGTTGCTAAATTTAGGTAACAGAAAAATCAGCTCCCAGCAAAGAGAACACAAAAACAGCAGGTAGGATCCTCTCTTTTTATTGGCAACACTGACTGATCTTTTTATACAAAAACAGGAGTCGCTTAAATTGTACTCAATGTCTTCAGCATCCCTGGCTGCAAAAAGACACCAAAAACATGGAAGCCAAAAAACTTTCCAAAGATAGGATGAAGAAATATATGGCCAGAAGGAAATGGCAGGTAATGAAGAGGACGTGGAATTGGGCTGGATATCCTAACATTATTTTTCGTGTTTATGATTCTCAGGAATACATCACATCAGGGGGTTTCTGCTGCTGGTGAAAGCTGCAGCGTGGCCAGGGTGGGAATGCTGGGCAGTAGGAGGGTGCACAGCTGCACATGGATTACACAGGATGATCCCATTTCAGGCTACTGAAAGGCATGAGCTCAAGTATAGTTTTTTTCTACTATTCTGGGTTTCTCTCTCCCTTCCCTGCCCTCTCCGTGCCACTGAGAGCTGGAGGATTGTGTAATACTGAACGAACCTGAACAGTACAGGTAAAACTTGCCTGCCTGGCCTCCCTAAAGGTACCTTAATTCATGGCAGTTTAATTCTACTAAGCCAAGAGTTCAGTCTTGTTGGAACCTCCCCAGCTTCCCATGCATTCAGTCAGACTGGTTTTCTGTAACATATTCAGTCTCCCTATCTTCTTTTCTCCTAATGCTGGAACTTGAGTAGCAAGTCCATCTGTGCCATGCTGATAGCTACAGGAGTTGCTGTGTGAAATCCTGGATCCTTTTGAGTAGCCTACAAAATACTAATTTGTGTAGGTCTACCTTATATTCTCTCTTATGTTCTACTCCCTTCTTGAAGCTCATGCAACACAAGTGTCTGTACTACTGCCCTCATAGTTTGAGCATATTTTAGTAGCCTGGTGGTTGATCCTGGGTCCTGTCAGAGGTCTTCTCCCATCATGCAGATGGTGCTTTCTCATTCATTTCATATCAGCTCGTTATCCATGTTGGATGAAATTCAGCCCAGCCCAGCAGGCTGTGGAGAGAGGCGTTCCCCACCAGAGTTCAGTTCCAGTTACACAGGACAGGGCTTCTCTCTGGCCCTCCTCTCGCACAGTGCTTTTTATCCACAGCTAACAGAGACATTCATTTAGGTATGAGTTCATCAGGGGAAGTTTATATCTGCAACTAAATTTGGTAATTCAGTCCAGCCTGCTCTGTCTCTCCTAGAACAACTGAGCTATATATAAGCAGTTTGTCCACCAATTCCAGTGAGGTTTGCAGAGATCCCAGATAATTTGTCTGAAGCACGATTGTTGCAGAAAATCACATGCCTGTTGGACTGGATTGATCAGAAGCCTTTTCTGTTATGTCTTAGAAAACAGGCCATGCTGTCCGAGCAATAGGAAGACTGTCATCCATGGCAATGATTTCTGGTATGAGTGGGAGGAAGGCCTCTGGGAGCTCACCTACAAGCCCTATAAATGCAGACAAAGCAGAGAATGAAGGTAAGGATTTTTTCTGTCCCATATTTTCACCTGTCTCTGAATCAGTCCTACTAAAACTTTTAGCAAATTGCTAGAGACCAATTGAGTTGGATATTACTGTGCTCTCTCCCTCTCTCTTTTTATCTTCCTGTTTTTTAAAGAAATCTGTCAAAAATTCATTGTCCTTATATTGTCCTGCTACTCAAAATGTCACAGTATAGGCACAGGCAGTAAACTCTTTTCTTTTTAAAGCCAAAGAATTAAGGCAGATTTGTCAGCTGCACTTTCTCTGGGTTTGGGAATGCATGTTTATACAAAGATGACAGTGATGTATTGCCTTCTCATGCAAGCAAGCAAGCAATGAAGTATTAACACTTGCTGTAACCATGGCACACACCCTGCATTAGCCATGCTCCTCAGACAGGGCATTTAAGGAAATGTCTGCGTTACTCCCATAGGTCCCCAATGAAATGTGAATTAGTGGTGTGTAACAGTCAGAGGTGCAAATGTTTGGCACTGCTGAAAATCAAGCAATTTTGACAAATCCACATAGACTGTGGGCCTGATACAAGTGGAGCTCGTTTATCCCTCTGACTAGCAAAAGTCCAGCTTTGGTTAGAAACAAATTCAAGGGAAAAATACTGAGGATTTGTAGCATGGTGGCCTTGCACATCCATTTCTTTCTATTTATGGCCTGAATCTTTTTCCAGCTGCAAAAGATTGGCACAAAGTTAAGCAGCCAACGTCCTTGCTGTCCCATTAGTCTGACAGAATTAAGTGAAATAAAAGGGGCTTTCATTGCCATCTGGTAATTAAAAACTAAAATACATCTTTTGAGAACATGCCCTGTAAAATTGTTCACTACCTCTTTGCTCTCCTCCAGATGCTTTCCTCGAAGAAGTGGCTGAAGAAAGGCCCCACGTAAAGCCATATTTTACTAAAAAAATCCTTGACATGGAAGTTGTGGAAGGAAGTGCCGCTAGATTTGACTGCAAAATTGAAGGTACTTTGAATAAGCATGTCTATTTCTTTCTCTCCTTCCTTGTCAACCTTCTGCACTGGGTAATTGTTTTACTTTTTCAGTTTTTACTTCTGTATTATTGTTGAGTTGGTGCCGTTTTGCTTTACCAGTATCTGCACAAATAGCACAAATGTGTTGCAATAACAGAAATTATTTGGAGCGTGTTCTGTGCTTGCCATAGAACAGAAGTCTCCAGGAGTCCACATATGAATCACTAATAAAGAATAACAAGTGAGAACTGTAATTTGATTTTTGAGGGAACAGTAAGAGCAAGGTGCAAAGCAGAAGCATAAATTCCAATAGTATACTCTTAGAGAGTGTCAGCCAGTCACCAAGAATTAGTAGGAGGTCAGCTGTCTGAAAGGACAGACCAGTTTCAGGTCACCTCAAGATAACTTTAAGCCATACATACATTTCATTAAAGACAAACAAGTCCCTAACTGTATATGCATAAGAAGGAAAGATAATATTATTGTGCTGGTCACTTAAGTCACATCTAGAAAATACTGTTCTGTTGTTTGGGGTTTTTTAACTTAAGAGTTCAGGAAAGAAACCTAAGACGGGAATATGCAAAGTATAAGTATAAAGAGAAGACACCTAAGGAGCATGGGCATGGTTAGCCCAAGAGTCTAAAGGCCAAGAGCACTGGCACTTCTCCTGCAATGAGATTGAACCTTGTGTATCTCAGCTGTGAATGGAAACAAGGAATTTGGAAAGAGGAGCTGTGAAAACAAAATGGGTAGGCCCAGTACCATCCTGCATGTGTACAAGTTAATTTATAATCTCAAAATGAGGAAATCAGAAACTGCCTCATCGATCTTCTGCTTGTTTCTCTGCTCCAAATCCTTCCCTGCCTGGGTTTCCTATCTCACAGTGGAGATGTGAGGATGGATTATTATTGCTGATGGATGCTCAGCGTGGGGGTACGTGCACAAGTGCTGCATGGGATAAAACAGATGGGTGTACCACAGCTGATGTTCCAAACTTTGCAGTGTATTGCTGCAATGTTCACTGTGTGTTAGGGATTCCTGCACTTTATTTCTGTTCAGTGGGGAGTTATCCTCCCCTGGGAGTTATCCTCCCTTCCCAGTCCAGAACTTGGCTGAGACCACAAACCTTCAATTTGTTACAGCAGCCAAGAGTACTGTATAAGGGATTGTTCTGCAGCAGGCTTGTACAGCGCTGCTCCGAGGCTTAGCAGAGCCATTTGCTTCACAAAAGGCTCTGAAACTCCTGCTGAGATGCACAATCAAAATGATTTTCTTATTCTTCCTCACTTACCCTAACGAATACAGAAAAAGGGAATGCAATGTGCAGGACAGGCTGACTTTTAAGGAGCAGATTAGGAGGAGGAAGATTCAGAATAAGCACAGCAAAGCAACCTGAGAAAGGTATTAAATTGTAAACCCAAAACAGTTCACCCTTGAAATTCTAAATCTCGGTGTTGGGAACTGTTGTCTCCGGAGAAGCTGCAGTGTAATGTGAGCCTCAGATGCACTGTCAGGAGTTCCCTGCTAGCTGATGGCTACAGCACACAAAAAGCTGCAGGCACTGCTCAGGGACTGGAAGGAGGAATCCAGCGAGTACCGCAGTGCTCATGTGCAGTTTTTGCTATTCTCTAAAATTTTGCTATTTGTAAAAAATAGTTTCAGGTAAATGTGAAGTAAAAAAGCCTCACATCATCTATTTTCCATGGAAGTCAATGAAATATTTGTCTAGCAACACATACACGTCCCCATAGAGGAATCAGAGCACAAGGTAATTAGTGCCGAGTTAATGCTCGTTTATTGCAGTCGCTGTTGTCTCTCTGCTCTTGCAGGCTATCCCGACCCTGAGGTGATGTGGTTCAAGGATGATCAGCCTGTCAAGGAGTCCCGTCACTTCCAGATAGATTATGACGAGGAAGGGAACTGTTCTTTGACTATTTCTGAAGTGTGTGGGGACGATGATGCCAAATACACCTGCAAAGCTGTTAACAGCCTTGGGGAAGCCACGTGCACCGCAGAGCTCCTCGTGGAAACAATGGCAAAAGAAGGAGAGGGAGAAGGAGAAGAAGATGAAGAGGAGGAAGAATGAAACAAGGCTAAAAAAATATATATTTAAAGACTCTCCTTATAAGGCTCAGAAAACCAAGTTATCAAAAGCACCTTGTGTGAAATGTAGGTCTTTGGGGGGTTCTTATTTCAGCATGATCAGTTGATATCTGTTAGCTTTATGTATGGGCATTACTTCCAACCAGCAGGCTTTTTAAGTTGCTAGCATGATTGACTTTAAGCAAGCCATCAACTAAGTTGCCCAGACTACTTTTAAAATCACAAACTAAGTTGTATTCTGAACATCTTAAAGAAAAATAGTCTGTTTACTGAGCTCATTGCTCTTTGCCATCACTTTTCTCAGCCAAAACCGCAGCTAAGTTGGCTCCCCGAGATCTACTTTAAAGGAATTGTTGGCCAGACATGCAGTGAATCTCTCCAGTCCTGAGGAGTAGGCTGAGCTGCATCTTCTCTAAGGGAAGGTTTGACACAGCCAGCATTGCAATTTGTACGTTGACATGGTTCGTTTCTTGTTTCCTTTAAGCAGAATCTCACAGACCAAACTTCAAACATTTTCACTGCCTCTCACAGTGAGCTGTTAGTGCCCTTGTATTTTTGGCAAGCATTAAACATGCAGGTGGTTTCCTGAGATACTCCTGATCTTGCTTTTAGCCAGCTGATCCCACTTTGTCATCTTTCCCTTATGGAGCCTGTCACTTCAGTGCAGTTGCAGCTGCCTACTTAAGAAACAGACTGAAAACACAAAGACTGAGAATATTTTCTGTGTTTCTGGTCCGTCTCATAAAGACTTATGATTCATATATATGCTGCTGTGAAAAAACAGGTTATTGCACAATCAGTGATTTCTCTGTGCATGTCTGTGAATGGAATCCCAGGTTAGTTAAAGTTTTACTTGCATTTATTTGGCAATTGCAAAACAGATTTCAACTGATGATAAGCTGGAAACTCCCACAGATTTTTTGAGTAGCCAAAAAGATAGTAGCCTGGATTACAAACTCCTCTATTCTTAGCAATTTCCAAAGAATCTTAACCTATATAGGACCTATTTCTACCTTATGAGCTTGACTGTCTTGTTTTTGTCTTGAACCTGCACCAGTAAGGCTGTTGCGGTTTTTAAAAACGCAGAAAAACAAAACAAAAATATCCAAACCCCATTTTTTTTCTCAGAAATGGTTAACTCACTCAGTAACTTTGCTTTCCTTTCACAGTATTGGCACTTTTTAATTTTTTGTTGTTGTTGTTCAGAGGTAATATCAGAGGCTGCAAGGTGATTATGCATAATCCAAAACCAGTGTGTCTTATATCTACGTATCATTCCAAAAGTGATTCTTTTTTCTTTTTCTTTTCCACTTTTTGTGTGCAAAGTGCAACCATTTGCATTTCAAAGGTTACCTCTTTTAAAAAAAAAGACATTACCTTAAATCCTCACCATTAAGTAGTCAGTGTACTTTAATACAGGTGTGTACATTACCAACCTTAGGTTGTTTGATATTACCTAGTTGTGTATGTGTTTCATATGATTTGCTCTTCTACATTCAAAGCTCAACTAATGTGGGTGACACGACGGTTTGTAACTGCTTTACTCTTTGTTGCTAAGTTCAGATTGCCAGCATGTCTTTTCAATTGATAAAAACCTCTTCTTATACTAAACACAGTATTGCCACAATTCCTTATACAGAAAGGTTTGGAATCTGATTTAGAGCATACAGAGCTTTCCTCACTTTTTTTGTTTTTAACGTTTTAGGCAACAATGGGGTGTATTTTGTATCTTAATAAAAATATGCTAATGTTCTCCCTGTTTGTTAAACCATCAGAATTGCAAAGATGAGACCGCTACGGCTGTAGTTACTCACGGTTCCTAAATAAATACTACCACAAAGCACACTCCTCGTATGCTCTATTGCAGTGTCACCGCGTCCACCTTGGCCAAGCCTCCCCTCCTCAGCCCCTCAGAGCTGCTGGCCACACAAACCCCTGAGGTGGCAACACTGGAGCCTCCCTGATGTCTGTGGTGCTGCTGCCCTTCTCCTGCCCCAGCTGGTGCTGTGTGGAGGCTGCTCTGCCCCAGCGCCACCAGCTACAGCCTGGGGCTGGCACTCGTGGCCTCGTGCTCTGCCACGTCTCCAGTGTCACCACAGGCCTCAGTGGGAACGTGGATGGGGCACCAGGGTGGCTCTGGGTTTGTTTCACAGTTGGGAACTCCCATATGTTGGGGAAACAGACTTCTGAAAGACTGGGAGGAAGGGAGAAAAAAAATCAGGGAACACTCAATGTAGATAGGGACTTACACCAGTGTTTCTAAAAACTGTAAAAGAGATAAGGACAAATCTGCTTGTGCTGCCTTTATTCAGACTTCTGCTAACATGCAGCCCACACCACCACAGGCCATGCAGGACCACACAGACTCCCCTTAAAGCAAAGATTGTGCAAACACCCTGCTTGTAGCAACATGCTTCTTGAGCAAATCCTCAGCCCTTCGAACAGCCACCTTTGCAAGGTGTGCCCCACTGTCTTGTGAATGTACCTGGCTTTGTTCAGTGACTGCTGGTTTCCTACTGCAGGGAGGTACATGCCTGAAGCAGGAAAAGGTCTGGCTCTGCTGGGCTGCTCTGCAGACACAGCAAGGTCTGTGGGTACGCTGGGTACCAAAGCCCACACACTCAGAATTGCAGTTCCTGCACAGATCTTCCCTTCCCTCTCCTCTGCCACTCATCCTTTTGTGTTCCACAGGCTATAAACTGCCTATTTTTCTTTTGCCCCAAGGATATTTCAAGGAGCTTACCATCTCCCTAGCTTCCTATTAACATCCATTCTAGTCTGCAGGAAACAATGACCTCTACTTCCAAAATTATGTGACATGCATCTGATTCAGCTCTGAGCAATTGGCTGCTCAGAGCTGTATTTGACCTTGAAATTTTTGCTTTATTTGATGAATAGAATTCTATTTCCACTGAAGAAAGATATTTTATGTACTTGAAACCCCGTCTCATTTTGCCAGCCGTGGTTTAATAAAAGGCATTACCTCTTTCTATAAACCTTCCCTTGCTTGTATAATGTTTGCAGAAATCCACTCTTGGGGTGTCATAGGGCTGAAACCCCAATAGCAGAGGTTATGCAAGACACTGGAACTGCCCGAGGTGGACCACTTAATTCTCCTTGTATTTCTTTTGTATAACATTCAGTCTTCTCAAGAGACAATGGAGAATTTGGGGCTCTTTTTCCCTACTTGTGTTTCTGGATTTGCAGAAACTTAATTTACTTAATGACCGTCCTGTCCAATCTCCCAAGCATCCTGTGCACATTTCTGCTTGATGAGGAGACCTTTGCTAATTGCATGTGTGGCATGCAGTCTCTGGGTCCCTGCTTCCCTTTGCTGACAAGGCAGCACTGGACTGCATACCCCTCTCTCTCCTCTGCAGTGACTGTCAGACTTGGCAAACAAAAAAAAAAAAAAAAAACCTTTTTTTTTTTTTTTACTTGCATGCATGAATAATGAATGATTTGTTTTTCTAAAATTTGTTACATTCATTGAAATATTGCACTAAAACAGAGCTGTTTGAAAATGGAGTCCTCATAAATCATCTTTGCCTTTTGAGCTCTATTGTCTGCAAGAGACATGCACATGAATTTATAAGCCACAAAAATACTCACATGGAAGCAGGATTTTGAGAGATGGGGAGTGAGGCTTATGCTGTTATTCTGCACTGCTCATAAAGGGACTGCACCACGACATGCATGGGAAATAAACCGAGAGATGTTTATGGGAGTGGAGAAGTAACTCCACAACGTGTTTACAATTTCTGTAGGGGAGAAAAAATAAAAATTCTTCTGTTGTGGCTGTTCAGAAAGGCAGTTCTGTCTGCCCTGACAAGAATGTTTGTTGCTAGGAAAGTAATGCTTTCCAGGCTTTTGCTCTTGTAGGGAGCTTCAGCAGGAAATGAGTTACAACTTCTCACTCACACAGCGTCACAGAATTGTTAGGGTGGGAAGAGACTCTGGAGATCACCCCCAGTCCAATCCCCTGCCCAGGCAGGGTGACACAGCGACGTGTCCAGGTGGGTCTGGAATGTCTCCAGAGAGGGAAACTCCACTACTGCCCTGGGCAGGCTGTTCAAGTGCTCTGCCCCCCTCACTGTAAAGAAGCTTTTCCTCATGTTGTGGTGAAACTTCTTGTGTTAGTTTATAGCCATTGCTCCCTGTCCTGTGGCTGGGCACCACCGCAAAGTCTGGCACCATCCTCTTGGCACCCGCCTTTGAGATATTTATGTGCATTAATGGAGATCGCGTCTCAGTCTTCTCTCCTCTGAACTCCATAATAAAAGTGATGAAAACCTACAAGATATTCCATAAAAAACCGTACCAAGTAACGCCGTTAACGTCTCTAGGGACACGGCACACCTATTTCTCCCTGCGGAGGGGCCTTTTGAACCAGCCCTGAAAAGCGAGCGACCAGGCCGCCGACCCCCGGGAACCCCTGCGGGAACCCCTCCGTGACCGCCGCTGCCGAGCCGGGCCGAGCCGAACCGAGCCGGGCCGGCCCCGCGGTGCGGGGGTCGCGGGCGCTGCCGCGGCTGCGCGGAGCCGTCCCCGCCCGGCGCGCGGGAAGTCCCGCCCCGCGCGCGCCGAGCGCCGGCAGCGGGAGGGGCGCGGGAGCCGCGAGATGGCGGCGGCCGGGAGCGGCGGGAGCCGGGCGGACAACGGCTACGGCGGGCAGCAGGCGCGGCGCAGGAAGGGCCCGGGCGCGCTAGCCACGGGCTACCTCGTTATCTACAACGTGGTGATGACGGCGGGGTAAGGACCGGCCGGGGCCGCTCCCGGGGCTCCCCGGCCGGGGCCGCCGCCGGGGCGCTGGGCTGCGTTCGGTCGGGCTGCGGCCGCGGGGGGTCCGGCGGGACAGCGAGGGCAGGGCAGGGCGGCTGCCCCGCGCCGCAGCGAGCGGGGCCGGGCCGAGAGCAGCGGCCTGTCCCGGCGCCGTGCCCGCGCTCGCGTCCGTCCCGAGCCCATGCGGCTGCACCGCCCGGGGCCGGGGCCGGGCTGTGCCCCGTGCCCCCCGTGCCGGCGGCGGCCCGGCCTCACACTTGGGTAACCCTCAGGCGCACAGCCGAGCCTCGCTCGCCGCTCCTCGTGCTGGAGAGCGGCTCCTGCGCGTCAAGGCTCAGCTGCCTTCCCGCTGTCCCGGCTCTCGCCGTGCTCTGTGACCGTAACCCAGGCTGGGTGCCCGGGGTGCCCCGAGCCTGTCCCTGCTCGGCCCCAGAGCTCCTGGCCCGGGTGAGCCCCCGGCGCTGCCCGACCCGCCCCGCGGCTCGGCCTGCCTGGCTGCCCCTCCGGAGCGGGCTCTGCACCGCATCCCGCTGGGCGTGCGGGTGCCCTGGGAGATGCCGGGCTTTATCACTGACACGTTCATTGCTCTGCAGCAGTGCTCACATCCAGCTGGCTGTAGGCTCCTTGCATCACCATGTCTGTGGTGTAGATTCCAGCGGGTTTCACTAGAGAGGTGACCCTAAATACAGGGAATTTGTCCACAGCAGTAGTTAAAGGCAGAGATCTTGAGCCCTGCAAGACTTCTCCATAAACCCTTCAGCTGCTCTGTAATTTGAGGTTGGAAGCTGCTTTTGGGATATGTGAGCTCATGGACCAGCTTGGTGCTCTGCCCTTGCCCTGCATGGCGTAATGCAATGTGGGGCCAATTGGTGCTTGCTCAGGTGTGTTCTTAGGTACAAAACTAAAAATAGTGACAACTGGAGACTCTCAAGAGAAAGGAGACTTTTTTATTTTCTCTTTTTTTTTTTTTGATTGTGGCTGTCACATCTCATTAGAATCCAGATAAAAATAAAGCCATCTTTTGAAAGAATGAGGGTATTTGGGTGGGAGAAGAAAAGAACCTTTAAAATGGATCCTAAATGATGGTGCTTTCCACTAGATAAACCCTGGCGGGTGAGGAGTTGAGCAAACACAGTAGTGTCATGTTTGGGAGGAAGGTTAATGTAGAATTAATGTAGATACAATTCCACTTTAATAAGGCAGTTGGACACGAAGATTCTAGTCATTGCTAGTGGCAGCTGATCCTGTTTCAGCTTACAATATATTTACACTGGTGTGGATCAGAGGTAGGGAAGATGGCAGAGCTCAGTTCTTGTGAGGTGCTTGGTACACCCGTTACCCAACAGCTGTGCTACTGTGAAATGTTACTGAGCTGGTTTATGGCTCCATAGGATATTTGCAGGGTATTTCACTCAGAGGGCAAGGATAATTACCAGTTTGATTTAAGCAATCTGTTGTTTCAGGAATAATTATATGAGTAACGCAACACATTGCAGGCAGTCAGGAGAGCTTTTTAGTTTTGTTGTGGTGTCCCTGCACAATGTTAAGAAGTTCACCTCTGGACTCTTCTAAGAAATAAAAGCATTTCTCTGCTTATTTTCTTGCTCATATGCAATTCACTTGTGTTTATAAAAGATATAAAAAACATGAGAGAGAAACTGTGGTATAAATGGAAAGTTTTTTTTTGTGGTTACAAACTTTCTCATATGGCATGCAAGCTTCTGAGCATGGGAAATTTCTGTTTCTTCAGAAGAACAAATTAAAAAAAAATTGAGTGCTGGAAGCTCAGAAATAAATAATATAAACCTCTATTTAGCTTTCTGTTGTCATATAAATCTTGATCACAGTGTTGCCCATTTTCTTGATTTACATCAAATCTCTTAGAAAATTCCACTCCTGGGTGGGATGTGATTTATGGTGCTTTAACATGAGCTGCTTTTTTCTGGAGAGGGTTGTGATTAAATGATTTCTGCAGTTTGGGGAGTTACCATATGAGTTCTGTGATCATGGTCATCTCTGTATTGTCTCTCACTTTTATTTTGGGGTGGGTCACCGAGGGCTCCCACTGATAATTCCTCTTCAAATGGATGAGGAGTTTGCACGTCCTCTGGGCACTGCTGAAATTCCACAATATACAGGATTGAGCTTAGGAAAAAAGCTCAGTTTTTTTCTTATTATTGTGAAGCATTTTAGAAAGGTAGTTTCTGCAGTTGGTTGACAAGCTCAGTGGTTCAGATGAAAAGATGGAATATTGATACACAGCTGGTGGGACTGATTATTTACTGACCCATGTCAGTCAGAGTGCTCAGACTTAGTTTCTCCAACTGCACTGCCTTGGTAAGAGAATTGTGAAAAGGAAAAAAAAAAACCAAAAAAATTCAAGGTGCCCAGGTGTTGAACTGATGCTCTAACAGCACATGGCATTTTTGGAAGTGGTTTGTTTGGTTTGGTTTACAAAAGGCTTATAAACTGAAGCACACAACAACATTGTTGAGCAGTAAATAGGTACTAAAGTAAGTGTTTTAAAACCATAGTTGCCTTAAGTATTAACTTTGTTTAAAATAGATCAAGTGACAGTTGAAAAATGTCAGCATAGCTGCTGCATTTACTTTGCATTTATCTTGGCTTAGCTAAAGAAAACACAACTTACTCCAAAGATAATAGATTTTTTTTCTAACTTTATGCTGTAGTGCATGTAGTGTATGGATTCCTAAAAAAACCAAAACATACAGTGGTTTTTCAAGAGCAAAACAGTACAAAAAGCATGTGTACCTGTCGATCTCTGACTGGAGCTGCATGCATTTACTACTTGGTTCGTGTTTTGTGTGAGTTGGTTTTTTTTAGAAACGGGACAATCATGGTACCACAGGGGATAACCAGGACTGCAGTTGGTTCTCAGCTGTACTTGCTCAGGTTTTATTGCCCGTGGTTCAAAGCATTAAGCTGCATGAAGCTCTGCATCTTGCTTCTCTTGTGTTCAGGCAGACTCTTTCCCCATCCCAGTGTGAAGCTGTGTAGTCATGCCTCACCTGGCATGGGGAGCTCATTTCTGGAGGCAGAGATGCAGCATAGAAATGATTTTTCCTAAAAACTGTTCTTGACCAAATTCACTGAATAGTGCTGGGTGGGGAGATGGGGCATGCTGTTAGAGCTGAGTGTAAATGTTAGATAAGCTGCTTTAAAAGGTGATTATGTTTCTTATTTTTAGTCAAGTGCTGTAACTGACTAGTACTTCGGGGTATAAGTAGCTGGTGGTGGTCTAAACAATGAATTTTAAAAGGATTTCACTCAACAAGGTCAATGGTAATGTAGTAGCTTTTGAATTTGCAAGGGTTTGCATTAATTGGTGTTGCTCAGAGTGTTCCGGGTTATGAGTTTCATTGTCCATGTCTTCAGTGAGTGGTGGTTGAGAGTCAAAGTGCACTTCTCTCTCAGGTGCACTCACTGTAAAGCTCTGCTGTATTCTCTTGCATAAATGTTACAGAACCTCAGTAAACTTGCATAAGAAAATGCCTTTTTATGACCTGTGAGAGAGCCAAGGGACTTTGCCTAAGGGCCTGAGCACAAAGCTTGTCTATCAAGTCTGACCAAATTAAAGTAAAAAAACTCTGTGTGTGCAATATCCATTTTTCTTATTCTGGATTAATCATAGAATGGTAATTGTCCAGTTTACAGACAGGGTAACAGTAGTTTAATGAAGTGTAACTCCAGGTGGAGTTCAGTGTGTAGGTCAGAGAAGTGAGCTGTCATGAGACAGTGGTGCCTTTTGCTGCCCTTCTAAACTTCTTGCCAAGTTCCATTTTTAGCTGATATTCCTTGGTTTCACCTTCTCCTGTTCCATTTTGTCTAGTCCTAGAGGGTGGAGAACTATTTAAGAATCACAGAAGCAGGACAGAGATACTAAAAGCTTCAGCACAAACTAGGCTCAGCTTTGAATTTCATATGGATTCATGCTCTGATCTGTATCAAATGCTTTTTGAAGGATAGTAAATGGAATGGAAAGCACTGTCATGCTGGAGTCAGTGATCTGGCACGAGGGTGGAGCAGAGCAAAAGGCTGGAGCTCCTCTGGGAGCTGTGGGATTCACCTGTCTCTGTTCAGGTGAGAAGGGTTTGCAGGCACAGCCAAGAACTGGCATCTTGTGCAACTGGAGAAATTGCTCAATTCAGCAGTTTCTCAACAAACAGGGAAGATCAGGAAAAACAGAGAAGCTTGACAGATAAGAAGAGTACAGTGTCAACCTGCTCTGATTTCCTGTTCTAAAGAAGCAACTGATGTTACAGGGGAGAATCACTAATACTGTAGTGCTTACTGGTTTATTCTACACTGAAGTCCAAACACAAAATGAATATTATTTATTCCTTGTAAACAGCAATTACTTGGCAAATGTTTGTCTTTTGGTTTCACAAGATGGCTTTAACTGAAATAACTTGTCACTCTGTAAAAAGGGAGGGCATTTCTCTTTCCCATTTATCTTCCCCACTCCCCCTGCTTTTCTTTGGTGCATGTCTTCCAGAAGTTATGGCAGAAATTAATTAGCTTTCTTTCAATTCCGCTAACAGATTTTGTTACAAACACAAACTTGGATGCCAGAGTTATTTATTGTTGAAAAGTCTGAACTTCACTGTGTGTTTCACACAATTATTACATTTGGGATAACATGTGCACATACTCTGCAATATCCAAGCGAATGTGTTACTTGTAAGATTCTAATCTGCTGCAAATAAAGGGAATTTCTTCATCATCCCTGTTACAAAACCACAGCTACACACTTTTTTCCAAAGGGTGAAAACTATTGTGTAGTCAGTGGGCTTGCTACATGTCTACACATTGAGGTGAATTTGCAGACACTTGGTGATTTACACAAGGAGTTTGGAGGGAGATGGAGGTAAAATTGGGTGGCATTCAGAGTAGTTGAGTGTAAAAGAGCCAGGCTGAGCCTGTCAATGAAAAGTTTGGGAGCCCCTGTTAAGGATTCTTCTTGACCAACCAACCCCTACTCCCAGTACTGCCAAAAGCAATTGGAAACTGAAGTTCACTATAGGTGCTGTTTCCAAATGGAAAGTGTTTGACTGGGGTTGCTTGGATTGGTGGCTTGGCGTGGACTTGACTGAAGAATTTCTCATGTTGGGGGCAAGCACCAGCTCTGGACAGCTTTGGTAGTTAGTGAAAACTTCATCAGCCAGGATGAAAAATTTTTAGGTTTAAGTCACCTGAAGGGAAAATCAACAGGGTTAACAGGTCCCACTGTCCACATACACTTGCAGTTGCATGGACACTACTTACATAGGCTCAGATACATTTGTTGGTTAAAAAGGACAACTGGGATGGGAATGCTGTCTTCAAGGCTTTAGCAGGCTCAGTTTCCTTGAAGTTATTTCTCTATAACTGTTTCTCATATATATATATATGCTCCCAACTAAGCTGGCTGACCTCTCATAGATTCTAGGGGTTTACTTGGAACTGAAATGTTAAAATCAATGCCTTTTGAATCTTGTTTATGTCATACTGCTGCAAGTTGGTAAGAGGTCTCTGACTAGCTGTCAGAGGTTTTCTGCCTAAACTGAAAAAATGTGATGCCAATCTGCCATGAATACATTCCATAACTAATTAAATAGAGCTCACTGAAAAATAAATGGGGACATTAGAGATATTGGTACCATGTTGATGCTGAAAAATGCTTTTAAAATGCATCATCTTTCACTTGGATAAATTTGTAGAAGATGTAAGTATTTGACATTTCCAGTGTTGCAGAGTTAGTGTATTTCAGGACAGTTCTGCCTGTTGCTTTCTTAAGTATTGAAAGAGGGATTAAAGATTTCTTTTTATTTATGCTTTGCTTAATTGTTTCCATTTTCTCTCTTTCAGGTGGCTCGTTATTGCAGTTGGTCTAGTTCGGGCATATCTGGCTAAAGGCAGCTACCACAGCCTTTACTATTCCATAGAAAAGCCCCTGAAATTCTTCCAGACTGGAGCTTTGCTTGAGGTGGGTGCAGCCCTATTCCCTGGCCTTACTAATATTTGCATGAATGTGTTGTGTTTCTTACATTTACTTTAATTCTACTGCACAGCTCACACAAAAGCTGAGTTTTCCTTTTAGCAAGAGGGAGTTTTACTCTCTGCTATTTAGCTTGGGCAGCAGAGCTAAATATTAATCTTAATCACTGAAATGCAAATACTGAATCTTAAGCACTTGTAACAGAACTAAATGTGTGTCTGAATTGCTTAATTTGAAATGTTAGTGATTTGAATTTTTCCTTTTTATTCTAGATTCTGCACTGTGCACTTGGTAAGCTTGCAAATTTTCTGTTACTTTTTTTAATAGAAGACTGAACTTTTAGCAATATATTAGCAAGAAAAATGTTACAGTCTGTGAATTGCTGAATGTAATTCTTGCGCACTTACTAATTTTTGTTTGAAATACATTCCAGTTTTTTACTCCCTAATTTGAAAAGTCACAAAACAATAAAACAGTGCTTCAGCTCCTATCTGAATGTTCACTAGTCACTACTTAAAGAGTAAGATGGTGTTGAGGTTTCTAAAGCTGCAACTACAAATTTGCTGGTTTTCATCATTGTCCAGACAGCCACAGTATGGAGAGGTTATTGGATTGTAGGTTCATAGTGAGTTCTGGGGGTTGTTTTAATAACCAAGTGAGGTGTTGGGAGAACTGGTGCTAGGAATGTGTCAGCAGAGGGCAGTCTGGTTCTGTCTGTGGTGAAGTAGTTCTGACCCTCCTTAATCATCCAGTTGCTCTGAAAATGTCTTAAGAAGGCACTTCATAAACTGTGCACAGATCACCCCAAAAAATGAATGGTCATATACACCTCAAATTAATGTAAAGGCTTCTCACAGTAAACTGTGTGTATCATCTATTTGCCTGTGCTGCCAAGACAGTCTTCCAATGCTGTTTAATTTTACTAAGTCTCAATTATTGTTTTTTACCAGAAAATTGACATTAAAATGTGCCATTTTTAAGGTCTTATTTAACAAATGGCAAGAAGGAAAAGTTAAATCTTGGAACACTGGAGAGAAAACCTGGCAGATAAAATGCTGGTTTTACCATCCTAAATCCATAATGCTTTGCTGTGTTCTCAGTTGATTTGAGGTGTGGATCCATTTAGCCCATGTTATCCTTAGTAGCACAATTTCATATTAGAGAGAGCCATTAGGAGAAAGTGGCAACATTTTATGCTGTTTTTATTCTTTTTGCTTTTCCTAACAAAACTGTTTTGCAAAAGACTGGTTTTCTTATAAGTGGCTGTGGATTATATTTTTTTTCTGTTAATGGAAGTGTTTGTCAGCTAAATAAAGTGAGGGGGGTTTGCACAGCTGGATGCACTGCTGCTGTCTGCTGTAGTCCTACTGACTGTAGCAAAAGTTCCTTTGCAGGGAGAAAAAGGAAATTTGCAGATTCCTTTGCCCCTGCTGAACTAATTGCTCTAACTAGAGCTGTAATTCTCTGTCAGTAGAAAAGCTTATGTGTGACAGATGGCTGTGTGTATCAGCATAACTTTTCTCTCCACATCTTTTCAGTAGAATCTGAAATGTTAGCATCTGTGAGGCAAGTCCTTCAAAATACAAGGATTGATAGGGGAGTGTCTCAGTGAAGCATGGTTGAGAACAGGACTTTGACACATGGTAAAGATTTTTAAAATGCAGAGCTGTACCTGGAAAGGAGGTAACATGTAGCCCAGAGACCAAGACAATGTTATAAAACTGTAGAGAACCATGTCTGTAGGATTTTTTTTCCCTCTCAAAGAAGCCAAACAAATTAAAATAATTCAACTGAAACTTGCTTTTGACTTTTCTTACTCCCTCTTCCTATTTCATTTTTCTCTTTGGTCCTTACATATTTCTGAGGCTGTTGTGTTGCTTGTGGTTTGCATTAGCTTTATGAGCACTTTTTACTGTATCTTAGAAGCTACACCTGCTCTTTATCATTTTGCTATTAGAAGAAAATAAAACTTTGGGATGCAAAGTTTAGAAATTTTGTGTAATCTTCCAGTCTGAAACTATTCCTGCTCTGACAGACCTGGCTGTGTAGGGTCCTTTTACTGACAGGTCAGTTGGCATCTCAGAACTTGCTGGAAGAACCAGTGATATCTGCTTCCTTGAGAAAATCTTCCAGTTGCTTCTGTACCTGCCAGTGCATCATCAGCTGTTGCCTGGGGTTTGTTTGTTGTGGGGTTGGTTGTTTTGGCTGTTGTCTGGTTTGGGTTTTTTTTCTGTGTTGTATTTCAAGGAAGGAACTACGAACTTTTCATCTAACAAAATATGGGCTAGATCAGTGTTTCTGAAAAATACTTATAATTTTTGATGGCTGGGGTTTTTTTGGGATATACAGTGCAAAACATATTTATTGTCTTTACTTTTTTTAAATCACAGTAATGAAGAGTATCTTGGATATTTTAATCAAACAGGATTATTTGAAAGACTGTATCCCAGAAGGTGTTTGATTGAAATTATCTGACTGAGCTGTTCTGTGTATTGAGGAATGTGCTGTGATTGCAACAAGATCAATTACATTTGTTTGCATTTTGATGCAGAAAGCCTTGTCAGGGGCTTGCACTGCATTATGCTGTATAAACACACTGAAGGACTGACTTCAGATTTTCAAATTAGAAAAAATTAAATGCTTTCCTTCCAGAAATTGCAAATGACTGGACTTTGGTATAGCTGTGTTTTATTTCTCTACCTCCTACCTTGTTAATCAGGCATATTTACTAATTGCAAAATATCTTCCAGGCATTGTTCCCTCTTCTGTTGTTCTGACTGCTTTTCAAGTGATGTCAAGGGTTTTCCTGACATGGGCAGTAACACATAGTGTAAAAGAGGTAAGTCAAGCTACAAATTGATAGAAAAATTATTGATCCATATTGAAAAATGTTGATTGCTGTCTGATTGTCCTTAAAATGTCTTCTGTTTGTATCCCACCGTGGGAAATTGTTCATATGAATTTCTGTGGATCAAAAGAAATAAAAATAGATCTGATGTCATCTTTTGTTGACAGTCAAACAGAGTGAGGTCTGATTCTGTCCCTGTAAGACATCTAGCTCCTGGATAGATTCTGCAGTCCTTACTGACAGTTAAACAGCTTCCAGTGTGTAAAACAGAACCCAGAATTTGGTACAGCCTTCTAGTGTTCATCTCACTAGTGCCATCATTAAAAGCAAAATCTCACTGCCCTCCTGCATATGTAGTTCACTTCCTGTGGCATCTGAAACTCCCCCTCAGTTGTTGGTGCACAGCACTGCTTCCATGCTCTCCATTGTCACTCTCAGGATAATTCCCTCCTTCATTCAATTTTCTTATATTCAAATGTAGGTAAATTTGGGGGGCTGAGTGTTTTTTCTCACTGCTCACCACACCAAATAGTGCTGTACTTTATGCAAATCTCTTTAGAATCTTTTGGAAGCTGTGTTTTTTGAAGATTATTCCTGACAGCTGTTTTAAAATCTAGACATGCTTTAATTGGTACAGGTTATGGTGACTGACTCGTGTCATTTGAATCCTTGTAGTAGCCCAAATATGCTGCATCTCTGCTGTGACTTCAGCCAACCAATCTTACTGGTTTTCTTCTCATTAAAGAAAGAAATTAGTTTTGATACCAGTGTCAGCATGGGTGCCTGAAATCAGTGACAGTCATTTTATGCATAAGATTATTTGTGACTGGAATGGAAAATGTCTTATGGAACTTGTCTTGACAAAGTCTTGAGGGAAGCTGCTTTCTCTTCCTTCCTCCAAACCTGCTATCAGAGCATCCATGCACATGTAGAGTAACATAAGTCACTGCAGTTCCTAGAAATTATCCAGTCCTTTCTGGTATTGTGATGCTTGTTCATGTGAAGCTTTAGTTTCATGCTAGTTAAAGTGGAGGAATGTTATTTTTCCTCCACTTTCTAATGGAGTTCCCTGTTGGTGCAAATTAATGTACTCTGGTGGTCTCTGTTAATTCACCAGAAATAAGTACTAGGTTTTGAACAAAAAAAAAAAAAAATAAAAGCCATAATCTCAAGGTGTTAGATTTTATAGATATGTATAAAATACTTTAAAATAAATACTCTTGGAGTTTTGCTTATTATCTGTATGATTTTGGGATATCTGGTGCTTCCAGATATCCCAAAAGCATATAGATATCACTGGTGATATCACTAAAAAACAGTGATGATCTGTTTTTATGAATGGTCTCCTGTTTTTGAAGTAACCCAAATATTAAAGGTTAGATTGAGAGGATTAGAATTATTCCATGTGTTGTCTCTTAGACATCAAAGAAAAATCTGTAATGTGATTGTGGGTTAGGTTTTTTTGAATCTTACGCCCACATTCTCACCAGAGAAAATTGATAAAATGGGAGCAATGAATATAGCCAAATATTTGACTTTTAACAAGGGTTCTTTCAACCATATTCCATGCAGATTTTTCCCCACACTTGTGTGGTCTTCTGGTTAAAGTCTTTTAAGAGACTGTATTGGGTGTTACTTTTTTAATGTCTTAGAAAATGGGTATAAGAATGGCTTGGATGAGGAACCCTGTGATGAGTTTCTGACCTGTGACTTAGGGGAAATAAATCAAATAAGAGGCTGTGTTCTGACCCCTCCCCTTGCCCCAACCAGGGAGCCTGCAGGCTCACCTGGGGAGATGTTTTGCAAGTGTCACAAGTGTTCTACTTTCTCTAAAGGGCTGTCTGCACAAGTGAGCTCCATGGTGAAGGCCAGGATTAAATTCTCACAGCTTTATGGAACTTGTAAGCGATGCAGTTGCATGATGAGGTTCTTGTAAAATAAACTGCAGTTTTCCTCTTTAACTTTTTGAATGAGACTTGTTCAGTATCTTGCTTTTCCAGACTGTTTTCATATATAATACAGCTCAAAGAAGAAATGTGTATTGCATCCCTCCTTCTGTCAGGATACACTTCTAGAAATGTGATGTGATTTGAAGCATGCTTCTTGCCACTAACATGTTTGTGCTTTTTGTGGACTTCAGTGCTGATGTGTTGTTAAACTCAATATGAAGTTATTCACAATAAATGTTAAAGCATGGCAAATGTTAAAGCACTGCACACTGAGATTCTCCTCACCTGCACTGTAGGGGCAGTTGTTGGTGTTGTGGAGGAGCACATCATCAGTGGATGTGGCACATCATCAGTGCTGGCCATTGTGTCAGAAAGGAACCAGTTCCGTGAATTTTACTGTTTCCCCTGCAAAGGAGGGCAGAGAACAAACAGCCTGCTGTGAAGGGCTGGGAGAGTGCAGGCATAGGAGAACAGAAAGATGTCTTTTGGAATGTGTGTGAGCAGTGAGATCATGTGGTGACATCGTGGCAGGCCTTCATGGAGTTCCATTCTGATAGATAATTCTGCACCCAGTTCTGATGGGTAATTAAAAAATGGTGTCAGCAGGCATTTATTGCTTATCCCATTGGGCTCAGTTACTGATGGGTTGCAAATAAGTGTAATATATATTTAGAGGAGCTTTTGTAGAACATACAGGCTAGAGATGCTGTGAAAACATTTAAAGCATGTAGAATTGGTAATTGGGACTCGAATATCTGCAGCTGGGAATTGATATCTTCAATCAGTAGTAAAGCATGCTTACTTAAAAGAGGGAAAAACATCTTGACTTAGGATATTTAGGACTAAGTTGTAGTAAAAAGTCCATGATGGAAGGGTCAGAAGTCTGAATGGCTGAGTACAGTTGAAAAACCTGACTGATCATTGCTTTACATCTATGTAAAATTAAAGCAATACCATACAACACAATAGTCTGTCAGGCCCCTTGTGCCTACTGTGAATTTCCTTTTTTTCCTTTCCCCCTGAATTTTATGTTTTATTTTTTAATTACTGCACCAGAGAACCAGCTCTTTGGAGAGAGACATGCTGTTCCAATATTTCCCATCATTACACTTGCATAGTGCTGCTGGTTTTGCTCTTCTGCATTGGATTGCTTAATTATGTGTTTAGCTGAAATTTTCTGCAAATTTGTCAAACTGTTACTCTCAATGTAGAGAAATTTCCCTTTCCAATCTTAAGGAGAAAATTAAAAACCTCTCAGACTTCAGTTTGTCAACTCCCAGTTCTCGTCTTTGCATCTTAAAAGACAGTGGTTTCTTTTATATTTTAGCAAACATTGTTTGCTGTTCACACTATTTAAGAAAAGCTGAAATGTCCTTGATGTTGGCTTGAAGCACTTGCTAAAAAATTATGCCTGTTGTTTGATTGACCCCTGTTAAGAGAGTTGGATAAATAAGGTGTAAATAAAGTTTTGACTTGTGTCTAAGACTTCCTTGAAAGACTGGCATGAAAAAAGTAGGGAAGAAGAATTGAATTCTCAGGGAGCATGGGCCATAGTGGCTCATTAAAGATCTACTTTGTTTTTGCTCTGTCTTCAGCCTGGAGGAAGAATGATGCAAATGCAGCATTAGCAGTAGCTAAAAGAGTAAGACTCCTGAAAAATTGTTTTTCCATAGATAGGCACACAAGCTATGAAGGCACAATCAGTGATTCTTTAAGTGACCTACCAGGGTTGTGTGTTTCATAATGGTGTGAACTGTTTTAATAACTTATAATGCAAAGGAGAGGGGGGAGAGCAGACTTTGGAGGCAGTGTTAGAGATGTCATGTGATAGAACTGGACTGTAACTGCTGTAATTCTCTACTTCCATGTGTATGATTCACTGTTAGCTTCCCAGTTTCTTGTCCTTGCTCATATCCTGGATGCTACCTCAAGCTGCAAACTCTTGGGTTTTGATTTTTCCCATTTCCATAGCTAGGGAAAGAAGTGGGATTTAAAGCACAGGTTGAAGCCTGGGACTCAGGGGTTTAGGTGAACTCATCACTAAGCTGCTACTCCTGATTTGGCCAGAAGATGCAGCTCTGGAGTGCTTGTCAAGCATGTTCTGCCTTTGGAGCAGCAGCATCTGTTCACTTTTCCCTGTTGGGAACTAAGAACTTATAAAGCAGACCTCAAACAGGATTAGGATCCTGCAGCAATGTCTAAAAATAGATTTGGTCTCTTCTCTGAAAATCTTCGAATAAATTTTGGATTTTATTCTTTTATGATGATGTAAGGGAGATGAATATATAAACAAATTATCAGAATGTGGAAAAAGAATAAGGTGCTTTTGCTGCAAAGTGCAGTGAGAGTGACCTGAAATGTTACACACAGCAAAACATAGATTTACAGCACAATACAGATTACCAACAGCTCTGCATTCCAGGATAGCTCAAGATTTCTGTATAAATTTTTCTGGGTTTTGCAGTCTGTAACAAAGCTTTTTCTGGGTAATTCCCTTGGAGAAAATATCCCTTTCTTTACCCAAAAGTATATGATCAGTCCCCTCCTATTAAAAAAATTCTGATTGTCCATATATATATATATATATTCTTGACCCATTTTTTTTATCTGTTGATTTGTACTTTGTCCAAGATGAATGGAGTGCACCAACCACATCTCCTGACTTCCTTTTCCCTTTTTTCAAGAGTTGGAGGAAAAGAGAAAATATGGGCCCGTGTGGTTGAGCTCTTTGCGTTCCTACTGTCCACTGAATTTGGGCTTAAGGTGCTCACACAGCTGGAAATTCTGTTGAAGAGGGGAGGGAGGGAGAGAGTGAGAAGGCTGAATTAAAATCATGTCTGCTCCCTCAGGAGTTTGTACTGTGGGTATGTGACCCTTGAGATCTATCAGGAACTTGAACCTCATAATGATGCTCCATAATCTAATAAATATAACTCTTCATTTTCAAGTACATGCTTTTGAGGATTGACCTTATAAATGTCACAGATAAAAGGCAGTTGATTACAGAATGTTTTGAGCTTAAAGGGACCCAGAAGGATCACTGAGTCCAGCTCCTAAATGATCCTGTCCAGGGATCAAGCCCGCAAGCTTGGCATTATTAGCACCATGCTACTACCAGCTGAGCTGATCTCAGGGTTAAAACGTGGAGGGATTTACAGCTGCTTCACTGATGTGTGAGTGACATAAAAGCTCCAAGAGGTGTAAAGCAGTGAAAGGTGATACTGCCTTGAGTGTCACATTAGAGGAACTGTGCTAGTTACCATAAGCAGAAAATGGAGCGAGGAACAGTGAATCAGGTACCTGTCAGGCTTACCTGAGGTGAGACAATCTGAGCATGGTTCTTCTCTCCTCCCAGCCTGAGATCTGGTGTTAGCTGTTCTGCTGCTGCTCAAAAGTAGGACCCAGTTTCTGCTCCGAAGCACCAAGAGCTAGTATCAGAATATTAAGTGTAAACCAAGTATCAGGTGTTAGACCATTCTTTCTGCACTAGGAGAGAGTCATAGGACTGAAATAGAAGCTGGTACTCTATAGGAGTGGGAAGAGTTAAGAATTATACTCAGCATTTCAGGGGTTTCTTGTACCAATTTACTTTGCACAGAATATGAGAGCTGAACTTACCCAATCATGAAGCAGAGCTATTCTTAAGCAACTAGAAAAATACAGAGCATGATAAGAAGGGTTTTTTACTGTTACTAATGTTGCTTTTAAGCTCATTCTTGGAGTCTGTTCTCTAAAATGATGCAGTAAGGTAACCCACAAGAATTGATTTCTGTGAGGTTTCCTTGGGTCTGGTGAGTAACTGGTAATGCTCAAGCTCATACAACGCCTTTTTTCCATTCTCACAGGTACAAAGTGAAGACAGTGTCCTCTTGTTTGTAGTGGCCTGGACAATCACCGAGATAATCCGTTACTCTTTTTACACCTTTAGCTTGTTAAACCATCTCCCTTATCTCATCAAATGGGCCAGGTCGGTAGCAGCATAAAAGTTAGAGCCTTAAAGCACTGATCTGACAGGGATATTTATCTTGTAAAGTGGTTGCAGTGCAAAAAATTAGATTCTACCTTCAGGTAATTGCCCTGTTTGTGAACGTGACTGCCTAGCTTCTTTCCAGCAGATTTTCAGGTTGCAAAAGCCTATTGCCTTGCAAGCTGAAAGAGTCATTTGTCTGAACTCATTTTCAAAATAATTGTTTGTCAGAAACTGATATGTAACAGTAGGGGATGACAGTGAGTAAACTGACATTTAGCAGTAATTCTTGAATGCAGTGGTTGTCATTGAAATAATATTAAAGCTCATTGATTGACATCAACTATATTTGGCCCCATTTTAAGTAGTAAAATGACTTCTACCAAAGAGTTCAGAAATCAAATTAATAAAGTGTGTATGTATGGAGAATAGTTTTTAAAATAATTTGTAGATTATCAGATAAAATCTTTTAATATTTTCAAATGATTGCTGATTTGAATACTTACCTAGTAATAATGTTCATACCTTGCTATGCTCTAATCAAATAAGATCTAAGAAAAATAAATACTGACTGGAGAATTCGAAATTTGAATATCTGTAATAATCATTTAACAAATATTTTGTCAGCTTGTCATAACTTTTAATGCTTTCTGTGTTTCATTCTAGGTACACTTTGTTTATAGTATTGTATCCAATGGGAGTCTCAGGTGAATTACTCACAATATATGCTGCATTACCCTTCGTCAGGCAGTCTGGCTTGTATTCCATTAGTTTACCTAACAAGTACAATTTTTCATTTGACTACTATACATTCCTGATCCTGGTCATGATCTCTTACATTCCAAGTAAGTATGAGTTTGTTTGGTTTCTTAGTATTAACAGCTGTACTGGGAAAAGCAAACCATTGTGGGAGTAGAATACACAGAAGTAACCAATTTAGCCTGCTGATGACCTTGTTTAATTTTTGCATGGTTCACAAAGGTTTCTCATGGAAATTTCAGCTTTTGCTTTTTGTATATGTATGTTTTCCACCCCCTTGTTCGTTGTTTTGCAAACATACTGTTTACCATAGTTTTAGAAATAAAAAGAGAAAAAGCTCTGGATAGAGAGAGATGAAAGAGGCACTGATGTGTATAAAATGCCTTAGAGTCTGAAAAAGTGACACTAGAATTACAAAAAAAATCACACAGATCTGGAAATTTCCCTTGAAGGACTTTTTCTGCCCTGCAGTCTGTTTTCTGTGTATTGTGTGCATGCAGTTATTGTCACTGCAGCTTTTGTCATCTGCTTCCATGTTTAGAATTAAATAAAGCATTTTGCATTTTATTAAAAATGTGATTGCTCTAGCAGAAAAATTAATAGTATCTGAAGCCTAAGAACAATATCAGTTCATTCATTAATAGTATCTGAAGCCTAAGAACAACATCAGTTCAGAGTGTAAAAGGCAATAGATAACTTAAGCAAAAAGTGGATAAGCACATCCTCTAATAGAGAATTGGTGACCTTGACCATGTGACTGTGCATCCTGCAGGCTTCTCTTCACACTTTATTCACTTGAGTCTGTTTTCTCCTCAGTCTTCCCTCAGCTCTACTTCCACATGCTGCATCAGAGGCGAAAGGTACTCTCCCACACTGAAGAACATAAGAAGGCTGAGTGATTCCAGCTCTTTTTCAGAACTTTTCAAACATCAAAATGCTGCAGTTTTTCAATACCCAGCACATTTGTAAAGAGTATACCAAGATAAGTCAGAGGTAAAAGACCAGTAATTTAGCAAGAATACCTAATAAATCTGATTTCAGTGAAATTCCAGGATGTCAAACATTGAAATAATTTCAGCTTGCAGTGCTTCAGAAAACTTAAACTTTATATGGCTTGGCAGTTAACCTTTTCCTTAAATGACGTGCTAAATGGTTTTCATTTATGACTAAATGCCTGAAGGTTGCAGTATGATTGATGAAGTTGTACCCACTAAATGCCTGAATTGGGATTATATTACTGATACCTCTTATTTTTAAGTGCTTGACTGCATGCCAGAAACTGTATGTATTGCTGTGAAAGCAAACAATATGCTCTGGAATACTTCAGGATAATGTCAGAGACTTCAGTAGAGAATGTAATCTGGGCAAAGTATTTGAATTTAGAAAGGTAGGTTGTGTATTTAAAGGTGATGGGAACAAGAACAAGAAACCAATTACGGAAAATGAGGGGAATGTGGTTCTTTAGGAATTTAAACAGTACAGTGTCTGCCCAGAGTGTGCTCTCAGAAGATCTTGTTTAAGCTGATCTCTCGAATGCCAATATTAATTCAGAGGCTGTAATTCTTACCCAAAACATTAAAACTACCCCAAGTACTGCATCCCTGAATACTTTTTTACATATTAATAAAAAATAATACTAACTGTAATACTTTAGTGGTATCAGTAATGAATCTAAACAATATAAGGAGGTAGTTCACCCAGAAACAGGTGCAGTTCTCCCTTTTTTACTATAAATTATCATCTTTAGTCATTGTCTGTGATGCTCATCTTTCAGTGCTGGGGTCTTCTTGGTCTACTGTGTTTGGGGGCCTTGTTCCTTAGCCTGGCTTTTCTCAGGTGACTGAGGTCATCACTCTGGCACATCCAAGCAGGCAGTTCCAGGCACTCAACTTCTGAAGTGTTGCAAAGTCATAATCTGCTCCTTGCAGAGCACATTCTCCTGTTACATGCTGCCTTTGCATCTAGGACGAGCCACCCTCATCTGTTCTTTGGAAAAAGTGGAAGATCACAAGAAGTTATGTTTTCCTAGGTGCTTTCTCTGGGTTCTCAGGCTTTACCTTTCCTTGGGAAAGTAAAGGAAAATGAAAGAGCTGAGAAAGGCTTGTGCTGAGACAGAAAGCATTAGTGCTGTGTGAACTGTGCCCCAAGCCTAGAAAAAACTTCTGATTGGGAGTAACAGGGTGGGGAATGAAGGGAACAAAAGGGGAAGGGAAATGAATGGATATCCAAGCAGAGACAAAAGGAAATGTAGGTTATGGCTTTGCTCTGTTAGGAATTGATGGCCAAAAAGTCCTGTCTGCATCCAGTCAGAGTCACTAGACAAGACCATGTGGGCCTCTCCAGCTACCTTCTGGTCATGATTCAGTGCATAGATGAGGTGTGACCACTCCCATGCTGTCTGCAGTGCTGCCTCCTGCCAGCACCTCCCCTGGACATGGCCTGGTTGTGTTTGACACATCCCAGCTCTTCCTTAACACAGCTGGGAAGCACTGGGGACACAGGCTCTCTGTCCTAGCAGTTGGGAAGAGCTGCATTTACAGTTATCATATACAGTTATTATATGCAGTTACTCAGATTTTTGCTTGTCAGAGCGATATTTAAAAAAAAAACTTGTTATTTTTCAGTAATTTTCTTTGGCTCCATCAAGAGGACTGCATTTTCCTAACTCTCACTGTATAGAGCCTTTCCTGTTCAACACAAAAAAGGATTATTATAAGCAGAGGAAGGACAAGGGACAATAATAATCTTTGCTTCTATTTTCAACATCTTGGAGCCAATTATTGACTGGATTATAAAACACAGGAGGTTGTAGCAAGTTGGGTGTTGGTCTTTTCTCCCAAGTTGCAAGCAATGGGACTAGAGCATACTGCCTCTTGTTGTGCCAAGGAAGGTCTAGATGGGATATTAGGGAAAATTTCTTCATGGAAAGGAATGTCAAGCATTGGAACAAGCTCCCCAGGGAGCTTGGAGTCACCATCCTTGAAGGTGTTTAAAATACCTGAAGATTGGTGCACAAGGACGTGGTTTACTGGGATTTTGCAGTGTTAAGGATGATGGTTGGACTCTGTTTTAGAGGTCTTTTCCAACCCAAACAATTCTGTGATTCTATTACTATGCCCATATACAACCTCAATATGATTTTGGATTCAAAGATGCAACAATTCCATTAATTTCTGTATTAGGTTATTGCTTTGTTGTAGTGATCTGAGAAATGTTACAATATTCTGAAGTCATTGTTTGAAAGTGTGAACTTCCACCTGTGAACAAAAATCTCTTTTTGCTTATACTTGCTATTAAAGAAGTTAATGTCAATATTTCTGAAGGATGCCATCTAAAAGATCTGATTTCCTGATGTACTTAGGTTACTGGATATTGTCAATGCTCAGCTCCTGAACTTTTCTTAATTTGATTTCTTTGCCCAAGTAAAAGATTTGGTTTCAAATTTGTTGGTCCAATTTGGAGATAAAAAATGGCTGTGTAATATTCCTGCATGAAACAAACTCCTGGCTCTGTTGAGGAGTAAGATACAGTACAGATCTACAACAGATAGCACTGGCACCATGGAAAAGCAGAGCAAGCTGCCAGTAGGGAGAAAGCTTCTACAACCAACACCTTTGCTGAATAGCTTTAATATAGAATATTTACTTTAATTGAAAGTATCAATTTATGTCAAAAAAAAGCAAATAAACTATGGCCTTTTAAAAGAAAATGGAGTTACTTTTCCTTTCAAAAGAAAAAGTAGTTGCTTTATCAGTAAGAATTCTTACCAGCAAAGCTAATTTATAAATTATATTCTGTAGTCTGAACATGCAGTTACTATGTACAAAAATTCAGTGCTTTATGTTGCAGTGCTTTTTCAAGTTTATCTTCCATGGAAATCACTGGAAGGTGATCTTGAGAGAGAACTGTAGTGTGATGCCCTAAAACTGTTTGGGTTGTTCCTAATACCAATTTTGCTGACACGTGTGGGGTTTCTTCTCCTCAAAAAAGAAGAAGTTTCACCTCATCTGTCACTGAAATTGTGGTTGCTGTGAGCTCTGTAATAGAAGCTCTGTGTCACAAATGCAGAGGGGTTTATTTTCCCCACAGACTGTTTATTTGGCTTGCATGTTCTCTCTCAGCCTTTCCAGACCAGCAGGCCCCCCCTGCTTTGGTGCTCTCTGTTGTGTGCACTGGTTCAGTTGACAGCACTTTTTGTTCTACCATGCCAGCTCTGAGTTCGTCACTACCCTCCAAAAGACCAAGGTTTTCACCAGTGTGTAGTTTACAACTGGAATTGTAGAAATGTTCATATTTGTAAATTACAGTAAGAATGCAGGTTACAGTGCAGATAAATTGTAATTTTTCACAATGTAATGTTTTTATCAGAGGGTTTTTTTCTTATCATTATGAAGGTTGGCATTTGTGTGGACCAATCTGCAGTGTCATTTTAAAATTTTCAGCTTAAAATTTTCATGAGTATACATCAAATCATATATTTTGATGTATATGTCAGTGAAACTTGGGTGAAAACTATATACAGTCATTTTTGTATTTTTTTCTATGTTGTGAAGAATAAAATTGTAATTTTATAAGTCTGATTCACTAAGATTATTATAAGTTAAATGTATTTTTTGTATATTTAGGAATCTGGTATTACCTGGAGCTCTGAAAGACTTAAGCATAGATTTTTTTATGCATGGTTGAAGGATATTTCAACTTAATAATGCAGTGAAATGGTTTGTATGCTAAAATACTAGTCTGTGTTGTTGCCTTGTGCAGTTGATTCTGTGCTCTCTGCCTGGATTTGGCCTACTGAACAGTGATACTAATTGCTATAATCCAAATAAAATAATTCTGAACAAAATATGTTGTATTGTTACTGTTTAAGGAACAAAAGCAGATACTTTGCAAGCGTGAGTCAGGGCTGTATTTTTATTCATTTGTATACAATGTGTATCTTTTCATTTACAAATTCTTTTAGCATAGGTAACTCTGGAGCTCAGACAAAAGAAGTAAGAAACTTCATACTGTTATTAGTGCTCTGCTTTCCACATTCAAAAGAAGTGCTCACAACAACACCTTGAACTGACTGTGTCAGCACTCAGTACTCCCTGAAGGATCCTCAGTTGAGTTTGAGCTCTTTGTTCTCCTGCTGTTATCTGTACTCTGGATGCTGATGGTTTCCTTCAAAAACAAAATTGAGTATTATAAATATAGTGGAATGCTTAACTAATGCAACAGAATACTTCAGAGTTCATTTACTAAATATAATATGTCTGCTACCACGGCAACGTTTTTAGCATTTTTAACACTTCCTGAGAGAGATTTAAAAACTGTGTCTAGATGACATTAATGCCCATAAATAACAAGTTATAATCCTCTAAAAGGAACTGAGTGGTAGCTGCAGAGTGAGTGCTATTATTCTAGGCATATGCTTGTCATAAGATTGCACAACTACAGTGATTTTTTTGTTGACTGAGATGGGATGAAGTGGTGTTGTCATGGCCAGCATCAGCACATGTCCTACGCATGATGGCTGTGACTTAGCACTGCTGTGTAATTAAAAACTCAGAAATGCTGTGGTGGGGAGGTGCTGAGCTCTGTTTGTGCCTTGCAGGAACTATCACTGGCCATTTGTGTTTCCTCTCTGCATTTTGAAAACAGTGTGTGTGGAAACAATTTTAGTTCTCTAGGGTAACAGTAAAGAATCGGAAAAGCATAAGGATTCTGTGGTTGTCAGCAAGTTCATGTCACAATAATATGTAAGGTTCATCCTCAAGCATTGGTAGTTCTTGATATAAGACTAGAAGAGGGATCTGTGCTGGGCTGCTGAATATAAAATAAAAAGGTGTGAATATGTGTGATTCAGTTCCATGTGATGTGAACTGAGCATTTCTGCAGTTGGGAGTGATTGACTCAAGCCACCCAACTGCCTGGAACTTCCATTCAGTATCAAGTGGCTTTTAAACTCTGCTTCCTGTCTCCTAAACAAATGCTCTTCCACACTTGTCAGAAGACTTATAGTAGTAAGATAATTAATAAAGCTTCTTAGGTGGTTTCTGAAGGCTGCCTTTGAAGTAGTTGCAATTTCAAATGTGGATTAAAAATTTGTAACTCTTTTAATAATCTTGATCACTAATTTCCTGAATGATGTTTCCTTTTACAGATGTGCAAGACCCTAAAGCCCTTTTTATGGCCTCACAAATTAGCTTGGGCATTAGTGTTGTCAGAGGTTTGTTTTTTTCTTTGATGTGCCACAGCTGCCTCTAGATTCACTTTATGCTGTGCAGTTTGTACATAGAAATTTTACATTACCTGTTACTACATGAGGATCTTATTATTGGGAAATTCTTTGGTGGAAGTTTTTGCAGAGGCTTATTCAGCTGAATTGTGAGCAGTGAACTGCATTTTGTCCTGTGGTTTTGACTCTCCTGCTACAGACAGTCTGCACAGTCTTCTGTGAGCTGCAACACTTGCAGCAAGTGTACATGAAAAGCTTCAGTATTGACATTTTCTAGTTTGAACACCAGAACTTGCAGAATCTTAGCTCCTGTGTAATTACATTCAGCCTCTTGGGCAGGACAGTGGATGAGATAATCTGAAGAATACATATAAAGGGATACAGGCATTTCAGGTCTCTTCCTTAACATCAGTTTTAAGTTGTTGGCAATGTAAATATCAGCGCTTTGTTCTTTTCTGCACGTAGCATGCCCACAAAAACCATCACTTGTGGAGAGTATGTAGGAAGTGGAGGACCCTCCAATCAGCCTGGCAACAGATGGCTTTTATGAAATAGGTTTGCCATTTAAAGGTTTCTTTGGGTAAAATACATCCTCTTCACTGGTCTCTAGTTAATGAACGTCAATAAAATGATGAGATGGAAGAGGAGAGGTACTGGAGGTTACAGAGCTGTACCACTGTGTTTCCTAAAGAATATTTGGGCATTGAAGAAACATGAAACTTTCTTCCTGTTCCTTTTGGAATGCAGTAGTTGTTGTTGTTCTTTGAGGGTGGTGGTTTTGGGTTTTGGGAGGGATTTTTTGTTTGTTTATTAAGACAGAACAGCAGCACTTAATGGAGATGCTGCAATGTTTAGTCTAGTGTGCTGATGACATGAAGTTTGTTTTATTTTCCTCCAGGTGTTTATTACAAGACTATAAGGAATTGGATGCACTGAGTTAGGTGCTTTGTTTTAGTCCTCCATTCCTATGTATAAACCTCTGCTGGGAAAGTTGCTGGTTTAAGAGTATCAAAGGAGTTTCCTTACCCAGCTTTTTGGTGCAATTTAAATGAAGTAAACAAAGCACTTTGTTAGCAAACTGAAACAGTGGAAAAAGCTGTCTTGCATCAGCAAGAAAATGGATGTGAAATTAAAAGTCAGACATTGCTGGTTAGTTTTGGTAGTATAATACTGTTACTTAATAACTAGTTGCTAAGTAAGACAGTTGGTACTGTTACAGCCCTTTAGCAGAAGCAAACTCTACAGTCTGAAAATTCTAAGTTATTCTTCAAAAGGTGTTGTCAAGTCAAGACAATGTGTGGAAACCTGCTCTAGGCTTACAGGTGTGTTCAGACAAGGGACAGACGTAAGCATTCATGGGCTGCTGGGCTCCAGGTTCCTGCTGATGCATAACTGCAGCACACCGGATTTTGAAGAAATAAACTGCTGACAGAAAGATGTAAAACTCCTACAGAAAGATGTAAAACTCCTACAGAAAGATGTCAAACTCCTATAGAAAGATGTAAAGCTACTGCTGTTGTGCTCTGAGCTTCATGCAGCGTCCAGGTGTCCACTCAGTACAGACATTTCATTGCTTTGCTGCTGTCCAAAGGTGAGCAGGTAAAGCTGCTGCAGTTAACAGATGAGCTGCTATGTTCACATTCTGTGTCAAAAACTGGAGTCCTTGGCTGTTTTCTTCTTAATGTCAGGATTATGTGAAATCCTTGGAATGACCACATGAATTACATGCATTATGGTGAATTTCATGATGCAGTCCTCTTGCATTGCAAATGTGCACATGGAGATCTGTACCCCAGATTTGCTTGGACTAAACAGCACGGGCATGCAGGAAATTTTATTTCTACATTTGGGGTAAAATATGGGTGCTGCTGTGAGAACACTGACAAAAGTGGTTCAACAAGCACCTTGTCTTGCTAAGCTTCTTGCATATCCTGAAAAAACCCAAAAGTCAGTAATGAGTCAGATTGTTTTGGGTTGGGCTTTTTGTTTATTTTTTAAGTCACTGTGTTGTTTTTGGGTTTTTTTTCATTATTTTCTCACTTCTGATTCTGTTCATTTTGAATCATCAGATTATTGGGCAATGGGTAGTGTGGAGCAAGAGAATTTGTAACAGCAGTTTGTTCAGTATGAGTATTTCATGGCTCCAAGCTGGATTCTGTGATTATCTATTGACTTCAGAGGGCTGCTTTGGATATTCTAACATTCTGGATTTAATGCTTCCATGAATCTTGGAGTGCATAAAGACCATGAAGATTGAAATTGTGACACAGATGTTCTGAGGTCACTATCCAGTTGGTATTCCCCATGTAAAGTAAATAATGGAAATGAAGAATGCTAATGTTTGTCTACTGCACCTGTTGTAATAATAATAAAGTAAAAAATGTTTTTATACAAATTATGAGACTACATGTGAAACCAAAATTAATGTGAACTTGTATGTTGAAGAAGTTTAGATCTGCCACAGTCAATCTCTGTTGGCTTCCTGAAGGTTATTGAGGAGGTGAAATCATTTGAGTGATTTTGTGCAAGCATTCCCTAAGTCTTCCATGTGTTCACTTCTATTTAGGTATTGTTTTAACTTACACTTTTTTGAAAAAGAGGCATAGTTCAATTTTAATCCAGAATTTTATTAAGCTATTATTGAAGGTACTGAATTGATTTTTGCCCAAATACCCCACACACAAAGAATTTAAAAAAAAAAAAAAAAAAAAAAAACCAACAAACTTTTATGATGGAGCAGATAGAATTTGTGAAGGCTAGGCTAGATTGGAAGGTGCAACATTAGCCTTTCAGGATAAGGAATAGGAAGTTTCTCTGTTTTTCTGTACAGTATTGTGATATTTGTATTTGTTGATCTCTGAACAAAGTAAATATTCTCATTTTATATGGACTTCTATGCAAAGCACCCTTGTATTGATTAAGGTCATAATCTGTACATAGCCATGTTGGAACTGAGATACAGAAGCTCCTAAATTTTACACTCAGCCTTCAGAAAATGGCTGGGCTTAGTTGTGAAAGAAAAAGGCAACTCCTCTCTATATATAATTCATTAACAAAGTATGAGTGCCTGAATATTCTTGTAGTAAGTGCTAGGCTTTTAAATGACTTCACAGCCACCCAAGATATGCAGTGTTTTGCTTTCGGGCATAACTTTTTTGGGTGAGACAAACATTGTATCTTACTGCCATTTGTCATGAGGTTCCTGAATTAGAAACGAGAGCCAGGGCTCAAAGAAACTGCATGTTAGAAGGAATGCTGTAGATAGGCTGTCTGTATTATGGTCTGTATCCTTAATAATAAAATATCCTGCTTGTTGCCTTTGTTCTACTACTGTTCTATGTCATCCAGTATCATCATCAGCTGGAAGTGGGCAATAAAGATTTTTACTATCCATGTGGAATCTTACATCTTTATCAGAGCCCTGTATGTCCTCATTGTGTGAGGTGCCCATTTAGTTGGTGCTACTCTTAGCTTCTGAGACACTGTTTAGCTTCTTAACATCCTTTTTGTTTTCACAAGTTAACAGATTTTCTGCACAATCTCTTCCAAATGCTTCTTTACCCCTCTTTAAACTCAGCACCTCATATTTATCAACCTGTTTTTAAAGTTACAAGCTTTTGGTTGAAGACTTGTTTTCCCCTGTAGCAAGGACAAAACTTTTTTCCCCTCTGGCTGAATTTTTTTTTTTTTAAACACCCTGAAATTGATTAAACATCAATTCTTATGACATTACAGAAAACCAAAACTGTATGTCATACAAAATGGCATAGTGAAAAGAAACCTGAATGGTACTCTAGAATTAAAACTACCATTTCCCTGGGAGCTCTGTATATAAACTTCCTGGAGAAGGGGCTGTAGCTTACTGTGACTGGAGTCCTGCCTAGGATTCAGGCTTCCAGAGGCTTCCATGATGCAAAAGATAAGTAAAACCTCATTTAGTCCCACTGGTGAAACACCAAAACCTTAAAATTGCTTGATCTGTTATCTGGGCAATGCTTTGTTGATTCTAGAACAAAATGTAACAAGATGTGGATGTTGAATATGCTTGGTTCTTACACATGCCTTCATAGTAACTTTCTGTGAAGCAGAATTAATTTTAGGGTCATCAATTTTGTGGATCACCTTTCTCCTTTTACTTGGTTTTAGTGTGAAAAAGTGAGATCTTTTAGTGCTGGCTTTGAGAGAACTCCAAAGTGGGACTTTGTGTACAAAACAAAAAGACCTGTCCCAGTTTACAGCTCACTGAAGAATTGTTTCACTGTCTTTATCCCTTGGGTTCAGGCACTGTTCAGCCAGAGTAACCAACTACACAATAATTATTGAGTGTTCTACTCAAGCAGAACAAAAGTAGTGTATAGATAGTGATATTGTTGTATAATATCACAAGAAATTATAAATCCCATCTGAAGGGCAGTGGTATTTATATATAAAAATGTCTCCTCATGGGAAGCAAACTGTAAGTCCAGTTGTGATCAGCTGCAGTATAGCATCTGTCAGAAAAGTGCCCTGTAAGTGAGCCCCACTGTAATAGTTGTGTGTATGGTTTTAGGGAAAATCTTTAACTGAATTCCTAGTAAATAAAAGATGCTCTGCAGAAGAAGCTGCTGAAAATTCAGCATAGGGTTTTACAAACCACTGAAATGCACAAAGGCCTAAATTGCTGTAGTTTGTGGAGTTCCTTGCACGTGTAAAGGACACGTGAAGAGCTTCTGTTTGGAAGGTTATCCGGTCTGGCTTTTTTTTCCCCAACTGTGTCCAGCAATATTTCCTCTCTACAAACGTTGCTTATCTCTGTCCCTTGATAACCACAGCTTCAGCACTACTACTGCTAAGGACTGCTTGTGAGCAGGGATTTCCAATGTTTGATCGAACATCTAGACAATTACCAGTTTCAGCAACTTAAGCCAAGCAGTTATCTGATTTGACAGTTTGTTTTTAATAAAACATGATGCAGAACATCAAGCAATAATATTATTCTTAGTACATATGATGCTTACCTTCAAAACACTGTAAATCATTAATTGGCTCACTTGCATCTGCAGAAAGAGTGGCTCACCTGAAAGAACATTGTGGAAGAGTCTGGAGATTAAATTTGCTGGGAACTGCTGTGGTGTCGTCATGTCTCCCTCCCAGGTTAGGGAAGATGCCATAAAACGGTGTCACAGCGCTGTCGAGTGAAGGTGAGGGCTGTAGCTTAAGTGGTTGAAGAAACAAGGTAAACCTACCTGTGCGTGTATTTTACCCTGAATTTCTGCGTTTTGGTGGGTCCAGTAACAGGTGCTGCTGTTGTCAGAGGGCTTTCCGGAGCTTGATTTTCTTCTGTTCGCCAATCCGGCCACCGGCGCTTGATGCCCCACCAGCTTGCCCGACGCGGGAGCTCGGAGCCGGCCCCGCTCGCCCCGTGCGGCGCTGCCCGGGGGCGGCTCCCGGCGCTCCCGGGCGGTGCCGAAGGGGTTAAGGCGCCCCGCCCCGGGCGCGCGCATTGGCGGGGCGGCGGCGGCGGCGGCCAATGGCGGCGCGCGGCGGCGGGGCCGGGCCAATGGGGGCGGGCGGGGGCGGCGCGGCCGGCGCGCGGCTGAATGGGGAGCACAAAGCGCGGCCGGGACGCGGCGCCGCTGCCACCGCCACAGCCCCGCTCCGGCACCGCCGCCCCGCCGGCAGCGCGGGGGAGGCAGCGCCGAGCCCCCGCCCCCGCTCCTTCTCGGGTTTTTTTGAATTTTTTTCTTTCCCCTTACCCTTCCGATTTTTCAGATCTGCCGGTTTCTCCCCTCTCCCCCGGTGCCCGTGGGAGAGGCGCTGCGGCCGCCCGAAGGCACCGCGGCGTAGCGGGAGCGGCGGCCGGGTGCATGAGCGGCGCGGCTGCCGCCGGCCGTGCCTTACCGCCGGGGCTCCGCCGCTGGGAGGCGAGGCGAGCCGGGAGCGCCGCCGCAGCCCGGTCCGCCCCGGGCAGCCCCCCCGCCGCGCCCCTCGGGCAGGGGATGCTCCCGCCGCCGCCGGCTGCCGCATCCCTGCGAGCCTGAGCCTCCGCCCGCTCCCCGCCGACCGGCCCGCGGCGAAGCGTCCGCCCTGCGCCCGGCCCCGAGCGGCGGGGGCCGGGCGGGAGCGGTGCGGGCGCGCTGCGATGCGGCTCCCCCGCGGCGCCCCGAGCCCCTGCGGCCGCCGCGGCGCGGCTGAGGGCGAGCGGCCGTGAGCCGGGGGCGTCCCGGTCCCCGCGGTGCCGAGCGCGCTCGGCGGTGTCGAAGTGCCGGGGCCGGCGATGGCACTGCCCTGAGCGTCCCGCCGGGGACACCCCGGCTCTGGGGACGCCCGGCCGTTCCGGAGACTTTGGGGGCGTTTGCGGGTTTTGCCTTTTTTCTTTCTCATTTTTTTTTCTTTTTTTTTCCCCCCTCATTTTTTTTCTCCTTCCCCTCTGCCTTTTGGGGTTTTCTCCGGGCGGCTCGTCCCCTGCGCCTGCCCGGCGGTCATCCCCTCGCCCGCGGCCCCGCTCCTCAGGGCATGTCCCGGTCCAACAGCGTCAGCCCCCCGGGCTTCGGCGGTCCCGCGCCCTGGGCAGGCACCGAGCAGCACCGCTCAGCCTGGGGCGAGGCGGAGGCCCGGGCCAATGGCTACTCCTACCCGCCGCCTCCCAACAGGTCCTCGGGCAAGAAGGCCTCCCGCATGTCGAGCAGGTGGAGGAGCGAGGAAGACTACGAGCCCCGGAACCGCGGGGAGAGCGGCTGCAGGATGATGAGCTTTAGGTCCAAATCTGCCTGGCAGGAGCACGGTGACGACAGCCGACGTCACCGGTCCCGCCACCCGCCCGGCAGTGATTCCCCCGCTGCCCCCAACAATGCCAGCCCCCGGCAGCTGGGGGAGCAGGGGGAGGTACGGCCCCGCTCTGTGGAGTTGGGGCTGGACGAGAAACGCATCAAGGCCAAGATTGAGGAGCTGGAGGAAGAGGACGGGGACGAGGGGGACTCCGAGGCGGCCTTCTCCATGGGCAGTTGTTGCAGTAGCCTGCTGCAAATCTTCAGGTCCAAGAAGTTCCAGTCTGAGAAACTGGAACGTCTCTATCAGCGCTACTTCTTTCGGCTAAACCAGAGCAGCCTCACCATGCTTATGGCCGTGCTGGTGCTGGTCTGTGTGGTCATGCTGATCTTCCATGCCGCGCACGGCCGCTATGAGGTATCCTATGTCGTGGTGCTCTCCCTGGCCATCGTGCTGATGGTGGTGCTGTGCATGGTGTGCAACCGCAACAACTTCCACCAGGACCACATGTGGTTGGCGTGCTACTCTGTCATCCTGGTGATCCTGGCGGTGCAAGTGGTAGGGGTTCTGCTGGTGTGGCCCAGGAGCGCCTCAGAGGGCATCTGGTGGACCGTCTTCTTCATCTACAGCATCTACACGCTGCTGCCGGTGCGGATGAGAGCTGCGGTCATCAGCGGGGTGGTGCTCTCTGCCATCCACCTGGCCGTCTCCCTCAAGATCAACGCGGAGGATAAGTTCCTCCTGAAGCAGGTAGGCAAGCCCTGAGGGATTTGGATGTGTGCTCAGCATTGAAGGGCAAGGGAAGTGGGGTAGTCTGACTTCCACAGGCCTGCCTGATGCTGGAAGGTTGACAGGACTTCCAGCTGAACTCCTAGGTTACCTGCTGCTGGGTGGGATGGTGTGCAGTGTGGTGGCTAGCCTGTCATCTTGCTTTTTTCATTGCTGTGATGTTCCCTCGTTTTTGCTCCACGTTAAGGCTCTAAACATGCAAGTGTGTCTTACTGGGTTCCCATGACGGCTGCTCCAGCGCTGTCAGCCAGCCCTGCTGGTGCCCTTCAGTTGTATTCAATGTAAACAGCCCTGTGCTAAGCACACCTGTGGAACGGTATCCAAGCACACTGCTGTTTTACTGAGAAAGGTGTAGAAAGTCTGGCTGTTTTTTGTAAGGTAGAGGTTATCCTTGTGTGTCACTCCGGGTTCAGTGTTAGCACAGAGCTTAGGTGTCTTAGGAGAGCATGCTCCATGGGAATGGGGGGTATGCTTTTGGTTTAGCAGAAAAGTGTTTTGCTCTGAGATGTGCTGGAAATCTCTATGGTGAAAAAGCCCAGAGTTCCTGTACAGGCAGGGTTAAAAGTACCAAAAAAAAGTATAAATGCAGGTTGTTATTTAGCTGTGATATCATGTTTAACTGAAGCAGTTCAGTTCACAGGAACAATAAGACTATTATCAAATGCATTACAGTGCAATTTTTAATTACCATATCTGTATAAACAACAGCAGTACAAGGCGCCACTCTTCAAGTGAAGCAGGCAGCCTTAGGACTCGTGCTTTAAGCTTACCACACGTAAAACATTGAAGCTCTGAGGCAGTTGTCATCCTTCTGATGTGCAGGACTCTGAGCAAGGATGAGCCTATCACAGTCAGCCCTGATACCTGTGTGCTACCAAGGGTTGTTTATTAAAATCAGCTGTTCGGTAGCTTTACAGCCCTGACACATAATACAAAATAAAGCTTCGTGCTCAGTGCCTGCTTTGAGTCTTAGTTCTGGGTTTTGAGTTCCGCCTATTGCAGTGGGAAGAAAAGTTGTAGGACTTAAATAAAATCTCATCAGGATGAGGCTGTCACTGTTTTGATATACAAAATAGCCATGAAATCACTCTCTTCTCCCTACTGCCTAGTTAAAGCCTACTTGGAGAGTTTCTGGCTTTTTTCTTAGCTTGTTACAGATATTTTTATAAACTGTATGAGACATATTCTTCTTATGTTTGATATAAATGGCTTTTTGTGCATTTCCAGCAGAGCATACACTGTGAGTGGGACAGTTGGTGTTTTTCTGCTTGACTTGAAAAAGTTTGCTAATGGCTTCAGCACTTCTCCACTGGGGCTCTGGTCTTGTGAAGCTTCATGTGTGCTTTTTGCTTTATAAACGGAGACTGGTCCTGTTGAAATCAGTGTGTTTGGAGACTGTATCCTTACATGGCAAGGCAAATCCCATCGTGACTGCTGCTAGAAGATTTAACAGTCTGTTATGAGCAGGGTTCAAAGCATACTAACAAATGAATAAAGTATCGTTGTGTTGGAAAATGTTGGTAACTGTATTTTAATAGGAAGGAGCCTAAACTACAAAGGCCAAATGATTGACTCCCTCAGTAGAAAATTTGGAACAATTACAGCTCCCTCCCATTCCAAATAGCAGGTTGTTTGTAAGAGGTTGGTTGTGTATGAATGTGCACTTGTCAAATGAGAAGCATGGGCGGTAGGTGATGGTACAGTATGCACAAATCTGTGCATTGCACAGTTGCTTTTGCTTTCATAGTAATGCTGGGGTTTTCCTATGGTTTGGTAACAAATGTTCAGTTAATGAGGAATGTCCTAGGAGCACTTTTACTTTATCTTCAAAGGCAGAGCATCTCTCCACGTTGCCTGTTTATTTTTCCTACTGACACAGTCTCTATCTTGCTGTGGTCTACACTGCGTAGCACGGGCTGAATCAGTGGGGTTGTACAAGGCCAAGCATCAGATTCCTTACACGTTTGTGTATGAGCACGAGCTGCTATCTCTGGCTGTCTGATAGAAAATCTGTTCTGCTGAGCACATTGCCTTACATCTATTTAACAGGCCTTCTTCACTGGGGCTGTATCCTGTTGCCGTGGAAATCAGTTGTGTTCAGCTCTGCCCCCCTAATGCACGTTTCCTCCTTCAAACTACCAGAGGCAAGGGCAGGTGAAGACCAGATAAGTCAAGAAGAGTGAGTTAAAATGTTTTCTGTGACTTCACGCTGGCAGTCACATCAGCCTGGGTTTTGTGGAGCAGGAGTGGATGCGAGTGCCTTTGTGACTATGTGACCAGATGGTACTTTACATGCAGCAGTCACAGAAGAAAGGCTGGTTAGGATGTATATCACCTTTCCTCTCTTTTTCATGGCATTTTAAACTATAATACTTTAAGCAAGTTTTACTTTGTGGGAGCCTTTTGCTTTAAATCCTCTCTGAATTGTTTCCAAACCAGGAGAAATCATACACTCTCGTTATGATCCACCGATGTTTAAGGCAGGGTGATTCTTGTGTTTACTCCTGAGCACATTTATAAGGCTCTGGAGCCTGTTAAAAACTCCTCTTTCTCAAGAGAGTGAAATTCTTGGTAGAAGGTCACTTTTGGGGGAAAGGCAGCTTGTTGTATTCCGTAGCTGAGGATGCATGAGTTTATTGTCTGAATTATCGTCTCCTATCATTGCTGGATTTTTCTGTCCCCAAACTCTCTGCCCCAAGGCTATGCTAGTCAGACTTCATGGAAGGGTTAATGCAGTCTGCTGTTTCTGAATCTATAACATGACAGGAGTAAAAGTAGTTGTCATTGTTCAGTCTTAACTGAGCTGCTTTTTAAAATAATTCTTCTGGAGTCACTGGATTTGGAAAGTAGGCTCTGACTTCTCTTTGCTACTTGGAGGAGTCTGTCTTTCAAAAGAGAAAGCACCGCTATCAAAAAAATGAGTATAGTTAGTTCCTCTGTGAGTCTGATCAGCTAGAGGCTGATCTTAGCTTCTTGAATTGAGTTTTTTTGGAATAAAGAAGTGCTAATTATTGCCTTATATTGAAAAGTTATCCAGTGCTGAGGGAGGGGAGAAAAAGAAATCCTGTGTTTGGGAATTCACTTTTTCCAAAGGCAGCATGCTGCTGGAAGCAGAACACAGTGCATAGGTGATGCTCCACCAACTACAAATTCTGACTGCTTAAAAGGGGGTTTTTCATTTGTTCCTTGATCAGTTCGCTCTAGAGGAACTGCTTTTGGATTTATTGGGGAGGGGACGACTTCAGGTTTATGTTCTTGTGTTATTCTGGGACAGATTACAAATATGTTTCAGTGCATGGAAGTGTGTGGTCTTCTCTCTGCATGTAAGTGTATCTTTTCAGGCTAGCCTTTTCCATGTGTTGGCTCCGATGCGCTTTCAGGCTCTGAAAGCACACTCAACTCCAGAATTCACATAAGCATTACTTTACATGTGAATGAGGCTTTCTAATACTTAACTGAGAAAGAAGTGTACTGTTTATCAGAAATCTGCCTTGCATTCAGAGCAGAGATAACAGTGAGATTGATTCCCAGTCCCCTTGGAGCGAGCTGCCCAGCTGACCCACGGGCCTGTTTGGGCACATGGGAAGAGGTTCAGCCTGTGGGTTGCAGATGCTTAACTGAAGTCATGTGAGGAGACCAGCTGCCCTCAGCACAGATAGTCTTGAGCAAGCACTGGCATTTTTGTAAGACTATGGGCTAAGGGACAGGGAATTTCACAAGAGAGTTTATTGGACTCTGAATCAGACTTAAAAAGGGATGGGAATTGTGTGTGGGAGTGAGTGGGGGACCAGGAGCAGGGGATAAGAATGCCATATACAAACATCAAACAAGCCCGTGGACTGAGGTTAGATTTACTCCTGTTTTCCCATCCAAACCTGTTTTATTGTAACTTTCTGATGTTCCTTGTTCAAGGATACAGTTAAGTCTTTGTAGTTTATTAACTCAGTGCGAGTGGGTGACTGGTAAGGTACCACGAAAAATAAATACCTTTTTTTTTTGTCTTGTGTCAGTAACCTCATTGAAATAGAAACTGAAATGCACTGATCTCTTTTCTCCCCAAATACTACTGCAAACCTTCTGCAAAGGATCTCTGATAGCAAACTACCTGAGCACATGTCTTTTGTTTGTCTCTCTGATTCAGGGCTCCTTCTTGCTCGACCCTTTTCCATGTCTCCATCACAACAACATTACATTAATACTCCTCTTTCACTTCTGAGAAGTGTGTATGTGTTGGCCTTTCTCTCCGTCAGTGTGTGGTAATGGGAGATGATTGATCTGTACCTGCATGGTGGCTCTCTTAAAGTGTAGTATTTCAGATTAACTGTTTCTCAGATGTTGGTGTGAGAACCAGCCTCTCCCCTCCTCATAAACAAACTCACTTCAGCAGGGCTAAAAACAATTTCTTACTGTAACAGCGAATTGACTTGACTCTTGTGGAGATCTCCTAGCACCTCGTGGAGATGCTTTCTAGTTGGCAATTTGAATGGCATTCAGCAAGAAGTTAGTCACCCAGTAGGAGAAGTGGTACTGTGTGTTCCATCTCGGCCTCAGCATGCCTACTACATGTGAGTGATGACTGATTTAGAGACAGGTTCTCAGCAGCGTGTTAATCAGGTCCTTGCACTGTGCTTACATTGTCTCCAAGCAGCATTGTCTTTCTTCATCAAGAAGGAGAGATGAACCACCTGGAATGCAGATGGATCTGTGTGTCAGCCCCCCTATGGCTATGTGCTGCCTGTTTTACTTTTGCCCACCTGGAAAATAGATTTGAGTAATGTTTGTATAGGATGGGATTTTGGAGGTGCTCTGCCACCAGGTACTGGGTGCCTCAGACAGCCCTTAATGCCCTGTTCTGCATACACAGTGATACCAGTGGGGCTCTCCTGCAGTGAGAAGAGCTCTAGCACTGCTCACTACTAAAGAATCCGCCTGAGCAGCAGTTGCACGGCAGTTAGTGAAAATTGATTTGTGGTCTTCTGCTCGGGGAAGAAAATGGCAACCTGAAATATTCGGTAACTGTTGCATTGCTGGTTGCCTCCCTAGGGTAATTCTGTAATAGAAGTAATTAAGTGAATCCCTGAGGTATTGTGTATCAATTTAGTCCTTTGTAAGAATATTGTCTTTATCTCTTGGGCATGTGTTTCTTGAGGTTTACAAAGGCATATCTGTTTTTCTTATCTCCTAAATTACCCTAGGATTCTGCCACCTCCTAATCTACCCCCTTGCTTTATCCTCCTTCCCCCCACCATGAATTAGTTTAATATTTCACTGAAATGTTCCCCAATATCAAAACTTGTTAGTGTGATAGAGTGCTGTGTGTCTAATTTCTCTGTGTTCCTGGATTCTTAATAGGTTTGGTGTCTTGATAAACTGACCCATTTGAATAATTTCTCTCAGCCTTGTGGTCATAATCACACTTTTATAACTGGCTTGGATCTTGGTGAATTCAAGACAAAACCTCATGGGGGGATTGAGGTGCATAGGAAGACGACTTGTCCTTCTAGGCACTTTTATGACAGGCTTGAAAATGCAGAGTGTGCTAGTTCTGGTTATTTCTGGGGAGGTGAAGATACTTCGGAGCAGCATCAGGATTCATGAAGGTACTGGAGGCAGAAGGACAAATTTCCTTGCCCTAATCTTACAAAGCAGCCATTGACTTGTCCTTCAGTGTCCTGGACACAATGGCTTAGTTTGATACCTTTTCTCTGTCAGAGACCTGTCCAAGGCAGGATATCTTATTTATGAGGTCTTTTGTGATTAACCTCATTCAGATGATTTATAAATCTGAACAGCAGTGGACATAAAAGGCTGATTTATCCTGTTGCTGAAGGCTCACTGGAACTGGTCGTGCCCTCCTGGAGCCTGAATAGCCCCGTGCTTCCTAAATGCCCTTTTGCTCTGAGTCCACTTGGTGTGGGCAGCACTGCCAAGGTCTGGGGTGGAAGAGGACTGGGACTCAGCCCAGCTGGAATGTGAACTTTGGGCACCAGGCTGTTCTCCAAATGCATTCAATTTGTGTCTGATTAGCTAATCTTTCAGTCATGTACCATGGCTCCCTCTCTGTCTTTTAAGAAAAGTGGAACAATTGCTAACTTTTTAGCCATTGCAGTAGTTGGTGTAGTTGCAATCTTTCAGTAATAGCTGGTTTGGTCATCGTGTTTTGGTACTACTGGACATTTACTCTCATTTTCTAATCTAACTAAGAGAATTTTCCTTCTGTCCTGGTAGAAGATGCAATGAAAAATTTCCAGCAACACCTGAAGAACTGAGAGGTAAAAACCAAAATTATCTTGACTGTGCGTGTGGTAAAGTGATCCACCCTGTAACTGGTAATGGCTTCTGAGAACCCATGCTTTGAAAAGCTCATCTTTCTCTTTTCTTTTTTTCCTTCTCATCACCTTTTTTATTCTTGTCTCATTTTAGCTATTTTAATTTTTTTTTCTGTTCTTTTCTTTTCATCTTCTGGGTTATTTTGAGGGGTTTTTTAAAATTTTTTGTTTGGTTGGGGTTTTGTTGTTTTTTGGGTTTTTGTTGTTTTGTTTTGTTTGTTTCTTTGGCTTTTTTTTGTTTGTTCATTCTTTTTCCCTGGACAGGTGGGTATGGTTCAGAGAAAGTATCCACTTTTGTTTGAGGAGGTAGCAGACAGGGCTCCAGGTTTTACCAGCCTTGGGCAAGGTTTGTCCTCCCATCTGCTCTGTCCTATAGAGCACCTTGCACAGGTAATCTGTACCCAGAAGAGGTGGTGCTGGAGTGCTCCAGGATCTCCCTTGAGCCTTCCAGCTGTACATGATTTCATGATGTGCTGCATGTGGGTTTTTTATGGCCCAGAGGGGTAGGACAGTGACAAAGTGTGTGCAAGTAATGTGAAGATTTACAGCTTCTGGGAAATGGGTGGGGTTCCTGTCTAACTGCTGTGTGACTTTTCAATCTCCTGCAAGTCCTGTGTTTTGATGTGGGATAGGCTTGGTGTAAGTTCCTTCCCTCCCTCTGAAGTCTAGCCTAGTGATCTGAACTTGTGATATCTTTCATCCATGGGATGCTCTTTCTTCTTTTTGTTTTGACATTGGTGATGCTTTTAAAAATTTTTTTTTTTGTCTTTACCTGAGAGGTAGCCCGCTGCTGCCAGAAACTTAATTTGATTCATTATTATGGAGTCCTTAGGCTAGGTAAAAACCCAAGGGGAAATCTCATGTGAATGAAAAAACACAACCCCAAAGATATTAAAAAGGATAATCTAGTTATGAGGGGGTGTGGGAAACAGACAAGAATTTTAATATTTGTCTCCTGAACTGCTAAATCTTCTCACCTTATCATAAGAAAGTTTGAAGTTTCTAGCACTTAATAAGGTCACACATAAAATGGCTGTCAGGCCAAGACAAGACTCAAAATGCTTTTTAGCACCTGCAACTGGACCACTCCCAGTGAAACTCTCGGTGATGTTTTATGGTGGTGCTGACTCTTGCTGGTTTCATCACTGGCAGGTACAGGAATGGCAGCATTCAGCAGACCTGCAGTAGAATTTAGCATGAGATGGTCTTGTTCTGACACTCAGGGAAATGGACTGAACAGGTATTAAAGCTCTGTCTTGTGCTTCCTGTCTTGCTCTTGAACATTTGGGAAGCTCTGTCCCTCCAGGAGCCTGGTGGGTAGACAAGCTTGTGAACCACTCCAGCCAGACAGGGTTGGTTTTGCACCACAAAGATGATGTGTTTACAAATGGTAGGACCCCCCACAGCTGAAGAATTAATTGGCATCACCAACAGTATTGCTTCTGGTGCCAGGCTGGCCTCACTAATGCCTAGCAGGATTTTTGTTGCAGCACTCACTATAGAATGTTTCATTGTTTTGTCAGGCTTTGTTCTGCCAATAAAATATCATTGTGTTCTTTTTTCTCCATATTTATATGACACTAATGTAATTGCCATGTATCTTTATTCCTTTCCCCAGACATCAGGAACACAAATCATATTTGTGTATTTAAGATGTTATCAGGACTGTCTGTAGTGTGCATTGTATAGTCATCATTTGTGGCTTCTCCTACTTCATAGCAGCAGAAATAGCAGAAGAGAAGTATATTTCAAAGCATCCTCAATCCTGCCCTGATTGTGTTTATAATTCCTTTACCTAGACTGCTTCTTCTGCAGTTTGAGTGATGAGTTTCCAGATGAAATATTAAACTGCCGTTTCTTTTCATGAAAAGTTTTACACACCCATGTAATACCCTTCAAATTTTTTACTGTGAATTGGGTCTTTGTGGTATTGCCGTGTTTGGCTATCATCCTGTGTTTTCCTGGGAAACTTTGCTTTTGGGAGGTTGAGTTTTGGGAATTAAAGTTGCTCTTCAAATTCAATATACACATTCCACTAGTATCAGAGTGCATCTTTGCAGACAGTAAACAAAGAACTGTGCTGATGCAACACAGAGGGAATAGAAATAAAGAAAGGTTTGTGTTTTGTCTTTCTTTTCCCCCCAGACTTTAGAAATTGATCTCTCAAAGAGGCAACTTACGCAAACTGTTTATTCTTCAAATATGTTTGCAGCTTGTATAAGACATTCTGTCTCACTTCATAGTCAGAAGAAAAGGCTATGACATTACTTGCAAGAATCTGTCATAAAATGTTGCTGATGCAAACAGTTCCCTGGCTGTATCTTCCCTTCCAGAAAAAGCCTTGCCTCCTTCCCTTAATTCCCTGCTTTAGCCTAAATGCTACAAGCACTGATCCCTTTGTCCCTCTCACTCTGCAAACTGGATTCTTAGAGCCAGCAATGTGGTAAGGGACTACTCAAATCAGTATTTCTAAAAACAGTAGTTTGCTGGTCAGCCCACAGATGACAGTGCTTCTCAGACATGCTTGCTGAGTGATGAACTCTTTCCTTTTGCTGGGAGGGACCCCATGGCAGCTTTCTCTCTGTATTCTTGCTTTTAACATGTGGGTATTGATACACACAAATGGGGGGACCAAAGGCCATGTTATTAATGAAGATGTTTCCATTTAAATGGGATTTCTCTTTTCCGGGCAGGTGGTTACTTGTAATCTCCTAGGGAGAGGAAGAAATGCTCTGCAGTGCTAAGGAAAGAGGAGGCTGTGCAGGGTGGTGGGAGAATGTGTAATCACAGTGTCAGTCTCGCTCATGCTGAAAGCTAAATGCAGTCTTTCAAGCCGTTGAACATGAAGTAGGTTACTAGTGTGGGAACTGCTGTTGAGTGGTGAACTCTCTGGGTCTTAAGGCCAGGATGGACTTCTGAGCTCATTTAGCAGTACCCACTGAACAATTCTCCTACACTTTAAAAATTTCTTCCATTCAATTAAAAAAAAAAAAAAGTTTAAGTGCTGAATTGAATAGTATTTGTCAGCTGAAAAAGCAATCCGCAGTGATTTCTGAACTGAACCAATACTTATTTTTTCCTCTCTCCTCTTAGTAAGACAGGATTTTAATACCCTGTGATGGAACATATTGGGGATATTTCTCTGCTCAGGTTGGTGGTATCTACTTAAATATAACACAGATGGACATGTTAGTTGTGAAGGGGTTCTGACATCATGCCCAGATTTTGTACTGGTTAATTACATTCCTGCCTTCTTAATTGATGTTGAATATGGCATTTTTCTTTGCTCCATGTCTATTCTGGACTTTTTAGCAGTACACCACCAAATAGATGCTGTGCATATGGGTTTACTATCATATCTGAGGAATTTGCAAGGCTGTTGACAAGCCAAGAAAATGAGGGGCTTGAGCTCAGGCTTAAATCTTCTCAGTCGTGTCGGTGTGCTAGAACAAGTGCCACCTCCTTGATATGACTGATGTACTGATAAGTTTTGAAAGGTACAAACCCAGAAATGATGAGATTGAAGGATACTTCCAGAGCTCAGCTATGCCATCCTGCTGCACCAAGACAAGACCAAGTCAGCCTAAACCATTTGTGGCAGGTACTGGTCACAGACCCGTCTGGAAAAGCCCCTCCTTTGTGTCGTGCTCTCGGGGGTCACAGCAGCACTGATGTGCTTTCTGGTGTGTTTGTTTTCCTGGTGGGCTTTTTAGCAGAGCCCTGGGTAGGGGCAGACAGTAAAGAGGAGCTGTCAGTGACTAGAGCTCTCTGGCTGCTCTCAGATGAAACTGGTGCTTAGTTTCCTTGTCTCACCTGGCTTTAGTTCCCTGCCCACCCAGAGCCTGCCATTCTCTATGGTCACAAACAGTGCATTTGAATGACATCTGGCACAGCTGGGTCTCATTCCTGGCTGGAGCCTTCCTGAAAGCACTGCAGTACAAGCTGTAAGCCTGAAGGTTACACATCCTTTCACAGGTGACCTCCTTGGTGGTGCCTGGCCCCTCTCAGCTGTTAAGGTAGCTGTGCTTAGGTAACTCCTTAGAACTCCAGGGACCCTTAAAAGTCTATGCCTCTTGCACTGTGGTTGAAATGACTGTGAACAAATACTTAAGGAAGTATTTCCTGAAAATATTTTCATATCTCAAGAGAGACAGTTAGGAATTTTGTTTCTGTTAGTTCATTTGCCTTCTTCCCTAATGCAGGTAATGAGTATCTGGCTGTGTCATGGCACTGGAGGTTTGTCCAAGTAATGATGTCTAGGAAAGGTAACATACTGTGGATTAGTTAAACCACAATATAAAGCCCCCTATACAGAAACTGTGGTCCACTGCTGAAACCACCTTACTTGTCTATTTTAGATGCAAATGGACCTAGTTAATTTAATTCACTTCCAGAGGGAATGCAAACTAAATAAAGTCATGCTTGTTAAAAGAAGTGTTCTCACAGGTTTAAATAATTTTCTTCAATTTATTTTGATGAACTTTTTTGAACAGACCAATCTTTACCATAATATCTTCAGGCTAAGACTGTAGCTTATGTAAGTGAGGAGTAGTTTATCTATAAGCTTAGTGCATTGCCCTTGTATGTAATTTTCTTTTAGAGATAGTGTAACTCTGTGCTATGTGCCTTCCCCCTTGGCAAGGGTTGGGGCTGGTTGTGATGGGGACAGAGTCAAGAGAGGAGCTTATCTGGCATGTTTAGCCAGCTCTTGGCCCCATTTCCAAAGCTTCTTTTCAGGAGCCCAGCCATGAGTGTCCCTCCCCTCTGTGGCTGTTTCTGTGCAAGGGGTGACTGCTCACGACCCATCCTTCCCAGAGCAATGATCTGCTTTCAGAGCATGACCTCTTGCTTGGGGCTGAGACCAGACCTTTCCACTGCCAATTCCTTAGCAGCTGTGACCAGGACAAAATTCTGTATGTCTTTAGATGCCAGGCTGCCACCTGGAATGCCACAGAAGTGGCAGGTGATGCTCTTCTGTGTCTTTCCTGGGAGAAACTCCTTTGGTTTGCAGCAGCTCTCCTTCTGTCTAAGCCATTTGCGATGCTCCATACGCTATTGAGGCAGTGCCTTGCTGCAACATGAGCATATCTTGTGTGTCAAACCTCATGGGGAGATGCTGTGACAGCTCCCTGCCTGCCAAACCTCCTGCTGAAGCTTATTGGAGAAATATTGTGCTCCCTTCAAATGGGTGGCATTGTAACATTGGCTTGCTCATTGAAACAGCATTTGGGTCTGGGCAGAGTGAAAATGTTGATTTCCTTTGAGTAGAAGGGAAAAACCTTAAGGGTGCCTTCTGCACAAACAGTGGTCTTAGGCAGAGCTGCAATTTCCAGGACTGAGTCAACTAACTCTTGAAATTTAATGGCCATGATATTTACTTCTCCCTCTGCTATTCCCTGTCCCAAAGAGATCTGAAAGGAATCTTACCTCTCTTTGAACCATACCCTAAATTGTTGTTGCCTTGTCTAGTTTATATTTAGCACAGCAAGAAATGAGTTGAAATCTAAATGCCTCCTGCCTATCACCAAAAATACCTTTTTCCCTCTGGCTGCTTGCAAAATGCCTCTAACTCCCCTCAGGGCTTTTCTGTATGAAGGGACAGCTGGTGTAGAACAATAGTGACTGATTTACACTGATCAGTCCTCACATTACTGAGAGGCATCTGTCTTGTACTAGGCACCCTGCAGTGTATCAGACACGCTGGTGGAAGATGTGCCTGCAGTGTCTCCTGTCTCTTTTCCTAGCCTGACTTCTCTGTAGGTCCTGAGGGAAAAAAACTGGGAAGAAATACTGTAAAAAATTTTAGTAGTGAGAGGTGCATTTCCTCTTCTTCACTTATGTGGTAATGGATCATTGAATCTGTTTTTCCAGGTTTTTTTAGTTGTCTGTGCTTCAGCAGCAATACCATTACTGCCAAACAGTCAAACTCAGTAACTGAAATGTTTTTGCAGCCCAACCCATCCAAAGTTAGTTTAGCCCATATATTTGGACCAGAACAGTCTGGGAGGAGCACATGCACACCTGAGCAAGCGGCTCAGAGGGGTGGGTGTCCTCCAGTGGGAAAGGAGTGTTAATGAACTAGGATCAAATGCAGCTGAAGGATGTTAAGGACATGTTAACATACTGATAGGGACATATGTTGCTTTCAGACTTTGCTGAAGGGAAAGACATAAACCCCATTTTTGTAGAATCATGAAGTGGTTGGGTTGGAAGGGACCTTAAAGATCATGCAGTTCCAACGCCCCTGGCATGGACGTTTACTAGACCAGGTTACTCAGACCCCCATCCATCCTGGCCTCAATACTTCTAGGGATGGGACATCCACAGCTTCTATGGACAATCTGTTCCACTGTCTCACAGTTCTATTTTTCCAGGAAACCCTTAGCAAAACAGGAGAGAGGATGGCCAAGCATGATCTGTCCACCTGCTGCAGTCTTCCCTCCCTCTGCTTTTTCCTTGCTTTCACCTCCTCAGTGACATAAACAGCCCCAGGAGAAGCCCTGGGCAGTGCAGCTCTGTGTTCCTGCCACCAGTGTTTATTCTTCTGATGCACTTTACCTGTGCAGGTAACTAGGATGAGCCCTGACAGCCGTCAGCTTTACTGGGAGCAATCAAATAGCGTTGCTATTACTGACAAAAGAAAAGGCAGTCACAGAAGGTGGCTGCAGGATAGGATGGGCTGCTCCATTGCCTTGTCCTCCACAGTGACAGCAGGGAATGATTTGTTTCAGTGGCTCTTCCCTTCTCTTACTTTGATAAGCTCCAAACTTTGTTAATGTTTTGAATGTCTCTGGTGGTCTGGTTGAAGTTTCCTTTTTGGTCTCTAAATAATCTGCACTGGATAACTTTATGAAAAAACAAGACTGCACTGATTCCTTCCATTCTTCTTTGGTACAAGTGGAATGTGTGGTGAGAGCATGATCCAACAAGTGCTGCTTTGGAAGACTCACCTACTGCCTGGGATTCAAGTAGTGCCCAGTCCCTTGCACTTCATGTGAGGGCAATTAGCGCACGTGCATGGCAATTAGTGCTGCAAATGAAGTTGACACGGGTGCATTCTACCTCTTTAATGGCTTGCTTTTCTCCTCTGCCAAAAGAGCAACCAAGCAGTCTCAAAGGAACCTGCTGCCTTCTGATATTTAATTTGCTTCAGGCTTACATTGGCATCCTGCCTCTTTCTTCTGCTGCCGTGCCTGGCCCACCTGCCTGCTCTGCTAGCAGTGTGCAGAGGAAATGATCCCTATTTCTGGCAAATCAGGCCATGACTTGCCCATGTGCTGCAGTTGGGCCTCACACACACCCAGCACCATCTCTCCCTGATGTGCTTTGTCACTGCTGGTTTCTGACCTCCTTTCAGCAGAACAGTGGGCTGGTTTCTGATGAGCTGCTCAGCAAGTGGCAGTGCCTGGCAAAGGAACCTGCTGGTGGGAGACTGCAGAGCAATTCTTCTGTTTTCCATCTTCTTGAGCTTGATATCACAGTGATGGGGGCCTTCAAATATCCAGTGTGTATCACAAATACTCAGTGTGTATTTGTGAGCAATGATGGCTCTGGAGTGTATGCTGGAGTATAGATCGCATGTGTATAAGTCCCATATACGTGAAGTGACATGATGTGATTCTTAACCAAAATTTTAACTGCTCCAGGATATTTTAAAAATGAAACCAAATAGGAAAAGTCTGGCAAAAAAACCCCTTGCAGTTGAGTACTCAATGATTATATCAAAAGTAAGGGATTAAAATACTGGAAGATACCTAAAAGTCACTGACAGCAGGAGGAGGTCATAGAAGTGTAGATGTTGCATGTTAATTCAATAATGAAGTTTTGGTGCAGGTCTCCCTGAATGGCTTTCCTCATTGCACCTTCCATGGACCACACATCTAGGTTTGTTTTTGCATGCTTGAAAGGTCATACTTTTACAGAGTCTCTCCATAGGAAACTGGTAGTTTAGGATTTATATTTTTGGGGTCGACTCTGTTGTTTCCCCAGAAGCAGAACATGAGTGCCCTGGATGGGAGTATGCAGTAACCAGCTTTGCTTTGAGTGGATGCTGTAGGCAAGAAAAAGTTCAGCATTAGTCTCTGTAAAATTGTCTTAGAGAACCCATCCACTGGAGATAACACACTGGGTTAATGGTGCTACTTTGGGAGCCTTTTTTATGCACCACTGATTACTGAGACAGTTCAAATGTGGGTCAGTTTTTCTTTCTTTCTAAGTAGAGTTTGCACAGAGTAACATGCAAGCTGTTGCTTTCTAGAAAATGTGGGTCAAGTGCTGTTTTGCTGAGGAAATCAGGAGGTTTTTACTTAGCTAGCATTAATACTCAAGTGCTTCCTTACTTCCTTGCCCCAAGGTCCTGGGCTGTTGTGCTGATGAGTAACACACTTTCTGAACAGAAGTGTGCACTGAGCCATGATTTTGTGTCACCAGGAGTGCTGGCTCGTGTGATTCACAGAGGTGGATGGAGTTCATGAGGGATGTGTGAGCCCTGTCATCCCAGCTGCCTTCAAGGCAGCTGCAAAATCCATGGAAAGCAGCTGACCCAGGAGCACTGGTGACTTTTGGGAGGAGCAGGGGCAGACAGAAACTGTGTGGGACAGGACTGCATATTCCTCCTGGTGAAGTAATGAGCCTGTGGAACAGACTGTGGTTGAGGAGGTTGTGGGGGGTGGAATATTAACCATGGTGAAAATAATCCTGGAGGAGCACATTTATCCATGCTGGCACTTTGCATACGTGTCATGATGGAATTTTCAAAGGAGGCCCTAAACAAAACAGCTTTATGGAAGAACAAAACAGCATTGTCAGAAATGGCCAAGGAAGCTGTGCCAGCACCTCTTTCCATATCTGTGCTCTGAACTGGTTCATGTTCTGGGGCTGTTGCATACACAAATGTGTGTTAGCATCTGCCTTGAAGGTGCAGAAAAGGGTGGCTGGGCTTTGTTTTCACTTAGCTTTGTCTTCTAAAAGTTACTGCTTTTTTTTTTTTTTTTTTTTTGTTTAGTTTTCTTTTCAGACCAGAATAACTTGTCCTAAGGGAACAGTGTGTGTTACAGTGAGATTTTTTTTTTTTTTTTTGCACAGCTGTGTTTGTGAGCATTCCCTTGCTTTGTGTCTGGGAGGCTGCATTAGAGCCCTCTGCAGTGATCCTGTGTCTGATCCAAGCTCTGGGGCTGGCTCAGCCCCTGGAGCCAGCAAAATCCCTCTCTCTGCTGGGCTGTTTGGGGAGTGTGAGGAAGACTTGAGGTGCTCTGATCCTCCTGGATGAGCATGCACAGAGTTTGTCTGTCTTGATCATGGTGCCAGAAGAAAGTGGGTTGGGTTATGTTGTGCAGCATCTCATATTTGCCACAGTGAATTTATGGGACAGTTGGCTTGACCCATTGTACTACCTTGCAGTACAAGGGGAATGGTTATGGATTCCTGAGGCCCTTGGTATTCCAGCCTCAATAATGAGGGAGCTTAGGAGAGCTCTGAGGAAGGAGTAAAACCTTCTTGCATCCCACTGGATTGGTTAAAATGTGAAATGAAGTTTCCAAAGCCATTCTTTCCTGTGGTGCCTTGGCTCTCAGCATGGTATGCCTCAGGCACCTGAAAGTTCCCAAGTGGGTCTTGTGAATTTAGACATCTAAAATCTTCCTAAAGAGCGTTTTTCATTGACTAAACATTGTGACTGCCTCCTCTTGCCTCTAGGCATTTCTACAGAATAAATAATGAGCTTGTGGGCTTCTGTATTTCCTACTGCTCAGTCCAACTTTTGAATGTAGCTGCACTTGAACAGGCATGAGCTGCCTGACCACTCCTGCATACCACAGCATGCTGATTGCTGATGTGATCTGCAGTGGAAATTGGTGTGGCAGAGCAGAGAGGGTTCTCACAGCACCTTTGACTAAACTCTGGACAGCAAACTTCTGCTAGGAGGTAAAGGAAATAGAGTAGACTTTGAGGCTTGGTGTCTGTTTGTGTTTTTTTATTCGTGGGAATGCAGCTTTAAATTTGAATGTAGGGGAGCAAAAGGGGAAGAGGTTGATATTGGCAATTCTTTGTGTGCTGGACTGAAGAGGAAGGGCCTGGTCTGTGGTGTGCAGGTAAAGGGCAAGCCCTGAGAGGTGCTGATGGCTTCCCTGCAGCTTCCTTGCTGAGTTTGGTGCCTGCAGTCCTGCCTGCCTGCTCTCCTCTGCTCTCCACCCCTTCTGTGCCATCCACGGAAAGAGAAGGCAGTGGCAGCCTTCTCCTCTTCACTGCAGGGAAGGAGTGAGATGTATGGGATGGTGGAGTTGGGTCTGTGGGACCCTGGGAAGGGTCAAACTGAAAATGGGATGCAAAAGAGAGTGTGTGTGTGAGGAGACAGTAAATAAACACGTTGCTGAGATGGAGGAGGCTTGGGGGCCTGTATGGAGATGGCAAGGGCAACAGCCTGAGAGAGAAACCAGCAGGATCAGTAGGATGGTGCATGGAGCTGAGGAGAGACAGGTGTGAGATGTTGTTTGGAGCTGTTATTTTCAGAGTAAAGTTGTCCTTTTGAAAGCAAGGATCAGTTACAATCTGGACTGGATCAAGCCATTTTTAAATTTTCTTCTCTCCCTTGAATAAAGGAAAACACTACAAAGAAGTTGCAATTAAAATGAATTGTGAAGTGTTATCTGTTGCCTGCTGAGCAAAATCTCGTGAGCCAGCCGAATTAGCAGTCTGGTAGTGTGCTGTGTGGGATGCAGGGAAGTGCAGAGTCTTGGCTGTGGCACCAAAACGGGCCAAATGTGCCCAAGACCTGCTGCTCTCTTGGAAGGAGGCTGTGGGTTTATGGCAACAGGCTGAGTGGGTAAGGTTGTTCAAATATTGTTAGAAGGAGGATTCAGAGAAGAGGGTGAAGGGAGGAGAGGTCAAGGAGCTGAATGCAAGAAACACTCTGAAAATGAGACCCACAATGTCTTGTGACAGATCTTATATTGGGACTAACACAGAAATTTCCTGGCATGCACATGCTTTTTTCACATGTGACTTCTCCATAACAAACATCTCTCAGCTGGGACTGACAATGGAAAAATTGTAGGAAACTTTCACTAAACAACTTGGTGGTAAGACTACCTCCTGTTTTGAGCTTTTCTGTTTTAAAGGAACCATCTGCTGTATAGCTGTAAACACAGCAGACTGCTAGCAAGCTCAGTCATCCCAGGGGCAGTACCCATCCAGTGCACACTGCTGCCAGGGGCCGTGCCCTGTCTTTGGGTGGCTGCCACCACCTCCTCTTCCAGGCTCTGAGCCTGTGGAGTTGGGCAGAGTTAACTTTGCAGATCAGACCTTCCCACAGTGCAGTGGTGGTGTCCTCTTGGCCATGCAGAGTTACCAGGAGCAGGAATCAGGGAGGCTGGGGTGCCACTGGAGCCGCAGTCACGCTGGGTGTTAGCGCAGCCCGGGCAGTGAGTCAGCCCCGCAGCCGAGCAGGTGCACTGCAGTTTCCCTTTGCAGGCTGTTTCACAGTGTCTAATCCTGTCAGAAAACCTTCAGGAGGCGAAGCAGAGTACTCTGCAGAATACTTTCCCTCCTGCTTGCCCTTGCCCAGCAGCATAGATCAGTAGTTATGTGCAGAAGAGTTACTTGGAGGGCATTGGATCTTGTGTTGAAGCAGATCCTGACAGTGGGGTCTTGAGCTTTTGCACAGGGTAGGCTTCACACAGCTTTCTTGCCATGCTTTTATTGAAGTCATGTTTTACCTGCTGAGGCCTCTTGCAGAAGGACCAGGTGGAGGCTGCCAGGGCTAGATGGAGGGAAAGAGAGCAGCTGAGATGAAGGAGTGACAGCTTGGTTCATTAAGACAGAGAACTCTGGTGGGGTCTCTTGGAGGCAGGGATGTGCCTACCAGATGTGATTTCTCCTCAGCAGAAGAGAAATCTTCTGTCCTGGTTTAATGCACGCTATGAACCTGCATAGCCTGGCACAGCCACCAAAAGAAGCACTTGCTGTGGCAGAATAAACATTTTTGTGGCATGTGGAGACCCAAATCTGGGAACTGACTGGATCTGAAATTACCCGAGGAAGGGTGAGAAGGATAGCTTGAGATGATACACAGGAAGGCAGGACACACAGCATGCTTGTTAGTGCTTGTGTGGGTGAAATTGTGTTTGAGTTCAGTGTGAGAGAACTGGCCAGAACACAGCCCTTGAAGTGGTAATATATGGTTTAATGCATCTAACTAATGGGATCTGACCTGGACTGCATCAGAGCAAAAGAGTAGAAAGCAGGTAACACTTCCTCTGTTAACAGGTAGGCTGGACCATAAGGCTTGAGAGGGCCCAAGTTGTCATGCACATTTTTAATTTAAGCTGCTCTCTAGCAACTCGTTTTAATTTATCAATTTCATCTTTGTTAAACTGATGAGGAAATTAATGCATGTTTATAGAGTCCATGCCACAACTGATATGAGGAGCAGCTGGTTAATGTTTAGCAAAGTCCTCCTGAAGATGAGGAGTGGTATACAAGGGCTGTTTTGACTGTACCATTACTCTTGAAAGAAAAATGCTGTTTTAAAGAATGCTTGTGTCCCCTTCATCATTGTCTTACAGTCACCTTAAATTATCTATACCCATATATTCACCCATTGCCTAGCTAATACAGAATTACAAAAGCAGAGGCATGTATCCCTACAACCCAAAGAGAGATGTGTGTCAGGTGAATGAAGCCTGGAGAGAGCCAAGCTAAGAAGCATGCAGAGCAAAGTGACTCAGATGGCAGAATGCCCCAAAGGAAGCTTTCAACAAGGGTGATTCATTAGCAGTCAAAGAGTCCTTTTTCTTTTCCTGCTCTGCTATATTTACATTTTGAAATGTGTGCACATCTCATGGAAACAGCCTTCCTAGTTAAAGTGTTGTTCAAAATGGGAGAAGAAGAGATTTTGTGCATTATGTTTGATAGGCTGTGAGGCTTGGGATACAAGCAAAGCTTTCTTTAGGGAGATACTTGCATGTGGTCTGTAAGGTGTTACTAAAATCTTGTGCTGATAGCATTGCAGGGATTTGGGCTGCGATTTCAATCTGCCTAAAGAAGACACTCAAATCCCAGGCCTGGATTAGTGCAAAAGGGAGAGACCTTGAATTTGTCAGGTAATCCACACACAATCTGGCTTTTTCAGAGTGTGCTAAAGCAGCATTATACCTGTGAATCCTTTTGCATCAAGAAATCCCTCTGAAACCAGGGTAAATGTCTTACCTAGGGGATATTCGCAGCTGTGTGAGCCACGTGAATTACTGACACCCCCTGTCTGGTCCTGGAGAAGAGTGTCTGTCCAGCAGCATCCAAAGTGAGTGTGATTCCTGCCTGGCACTCCCAGCGGTGTGCTGTGTCATGATTGCAAGGCTCCTGCTGTTAATGTGTGAATAGGATGAGGTTTCCTGCATCGGTGTTGTGCTGGCAACAGCCGCCAGCTCCTGAATCAGTTAAAGCCAGGCACCATGTGGGCAGACTGGTAGCTGTGATTTACAGGGCTCTGTTGGATTAGAAAGCCTGTTGTCTATCAACACATTGTCCAGGCAGCACAATAGGGCAAGGTAAGCGCTGGAAAAGCAAGGTCAAAGAGCTGACAATACCATATTGTGTTGCGTGACCCTGAGCAAGTGGTTTACATGCCTTGCTTCTGCTATTCTGAGTGAAACCAGAATAGTGCTTGCTTTTAGAAAAAACGCTTTACGTTCTGTGGGTGGAAAGCATTCATCTGAGTGTGAAGTATTTCTGTTGTAGAAAGAGATAGTCTCCCTTTCCGTAGTTTCCCCATTCCCAGACCTGATTTTTAGGGAGATCAGATGCGCTGGTTCCTTTTGAAGATGAAAATCTCTTTGTAGGTGTTCTGTACTTCATTCATCGCGATCCATCTGGAAATGCATTTTAGAACAAACCATTTTGTTTGTGGCTTTGGCTGGATTTGCATTCTCCAAATAGCAGAGTGTGGTTTGGGCTTAATATGGGATATATGGCCTCCTTGGCTTGGTTTCAGCACAGGTTGGGGAGAACTTCTCTTTAGGTTTGTAAGGCACTAGAAAACCGTGAGGTATCTACAAGCAGAAGCTGACATGTCTGCTCACTTACAAGCAGCCTATAGAATAGTGGTATAATTTGGTGGTCTCAGGCAGCCAAAAAAGAAAAAAATACTATCCCAGCAGATAAAAATGATTTGTAGTGAAGGATCAGTTACTGATTCAGGTTGCTCCTTGAAGTGGGCTCCCGTTCAGTATTGGTACAGTGGATTGTCAGCCCTCACAGCACTGTTTTCGTGCTCCTGCTAGTTCACGACCTTTCTCCAAATTCATAAGCTGTGGCCCAGTCTGCCAGTCTGTATGGAAATGGCACATGTACCTGCCAGGTGAGCCAGCACCTTGTCTTTCTAGGCAACCTGGTGCCTAGAAGAATTGCAAGAATTTAAGCCTGTTAAGCCACAAACTCTCTTAGAAGGTTGGGGTTTTTTGCCCTTCAATGGGACTGGACCAGATATTATTATTAACCTCTCCACCTACCTCCCAGCTAGCTTTCCACTGAGTGTCTGCATTTTTGGATTCTGTCTGTCTGCGGTCCAGCCCCAAGACAGTTAATTTTAATAAATAAATAATGACAAAAATAGTCTCTGAGGACTTGGCAGGCAGCAGGCCAGGGAATCTGGGCAAGTCGCCAGCAGCTCTTCCACTTGAAATCTGATGTTAGCTCAGACTGTGGCGCTCACATCGGTCTGTGCAGATTCTTTGGAAAGTGCTTTGCCTTCCCCACCTCAGATGGAAGCTGTGCCTGCTGCCCGGTGCTGTGGGCTCCAGGGCTTTGGTGGGAGCACTTGGCCCAGCAGTGGGGGCAGAATGCTGTGGTGTCAGTGCTGCCCTGAACAGAGGCTGGGGCATCAACTCAGGCAAAACTTTTGTAAGTGCCAAAACTGCAGAAAAGCCTCAGCTGGAGCAAGTGGGTCGGCCACAAGATGCAAGGGAGGAGGAGGAAACCAGCCTCAGTGCGTTCTGGCACTTGCAGTGCCAACTGCTCAGTCTGCTCTGGTTTTTCAGCCAAGGCTGCAATGGGCTCCATTTTAATCCCCAGGGTGACTTAATCATTGTGTGATGTCCCACACCAATCTACAAGTTGTATCTTAGGATAGGAGCTGTCACACCTCGTGCCTTTATATTCCCATTTCCTATCCTGCCATATATTCTCAGCATATGGTACCAGGACCTGAAAGAAACCCATCTGAATGCTGGGCAGACAGTTACCTCTATCAAGAATGTCTGGGAAAGTATGTACCAAGAAAGTGCATGCCCTCTGGTGAGAATTAGCCTGCCAGCAGGTGGGAAGGCTAAGAGCAAAAGAGTTTAGTTTTCCCCCTTGAAGGAGAAGTGAAGGGGTTTGGAAGAGCAGAGCTGTTTGGACATACCAGAACACAACAATCGGTACAGTTCTTGCACTATCATGCCTACAACAGAGAAGTCAAAAGTACAAATGCAAACTTGTGCCTTCTCAGCCAACCCTGCCAGAAGCATTCCCCAAACCAGCCCTGCTTTTCTCAAGTTGGTTGAGAGCTATTTTAAACCCACCAAAACGTTCAGACTTGCTCCTCTGTGGGCATGTTCCTGAAAGCGTTCACAGTAGGAACGGGTGGCAACCAGGTTTAACTCTAGCTCCCACGGGCTTCAGACATCCTCAGTGTGGGATAATCAAACATCCCCAGATAGGCACACACCTGCTGCACTGGTGTGGGCATGGAAATTCCAGCAAAGGCTGGTTTGGGGCATGGCATGTTTGTCTCACTGACAAGGCTGGGCACAGTATCTCGTTTTTTCCCCTTACCTTTATTTTCTCTGTTAATAATGTTTGGCCTAGAAAACTGGCAAGGTAGCAAAGATAAAGGCACTTTCCAGATTTCCTGTCATGCAAACCAGTCCCTGGGGGTGTGTCTGTCAGTGGTCCCACCTGGAGCTGGAAGTGTAAAATAAAGCTGTTCAAAGCTGGGGGGTGCTTGGCCAGCAGACTGAAGAAGAGGAGAACTATTCAAAGTACTTCTGCCTCCAACACCAGGGACAGTCTCAGGTGATAGGGGATAATGAGGGAGAGGAAATCCCTTTGAATATCTGAGATGTCTACTCCATTTTGGGCCATCTAGGGGTGTAAATTGTTTCTGAGGGAAGCAGTGTGATGAATTGGGAGTTACCATGACACTAACTCACTTGTCCAGGGCCCTGGCTGCAGGAATGCAGGATGTGGGCTTGCATAGCTGTGATGGATCAAAGGACCTGTAGAAGAGGGACACTGAGAACATCCATGGAAAATTCAGCACAGACTAGGATTACAGTTTTATTTATTTGCAGGTTTATTTTTTTCCCCAACCATGCATTGGGAAACCCATCGTGCCCACTTTCAGTGATTCAGCCACTGCTTTTCTAAAAGCCTGCCAATCTATGGCAGTGAACTCTGGGTGAAACTTTAGGTCTTGATCTTTCTAAGGGAAACAAATCACCCTGAAGCAGCCTTTAAGATTCAGCAATCTTAAGTCATGTGTGGGGAAAAGCTGGTAAGCAAAAGGCCTCTGGGATGCCTGTACTGTTAGCTACCAGATTTAGGGAGGGAATTTGCTCTGGAAGTGCCATTCCTGCGAGGAGAAGATGCAGAGAGAAAAGCAATGGCTTTAGCTGCATCCCTGGAGTCTGCCAGTTCCTGGGAGCTCCAAGCCCCTTTGCAGGATGATAAGAGCCCTTTGTAAATGCTCCTCCAGAGGGAGAGTCCTCAGTTTCTATGACAAAACTGAAGTGACAGGACAGGGCTCTGTCTTTTCCCCTGGCACCAGATGTGCATACTACATCAGTGAAAAAGTGAGATGGTCTTCAGGGTTTCAGCATAGTATTGATGGTATGAGAAAATTGCAAAGAGCAAGCCCAGACAGCTCAGAGCTCTGACTGGGTCTCATCTCAGGGAGTCCTTTTTCACAGTAAAAAATTCCTTCTTGGTCTGTAGCATTATTGGACTGATTTATTGGTCTTATTTGTCATGGAAATACATTAAGTTGAATAACTCTGGTCATGGCCTGTGATGCTGCATAACCTGGAAGTAATGGATTTCCTTTGGTTTATCAGACACCATAGAAGAAATATGTAAATACAAATTCTCAGGAGGCTGAAGTACTTTTTGCAACTGTGTGCTGTAGCAGCTCACCTGGCATTGACGTGCACACAGGACAATCCTGCATTAAGACAGGCTGGTTCATCTCAGTTATTTAATAGTTAAGTACTCAGATCCTGCTGCAGTGACTGCCTGACTTAATAGTTCGTTGACTTTGGAGGGTCTGGGATAATGCTGATAATATCTACTTACAGCTTCTATTCCCTGCATAGTTGGAATGAAATGCTTTGTGTGGGTGTGGGAAGAAGGGCTGGGTGAAATTTAATACCCAAACATAAAAGGCAGTTATGGAAGTGGGAATCATAGGAATGGTTTTGCTGAGTCTGTGAAGTCTATCTTGCCTATAAGATACCCCTATTCTAGGAAAGGATGGAGAGGAGCTCTGCCAGGCCAGCATGCAGGGTGGTGACTCTGAGATCAGCAGACTGTCAAGCTGAAGACAAAGCAGGCAAAATAATTACATCTTGGCAAACAAGTGTAATTAGGAAAGAAAGGCCATGGCTTAGATGGCTGAGCACCCCTCCCCCTGCCATGCTTTTGGATGGTGCTCCTTGGAGATTTCCACAGAGCAGCCCCCACCTGAGTTATCCCTTTACAAGGAGACACTTGCGAGAAGACAAAAAGTGAACAGCTTGTTCTGACTTAAGCTCCCCGTGCTCAGGGAAGCACAGCCTGCAGCTCACAGCAGTGGTGAAGGGCCAGTTAGTTTCTGGGATAACCCATCAAAACCAGTGCTGTGCTCTGGGCTCCTTTGCTGTTTCAGAAATGGTGGTGGTCAGCTACTTGTGCTGCCGCCTTTACCAAGCCCCATCATCGCTGCCAAGGAACAAACTTCAGACTCTTTGGCAAAGGCTTTTCAGCTGTGACCAACAGCAGCTGTGCACTGCCACTGACAGATCTCATGTTATTTTCTTGATGAAGTTGTGACCACTTTCTCTCTTGAGTCAGATAACTTTTTGTCTCACTTCTCTACTCTTTTTACCAACCTTCCATCCAAGAGACTGGTCTGTTCTCTCAGCCTCTGTCTCTTTGCCCAGTCATTGCTGCATACAGGGAGAAGGGATTGTGTTTGCTGTGTCCCATCACTATTTATTGTTGGTTTGTTTCCAGTAGCTCTGACTGCCTCCCTGTATCCAGAACTTTTTGGTTAGTGTTCATCCCCTCTGATTTCATTGCCAGTTTTCCCTGGTTGTGTCTTTCCTGTCCTAGTGTGTCACCCTGATATCTCTAGCCACCAACTTTTTGGATTCACCTCTCTTGACTTTCTCTTTATCTCTCTCTGTGTCTATCTAAACTATCTTCTAAATGTCCACAGGAGTGGGGAAGATGCTGGAGATTTCAGACAAGTAGTTGTGGCTTGCAGGCCCAGAAGGAGAGCGGTGTCTTGCCGTGGACAGGAATATGGGATAAGACTCTGATTCCTGTGCTGGCTGTCACTAAACCTCTGATTTGCAGTGGATGCATCCTTGCTGACAGATGTCTCATCTGTAAAATGAGAAAAACTGTACAACACTTTTCCTACTAGTAGTGAGTCCCACAGTATTTGGGGAAAGCGTGTTTTATCTCACGGAATGCTGGCAGCAGTGCTAATGGTCTTGTCGAGATTAGAAAAGCATGGACTTGGAAAAACATAAAATACTGGCATCATGTACAAGGCAGCTAGACTGCTGCAGCAGCTGAGCCTGGATCCTAGCACTAGATTCCTAAATTAATGATATTGTACTAGTGAAATAATCTCAGAGAGTTGCTGAGAATCTCTGAAGATGTGCTTGAGTGTTGCAATTAAAGATGTTTACCTTTCATTTACTTGTTTAAGTTGTGTGAAACATGAAAGAGCGTGTCTCTTACCTTTAGCTATGGGGTAATGTTTGAATGTTTAAAAATAAAGTAGCTTTAAAAAATAATGTTGAGGTAAACAAAAAAAGTTCCAGTAATCTGTTGCTGGTTTCTCTTTGTGTCAAATTTGCTGTTGTTTTACGTTCAACTCACCTCCCAAATTTTTGCATTTTTGGCTCTCTGTTTCCTTCTTCAATTCATCTTCCCATTGTGAAATCCATTAGGATGTCCATGCTCCAAAGGAGTATGCTGTGCAGCGTTTCCATCTTGTGCCAGTGCTCATAATTGAATATTCGAGGTTGTGTTAACTTTTCCAGAGAAATGAGATTCATTTTGGTAACCTAACCCTTGCATGGGAATTTCCTAAAAACACTTTTTTATGAACATTGTCAGTGTTTGGTGAAGTTTATGTACCTTCCCTCCAGTCAATTTGCTTTGCAAAGAACATGGAGGGAACATTGGCTGAGTACCTTCTCATTTTCCCTTTATTTTCCATTGTTCCACCTTATTTTCCAAATTTATTTTCCATGTTTGTAATCAAGTAACAATATTGACTGAGGCAGTGTTAATTTAAATTTAAATTACCCTTAAAGGGTAAATAAATTGAATAGTATTCTTAGATCCTCTGATAAGCAATGGAGTGGCAGGTTTCTGCTGAATGTCTGAAAGTCTTTAATGCCTTAATTTCATCACTGTTGGAGACTTATAGCTATTTACCTTTTTGCTGTCAGGTGGTGTGGTTGGTGGTGATACACAAACATTGCATCTGAGGGTCAGGAGGCTGCAGTCCTCCAAACCCATAATTGAGAAATAAATTTTAGCTGGCAGCACCTCGCCTCTGTCAGTGGAAAGATAGGGAAGTACCTACATTTCTTTCTGGTTTACAGGGGGGCTTGCTCATTCTTAGCCTTGCAGGAGAAAGTTAATAATAAACTACTTGATAGAGATTGTAGTATTCTGTGTAACTTTTACCTTCCATATCTCCTGTATTGGAAAAAAAAAATGAATTATATCTATCAACATTATTGCGTGACCTTTAATATAGCAATAGAAACATACACCAGGAAATAAATAAAGGCAAAGTTTGATCAGCCTAAAATAAATGGATGGGAGCCCCTGGTATCAGTATTGTTTCTGCAAATAAAAAGCATCAGACATCCAAAGAAACCTTTCCTATGTCTGATCTGGATACATTTGTACAGGTTATAGGCAGATGTGAGGCTCTGAAACTGATAAACTTGCAGAAAGCTTCACACAGACAGGGCCTGTGCAGATGCTGTGCAATCTCTTCCCCTCTCTTAAGCCAGTGCCTCTTGCATGGGCTGAGGGGCTAAACATCCATGGAGCTCTTTCAGACTCGCAGGGATGCTCCATGCCAATGTGAGCAATTCCCTCTCAAATCCACTCAGGTCCTTCCCATTGCCTTTGCAGGAAGCTGGGTTACCCTGCAGGGCAGAGCAGCTTTTGTTGGCAGTTCCACTCTTCCCTGTTCCTGAGGTTCACTCGTTTTCCCAAAGGAGTGGTATGCTTAAATGGAGATGGAAATTTGGAACTCCTCTGAATAGTGCAGGTGCCATTTCCCAATTTAGAGCTCCTGGGGTTGGCTCTGTCTCTAAATCATTGCACATGGGTGTAAGTCTGTCTCAACTGTCCATTCTATAATAATCTCCACCAAAGTAGGCTGACCTTTGGGACCTTCACCTAAAACTACCTATTTAACAAGGGTTTTTTTTAGAAGAACAGCATTTATCAGTAGTGAAGAACTGTGTATGGAACTGAATTTACAGGCTGTGGGTAGTGTCTATTGTGTTTTATTGCCTTTGTGTTATAACTGAAAAATACTGTTGTTGTGGATTGTGCCATTTTAACTACTAAGGTTAGGAATAGGAATATTTTAAACTCTAAGTGTGAAAATAAATGAGAAAATTTGGGCTTAACAGAAGTATTCTTTATGGAAACCTCTCAATAATCATATCAGAATCTGTCCTTAAAGCAAGGTATTCTAATACAGTTGCACTCTTTCGGGATAAAGAGTGATGCAAAGGTGGAAGCTAGCTGTTGGCTCAAGATTAAGTTGGATGAAAGTCTTGGGACCTTACATGATTACACCCCAGAATGAAATCAGAAGCTCAAATGTAGGCAACATGGGCTCCTTCTACGAGGGAAGTTGCAGTACAATACAGACAAGCAATAGCATGCTGAGAAGAACCTTACAGAATTTTCTTGTATTTAAATATGTAATTAAGGATGCATTTAGGCCCTTGCCACAGTGTGAATCCCCATGAAGGGATTTGAAACTACCAATACTGGGTTTGTGCTCCCAAGCTCTTTTCTCTAGATTAAGGCAAGGCTGCTAAGGAGCCAAAGCAACATGAGGTTTCTTGGAATACTGACATTTCCTCTTCACTGACTTTTTGCAAGTCTTTCAGAATAGTTTCTTGTTTGTGTAAATGGTTTTGTACCAGGCACTTTTCCTCAAACTTTGCTTGTTGATTATCTCTAATTACCAGGGAAACCAGCTAGGCTGCCATCATCCTAAGGTGTTCTAGATGAGCCCACGATAACTTGTGTACAAAACAATATTTTCATCTTCTAATTCTGTTCCCTAGAACAAACTCCCAAATGCATGCACAGAACTTCATGAACTCTTTGAGATAAATATTTTTAAACTTTCTCTGCTGAAGGAGGAGTAGTTCCCAAATATGTTAGTTGGCAAATTGCTATTCTTCTGACAGCAAGATTAGGTGTGAATTTTCTGCAAGTACCTCACTGCAATCAGTTTGAGAAGTATTTTTTTTTCTTTAATAGATATGAAATTGGACGCAATGTATCTATCCATTTTGAATTGAAGTGTTTAGAAAATTCTGGAAGTCTATGGTCACTTTAAAAGGGAAAGTTGCTTTTGGCTGTGAGACATGTTAGGCTTGGCTTATACCTGAGATTTCTAGCAGCTGAGTATTTATTTTGAAGTATGATGATGGCTTATATCAACATGGCTCTTAGCTTGTATTCAGCTGTGTGACAGCATGCAGTACTGTTTACAAAGACTTGTGGCTTTATGCATAAATAAAATGTTTTAAGTGTTCTAATGGTAATGTAGTTTCATCCATGCTAAGGAAGTTTCACTCTTTTCCATGAGAGCTGTTGAACTAGATGTATACCACATCAGGATGTTAGCAAGGCTTTTGTTTCAGGCTGTTAGATTTTCAGAGTTTTTGTTTCAGGAGGAACTATGTGACTCTGTGACATTCAAACCTCTGGTGACCCTCTCATGTGATAAGAGAAGTGACTGATGAAACTGCCAGAAAATTGTTTGTCATACCCTCGGGCTGGCAACCTGTGCTCTGGGCATTGGAGCAGGGGTGCTTCTCTCAGTGTTGGTAGGAGCCATTTTCTTAAAAGCCCCATTTGCTGTCAGGAGAAGGTCTGCTGGAACACTTAAAGAAGTGGCTGAAACCCCCTTCTTACTGTGTTAGTTATATCTGAGAGGTCCTTGAGGTAACAGAATGATGGAAAGTATCAAACGTAATGCCTGCCTTTTAAAAAAGGGGGGAGGGCAGTGGGAAGTGCTGGGGAATTGCAGATCCATCAAGCTTTGGTTCCTGGAAAAACCTGAGAGAAGTAATAGCACAATGTGAAGCAGCTGGGTCATAACACAGAGATGAGGAACAGCCAAAGTAGCTTTGCTGGGAACAAATGGCATCCAAACAGTCACATTTACTTCTGCAAATGCGTTAAAAGAAATTGTAAGAATAGTAAAGTTTTTTGTCTTGTGGGTCAGCTTCTGACTGTCTCATACAATAATCTTGGAAGTAAACAGTATCCAGAGTATATTTTCCCAGTTGGGGTCAAACAGGAGAGACAAAAATGTCTATCCCAGCACAGTTGTAAAGAAGTCACTTGACAAATGCACTGGGTGAGGTTCTGTAGGCTTGTTGTTGGTTTTTTTCCCCCTGGAACTGCTTCTACTCAGTGCTTAGCAGAAGAGATATAGCTATCAAATGCGTAGGTGACCAAATCCCTGGGAGAACTGTAAGTCCATCAATACTGGTGGTGAGACAGCAAACCTCTCCTTGAACCTGGGCTGTTTCCTCTGGCCTCTATCTGTAAGGCTACAAATAAAATCCAAACTGGTTGTAGTCAGCGATGAATATCTGTTGATCTTGTCCCAGGAGTGGTGTGGAAATTTGAAGCTGAGGTTAGCCAGACCTCCTTTCTGATAAAACTAAGGTGACCTGAAAGTTACAGAGCTTTTCAGTTACCCCATACCTTCCCCATATCACCCCACCAGGCTGCAGTGTTTCTGCTGACCCAGCAGACATCCCATGTCATGAGAAAAGTCACTTTAAACAAGCCACCCCAGCAGACACAGAAATAATATCCAGGCACAGATTTGGTCCTTAAATTTTTTGTGTTTTGTTTTTGTTTGCTTTTTGGTTTTATTTTTTATTTTTGTTTGTTTGTTTAGTTTTCTTTTAGTCTGCAGCTGGGCTGGACAGCATGCCTTAGTTAAAGTGATAGAAGCCTCATTGCATGGGCTGTTGGAAGTAATTACAATTTACAGTCAGAGACAGTCACCCTTTCTGACAGTTTGATGCTTAAAGCCATAAATTCAGTAGGGACAGGAGAAACCAGTCAAATACCATGTATTTCTTCACACCTTGTATGACAGGCTAGAAACAGCTCTTTGATGTGCTGACTTTGTCAATTTCCTTCAGCATTTGGAGAAAGCTTGGAACAGCAAATACAGATGGGTAAATTAATTTTGTTCTAATTGCTTCCCCTCTAATTAGCATATTGGAAACAAGATGCTGAAAAAAATGCATACCAGCATGGATTTCTACAGCATTCTTAAAGGATGCTCTTGGGATTCAAAGGACCAGCTTACAGATCAGGAGGTGGTATAAAGCATAAAATGTTAATATGAATAATTTTGTGATACTTTTGGCTTGGCTTCCAAAGAAAATCAGCCTCTTTCCTTTCTCTTCCCTTCTTCTTCATTGTAACTTTCAAAGTGTTAGTAACTCCCATTATTTTGAACCAAATAGGACCTGTTACAGTAGCAATTTCAGATAAAATGTCATGTATTTAGGCAGGTGGAGGACAAGACATCTCATGCATTAGTGCCCATTCAGACAGATGGTAACACTGAAAGATTGACCTCTGCCATTTTGAATCCTCAGAGAAGAAAAAATTTATAAATATCCCAACTGCAAAATAAAAGCTTTGATCAACAATTAAAGTAAATCTCAGCAAACCAAACAGTAAGTCTATGGGAAACTATATTTACTTCCCCTGTTGATGGGGAGATGGTGTGGGCTGGGGCTCTCCTTCCAGCATTTGCAGGGCTGGAACTGCAGAACCAGAACCTGAAACAGCTCTGGAACAACTTGGCAAGTATGGCCTGGCTCCCAGCAGGCAGTTTCCTGGCTCCTGAGGATTTGCAGAAAACCAGTGTCTGAAATGTGTTTATGACCTGGCTCTGCTCCTTTTCAGCCATATAGAAGGAAAAAGAGCAGAAGTGGCAGACTCTCTGCAATGCTGATCAAATTCAGTTGTTTTTAACTGGACTTCCACGTGCTGCCTTCACTGCTGAATGCTTGAGCAGTAGTTGTATTTCTCAATGATTTAAATCATACTTTGGTTGTTTCTCTTGAATTTAGTGGTGAAAACTGAGTAGGTGAGGGGCAGCTCAGCTTCTGTGTTAAAAATTAAACATAAGCACTTTACTTTTTGTCTCTTACAATGCCCAGTAGAGCAACTCCATAACCTGTGAGTAGGCCCCCAGTCTTCCTGTTAGCAATGTCCCTAGAGACACTGTGTTAATAATATCTATGTTTTAGTGATAAAGTTACCTTTGAAGAAAATGTTGTGAAGATATTGGAGGGATATTTACATGGATCCCTTGTTTTCCTACTGTTTCTATTGCCTGTTTGATTGTTTGGTTGGTTTTTTTTTTCTGTCCAGACTATAAAAGTTTGAGGGCAAGCTGCTTCAGGTAATTTAAAGGTCTTTCCCTGAGCTGTTAATGTTAAATGTTTTGTTAAAATTGTTCCCATTTCTGCTTTGTATAAAAGGGGAAATCTTAGTGTGGTCTAGCCTAGGGATGTCCAGCAGTTGATAACAAAGCTGAAGACTTCAGCTCTACTTTCCCTGTGGTCAAACTCTGGCAGGTCACATCTTGGAGCACACATCTGCTAGCTATTCTGTGCTTCAGGTCTTTGTCCCAAAACCCATGAAGATTTCCTGTTTGAGCTGAAAGATTTGGTTTGCCAGGTTTTACCTCTGCAATAGGCATTGCTAGATGGAGGCAGGACACAGTGGGTGTGCAGTGTCTCTTTTTCCTCCCTGTTGGCCAGACCAAGGACATTTTACAATTTGTTTTGCCTTGAGCACCAGAATCAAAAGCTCCCCTTCCTTCTCCCAGGGAAAGGCTGGGGTGATCTGTGCAAAGGAGAAAAAGAACCAGCAGTAGAATACCTTGCCTTTCTTTTCTTCATGCAGTTTTAGGTGGTTGAATATGTTGCTATTACCTAGAACAAAATAAGCTTTCAACTTTGCCATCTGAAGTTGTTCAGACTACATTTGCTGCAGCTGACAGATAACAATTCACACTGAAGACCAATGGCAATATAATTGTTCATACTAAAGTCCAAAAAGCTGTGGACCATGACTTGTGGTGAGAGAGGGAGAAAGCAGCACTGGTGAAATGTGAGGATGAACTTACTATAGAGTGGTGACTGAACCAGAGGTGAGTTTAAAACCTCTGTTTACATATGAAGAAGATGGTGACTGAAGTAGAGAAGAAAGCAAATTTTATCCCTATTTCCTCAAAATCTTGCTAATCTGCTTCCCTAGCTATTCAAATTTAAAATTTGGGGTGTGTGTCGTTGGAACAAAACCAGATACTGGTGGGGGGCTGAAATATGTAATTTTCTTGTTCTATATGTGGTGTCTTCATGAACCCATTTGGTAATACAGAGAGAATGGATATTGCAAAATTTAAACTCTGTTTATGAAGTATGGAAAAACACATCCCACTTTCTGGGGACAAGCAGAAGAAGAGCTAGCAGTGTTTCAACTAATCTACAAAGAGATCTTTTCTTTGTATTAAAGTGGCAAAAATGAGTAATTCATACTGATGCTGTCTTAATGATGCTGCCTTGGCACTCAGACCATTTCATACTTCCAGTCAGTGGCAGAGCTGGAAATAGTCCATCATTTCTAGACTCAGTTGCATATTGCTGCTATTAGTGGCTGCTACCTCCTCTTATTAAGGTTTCTAAATGTTGTGTTAGTGGAATCTCGATAAGGCATCCCTGAGTTCCAGCCACACCAGTTAGGCTGGAGCTTTCATATGTTTACTTTAAAAAGTTTTCCTGAAGGTCTCTTTCTTCACCTTGTATCACAAAGACTCGCTTTTTTATTTCAGGAGGATTCAGACTACTCAGAGAGAGTGCAATGTGACTCTGCTAGCCAAGCAAAAGGTGATTTATAGATTAATAGAGACTAAATCTGTGTTCCCCTCTATTGTCGCCGTGGCATTCAGACCTTTCACATGTGGACAGTTTTATCTCTTGAACTTTTTGCTTTGGAAAATAATTTAGTTGACAAATGTTGCTTCTTTCAGGATGCTGAATTCCCAATTTAATTTAGATCTTGTTTTTTTCTGGATAAGGAACCAGGAAATTTTCATAGGGAAGCTTTGAGCTTAAGCAGCTTTGATAGAAATAAGAATTGAGCCTTCATGTTTGAATGGTGATCATACAGATTCAGCTCCATGTAAAGTCCTGAAGCAGAAACTTTGTTCCTTTAGCAGCAGTTTGTTTTCAAGCTGGAATGTAAATCCCACCTGGTAGAAAGGTGTATTTCTGGAGTGATAACTCATTGCCAACATTGAATTTCTTTGGATGAGGTCAGCAAGACTCCTGTCTTTAAGGCACAGATGTGCTTTGTGTTTGGGGGCTCAGTTATCAGGAAATTCATTATTTCTCCCTATCTTGTATCCAGAATTTGTAATGTAAAGCAGGAAAAAAAGTAGCTGAAAAAACCTCATTGAGGAGTTGTCTTCTTTCACCTACCAAGGCAACAAGAATTGGTAAATTGCCCCTTGCTAAGTAGTACTGATTCTGACTTAATCTTATCCAAGGTATTTTGATGTGCAAAACAGAAATGGTTGAAGAATGCATGTTAGGCAAGCTGGAAAAAAAAGCAACCTTCCCCTTTGAAATAGATCTTATTGTAAGATTAAAGTAGGGCAGGTAATTTCTTTCACTTTCTTCATTTCATGATTGACTTTTATGTCCTAATGAACTGTCATTTTGTAAGGGTGAGGAGTCCAGTAACTGGAACCTCTGAGCTTCCCACATGGACAGATAGAGACCATCTGTGGTGCAGTGAGATAGGCACTCCTGTATGCATGGGTGCTTCCCCTTTGAAATCCAGAAGAAACACCAGCTGTAGTCCTTGATTCGAGGTCAATGAAAGCCTAATTAGTGTTGTTATCCTTAAGTGCACCCGCCTTTTCCATTAGTTTTTAGCTTTGATGGTAGCTTCAGCAAACTCTGCCTTTATAATGACTCTTTTGTTGTATAAGCAAATGAAGGATATTTCTGGCTCTCATGTGGAGAATTGGTGGCAGTCCTTAAGTTATGAAGTGTTCCACTGTAATACACTGTTGTTGCACATTAAAATGTCCATGTATTTTACGCTTGCTTTGTATAAAATCGTAGGATTGGATTTGTAATGCAGCACATCAGCTAAAGACCTTTCCTCGCCCTTTGTGGGTCATCAGTTATTATGGTTTTCTTTAGGAATTCCTTGCTGTACTTTCAGAATGTTCTCCTGAACATTTCAAATGAGGACAGAACAATCTCCACCAGTCAGCTAAGCAGCACTCCTTTTCCAAGGTCCCTTCTAATATCTGCCTGATAACAGCACTTTCTCTGCCTTTGTGAGGAAAAGGTCACAGTGGTGGAAACTGTGTTTGTTCTCTTGTTTCTAAGCTGTGCTATTCTTTCTTTCTTGTTGTTGCTGCTGACAAGATGGTTGCCAAGCCACTTTGTCATCACTCCTGCATCTTGACAGAACACAGGAGCTGTCCCAGATAACAGGAGAATATGTCCTTCCAGCAAAACCTGAGTGACTCTATCCTGTCCCAGATTTAAACAGACCTGACATATTCTGTCCCTGTTTACAAACTGGATGCTTCAACAGGACTCTGTCACAGAAGTAGCTATGTTTCTCTTGCTGGAAAACAAATGTTTCATTTTGGAAAAAACAGAGCTTAATGCTGATGGCATAATCAGTAATGAATCTTGGTAAGGAGCCCATGCTGTTTATTGCTATCTGTCTTAAGCCTCTGATATTGCATTGTGCTGCATGTTGAAAGACAACAAACTAAACAGAAACTGTCTGCTGGGGCTGCTACACTGAATTCAGGCAATATAATTTTACATTAAATTACGTGTATAGTCGCTCTAATTGCGTGAGGAGAAGGAAGAACAAAGAGTGAATATAACAAACCGCTGGCATCATTATCTTTTGCCTACATCCCTGTGCTACAGCCAGTTACATTAATGCCAATGGTAAGAGCCTCCTTTGATGCTCTTATCAGTGTGCCTGCAGTTCCTGTGCCCTGGTGACTCCCAGCAGTCCATCGAGAGGCACACTCTGTGTGGAGCTTATCGTTCAGCCAAGTCATGATATCCTTCACAGCTCCTTCCTTCATGCATATACATTAGTAAAGTATATCTATTTCACTTACATGTGGATTCTGGGATTTGCTGTTTTGCTGTTTTGCTGTTTATTTTTCATTTAATGCTCAGTGAAAAAGGCATTTCATAAACCTCCCTGTGTACCTCATCAGGATGACACATCTGAGATGCTGCTTCCATGCTAAACAGCCATGCAGCATTACTGATGCTCTACCAGATGCTCCAGCTGATTTTGTACTTTCTCAGTCTCTCAGAGATGCTGCCTCCTTATGTACAGTTTCCAATCTCAGAGTTATAAGGTGCTTTTAATGACATGCTTGATCTTAGAGATTCATTTCTCTGGGAAACTATGGCAAGATGTGGTGTTTATCATCAGTCATGAGACTTACACTTATTTGCTTCTGCTACTACTAACAAGGGAGCAGCTGTCTCTGAGGGAAGACAGACGGGCTTAAAAAGTCTGAAGAAAATCTAGGTTGGTTTTTTACAGAGAAAATATTTTTAAAATTGAAATATCTGAGACTACCTTTTTGAATCACAAAGCATAACTCTTTTTCTCAAAAACTTGTCAAAATTCAACATCCAGTTGACTCAGGTTTCTAAAATTGTTTCAGAAGATTTTAGAAAGTATATCAAATAAGATTTTCACTGGCAAAATGATGAGATAAATATAAATTGAAGGAGAGGAGAGAGGAGAAAATAGTATTCAGTAATGCTTTTGCAGTGTTTTTTATCTTGCCATCTCTTCAAAGTAATGCAAAGATCCATAGCACTAGAGATGAGTGGAGAGAGCTGCCTTTAAAAGATGAAGACTCATCACATGCTAATTTATTGCCATCATTCATCAGAATTGCACGCTGCAGTCCTGATTTTTCAACAGCCTATGCTTTTGCAATAACCACATCCGTAGGGAGGAGAGCTGGCTGAACCTAGCTGCAGTTCCAGGCACTTCAGATGTTTAATGTTGCCTGGAATGATACCTCTCACTGAGCTCTCCCACATCCATGAAAGTGTTTTAACCATGGGGCTGTGATGTCATGTTTTCCTTCTGCTCCCATGGTGTTTGCTTTCTGACTGCATTCAGGGAGTGCCTTCATCTAGATCAGCCAGATAGTGCAGGAAGGTGGGTACCATAATTTTAAGTGTTCTTTAACTGAGTAGGGCATCTTTCATTTTTCCTGGCTGAATAAACTGTTAATTAAAGCTGAGCAGGGACAGCATGACCTCCTTCTTGCTTGACACATATGCCAGAGAAATCTTCAGAGTGAACCTCACGTTCAGTGCTCAGTTGGGCGTCTCTCAGTCAGGGTCTCATGTCCAGCTCCATGAAGACATCCAGCGCTCAGCCCTCATTCCAACACCCATATCCTAGGGAGAAATGGGGGCTTCATGTACAAAAGTAACAGTGGGATGTAGGTGTCTCCCTGTTATGGCATGTGAGTCTGGAGCACCCCTTTTCTGAAATATCCTGGTCTCCCGAAGTGACCGTGTGGGGAGCCCAAACATCTGGTTCTGTTCTTTGAGTTGCCTGAGCTTATCAAACGTGCTAATAACAGAGAAAAAGAATAGACAAAGGAAACCCCTGCTAGTCATTACTTACTTGACTTCACCACTTCATGGTGTCAGTCCTGAGGGACTTGGAAATTGTGTGAAATAGCCTAATAATACTTAGCATTAGGTGGGGAGGATCAGAAGGGGCAGAGGCTGGCATGGCATTTCAGGAAGTTTGGGCTTCCTGAAATGTTTGGGTATGAGTTTGCAGGTAGCTCTGAGCATTCCACAGCAGACTGGCAGTGTGCAGCCTGGATATCAGCTCTCTCCCTCTGAATGTTTTAGCACCTTGGCTTGCTTGCATCCATGCCTGGGGGAAAGCCTGCTCCATCACAGAGCTGAGTCCTCTCTGGCAGTGGTGTGGGTGGTGCGAGCTGGTGAGTAAGTGACACCACAGAAAGATGACACCTTCCTGTTACATGACATGGAAACTCCAGCTTTGTATTTCTGAGCGGGCAGCAGCAAGGGACCTGCTGTTCGTCTCAAAATCACCTGGGGAAAAGGAAGTTACTTTTGTTATGATAAGTGTGCTTTAAAATCAACATTGATTGTCTTCTACATTCAGATATTTTAAATGGGCTGTCCTACTCCTGTCCTAAACTATCTTTATTCTGAGTTATCGAGTCTTGGTGGCTGCAATAGAGACATTGCCTTTGGCTTACTTCTCTCTGTTACCAGTTGAATAAGTGGACTGCTCTTAAAAACTATGTTTTGCTGGGTAAAGAAATTAATTTTGTGCAGATCTTTGTTTTGTCTGACTAAAGGAAAACCTACTTACTATAAAAGCTACAGAGTTCCTTGGTAAAATGCTAGAATAAATTAGGACTAGCCAAATGTCTGTGCATTTTGATGTCTCCAAAAAGGCTTGATCTTTAGGGACAGTTGTGTGAATACGTAAATTACTATTTCTGCTGGAAAATAAGGCCCGGTGTAATTAATTAATTGGCCATGTTTGTGTGTCAGAATGATGTCCTTTAACTTTCCAAGGGGGATATTAAGACAAGGTCTTGGATAACTATTAGTTGTGGGTAGGTCAAATGCATCTTTCGATAAGTACAGCATAGTGTCTGATGATAAAGAATCTGAAATTTAAAAAAAGGGACAACAAGGAGCATTCTGTGTCCATGAAGTCTTTAGTAAAGAGGTTGGAGTACTCCTGGAAATGTGATGGCAGACTTGGCTGTAGGGAGGCATCAGTGTTCTGCAGTGGAAAATGTTGTGCTTGTATCTCAGTGGTACTGGGGTGAAGCCTGGAGGAAGGATGGGTGACGTGGCAGTGCCCGGCCGCTGGCTGAGCGAAGGTCATGATTTCCCTCCGAGCCCTGCCAAAGAGCAGCCTTTCTTTTCATGTGCTGGGAACTCTGCATCAAGGGCCAGTGCTGCAAGCTCCTCTTCCAGAGGATTTTGCAACCCTGTTAGAGAACTGAAAGGCTGTTGTTCTTGGATAAGATTTCTTTTGTGACAAAGCAATTCCATGCAAGCTGAAGGTTGTTTTATCTGTCTAGCGGCAGATCCCAGGGTCTGCTCTCTGAAAGAAGCCACCAGCAAAGCTGCCTTGTTGGGCCCCAGGGAAACAAGCAGTAGACAGTGGTCTCTATCCTCAGCAGATGAGTAGGTGAGATCTGGAAAAGGCACTTGCTAAACCAGTAAGGAATATGACTAGAATCAGATTGAGAATCTTTTAAATACTTTGTGTATTCTGCTGTTGATTCACCTAAACAGGCTTTTCTTTTGGATAACGTACAAGGTGCTTGAGCCTTTGGCGTTTAGCTTGGTTGTCTGCCTGGGGGACTTTGTGTCTTTCTGCATGTGGGTAATTTAGACGGCTCCTTGTGGGTGCTGAAGAACAGAAGTTATTCTGCAAAGCTGCCTCCCTAACAGTAAGTTATATTTACTTGATGATTCAGAGCTTTACATGGCACTAAGAGCAAGTGACTTAGAATGGGCTTGGAAAATAATTCCTTTCTGCTGGATTGGAATGTGTCTGGCTAACTTGGAATGTTCGTCTTGACATTAAAAGAGGAGTCGCTCTACAGAGAAGAGAACGGATGCTTGGAAATGCAAAGGCGTTTTGAGCTTTTTCTGTTCTTTAGGAGCTCTGAAATCTGGCTATACAGGCAAATGGCAACACTTGGCAAGCTCAAATGCACGGATTTTCTTTTTGCCCTCCCTTTATGTGTACTATGCATTGTTTATATATGGCAACCACGTCAGTGAGGAGCAAGCTCCATGAATTGCGTGCAGGAGATGTGATAATAAAAAGAGTCCAGCCCATCCAGTTAGACATCATTAATTTGGCTCTTTAGCAGCTTTTCAGTGTTGGATTATCTGTGCGCTAACCATGAGCTCAAAATCTACTGATATCTGCTCGCTCTCCTTCCTTCCCCATTGCTCTGCCATAACGTGATGCATCATGAAAAACAGATCAGTGCAATTATTGCTGACTCTCTTGCTTGAGACAGTGAAGGGCATATACTTTCTGCTGCTTGAGGCTTCTCTGTCATCTTATGCTCTGAAACAGAACTGGCACTAAATTGAGTGTTCATTTCATAATTTGTGGGGTTTAGCCTTGTTTCCATAGGAAACGAGCACGCAGGATGAAGCTCCTTCTGCATATATTTTCCTTCCTTCTTCTTTTCCACTCCCTTTTTTAACCTATTGGCCAATCACTGCCAAATTTTACAGGCTGGTGGAAGTCTCAGGGATAACTGTGTACTACAGATGAGCTTCTTCCTGTGAGCATTGAAAAATCTGCCCAGGGCACAGCCTTGCAAAACGGTCTCAGCCATGGGAAGAGCTTTGCTGGAAGCTTGTGCTGTGAGATATCACTGAGCTGGAGTTGCAGATTCTCAGGAAACCACCTCCTTGATTCCAGGACTCAAGGAATTACATGTTCCATATCAACTGGCAGCAATACCTGTGTTTGTAGCTTGACTTATATTAGGATTGTGTTTATGTGCAGTACTCTGTAGCGTGAGGACCTCCTGTTGGAGACTGGACTGGAAACCAGTTAGCCCCAAGGCTGGGATCTCAGAAGGGCCTCCTGGGTATGTGTGTGCTGTCTCTGTCTCATTCAAACAAACAAATAAATCCTCCTTCAGTTCTTCTTACTGCCTAAATTCTCTAATTTTTGTTATGACATCTTTTTTTTTTGCAAAACAGAAATACTGCTGAATAGTTTTTCAAAGCAGAAGCAATCCTAGTTATACTCCTGGGCTTTACAGTCTCATCTCCATGATGCATAGCCTCCAAGTGATTTTTTTATCCCATTTCTGCTCTTCACCTCTCTTGATATTTTAAATAATTCCTGTGATCTTGAGGTTTTCAACCAGATGTTTTCTCCTGATTTTTCCTGTAGTCTCTCTTTAATTATTTCAAGTACTTTGAGAGCTGTTTTCACTGTACTCTGCTTCAGGCCTAAAATGCTGTGTAAAACTTAGACTTTGTGATGAGAAAGCTGGTTTCAGTGGCAGTGTCTGGAGGGATTTCCATTTTAACAGTGTTGATAGTGTACTGGGATGCTGGTGTGTCTACCAAACATAGTATAGTGGGGTCTTAAAGTAAAAATGCTGCTCATATTTACTAAGACCCAAGTTTATTTCTTTAGCCTTCCTTCCTTGTGTTTGTTTCACACCCACCACTGTGACACCTGGAAATCATACAGACCTAATCCCATCTTAGTGCATCCCAGCCTGAATCCAGTAAGGAAAACATTACAGTAAGGAAAAAGCAGTGTCTTCTTTCAGCTGATGAAATCCCAGTTCTTTTTTTGATCTCTGCTTCATCTTGGCTCACAGTGCACATTGATCAAATGTATTTTGGTCTCTTTTTTCCATTCTCACTTCAGTTTCCTTATGTACTCTTCATGTGATCCATAGAACCATCTCAGGATGTCCTGGCTGTGATGGAATTAAACAGTTTCTGAAAAAAGGAAAGCCTCAATAATAGGAAGTTGAGTTATGACAGATGGAATTGGGATATCAGGATTGTCTTGAATTTGAGTCCTAAAAAAGCCTGGTGTGTATCAGGATTACTCAGCAGGGAGATTCTTCTTAGCCTGCTGCACTGCTGCTACAAAGCATCCTTAGTTTTTACCTTCCCTATCAAGAGAAGGAAGTTGAAGGAAAGCATTCAGAATATCAGTAATGGTTGGTTAAGTACTTTTCTTATGGTGATTTACCTCCCTCCCTTCTCCCAGCTGATAATTGTATTGAAGACAGGCAAAGTTTCTCAATCTTGCATTACTTTAAATGAGGTGAGATACCATTCTGCTTCTCAGCTCGAGGTAAATCAAATTCCCTGAACTTCACATTTTTAAAAGTTATTCCCACAGAGCAGTGAGTGGGAGCCAGGTTCTGAATAACCAGAACAGCCTTTCCTCTTCCTGCTTGGACACCACCAGCCTTGCACAGCCTTATCCACTGCTTCCCCTGTTTTGTAAGGCTGTGCTGATGGAGAATCACAGTGTTTTGGACAAGTCATGTGGTCGTGTTCTTCTCTTAGTCATAACAGGAGAACAGATGGGTTTCTTCCTTTGGGCCTCTCTGGCAAGCTCCTTCACAAAGCTCAGTCTCACTTTCACTCTGTCCACCAGTTACATTCTTGTGTGTGCTCTCTGTAGCTCAGCAGAGATGTCCTGAAATCAGAGTGACAGAACTGGTGTTTCTCCCCAGGCACATGGAACTGGGCTTGCATGTGCTCAGCAAGCTGTGGAAGTTGCTCAGCTTTGTATCACTGTGCAAACATGAGCCATTTCTGTCCCAGAAAAGAAAAAAAAAATAAATCTTGAGATGTTTTTTCTCTGTCTTCCATTGGCAAGAAGCTTTGACTTGGGGAGGTTCTGTGATTCCTGTGTATTTGTGACAGAACAGCAGCAGGAGAAAGAAAAGCTAAGTCTTCTGGCTTGCAGTTTCTCTCTTTGCTGAGTGGTGAGAGCTGCTGTATGTTGTCAAATTGCATGTCCTCACTTGAAGTTTTATTTTGGTGGTGCCTAGAGAACAGCCTTACATAAGGACCTACGTGCAATTCAGTCTTTGTCACACCTTGTTGGCCGCCTATCCTTTTTTTCATAACTGCTGTCTGCTCTTAGTTCTCATGAAGGCATTTATTTCTTTGGCTCTGCATCATTCTTCAGCTGTTCTGAGCATAGAACAGAACAAGGTGCACAGTAAAGTGTTGTGTAGTGTATTTAAGCATGGGAAATTACCAAATGCAATGTTCTTAGGCTGAAAGAGCTGGATGTTTCTTCTCTACCTTTTTTTAATGACTATCTCTCGAAGTTTTAATGGGGAATTGGTTCCATGTAACAATTACACTGAAGTTTCAGAGGCAAAAGGTCATGGTTTACTTAAAATGTCAACATCCAAAATACACTGACATTCTGCTTTAGTTTTGGATGAGTATCACTCTGTGTTTCAGCTTTCAGGAATCTTTTATTTACATTTCAGTGTCACCATGGCTGGCTTTCAGACAGCTTTCACAATTTTGAAGGAATTATTAAGGAGAACATCCTCAAGATAAGAGCATTTAGGAGATAAATTAATAATGATGTGGTATAAAGCTTGTGTTGCAGATAGTTTAAGAGCAGTGCATTATTTGCTAGCAGGAAAGTCACTTCAGTGTAGCGTATTCTGAATGACTGCTGATAAAAGGAATCTGCACCCCACTATGACATGTTTAGGCTCTAGAGGCTCTAAGCTAAAGTTTTCAAATCTGGGCTTTCTGTTCATGTACAACTGGCATTTGCTGCTTTGCATCCTGATGTAAATTTTAGATGTTGTTCTGACCACAGGATGTTGGTAGAGGTCATAGTCCTCACCTTCAGAAACATGAGAGCTGTGCATGGGACCTTCCACCAGGCGATGTGGGTGTGCTTAGTAAATGAGTGTAGAAAACGGGGGGAAATGTTTTTTATTCTGTAAAATGGGAATATTCTAGAAACCTGTGTGGCTTTGTATTGATAATATCAAAGTGAGCATGGGTGGGTACCAGTGCAGGGAAAGAGAAGCCTGGGTTGCCCTGGGCATGGCAGTGGAGGAGCCATGGGGACTCCATGAGAGAGGAACAGTGCATTAGTTCCACCAGCTCACCTCATTCCCTGCCTGTGCCAGCCTTGCTCAGGAGCCATCCCTTCCACATGAAGGGAATGTGCCTGTGGTTGATAACTGTTTGCATATCTGTACAAAAGGACATGGACTGAATTGCTGCAGACTCCCAGCTGGGGAAGCCCTGCAAAGAGCAAGTCACCATCTATCACAGTTGTGTTCAGACTTACAGCTTTAACTCCTAAATGACACATTGTGTGAGTCCCAACTGATTTTTGCTTTAGGCTGAGATGTGTACTGATGAATTAGAGAATTTTCAAGTGAAATACTCAGTTTAGATTAAAGTGTGTACTAAATGATAGTTAATTACCCTTGTCCTCTCTAAGCCATCACAATAAGGGACTACCTGTGTGGTAAAAACATGCCTTCTGTTTCCAGCTTGAATATTCCTGTTTCTAAAATTCTGATGATTGGGATGCTTCAATGGAAAACATTCCCCTCATGTTCTGCCTTTAGCTGCATGACTCAAAGCTCTGTGGCATCAGTGCTCTTTTCTGCATATGAATAATTGTCTCTCCATCTTGCTTTCATTGAGCTGTGCAAATGAGCTCCTTATGATCAAGATCAGATCATTCTCGTCATTTTTTCGTGAAACCTTTTCAGACTTTGTCTTTTTTTTTTTTGTGCAGGCTGGGCTTTAGAGTAGGAGGGGGCTTTTAGTAAAAGGCGTGCCAGGACAGTCCTTCTACAGTGCCAAGGCAACCAGGGGCCACTGGGCCACATCCAGACCCTGGACTTCCCCAAATTGGAGTTTATTGCATTGATGAACACAGGGCCGTTGTCAGGATTGAGATCCTCACACAGAGAGGGGAATCCTAAATTCCCAGGAAAGTTTGTATGAACTTTTGTGGTGGTTTTTGGTTTAGTTTTGGGGTTTTTTACTTGTTTGTTTTGGTGGAGGGTTTGTTTGTTTGTTTGTAATTTTGTTTGGTTTGGCTTTAGTTAGGTTTGGGTTTTTTCGTTCTTTTTATTTTTCTTTTTAAAGAAATGTGGACTATGCCTTATAAGTTCAGCATACAAATGGGTGTAATGCTGTTTCATCAGCTGACTGCAGGTTTCCAGACAGTACATGTTTCTCATAATGATAACAAGTTGATTGATTGAGCTGTTGCAGCTTGGAGAAGATGCTTGATTTCTAAGCAGCATTATCTCCACACCCTTTTCATACAAAGTTCTGATTCACAGATCAAAACCTTGCTTGAGACAGGTCTTAAAAGGCATGGTACTGATCTTTGTGAATTTGTGGAACTGTTTTATATTAAGTTTGCATGTAGTTGTGAGCCATGTTTGAGAAATAGGAAAAAAAATGCTTATGAAAATAATGCTTTTCCATAGCTCTGAAGGTTTGCTGAGGAACAAAAACCAGTTTAATGTTAGTTTCTAGCATCTCGTCACAAATGCACAGCTTGAAAAACCTCGTGTTAGGGTTTGGGTTTTTCTATTTCTCCCCTCCTCCCTTCCCCTCTCTCTGCTGGCAGGTGGTCATTTGCCCTATGGTCTTTATCAAGTATGGAAATGTGTGGGTGATTTCATTTCCAAATGGATTCAGAAGAGAGCTACCACCCCCTCAGAACTGACAGTCACATGGTTTTATTAGCCTTCAATTTTCACAAACTTGCAACTCCTAGTGGCTCAGAGAATTGCTCTTTGAAACAGAAAGGCATTAGGATGCTTGGCTAACTAAGTGACTCGAGCAATTGAAGGTGTTTTTATGCTTCTCCTTCCCCTCTCTGCTCTCTCCCTAAATAAAGGAGCAACTTATTCCACAACTGTATTCTAGGCTTTTAAAAATCTCTGTGGGGTAATAAGAGCCATTGCTGCCTTTTATGTGTGAAAATAACACAGCGAACAATTGATTCTAAATTAAAGTTTGGAAAAATGAGTCAAATCCCTGTAGAAAAATAACATGCGTCTGAAAATGCTTCTTTTGTAACAAGGTGATGTCAGATTTCAGAGTTCTGAGTCAACGAAATTGTCATTGAGTCAACAAAATGTGCCAGACAAATGTGTAATTTTACTGCTTTTTTGCCCTGATGTGATTTGAGATGCATTTTTTTTAAATATCACCATCTTCCCTCCTGCCTTTCATTCCAAGTGATCTGCCAGGCCTGCTAATTGGAATTAGTTTCCTCAAGTGCTGATATAATTTGTAAAGATGATAATATTCAGAAAGAGGCGACTCTTTGGCAACTCTTGCAGCTCTGCCTCTTACTCTGACAGCTCGGAGAAAGGTGTTTTGTGTCAAGACTAGGTTAGTAGGATGTTGAACAGATGGTAAATGGCAGTGCATTTTTAGCAGTTCTGCAAATGAAGACCTAATACTGGTTTTACAGGTGAGGGGAGACAGAGACACGAACAAATGAAGCCCTGCAGCAGCTCAAGGTTACATTTGAGATTCCAGCTCTGTCTTGTGCTTGCTTACTGTTTTGCTGACTGTATGTTTCAATACTTTTCCCCAAAGAAAATCTTTCTCTGATTAGGGTAATCTTTTCCCTTCTGTCCATAGCAACTTGCTGTCTCCAGTTAAAAGAGTGGCTTAGAAATAAATTCATTACAACAGTTTTCTGTGATGGCAAAACACTGGGGAAAGCTCCTGGGTAGTTATAGAGTGTACCCCCAGACCATGGGGAACCACACAGCAGGGAGAGGCTAAGACTTTTTCAGTCCTATGGAATTTCACTGGATCTCCAGGCTTCCTCTGTTTCACATTTCTGTATTCAGAAACTGCCACAATGAAAAATACGTTCCACAGGGAAGAAGAAAAATTAACTTTCTGGCAGTGAAATAGCATGCCTTTTGCTGCAGAATCTCACTGCTCTGAATTTAGAGATAGAAATAAATGTCTTCATAATTGGCAAATAAAAATCTGAACCCCTTCTTGCAGTATTTTTTAGGTGTAAAAATACTCCTTTTATGGTCACGCCTATATTCATCTTCCAGAAAGACACGGAAACCTTTCCAGATGTGAACAAAGCCCCTCAGCTTTGCTGAGTGCCCCATTTGCCAGGGTTCTCTTGTAAGGCAGGGAGAGGGAAGACAAGCCACAGGGCAGATGTGACTGCTCCCTTGGAGCCATGGTTGATGTGTAAGGGTGTGAGGAGGCCAGGCAGCACCCACAGGGCAGCCAGCAGGAATGGAGAATTCCACTAAATTCCCTCCCAGGAGAGAGATACTGGCCCTTGCTGGCAGGTCACTGCACTGTCCCTGGGCCACATTGCATGCCTGCTTAGAGCTCGTGGGACTGGCAAAGAGGGAAAGGGAAAGTAGGAACAGCTCTGCTGTCATCTGCTCCTCAGATCCTCCTGAGCCCCAGCACACGTGGCCTGCCATTCCCTGCCTTCAGCTGGCACCTTGGGAGGTGCAGATGGGAGATGTCAGGATGGACAGGCTGCTCTCCTACCTGCTGCTGCTGCCCCACGGCTTCTCCTCTTCCAGGGCAGATAGAATCTGGTGCTTTGCTCTCTTTTGCATTACTTGGGTCTTCCAGCTGGTGGGAGAAGTTACAAAATCCACATGGTTGAATTGCACTTCTTAATGAGCAGAATCAGCCCCATTTGGGTGAAGAGCTCTTTCCTGACCAGGGACACCCAGCAAGGCAGAGACTGGCTGGCCAAAGGAAAGCACCAAGCCAGCCTTGTGAGGCATTGGAGACAAGCAATGCCTTCCCTTTTGTAAAGCTTTTCTAAAGCAATTTCTTCCAGGCTGGCTGTGTTCACCTCAGAGCACAGCAAAGGATGCACAGTGCTGTGTTTTGTTTCACACCTCAGTATTTTATGATATTATACAAATCTATGCCAGTCCTTTCACCCTGACTGCACACAAAATAAAAGGAGTCATGGCAGTGTGCAGATAGTTACTGGTAGTTGCTGGTGCATTTCTTTCCCATCCATTATGCTGTTTCCTCAGAGAAAAAGTGACACTGAAAGAGGGACTGATGACTTGAAGTACATGCAGCTGTATAGGAGAAAGCTGGTGCAGGGTTGGACCTTAGCATGAGGCTTACAGAGGTCACTACAATGCCCTTGTGCCATTTTATTAAAGTATTTGCTTTTCCAAAGTTCAGGCAGCTGAAATGAAAGCAAATTGTATGAAAGGAATAGGCTGTGTCCTGATAAAGAATAAAACTCCTCTTTCACCTCAGTTTTCTTTGAATGAAGTGTATCATTGCTTGTAGTTGCTAACCAGCAGTGTTCTTCCAAATCACAATGGGAAGGGCTGCAATAAAGTTAAAATTGTTAGCCATGTTTGTGCAATGTGTCACTGCTGCTTTGTGACTATATTTTGTGTGCATTTCTCTCAGGTGATGGTAGGACTTCAATTATACAAATAACTGATATCCTAAAGCTATAAAACATGTGTTGCTGGTAATTCTGCTTATCAGCACAGGACAGTTATGCCTTGATTTATTACTTTAACTCAAGTTGTTTGGCAGCAATGCTGAAAGATACTGTATGCACTTGCCAAGGTCTCCTAAATTATGAGTAAAAAAAAAAAAAAAATTCAGTTATTGAGAGAAATAATTGGAAAATTAAAAGGTCAAAATTATCGTATGAAAAACCATGAACGAATTTTTTATCTGTTTCATGTGACAGGTCGTCCTGATATTTGCCTGTAAACCATAAAACAGGACTGATCCTCTTTGGGGAATAATTCACTGTAGTCATCCTGGGAGAAGCTGGTGTATCTCAGGCTTTTCATATGTTAAAGCTTTAAAGAAATCCAGTGGTGGTTATGGTGCTGGGAACATATGCTTCCCTGTAATTCAGAATACAGAAAAGGGAGAATGATGGGTAGGAAGAAAAACACTCTCTATTGTCCAAGAATATGGAACTATGTCTGTTTCTATACGTTTTCTCACAACATGTATAGATTGGTTAAAATCTCCTCTAAATTTTCTGCAGCACGGCCTTGAAAAGAACAGCTTGTAAAGAAAGACTCCTCTGAGGTACAGTTAGCTCCTATTGTTTCTTTTCAAAGGCTTAGGAATACAGCTCCTGCACACATGCCTGGATGGTGCTGCGTTGGTTGTGATGGAAGGCTGTGAAATGGAATTTCTGGGGAACAGTGGAGGAGTTATTCCCACAGGAGAGTAGAGAAGTACTGCAGACTTCCCTGTGATGTTCAGCAGTATATTCTGCTGGAAGTTTTACTTCTCAGGAGAGAAGATCCAACCTGCAACTACTGTGGCAGACAGGGAGTGTTCCTCTTAAGAATTATATTGAAGTCATGAGGTTGAGTAGATTTGCTTGAAAGTGACTTAAGATTTAGTTACTATCATATAGACCATCAATAGTGTTAAAATGACAACAACTCTGGATACTGAGACAATGTTGAGGATAATATATCCATTTTGGGGGGTTACTAAATTATAATTGTGAACCTTTGTGTGCATACATACAGCTGTACAGTGCTACAGTTAGAATATGTGGTGCAGGGAACTGTCAAATACAATCTGCAATGATCTCTCCTTGTTTTGTATGTTATGGGTTTTCCTGTCTCCATCAGGTTTAGAGTTGTTGGTTTACCTAGAGAGAGGTTGTTGAAGGTTACCTCTAGAGAGGCAAACCAAAACACACAACCTCTCATATTTTTTTTCAATAAATGAATTGCCTTCCATGCATGATCAGTCTTACCTGGTAACTTCTTTTAGGTTTAACCAAACCTAATTCAGTTTAACCAAATCACCTGGTAGGATGGAAGGGACTGAAGTGATAACAGTAGAAGGGAGTAATTTTTTGTTGAAGATGCTCTTTTAGCTGGAGAAGCAGAGAGCTAAATCATTTGACAGTCCTTCAGTGAAGCTTGAGGTATTTGGTTTCCTATTAGTTTCTACTATGTTTAGCTGAAAACTGAAGATGCTGATGAATCTGAAAGGACTGAATAAGTCCTGGGAACTTTCTTGGATCAGTTAGTCACTGTGTGTGTACACATGCCAGTGTGTAAAGTTGTATTGGGCTATTTTTAACAAAATGAGTCAGGGAACCTGTTATCAGAGAAATGAGTACATTCAATGATTAAGCTTTGGTAGGTGAAAATACAAAGGAATATACTATTCCATGAGACTGGTTGTACTCAGTGGGTTTTATGTTGCTGTGGTAGAGATAAGTGTCTCATATCTGACTGATACAGATAGAAATGCATATATAAGTCTTACTCCATTTAAATATGTAAGATTCAGATGGTGGAGAAGTTCACCTTTCTCCCCTGGTATTTCTTGTGATGTAAAATTTACATGAAATAGAGAAAACTGACAGTAAGGTACTGATACAGAGGAAGTCATATAATGGACTTCTCTGTCTCAGCAGTTTAATCAGTGCAGCAAGTCTTTTTCAGTCCCTATTTTTGTTGGGGTTTTTTTGTTTGTTTGTTCGTTTTTGGTTTGGTTTTTGGGAATTGTTTTGCCAGTGTTTCACTGGGTCTGTATCTGTCATTTTCTACCTGGGGAAGTATCTCAAAAGCTATTCCTAACATCGTGTTTACAAAGGCTCCCTTGGAGGCACAAGAATGTTGGCAGCAGGAAAACAAGCCAGAAACATGTCTGTTTCTGGAAACACACAAAACCTGAGCGCCTGCCAGTGCACAAGCCCACTGGATTTATTGCTTAAGAGAGGAGGATCTCGAACAGGAACAAGCATCCAAGGAATGGACTGGCACATTGTTACAAGGGAAGACACAAAGTCTCTAGAGTATAAATACAGTAGATTTATGCTCTTAACTGCAATACTGGAACTTGGTGATTAAACTCTTTCCTCTTTTGCAAAGCTATCCTTTGAAGACTTTGGATGGAACAAAACTGTGTCCCTATAAACTTCTTGCTGCCATTTTTTTTTCATTAGGAGCCTCTCTAACAAAGCATTCTTAAAAAAGAAATTAAATGGTTTGGTTTTTTTTTTTTTCTTGTTTACTTCCTTGTGTATTATCTGTGGCTGTAGTTTTGGGAGTGAGGCTGAGCTAGCTGAGCCTGTGTGGGTGAGGTGGAGCATCGAAGGATCTGATACAGAGCTGTCATTCCTATAAATAGTCCTGACTGCCCAAGCTTGATGGCTTTATAGCTTGATAGCTATAGAAGCTCTGGCTTGATATTATGGGGTGTGTCTGTGCAGACCAGTGTGGGTTCCCCGAGCTTTTATCAGATTGATTTTCTGTCTTGGTGCTAAAACTCCTTTCTGGAAGGAGCTTTCCTAGTTTTCACCAGGAAAAAGTGTGAAGTTGTTGTTAACGTTTTTATCAAGGCAGAGAGTATGAAATGCTGATGGAGGTGGAACGCAGCAGGACTGAATATAATTCTACAGCACTGGAGAAATCTGTGGTGGAAGTTCTGCCACAGGCTCCTTCTGTCATTTTGGACAATTTGCATGAAAATCTTTACCTTTTCTGCTTATTTAGATAGTGAATCCCACAGGCCATTAATATCTCACTGTAATGATATATTAGACAGAAAAAGTTCTTGATGTTGTATCTATGGAAAAATCTTTCAGAAACTAATTTTTGACCCCATTCTGCTCCCACCAGAAGTCAATAAGGGCATTGCCTCTTACCTACAGAAGAATTAGGCTCAGGGGGAGTGAATTTTAAAACAAGATAGAGAGTTCTGATGGTTCACCTTGTGCCTGGAAAAGAGCTCTGTGGAGATATACTGATGTTCTGGCATCCTTTTTATCCCCCTTAATTTATCTGTTTTTACCCCACCCATCTAACTACAACTCAGACAATTATTCACTAGGTTACTTTTAAAGAAGTAATACTGATTAGACAGTTCCTCAAATAGTACTTGCATTAGGAATACAGCTTCTATAAAGGCTAACTCTCCTGTCATTTTGAAACATTTTTCTACCAGTGACAAAAACAGACTGCTTAAATTATCCCTAAATGCTTAAATCTATTCATTATGCTTAAATTTATTAGTTGAAATATCTAGTTATAACCTTTCCTGGTCTTTTGTGTTGTAAACTTAGTATCTTGTTTACAGCAGGTGGGAGTACAAGTGCAGTGTGTAGCAGCATGTGCCTCGTGTGTAGTGGGTGTGCTACAGGAGCAAGCAGAAAATCCTTGGTATTCATGAATGTGTGTGTGTTTAAACATGGCAGAGATTAACAGGAAAAAAGTATGTGTTTGTTTGGAAACTGCAATTTCTTCACACCATTAAAAACAAAAATGAGGTGGAACAGGATACTTTTTTAGGGTGTGTGTGATAATCTAGTTTCTGATAGAGTTTTGACAGCATTGCACAATTATCAGTTACAGCTATGCAAAGCTTTTTCCAGTTGGCAGCTGTGGTTGTAATTTATAACAATGATGACTTCTTAATGTTTGTGCCTTGCATTGGACCAACCCCTCTGGCAAGGGAATTTAACTCTATTTATGCAGCATGAGGCAGGAGCAAGGAGGCCCATCTCCAGGTGTCTGCTCCTCGACCTGGAACAGCAAACCCTGCAGCTTCAGTTTCCACACCCACCCAGGCCTTGGCCAGCCATGCCAATAACAATGCCAGTTATTTTTATGGACAAATTTCCAGGGAGAAATCTGTCACCAGACTGATATCAGAGATCAGCTGTCTGAGCCATGCTGCAGCCGTCTGCACAGAGGAATTGTGCTGGGCAGCCCTAAACCATTTGCTGGGCTTCAATATCCTTTTCCTCTGTTGTTGGGATCATTTTCTTTCAGAGGAAAATGTAGGATAAACACACTTGAAGGAAAGTGCAAGACATTGTTTATTTTAAGAGTGTTGCCAGCAGTAATACAAGACTATCCATTTCTCTTGACAAAATGCAGTCTCTCATGAGCTTAGTGGGTTTAAAGAACATATTGTGCTACACAAGGTATTAAAGGTTTCCATGGAAATATCAAAATGTGAAATACGTTTGCTACTTTTAAAAAAGTTTTCTTGATGACCTTTGCCTATGAAACTTTTTGATGGGAAACATGGGGAGAAAAAGTTAAAAAGTAGGATTGGAGCTTCTGGAGCTCTTTGGGTTGTTAATTTGCAAGGGTGCTCTGCAAATAACTGTTTGCTATATTCGACCAGACTCTCATTTAATAGAACTCTGCTTATGCCTGTGGAGTTCAGCCAAACTCCTCCTTTGTGTGTTTTTTCGTCAATCTATGCTAAAAGCATCTTTTTCAGTGGATTGCACTGGGGCTGACAGCCAGCATCCTGCTGTACTATTTCATCTACTCCTTGAATGAGATCTTGATCCACTGAACAGTGTTTGTTTTGTGGTATAAGGGTCCTCAGCTGCTTGACTCAGCCACTGTTGCATGAACTGGTGACATGTTACATGAACTCAGAAATGCTGATTCAAATCTTGCCATGACACAAAAGATACCCAGCTAGTTCAGTAGGCTTGACTTTGAGTAAAGCTTTCAAATTGCCCTGATGAGCAATCTGAAAGGTTTACTCAAAGCTGATGCACCACACAGTGAGGCTGGTCTCTGAAGAATGCATCCCTTGTTTCCCCACTTTCCTTTCCTTTTCTTTCCTGTATGTGGTGAACAGATATCTGTAACTTAAGTTCTGTGCAGTGTAAGGATGAAATGGGATGGTGACTGCAGGTGGGAAACAGAGCCAGCTCCAAGGTGAGCCAGCTGTCTGCCATAAGAGTTTTCAAATGATACAGTGACTTGAAATGAAAACAAATTTAGTAAGTTTAAACTTGTGTTAGTACTGAAGCATCCTGGCATTACTTTGGTCCCTCTTGCCCAGTAACCTCTCTTCTGTTAGTCATGTAACCATAGATATTAAACTATCATTTACTTCAGTTAGACATGGTGATTATTTTACAGTCCTGGAGCGTACAGTAAGATCTCGACCTGGCTAATGGCTTCTCTGCAAAACACTGATTCACATTTCACTTGTCAGTAGTGTTAAGGATCCTCGAAAATTAGGCCATATAGCATCTGGCTAAATGTCTAATTTAGATATGGTCTTGCATATTCTAAGACTTGTCTCTTACTCAGTCTGCCTTGTGCCATGATGCTTTATCACCTGATTTTTGCAGAAGTGTTTCTAATCAGAAGTTTGTGTGGGCTGTGTGATGGGCAGGCCGTGCTGACGGCAGGAGGGCGAGCGGGTCACGGATTGCGCGGCAGACGATAACGCACCCGCTGTAACACTGACCAGCTCTTGACATCAGCAGTGCCACAACCCCACCTCCTGAAGATAGTGTGGGAACAAACAGTCCACTGCCCTGGAAAGCGCTGCAGGGATGGGGAGTGATTCCTGATGGCTTTAATCTGTGGGGAAGCCAAAATGAACGCAGTGACAGAGCAGTTAATTTTGCCTGGGAAGTGACCGAAATAATGAACCCAGCAGGAGCAGCTCGGCCTTGCCGTACAGATGTTTCATACACCATGTGATAAAGAGCCTGCTGGACTGCTCAAGGCAGGGGTGATACTTTGTCAGATGAAATGAATCGTCTGCTTCAAACTGGTGAGCTATTGGAAGGTTCTTTAGCACTGACTCCTTTCTGAGACATGTTTAACTTCACATGACAGAGCTAGCAGGAAATACATTAATGGGCAGGAAAAAATGCTGCTCAGGCCAGCCCTTTACTATTTTTACCCAGTGATGAGTTCCAGAAAATGCTTAGGAAAAATGAACTTTGTCAAAAGTAAGGAGACCAGAGTAGAGTGGTTTGCCTCAAAGAATGATATGAGCTTGAAACAGCACTCTTCAAGGCTTGCAGTTAAAGCAATACTCTCTGGTAACTGTGATGATTGTGATTTTTAAAGTATGGAAGTGGGGGGCAAAGGTTAAGGGTGGATTCAAGCTCCATCATCATTATTATTCCATCCTTTCCAAGGGAAAGATAGTGGATTAGAATCTGCTCCCAGATTTTCACATTACCCACTGTCCATTACCCACTGTGCAAAACATCATTTGTTTATGAATGTATTGATGTTGTGGTTTTCAGCTTCTGTGAGCCTCTGGGTTTTTAGCAGCTTTTCAGTCAGCTGTGCTTCTCATGGAAAGATCTTATGTACTGGTACTGCTGGCATAAGGAAGTGAAAAAGTAAGAAGAAAAGGTTATGAAGAAAGGGCAGACAACTAAAAAAGGACATCTGAAGACAGGGCAAGCAGAAACTAAACTTAGTCCAGAGAAATGGGGAAACCAGGGAAAAAAGATGAGGAGGGGAGAGATTTATCTGAGTACCCAGTAAAAAGAAGTATGTTACTACTGGGTATAACTACCATAAATCTTGCAATGTAATGTTCTGTATTCAAATTCACAAAATGGAGTAATGCCTTTTAAGCTTCCTTTAGTGTTCATTTAAAGAAGTATTTCCTAAGTAAATAGCAGTATAATTGACATATCTCCTTTAAAACCTCAGACTAGCAAGCAGGAATTTAACACTGCAGTTCCCATTTTACTGAAAGATCCACCCTGCATTAAAATAAACAGAACAGTCAAGATTTCACAGGTCTTCCATGAAAGAAAGTCTACCATGTATTTCAGTACAGATTAATCTTCATTTTGATCTCTAATATCTTGAAACAATTTTTTACCTCTGCAGAAACAATACTAATCTTATTGTGGTGGCTTACAGGGTTGGTTGGAACCTTTAAATATATAAAACCTTTAGAAGAATGAATATTTTTTTGGTATATGCTGCTTGCTGTATCAAGTTGCATTATATAGGAAGAAGTACTTACAGTGATGTTCTGGGAGCAAATTTCTTAGACACTAAAACAACCTGGAAGCCACAAATTCTAAAAACTCTGAAGTTCTAAAAAATAAGTTTTGTTCAGAAAAAATTATTGGAGCCTCACTCCATTTGCACACTGGTCAGTTTTATATATCTTAAAGTAGATTGACTTAACGTAGTCAGATATTGGGAATCTTGTAGCTGCTTGTCACTTTAAATGAACATGGAAACTTAACCACCTTGGAAAAGTCCCACAGCTGAGACTACTTATGGTTTCTCATGAGTCTGTGGTTGTAAAAGGAAACTTAAAAATGTTATCATTTTTTGACTGATCCATGCTGCTAAGGTCAGACATCATCAATCAACTTTTGAACACTTAAAAACCCCTCTATCTCCCTCAGTTTCTCTCTCCAGTTGTGTTTATGATCTTTGGAGATGAAAGCCGTGGTCTCCATGTTTAGAAATTGCTGTTTGATATCTTTGAGAAATTAGTTTGACTTTGTACAAGTTGCTGCTCTAGTGATCTAATTAGCTACATCTATGCCAGAGTGGGCAAAAACCAGTGATTATATGTTGCATGTGTTTATCCTTCTGACTAGAGAATTGAAATTGTTTGATAGTCAGGGAAAATGTGTATTTGAAGTTTTAATAAATGACTTTTTCTTTGAATAAAGGACACCTAAGAAAAAGTTAGGGTTAGAAATCATTTATTGTATTTAGAAAAGATGCCACAGTATTTGAAGTAGACTCTGAGATCCATTTCTAATCCAAATTAAACCCTTAATACCAATCTTGTTAATTTCAAGCCTTTCAGCTGATCAAGATAGCAAAGATTCATAGACAGTCCACGAATCTCAAATAACTCAGGGATGGTAACAATTTTGGACAGGTAAAGTTATTGAGCATGTGGAAGCCTTGTTAAAGGCTCACTGGGATAGCAGCTATCACTATTGTGCTTCAAGGATGATTTCTAAACACCATGCTGTTGTCACTTGAGTGCCTCAAGGCCCTAACTGAAATCTAGGCTCTGAATCTTCACTGTCAGCAACAAATTAAATTTAAATTTAGGGAGAAGGTGTGTATGTTCTGTCCTTTTACACTTGAAATAGAGGAGAGTATGATCAGCAGAGGGATTTGCCTGGAGCTGTAGGCAGAGCTGACATTCAGTAGTACAAGTTCAGTGACCAGTCCAGTGCCTTGTTTGTAGTGGGACTCTTAAATCCATTGGTGCTTGTGAGGTCCAGGGCCAGCTCAGTCCTGAAGATCTTTTTCATGGTCTACTCCTCCTTTGCCAGAGCTGCTTCTTGTGGACACAGGGGAAGGTTTTGATTATATTTCTCTCCAGAAGGCAGATGGCAGCCACTGGTATAACAAAAACCTTGGTGACAGTGAAATGCATCCAGATGTGCCAGTTCTAGATGCCTGTCTAATGTATTTAGTCATATCCTTTTTTGATTTTTTTCTTGTTCTGCTGAAGACACAACTTGCAAGTTCTGGTGACAACTAGTTCTGGTGCAATTAACTTGAAACCTGCTGATTTCAGGCTCTCCAAATTCTGTACTGACTCAGAATGAAAATTCAGCATCTGCCTGCCTCAGGAGACAAGATTTTTCTGGGACTGCTCTTATTTTTAACCACATTAACAATAAATTTAATTAAGTATCTAGGCCAGAAAGGCTGTGGTTGTGTACATGCAGCTTGCATAGCATACAGTTGTCAGCTTTGCATAGGTAGGGGTATGTCTGACTGTACTCCCTAATGCATAGTTATCAGCTTTGAACTGTAGCCTCATGTTGTTCTTTGAGTGGCAGACTGAATGAGCCTGAGCACTCTGCATGGTGTTTGTGAGTGCCATTTTGCTGGCTCTTCTGGGTGAAATCCTTGCCCTTTGACACCCCTCCAATCTTAAACTGCTAGCAGGGACTGTAAATGCTCTAATTCCATGTGCAGCTGCAGCAGCATCCCTCCAGCAGAAGAGCTTCAGAGGGCAGTGATTTTCTAGGCAGGGCTGATGTGATTAGACACATCTACAGCCCCGAATGCAGCACAGCCTCTGAGCAGTGCTGTGGCCCATGGGGCATCCTCACACAATTACCATAACTCAGAAAGGCCCAAAGGTCACAGCAGCCAAAATAGCACAAGCAGTAGTGCCAACAGGTGACACAAAGTCTTTCTGGTTTGTCCTGCCCTTAGGCTCTGAATTCTGAACTGCTCCTCTCTATGGATGTAGGATGAAATCTTGCCCTTATTTCACTCCCAGAATAATGCATAATGCTGCAAAATTACATCCATTTCTTTCTAAAGCTGTTGCAAAAACCTTATCAGTGGTAACAGCTAGAGAGAATACCATTAAAAAATTCATCCTGTGCACAGCAAAGCTGGGGTTCATCTTGTGTTAGCAGCTTAAAAGTAACTTGTATGACTTATTACTATTCCCTTAACTTAGTGTTTAATACATGTGAGAATTTAAGATACTTTTCTCTGGCACAAGGCGGGGGGTTTCTCCCCACTAAAGAACTGGAATATTATTCATGTGATAAGCTGCAACAGATGAGAAAGATGAATACAGAACAGTTCATTAGTTTTCTTTAAGAATGTGATACTGTAGGTCTGTATTAATTTAGACTGGAACATAAGTTTTGGGGTCTATGCAGAGGAGAATGTAACCAGTTTTGTACCTTTGTGTAGGGCATTCCTTTCAAAGACAGCAGAAGGGAGGATCCAGCTATTCTGTAGCCATAGCTGTATTTTTTGCTTCTTCTCAGGTGTTAGTGGCATCCCCTGGAAAAGCTTCTCTATTCAGTGCATGTGTTGCCTGGAAAGACAATCCAGCTTCTGTTTAGAACAATCTTTTCATGTGCAGTGATCAGATTTGTTATGAGGGACAGGTTCAAAGCCCACACCCTATAAAACTTCAAATCTAAACAATGGGTTGTGATTTTCAGAAGGCTCAGAAGTGTGTTTTTCCCCATGGGAGCCTATGACTGCCATTAGATAATAAAGGATAATGTTAGAGACCCACAGGTAAAATCTTGACATAATGGGGTTTTTTTCTTCATGCTCTGTGAGCAATTTGAATGCCATTCCTTTCTCCTCTTTAAAAATTGTTTTCATTAGCATTTCCAAAATATACATTATGGGAGACTGTAAACATTATGGGATAGCAATCTAGCTGTGATTTGATACAAACTAAAATTACCACCGTCAGCAATAAGCAGAGACACCATAAAAGGGAAACGAAGCAGCTCTGCATATTTGTGTAGGGGCAAGGTCAAACGTGAGAGACAGCCCAGCCTCTCTGCTGAGGAGGAAGAGGTGGTTGAAAGGGTGAGGGCCTGGGATTTCATCAGGCTCCAGGGAATGTTTGGAGGGAAATAAAAAAGGCAAAATACCAGCTTTACATAAATGGGAGCATAACACAGGTGGGATGAACGGCCAGGGTGTTGTGTCAGGAAAACTAAATTGTTTGATTTCTGAAGGGGGCAGCGTGACTGTGGGAAGCACAGAATCTTTGCCAGGGGTCAACTTTGTTTTTTCCATGCCCTGACTCCTAGGCAGGCCTTGTGATGCTGCTTTGCAGGGCAGGATGTGTGCAGTGTGCACCGTGGATGGACAGTACCTTGGGCTAACACCCGATGGCACCGCCTGAACCTGCAGGGATGGAGCTTGGGCAGGGCTGGAGCTCATGGAGAGCACTGGGCAGGGCTGGAGCTCATGGAGAGCACTGGGCAGGGCTGGAGCTCATGGAGAGCACTGGGCAGGGCTGGAGCTCATGGAGAGCACTGGAAGGGCTGGAGCTCATGGAGAGCACTGGGCAGGGCTGGAGCTCATGGAGAGCACTGGAAGGGCTGGAGCTCATGGAGAGCACTGGGCAGGGCTGGAGCTCATGGAGAGCACTGGGCAGGGCTGGAGCTCATGGACAGCACTGGAAGGGCTGGAGCTCATGGACAGCACTGGAAGGGCTGGAGCTCATGGACAGCACTGGAAGGGCTGGAGCTCATGGACAGCACTGGGCAGGGCTGGAGCTCATGGAGAGCACTGGGCAGGGCTGGAGCTCATGGAGAGCACTGGAAGGGCTGGAGCTCATGGACAGCACTGGAAGGGCTGGAGATCATGACAGCACTGCTCTGCCCATGCAGTTCTCCTGCCTTGAGACTAGGGCGTGCATCCTCAGGGAAGGCAAGCAGCAGCCCCTGCAGCTCTCTAGCACTGTATATTAGGGGCTGGACTGCACATGCTGCTGGCAACATCCAAACAGTGTAAAGGCAATATGCAGGATTTTTGCCACCTGCCTGTTTGCCACCTTTGCCACGGAGGGTGTGGAAAACGTCTCTGTGGGCCCCACGTCCTGTTGTCCCAAGGGAAGATGGGGCACCTGCTGCCCTACTGTTGCCCTACTGCTCTCAGGTTTTTCTCCTGTGATACTCAGAAAAAGCCTGGTGACAAGTAGCTGTGGATGGTGATGCTTCTCATTGCAACAAGCAGATTCTAAGAGTTGAAATCTCTTCACAGCTAAAGTTTTGTGACACTCAAAACTGAACTAATTTGAACTGGTGTGTAAAGAAATCTGCTCAGGCACAGGAATGCTTTCCTTCATTTTGTTCTTTCTTCTACAACCACAGCAAGTTCTTCTGCAGGAAGCTGACCCAAGCAGGTATTGTACAATAAAGCACTTTGCAAGAGCAACATTTTATTTCATTTTCTGAAATGGGTGTTGCGCTTTGAAACCATGCCTCATTCCAGAATCAAGGCTTGCTGTAGATAAACCTTCTGAGGGAGAATAACCTTAGAAATACTGGCACTGGAATAACCAAAAAGACAGAAAGTCAAGCTGGGAACACATGTGAAACAGACTGGGAGAGTAGTCCCTGGCACTGGAAGCCTAGTGCTCAGTGGGACATATTCCAGTTTCTGTGCTGATTAGTTTGCACTAAGAAGTCTCTCAAGTGTTCGGTAACAGAGTGATGAGAGAGCCACAACAATCACCTCTCTGGGCAATCTATCCAGTGCTCAGTCACCCACACAGCAAAGAAGTTCTTATATTCAGGTGGAATTTCTTGTGCATCAGTTTCTGCCCATTGCCTCTTGCCTTATTTCCACTTCTCTCTCTTGAATGTGCACTCACTGTTTATTTACTCACTGGAAAGCTTGATGATCTTGGGTCAGTGGATTTACAGTCTTCCTTTTCAGAATAGGGGGTAAGAAAAATATTGAGAGAAGTGTAGATAAAATGGAATGCAAGAGATGTTTCCAGGTCATCTGTTTAAGGCTGATTGATTGTCAGTGCTCTTGAGAAATATGGCTACCTGAGGGCCTTTTTATTTATGGGCAACCTCTTCACTGCATAGTTTGTGGCTTTATTACACTGCACCTGTCATCCACTCACCCACACCTCCTCCCACATGCAATTGCTGATACAAAATGGTTCTGTTACACAGACCCAGATTGCATTGCAAACAAATAGGCTCAGATCACAGTTCAGCATGGTGCAGATGATTTGCAGCTACACTGCAGTGGTCTGTCATTTCAAATTACTGAAATGTATGTGTTGCCTGAGAGGATTTTAATCAGGGAGCTCCTAGGCACACCTTTACTGCCTGTAGGGACTGTGTGCCTGCTGAGCTCTGTGACCCAAAAGAAGGATGGGCCTGGGTTTCAGATGCCTGATCTGATTGCCCTTTTAGCATCATAGGCAGAGTGTGAAAGAGGGCAGAATGGTACCCAAGCAGCTGCACCTTTATCAGCGTGACCCACCTTTCACAGGAGGAACCCCACTGTCAGACTCTGCAAAGACTGTTTCTTCTCCCTTAGGAAATAGGCTGGAAAATGTGTGGCAGCCAGGCTGGCTTTATGTCTGGCATGCTCAGATGGTTTTGGGTGGGAGGATCAAACCCAAAGATGCATTACAGAGAGGTTAGAGACTGGGCTTTTCACTCTCACACATGTTCCGTGTTCCTGATGGGTTTCCAAGGTCAATAGATTATGGTGACATATTTTTCAAAGACCTAGAAGGAACCATGTGTTGAAAATGTGTTCACTGTCAGTTGCAAAGTCAAGATAGCCTAGGGGAGGCTTTAAAACTGCTCCTGTTTGTGATGGACAATGCAGGTTTATTTTGTAGACCTGTCAGTATCTTACATTCATTTGTTCTTCTCAATGCCAACAAAAGATAAAAAGTAGAACTTGGAGATTTTTGTTAAATTGGTCGATATTCAGGGGTCTGGAGGAGATGGTTGTTGGTTCAGTTGTTTTCTTTCGCTTGTTTTCCAGGTTAAACCTGGGGGCTTTGTGCTCAACCAGTGTGCTATAGTAATAATTTATTAACTATAGTGACAGTGAAGACAGGTGACTGATGATGCCAGCTTCTGTTGGATGGCTTATAGACATCTGCATTTGTGTTGTTGATGGCTTCCTAATGGGGATAGCTTTTCTTTAAACACTATCAAACTTTCTAATTAGGTTGTAAATAGGGCACTACATTTTGAATTAGAGGAATGTTAAATAAGCCATAATATTTAAACCAGATTTTATTTCTGGCAATTACTCAGACTCTGAAGTTAAATTCCCTTTCATTAAATCACAGTGAGGGCCTATTGTTGCTAGCCTTTGTGTAAATATATACTTGCCTGTAGTCAGGGAAAGATGGGCAGAAGAAACATGGAAAGAGTGAAGTGTTGTGTGTAAGGAGGCAGGGCTCAGAGGGGATCCTTCTGAAAGAGATATTTCACTTCAGCAATTATAATCCTTGATGTGGTGCTTTGCACTGAATTGTCCTTATGTTATCAATTGTCTTTTTGTAGAATTAATTCCCCTTCTTCCCAGATGAAGGTGGCTTTACAAACAGAATAGCTTAGATAACCACAATTCTTCCAGACCAGGTCTGGCAGGTTTACCTGGTAGTAAATAGTGCCTTTGGATCACCTGTAGTTTCATCAGCTTTTTTCATCAGAAAAGGTTGTCCTTGAAAGTAATTTCCAAACATATTTTTAAGACATCATATATCTGGAGGTAGGATTATTATCTGTTTTATGTAGAGTTAAGTGATCTCAGCTTATTGTACATAAAAGTAGTCTAGCCCTCAAATATAAATATATTTTTTAAAAACCAGGATAAAATATTGGAAAAACTGAATAGGGCAGCTTCAAGTAAAACATGTAGAAAAATCTTCCCGTTTTAGAAAATAGTGTTTTAGAATCTGGGTTGCCACTGGAGGGAAAAAAGAGAAAAAATTCTGGGATGTTTGTTTGTTTGTTTGTTTGTTTGTTTGTTTGTTTTGGGGGGGTTGTTGGCTTTTTTGTTTGTTGCATCATGGAACTTTCAGCGCAATCAGTAAAAGTTTGCTTTAAAGTTGCCTTGTCAGAAATGCAGACTAGCTACGTCTCTTCAAACTCTCCATAATTTTCTGTTATGTTTGTGGAAGTGCCAACTATTCCACCGCGAGTTTTGCAATTCATTTAAATCAATCCATACTTTGCTGTATCCTTTGTGGGCCAAGGCAGTGCTGCCCTAACTGAGCAGTCCCTTTGCAAAATTTTGCACATTCACAACTCAGCACTTCTCGCTCCTGTAGGTAACACTGTCACAGACTTGCATGTCTAAACAGATGCTTGATTTTTCAGTGGAGTAAATACTGACTTCATCTCTGTTTCAGACAGCTCTTGCTTACTCTAATGCAGAATAATTTAGGGTTAATGTTGCCTGTTTGATTTGAGAATGAAGCATTTGTTGAAGGTAGGGTGAATAATTCATTTTTAGAGTTCTAAAGGGTACATGTTAATATTGTGAAGCTGCAGCTGATGCTGCTAAAGCCATTCATGTTAAGAGAACAAATTGCCATTTGGCATGCTGAAAAATTAACCCAATTTACAGCATGGGTGAAGATGAACTCTCTCTGGTGAAAGCTATATTTAAACCACCAATGAGATAATTACATCTTGGCCTTCTAACACATCTTATGTAGCACAGATGTGACTGCTTTTTCTTTAAAAGTGAATGCATCTAACAACTTCTAAAAAAAATGTGCTTGTTTTTCTAGATTTTGAGCATTTTTGCTGGGAAAGTCTGGAATATAAACAATTTAAAACATCCATGCATAATGTGTCAGCTAAGGATTAAGCTACAAAATAGACAAAGCCAAGCCAGTGGAAGCTGTTTGTCTATGACCAAAACTTTGGAAGAATTAGTGCAAGTCCCATTTCCAAGAAGGATGAATATCTGTTGTGGGTGCAGCATCTTATGAATACAGTTAATGACTGTACAAGTTAATCTAAAGGGAAGCTTTGTCTTTTCATATTTATTATTTTAATGGAAAAGTTGCACAAGCAAACCAGGGTCACTTCTCTGTGATGATAAAAATAAGGTCTGTGATGTTTGAACGGGGGGGTTTTTAGCTTTATCTGTTTAAATCATCTGCAGGACCTCACAGCAATTGCTACTCCTGCAATTGAGCTGAGCTTTCCTGAGCAAACAAATTGTCCACCAAAACAATGTCTTTGTGTTTCTAACAGAACTGGAACAAACACATCTCTTTTGTTCCCTTGTTTGTGCATGATTTGTGTAGAAGATGACAGTGCAGAGCAGGGAATGGCTTTCATCTGCTAAAATCTCTCCACTCACCAGGCTACAGGAAGATCCTGGAAGCACCTACCACCCTGTATACATCTTTTTGCCTCCGTGCTGCCCTGCCTTTCCCTAATCTGGGGGAAATGACAGCCCAGGTGTGATGTCTTGTGCCAGTTGAGAGTAGCGGGGTGGCTTTTGAGCCTTGTGGCGTGGTGGCACCAGGACAGGGTGAACAGGCACTGGTGGTCACAGTGTGGAAAAAAACCTGAGAAGGGGCAGGACAGTGTGGAGCAGGGGTAGGACAGAAGGGACAGGACAGTTCCCCCAAGGGAACTGAAGCTGTTTATTGTAATGAGTTTTACTCTCACCTTTCTTTCTTCAGATCACTGGTCTCACAGCTGTTCTTCCCTGGCTGGTGATAAGCTTGATGGCTTCCATGAAGTCCTGAGCTGCTTCACCACGAAGGGCTGTCACTGTGCTTGTAAAAAAGTTTGGTTCAAGCCTCTCCCCTTTCTGACACTTTCTTCTTGGGGTGAAACTGCCTGGTGTTTACACCATCAATTTGTATGTTTGTTGAGAAGTTATAATTCACAGTCAGTTACAGAATTCAAGCAGGCTAAATGAACAGATCATCTTCCCATGCAAGTCCTGTTGGTTAAGCAACCTGAGATGCAGTTGCAAGGAAAAAAAGATGCTCTGTACTTATAGAGCAGCATCGAGTCCCCCCTCCGATGTGTCAGTCCAAGAGCACTTTCTGCACTCTGCATACCTGCACATGTGCCCCAGATCCTGTTGTTTAGTCAGTGCTTACAGGCAGTATTTGGGGAAGGGGGATTATGGCATGTCATGTGCTTACAATTAGCAAATGTCAGCTCTAAGTCTTTCTGAGAGAGCTTGGAGTAGCTGTGATGCATTAAGATATTCTTAATGTCCACATGGTGCAAACACAGGACAGTTCTTGTATCACATGTACCTAAAAATAGATTGGATGTGGCACTCGGGGCCATGGATTACTTTAGTTGAGGTGTTAGGGCATGGGTTGGACTCAATGATCTTAAAGGTCTCCTCCAACCTAGTTATTCTGTGATTCTGTTGAAATACTGATTTGTTTTCTATGTAAGTAGACAGGTAAAATTAGACAATTTGTTACTTAGCTTCTTGAGCTTAAAAAGGAGAAATGAAAATGCTGGTTTTGAGATGGAGCTGATGAACTCATTCACTCAGATTTGTCTAAGAAGACAAACAGCTGAGAGGAGAGGTAAATTGCATTTTCTGTTTTGTTTTGAAGCCGTGTCTTTACCTTTTAATCGATCTGAACCCTAAAAAGAGATCTGGATATCTGAAAATAATAATAATAATAATAATAATAATAATAATAAGAATAAGAATAAGAATAAGAATAAGAATAAAGAAGCCAGTTTAGGAGCCTCAACACAAAACCCAACCAAACAACCAAAAAAATCCCCAAGCAAGCAAAAAGAATGTATTTGGGTATGATTTTTGATCATTTGGTTATGGCTTTTTCAAAAAAAGGAAAGGAGTTTTGCAGTGGTGTTGGCTGGTTATGGTCTCTCAGTTCTAGTCAGTGGTTGCAGGTTGGGGAGGGAATGAATGCACTGTGGTATCTGTATGGCATTAGAGGTGTTGTTTAGTATTTAATCTCCATTAAATGCTGACTTCAGTTATGGGAAAAACAAGACTTCTAAGGCTCCAAATGCTGGTTCTGAGACTTGCCATGCAGTGGGATGTTGGTGTAGATTTACACTATGGGGAATGCTTTGCAGTTCCTGGCTGTCTACTTGTGGGAAATATCATATCCTTGAACCTTCACTCAGATTGTCCACCCAAGCATGGGAATTGATCTAATAAATAGGGGTTAAGTTATTCCTAGTGGAGTGAGTTGCTGGATGGATTTGGTGGCTGGATACCAGAACTCTCCTTTGACCTCGTGGGTGCCACTTAACTGCTGTGTGCCCATGAAGTGGACATAATTGCTCTGTGCTCATAAAATGAGTGTCAGAGCTATCTCACCAGGCTAATTAATGTTGTTAAAGTGCTCTGAGGCCCAGAGATAAAAGGGGTCATAGACTATTGGTGTTAAATCCAACATCTATTTGTTGATAAAGTAACTTCCCTCAGTCATTGGATTCCTGCCCTATTGTCTAGGATCAGACTGATTCCTGCTTAATAATTTGAGTGTTTGTAGGTCTGGAGATAGATAGCTAATCAACTACATATCCCTACAGGTACTGATATGGAATCATCATTTTCTGTAAGGATTCCCCAAAATTGCTTCTAAGTTTGAATTGTCCACGCACTTCATTACCATTTGGCATGAAAAAGTTCTGGAAAAAGTTTCACTGTGATGAATAACTGGAAGCACAGGCCACCTCTTGTGTCTCACCACTTGACCTAATCACATGTGTGATGTGCAGCCCTAAATGGGATCCAGCATGCCATGGATTACCTCTCCTCCCCACTTCCAACAGGCATTTGCGAGCTTCCAGGTAAACCATGCTTGTTGCAAATAGGGCTTGATGTGTGCTTAAAGCAGGAGGTTGTACGGATTTAAATAATTCAGTGATTCTGGCTGTAGTATGTCACAGTCTCAGAGGAAGGTTGCTGCTCCCAAATGCCATAAATTTACCCTAGTTGTGTAGCAATTAAAAAAAAAATCATATTCTTATGGTGATGATCAGTTGAGAAATTTTCAGGCTTCTTTGCAAGAACAGGGTTGGTAGGTAAAGAAGGCTGTCAAGCTAGCATCTTCCCTAGCTAGCCTCCTCTGATTTTCTTTGGAGAAGCTGTGGTTGAGGTGGCCTTAGATTGACATTAGACAGTGAAAATACAAAGCATTTTCCTTGAGCTTTTCCCTCACTTAGTGCATAGTTCAGGCTCTGTTGTACTTGTGCATCCCAGCCAGTACAGCACGGATTCATCTGTGCCTGTGTGTGCCTGCATGCTTCTGTGTGCCTGTGCAAGAGGAGAGGGGGAGCTGTTCAAAGCAGGGGCTGTTGTGGGGTGCTGGATTGCACTCATCATGGTAGATGGGAGATTATGGTACTGTGGGAAGATGTGTTCCCATGGTAACTGAGCTGTTTTACCCAGAGATGGAGTGGAAGCTGAAGCTGTGCCTTTCCTATGGTCCCTTACTACAAGTTTTTCATCCAGCATTAAGAGCTCATTATGTTTGAATCACATTGGTCTGGACAAGAGATTTTTCAGCACAAGGCAGAACCTGGTTTCTCTTAGCTGCAAAGATGCTGCAGAAACCCCATGAAGCTTTGTGGGCATTGGGAATAATAGCAATAGGACCACACTGACAGTGCAGCTGTGCGGCTTCCAGTTCTCCCTGCATGCGCTCTGGGAAGTGCAGCCTCTGGGAAGTGCAGCCTCTGGGAAGTGCAGCCTCTGAGAATGAGCTCTGCACCATTGTCAGAGTGAGCACAGGGCATCCATCTGCCTTCTATAGAAAAGCTACAGCCCTGTGTCAGAGTAGCATCTGCCTCTGGAGGTTGGGAGCTGACTGCCCCAATGCTCCCCTTTGCTCCTCTTGAAGGAGGGCAGTGTGCAAGCATCCCTTCACAGACCTCACACAGACCTTACACTCCAGGTAGAAGAACTAGAGAAGGTGGAGTTGGGGTTAAGCTGTGCCTTTTATATCCAATAGCTCATTATTACAGCTTATTTTAGGGACTGGCTTTAGAGGCCAACCATGTTAACTCTTTTGAATGTGAATCTTGAATTAAGGCTGTCCCTTTAGAGTGATATTACATTTTCCTTTGTTTAACATTTTTCTCTGTGTGTACTTTTCCCCCCAAAATATTATGTGGATTGTATGAGAACAGGGCTCTCTCCAGCCTGTTTTGTGATGAGTGTCTAAAAGATAAGTGGAATGGGCACTTTTCAAATATTGAAGACTCTTACAAAGTTGTAAGAAGTTTAATGCAAATCACTCTCATTTCAAAGCTGTCCACCTACCTAAATCTCATCTTCCCTGTTTTTTGAAAATGCAGAGGAGGAACAAATCTCATTTTGATAAAATTGCTTCATCTTGTTCCTTAAGCACCTGAATAACTCAGTATTCTAAAACTATGCTGGGGAACCATTAAAGCAGAAACAGACAAAGAACTCCAGAAGCTGACAGTGATTTGTGTTGCTTCGTGCATATGCATTTCTGCATAGCCCTGAATTATTGATTAGCTGTTATTTCAGTAATTGATTTTTCTGCATATTTGCACTGCCCTTAGAGAAACCTGCAAGAACACAATTGTTCATTTGTATGGTTGAGACAATCTAGCATGTCTTTAATGGCTTTTATGAGGTGATCCTGACCTTCTGTGGCACTGCTGATCCATGGAAATTCATTGTACTGAATTTAGTTTATACTGATATATATATGAGAGAAGATGGGGCCTTTCATGGCTTTGATACATTTCTCTTCCTCCAAGCAATAACTGTTGTGCATTTAGCAAGATGTTTTTCTGGTTTCAACACGGAAGCATTATTGTAGTGGCATAGAGACCTTTTGTCATGGACATGAAATTTCATGCAGCAGTAGGTTTAGCTGAAGTGGCTTTTAAGTCATATAGCAATGCCCAGATAAAAGAAAATCTAAAAGTATGGAGTATAGGTAATCACATTACTTTAATAATTGCACTTTGTAATATTTCTGTCAATTTATGGTATAGGGAAGGAATTAAGTTTGGATATTAATAAGCATCAGACTATCAAAGACAAATTTGTCCATTTCAGAAGAGCATTGAAACAGCTACACTGGGTCACAGAAAAGACCTTCTGTGACTCAGACCAGAGCTCAGCCCTTCACTTTCTTTTCCCAAAGCATCTGCTGCTGGCCAGTGTAGAGTAGCAGCAGCAGCAGCAGCAATATTCTTTCCCAGCTTCTGGCAGCCAGCCATTTGGGTTCTGCTTCAGCCAGAGGTTGTATCTGCATCATTGTATTTAATAGCCCATGGTGGACCTTTCTTCCATGAATTTCTCTAATTGCTTTTCTTTTAATCCGTTTATGCTTTCGGCTTTCAAAACATCCTGTGGCAATAAGTTCCACAACTTAATTATGTAGTGTATAATAAAAAAAAAATAAAATTGGCCCCTCTTGTTTTAAGCAAACTGTCCGACCATTTCATTTGCTGCCCCCTATTTCTTGCATCATGAGAACAGTTGTTCCTGCTCACTGTCTCTGCGCTGTTCCTGATACCAAACCATAATCATATTCTTCTCCAAAGTGATCTCTCTTGCAGGCTGCAAAGTCCTCATCTGGGTAATCTCTTCTTGTAAAAAAGGCTGTTTTGTACCTCTGCTATTTATGTCTTCCTTCTCCCTGTCTTTTTCTAATTATCCCAAATCCATTTCAGAACAGCACCCGTTAACGAAGATGTGGGCAAAACTCACTTTAAATGCAGAGAGATGATGTTCTCTGTTTCTTCAGTAATCATCCCTGACCCTGTTTTTCCCTTTTACCATCCCCAAGTATTCAATTTGGTGCTTTTCAGAGAATTCCATGTTGTGGTTTCAAGATCTCTCTCTTGAGTAAGAAAGCGTAACTTAGATCACATAACTGTGTGTGCAGAAACTCTCTGGGTTTTTTCCATGTATAGCCCATTGCATTTAGTGACACTGTAATTCCCAGTATCCCACAGCAGCCTTCTTCCTTCCTGCAGTTTATAGAGCATATCTTTGCCTAATGGGTAGAACTGAGCAAATAATATATGTGAAGATTTTTGCCTCAGTTGTTGCCTGTTTCAGTTGAATTGCAGTTTCTTCAAATGCAGCTTTTTCCACTGCTGTACAAAGCAACACCAAGTGGTGAGGGGAAAGTGAGCCATTTGCTCAAGTCAAAAAGCACACTGATCTGTTTGTGCTTTTCCTGGGTTCCAGGCTAGCTCTGGAGTAACACAGCCCTGCACTGTGCTAGGATGTCTCTGCCTGCACAGAAACTTGTCCAAGAGGAAAGCTGTCTCTCAGTAACACTTTTCTCTCTGAGTGATAAAAATTGCAGCTAGCAATACATTAAAAAAAACCCCTAACAAACCATTAAAGGTTATGTGGTATATGTAGGGCCAGAGTATGGCTGTGTAAATTCATTAATAAACAGATGAAAAGTGGATGAAGGCTTCTTCATGCTGTCCCTCGCAAAGGCAAGGCAGGAAATGCCACCTGGGCAGGAAAAGAGGGGTGTAAGCAAAGGACAAAGGGTGCAGCACGGGACCCTGCTTTCCTCCAGCTCCTTCCTTACCTCCTGGTGCACAGACAAGACTCGGGTCAAGGTCTGCTTTGTTCTGCAAACCCTTTCTCTCTCCTGCTTCTGTATGAGTGCTAAACCAATGCAAAACTCAATGCAAAGGTAAAAATTCATTTTACTGCCATTTGACACGCTGAAAGGCACAGTATTTCTGGAAACAGAAAACTTATGTGCTGTGACTGGCTGTTTCATGGAAAATGTAAAGCTGAATAGCTTGCTAAAAAATCCAAATCATCTATTTTCTCTGAAGCTCTGGCTTTCCAAGTAGCAAAGCAGTAACCAAATTTGGTTCCTCAGAGGCTTGCATGGTCATTAGGTATTTAGTATTGAGTAAATATTAGCTTTCCTGATCTGGTGGATTTGTGGTACTGTGTGTGATTACTGTGTTTTATTAAGAGGCATCTTTAAACATCTGTGTGATAAATAACTGCAGCATTATGTCAACTTGTATCTGTCATGTGAGTTCAGACACAACCAGAAAGGCAGTATTTCTTCTACGGCAAATGCTCATTTTGATGGTTTTTTCTTCCCCAGAGAAACAAGACGACTTTTGTTCTCTGCAGCTCTGTGTTTATTGTCCTTCTGCTGCTTTACACAAGGGGATGAAAGTGGAGGGAGTGTTTTTTAAATTATTGTTGCTATTTTTTTTTTATCACCTGTACCTATTATTATCCAGAATTAGAAGCTATCACTTTTTGGGTATGAGTAGAGGGTACAAGAGAGCCATTAAGTGCTATTGATATGAGGTGGCAGCAACTGTAGCTGGGCTTGCTCAGGAACCAAAATTAAAACTGCTGAATGCATAACTAGACCTGAGATAAGTCACAAAGGAAAGCAGGGAAAAAGTCAGTTAATAAATACAGTGGATGCAATATCTGGCAGAGAGCCTTCCCTTTTACATACCCACCCCCCATCATTCCCAGAGTATCCACTGAATATAAATTTAGAATCTCTGAATCTTTTTATTGCCTGAGTTTTGTGTGTGTAAGTTGATACTGAGGAAAAGGGGAATGCTTCCATTTCCAGGTTTTGGATTGCTGGAGGAGGAAAGGAGGGGCATGGTTAGGCGTGACTGCACATGAGAACCAAAACAGTTTGCTGAACCCAAGAGTCTTTCAATAGCATATGAGCCAACTAATCCTTTGTGGTTATAGCTTGTATTGATCTCATTAATGGACCTCTAACAATGAAACTTCCCAGCTGCAGATGGTTCACAGACAAGTGGAAAATACACAAAAGAGATTTACCTTGTTGACTGGACTCTATTATATTTTAACGTACTACTATATATAAACATAGATGGATTTTTTTTTTTAAATCCTGTAATGCTTGAACAACAAAACTGGATCTGACAAACTGGTAGAGGAAATGATTTGTCTGGGAATGCTTTTGTTAGATTACTTCTGAATCATGAAAATTTCCCAATAAAGATGAGAAACTTTTAAAATCTACATTTATGAGGAATTGCACAGTTAACTTTTATTTCAGTCTCATAAACATTCAGCATACTGTTTCAATAACATAATAATTAGACATGGAAAAGCATATGTTGAGAACAACTACAAGGGAAAAAAAAAGCAGCAGCATTTTGTACTTCAGCGAGTCTATATATAGAAAATGAGTCATTGCACCCACCTCTGAAAAGGAATGTGGCCACTTACTACAAGAGTACTGCACCACTGTGTGATAGTTCAGGGCAGGTAACAATAAAAATGTACCCCAGGCCACAGCTGCAGTTTGGGGGCAAAGAGGCATCCTCCTGTCCTGTGCCTGCTCTGATAAGGAAAGTTTGCCCTCTGCCAACAGAGCATGAGCTGCCAACTTCTGCAGAGGTTTCCTTTCCATTGCCCTGCAACATCAAAAGCTTCCCAATCTAAAGCTCAAAGTAGATATGCATTTCTCAAAACAAAAATCAGGAGATGAAAGAAATTCTTCAGTTTTTGTTGACTGCTTTGTCTGTGATTGCTAGGCCAAGATTTAATTTTGCATGCTGCTCTGACTGCCGTGTATTTTCTCAGAGTTGAAGTAAATTAGAAAGTAGAGAAAAATGTTACCATTACAAACAGGTCAGATTTGCACCTCATCATGCTTATGGAACCACTGAGCACGATTTGATATCTGTGCTTTTCTGGTCTAGGGTAGATTCACAACTCTTAATCCTTTTCCCAGATTAGGAAGAAGATAGACTGATAGCATCAGAGTTAAAGAGTGGATATGCTCTCCTGAATTCCATATGGGAAAAGGTCCTTGGGAGAGGCTATGGGCAACCCTTCAGCTGTGAAGAAAGCTGTACTGCACCCAAAGGTGATGCCCTGGGTCCTCCCACTTTCATGTGTAAATTGTAACTCACCAAACACATGGAAAAGCATCACTAGGGCAGCAGTGTGGGGCATTGAAGGGAAGGTTAATGGGATGAAATGTGGCTGTGCTGTGGTGTGAGAGTGAGTGATGGTTGGTTATTTCAATCCCAGTCATGGATTTGTAAGGAAGATTTCTGCCCCAGTGAATTATGTGAAATTATTTGCAAAGCTGACAGTTATTAGTAGCAGATCTAATTGGAACATCATGGGAGGACTGGACATTTTTGCAGGAGAGGCTGAGTGGTTTTGTCAGTTGTATGTATTCCAGTGAAATTGCTGACAGTTTAGGGATCCGAGATTGCATATGCTTAAACAACAAATGAAGCCCTGCTAGCGTGGCCGTATTTCTGTGAGCAGTTTGTGAATGCCTGGAGCTTCACCCTGTTTTACTTGGGAGGTTTTTTTCTAGCAAATTGGTGTACTACTAGAAACAAACCAGCATTGTGCCTTGTGTTTAGTCCTGTCTGCAGTGCAGGTGCACAGTGCCAGTGAATGGGGCTCACCTGGGTCCTGGGGATTTTCCTGTTACTTTTTAATGCCAAGGGTGGACATGTGTGGGGAGGAGATGACCCTGCAGAGGGACACTGTGGAGGGCTGAGGAAAACAAAACTGGAAACCACTCTGCCTTCTGGATTGCAGGGTACTGATGGGCTTTGTTCTGAATTTCATTTTTAAAAGGGCAAAGTCTGTTGTTTATATTGGGGAAAAAAGCCCAGTCATGACTGGAGAGAGCACTGGGGGTTTGGGGTCTGAAGGAATGTGATTTTTGTACTTCAGGAAGGACCTGGTTAACTTCCCTCCCTGTGTCTGCTTGTTTTCTGTGTAAGGCTTGGTCTCCTGCTCCCCTCCCCTCTGTGCAGGCCAAGGGGGTGCAGTGCTCACGGTGCTGGTCAGGGGCACCTTCAGCCACTCCCCGGGGTGTGGGATGGGGGAGGAAGCAGCCCAGCTCCTGGGGCTCTTCCTCATAACCCATACTGTCATTCCAGCTGATCTTAGAAACAGCCTTTGACAGGCTTTTCTGTTTCTGTTTGGGATTTTCAGCCTGACTTTCCAGGCAAATCAGGCTGTGTGATCACACTGTCTGTGAATTCACCTCCTTCCCTCGGCAGGACACAATAAACCAGCTTGCTGCTTCCCTACCATGTTTGACAACGCAGAAGAGGTCTCAAAAGTGGCTGAGGCTCCCAGAAATCGTGTGAAATAGTATCTGGGGAGAGGGGGCAACCCCTGTTCATGCCTGCTGAGGGTACAGGCAGAACTTGGGAGCAGAAGCAGCAGTCAAAGCTGACGGATTTGGGGAAATGATGTTGTATTCTTCACTGGGGGTTGTTTTTATACACAGTGTAAATATATTTACAGGATTTATATTGAAACTTAACTTTTTAGGACTTCTCTGATATTAGACATTGGAAGCCATTTGATGACAAAGCATTCATAAAAATTGTGTTATAAATTCAGCTTTTTCAGAAACACTGACTGGTAGTAGAGTAAGCCTGGCTTTAGGTCTTCTAATAGTCCAGGAAATTCACACAGTGATGGTGATGTGATTCATATGCCATGTGCTGCCTGTAGAGTAACTGCTGAGAGATGGCCTCAGTGGATCCCACAATGGCATTTGTGGAGTCCAAGCTGAAGGTGTAGAAAAGAATTTTCAGCTTCCCCTCCAGAGAGATTTTTATTAGCACAGATTTTAGGCTATGGAATGGCCTGAAAGTGTTTATTGTAGGGTGTCATTCCTCACAGAATGGAGCTGTATTTCCCTGTTAGGGCTTCTTTCTTTAATGTTAATTTCCCTTCAGAGTGTCTGCTGCTGGGTTTTGTTTATTGTGTGGGAATTGTGGAAATTTTGTAGTTCAAGGAACTATAGTGTGAGGGCACTTCTTCAAGATAATATTGTACAAGAGAAAATGTAAAGGTATAGGTGGGTCCTGCCACTGAACTGGGCTTCTTGTTGAGTTTTGTTTCTCTCCTTTTATAGTTGTTCCATTTACTGCTTGGATAAATTTAATTTTTATACTGCTGTTTTGTAAAGTACATGCTTATGATTCCCATTTTTCCTTTAACCAACCCACAAGCTGAAGATCTTCCCCGTACAGCTTTGCTAAGCATTTGTGTTTCAGGACAGCTATAGGAATATGCAGAGCTGCTGATGGCAGTGGAAGTACACTGAGCATCTGTTATGTTTGTGATAACTGTAGAATAGTACAGTAAAAATCCAGAGATGTAGCTTAAGTTATCCAAAATAAGATACAGATCTCAAGTCAGCCTGTAATTCAGGGTTTTTTCAGTTCATTGTGTTTCACAAGAATAGTCAGAAGAAAAGGAACATAAAGCAGGTTTACTCATAGCTTGATGTTCCATCTGCACACAAACTAAACATGTTAAACTTTGCACACAGTCTGTACTCACCATGCTGGGTTGTAGCTGTGTGGTTTTACAGAAGAGTATTTACAATACATGGTTAGCATTAAACTCACCAAAGCCTCATTTATCTGGAACGTGTTCTTCTTTCCACAAAAACAATCCTGAACTTAAATTTCCCAAAATATTTTTGTTTGTATGCCTTACTAATTTCATGAGCAGCAAACTATTGGAGGGCTGCTTTTAACAGCTTGCTTAAAAAATACCTCTGTATCAGCCTTCCAATCTCACAGCAATTCTTACTGAGCCAGTTTCACTGTATCACTAGATCATGTTTCTCCAACATTTTAATGTGTATAACTACTCTAACTGTTATGGCAGACAGTGACTTCCCCCCATACTGGAGGTTTTTTAAGCTATAATTAGAAACATTTACTAGTCCTGGGCAGAGGAAAAATGATCTCTGAGTCCCACAGGGCATGCAGGCAGGAGCTGGTGGTGTAAGCAGTATTGTTCTTTACTCAGGTAGAAGAAGCCTCACTTGTGGAAGGTAATTTTATGGTAATATATTAAGTATAAAGTATAATGTCTGGCATAGATGTGCCTCCTCCTGTTGTAGGAACCTGACCCTGCAAAAAACACTTGTGATTTTTTTATTAAAAAAAAAAAAAATCAACAGAAAAAATTATTTTCACTGGAATGACATTTTTATCTTGGGAAGGGAAAGAAGCTTTCATTTTTGAGTTCATTCACCAAAGAATTTGTCAATAAATTTTGTTGTCCAGCAGATAATAATAAGCAGCACATCTCTTTCAAGAGAGCCTTTCTGCTCAGTTGTTCTGTACACCACCCCAATGGCACAGAAACCTCTGGTTGCAGTCATTGTGCAAATGCAGAGCCAACGAGGAGGCTTCTCTGGGAGCAGAAAAGAGCACCCATAGCACAGCTTCAGGTTTGCATCACTGTCCAAAAAAAGCATATTCTTCTGAATCCTTTTGCAAAGTCGGTTCAGCTTTTCTAAAAGAGCCAGAAGTTGTGAGACTAGCAGCTACCTGCAGGTGGGCTTTGCTTTCTGCTGCTTTGTTCTTTCATTCCCTTCCCCCCCAATATCAGCTCAGGTTTGTTCCTGAAGCCTTTGGGAATCAGAAATTTAATCCACCCCAGGAAGGGAGTTCAAGAAACTACAGAGCTTCATTTTTCATGACTCACTTCCCTTTTTTGTGGCACAGCTGAATATCCCAAGATGTTCCTGAAAGATGGTTTTTTTATTCGTAAGTATTTTTAGTGAACACAGGTCAAGAAGTATTCCTGGGACATGTTCCCATCCTCAACTGTCCATATTTAGGGAAAAATTCCCTAGAGTCTGACCTTAATAAACCTTCTTGACTGCAAATAGAGCCAACTACTTGTCTTTTTACTCTGTAAATGTGATGAACAATTAATTGCTGTCTTTCTAAATATTGCTAAAATATATGAAGTTACTGTGGCCTCTCACATTCCTTCTTCTTAAACTAATCCAGATACTTCACCCTCTGCTTCTAATTATTCCCCAAAGCCTTCATTTTCTAGAGAGAATTGCAACATTTCACTTTCCCGTTTTGCTGAGTGTTTAATGTTAATGGGAGATTCTTGAAGATGATTGGCAATGATTCACAGGTTTGTGTTTTTCTGATTAAATTCAGTATTGGGTTTCACCAGAACTGCAGGCTTGACTGCACTTACCCTGTCTTATATTTTTTAGCTCCTTTCTTATTCTAGTTTGTGTTTTTGACTGATTTTTGGAATTGTGTGAAGTTTCTGGCCATAGATAAGCTCTTTTACACATGGAAGCAATAAAAGCATGGATTACTTTAGTCTCTCTCAATCATTTATTCCTTCCTTCTGATATATTTATAGAATATTCCCTTTTCATCTTTCATGTCTCTCAGTACATGCATTGCCCTTGTGATGTAGGTTCTGATTTTGGGGTAAGGGAGGTTTGCTGGTATTTCACATTCATGTTGAGCAACAAGAAGTTTTTTCGGTGTTGGATTTTCAAAACCAGTGAATCTGAGCAGCAAATACCTTCTTGTCTACTGTCCTGCTTCTATCCTTTCCCTCTGGAAGCTTTTCAGTGTTTTCTTTCTGAAGCTAGTTCCCTGAATTTAGTGAAGCCTTTTTAAGTCCCATTATCCTAATTTCATTGCTTTTATTCTTTGTCTGGACACTCAGAAGTTTCAGTCACTTTTCCTTTTTGAACCCTGAGAAGGTTCTTCCCTGTAAATCAGAACTACATCAAAACCACCTCTATTGTAACTTCCTGCAGGTTTGAAAAAGAGGTATTCCCATTAGTTATTCCCATTCTCCTTTAAATAAATTGTCACATGTTTGAGATTCATATAATTTAAATGTAGATGGAGATCCCTAAAACCTTGGTGCCATCTTGGCAGTACTTCTGGGTGATCTAGACAATGGTAAGTAACAGGTACCAGTAGAGAGTTCATCTCATTAGAGGAAGAAATTTTGTTGGAGGTGGGATGGTCCAAGGGCAGGGACAGAAGAAGTGAAGAAAACAGTTTATGTGTCTCAAAGTTGCTTTTTCTGCTATGTCAGTTCAACAAAGCATTTTCCCTCAATTTACAAGTCTTGTTTATCTTAGAGGATGGGCTTACTTCATCCCACCTCAGTACAAGCCTGCTGTTTCTGGGTAGGTGGTAAGGAGGGGGAAGGTGTGGATGTGCCCACGGAGTCTGTGGTGTACCCCTGCCACACCTGAGAAGAAAATTCCTAGTGGACATCATGGCCAAATCCATTTGAGGAATTTTTTAAAGCAAAATAATTCATATAAATCACCAGAGTGAAAATCTGGACAAAGCAACTTCTGCCACTGTCCAGCCTAGGAAAATGGCCAGTGTTTACCAACTGCTTTAGCTAAACTGTTTACCTAAAGTAGGAGCTAAGTGGTGTTTAAAACGTTAGCTAACACCTTTCCTGAACATGCCTCATCTGGTTTGTTTAGACAAGGCTGGCCAATATCTGCTTTCACTGGGAACGATTAGTCACAACCCAGAAAAACTGTTTGTCATGGATTTCTCAGGTTTGAGAGTGTGGAGACACAAACCTCAGCCCCACAAACTGGTGGATGGTGCTTGCAGTTATCCTCTTCGTCTTTCCATGTGAGTTGTGTGGGTTTTGCTTAAGTACAGTTTGTGTTTTTTCATTGCTGGTTTGCAGCTGGTCTGAAGGGAAAACATGAAAAGAGAGAAGTGCTCATAAAACTTACTTCAGAAAAGGCTTCATTAACAAGTGACTTATTTACAATGATGGTTCTTCCAAGTCAGTGTCAGAAGCTGACTGAAATTTTCTCAAGTCAGTATCCACGTGTAGTGAAGAACTCACCACCTTTTAGTCATCTCTTGCAGGACTTAAACCTTTAGTTGGCAACAGAAGTGTAAATTTCAGTAGGAATGGGGAAAGTGGGAATGTTGTTTCCCAGGCCTCTACCTTCCCATCGTACAGGGATGTGGATGTGTTTGTGCATTGTTGATGAGAATGTTTTAATGATTTACTGAACATCCCAAGTCATGCCAAATCCAAGTGCCTCTCCCTAAATTTTCCCTGCAGCTGCCTCAGTAGGATTATGCCTCCTTTTCATCCATCTTTCAGTGAGTATATTGTGCAATAGCATGTAAATATCTGTACCGAGAGGGCAGCTCAAACTGTGCACATGGTACTGTTTAGGCAACTCAGACAGATGGTGTGACTGTAGTTACAATGAAAACAATTCCTTCAACATGGGTGGAGGAATGTTTCATGACTCTTTGGCTGTGTGGAAGCTCTAGAGGGATCTGAGCCCGGGTGCAGAGTAATTCCTCAGCTCAGGGCTTTTGCTGGCAGAAAATTGCTTCATGCCATTCCAAGTAGCTTGAGTTCTATAATAGTTCTCACTTCAGCAAAGGTGCAGGATGAAGGGGTAATGCTTGTTCAGCTGCTTTTTGTTCTGATCCTTCCTATTGTTAGGCTTCCAAGAAGGATTTTTATTTACCCTTCTGTGAAAGAAAACATAAAACAATAGTGGGATTGGTTTTTCAGGGCTTCACATCCCCTGTTAGTCATTTACACTGCTGCAAAACCCTTTGTGTGGTGCCAGACCCATCTTCTGCATTCTCATTCCCTCACACACAGGTGAGGTGGTTGAAGAAAACAGAAAAGTAACCAAGGACCCCTTTTGGAAATAAGAACCAGTGGCAAAGCTCACCAAATCTGACTGCCCATATGCAGTGGAATTTGTGTGTTCCATCCATCCATCCATCCATCCATCCATCCATCCATCCATCCATCCATCCATCCATCCATCCATCCATCCATCCATCCATCCATCCATCCCTCCCTCCCTCCCTCCCTCCCTCCCTCCCTCCCTCCCTCCCTGACTCATTCCCTTGCACTGGCTCATTATTCACCATTTGGCTGCATTCCTTTTAAAACAGGGACTTGGCAATGTGGGAAAAAAACTGGGGCGAGAGGAAGCTGGGAGAAGGCACACACGGGGCGGGAAGGGCGGTCAATCTGTGCTCAGCCTTTTCCTTGGGAACTGTCCTCACTGTTTGTGTTCCTCTGGCAGGGTGCCTTTGCTGCTCTCCCCACACCCCTCCAGCATGCAGAACCCTTCCTCCCCTGCCTGTCCTGGCCATGCAGGAGCCCAATTCCCTGTCCCCCCAGCTGCTTTTTGCAGGGCTGGCTCGGATGCAGAGACTTGTGACAGACAGGACCTTGCTCAGGAGAGCAGCTGCTGCTGGGGATGGATTTAGTGCCATTTAGGGCTAGTACAAAGGGTCAATTAGATAAGGGCCCTAAAGATAATTCCTGTAATATGGGGTTTGGTGACTTGGAGTGGGGGAGACAGCAGTAGGGATTATGCAGTCACTAGTAATCTGGGTTGGTTTGGGTTTTTTTAACCTTGCCCCAGAGAGATCACAATTTCAAGCAGACAGGTGTTACCACCTTCAGATATTAAAGACGTGCTTAATCTCTATGGAGACATTTGCTTCACCTAATGAAATGTGCTGCAGCAATCAATTTTATTCTGCACTTATTGATCATGTCTGTTTTATGGAGACAAATACAAGACAACCTTAATTAAGAGGATTTATCTCTTCTTTTAGCAGTGTTTTCCGGCAGGAAGCTTTCACATCTCATGTACTTTTTGATAGAAAGTATTTCTTCTATTTGTATCAAGATGAAATGGAAATCAAAAGCTTTCATTTCTATACCCTGCACTGATTTTACAGGAACAAAGTAGTTTGTCTTTTTAACGTGCCTAATTCAATTTATTCAGATTTATTGTACCACAGGAATTTGAAAATCAATAACTTTAGCTGCCAGGTGCCCTCTTTATTTATACATATATTTTTAGGATTGTGAATGTGGATGACATCTGTCTTTTCTAAATTGAGCAGCTTTGTTGTAAATAAATAAAATGCATAGGATTATTTTTTCTTTAGCATTTATCTTTGAGGATATTCTCCCTTAGATTCCTTCCTTCTCTTCCTGGCTGTATTTCACATACAATACATGCTGTTTGCAAACTAGTTTGCCTTAAGCAGAGTCCTCAAAGAGAGCAGCTCCAGGCAATCTAACAGGTATTGTGAGTATTGTGGAAGGACATCTAACTCAACAGCTGCCTTATATATTAGATGAGATAGTGGTGCCACTGATGTAGAGCATGCTCCTTTAGTGTCTGAGGTCTAAATGTCACTTAAAATACTGTGGTGAGGTTTCTGAGAGAGTTAGTCCTGGACACGGATTCTAGAAAGTGTTTGCAGTCAAATCTGTGAAGTGTTTGTGGCTGGTATCTGGTGGTGTTGAGTGGAGCTGGCTTGTTCAGCTAACACTGAGCAGTTTTTTGCAGGAAAGAGGGAAAAGATGGTAGTGTGATGGCTTTGTAGCAGGAATAGAGTTCTGCATCATTTCCCTGCCAAAGAAAAGTGCTTCTGAGTGGAGAAATGTTTTCTCTGCTCACAAGGCAGCTGTGGAAAATGCACACAGGAATTATATTTAAGGAAATATTTGCTTTTGTCTGGGCTGTGGCATAAAAAAAGTTAAGCAGTGGCATTAGATAGCTCATGGTAACTCATCATGGTAGTGTGGCTCAGTATCAAGGAATGAAGGTACCAAACTCCATCAGCAGGGAGCAGTTGTAGTGCTCAGTATGTGATGTGTTTCTCACCATCCCAAAGCACACAACATCCTCCTCAGGAGTGAGGCCTCTTCCACTGCACAGCACAATAAATTTGGCACAGTGAAGTGTCCAAGCAAAATGTTGTATGGCAAAACTGGGAATACTGCAAGAGGAACTTGGCTGTTCCCCTCCTGCACCTCCAGGTGTAAAACAAGGAACACTTTGTGGTCTAGCTCAGCATTAATAGGGTTTCCTGATTCCCTTGTTTCAAACTGGTTTAAGCTGGGTGCAGCATAGAAATCTCTGGCACATGGTGCAGAAAATCAGGAGGGTTAACTGGTCCTGGCTGCGTTGGGGATGCTGAAGGTGCAGCAGTCACTGTGTGCCTCGAAGTCTCTTGGATCCAATGTCCCTGCGTGGGTGTTAATCCCAGAATGGTTTTGTAATAGCAGCGCATTCACCCAAGTTCTCTTAGCTGAGAACTCCTCTTTGTGCCTCAGCCCACCATGTCCCATCATGCAGAGAACATTAGGTCTCATCCTGAAATTACTTCTTCCATTCCTTGAAAGTTTTGCTGCAGGTACTTCTCAGGTCAGGGTCAAAAAGACTTTTTTACTTCTGAACTCAAGTTAGCCAAAGTAGTCTCCTTTTATGGGAAAGCTATGTATGGCAGCTGGGGGAAAATGGGAGTTTAGCAAGTTGCTCTAAACAAAGGGAATAATTTGATTCTTCAGTCTTTTAATCCCCACCTTTTGTGAAGCTGATAACTCTGTTTTTAGAGAATAGTGCCTGAAATAATTACACGAAAAAAGTGTCTACTCTAAGTAGTAATTAAAGTGGTTTTCCTGAATTGACACTGAGAATTTCTTTGTGAACAATGATGGACTTACATAAGCTCATCTTTATTTACATAAAGTTCAATAAAATAAGCTATTTCAATCTATGGATATTTTCTTCCTCCTCCTCCTTTCTAGGATATAAATTTGATTTCATTTGACTTTCTTAGACATTTTTTGCCCCTATAAGGAAGTTCAGCATCTCACAGCAGTATGCTTTGCTTTGTTTTAGTTCTCTTCTGGGTCCCTGAGTGAAGTTCAGTGTTCTTCAGATGCTACTCAAGAATTCAACGCTCTAGTTTGTTTATTTGTAGGAAAACAGTTGTTGCTGGACATCTGCTGCTTTTTGTATTTCGTGCTAGAGTTAATGCTGTTGCACTGCTCAGCCTGAATTAGTAATAAGTACAGTTTGACTTATATGACTTTGAGAGATGGGACTTACCCAGGGCCTTACTGAGAGTGGGATGAAACATTATGTGAAGATGGATTTCTGAGTCCTGCTATGATGGATATTGTGCAGCCAGCATGAAACCACTGCACTTCAGAGCTCTAGCCTTTCTTATTGTTATTTTTCTACTCAAACACTTGCTTCTCACAAAAAACAAACTTTAATGATTCATTAATTTAATGATTCAGCCAGCCCCCGTTGGTTCAATTTAGCAGGCGCAGATTAAAAATGGTCCTTCTGTTGGTCTTGGACAGACAGACTGCAGAGAAATGAGCTCTCCAGGATGATTAGCTCGAGAGAAGGGGACTCTCCAGGGCTTTTCTAATGAACTGAGAGCTCTTTTAGGGGCCTGCTGGTAAGATAGGAGTGCCTTCTGCTTTTCTGTCGCCTGCCTCCGTCTTCCTGCTCATCGCTGCATTACAAGTAAACCAAACAAAAAAACCATGATTCATGCCCAAAAGCTTCAGAACAATGTATTTTCCAGCCGAAGACAGTGTTTTCTGTCCTTTGAGATACTGATGCTTAGATTGTTTTCTGTCTGGCACTTTTCTGTTTTAAAGCTTGTCAGTCATAGTAGTATTTAATGACGTCTCAGAGGCCAGTTAACATCTACAGGACTTTGTGGGGTGGTTTTGCCCCAAGTATCTCTTTTCCAACCTTGACAGTGGATAGGGGTTATTTCTCTTTGAAGTCATTTAAATATGAGACCAGTTTATCCAACAACAGACTGAAAAATGGGAGTTGTGGCACATGTTGAATATTCATTATTAAAATTGTATAATTGGAAATGTCAGATCTGCTTAAGTACCAGGTTGTATTCAAGCTACCTAAATTTCTACTGGAATTTCCCTCAGACATGGTGCTGTTGAATTCCTCCTCTCTGCTGTCCTGTGAGTGGCTGAGCTGCCTCAGCCTTTTGCAACAGGTTCATCCAATGGCACCAAGTTGAGGGTGTGTGACTGCATTTCAGAGAGCTGCAGTTCCTGTACTGGTATCTCTGTAAAGCCTGGGGGATTAAGGCACTCTGCTGTTGTGAAATGTTTTCTTGGTTTTATTACTGCAGTGATAACATCTCCCATGGCTTTTTCAGTGGCAGTATTGCACCCAAGAGGGCAACGGTTCGTGCATTAGGACTACTACGAATTAACACTACTTTTCCCTTTCTCTTTAAAGTGAGGAAGTAGCATCCCTTTTTAATAAACAGATGAATTTCAGGCAGAATTAAAATTCCTTTTGAAAGACAGTCAGAAAAGCTATTGCAGGGAGGTTTTAAGAACTCAACCCAGAAGGCAGTTTGTCATTGTGCATTCCACAGGACAGAAACCCTCTTTTTAAATTAATGAGGCTAGTTAAGAGAATATTCACCCATACACAGCCTTAGGTATCAAGGACTTGCTGTCAGTTCCAGCAAGGTCACGTTTGCTTACTGCATGGAGGCAACAGGCTTAGCTTTCAAAGACCCTTTTCATCTCAGGGTGTGGGAATCTGCTGTGTGGCAGAAATGGAGGGGGAAAAGATTTTTCTCCTTGCATAGAATCTTTCTGCAGTTTTGCTTGCACTGCACAGCACGAGTCAATTTGGAAGTTCATGGGAAGAGTGTGTTTTGAATGCAGCTGAGTATCCCATATTGAAATAAGTGAGGAGGATTTAATAATTTTGAGGTTAGCGGCCAAACATGTTATAACACCACTTAGTCACAAAGTAGAATTGACTAAGTCATTTGACATGTGAATTCTGCTTACAGTGGAAATGTTATTACACCTTCAGCTTCTTACATTTCTGTTTAATAGTTAAATAATATGAGCAACATTTCATTCTTGTAATGTTGCATTGATTTTAAACCACAGGTTTACTCAAATGGTAATGATTCAGTTGTCTTTTTAGGAAACTTAACAGAAAGAATTTCTTCTTTGAGGAAAAACACCAGTTAGTGGGCATTTTCAGGGCATCTCCATGGCATTGTTTCTGAAAACAAAGCGTAGGAAGGAGCATATGGTATTACATCTGCAGAGTGTTTGACAGTAACCAGTCCTGGGTGTTTTAACCAGTCCAGAGGTCAATTTACAGAACTCAGAAGAAAGCAGTTACTCTGCCCAAGGAAGTTACTCCTCTGAAAGCCAATAGCTTTGAGGTTAACATAAACTCCAAAGTGCTAGACACGTAACTCCTTCACCCCTTGCCATTTCTGAACTTCATTTCTGGACACCTCTATGATCAGCTGTCCAGAGATGGGTCCAATTTTTCCTTGAGACTCAATCAGACTTTGGCTTCATTAGCATCATTAGTATTTTTCAAGCTTTACTAACGACCTGGGAAACTTCTAAATAACCCTTTGGACTTCAATTACGAAAGAGTAAAAGATTCTGATATCCATTCTGCTGGTATTTTGTGACAGCACATCCTTCTGTCAGTCCCTTTCTTACTTCAGGTATGCAGTTCCAGTCTCCCATGTAATTTTGTGAGAACACCTTTTCCTACCATGCCCTTGATCATTGTCATTTGTTTATAAATACTGGAAAGCTCTTTCTTCTTTTTTTTTTTAATGGAGAGAATGCTTCAGTCTTCTAGGTGAGGGAGAACCATTGGTTTAAACAAGTCTTTCTTCCAACTTTATGGAAAGGGGACACTTATCATTTGGAAGATGGATGGGTTTCCTTTTCCACAGCTCTGTCCTTAAGCCCTGCTGATATAAAATTCTCATTTTAGATATTCAGTGATTAAGTATGAAGATCTCAGTGAAGCAGAGCCCCATCAGAACCCAAATTGCAATACTGAGATTGCTTTAAGCAGATAAATGATTTCTGTCCTATGAAGACTTCAGTGTCTGAAGAGATTAAAGAGCAGCAGTGAACAAAACCCATACTAAAAATTATGTGATTAGCAAGGTGAGCATTTTTTTTTATTATAATGTGAAACTGGACATGAAAACCAACCTGAACATTTAAACTAATAGAGTCATTCTTACTTTGAATGTGTTTTATTGTTTCACATTTGTTATGTTTGTGTCATTGACTTTTGTAGCAACTCCATAATACGAGCAAATTGTCACCAATGAAGCAGATGGAATGAAATTCCTTTTATATAAATTAATTAAGAAAATAAGCACACTGTAGGGAGAAGCTAGTATGTTGCTCTCTCATCCAGCAGGAACTCGTCATCCATGCCAACCTCTTTTGGCAAAGCATGAGGGTGCTTTTTCTCTTCTTAAGCAAAAGACTGTTCTGTTTGGTTTTTCTTTTGATTTTGTGTTAAAAAGTCTTATGTAGATGATGATGCTCATAATTACTGCTATCTCACTGAAATGGGAAGAGTTTTGGCCTCATTGGGAACACTGCTGAATCCCTTAGTTATACGAGCAAGAGTGCATTTTCCTCTTAATTAGAAAATAAGTGTTTCTAATAAATAAAATAATTTCAGTATTTATTCAACGTTTCATTCTCCTAGCATAAGCCAACTGAGATGTATAATTCTCAGACATGTTAATTGACACACTGTATTTATTAAGAAACTGTGCCATTTAAAAAGTCATGCTCGTAAGATAGTAATTAAAAAAAGCAAGATGGAAGGCTTAAGTGTCATTTTTGACCTGTCTCAATTATTATATAGCATCTCTGGAGTTTGAGATTTCCCAGCTTCCCTAGGCAATCTGTTTCACTGCTTAATTATCTTCACATTTAGAAAGTTGTGTTTGTTCCTTAAAAAAAGAGAAGAAAACTAATGATGATAATCTGCTTTTTTTTTTGTATTTTTTTTTTTTTTGTGCTATTAAGTTCTTGTCCTGGCTAACAGTGAAGAACATGAAGAACAGAACAGATGATTTTCCTTGTTTTTGCAGTAGCCTTTCAAATATTAAAATGTCAGTCTTGCAACTGTCTACTTCTTACAGTATTACTTTAATCATCTGTGTTCTCCTGTTGGAGGAGAATGGCAGCATTGCTGTCTGTGTCATGCAGACCAGGTTCCTATTTATATACCAGTACCAGAGTTTCTGTTGGGTGTTTTTAATGTTTGACTTAATTTCATATCATGTGACGACATATATGTCAACTGCATCATGTAGTTTGCAAAAAAGAGGTGAAGATGTTGGATTGTGATCTATAAAGAGGGAATGAGTATTTTTGTAATTTAAATGCTGCTTTCCTAACACAACAGTTTTGCTGTGGTTCTTCTAGGGAACATTGGCAATTACTCACCTCTATTTCACAGAATCAGAGACTGGGTAAGGTTTGAAGAGGCAGCTGGAGGTCATCTAATCCAACCTCCCTGCTCAGCAGGGTCCTCTGGAGCACGTTACTCTGGATGGTACCAGAAAGCTTTACAGCATCTCCAGGGAAGGAGAGTGCTAGTGATAGTTGCTTGTGGCCACTGAGATAAATCAAAGAAACTGCTCACATCTTTGCAAATGGTTGATTTATCTTGTTTTCAGGAAAAAAATCCTTAAAAAATACAAGACTTCACAGGTCTTGCTCAAAGCAAATCAGATGAGGTTGAAATTAGAGTGGAGACAATGGAGAAATAAAGAGCTGGAATAGAGGAAAGCTAGTAGAAATTGTAGCAACTATGTTTTTTACCATTTATGTTGTGTTTTATTGGTTTTGAATTGATTCCCATTAATAATTACAAATTACTGTCTCACAGAGTCTTGTAGTATTGTGGTTTTCTTTATTCTTAATGTGGTGAAATGATTCTTTCAGCAATGATCTCTGGATTGTTTCCAGCATAAATCTGGATCTTGATTTTGTTGAGCATCAGAACATTTTTGCAATATCATTAGTATAATGGCATCTCAGTATTCCTCATGTTTTTGAGATGTGTTCATCTGGAATATAAAAATGCAGAAGGCACCACAGCCTGAGTTCATTGACTTGGAGAGAATGACAGAAACTTAAAGAGATGGACTGTAAAACTGCCTATCAGTGCTGCCACTGAAGACATGAGGAGACATAATTTCCATCTTTCCAACAACTTGCACCTTTGTGTCCATTGTCCCTGCATCCTACAATGCTAAGGAATTCAGTGCAAAGACACCTGAGCTGGCTGGCTTCAGTCAGGTAGAATGTCACTGACTAATGACCTCCCTAAATTAGCATTAATGCAACCTAATAAACTCACCTTAAACTGGAGTTAATAAGACTTAGATGGCTTTGAACTGTGCCATGCCAGACATGTTGCCTTGGGCCAGCAATAACTCGTGTCTCTTTGCGCTGTCGTGTTGTCATGTAAACTTCTCCACTGCCTCACAGATGTCCTAAAAGATGAACAACTTGAGATTTCTGTGTATGGCCATAAATTGAATATAACCCCCATAAATTTTTATTTGATGGCAAATCTAAAGGAATAAAGGACTGCTTGAAAGCTGGGAAAAGAGAAGCTCTTGGGAGAGTTTGGCAGTGTTGTTAAACTGAATGCAATCTTGAACCTAGGGGACACATGATGTCTTCAGGTAAACCAACATTCCAGCCCATGTGCTGGAGCTCCATCTCTCCAAAGGGAATTTGCATGACTAGCACTCTGTTCTTTCACAGTTTATCATCTTCTTTTGTGACTCCCTGAGCATTTTCACTGTGAAAGGCATCAAACCCACAGTACTTCAGTTTCAGGTAGAAAAACTGCATAGAAAATTAGATTAGGAATAAAACAGAGAAATAAATGAGAAAATTCAGACTAATGAAGTTCTTGCTTATTATCTTAATATTTGCAAAGAGTGCTTCTGTATTAGACCTCACTAACAGTTTACCATAATGCAAATGTTAATCTTTATGCTAAAAAATGCAAGAGAAGGAAAGCATATATAGTTATAATAAATGCTTTTTTTTTTTAAAATATGGTAGACTTCAAATTTCCCATTAGGGTATTTCTTTACAACTTAATTTATTCCTTCTCCTATAAGAAATCACTCAGAATAAAACTACTTCAGAACCTCTAATTTAATATTTGTTTCATAGTGAAAAATTCTACAAATTGGTTTTCAGATTGATAATTATGCAGATCTCATTATCTAAACTGAAAGCAACTGTAAAAGGTTTAATCTTCTTCAGTGCATTTTGGACCACAGGTGACATGGAGAGGATTGAAATAGGACAAATTATATTGATATAATAGATTAAGCAATAATTCTGTATTACAACCAGTGCTCAAACAGAATTGGGCACGTGTTAAAGCTTCATAGAGCTGCTCAGTGTCAGAGTTATGGCCAAAGGATGATCTGTACTATGTACTGGTGAATTAGTCAAAGAAATGGGTGTTTGGCTCGTCTTTCATCCGAGACCAAAAGTCTTACCAAGACCTGAACCTCTCAAGGAACGGCTGCAGTTCTGAAGGCTGCCCTGGTCTCTTGTGCAGCTCTGGGATGTGTGCAGAGCACACTGTGGTTAAGCACCAGGCTCAGAAGCTGAAGTGATGTTTCATACTGTCACTTGGAAAGGGAAGGGCTTTTAGAACCCAGCAATCCAGGGCAATATGAAATGCAATGCCACTTTAGCAGCAAAGCAGAAGCAGACAGAGACCCACTGTCCTTATTGTTGTACCAGCTCTGAAATGAAAAGCTTCAGGGTATAACTGAACATTTATTGGAGGAAAAATCCAAATCTTTGAACGTGTGTGAATTTAAAAGAGATGAGAGAAATAACCAGGCTGAAAAATGTGTGCCATCCTCAGAAGGAGTAGCAGCTGTTGTTTGGATTGCAATGGGAATTTTAAGGAGGTGTTTGCTTTCATCCCTGCTGCTATCTTGTGAAGTCGTATGAGCCAGAGAAGTGACCAGGAGATGTTGGGGCACAAACAGTGCTGGCCCACCCAAAGCCAACACTTGGGAATAAAGAGGATTAAAGGAGTTTTCTAAGCTTCTCACATTGTCTTGAAATAGCACATTGGAGAATGTGGTTTCCCTGGCATGGGAGAGAAGGGAAGACTGCTCTGTAACTCATCCAGCTTTTTGTTCCCAGGTCAGGCTAATGCCTGAGGTCATTGTCCCACAGAATTGTGGAACATTCAGCAGGATTTATTTCTCAGTGAAGAAATGCTTCTCTGTATTTTAGCTCCTGACCAAATACTCATCCAACTTAGCACCCCCCTCATCCCCAGCTCCACCCATAGGATTCCTTTACCAGGGAATACAGGAATTCAAAGGCCCATACATCCTTCATGTTTTAGATATGTCCAGCTACTGGAAAGCTGAGTAAAGCTGTCATCACCCAGCTGGCCCTGATGCCAAAGGGCACAAAGTTTCCTTAAATGCTGGATTGCAAACATCATTGTTCTCTATTTTTCCGAAGCCAATGATTGTATTACACGTGGGGAGTCCCCTAGGTCACAATATGCTGGTAAAATTACTCACTAACATTGTTATCCTCTTTGCTGAGTTGCTGCAGCTTCTAATGGTAGCATTACTTGGAGCATTCTGCCAAGAAACAGCGAGTTTAGGAATACTTCCTTTGGTACAAAGTCCAGTGTTTCATGTTGTGATGCATGGACACTATAAATATAATTGGGAAAATGTGATGAAGCATAGGGAGTAGTTCAATATGGCTGGGAACTGTAGAGGTTATGAAGATTAAGGGAGATTAGGGCAAAATGAGATGAATGGATATGATAGTGAATGAAAAACATTTTTGTCACAGAACAAAAAGATTGATTTGTGCATGTTGGACAATTTTAAATTAATAGCCATTGTTCGTGGGTGGAAAAATATTTTTAGGAAAAAAATTATTTATTTCTGGCGCTTCCACTGTGGGAAGCTGAATGAGCATGTCAGCTCATTGTATCGTGGTGATCTAACAGAACATATGTCAGAAGGGGACAGCAAATAATATTTTCCTTTACTATTAGTAGGCATTTTCTGTCACTAATTCCATTCTAGTAATGCTGCATCTTTGGTAGAAATGTAATGAGGTCTGAACAAAAATGATGCCTGCCCAAGGTTTGGAACATATCCACCAGTAACTTCCTCCCTCCTCTTTATAGAGAGGAACTTCTCTGATTCAGACCATGAATTATGGTGAGTGATGGAGGTTAGGAGGAAGCCTCCTTCTGTGTGCAGTTTATCATCTTATTTTTTCTCTGGAGAGTTTCCTGCTCTTCTACTTTATCTGTTATCATGCATGATCAATTTCTAGATAATTAACTCATCCATGATCAAAAACTTGTCAGACTTGCATTAATTTTTGTATGGATTATATGTACTTATATATTACAGGTTGTTTTTTATCTGATACAATAAAAAATCAAACTGCCTTTATTGGTGATCAGTTCTGTATAGACTTTCGGTCCCAATTGGGACAAACTTGAATATTTAGCAAACTAAACAAGGAAAAACTTAAAAATGGATGCTGTTTGTGCCATATTCTTGAAGCAAGAGTAAAAAACCCACAAATTTTTCATTCAATGCTGCAAACTGTTTTGGCAATAAAGGTAGGTGTATGTCATTGTAGATATTGAAGATCTTAAGAATTTTAGAGAGAGAAACTGGGAAGGATATCAGAAGTCAATTAAAATAACTTGGTAATGAAAAGACACTGATTTGTAGTGGGACTTTGTAGATAAATTGAAAAGGTAACAGCAGAAAATGGGCAAAAGGATAACTGGTATTGTGAAACAATTTTATCTCCACAAATTTGTTTGTTTGTTTGTTTGTTTGTGTTGGGGGACTGAGATGACCACTAACAGATTCCTTACAGACCTTAATTTCTGTTACACTGTTAGTGTGCAGTGATCAGGACCTTGCTGTAGTGAGCACTTTGCAAACTCCTAACAGGAGATCCCCATGCAGGCCATTCAATTAAGAGCTGGATTTGATGCTCCTTGTGGGTCCCTTCTAACTCAGAATATTCTGTAATTCTGTCAGAGATGTTTCCTAGCCCATAGTAATGTAAGGGATGACTACTAAACAGTGTTAATACTCTATTTGTTTTTCGTGTTCTGAACCACTGAATTAATCTTTCTGTCACACTTTTACAGTTTCAGGATTTTATTGTAAACTGAGACTTGGCAGCAAAGCTGAGAGTATGGATTATTTCCATTAAAATCTATGGAAATAAGAACTGGTTTATGAGTCCTTCAAGTCCATTTTCTATCACCCCATATTATACAGATTTGAACTTGGGGAAAGCAGAAAGAAGGTTAACTTTTTCATGTGTCAGCCTTTTTGTTTGTGCAGTGTTTAATTCAAGATATGGATTACCTGAAACTCCCCTGTTCCAGCAGGAACAAAACTGCCCCAGATGACTTCACATGGAAAAATAAGATTAGGTACAAATAACATGGAGTTCCTTCCTGACATTTGTATGCAAACTTCACTTGCTAACTGCCACTGAAATCCATCCAAGCTTGCATTGCATGGGACAGAGCAGAACCTCTCAGAAAAAGGACCACTAAATGATGTGGAAATCAGCTCTGTTTTTCCCCAGGTGTAATAGAAAATATGGTTCCTTGAGGAGACATGAAACATGGAGTAGCTTAATGAGCTTAGTCTGTTTTTAAAGAGTCCTTGCAGCCCTTCAGCATAACATAGCCCCTTCCCACATGACTTTTTCCTTGAGGAGTGGCAGTGAAAAAGGCATGTCCAATTTCCACTTCTATAGAAATATACCTCATCTTGTCATGATGCTTGGCCATCTAGTTATATTCTTTCATCCTTTGAAAGCAAGGCATGCTGCTTTCTTGCTTTTCTTGCTGCTTTTCTATGCAGGTAGCCTTTTTTCCTCTTCTTACACAGGTTTGCACTACACTTCTCTCTCCTGACTTTTAAGGGCAGTCTGCCATCCTTCCTCTTTGGTATTGATGTCTTCCATAGGTCATGAATTTTTAATTTCATGTGATTTATGCTAGTTGTGATGCTGCCCAATTTATCTGGGACAAGTCTCTCTCTTTTTGATGCTCAGTTTTTGGGTGGAAGTTTTGCTTCATCCATATATTAGTAGTGTTTGATTCAAATATTTGCTTCTACCTTTTTTTCAGTTTTAATCTTTCATTAAGTTCTGCTTCAGTTTTGGGGGGATGGATTTATGTGGAATAAATATTGACAATATTTTGACAAGTTGGTATATTACACTTCTTGTGTAAACATGATTATAATAATCTGTGGCCTGTTTTAAACCAGTGTTTGAAGCTTAAGGATTGCAGATGAAAGTGAGTCATGGTGGTCCATTGTATGTAAACATAATAGAAGTTTGATTGATTTCCAAGATCAGTTTGGATTCCTCGATTGGAAAGGGTTGCTGTGGGAAAAGGAAGGCGATAACAAAAGTAAGCAGCTTGTCTCAGCCCGTGGTGGCAGCCGCACATTGCCATCACACCAACAGGACCATGTGCAGTGGGGTGTTCTTAAACCTCACCTTAGTCCTGCAGAGTGAAAACATTTGCTGGAGTTCTGCCTCAGCGGAGCAAGGAGCAATATTGGCCGGAGGAAGAGGAGCATGAGGCAGGGTCACAGCAGCCATTCCCTGGCACAGCACAGCTGAGCTGGCTGGCTGATGTGCCTCCCAGCCTACCAGGCCACTCCTGTTTTTCCTTTCAGATGAATGATCTCTGGGGCAGCCAGGTTTCTGTGATCTCTCAGCAGGGGATGTGTGGCATTATGTGTGTGAGGTTTTATGCTTGCTTTGGAAAATGCTGGCTTCACAAGCCTTCTCTCTCATTTTGGCCAAGTCCCTAGATTAAAAATGTGTTCAGTAAATATTTAGTTCCAGATTTGCTGCCAAAAGATTCCATGCTCTCTGACTGCTTCGAGGTTTGTTAGTGTGAATAAGTTTTTTATTATTTCTTAGAGCTGACCTTGCAGAAGCAGAAAAAATGGATCTGAGCAATAATCAAAAACACAAGGTGAACCACCAGCCAGTGAAGTTGTAACTGAATACAGTGAGTTGTAACTACAATACAAGGATAGCAGTTGTACCCTGTTATTTCCCAGGAACAAGCTGATGTTTGGGCAGAGCTGTGAGCAATATCTCACCTGTCCCTGCTCAGCGTTTCTTCCTCTTGATTCAGTTCTTGTTACAGAACACGAGGTTCTGAAGTGTTACAAGCTGGCTTTCTTCATCACACTGTGTCATTTAACTACCCACCTCATTGCAGTAATCCTGTTCTTTTTTTTTTTTTTCCTTTTTTTTTTCTTTTTTTTTTTTTTTTTTTGCCTGCCTGAACATATTTACAAAGATAAAAATAGAGCAAGGGAAGAATAGCAGCTGCCAGGGCTGGGTTTGAGTTAAAGACCACCTAGGAATGGATTAAAGGTGAATAACTGTTTTGCCTCAGGACAATTCTGCTGACAGGAGGGAGAGAAGAGGTGAAAGGAACATTGCTAAGGAAGAGATATGGAGAAGTGATCATGTAATTGACATATTTAAATTCAAGCAAGTTTTAAGCATGCTGAAGTGGAGATAGGGAGCAAAATGAATAAAGAAATTGCAACAGGCAAATCACAAGGAGTTTTAAGGAATGTTTTATTTTGGAGAGGATGCCGTAGGTCTGAAGGATAGCAAATACAGATGGATATCTGAGAAGAGAAATTCATCTGACTGAACTTTTAGGATGGTCTTCTGGGTGATCTCTGTTGTGAGGTTTATTGACAAGGAGAAATCTTGGCCTTAAACCCTGTTTTACAGCTGCACACTCCTTCTAGAGGAGTGCACACCCTGGAGGCAGGGTCTTGTGAGTTGGTAGGTGTTAAATCATCACATAGATCCCATTTCAGCTCCATGCTTAGCCTTCATCATGACAGAAAAGGAGAAAGACCACAGTGCATGAGTCAGTCTCAGAATGACTAAGCTGCTGCTGGTGCAGCCATGAAAGACAAGTACAACCCTGGGATGCATTTAGGGAAGTGCTCCCTATCCAAGGGGGGATTAGCAGTTCTGCTGCACACTGAATGAGACCCTGTGGAGTTAGGGATACTGCATACAGGTTCGGTTAGACAGGCTTGGGAATTAATTTCCTGAAATTAGATGTATGGGAGAAGAAGGGGTTAGAAAAGGAATGGAGAGTTGCTCTCTCACACAGGGAAAGTAAAAGGAAATAGCTTCTCCTTAATTACAAAAAAGTCACACCGAATATTTTAAAATATAGTTGTTTACCCTGTTTCAACTAAGAGCAGGAGAAGACTGAGTTAAACCAGAGGAGAGTATTCAAACAAAAAAATGCGTGGCTGTGAGTTAATTTGAGCTGAATATTGTTGTTTCTATGCCTTCAAACAATATTATTTTAGGATAGCCTGTGCTGGCCCTTCCTCAAATATCTGCCCTTCAGCTAAAGTTCTTTGGTCCTTAGTCACAAACAGAAATTTATACCAAAGTTGTCACAGTTGCACCCAGCTGGCCAGCAGCTGGAATCTGCAGAAAATTAGCAGAGATTAGATTCATATAGAGCACACATTACAATGCATTTCCAGCTGCTTCTTCCTTCTATGTATTCACCACACAAACAAATTCATCATCTGTCAGCATCATGACAGCATGCTTGCTTGCACGTGTACTCAGTGTGTTCAGAACTACTGCAGCTTTGGGGCAATCTTTTCAATTAGTGCATGCAACTACATCCAAACCTAATTTGGATGATTTTAATCCTGAGCCTTTGCTCTTGTTTTCCTGCCGATAGGAGCGTTGCACCAGATAGAACAGGCACCCAACAGGGGTTCTCTCTGTGCTAGCTGGGTGCATAGTATTTATGATCACTGAGAGATCTGCATAGTAGAGGTGGGAAAAGTTAATTAGATTCAAGAGTCACCTACATAAATCTGTGGGAGATAGCCAGTGACACCGCAGGCCCCGTTTCCAGCCATCCCTGTCGCATTCCCACAGCGCTGGAGTAGCAGCATGGCTCAGCAGACCACTTCTAAAGGGAACACATGCACTGTGAAAACAGTAGTATTGCCTTGACTGTTGGCAGCAATTCTCTTTCCTCCTACCCCTTTCTTTCAGTTATCTTCATTCTGATTTGATACATTGATGTTCTTTGAAAATATTATTTTTAAAAAACCAAACAAAATGAAAACAGAAAACGTAGTCAATTCAAGTCTATTAAGTAATGTCGGAGTAACAGCTTCCCCACTCCCCACTCACCCAGCTTTGTCTTTTTAGTGCTGTTTTAGGTCAGGTTCTGTCATTTTACACCTGTCCAACCTTGTGAAAGGCCTCACTGGGGTTGTACAAGGACAAGCGTGGGTGGAACTCAGTGTTCAAAACCTTGTGTGGCTGTTGACAATGTGTGAGAAGGGAAGAGCCCTCTGCTTCCCAGACCCCAAATTAAGCCTGCAGGGCTGACAGCAAGCAATTTTTGTAATGGTACATGGAGCTAATTTGTTATGAAATCAGAGAAGCAATAAATTTGGAAAAACCCCCATTCCAAGTTTAGAGTAGTCTGGAGGGAAATTACACTGAGCTCCACTGTGCCTCTGCTAACTTGCTGTTTTGTAGACTTGGGCAATGACAGAATATGGTGTGTTCACCCCCTCTCATTTAGCCTTTCCTGAGCTGGGGAAATTCTCTTTTCCCTACTACACCTTAAAACCAAGTGTATTCTTGTAGAGATCTCAGGTGTGCTGTTCAGTCACAATACAGAGCTGCTTGTCCATGCAAAATTGCTGTGACTTCTGAAGAAAGCAAGACTCAGCTGGTCAGACCCTGACATTCCTTATTCCTGCTGCTCAGGGTGTCCTGCTCGGTGGGAAGGCTCTCCAGCCTCGACAAAGGGGCTACATCTGCAAGATCTTTACAGGCAGCAAAGATCTGCAGCAAATCCTGCTGGCTGGGCTAGCTAGGATTTGTGTGGCTGTGTTGCCAGGGTCCTGAGCTGCCTTCAGGAGAGCCACTGCTGCCATTAGGGCGCCCACATGGTTTTATTCCTGCCTGCATCATCCGTGGTACTCGTTAGTTCTGGCTGTGAATGCGCTGTAGGCGTACTCAGCACACTCGGTGCCCTTTGCAGATGAAAGGTAGTGAGGAAAAGTTGAGACTGGTGATAAGGTTGGGTTCAGGGCAGTATGGGTTTTGTGTGTCTTCTGAATAGTAAGGACTTGAGTTTATAAGGCATCTCCCATGCCAAGCTTTTTCCATTAAGGCACCAGCCAGGAAGCCTTGGTCAAATGCAGGATTTCTGTGCTTTATTATTCATCAAGGCTCATGGTTTTATTCAGCTCTATCATTGTTTCTGAATTCATGACCATAAAGAAACAGAGGTCCTGCAGATAGTGTAGGCTATGGGAAATTGCAGCACTGCTGAGATAACATAGTTGGTACCAGTACGTCCTGATCTCATGCTTTCCGAATTACTTATGTTAAAATAAACAAACAAAACAAGAAAACTCTGCTGGCCTGGAAACCTTTAGGCATTCTTTCCTATTTTATGTTGGAAAGATTTAAAGAAAAAGGCCTTGTCTGTTTCTTATTTTCGCTGCTTCTTTTTTACAAATTGCTTTTAAATGGAACACAAGTTGAACAGATTTTATTTGTTGTCATAGGAAAACACATCTCAGAGAGAGACAAGGGTGGCCTGGAAGGAACAAATTATATTTTGGGTTGCTATTTGAAGATGTCCTTCATGGCTGCCTGTTGTGACTCAGCACATTGGTTGGGGCTTTGGGTGGCAGAGGGGATTCAACAGGTTGAAGTTTTAGAGGTAGGTGATAGGAAACAGCTATTTATTGATGCTGCTGCAAGTGCATTGATGTATTTTTTGTAGAAATTAAGAGATTACTCTGACCATCTGAAGGCACTAAGACAGGCTTTGTCCAAGGGACAGGACTGTGGGGTTAAATCATGAAGAGTAATTGCTCTGTGTATTCTGTGCCTTGCTGCAGCCTTTCCCTGCTGCCACTGGCTGGCCACACTGTTTGTAATAAATGGTTATTAAACTGTTCTCTGTAGGACCAGGACTGGAGCTGCATTGTGCTAGAGGCTGTGGAGCTGCATAGTAACAAACTGTAAACTGTTCTCTGAGAGGCCTGGTTAAATATGAGAAGGGATATGAAACAAAAATAATCCACTACCAAGCTCTGGCACATAATGATATTGAGTAGCTGTGGGTTGTACAGTAGGTCTGCTGCAGAGGAGGAAGCTGGGCTGAAGTCTTCTGTGCTGTCACTATGTGCTAAAAAAAATTAATTCTTTATTATTTTTGTTCTCACTTAACTGCTCTAATTTATTCTATCAGGTCTTGTCCAGAGGATGGTGTAGGTGCACGTGCAAGTGTGACTGGATTACAGCTTTTTCCCTCAGGACTATTTGCTCTCAATCCTCTACTACCCCTATCACTGTAACTGAGAGACTGCAAGATTCTTGTCTATTGCACTGGCACAAATGGGATGTATCCTCGAGCGTGTTTAGTTTGAACTTAGGCTTTTGTGATCAGCATCTGCCTTCATGCAAGATACTTTTATATGAAGACTTGTATTTGTTCTGGTTTGGGCTAAGGAATAGTTACTTGGTAGTTTTAAACAGACACTTTGAAGACATGAGTCAACTCAGCTATTTGCTCCTCAGCTTTTTTTCTCTCCCTCAATTGTTTTGATGGAGAATTGGAAATTAAAGAGGGGCTATTGCCTGAATTGATTTTTCTCTCCACAGACCTGGCAGTGGCCAAGGAGTTTTGGTGTGGCCGCATTATTTTTAAATATGCAGGGACAGGAAATTCTGAAGTGTAGCTTTTATGGTTGTGCTTGTTGGGAACACAAAAATAAATTTAAAGCTTGGGAATGTCTTGTTTGTGTGCAATCTGTACCAGAGCATCAGCAGCATGACCAAGGAACAAATCCTTCTTCAATGAACATGGTAGCCACAGGGCTTCCTCCCTTTCTTGGTATATTTTTCTTCCCTCCCTCTTCTCTCTATTAGTTCTGGGCATGTGGACGTGCCAGTAGAGCTTGGGCTGCCGTGCAGCAGTCCTGACAAGGCAGGGGCTGGTGCTCTGGCTGGTTTTCAGAGGTGGAAGGACTGGCACTGTTGACACAGGGCAGTGTGGCGGGTGCCTTGTCACCCTTTGCCTTTCATTTTCTAAGTCACAGCTCTCCTGGCCCTGGCCTGTGGCTCCAGCTCAGGGGAGGGTTTCATGAGGCTAAATCAGGAACCAGGGCAAGCCGTGCAAGCTGAATTCAGGGAGTCTCTGTGTTTGTGATGTGGATGCAGGAGCTCTGTTTCTTTTGATGTGCTAAGCCACGGATTAAAGCTCTGCTGACTTAAACCCAGCGAGCTGTGACACATGCACGCCAGAGAAGTCACTTGAAAAGGGGTCTCAAGCTTGTTTTCTGCAAGTGCTCAACTTGATCAAGGCTGGTAGAACAAACTCTAATAAAAGAGGGGACAGGGACATAAGAAATCCTTTGTGCAGGGCCATCTGTAGTACTAGGGAGAGATGGTCCTCACCAGAGTCTATCAGAAGCATTTGTAACTGGGTTCTGTGCATTTACTCACCTGCCCCCAGCTCTTGTCATACAGGCAGGCATGCAGGCAGCCATGCTGGAAACTGCTTCCCATCTTACTTTCATTGTTTCTTTCTCTTTTTTTGTTTTTAAAATTCATTTGAAGGTAAATAATCAAAACAGAATCCGGGCCCTCAAAAGCTGGAACTGCGGGAGTTGGCACTTCATGGCAGCTTTGCCTCTAGTCGTGGCATCAAGTTACTTTTGAAGCCTTTGAAGTCAACAGGGCTGGAGGGAGAAAGTGTTGTGTTGCTTCTTTAAAAAGAAACATGCTTCAGTTATATTTGCAGCTGGGGTTTTAATGGCTGCGAATTAAAGCATGTTTTATTTGGCCTTTGTTTTTAGTGCACTTTTACCCCTTGGGGCACTGGGAGCCGAGGCACAGCTTGAGATGCAGCTGGCTGCAGCGCACGAACAGAGCCATCATCATCCTCCTCCTCTGCTGCTCTGCAGAGCTGGCTCTCAGGGTTTGTGTCCCCCCTGCCACCAGCATCCCACCCTCCCCAGTGTACCTGCCTGGCACCTCTTTGCAGGCACGGGGCCTCTGCTTACACAACAGCAAGCAGCTTGTGGCTGGCAGCGTGGCTTGGAGTGATCTGATGTAAACTTTTTGTATTGGCCCTGGAGACCTTAATTTCTAATCAGCTTCAATTAAATTACTACGAATCTGATAAAGGGAAAGAAGCTCAGTTCAAAACGGTGCAGATAGGCACTTAATGTGATTTAATGTATTTCTACATAGTCTTACTGCTTATCTGCACATCTGGCCTAAATACTTGTGCAAATCTGACCCATACCCTTTTTATGACCATATTAGCACTTAGCATGTTAGGTTTGACAGCCCAGTTCAGACTGTCTTTCTAGAGGCTATATCAGCATTCCTTGAAGAATTAACAGAATTATACTATTTTATCTGATGCATTGAATTTCAGTGAATATAGTAATGATCATTCTGATCCATAATCCATGAATATTGAGGACAAAATACTTTATAGTTTCAATGAGGCCATGACAAAGGGCCAAGGAGGTTCTTACATGTCCTCCACATACTAGCAGATGAAAAACTCTGTCTCATGCAGAACAGAAATAATTCTTTGGTTCTTTGGTTACAAAGTCATTTTCTTTAGGTCAAAGTGATTTTATTCCTCAGTATCTCAGATTTTTGCCGCTGTCAAGTATTTCCAACCCATCATGAGTGACCTGGGGTCACTTTCCCTTCTCAGAACTCACAGAGGATATGGTTAAGGCAAATTCTGTAACATTTCTGACTTCAGGTGACACAGCAAGAATATTTTGCTTAATTCTCCCTGTTTAGCTTTGTCTCAGAGACTGAGGCTGAGAATCTAGTGAGTGCTTTTATTAAAGTGCTGGATAATCTGTTGCTTGAGAAATCTGTATGCAAATCCTGGCTTTGCTGCTGTTTTTTGCTGTGACCTTGGACTAAATATTTGCTTGTTCTGTGTGTAGGAGACACGAGGGTACTATCACTCTCCTTTTCAAGCATGGTATAAGAATAGATCTGTAAGTACTTGAGGGGTCATGGAGGCAGGAAATGTCATCAACCAAGTGTTATCACCACACTTGTACACCACTGTAAAGAAAAAAAAAGTGAAGAGAGAAGACTTTTCTTGCTATTCCAGCAGCCTGTTATCATCTTTCTGCCTAATGCAGCACTGCCATGTGAGTCTGCCCATCTTCTTGCATGGGGCACCTGAGTGGGATGTTGCCCTATGGCTGGCTGTGTTTAGTTTTGTTTTGGCTGGGTTTTGTAGTTATCAGGACACAGGTGAGAAAACTTGGAGCATTAATTTTGTCTGAATGTTACCGTGCTTTCTGCCTGTGCCTGGTCTCTATAGTAGTTTTCCTTGTCAATTTTTTTTCTGAATAAGAGGAATAAGGAGTGGATCTCTGTTTTATAAGGTATTTCCCCTGCCTCTCCTTGCTTTCTGTGCCTAGGAGGTAGTGGCCTGCAGCAAATCCCCTGCAGCATCTGTGTTATTGCATACACATGCTTGTGGCACTTTAATAGCAGCTGTCAGATAACATTAATGTATTGCTGCTGCAAATAAATCAAGCAGAGCTACGGGTGGAGATGTGAGTGAGTGAGACAGGACAGTCTCGTCCATCTCTATCAGACAAGGCCACCCTGAGATTGTCTGCTCACTTCACCAGGGGAATTGTTGGCTGGGTTCACATGTGCTCAGTGGAGACACCCGGACCTCAGCCAGCCCTCCTTTCTGTGATTACCCAAAGTGTGTCATTTATTCAGAATAAGGAGGGGAAGCCTTTTGAAATGACCTTGAAGGGCCTCTTTTCTTGAGTCCTGCAAAGAAACCTTTTTTATTTGGATCTAAACCTCCTGGTTTCTGTCAGGTGACTCAGAGTGACCCAGTGGCAGCAGGGTGGTCAGGTGGATCCTGTAGCCTGAAGCCCCTGGCTACCCTCCCAGCCCTCTTTCTAAGAAAGGTGTAGGTAGTGGAGCTGGTCACCAGAAGAAACAACTGAGTGAGGGAAAAGCAGTCACACTGAAATTCCTCCCACAAAATTATAGGCCTCATCTGTCAGTGTGCTACCACTTAAGGATCTCTGTTCTGTGGCTCTCTTTATACTTCGTGGAAATTCATTAACTTAGTGCTGCTTATAAAAGGCTCTTTATCTGATAGTGCAGATGTTTCCAAACTCAGGAGTGCAAACTGTGCCTGGAATACTGTCCTCCTCCTACTGCTTGTGGAGATCCTGGAATTATCTCTTGCATTTTAACGCTCTGTTAGAAAATTGGCCAGCAGTAACTTGCTCACGGTTGAGATTGCAATATACTCACTGCTCTGCCTCTGCAGGCTCTGCAGACACGCTGGGAGTACAGGTCGGGCATTTGAGAGCTGGCATAATGTGGATGGAAAATTACTGTGTTAGTTCTCCCACCTTAACTCTTGTTGATAGTTGTAATAGGTCATGACAGACTACCAGGAAATATAAATCATAAACTTAAAGTATACCAGACCACTGCCTAGTTCCTGAAAAGCATTAAAGTGTCACATGGAGTAACTCTGTGATTCAAATGTGTTCTTTGCAAGGAAGCTCAGAAAGTTTCAAGAAGTTTTTTTTAAAGAAAAAAAAACTTCTTGTTGAAGCGTTTGCTTTTACTGTGTGAAGGTGGAAAATTATTCTTCAGGATCCAGCTGTAGAAAGGATCATCATTACTTTTTTAAATTTATACATGATTGTCGTGTTCTTAAAATTCTCTCCATGACAAGTCCTTTGTAGTTCCTTAAACTGGTGATGATTTTATTATGCTGAATTTGACAGGTTAATGATCAAGTAGGAAATTGTTTAACGCTTGTTAGTGTTAGATATAGAAAGGAGAGATTAACTCTATCCTTTCTATATCTAAAATCAGAAACTAAATCTAGAGTTGGGTGGTAGGGCAGGGATTGTAGCAGGTAAGTACCAAGAGGACTGGCTGAGATCAGTGCTCCCTCATCCCATATTGCATTTAGGATAGCAAAAGAAGCATTAACCATGATGCTGAGGAGTCAATACCAAAATAATGGGTGGGTTATTGTGGTGACACATTGGTCTAATGTAGAATTTCTTGAAGTATGTTTCTCTGAAGTATCAGGGCTGCAGCTTTGCTGTCTAGCAGAGGTACCTGGTGGTTTGTGTGCTGGTTTGGAAAACTGAGCCTGTTTGAAGGGGACTGCTGTCCCTTTTTTATTCATTCATTAGCTCCCTTGTTATGAAACCACTATAAAAACTTGGTTTGAATGGGAACCTCTGTGGTATGGGCAGTGTCTGACAGTATGGTGAGGGAGGTAGCACAGACAGAAGTGCTGACATGTCACTAGTAGTAATAAAAAGCAGTAAAGCAGTAAGAAAAGTAAAGGCATTTGGTCTAGGCTTGTAATTTGGAGAGCAAAAGAACCCACAGCCTGTTTTCAGTCCTTGTGCTCTGTGTATATATTTTAATAACTTATGATTTTCCTATTTGAACTGATCAGAGCCCAGAGAACAAGCTGTTCTTCTGGAATCCTTTAGTTCATTTATTCCCAGTAGATTCCAGTGGGAAATAAAATCAACAGCCTCTCCTCTTCTGAACAGTGACCCTCACTGTTTGTTAATACCTTTCAGTGTCTGTCTTCATCGAAACTCAGGATATAATTGCTTAACCAGAATATGCAGGGGAACAAGAAATAAAGTTTTTTTTAGCATTTAAAAACGTTCATTAATTGCATTTGATATTGGATGCCCAAAGTAAATGCTTTACTGTGGGAGCAGCTCATTTGTTTAAACTACGATCCTGAATTATAGATCCTAAAAACACCTCATCGGAGCATCTTAATGAACTGGTGACAGCTATACACCTGAAAGATCTTTGAGTGTGTGGGCAGAAATGCCAAAAATTTCTTTCCCTGTGGGACCAGGAGAAAAAGGCAATATTTTTAATCTTCTGGTTGAATTTGCATGTGACTTTCCTATCACTTCATGCTGCTCAAATGGATTAGTGACTGAGTACTGCAGCATAAGATCTAGAGCATATTTCTAATGTGCATACCTTGAATATGCCCAAGATGGTTTTAAATCAGGTGTTGCAGAGCAATTAAAACTGGGTTCTGTAGGGCACACAGTGAGAAAAGGAGGCAATAGCCAAACAAAAGACAGAAGGTCTGATTTACCAAAATAGACATGGCAAGAGATCTGGTGTAATGATATCTGGTAAGTAAAAGTCTCGTGGAAGTGCTAAAATTCTGTTTGAATCATCATCCTAGAGGTCTAGACTCTAAATCCATTTTTTGTATATTTTGCCAAATGGAGAAGGACCAGAATTATACTCAGGGGGACAGAAAACAGCATAACTGAGGCCTCAAGATCAGAGCAGACTGTGGTGAAAGGGGGAATATATGACAAAAGTTATTTTGAGAAACATAATAATTTCTTTAAAAGATACCCCTCCCTGTGATAGTTGGAATGGCTTCAGGGATTAAATAAATTCTCTCTGCCTGAATAAAGTACTAGTGACAGAATCAATATTTTATGGGTCTTAGCAGAAACTTCTGGACTACATGAGGTGTAAGGTAACATGAAGAAATGTGTATTTTACAGCTGTTACAGTCAGAGGAGGTAAAAAGGGGGCTTGATGGAACTCCTGGTGGGTGAGATTTAAGTGTGTCTGGGCTGAGGCAATTCTGTAGAGCTGGGGAAATACTGAGATGCCATTGCATGGAGTTATTCACCTCCCCTGAGGGCATTGCACCTGCTGTTAATAAGATGATTTTCAATGTCAGGGATCTTCATCTGCTTCCAGACAGTTTAGGAATCAGTGTACTCGAGCACACTTTCCCTCTGCATTCAGACCAAGGCCTGACTTTCTTCTCCCTGAAGTGGAAGCTGTTCCTGCCAGGTGTATCTTTTGTTCCTTTGGTGCAGGAGCTGATGTTTGGCACTCAGGCTGCCAGGAGCAGAGCTGAGGAGGCATGCTTGCAGACAGGCTCTTCACGATCCACCAAACTGTTTTACTGTTTAGTCAGTGTCAGCCACACTGACTCCAGTTCTGGAGTGGCTTTTATGGCAGCATGGAGGGCAGTGGACTTAGGACCATGAGCAATTTTGAGTCTTTCTTTTCTCTCCCTTTCCCCTCCTGCAAGAAATTGTGCTGCTCATGTTTCTTGAATTAAAGAAACACATGGGTAGTAAGCCAATTTGTCTTCCTGTTTCTGTTGTTTTCAATCTCTAATTCTCATTCTTCTTGTGGAGAGGTAACTTCTGGCATTTTAATTCTTGTACAGAAATGATGCATGCATAGTTGGATGATACCTGGCATCTGACCCATCTGTAGCGGTAGGAAATGATGGGGAAGGTAAATATTCTTCTTGGAGTCTAAGTCCTGGATATTGAGCTGTCTCATATGCATCTTGAAAGTCCAGTAAAATATGATGCTGATCTTTCAAGTAGTGTCTCTTCCAAAAGAACACAGCTTGTTCTGAAGTAATTAAACAGACATTTTAAAGATAGTTCTTTGTGATCTGTGCAGTGCTGATAATCAGATACAGAAATATTGCATTGTAAACGTGATATTTTAAGGGCAAATGGAATCTCTGAAGTTGGGTACTCATGCTTGGCAATGTGACACATTGCCCACTGAGTCTTGCTTAAAACAGATAAAAACTTGCCTGTGAGCTGATGAACATTATTCACCATTTAGGTATTTGCTGCTGCAACCTCAATTCACTTCTCTGGTTGAAGGCAGTCTCAGGACAAACAGTGTTTAATACTTACCTTCTCTGTGCAAGGGATGGCAACAGAGTCCATTTGGTCCTTTGCAGACCTGCTGGTTGAAGGGACGTATGTGTAGTTTGTTATTCAGCTGAGGTTGGTTTTGAGATTGAAAAAACAGTGGGAAAAAATTAGTGGTTTGATTTCAGGTTCCATAGGGAGGAAATATGTAATCATTCCAAAAAGCTGTTTGTGTTTCTTTCTCCATAACTTACCACTCTTGGTCCTCTGTTCTGATCTCCATTTCTTCCTTCTGTCCAATTCAGTGTGGGTTCTGCCCCTTCTGAGGTTTCATTACACTCCCTTCTCTCTGCCTTGTGTGTGTGTTTTCCAGAACTGCAAAGACTTTGTGAACTTTTCAGTTAAACATGAATGCAAGAAGAAAGCTGGTGGATGGTAACCACATGAGGTTATGGTAATAACAAAAGCATCAGACAAACTTAGCAGTGGTCACTACTGCTTGTGATGCCTGATGTTATGCCAACAGCTTAGTGCCTGATTGCTGGACTAGATGTGTTTATCAGTTGATTTCTGCTATAAATTTCCAAAGTTGTTTCTTAAAAGGGAATAGTTTGGAGGTTTTTTTGTTCACAGGCAGACAATGTTCATCTGAGTCAGTTTATTTTGTGCTTGCTGTTCTCAAAGAGCAGTTGGCTTCTTTTAAAGACTCTCTAGTAGACCTCAGCGGATGAATCAAGTTGATGAAAAAAATGGCCCATTTAAGTCTTTTGGTTTGGTCTGTTATGTTTCTGTATTCTCCCACTTTCCATTCCATATCTGGATTTGTGATTTTTGCCATCCTTTCACTTTTCTTCTGTTTACTGTTATTTTACCAGCTCTGCAGCAGGATGTACCAGTTATCACTGCTGTCAAGGGCCACCTACTTCACATTTGAAGGGATAGCTCATATTTGCTTCACCAGAAAGCACAAAGAAGTGTGTGATGAAATAACATCTTAGAAATATAATTAATCATTGTCACTAGTTCTATCTATCTCAAGCTGATACAGTTAAACTGATAATAGTAGACAACTGCTTCCAATATCTTTATCCTATCAAATTGGTTTAGGAGCTCCCTATTGGATTAAAACTGACAAATGCTATCACATAACAGTACCGTGGCAAAGAACCAGTTTAGGATTTCAAGCCACAGTCATGGATCTGATCACATACTGAAACATTTCACACTAATTCTTTATTATTATCTCCTGCTAAATTTTTCATTTGTGTGGCTTTCATTTCCTAGCTATAAAGGCAACAACTGTACCTGTTTTTCAGTAGGCAGCAAAAGCTCTCGGATGTTTTTCCTCTTTAGGCAATTGTTTATCCAGTTATCTTCCACATTTGAAGTGCTTTCCATAAACTCGTTTTGTGTAGTAAATCTGCACATGATACAAGGGCTGATTTGTGAAAGGCTTACTAGGCAAGGCCAAGTGCACAGGAGCTGTATTCTTGGGAATTAAAAATCTGATGCCATGACTTAATATTTAAGCAGTGGTACAACAGATGCTGGTGACAGGGAAAGAAGATTGCAAGTTAATTTATTTACTGCCAATATTGTCCACTCCAGGAAAAATGTCTCTTTGGAATATATTAAGAGAAGTATTATATATAACATGAGAAAAGCAACTACTGCTATTCAGAGGACTTCAACAGAACTGTGGTATCAGTTTTTTTTGTTATGACAATTTTTAAGAGGCAAGTGGGAAAGGAGCTCTAAAGTCCAGGAGGTCTCTTAGGTCCTGTCTTGTCATATTACAAAAAATTCTGAAAATAAGTACTCTCTATTTTTTTTCTGTACTCTCTATTTTTTTCTGTCTTCCTCATATTAGGTCGCTTTAAATAATTATAATTTATTGTTTTTCAAAGTTCAATTCTGTGGTCTACAGTATCCTCTTGGGGAGGTTAGTATGATATTTGGTCTATTTTAGGTTCACCTCAGAAAACCTGTTCAGCTGCATAATCTCTGGTAATGATCTTGGGGAGAATAAAAGTACATGCTCAATTACAAGCTCAAAATTTTCCACTAGCAGCAGAAATTTGGATTTAGTTTCTTTATATCCTACCCAATTCTCAGCCAACCCAACTTATTTCAATTGTCAGATTTCAAAGGCTCTTCCAAACTGTACATCTCCAGGAAAGTGAGGTTAATTTGTTTACTTCTGTTAACAGTGGAATTTTTACAGTATTGTAATTCCAGTATTTTCAGAATATTCATCTCACACATTTGACAGTAAGAAAAAGCAGGTTTAAGATCCTACCAAAATATCCTTTGCCTGTAGCATATCTTGATTCAAGAATCCAGTTTCCTGCCATTTCATAATGCTTACAGAAATTAAGGGTACAGTCTTGGGGTTTGGGGCTTGGATAATGTTTCCAATGGATATACCTTGAAAACTTAGCTTGAAATGTTTTCCTTCAGATTCTGCAAGGCAATATAAATTGTGACTTGCAGAGTATGCTGTGAAAAACTCACGTAGTAGTGAGTAACCAAATTGTTGATGCTATTGGAACAGAGCAAGGTTCCTCTTGGCTAATTTACAAGCAGTCATTTGGTTTGATCCTGGAATCGTGAGGCATTTGTGTCTGTGTCTGGGGACAGACAGGACTGGGGAGCTGAGGAGAAAGTGCAGGGTGGAAAAAAATAGGATTTACTGTGTAAATGTGTGGCAGAATGAAAGACTCGTGGAGAGTGCAGTAGTGTAGCTCCAAAGGCGAGGGGTTGCGTACAGTGAAATGGAGGCAGGCAAAATTATGTTGTAATTTGTATTACAAACAAAGCCAGTCGTAAGCAATGTCATTGGGCTGTCTTACACTTGCCTTCATAAACAGCTCTGAAGTGTCTTTCAGAGCCTCTCTATAAAATCCTTATTATATTACTGTAGAGCTTTGAAACTGGGCGTGACCCAGCTGAAGGCCAAGGAATGTGCCTTCAAGCCGATCACTGGGCTCGGTTAAAATTTGGTCAGGAATTTGCTTACTGAGTTTTTGTGTTGCTGAATCCAAATCTGTTTAGAGATCAGTATGCTCAGCTGCTGCAGCAGCCAGATGTGATAACAAATCTCAGACCTGTGTGCAGCCCCTCTGATGCAGAAGTGAGCCCAGTTTGCTGTAACAGCTGGCAAAACCCCCCAGCAGCCTTTGAAGGAGAGGATGTGATCCAGCCAGGTCCCTCACAGGTTGACTTGGGCTTTAGTGATGGATGTGCTCAATCTTTGCAATCTGCTATGCATGCTGCTCCTTCACCTCATCTAGTGCAAGCCGCTGCTTCAGTTCAAGAGTTCAAACTTTGCTGGTAGTGCTTGGTGAGTTTTGTTTATTAAAAATATATGTTGGGATAGGGATGTTAATAGGAAGGAAGAAAGATTGTGGGCAAGCTGCTCTGGCTTGATTTAAAATCCAGCAACAGAAGAAGAAAGGAGGTATTTTTTAAATCAAAACCAAAATACCCATCTGTATTCCATTCTTTCTCTAATTTTACATTTCTTCCCACACAAACAAACAAAACCAGTCTAACTCACCACCTCCCAAAAACACACATTCTAAATGCTTGGGAAATAGTAATTTTTATATCTTACAGACCGTATTTAGGGCACTCATTTCTGCCTGCTGAGCAAGTGGAGAATGTTCCCTTTTCCCAGATAAATAAGACTTTCATGTAACTAGATAAATATTTTTGTTTTCCCAGTGACCTGGAGGTGACTCCCGTGCTTAAATGACGATGGAAGATAAGGGACGTGATGCATTGCCTGTATCTGAGTCCAGGCCTCCCTGAAATATTCCCAGGAACACTAAGGACTAGGATTCACTGTGACAGGGGGGAGCAGAGGGGTGTTTGTCTTCATGATTTTGCCTATTTAGTGCAGACATTTTCTCCCAAAGCCATTGAAAGCAAGCACAGGCCTTGGGCACGTGCTGCTCTACATTTGTCTTCTGTCCCATCACATAGAGAAAGAAATGGGATATAAATGATGAATAAAGCACATTTCTTGACTTTTCTCCTCATTGATTAGACCTCCCTTTAGCTTCAGAGACATTGTGCAGAATCTGGGTAACCACACATCTTAATCCAGCTTCTATTCAATTACAATATTTTTCTATTAACACCTATTGCATCTTCTTATCATACCAGCCCCTTGTGTCTTGGGAGCACAGGGACAGGTGGGACTGGCATGACAATAACTCAAATGTGATTGCAATAATTTGCAGAACAATTGATTTTGCTGGAATATCAGAGCTTTGCTTAATTTTCTTAACTAAAGTCATTGTCTAAATTGCCTGAGCTATCATGCATCTGGGAAAATTTTGTACAGTTGTCAAAATTATCTTGACATGTTTTTTATGGGAAGATGTTTACCCAATGACAGCTGTGAGTCATGCACACAAAGTCTAGAAGCTTTCATCCACTTTCACATCCTCAAGAAGTACCTAATGTTTCAAGGCCCGTTTCAAGGGCTTTTATTTTGGTAAGATTGTATTTGGCTGCTGAAGTCTTTGTCACCTCTGTGGATCAGAAATAAACGCACTTCCAGGGAGATGAATTCACTCCTGGTACAAATGCTTTTTTACTAGGGTCAGGTTAAGTGAGCTAGAGGGTTAAAATGTTAAAAACACTGCACAGTACTGCTCATGAGATGTGTTTCAATCCAGGTCCTCCATTTCTGTCATGCTGTTCCTTCTGGAGGCTGCCACAGCAGATCTGAAATGGGCCAAACTTGCAGCTTGTGCTCAGTAGGAGCATCTGGCTGGTGTTCCATCTCTCAAGATAAGAAGCCACTGGATTTCAAGGAGACAAAGACTTAGGTGGTAATTTAAATTTAAAAAGCAGGGGCTGAATTGTCAGCAGGAGAAAGGAAAGGGGAAATGTCCCTGTGTCAGTGGAGGAAGCCTCCCCCTAAGTTGTTTCAGAGTCTCACTCTTGCATCCAAGGGCCACGGTGTTTCCCTGGAATGCCCAGGCAGCTCTTGCCTGGCTTCATCTGAATCACCATCAAGGGAAGATCCTTGCATGAAAACCAGTGTGGATTTGTACCTTTTAAATTATCTTAAGTGTGGAGGTAAAGAAAAATTTGTTTGCCACAGAGATTTGTGGAGGATGGATGGCAGACCCAGGAATCTCCTTCCCTACAGTTTTATTACTAGAGGAGGGCAGCATTCCCTTCCCCCAGGCTGTGCCACCTTGCAAAGGATGCTTTTCTGGGGTCGTGATAGAGTTCCAGGAAAACTTAGACACACAAATATTTCTTTTAGCTGATGTTACACCAAGATTTGGTTAGGACTATACATTTTCCGCTTCTTAATCAGTCAGTAATGAAAGAAAATGAAATCCCAGTAGAAAAATTAATAAAACATTGTTAGGGAAGTAGAATTTATCCATTTTATATAAGAATTTTTTCCTTTTGAGAAGCTTTATTTAAAAACATCTGTATTTGTAATATTTTGTTCTTTAATAAAGCAGGATTTAAAGGTTTTAATGATAAAAAACCCCAAATCATAAATACTGTATTCTGCATGACAGTACAAATATTGTTGGGCAAGAATGCACAGAAGGTTTGCAGTTACAACAATCATTAAATGAATTAAAATGATACAGAATAAGTGGGAAGCATACAATTAAGAATGCAGCATCAAAGATTTTGATATCCTCTGAAACAATTAGGAGAATTGAAAAATATAAATATCTCTTCTTTTTCATCTGGATTAGGGTTATAGTGTATTATGTCTCCACATGCAATTGTGTATTTAAAAGGTAAATTAGATAATAATTCTTTTCATTCTAAAGAAAGAATGAACTTATGTGGGGCAAAATACTTGTTTGGCTTTCCTCTGGGAGAACAGCATCACGTTTGAGGGATCAGTGTACATTGGGGCTGGAAAGGTGAGATGGTCACTGAAATGCACAGAATGGATGGCATCAGATGAATGTTTTTATTGACTGCAGTTCTTGAACAGAGATATTCACAAGTGGCATAAGGGCTCTTTTAGTGTTTTCAGCCAAAATACCACAGGTCACTCTGAGCAAGTAACTTTATGCCAAATATAGAATCTAGTTGAAAGAGTGAAGTGGGCAGCTTTTGTTCCTTGTAGGTTCATCAAACAGAAGGAACATCAGAAAAGTTTCAGAAGTGTTTCTGCAGAGACATTTTTTGTTCTCACCATCAGCTGAAGAGATTTAGTGCATATGTAGAACATCGCTCTCCAATGCTCTCTGAAGAATTCTGCTGCTTTGCAATAGTTCAGCTGTGACTGAGGGAGGCATTTAAACTCGTGACACTGGCTTCAGCAGCACTGCCCTTGTGTCACAGAAGCCTTTGGAAGGTGGGGGCAGTAACTGGTTTTCTGTTCTGCTCAGGATCCAAGCAGTGGCTGCTGTACAGCAGCAGCAGAACAGAGGGAAGGCAGCACACAGCACCTTCAGAAATTTTGTTCTGAGGCTCTGGTGTATTGATGTAATCTTTGGATGTTGCAGTTTCCCCTCAATACTCGGTAGAAATACTTGCCACGTTTGAAATTGAAACCTCCTGATTTCTTCACTAGTGCTTACACTGTTCTTTACTAGCCAAACACTGGGAGAAGACCATGTGACTTTAACTGTTTAATTATCTTTCTAGCATAATCTACAAACTTTCGCTATCTTAGTACTCTGCTGGCTGTAGCTCTGGGAAATGAAAGATGTTGTTGTATATACTACACAAATACATGAGTAATTTGATCTTGGAGCCAGCTGATGTTGTCTTTCAGTTTAATTTTCATAATGCCTTTGGCTCTGTAGCTGCTCCAATTTTTTTATTAGACAGTAGTGTATAAAGAGGCAATAGAGGGTTAATTGCAGTTCAGGGAAAGTGTTTAAAAAACAGCACCAGCTATATGTTATAACAACAACACTTTCTCATAATGTTGGTGCTTTCTGTCTTTAGAATTCATCCATACTTCCAATTCATGATTGCATATATTGGTGCAGCAGAATTGTCTTGGGTAGTTAGAGCTTTTGTAATTGTCATATTTTTGTTCTTACATTGTTTACAGTAAGTATTCAATATTTCATAATAGTTTTTAAAGGTTAATAAAGTAACTCTCAAAGTAAAGATAATCTCAGTGTCTGGCCCTGCAATTAATAATTGAACCACTTGGCCAATTCAATATACAACCACTTTGAAATGTATCTTAGAAAGTCAAGTGTTAGCTGCTTTTAATCTGGCAGTTGCACAGATGATCACTTTAACAAAAAAATTGCTACTGGCTGAGTATCATGAGAGTTGGAAAGCTGAGGCAGAGCAGTGTCACACTGGAAAGAGGGGGTACATAGTCTGGTGTTTGTTGCAGGTTGTTTCCTAGGATTTTAAAATCTCCATATATGTGCTTTATTTCTCCTTGTGACAGTTTTATTGCTTCACAGTAAAAGCTTCAAAAGTAATTGTTTTCAAAACAGGACCTTATGAAAATATTGAAACAATATTTTGATTTAAATGAAAAATAAATTGAAAAACAGAATACTGGGTAGTGGTGTTGAAAAATAAAGGGAATAGCCTGATGCTGTGATCTTAGAACAGAAGTAACCCTGAGCCTCTGCAACAGAAATGGACCAAAGCAGAGTAACTTGGCCAAAAGACCAGAAGCTGTGACTTTTATAATAAGCAATGCTATTGCAAGGAATATGGCCCACCTTCTCATGTCAGTAGCCAGCCTTGTTTGCTCTGGCAGAGGTAGGGAACTAACTAAATTTATCTTGATGCTATTTCTCTTAAGCATGTTGTTGTCTCTTAATTACATATTGAATAGCATCTGGTGTTTGAAGAATTATCGAATAGAAACACAGCAGGGGGAAGTGTGGCAATATTGCTGCAAGCTGATACTTTTTCTGCTGTGGTGGTCTGGAGGCTCTCTCCTGGCCACTGAGACATCCTGCTTCTTCCTCAGCCTGGCCCGAGGTGCCCAAAACATCAATTTTGTAACACTGGTGTCAGGCCAAATTTAGCTCTTCGTTTTGATTTTGTAATACCAGGTTTTCATAACTCCTAGAACATGTGGAACTAAACTGTTTCCATCTCTTTTCTTTTTTCCCTTTCAGTCACCAGGGGAAAAAATTATTGAAAACAGTTTCCTGCGGGAGATTCAACAAAGGCGTTGCAGTGCTCTGTTTGTGCGATGAAATCAAAGCCCCTGGAAGCTGTTTTGTTGTCTGAGATTGAGAGATCTATTATTTTAGTGGCACTCAGGAGCCACTGTGGTTTTTGAAAGCCCCTCATAGTACACAGCTCTTCCTTAGGTGCTGAATCTCCTTTGAAGGGCTCTGCCTTGGTAGCACCAGGGGAGCAGCATTTCTCTGCCTCACCCAGGTGATGGAGGAGTAAATGTGTTAGTTTATGAAATACTCGGATGTGCCAATACTGCAGGCAGGTTTATTAGCTTACCTAGGAGTTATATGTAATTAAATAGTCTTTATAAACTATTGTATTCCAAAAGCAGAAAGGTAGGAATCTTCTTACTTTACATCTCTAGTTAGGCAGGGGAAGGAAGTCAGCTACAAAACAGACAATTTTATCTTTCCATTGCCTTGAACAGCTCTTCAAGCACAGATTGTCTGAAATAGCTGCCATAATATGTTTTTACTTTTCAGGCCATGGAGCTTAGGGAATCAGATTTTTAGTATCTACATCATCTCTTTCCTCCTGGGACTGAAGCTGGTTACCATAGCAAAATGGCAAGGAAGCTGATAAGCAAGTAGTACCATTTGGCAAACAGGATATAAATTTATTTTGTTAAGACAGAGGACTGTGAAAAAAAAAGATTGCTCCTAGATTTTATTTTTCCTTTATTGCGTTTTCAAATGGCTGTGTAGAAAATTATTGTGAACAGATATTGAACAAAATTCCCTTGCTCACTAACAAGCGTGGCTGCAAATAAAAGGAGCTAAAGGAGCTTCAGTTTAAAATCTCTGCAGATCTTTAATATTTTCACAGAAAAGTTACACAGTAACACAGATAATACAAAGTCATTTCACTCCTTGTGTTGCAGGTTGCTGCAAAGATGCCATACTGTGATTTAAATGAGCTCCTGCTAAACAGAATAAATACAGATACCTGTGCCCCCGCTACTTAAAAATTACATTGCAATATAGTTTTTGTTCTAACTTGATGAAGCATGGTCATCTGAGTCTGTCTTGTAAATCAGTCTGTGAAGTCCCTTGGCTTTGTGTAAAGTGACGTTAGTGAGTGCTGAGAAGTTAAACTGCTTGGTGTTCCAAAAATGTTATCAATAATGTCAATTCTGATGGTGTTTTTTGTACAGTATGAACCACACACCCTGAACAGCACAGCCTGGCTGCTCAAGGCATCATCACAGCAACTGTACCTTTGTGCATGGACCCCACTGGGGGGACTTTTTGTTGGCACAACACCAATTTGTCCAGAAAGACCTAAAAAGATCTTGTTTTCAAGACTGAGGTGTCCCTCTTTCTGCTGGGTCAATTCTTGATATGTTGCCTGGCATCTAAATCACCTGTTCTTGGTGCAAGACTTGAGTCACTGTTTTGGGGAGGTTTTTTGGGGTTTGTGCTAGTGACTGTAAGGGAAGTTAAATCCCAGAGTCTTGGGATTAAGATGAAAACTGCTTATTTCCTTAAAAGCTTATTTGTTCTCAGTTTTATCCATTCAAAATATATCATACATGCTTATATGATTTTATATTCCCTGGCAAATTTTCGAATCACTGCACAACTCCAATAGCAAGGATTTGGGAGTCTTGCTGTAATCTGGACATGCAAAAGATGCTGTTTAGTTTTAACCCCTTTGAGCCCATATTAACCAAATTGAACTTGTAGAAGTTGTGTTCATTGGTTGAGAGTCTCAACCAGTGCACCCATGGAGTGAGAATGAGCGCAACCATGGAGTAAATCCTAGGAAACCCCTGTTTTAACACCCTTTTTATGTTTTGTGGTTTGTTTTTTTAATAGAATAAGCACTGGCTGAAGGTTTTTTATGCTAGGGAGGATTTTTCATCTTTAGAAATCATCGTTGTCACCAAAAAAAAAAAAAAAATAGCATCAAATGCCCATTGGGTGCAGCACTGGCTCAGGTTAACTGGGCAGGATTTGGGTGGGGATGGCTGGGGTCTGATCAACTTGGGGGAGAGAGGTGGAGAACCTTGGATCTGGTGGGACCCAGCCAGGCTTAGAAAGAGCTGAGTGAGAATACAATTGTGAAGGGGATGTGTGGGTTTAGTATTGGGATTTATTTCATGTCCACGTGTGTGACCTGCATCTTCATCTCACCTCTGTGTGACCTGTGGGCTCTGCATGGAGGGACCCATCTGCAGGGGGTGAGAATAATTTCATCCATGTTGTCTGCAAACAGATCTGGACTGGTGACAGTCACCTGGGGGTGTCCATGACCCACTCCTTGCACTGTAGAGTGGCACACAAATGTGGGAGCTCACTGCAGGGGCATGGCCCAAAATGCAGCTCTTGGATGCGGGAGCTTGGGAAGCTGGAGTGTTGCCATCTACTGGCAGCCATCCCCAGAGAGGAGTCCCTCCTCTGGCTCCAGTTGATGGTGTTGCTTATTTTGAGCTGAAAGATGAATTTTTTTTCCTGCCTGTTTCAAGTCAGAGTTGTCAATAAAAGAATTGTTGCTGTCCTTAGCTTATGACTGGAGTAATACCAGTCAGATTTTTATGGAGAGGCTGTTACTCTGGGGATGTGGGTCCATGTTGGAGATGGGGGCAGCTCCTCTCTCCTCCGCAGTGTCCGGGTTGGTCTGGGGAGTTCTGAGCACCCTTTGTAAGCTCAGGGCTTGAGGGGTTTCCTGTAGCTCTCCTGCCATTCAGAGTGCCTCCATATTTTCAGGGAATGGGCTGGGCTGGAAACTGCTTTTTTTTATTCTGCGAGTAAAAGATTAATAAAGGCAAAGGATATATTTGGGCTCATTAGGGAATAGAGCAAAAATCTGTATTATTAAGAATCTTGGAGGTCTGACTGTCTTTTCCCTTGGAAGAGATGAGAGGTGTTTCAAATAAGTCTGTCCTCAAAGGGTGATCCAGTACAGCTTCTGCAAGTCTCAAGAAGTCCTCCTGCTGGGACTGACCTCTGTTAAGGGAAATGTTTACATTAATCTATCAGAACAGGCTTTGAGCATTTTGCTTGAAACAAATACCAGCAATGGGCATGAATATTTTTTCCTTTTTATTAAAAAATAGTTGGAAATAAAAGGTTGCAACACAAGTTTTCAGCAAAAGTTATGGGACTGCTTCCTTACAAAACATAACGGGGATAGGAGTAGAAGAGTGACATAGCTCTTCCTTCACGCTTGTCCAGCTGAAACATGCTTCAGACTTAGCAACTCATTTCTGTACTCATCCACAGAAATGTAAAAAACTTATGTTTTTATCTAGAAACATAAAATTTTGAGTTGGAACTAGATTATAAAAACTTCTCTGAAACCTCGTGAATACCAACACTTTACATTCAATACTTTAAGAACTATTTCAAAATAATGTTTAATGTACCTTTGAAATATTTTTGAGCCAAATATATAGGTGCACAAACATGAAAATATTAGTGTTCCTCTGCCAGATCTCTCTGCATGAGTTATAGGTGACTTCCAGTGGTGGAGCAATGATGCACTTCTAGATTGATTTGTGTCTCAGTAGTTCCCAGATAATAGATAACCAAAAGCGAGATTGCAGAATTACCATTGGAATTGTACCTTTCATTTGTGAAGTAGTACGCAGTGGAAAGAACATATATTTGAGGTCATATATGCAAGTTTTATATTTTGAAGACTAGAGAGGTAAAATACATTGAAATAAAGAGCCTGAGGTTTAAATATGTGTTGGTTTAAGGAGTTATAGAAGGGGCTGGATTCTGGCTGGTGTTTTGTTACCAACAGCAATTTTCCAAAGTGTAACCAAGTATTTTTCTCTCTTTTTATTTTCTTTTTTTGTTTGTTTGTTTGTTTGTTGTTTTTGTTTTGTTTTGGTTTTTTTGCAGCTGGTCTCCAATGTTCTCATCTTCTCCTGTACAAACATTGTAGGCGTGTGTACCCACTACCCAGCAGAGGTGTCCCAAAGACAGGCTTTCCAGGAGACCAGGGAATGCATACAAGCCAGGCTGCATTCTCAAAGGGAAAACCAGCAGCAGGTAAGAGCAACAGTTGGAAATAAAACATGGAAACACTGGAACAGAATTAGCATGCAAATTGTTCCTGTAGGATGGCATTTGTAGGCTTCTTGCTTCATGAGTAATCCAGGCAAGAATAGGTTGTTGTTAGAGGACAGGATTTTTAAAGATCTGAAAGAAATCTCAGGGTGTAGTTCTTGTCTAATTCTCTGATGTACTTTTCCAGAGACAAGTAACATATCCAGTGGCATGTGCTCTGTGGATTAAAATTACACAGTACACAAAGAGTCTGCCTAGTTTTTTTGCACCCATCATTGCTGCCAAGTGTAAATGCAGATGCAACACCCAGGCTTTGGACTGACCCTCTCTGTAAGGTCAAAGCCTGGTGTGATTGTCAGCCAAGCCACTGCCAAGAGAGAGCTGTAAGGCAGGCAAGACTTGGTCCATACTGGGGATGCTGTGACAGAGAGAGAGAAACAGCAAGCGTTTCTCACAGCAGCTTGTGAGAAGTTTTAAAGGGCTGGGAAGATGTGATAACTTGTTGACTGTAAACAATTTGCAGGTGGTGTTTTTCTACTTTATTTTTCTGTTCCTCTCAAAGACAGTGCATGAGAAAGATGTTTCTGTTAGTTAGCCAATAGAAGAGAATCTGTCCTACCACTCTATAAAACCGCACGGTTCTTTTGAATAAAACCTTCTTTGCCTTTGCTACCATCCTGCCTGTTCCTGCCCCGACCTCGGTGCAAGAGTGACACATACAACATAACATTCCTTCATGCCTCCAAAGAAGGTCCTCTTCCCTCCTTTCCCAAAGGTTCCTACCTGCTTACACACCTCTCTGTATCTTATTGGCTTCCAAAAAATTGTATTTGTTCAAAAATGAAGATTCATCATCAACTTCATTGGTTTTTTGCTGTAAAAAGCCCTCTTGCTGCCAACATACAGCTTAGTTGTCAGCGTGCTGAATGTATCTGCTCCCCTAATTCATTTGTGGGTTCTCTTGCAAGGAATCCCTTGTGTTTCAGAATTAGACACAGAAGGTCTTTTGGGGCAGCTTAACTATTCCCTTGCTAACACACATCTCTGCCCTTCAGTACATCTCATAGCAGACTGTTCAGTCCAATTTGAAATGAATCATGAAATGGGACTTCCACTCATCCCTTGGGAGATATCTCAGAGCTTGGTTGTGGGTTTGGGGAGAGGTCAGGGGAATTAATCAGGTGGGGAGTCTTTGCATCTCTGTGGCAACTCGGTTTCATTTTCCTTCGTGTCTCAGCCCATCTGCATCTATGGATTTGTGTTTTGGCAGTGTTTCATGAGGTACCTCTGGCTGACATAGCTGCTGTTCAATCCTTCCTGTGAAAAAATGTGTACACCTGCTTATTTGGTACTTTCTGTATGAAAACAAGATTCACACTCAAGACTCCTTTTTCCTTTGCAACGAATATCGCCTCAGAAAGATGAAATGAGCAGCCACTATTCCTTCCACACCTTGAAGTGGAGGAAAGGACTGAGCCAAGAGAATGTGCCATTTTACTCATTGATTACAGCCCTGTCCTCCCTGCTGAGAGGCTGCCTCAGCAGCGTGGCTCAGATGCCTGTGCTCTGCTGGATTTGGGCACTTCTGTCTCAGAAGCAGCTCCCTGGAGCAGCCCTGACAAATGCCCTATCTTGATGCTTTTTTCTTCTCCCCCTCTCTCCAGGAAGCACTATGCCCTACATAAGAAAGCCAGGACATCAGAAAAACGTGGGTCAAAGGCAGTCACTGCCGAGTGCTCTTCAGTGCCTGCAGCAGGAACTGCAGGTCCTGGCAGCTGGAGGCTCCTAATGAGATTATTTGCTGCCACAGCCTGTGCTGACATTGATCTCCAGGTTCAGTTCAGATGACTCCATGCATAATGCATTGAGATAAGCACGAGGTGACAGCAGACACAAATAAGGACAGCTCAGCCCACATGTCCAAACAGGGGTGGAGGAAAACACAACTGCACAGCTCAACACTGTTATTTATAGTTGCTTGTCTTTTTCTGGAGATCGATGGTGCTCCTGTGTGCTGCTCTCTTATAAAGGCAGGCAAATTTTCTCAGGCAAATGACCTTGTATTTTCCTTTATTAAGCATCTACCAGCACCCAAAATTAGCCTGAAAGTAAATAGAAAATCCAGAATATCCTATGCAGGAAAGAGATTACTTGTGATTTTATTACTTGAGATAACCAAGGGCAGAGCCATAACAGGAATTGCTGTTGTTTGCCCTCAACAAAATATTCTTGGATGAAAAATCATGTGTTCTCCACATCGTGTAGGGAGCAAATAGCATTTGAGTAAGAGATGAGTTGTTGGGACTGCACTGTCTTAATTTGAGCATTGCATGTCTTCTGTAGCTGTAAAGTTGTTCTCTCCTTTTTTTCATCTCAGCATCACTTTTGGTAAAAAGTAACTGTTACTAAATCTGAGGAGAAATGGATAATCTTAAGATAGTAAATATTCACAGTGATGTGAGGTCATCTTGGGAAAGGGCTTTATGAATAGTTAAAATTTCTTTGCAGAGTCATTGTGGGAATGTGTGTGCCCACGTATAAATATATCCATGTGTCTGTGTGTAAACAGGGTAGATCTGTGTTGAACTCCTTCATCTATGTGCCTCTTTTAGAGACGAGTTCTCCTTGGGATGCAGTTGTTTAATGTATAATTCAGTGGAACTATACTTGCATGTTATTTTGAAGGGAGAATTATATATGGATTTTCTCTTGCATTTTTATCAGGTCAGAATGCTGCCTTGTTATACTTGTAAAACGCCAGTCCTGGTCACCTCACTGGTGCCTAATACAGGATTTTACAGCGAGGGCTGCAGCACTTTCTAGCTATTGTATCAAAATGAAAATTGTTCTCTAGTGGAGACCCTAATCTCTGCTCCATTTGAAATAAAACATAGGGATTTTGTTGTTTTGAAGGCCTTTTCATGTGGCTTATGCCTTACAAATGCACTTGTTGTAGCCTTTTCCTGTTATAGCCTTCTCCTGTTAGCTCCAGAGGTTATTTCAGTGATTGTGATGACTCCAAGCAAACAGAATAAAGATAATGCTCAGCTCTGTAACACAGCTCAATTCCTAATTAGTAGCTGCATGAAGGGATGTTGTGCCACATGCATTTGTTTCACCTGATGAGCCTATCTCATCCCCTGATTATTAGTTCAGAGCAGCGGTAGTGCAGCTCCTGGAGATCTCAAGTGTCTTGAAAATATTGGTGATTTAATCTGGCCAGTGCCTGTGGTGTCAGCAAGAGCAGGGGTGGGGGCTCTCAAGTAAAAGCTACTCGGAAATGTAGGTGACAATCTCCTGGAATGTTCCAAACAGACACTCAGGCTCCTGTCTCTGTTTTGGAAGAGAGTAATCCCTCCATGCTCATGCACCCACAGGGAATGTTCCAAACCTGTGGGTGCCCCCGAACCTCCATAAAGCTCCAAGTTATTTAGAGGATGTGTAAAATCACACATAAAATAGCAGCTTTCGCACATTTGAGGATGCCTATTAGAATATGCAAATGACAACAGAGTATACAGCATTTACTCTGGAAAGCACACAAATGTGTTGTGCTTTTCCACTCAAGGAGTGCACCAATAGCTGACAGAAGCCTAAGGACACGTGCATGATTCATGAGCTGCTTTAAAAAAAAAAAAATAAGGATATGTAACTGTTAGCACCTGCAGAATGCTAGAGACAGTGACAGTACTTTAAAAAAACAAGTGACTGCTGCAGTTTTAAGCAGAGATAGAAATCCCTCCAACACATCTTCTGTGTTATTACTATCTCTTCAAAGACTGAAGGCAGGCTCTCTTTACAGTGCACATTGAAGGGGGAAAAAGAAATACTGGGCAGTGCTACAGACTATAAAATGTCTCAGTGCATGCTGAGCACATTTTCAGTGAATTCATCTTCCTCTGGTTCCCCCAGGGTTCCTCTCTCTCCTTAGAGGAAGAAATAAATGGTGAGATTTCAGTTAAAACTAGGAATTAGAAGCCAGAACTGCAGCATGGGCAAGTGGTTTGGTGCTGTACTTGGGACAGGATTGCTGACCCCTCCGAGTCAGGCCTGAGTTTGAACCCTGCTGCTCCCTGTGCTGTTGAGAATTAATGAGCTGTTAGATAAGGCTGGGGACCTTCCTTCTGTGTCATCAAGAAGGAAGGGCCTTTTCTTCCTCCTGCTCACTGCAAGGAAGGAAAAATAAAGAAAAAACTGGCACAAGAAAAAAAAAAAAATCCCACTTTTGGGATTTTTCAGCTATTCCAGAGCACTGCCTGCAGGTTGGACCAGACCACAGCAGAGCTGATCCCAAAGGAGATGCTCCCCACCTTCATAAGCCATAGCAAAACCTTTGAACTTCACGGGGTGTGACTGGGAATAGAATGCAGCTCTGGGCAGAATTCTCAGGTGTGATTCCTGATATACACAAACGCATCCCCGGGGCACAAATTACCTGCAGATTTAAATTCTATCATTTCTGTGTGAAATTGGCATCAAATTTAGAATAATAACAATCACTTGCTTTTATGTGAGTTTTTTAGGAAAATCACCAGAAAGTCATCATTGTGTCAATTTTTGCATACTCTGTAGGAACAGCTTGCAAAATAATGTTACAAAAGTCACACAAAAGCTATGATCAGTGAATGAAAGTGCCAATTGAGGGGCAAGGAGAGCCACAAACTGTTGATGCTCTATGATTATTGAAAATACTCTTGTAGGTGAGTGGGTGGGTTTGCAGATTTTAATGCAATTGGGCACTGCCAGCAGTGTAAAGTATAGCGGCAGCACTTCTCATGCTGGTGTTATCGGGGCATTTCTACGACACTTTAGCTGCTAAGAGCAGGTTTGTGCCTGCTGGGGGAATGTGCTTAGATAATTAGATAAGCAAGGAAGGATTTTTAAATAGTGCCCAAGGGTGTTGGGGTATCATTCCTCTGGTGTTAGGTGAAGGAAGACTTCTTGGTGGTGTGCAGAGACTCTGTGGGAGGTCAGACAATCTCATTTATCAGGGTCCTTCCAAAAACGCTGCACGGACACGCTTTGAGTTGCATGGTTGGCATGAGAATTGGCAACCATGAATTGTAAGCCCAGTGCATCTGGAATGAAAAATAACACTTTTTCTTCTAAAACCACTGAGTTCTTATTGTGGGGTTGGGAAGGCAATTGCATATGACTGGTTAGGGGATCAGCTCCTGGGTTTATGGAGCCCATTTTGCTTGGCTGTACTCATCTCTCACCAAACTGATGAGTCATTTCTCCCCAGTAAGGAACAAAGTGTGTTTGTTAACTGGGCAGCAGGTGTTTTAATTGGTTCATCTGTCTGACTCCACAGGAGCGTCTCCTGCTCTCTGTACTTCCTCGACATGTTGCCATGGAGATGAAAGCTGACATTAATGCCAAACAGGAAGACATGATGTTTCATAAGATCTACATCCAGAAGCATGACAATGTCAGGTAAGAACAGCAGCCTGTCTCCCAGCCATGGGGGAGGAGGGACCCTCCCAGTGCTTGGCCCTGGGCACCCAGGGATGAAGATGTCAGTGACACCTGACCCCAAATCCGTGTACAGACTCTGAGGTGTTGCTAGCTGATTTTGAAAGTTTGTTTGTAAGATGGTAGGAGGATTGCCTCGTTCAAGCAATATTTTCCTTTGAGAAGTGACTTGAACTGATCTCTTTCCTTACATTTTCCTCTTTTTTTTCCTTATTTCTTTGCTGGAGTAAGTGTTGAAGGTTTTGAGAATGTGTTACACTGGGGGTGAGTTATTTCTGGACAATTACAAGTACCCCTCTGATAAGAAATGATGGAATGCAAGTTAAAAATTGGGAGCACTTCCAATAAGGTGAATTGCAGAGCCTGGCTAAGGTCTAGATTTTCTGGAGTGTTTTCTGGCAGTTTGGAATTACAAGCAGAGGGTCCATTAGTGACAGTCTTGACACCTGCTCAGTCACCCAGCAATGTGTTGCTCCTCAGTCTACCTGGATGAGGAGAAGAGTTTAATATCCAATCTCTGGCAAGACCTGCAAAATCAAACTCAGCCTGGGCTGCTGGGGTAGTCCAGCTCCAGGAGCTTCTGAACACCTCCTGGTTCCCACTGTCCAATTTCCCAGGGAAGAGACAATAAAGTAGCACTTCAGGTGGCTTGATAGCTTTATAGGCTGCACTTGCAAAGTTTAACCTAATCTTAATGCATTTCACCTCTGCTGTTGTACCTGATCTCTTTGGAGATCACTTATGGCTCAGCTAAGCCAGGTCCTGGAGCTGTGTAAGCTCTGTCAGTGTATGAATGCTTCTTTTGAGACACAGGCACTGGGGACAGAGAGCTTCCCTTTTCCATCTCCCCTTACAACAAGAGTTTTTTTCTGAGAACTCTCTCTCTAGCTTTTCTCTCTCGTGCAGCTTTAGTATGTGGTTGAATTATATATTCTGATACTTTATGCTCAACAAATAAAAGTGAGTTTCTAACATACTGCACCCTCCAATAGCTGATGTGAAAAAATCCCCATGAAATTCTGATGCATTTGAAGACTTTACATTAGGATTGAGGGTAGCTGGGAGAGACAATGTACAAGCAGAAAATGGGGAGCTTGCTCAGTGTTGAATGTAGTCTTATATAAAATTCGCTGAAATCAGGGACAGTCTGTGTGCTGGCTTGGATGGAATTCAGCCCTTCAGTTTTTTTGGTTGTGACTCAGTAAAGAGATAAAAATCCAGTAGCAATACAATGAAGACAAAAACAGTGTCAGAAATCAAAGACAGTAACAGTTCAATGATGAAAAATAAAGGATATATGCATGGTGCTGAAGGGGAGGGGAAGAGACCATCCACAGTGCCCTCAGCAGACTTTGTGCTACAGTAAATTACATTTTGTGTCTTCACATTCATTTTTTCCTTAATGACACTGAGCTTGTTCAAGTAGGTGTGTAAATTACTTGTGATAGATGCTGATTGTGAATTACTTTTTTCCATTACTCAAAGGTCAACCTGACATTCAAGCTAAGTGCAATTCATTAGCATGCCATAAGACTTTGGTATTTTAGTCTTCCACATCAATTTCCATATGTCATTATTTTGCAGGTTTGAAAGTTGTTCAGTGGTCAAATCTTAGTAAAGCTGATTGTCCCTTTAGGATGATACTGATTTGAAACTTTAATCTATATGATTACATATACAAAAACTAAATAAACAATAATGAACTAAGTTTGCAAATGAAAAGTTTTAAAGGGGGAAGGGGAATCTGATATAACAATTGTGACTGGAAAAAAAAAATAGACCAAAGATAATGGCTGGTATGGAGACATGGAGATCTCAAAAGGTGCATCAAAAAATGGCACGTGGCTAAGAGTATAGAGAGAGAGAAGAGCTATGATTTTCAGCTATGGCTGTGAAGAAACATGAAAGGTGAAACACAAATACATAAATGGCTATGTGCACCAGTCAGTTCCTGATGGGTAGCTAACAGAACTCTTGCAAACATTGAATTTTCACATCTTGCATATTTATTGAATAACACAAGCATTTATGTAATAGTGTCACTTCTGCAGCTTAAGAGTAATTTTTACTTTATCCCTCATGCTAATGAGTGTTTAGGAATCAGGCCCTTGCAGGTGCCAACCAGCTCCAGTGCAAAGGGACTCTAAGGCCTCAAAAGATCTTAAGAGGAAACGACTTAAATGATATCTTCCTCAAAGTGTGGGCTTTGTGGTCTGTGCCTGCGAGGTCCTAAATCACAGCCCACTGAAATCATGGAAAAGGCTGGAAAAGTGAGATAAGAAATAGGAATAAAATAGTGTATGTGCTGAGAGCAAATAGAAAATAACTCAGGAACATCTCATCTTCATGTACTTTAGGGAAATGAATAACTAAGTGCGAATATTGAAGAAAGGAAACATGATTTGGAACAAATGACTCATTTCACACCAGGAGTTCAGCACGGAGCCTTTGCTCTTGCCTGGGTGCACTGAAACCACCTCTAGTGGGAATGGCTGGAGATGATTTTGAAGCATTTACGTGCACACAGAAACGCCCTGGAGGGGGGAGGCAGCGTCTCAGGGATGCTGATTAATGAACTGGCTGAATAAAAGCAAGCAGGCTCCTTACTTTGCACAGGGAAATGCTCAAGGGGAGGCCTTTGAGAGGAGAATGCACCAAGCAATTCTGGTTTGTGTTCGTCACTATTCAAAAATGTCATAAGAGCTAAGTTTTTATGAGCTAAAGGTTATTGTGTCAAGGCAATTGAGAACGATGTGAAGTCAGTGCAAGGGTGCTGTGCCCAGCCATTGAATCTGGCTTCCTGTTGATGATTTATCAGCAGGAGCATTTCCTCTGCAGCTCACAGGAGTGGGAAGGTCTGCACAGAGCTGTGGGTTTTCCTTCTCCATCAGCTGTATTCAGTGATGCTTTCCCCCCCCATTCTCCAAGATTGTGTATAAAGGCAGATTTCAATGAAAGTATAATGGATGGGAATTTTTGTTAACTATTAATTTAAAAGTTTGATTGTCATCTTAAAGCTTGGAACCCAACATCTTGATTTTTACTGGATTTTCAGAGTGAGGTTGCTTTCCAAACCTACTGTCAGCAGGGAAATAATGAGGCTCTGGAGGTTTCCATCCAGACGGGTTTAACTTGGGTCCTTTGAACTCAGGAGGCACCAGAGCACAGCCTGGTGCACTTAGCCTGGTTTGACATTTTGTGTGGGAGAAGTGGCTTACTAAATTCTCTTCCAGACAAGATTAAATATTTTAATTTTCAGGGATGATTGGGTCTGGGCTTTTGGGACCACCTCTAATTTTAATTAAAAACCAAACCCAAACCATTCTACCAGCAGAAAACATTAATCTAAAATTATGTGAAGTTAATGTGTGTAGGCTTTCTTTGCTAGTTTAAAAATGAAGTGTCCTTAACTTTACAGTTCTGCTTTTATATGCTTAGTTTTAGATTCTAGGTTACATGGTTCAGGTTTTTTGGTTGTTTATTTTTTTTGGTTTTGTTTTTTTAGAAAAAGAGGTTACACACTTCTATTTTTTTTTCTTTTCTGTTTGTTTAAGAAAAAAAGAAGTCAGTTTAAACCTGTGTAGAAGAGATCTTCCTTAAGTACCAGCAGTCAGTCTGTAAAACACAGCCATGATCCTTCCATGAGGAGCAGTTTTGCTATGATATTGCTTACTGTGGTACACGTCCCTTAGAGGGTGGGCTATATCTCCATAAGGGAAAGATGATTTTTTAAATGCAAAATTCTGTGATCCTTTTGACCTGAATGGGTAAAGGACAATCTTTTTTGAGAAAATCTTTTTATCTGGATTTCCTGCAAATGAGTTCATAATCTCCTGATTATTGTTATGGAAAGTAAAGTTCAGAGACTAATTTATCCACAATGAAAATATAATTTCCTGTAATTTTTGGCAGCAAAATTTGCTTAAGGATCATGTTCTTCTGAAAATTTTAGTGGTGACAAACAAAGATGCAAATGTTTGAAGTTAATAATCTATTTTTCAATGCACATGAAGAGAGCCTTTAAACAGAGAATGAAACATTTTCCTGTCCTGATTTATTGAATGAGAATTAACTTTGACAAATCCAGAACCTCAGAGCATGATTTGACCTTTCCCACATATGTGTGTGTGTGTGTTAAATATAAAGTCTATTGTCAAAAGCAATCAGGAAAGGAGTTCCCAAGACTATGCAAGTAATTTTGGGTAAACAACAAGGTGAATTATGTAACTAAATTTGTTCATGTTATCATGAATGAGATTATGTCTGATAGACAAGCCCTAAATTATGCATAGATAATATTGTTTATCTATCATGCTTCCCAGACAGAATTTTAAGTGTTTTACATTACTATTGCTATTTATAGTGTCTCACTGCAGTGATAATGGCTTTACTGTTATCTAGGTTTGGCCAAATATAGTAATCTCTGTGCTATAAAAGGAGGCTTGAAGTCCTCTGTGAACGGATAAGGGTTGGCTTTGTCATTGAAATTCCTTTAATGAACTGTTTCAAGAAGCTTATTTTAGGGCTGGCATCCAAGTGCAGTAAAAGTGACAGTTTCCTCTCTTCATCCCTTCACATAATTCTTATGAATCATGTACTCAGCAACATTAACCTGCTTTCAGAGTTTCTTAAACTTCTTGACAGCTTGAACTAAACCATTTGCAGAAATGAAACAAGACCTTTTGCTTTCAGCTTTTTAAATGAAAAGCGTTTCTAACTTATCTTCTGATTTAATGACATTCTAACACCAAAAAGTTCTCCCCTTAAAAATGACCAAAGAGTTGCACTTTGGCTGAGTGTCAGGGTATTCAGACCAGCTGTGTCAACTTAACCTCTTCACCTTTTAGGTGCTGTGGTGCCTAAGTAGTTGCTTAGGAAGTTTTTTAAATTCCCGGGTTGCAAGGTTCTATGGAATTGTGAACTATGACCTTTGAGGAAAAATTCAACTAAGCAAGCATCTTTTTCTTCCCTCCTCCCACTGTCCTCACACACAGGACATCCATTCTTAGTGTTTCTTGGGGGTGAAGGACTTAATGTTCCTTAATAAAAAAGTTACATTATGGCAGGTATAAATTTCTGACAGGGATATTTTCAAATATTACGCAGTTCCTCATCTCAAAGTTTGTGTAGCTTTAATTTCTCTGGAAGGCCTCATGGCCAGGAAAGGGCAGGAGCAGTAACTTTTTAAAACATTTACTGTATAATCCATCTTCCTCCTTGTCTTCTTTCCTTTCTGAGGGGATGCAGAATGAAAATTGATGGTTTCTGTTTAAAAACAAGGCAGACCAGCATTAAGAAGGAGAAAGCCCAAGAGCCACTTTTATCCATGTTTTGCATCCTTGCTGCTGCTCTCTGTGCCAGTCCCTGAGCTCCAATTTCCTCCAAAGCGGGTTGATGGGTTGGTTGGTTGTTTCTCAGAATCAAGGCTTGGCAAGACCTCTCCCTCCTTTTCCTTATTCAAGGCATGTGCCCACGAGCAGTAGAAAGTTATTTTTGCCTGTAGGTGGGGGGTAACTGTGGGTTTCATGTGAGTTTAGAGCATTTAATTACTGTAACTTCTGGTTGAAGCTGTAGGATGAGAAAAGTGAGTAGGAGGGAAATGAGCCTGCCCACATCTTTCCCCAAATGACAGCAGGGAATTTTACCTAAATGGGAACTCTCTCTGTCAAGAACCAGCTCTTGGGAGTTTCACCTATGCTTGGCAGATGTGAATCTTTGCTTTTTAATGTTGCAGATTTTTCTTTTTTCTTTCAAGTTAGCAATAAGTTTTAGGAAGTGCAGAAGTAGGTTTCACCCATGGATGAAGGTCTGATACTCTGCTCTTACCACCACTGATCACTTGTCTCTTCCTAATCAATTTGTTGTTTTGAGAGGAAAAAGTCACTTGTCTTCTGGAGATTGTCATTCACACTAAAATCCTCGTGTAAAGAAATTCACTTATTGCAGCCTTGACACAGCTGGAGTTGACCTCAAAGCTGTGCAATAAGTCTGGGTGTTACGAGTACAGGGGATTTTTCAACCCAGGATCACTCCCTCTTAATAATAACTGTATTGATGGTTCAGCCATGAAAACTTTCAAGCACAGCAGTTTTATATATTTTAGCCCCTCTTTGTGCACGTGCACAGCCACCTTTAAGAACCAATACACGCTAACTCGTTGAAGTATTCATTTGCTCTGTGATCTTCCTCTTGGAGCTGGGAATACATTGTGATCCTGGTCCCTGCTGGGAGCCCCTGAGGCCGTGAGTGAGCCTTGTACCCTGTGCAGAACAAGGCAGACAGATTCCTGGAGCGAGGCACCCCGCTGGATGCTCCTGAGCACCGTGCTGCGGGCGGGGTAAGGTGCCAGCAGTGCAGCCTGCCAGGTGACTGCAGATTTGCAGCCAGGCAGCAGCAATGAGGGAGGGCCTGTGATGTATAATTCACACCCTGCTATCTGAGTGTGCACAAGGGCCTGTGAGGTTCAGGGGGTGATGGATTGAGGAGTGTTAGATGTTTTAATGATGAAACGCTGTGAAGAGTAATTTGGAGAGAATAATGAAGGTGCCTGCGGAAGTTTACGGAGCAGAGTTTTGACTCATCAAGGTTGTTTGGATTCTCTTTTTTCTTCAATAGTAATAAGAAGAAATTGATTTTTAAAAAATGCATGACTGCTGATTGGTCTGATAAAAACAAATGTATCAAATTTATAGTAAAAAAAAAAAATCAAATTACATTTATTCAGCTAATTCACTCCCAGTCCTCTGTACTCTGGAGTAACCTTGACAAGAAAAATTGAGTATTCTCTGAACAAAACTTTTCTTTTGTGAAGACCTGCTTTTACAGAGTTGCTTTTCTCCTGTAAAGACTTCGTGAGATTTTAGTTGATGAACTGCTTTGTCATGTAGTTAACATGCAAAGTGGTTTTAAGAACATTGAGTTTATATAACATTTGAAGAGGTTTTTATTAAAATCATCATCCCACCTTTTTGCTTCCTCCCTAGATGATAATGACTGAAAAGCAAAAATTAGTCAAACTTTTTATTCTGTAATGCAGGAAACTTTGCAAAACTATTTGAAGCTCTCTTACAGAAGCTATAAAACAGAGGCACTGTTTTTGATGAGGATGGATTAACTTCTCTTGTTTTATATTGTATTTATATCCCTCAACAATTGCTGCTAATTTGTGCATCTGTTCCTACTGGTGTATATGTAATTTTGACAGTGGATAAATAATGAAGAAGAGACAAAAGAGACCAATTAATGGAGAAGAGCTCTGGAGTGGTCTGGCATCCTGTGACTCAAGTTAGTACCACTGCTAACTTGAGTCTATGTCCTTCAGTAAATGAAAGTCATAGTGTAGTTCCTAAACTTTCTTTTTTTATTAACTTTGCTTTATCCTAAGTGGTGAAAAAGTTGGGGAGAGGTTGGTACTGACTGTGCAGTCTGCATAATTCTGTTAGTGGGGCTTTTGTAAGAAATCAAGCTAGAGAACAGGTGATTTCTGGAACAGAACTGACAGAAATGAGGAGCACCAGAGGACTGCACAAAAGAGCAAAGGAGGCAAAAGACCAAAGATTTAATTAATTTCATCACACACATCCCATTGGCATGGCATTGCCCTTGTGGAGTGATAGAAGTGCTCTTTTTAGAAAACTGAGATTTTTCTGTGCCCATTTGTGTTCTTGTTACAAAGCCCAAGAAGGATGCATATAATTTTAAATGGTGGGGATAAGGAGTTGTAGTAAAATTGTGTAGATTCTGGGGACTTGGAAGTTTGCAGGTAGCTTTCAGAGACTGGGAAGTGTCTGTGTAATACTCTTTAAAAAGCAACCAAAATATAACACTATAGGTGTTATCTTCCTTGATGCCATGACCAGCAGAGCTCTTTGTGGTTGCTGTGTGTGATTTTGGCAAATATCTGAGGCTCTCAAAGGCACTGAGAAAATCTAAGGATGTTCTTGACCAGTGACCACATCCATTTTTTGAATCAACCTCCCAAATTGATGCCTTAAACATATAGGAGGATAATCAACATTCAAAATCAGCTTCCTCATCTGCAGTTCTGCAGAACCGACCCCCAAGACAAAAAACCTGGCGTGCTATTTATAAATTTATTTACAAATATTTATAAAACTACTTATGAAACTTCCATCTGTGTGACTCTCCTAGCCTCCTGTTGCAGAGATCTCCCCAGTCAGTGGCATGCAGAAGGCTGGGTGACCAGGGCTCTGTTGGGTTGTAGGATCAGCTGTAAATGCCTGTGTGTCCCAGCAGCAGCTGTGCAAAGCGCCTGGAAGCACGGCTTGCCCTCTCACATGAAGGGGAAGGTGCAGGTAGGAAGCAGTGGGGAATTTTCCCAGCAGAGTTACAGCAGTGACAGTTTGATCTGCCATGTCAGCTCATTGTTTTGGGGTGTTTTGGGTAGGTTTTTTTCATGTAAGCATGATTCTTTGCAGAGTGTGATCATGCACTGGCTCCGTTCCTGCTCACTGTGGGGAATGCTGCTAATAGAGGGTTACTAGGACAACCCTCCTTCTTCTCACAACTACTTAATTTCTGTTATCTCCAAGGCCTGGCAGACCCATACATCAGTGCTGAATGAAGCAGCAATTCAGAAAAGTGCTTTGTAACTCCCTGGACCATGAAGGAACTGAGAGAACCTGTGTCAGAGCTGATGGGATGTTAGTGGGGAGGAGAGGTAGGCAAAAAATATGGGGAAGACAAAAAAAAAAAACAATCTTGGAAAGAAAGGAGCAAATTTACCAATTTTTAGGATCTCTGGAGGAAAAAAGAAGGGGCAATGGAAACCAGATGCCAGCAGGTGTGGATGTGGACAGTTATGTGCCATAGCAGTGCTGGGGGAGAGCCTCCATTCCCAGGAACATGCACACCAATGCACCACTGCTTTGTGCCTTGGCTGTTTCCAAAGACTGAGCTAATAAGAATCAATTTGTAAAACAAAACAAACAAAACTTTGGCTTCTGCTCAGGGGAACTTGAGCATTGCAGTTACAGATCAGGCTTCAACAAATGCCAAGAGCTGATCCATAAAAGTATAATTATTGTGTTTCATTTGGAACCTTTTGTTCTGGATTGCATTCAAAACTACTGTAAGCCCCTTTGTGAGATTAATTTCCTTTCCAGGCAAGAGAAAAAGAGGCCTTTTCATTTAATAGTTCTACTTTGTTTCAATTAAAAATGAGAAAAAACTCACGTCCTCATCTTTCTTCCCTAAGATTCTTCCCTCCTGTGCAATGGTGTCCATCAGGTCACAGTTTGGGATGGCAGGTCTCATGCAGAGACAAAGTTGTGTTACAGAGTGGAACTTGTAAGTGATATTCTGTCCTTACTATCTAGAACTCTTCATAATTTTCAGCTGCAAACTGAGTAAAATTTTTCTGTTGAAATTGGAAGTGCTTACAAATTTCTTACAAAGCCCAGGGACATTGAAATTGCAGGTGTAGCTTACCTGCTGAGCTGCTTTCCCTTGGAAGTATGCAGTGGGGGACTGAAAATGGTATCTTGTCTGAAAAGTTAAAACCTGAGACGAACAGTGAGTTCTTTAATTTGACTTGGAGTTCTTTAATTTGATCAGAGCTCAGACATGCTTGGCTCCCATTGCAGAAATGTCCTGATGACTCTGTGGTGAAGGCTCTGAGGAGCTGTGCCTGAGGAGCCAGCAGGGAGTGTGCACAGACACAAACACACACACTCACTCTGTGCTGGGCACTTCTCATGGGCATGGCTGGGCTGCCAGGCCAAAGGGACATCTTCCAACCCAGGGAATTAATCATTCAGTTGACATTCTATGTGGCAGAAGGGACAACAAAGAGGTACCAAAGACCTTCAGAGGCACAAGGGATGAGGCACACCATGCTCATCAGGCGCCCACTGCCAGGGGAGGTAATCTGAATTTGGTTTTCCCCTGTACCAGAGGGCATTTGAGGCCACATCTCCTAGGAGAGGCCATAAATGAAGAAGGCATCCTCATTCTCTTTTGTTAATTCTGTTTCATTTTTCTATATAAAAGAATCAAACCCTGGAGCAGCAGCTTGAATCCCACTGTCCCATGTCACAGCGTGCGCCATAATCAGCAGGGCAGAGCGAAGCGCTCGCTGTCTCTGCCTCTAATTATTCTGAGTATTTTATATGTAATGAGCAGCTGCAGCATGAGGTCCTGAGGGCACCCCTGTTCCCAATCCAAAATAGCCAGTTGTCCAGTTCAGGCTGGATTCAAGCAGAGGGAAAATTAGATCCATGTTTTCTCACATCCTGGGTGATGGGTCTTAGGAGATGGTTTTCTTGCTTTCAATTTTACTCCATTTACTTATAAATAGCGGGCATTTGCAAAATGCTATGGAATCAAGGATACAAATTTCTGTATGTTTCTGTACCTTAAAGATATGCCAGTTTTTTGTGTCAGGCCAGTGGTATTTTATCTGGCAAGAATCTTGGCTCCCAGGCAAGATTTGGCTACAGTCATATTGATGGCAGCACAGATGTGGGAGGGATTCTCTTTAATGCTGGACACATACTGTTTCTTATTGTAGCTGCTGACCTAGTCTGAGCCCTCTCTGTGCCTCTTAATTCAAACACATAACAACCAAAGAAATAAATTAAACAGCAGTCAAATATTCCTGTAAGGTGCTATCACGAGGCTCAAAATGAAGTGAAAAATTGCTTGCCAGGGCTTCTAGCCCCGGTGGTCTTTGATTAACCACAGCATGTCCTAAGTAGCCAGAAGGTGCAGAAGCCAAGAAGATCCTGGGGATGATTTGCTTTTGGCTGCTTTGACTGCTGGTAACTTCTTTTCAGATTCTGTTTACAAGGATTCTGGTGACTGGATGTTGTTAGCAGGATTTTTTTTCAGTTGCATAAGGATTGAGAAAACAGTATCTGTCTGACTCTTCCACAGTGAATGGCTTTCAAGTTAAGCCATGGCTGCAGTTATTGTGCTCTAGCTGTGACACTATAAATAAAGTTATTAACAGCAATATGTAAATGGGTTTCTATTTTTGTTCCCTGTATTGTTTGCAAAATCTAGGGCAGTTATTCAGTAAGAATCATCTGCTATTTAGCACTGAGCCTACCAGCATTTGATGTTGTGTGGGCTGCTGCACTTCCCCTCCTCCCCTCTTGCTTTCTTTCTGTGCAGTGGCTATTAGAATCCAGCTCTTCTGCAAGTTTGTTTATTGTGGTATTTAAGAAATAGAGTAGCTGTGCTAAGCATTTTCAGCCTTCCGGAGAGTGGCTTGGTGTGTAGGAACGGGGAATCATCTCCTGATATCTGAACTGCAGGAGCATTTAACCCAGCCATACAAGCACCAAACAGCACAGCTGCACTTTGCCTTAGTGAGCATCTTGCAAGTTGCAGGCTGCTCTGAGATCTTTAGGGTTTGTGCTCTGTTTGCATGCTCCGTTTCCTTCCGCTGCCCTCCGCGCTGCTCCAGATGTGCCCGACAGCCCCAGCCCTGCTCACGCTGGGACCTGGTGCCACATCAGTCCCTGCAGCTGCAGCACAGACCCCAGGGAGGACAGGGATGTGTTGTTTGAGAAACACTTCACCTCAGTCATGCCTACTCCCGTCTGGAGGAGCAAATCATTCTAATCCCAGGTATCTGTTGGAAACCTGAATGTGTCAGTGTTGGGGACAGGATCAGTGTGGCTGTTAGCATGGGTATTCTAAAGGACATTGCACTTGGGGCAGTTTGTTCAAACTCCTTCCCTCTCTGCAAGTGAATTCAGCTCTAGATTCCCCAGATCCCCAACAGGAGAAGTCCCAACCCGTCTGTCCTGTGACTCGTCAGCCACAATTTTATTGCCAGCTGTGTTAGACTTCACATGGGCATGTGTCTTCCCTGGCACTTAAATTCCATTCCATGCAGCTTTGTGAAAACCAAAATTGCTGCTACTGTGGTGGCATAGAAAGTAAACAGAAATTAGCTGGACTGGTTTTGCATAAATGTAGAAAGATCTGAAATGGCAACTTTGCTCTTATTTTTGTGCTATGAGACACATTACCATATTATGTTTTAAGTGGTCTCCAAGGTGGCTTTCTACGCTGTAGAAAAGACCTGGTCAGATTCTACTGATTTTATTGCTATTAGAACACTGGTAAACTAATAGCTGTTTGCAGGAACTACATTTAGTAATAATATTTTGTGAATATTGAGAGTAGCAAGCAAATGGCTTAGTGAAATATCTTAATGCATTAACACAGAAATTAAATTTTCCAGTGAAAAAGGCAAGAGAAAAGCCATTTCTTTATATGCAGATCTATTATTCTGTTGGTGGCAATTACAGTAATTCTCTTGAAATCAAGTTAAAATTATATGTCTGCTTCATTATGAGAAGAAACCACTGAGTGCAAAAATCAGGGGAGATTTAGGGGAAAGTTAGAGAGACATTTGCAGCGAGCAGGCCTGCCTTCACCATGGTTCCTGCTCCAGCATGTCAGGAGTGGGGTTTGTGTGGATGTTTCCTGGGCTTAGGAGGCCAGGATTCACATTCCTGCTTTGCCAGGGTTTTCCCATGTCACCTTGAGCATCTTCCTGTATTTTCTCTTTATGCCATACTGCTGTCTCCAGGAAATAGTGTGTTGTTGCTTCTCTAGCACCAATGACATTTTAACAGTTGCTCAGTGTCACTGCTTGCTCTCTATGAAATCATGGAAATATGCCAAGTATTTGAAATATGAGATATGTTAGGGGCTGAAGAGGGGCATGGAATTTCATATTCCCTGTTCAAGGACCATCTTTGCATAGAAATCCTTATGCAGTAACTCACCTGAACTGCCTTCTGAGGAGGAGTGGTTTTACTGCTGATACCAATTGTGCAGGATTTAATTACATTTACCTTGTTTCTCCATGGAAGCTGGAGTTTTCTGAGTCACCCAAGGGAACCAAAGATAGATATCCACCCAAGGGCCACTGGTCAATTCAGATGTGATGGTAGGTGACGTCTTAAAAAGGGAAAACAACCCTTAATGTTAAATTATAGCTCTTCTAAAGTTGGGAAACTTTAGTTGTGAGTGGAGGGTATCTATTCATTACTGGTTCTTATCGGGTAAGGAAAATTAATGCAGTGTACAACAACCAGATAACAAGTTCAATTTCCTGTAGGATTTTTCCTTTTCATTTGATTCTGACATTGCAGCCAATCTCCCTTGTCACTGAAAACATGAATGTGGTTTATTATTAAATTTATTATCAGGTTTGTTTATTAATCAAATAACATTGATCCCTCAGTTAATGAGCTGTGCCATTTTCTTTGGGCAGCCATTTTAACTTTCAAAATACCTGATGAAGATTTACGTCTTCATTTTACAGTTCCTCTCCACTGATGTTCACTGGTGTTTCTCAGAAAAGTGACCATTATAAAGTGTGCACAGTGAAGTGTCTCTGAATGCTTTGGGCCCATTTCTCTTTACAGTTTCATCAGTGCAATTTTAAAAACACAACTGCTGAACTACATTTTGAAGTACAGAAGTGGGGGTGCAGTGAGTCCACTCATGCTGACTGTTCCAAAAAGGGCAGGAAGACTCATGTTTGTGCTCTTCAGCACTGTTTTCCCACCAAATGGCCACTTTGTGTTATTGATCTAATAAGCTACCCATGGAAATCGTGTACACAGAACATCACAGCAATTGTCCCTTCTCAGCTGATCCATTGGGAATCTGTGTGTTTTGCTACCTACCCACTTTGGGAAGTGCACAATTGCTCCTTAATGTTTTAAATGATGACATTTATATACTAATGTAATGTTTTCATTATGTAGTGACTTTCCAGAGGGAATACCCTGACTTGCTGAAATGACAAAGTAAATAGATCCCAAAAGGACAGGACACGGGGAAAGAGTGAAGAAATAAGGTTAGATTGAAGTGTTGGCTGCCTGCAGAATCACTGCAGCTTTTTGGTTAGGGAGTACAAAAGCATCATTGTTAGCCTGAATATCCATGATACCAGAGAAGAACAGACTGAAGGCAGTTTTCACAGCTATGAAGAGCTCATTCTTTCTCCATCAAACACAAAGACCTGAGCAATATATAACTGAAAGCATCACAAACCTGATTAGAAGCAATTTCATCTCTATGCCATGTGCCTGAGCCAGGATACACTTGTGAAACTGTTAACTGTGACAAAATATATTTCTCTCTTGCCTTCTCTGACAACCAATGGATTGCTGGCACACAGTCTCTTTGAAACAGGATTTCTTTTGCTTTAATGCTTAAATTTTTAGTTGTTTCTCTTTCCTCCCATGCTGCTTCTGTAGCTTCAGTCAATTTTGAAAGGTATTGTCTCAAAGAGAAGGCAGGAAGGAATAGTGCTTTCCTGCCCTGAACAGAATTACAACTGTGCTGGTCCCTTTTTTCAGAATTCTCTTAGCTCTGTTGTCCTACTTATTGGTTTACAGCAGGATTTTCCTATCAGAGATTGCTCCAATCTCAGAAAACAGAGTGCAGGAATACTCAAAGGAAAAAGCACACCTGAAGTTTGAAAACCACAATGTGGCTTTTCCTTTCTGTTTTACCTGCAGTTCTGGATGTCAGGCTGGATTCAGCTCCAGTTTGGACAGAGCTGCCAGCTCTTTTGTACTGGTCAGGCAGAGCTGGGTGGGTTTGGGCTTGCTCAGAGCCACAGCAAAGGCACATGGTTGGGGTCAGCACTGTGCATGGGTCCTTCCTGCAAAAGGCCCTATCCTTCAACTTTGCCCTCTTCAACTTCCTTGGAGATGGAATGGCTTTGGTATCTTTTGCATTTACATGGGGTTTTTTTCCCCTGACCAGAGCAATTGGGAAAAAAATTGGCATTCCCATCAGTCCCTTCTTAGATAAATGAAAAAGATCTCAGTTTCCTCCTTCTTAATAACCCAGTCTTATTTAGAATGGTTGGATCTCTTTTTTAGGTTTGAGAGACAGAAGCATCTAATTCAGCTGGCAATGATGGAGGATTAAAATTTCTTTCAGTCATCTCAAAGCCATCTATAGTGTGTCACACCTATAGTTTGGCTGGTAGCTGCTGCAAATCTATTTTTATTTGGTTTTGCCTTCCTCAAGTAGCTTTTCTTCCCAAAAGACTATTTATTACGCCTGTTTCCAGTGAAAAATCAATCTGGTTAAATATAGTCTGCTGAAATAGGAAAATCTTGTAACTCAAAATGTTTAGAAGGAGAGGATAGCAAGTTTTTCATGTTTAAAATAAAAAAAGGAGTACTGATGTTGCCTAGCTATAGCTAAGTTCCAGTAACTGGGGATGCTACTCATGCTTGTAAACTGCAAACCTAGGGAGGTCATGGAAAAACTTTTCTTTGCATGACTGGTGCATTTTTCCCCTTCTGGTTAGTGATTTCAGGATCTAAATTTCTTCTCATTTCCTGTGCTGTCAGTGAGGGACAGACCCCTGAGCTGAGGAGCACTGGCCATGATGGACAGCGTGGTGCCATTTTTCTCAGCAGGGCCAGAGCCTTTCCATAGGGCATTCCCAGCCCTGCTGGTGCAGACAGAGCTGCAGCCACAAATGCTTGTGCTGGAGATGTGCATCTCCCAGATAAGCCCCTCAGGCAGTTCTGACCTCCAGTAACACTCTCCTGGGAGCAAACACAGGAAAATCGAGTCAAAGCAGGGCTCTGCAGTCTGTGTCTTTGCAGGGAGCCTGGCTGTCATCGTGCAGTGGCTGTGCATGGCGGGCTGCACGTTGCCACCAGTGTCCCCCAGAGCCACCTGGTCTCCTGCTTCTTTGTTGGTTTTTGCTGCCACCAGATTTACTTGGTATGGCCTTGCAGAGTGAAGTTGTCAAATATGGCGTGTGAGTTTGGTTTACATTTTTGGCAACTTTGAAGAGGGATGGGAGGGAGGCTTTCTGTCTTTTGTTGTAAAGAAAAAGGTGAGAAGACTCAAAGTTTTCCAGGGGCTTGGTTTTGTAGGGGATTTTTTTGTGTATTTCCTCCTACTTTGTGTTTTCCTCTCTCTCACCAGTACTCCTTTGCTTATCCCTTTTGTGTACATGTGCCTTCTCACCCTCTTGAGCAAGTAGGAGCCAGCATGAATGATCTCAAGGTGGAACATGGTGCAAGACTGTCCTCCTTTCCAAGGAGGAGCTGTGCCAGCTCATGTGTCACAGCAGTGCTTGGGCTCATTTTAAACAATAGATGATTTCCAATACTGAATGGATCTTCTCCAAAATGACCATATAAGTTGATGATAGAGCATGTATCTTTTTACTGTTGTGTTTGCTTTTTTTCCCATGACTGTCTGAAAAGGAAAAATTTTAACCTCTGGTCCGTCTGATGTCCTGCTGCTCTGGAGAACATTTTTTGCATCGCTAAGGCTGTGTCTTTAGCCTGTCACACAGACATCCCAAGAGAGCAAGGCTGACGTGCTGTTGAGACCTGAGATGGTCTAGAAGCAGTTTGCTGGGCTGGTCAGTGGGCTGTCACTCAGCACCATGATCTGTGTGGGCCCCTTCACCCTCCCTAGGTGGGCCCTGCTGCCCCTGCTCACATTAGTGCTGCTTTTCCCAGACACGCTGCCGCCTGGCCATGGCCACTGTGGCACTGCTGGGAACTTGTCCTCAGCTTGTTTGGGTTTGTCCTTTTGTTGTTGCTGCTGTCAAATTCAGCAGGGAAAGAGCATGATGAGATGTTCTCAGTGTTTCTGGAAGCTGGAGCCCTATCTTGTGCACAGGGTGAGTAGAAGACACAGAGGATTTCTGTGCCATCCCATCCCCAAGTAGCTAAGAAGGAGAGATTAGACCTATCCTGATGTCTTGTCTATTCCAGGAACCTCTAGATGAACTTAATACTTTGTTTATGCTACTGGAGCTGGAAAATAATTCTGGGCTTACAGTGCAGGAGGGGGACTGGCTTTTAAACAGATATCCAAGTGCAAAAATTGACTCATTTATCAAAATGCTGAAGAGATACTCCCACCTTGGAGATACTCAAAAGACGTCTGAACGTGGTTTGGGGTAACCATCTCTAGGTGGCCCTGCTTGAGCAGAGGGTTAGACAAGATGACCTCCAGAGGTCCCTTCCAGCTTCACCATCACTGTGGTTCTCTGAAAGCCTGCGTTGGTGTAAAGAGCTTGATCCAGCCTTTCAAGTGAGAGTTTTGTTAGCTTCATCCTGGTCCATCCTTTTTCTTTGTTCTTCCTTGTTCACTGTATGACTCAATGGCATGCACCACCAACTGCAGTGGATGGTGTTGTGGCACCCTGAGACCCTGTCCTCACCCAGCAGCTTAGTGAGTTCACTGGCAAGGGCAGACTGTGTCTATAGTCAGTGGCATTCTTGTTACACCTTTGCTCCTGAAGGCTTGCTTCTAGTCAACAATGATTATTTTATCATGGCACATGAGCTGTTTCTTCTCTTGTAGGTAATGTTCATTGTGGTAAAACACCATGGTTCAGAACCAGTCAAAAGCACTTTGCAGTTATTATCAGGCATTAAAGCTCTCTGAGGCCGGGGTTTTGTTCTGTTTCCCATGCAGCGCCTGTGGCGTTTGGTTTCCAGCAACACATGGTGTTTATATTCCTGACTGGCATTACCGTTGTGATGGTGATGGGGTTTGTGTTTCTTGCCTTGCTTGATTTATGTTGTGGCTGGCGTGCATGGCACGCACATGGCTTGAAATAGAACACGACTGGGTTTTTTTGTTTTTGCATTAGAAGCACTCATGATTTAATTTTGCATTTTGAATAATCCTGCATTTGCAGGGAAACTTGTGTCATGGCCCTCCTTTAATAACTGTATTAGCTCCAAACATTTAAGGCTGCATTGCAAAATCCTTCTCTGTAGATGTGTGTGGTTTTTAAACATCTCGTGGTTTCCTTCTTCCCACCTTGTCCTTAGCTCTTCTTACTCCTTATGTTCTTTGCTTTCTGCCAAATCTCTCCCCTTCCTGCACACTTGCAAAAAAAGTTCTCTGCCATCTTTTGCCATCTCCAAGATCCTGTGATGCTTCTGCCTCAGGATACATCAGGAGTGCAGGGATCAGCTGTCTCACAGGACATAGTTTTAAGGGGCTGCAGTGGTGGGACTCCAGGTGCAGGGGGGGATGGACCTGAGCTGGTCTCTGGGATGTTGTACTGAGGCTCCTGCTGGTTCCAGAGCTGCTTGTCCAGGTGTATCTTAACTGTTGTGTGAATGCATTACAGACCAAAAAGTGGGGAAGCTGAACTCAGCAGGATGACAATTTTCTCCACTTGTCTCTGCATCCTGGCTGTGTTCCCTCCATTTCAGCTCAGTCTGCCTTTGCAGCTCTGCGGAGCACTGTGCACAAAGCACCAGACATCCTGCTCATGGAGGCCTTGCAGTCCACTGTGTCCTGGTGGTTTTGGGAAGAGCCAGGCTCAGGCAGAGGCTGGCATTGCCATGGCAGCAGCAGCTGGAGCTGTGAGCCCAGCCTGCCCTGTGCTGCCCTTCAGACAGGGTGGAATCCATAGGAGCCAGCAGCTATGGGGCGTTCCAGTCCCTGTACCGCCTTTCCTCTTCCCTTGCCTGGGTTTGGGCGAGACCAAACAGGTGTCAGGCTGGTCCCTAAGCATGGCAGGATCTGCCATCAGGCTCTTTTTCATCCTTTTTTCCTGTCAGTATCATGAGCCACACAGGGCAACAGCCACAAAACTGAGCTTGCCTTGTACAGCTATGAAATCTTGAGCCAGTCCTTGCTGGAAATAAGAACTGAAATAGGAGCTTAGGAAAGTATTCACCTCTACCCTAAAACACAATTTGTGGTACTTTTCAACCAAAATAAAACAGAAAGAATTTAGAAAGACATATAAAATTAATGATAACTCCTCTTTTCTTCCCTGTCTTTCCCAGAAATAAACCATTTTCTGTATTTTTTGAGGTCATACCCTGGTTACTGCTGGACAAAACCCAATCAGATGGTAAATCTGAAGACAGTGATGGAGTGGAAAATATATCAAGAACTCTGAAACCATCACAACATTTTAATTACATGCTAAACTGGTTTTTCCACAAGGCAGTAGTCTCCCAGATGAAGGGACTGGGACTCAGGGCTGATAATTGTTGCTGATGTCCAGGCTGCAGATTGTGTGGTCAATCCCTTCTAATCTGTTCCAGCTAATAGTACTGCTAAACCACTGCCTTACTTATCTCACGATATTTTATAGCTATAATATTTATTTCCTTGGACCTTTTTTTGACCACTGTCATTTGCCGCAGATTTTGGCACAAGGGAGGCCTGTTACTGGTATTGTCCTCCCACCAGCAAGGAAATGGCATGACCTCTGAAGACTGACAAATAGTTGGCATGAGCTGGGCCCTTCATCACAATCACCAACACCATGGTCCTTTAATAAAATCTTTTCACTGCTAAGGGGAGTCATTGCCATGACTGAAGTGTGGAGTAAGGAGTTAAGAGTAGTGGGAATCTGTGTGTTTAATCTCTGAGGCTGCTAGCCTGGGTAAATGCACTGGCAGGGTCTGGAGGTGCTTCAGACATCTCACTGTGTGTGTTGTGTGTATAAGGACATAGATGTAACAGGCTTCATTGTCAAATAACAGCTCTGGCTAAAGCCAGGATGAGGGTCATGGGCTGTTCCGTGATGGCTGCTGTAAGGGACACCTCTTTTCCCTGTCACTTCTGGGTTGTTGGGTATTTTACAGGGAGCAGGCTGAATGTAAGGGTTACAAGGGCTAATAACAGCTGGAACAGAACTTCCTCACTCCCCAGTCCTCCCTGGCAGGAGGGGCTGGGACTGACAAACCTGGCTGGAGCCTCTGCTGCTGGAGTTGCAGTGCTAGCAGGAGTGTGTGGAGGGGGCAGATTGGGCAGAGGAGTAAAATGTGATTTAGTAGCTTTCTGAGTACCTTGATGAGAGCAGAGGACAGAGGCTTCAGGCTGGGTTCCAGTTGTCAAGGACTGTTTTTTCTGACTCTTGTGTCTTGTTCTTTCTCCAGTCACCTGGCACAAATGTGCCTGTCCTCTCTATCTGCAGTTCCCAGCTACCTGCTCTGTCCCCTGCCATCTCACATGCAGTCCTTTCCATACCCTGATGAGTTTTCCATTCCCTGCAGCCCATGTGTCCCAGAGAGTGTCTGCTGATAGCAGTGTGGCTGTTTGGTGGCAGAGCAGGTCACACAGCTGGCTGGCTGTAATGCGCCCAGGTGCTTGGTGAGCTGGCACAAATCTGTGTGTAGAACAGCTCCATAGGGCTCTGCTGATTGCTTCATTTGAGTGGTTGAAATATTGCCACCATTTCACTTCTAGAAATGTCTGATCCATTTATCTAGAGTGATAGTAATGGGGAATGAAGAGAGCCACCTCAGTCATTTATCCACAGTTATCAGGCATGAGGAGAAGGCCCAGGGCATCCCTGTGTAGTATTTTCAGATACAACCGTTGATGTCTGAATGTCAGAGCAGCAGCTGAACTTGATTTCTCTTGTTCTAACACAAGGCTACTGCAACATGCACACAAGCAGAATATGAACATGTTCAAAAACTAGTAATTTGCAATTTGCCCTATGTTGGAAGAGGAACGTGCTTTCAACAAGACATATTTGGTTACTGCCACTAGAACTGGAGACATTTCCCATTTGTACATTACATATTAGCACGTACTTAAATTGCTTATGAGCAGTACAGACTTGTCTAAGCTTTCATTTGATTTCAAGTGTGTTTCTTCAGGAGGTTTACTTTTATTTGTAAATATGTGGAATCTTGATTAATTTTTGTGTGTTTTCTCAAGTGTTTAAAAATGGCAAAGTATATTTTGATTCAGACATCCCTGCATTCGTCTTGTTTTTCTTTTGTACATTTTAGCATCAGTGTGACTAACAAAGAAGTATTTAATGCAATATGTTTGGTTGGTGACTTATTAGAGTTGAAATGTAGAAGGAAAATATGAAAAGCATGCCAGAATTGAAATGTGTTTCAGGATTTTTTGCAAAAAATGCTTGTGAAAATATTTTTGTTGGTTTTGCTTTCTGACTGAAGGCATTGCAGGGAATTCCAACTGAAAGTATACCTCTGCAATTTGCCTAAAACATGTTGGAGTTTTATTTTACAAAGAAGAAACCATTCCAAAGTGGTTGTTATTTAGACTTTTCATTTCTTTTCCAAGTACATCTTGATGGCAATAATCAACTTCAAAGAACAAATCAACCACTGGATAAATGTTCCAATATACAAGTAGAACTCATGAATTTTCTATTTATATAAATGTGTGTGCATGTCTATATTTCATCTCGGATCTATATAGATAAAGTCTGCTGCCTGTGTTACTGAATAGTTTTAAATTTGCCATAATGGCTGGGCTTGATTGCAAGTCGGTATTTTCCATGTTGTAATTATCAATGAGACTGAATCTTTGTGCAGCTTAAAAAAAACCCCACAATCCACTGTTGTCCTTGCAGCACAACATTAATATTGATTCACTGAAATCAAAGAGTCATTAATAATACTTGTGATTCAAATAATTGTGCTTTCAAAGCAGTCCAGGCTGCTCTCACAGGGCTTTCCCAGTCCCTCCTGGGTGGACCTGTGATGTGATATCCTTATGTCACAGCTGGCTTCAGCTGGCAAGGTCTGCAATCGTCATTTGGCAGCACATTGATCATTTTGGGCTTGCAGCCTTACTGGGAGGCTCCTGGGTGCTGCAGGTGGGGTAGGGGCTGCATCCTAAGGTGCATTAGAGCCGCTCATCTCCTTCTTGCTGTGGGGCTGGGACACCCCACATTCCTTCCCATCCCGGACTTCTGCGTGCAATTTACACTTACGCAAATATCAGCAACAAATTTTGTAACACTTTTTTTTTTTTCCCTCCTCTCTTTTCCCAAGCATCCTCTTTGCAGACATAGAGGGTTTCACCAGTCTGGCCTCCCAGTGCACTGCTCAGGAGCTGGTCATGACGCTGAACGAGCTCTTTGCCAGATTCGATAAGCTTGCAGCTGTAAGTTTTCAATTATAATTTTGTTTCCTCTTGTTTTCGTTCTCCTGTTGCAAGAATGACATACTGTGCTGGTTCACTGCATTTCTTAAATATTCACTGCCCTAAAAGGCAAGCTATTGCAAGCATGAATATAAGCTGAATACTTCTTTCTTCTTTATTATTCTTATTTTTTTTAGGAGAACCACTGTTTGCGGATCAAGATCCTGGGTGATTGCTATTACTGTGTGTCTGGGTTGCCAGAAGCAAGAGCTGACCATGCACACTGCTGTGTTGAAATGGGAATGGATATGATAGAGGCCATCTCGTAAGTACCATATTCCCCAGAGAGAAGCTCAAAACAAATGCAAGTAGATTCTCTTCCCTGTTAGTTCTTAATATTAGGAGCAAGGTAACCAAACCAGAGAACTCTGGCCAACAAAAAGGGAAAACAGCTAGAACAAAAAGCCAAAATGCTGTTAAAGTTTGACAGCAGCAAAACAGACACTTGTGTCCGTACAGTCATGTGGATATCAGAGCTCAGCCTCTTGATGAGAAAGGCAAAGGTTACTGTAATTGCTGGAAGTCTCATTCCCAAAGGAGGATTCCATATTCATTTATGTCTTTAAACCAGTTTTTTACTCACCTTAAAATTGCTCTGCTACGGTCTGTCTTGTCTAGTTCAACAAATCCTTCTCTCTGTGTCCCTATGCAAAAAAGGGTCAGACTCAAGGCTTTAGTTAAATTAATTACTGACACAGATTGGTCTTATTGCTTTATTTCTATTTACTTCCCCATCTGTGGTTTTTTCTTTTAAAACAAGTGCTGGGGCTTTGCCTGCTCCTAAGGGCAGACTAGGAACCATGTTAGTCCAGACCATTCCTGTCTTTAGAGAGTAACAGAGGGGACCCATTATTTGCTTGGAGGATTACAGACAGTGTTGAATATTGTTTGCATTGTATGTGTGCTTTCATAGGACAATTCTTTCAGAATTCAGGGAAGGAAGATTTATTTGGTCATCTTGAGTGTATGCAAGTTTAGGGGCAAAGTTCAGTCAGTTTTGGATGGTAGCTGAGCAGGCCTGGATACCTACACCATCTCTGCTGCACAGACTCTCCTGCTCTTTCCCTTCTCTTTTGTTTTTTATTTTCTGAAAGTGTCTTCTGAAGTTTTAGTGAGACCAACAGAGAAGTGGAAGATCTCTCAGTGTTCTCCACTTACTCTGTGCAGTAAATTGATGGAGTTTCCACTTCAGCTTGATAAAATCTAGAGGTATCTCCTTCCTGAGCTTGGTACAGTACATCCTTTACCATTTGAATTTCTGCAAGGACATCAATACACCCCCAGAGTTTTCAATCTTATTTTCATAACACAAATACACAGGGTGAAAAGCAGTGTTTTCACCCAGGAGACCCCATTCAAAGCCCAGTAGGCAGCAGCATTCCCTTGCTTTGTATACAGTGTACACTGTCAGGACTTTCTACCTTTTCTTCCCTGGTTTTAAACTCCATTGTCTTGCACCAGTCTCCTTTTGGGGTTTGTATGCAATGTTCAAAATAAGAGGAATTGCAAGTACCTAGTTCCCAGCAGCCCTTGAAAGAATGCTATTTCTTCCACGTGAGATACAATGAAGTAGCAGGTGACAAAGGGTCTTGTCAAACACAAGAAGCAGCAATCCTTAACCACCAGCCCCACAGAATATTGTGTTCATTGCCCAGTTGTTGGCCTGATAAAATCCAGAGGTCTTCACATGTTGCTGTATAATTCCCCACAAGGCTAAATAATACCAGGCAGTCTAGACTTCATTGATTAACTGCAGCCCACCTTACTTGGAATAAACACAGAGCTGAGGTGCGCTCAGTGTTTGTTTACAAATAGCTCTTCAGCAGCCTTTAAAACTTGTTTCCCACTCGCTGTATAATGAATGCATTTAACAATCTTATCTCTTAATAAGTCTGGAAGGTGATTCTGTTCTCACTACCCCTGCTCTCCCTCTTCCTCCCTCCTCTCCTAAGGATCAAGATAAAGAGGTTTCACAATTAAGGTAACCAATAGCTACTGAACATTTGATTGCAGGTAACAAATAACTACTGAACATTTGATTGCAGACTTCACCAGCCCTGGGCCCTGCCTGTAGGCTGATTTCATCTGTGTCTAATAACAGCAGGGAGTGTTACCCCAAATAGGAAAGACTTCATGAAAACTGTATTCACTGTACCCCTGGTATAAATGAGCTGAAAAAAAGGAAGGTAACAAAGGATATTTCATTTGGCTATAAGGAATAACCAAACTTATTTGTTTGCTGCAAAGTCTGGACAAAGTCACCTGGTCATCAATGACCCTATTGAGAAAAGTTCCCTGGTCTTGTGTCAGTAACATGGCTTGGCAGAGGTGCAGGAGGGATTGCAGCACCCAGTGGAGGGAGGAGCTGCAGCTGTGTTGTTTCTATCGGGTTTATGGGTGCAGCTTCATTTTTATTACTCCAGCTCCTGTTCCTTTTTCGAGTGTAGTGGTTGGAGCTCTTTCAGTTCATAAGCCTGTAACACCTTACCTTCCTTGCTTGCTAGACAATCTCTGCTGCTTGTTAATAAAAATAATAAAAGCAAAGTCACTTCAGTGAGAAGGCAGTGAGAAAGAAACTCAAAGAGGATAGGAGCTGTTTCAACAAGAAGTCATCTTGAACACTGTTTTAAGGGACATATTGCACTGTTAGGAGGGAACTGGAGTCCAGAACTGGTCTATCTTTATTCATGCAATTCCATTAATAACTAAAGCATAAATATTAGGACTGTGTTGATGTTAGGGCATTGGGAGGACTTACCTATCCCGATTATATGATCTAGAAAGGAGTGGATGAAGCTGAAAACTGAAGAGACTGAAATCTGATAGGTATAAAGTGCTCCCTTGCTGCAAGGAACTTACTACTCAAAGGCAGGGACAGTGCTATATGATGGGGGTGAATTGGCCTGTGAGGCATGGACATTCTGGGAATGATGTGATTGGCAATAATGAGAAGCAGAATTGTTCTGAAGGCCTCATCAAGGCTTTTCCCTACCCACACTCCTAAATATATTTCTCATGTGAACAGCTCTTGAAGTTAACTTTTGCCCTGAAGGGGAAAGCTCACAAAGTATTCCAGCAGTCTTTTTGGGACTAAGCAGAGCATCCAAAACCTCATTACATTCAAAACTTTAGTATTTGTAGCTGCCTGTTTGGAGTGACTGCAATAGATGTGGTTCTCTGGTTTTGCTGCTGTAAGGCCTGTTCAAGCTTTCCAGCTTCAGTGGGGTATTTCACACACATATCATATTTCATCTGTGGAAGAGTTGATGCTTGGTGCCATGCAGACAAATTAAGATCTCTGAAATAATTTCCTTTTTCTCTTTGCAACATGCTATTACTCTTAATGAGGCCGAGTGCTGGCAGGTTATGTCCAGCTTTGGTATGGAAATCAGAGACCAGCGCTTTAATCCTTTTACTGCCCCAGAGATAATTTTTTTTATGAGTTCTCAACTTGATCCTCAGTTCAGTGTACATGGATTTACTCCAAGAGCTCCACGTTCTAATTAGGGCTCTTCTTGGCCAGCCTGGCCATCCAAGAGCAGTACAGCTCGTCCAGTTTTGTTCTGCTGTCCCGTTGACGTGGATGAGCTGTGCCATGTGTATCTGTGAATAATTCATGGATTTTGCTGTTCTGGGTGCAAGTTTGTGCTGCTGACTGCAGCCATTCAGTTGTTAGTAATGGCCCTTCTCCCCACGTCTCTTTCAGCCTGGTCCGGGAGGTCACGGGCGTGAATGTCAACATGAGGGTGGGAATCCACAGCGGCAGAGTTCACTGTGGGGTGCTGGGCCTCAGGAAGTGGCAGTTTGATGTGTGGTCCAACGATGTCACCTTAGCCAACCACATGGAAGCAGGGGGCAAAGCTGGGTAAGTTGCTTCATCCAAGTTGTTGCGTTTATCCATTGAACTCCCGCACTAAATGTGTAAGAGTGGTGGCGTGGCTAAATCAAGTGGGGCTTGTTGCTTGCTTGTTCCAGTGCATGGAACCCATCCCTGACAGGACCTGGCTTTTCAGGTGGTCACTTTTCAGAGCCTACAAAACCTGCTTGTCTTTTGTCTCATTGAAGGCGCATCCACATAACAAAAGCAACCCTGAACTATCTCAATGGAGACTACGAGGTGGAGCTGGGCTTCGGAGGGGAGCGCAACGCTTATCTGAAAGAGCACAGCATTGAGACCTTCCTGATTGTGAGGTGCAGCCAGAAGAGGGTAAGACCAAACAAACTAACGCAGGTTTAGGTACCTTTCATAGCTTGATGCCTCTGACACACCCAAGTGTCTTTGTAGATGAGACAGTTGACGTTCAGTGGCAAAATTTCCTGTTTCTCTCTCCTTTTCCTGAACTTTTAGGTGCGTAGAAGGGAATAGCCACCATCTACAAAAGTGTCTGCATCGAGCTCTAATTCTTTCAAAGAAATTGTCCTCAGTTGTTTTCAAAATCATGTTGAAAAATTTTGTTAATATAGATTTGTGTTTTGTAGAAGCACTTAAAGGCATAGATTAAAACCACAGAGATCTTTTCTCTGTCAGATTACAGAGGTGATTTTGTCTGCCCACTCACCAGATGAATGAACATGAAGATTAGAGCAGTTCTCATCATTGCTTTTCAGCCTCTCTTTCTGAAGATGAGAAAAACTGGTCCACTGTAATGATCAATTATCATTGTGACAGTAAGATGAGATCATACCAACTGTGACATGGGTCAGGCTGCACAAAATAAGGCTATGAGGGCATTCCTGACTTGAACTTGAATCAAGTCAAACTCAAGTGGACGTCAGCCAATAAATCTTCTTTTTGTGATGCTGCCAATGGCAAACTATCACTAGAGGGTATTCTTTTAAAAAATATAATAGAAAAGGATCTTTTTGATCTAGTTGAGCATAGCCACTAATATTTATTTTAGTAATTTCTGCACTGTAACCCCTACTTTGCTATTCACAGTATGGGCAAGTATATACAGATTGGCCTGAATTGAAAAGAATTTATTTTGTTTCTGAATCTAAAACAAGTAAACTTCCTACATTTGTAAATATGACTGCTGTGAGATTAGGTGAATTAGTGTTTGTGACATGTTGCAACAGCATGGTTGATTTGAATAACCAACACCTGTACAGAGAGACTTTGCTACCATTGCCTCATTTCCTGAGAGAATGGAAGTCTCAAATCTCCTTAATAGATATTGTGTAAAAAATCTCCAAGAAAATCCCTTATCGTCTGCTAAAGAGAGAAGCTGATATTTTGGTCCCTATCTGCTCATAAAATAAATCTCATTAACAATGTCAATCTTCAAAAGAGGATTAGACCTTGCAGTGCAAGATTATTGTTCTTGAGCATCACTGCCTGTCAGTGAGCCAGCTGATGTTTTAGGTATCTAACTCACTTCCTATTTGCTGGGCAGATTTAAGAATATAAACCAAAATACCCTTGTGGTCAGACCCCATCTCCTAGAGTGGAGAGCCTACACTGACTCTTAAATCATACCTGGTTGTCTGCATGTTTTTGTGAAGAACCAAAAGTTTCTCTGGAGAGAAGATGAACACATAAGCACTTCAGAGTGCTTGGCACCTGCCTTCATTTCTCAACACGGGATGTATTTTGAGTAGGAGATTGGACAGAGAGTCGTAAGAGATGTGGATTCCATTCCAGACATAAGCTTTGAGGAACTTGCATCCTTATGCCTTGATTTGCCATAGGAAAATTAAATGGGCCATTCTTTCACTGCTTTATATGTATTTATTGCAGCTCTGCTACCTAGGGTAGCCCTTAGCTGAAGTCTCTGAGCACTACTATAATGCTGCTGTAACGTGCTGCATCCCAGAGTAGCTAAAAATTGGGACATTTGGATGATTTATGTAATTATTGGGCTAAACTGAGACATGAAAAAGCAACTACGCAGTGTCGTGGGCATTAGGTGTTTGGAGTTTGAGGAGTTTCTGGTTTGCCCATACTGCTGCAACTTTTGTGCTGCCATAGCTGTTTTTTATCTCTTTGTGAATATTTTCACAGAATCATAGGAAGTCTTGGATTGGAAAGGGCCTTAAAGATTGTCTTGTCCCAATGCCCCTGTCAGGGCAGCGACACCTTCCATTAGTCCTGGTTGCTCAAAGCTCCATCCAGTCTGGCCTTGGACACTTCCAGGGATGGGACATCCACTATTTCTCTTGACAACCTGTTCCAGTGTTTAAAGTTCTCCCCCTGTTCAAAAACTCATTTTCACAAAACATGAGGTTCAGAAGTGAGAAAAGCTTTTGTCCATTGCCAGTTCAGTCAGTCTTGAACTTTTTGCCTAATGGCAGGCAAAGTTCTGGTACTTTACTTTTTCCTTTCATTTCTGCTTGATTTTAATGACTTCTTGTGATGTATTTAGCCAGGTTTTCAGTTCATTCTGTTCCAGTAATGGCCATAAAATGTTCACCTGGCTTAGTGAGGAGTTGCTGTGAGTTGTGTCTGGGTTCCTGCTGTCCTTGTACATAAGGCTTGGCATTAGTATTGACCTGAGAGCAGATCCAAGGAACTGCCTGAGCTGTTCCTTAGTTCACACAGCAGAATTATCTGGCTACCTGGTTCATCAGTCCCACAGCCATCAAAACCCAGCAATACCATGAGTTTTGATAAATAGATAAAATGTAAGGGTATGTGTTCCCTACTCTTTCTGCTTACTGCTGCCATGGGGAGCCACAACTTTGAATTTTCTATCTTTTTTATTTAGCTTTTTCATTGTGTTAGTGCCCTTTCTTGGGCACAAAGTGGGAGAAACATCTATCTAATATTTTTATTCAAGGAACTGAAAATAGCTTCTTCTTTGAAATTTTTTTTTTTTGCTTTTTCCTTTCTAAAAATGTTATTAACTGGAATATAGTCAGTGTGGTTTTAGAAGGGAAAAAAGCTAGATTCTTCTCCCTCAGTCTTTAAAAATATTACTAGACCTGAAAATGTAGTCCTTGTTTTCTGTCTGATACACAGTAGAGTTGCTTTCTATTAAAAGAGAACAAAATGCAAAGTTTTAAAATCCAGTCTTTTTGGACTTTTTCTCCTCATCTTTACCTCCAGATCTGCTTTCACCTCTCTGTTTGCCCTACGTTTGTCCTGTGATTCTGCTGCCCTCGTGGGTGAGCACTTGCCTGAAAGGATGAAATTAGCAGGTTCTGCCATAAAGGTCTGTTGAGTCTTTTGCTGTGGTTGGTTTGCTCCCATCAGTGCTAACACTGGGCTGCTCTAAAACCTGGATTGCTCTGGATTGTTGTCAGCAATTGTATCCCCTCTCCCTCCCCTTTTTTCTCCTGAGACAGACTCTTCTAATGCTTTCACGCAACAAAGAAGAGACAAGCACATCTCTCATATTTTCTTGCTCCTCAAAGGAAACTTTTGCAAAGTTGATTATCTCAGTGTCTTCTGATGAACTAATGTGGTTCCTGATAATGAAATGACGTTTCTGTCTGTGATCTCTAAGGGAATGATGCATTGAATGTCTCAAGTTCAATTTCTACTGTATTAGTCCTCAAATGTTGGGTGCTAATTCTCCTTTTCTTCATATCTATCAAATACACCTCTGCCTCTCCCATTAGCCAAATCATTGCTCACTTGCTGCCAGGTGAGATAAGAAAAAAATTCAACCAAATCTGCCCTACGAGTAGTAGCTGAGTAACTTTGCTAGTAACTTCCATCCAGACTAATACTTCCTTATTCAACACTGTCTCTTGCCTTTTCACTAAAAACAAGCTCTTTTCCCAGCTTCATATTCCCCATCTGTCTTAGCCCTTACTCTCCAACACAGCGCTCTGTCAAAGGCTCTATGGAAGAAACAAAGCCAGTGAGAGCTGCTGCATTTTTTTCTCTTTAAAAAAACTTGGATTCAAGGCTGCTAATCCAAACCCAGCATTTGCTGCTCTACAAGCTCTGTGTCATGATCACTGACTAAATGGTTATTAAAAATATCTGTTACCAGAACTGACATGGAAGTTGGCAGTTTTCCACAGATCTGGAATGGAGGTTGTCTTTCTGACTTCAGCACATCACATTTCAAGTTTTGCTTCCAGACATGGTTTTGTGGGACTTGGCAGTGCTGTATTTAATGATCTTAAATGCAACCTAAATGATTCTATAATTCAATGTTTTCCATTTATAACCTTGTGCTCATGAGCCTTCTTTCCTTTTGCCTCCACTGAGGCAGTAGTGATTACCTGGAAAAAACCAATCTGCTCCTTCTGCTCTACAGTATCAAGAATTGTAAGTTTCTGTTATCCTCACATGGTATAGGGTGATTTACACAGGTTGACTTTGATTCTTATCCAGTTAATTTTCACAATAATTTGGATATGTGTTTCTAATGGACTGAACACATTAGCATGGTAGAAATATAGGAATTCTCTCAAGGAGATCTTTGCCTTTCTTCCTTACTGGCTTCCAGAGTTCCTGTATTTCCAGAGTTTGTTAGCTAGAATTACTAAAACTGTTGCCCACATTTTAATGATTCCCAAGCTTAACCCCTAGGCATTGCAATGGCCTGCAGAGCAATGTCTTTACCCTTCTAAAGATTGGTTTTGTTTTATCCATGGTTTTTAGCTTTCCCTGCAGATTGTAGCATTCATATCGCATAGCTCTGGTCCTCCACCATCACAACTTTTATATCTGCTCTTCTGAAGCTTATTCCAAACATTTTTCCCAGTCATTATTGCTATCTTATCACTTCCCTGATATTCTTACAGTACTCCATTTACAAATCCCCAGTTCTTGTGCTGCCCAAGTTTCTGGTGTTTGTACAGGAGCGTGTCACTCTGTGGTTGTTTCTCGCTTTCTGCTCTTCTCTGCCATCAGGTGCTGCTCTTAATTTGCAGAACCATCACACCTCCTCTTCCCAGCACTTCAAAGCTTTATTCTGAGAAGGGTGGAAAACTGTATGTTTGGAGGAGTGGGAAACAGACCTTAAGGGGAATAAGATTTTAACAGCACATAGTTTTACAGCTAGTTTTATCATCCTCAGCATTGTCAGAAATCATGGGGAATGCTTTTCTTTGGACATGAGTAGAAACAAAATGTGCCTGCAAACAGATGAGCAATACTGCTGACCAAACACACTGTGATGAGTGCACAAAGTCTGCAAAGGGAAAAAATGTTTATTTTTTCATGATGCCTTTCAATTGATTACACTTGGGTGTTTCTTTTAACAATAGCAGGTACACACCAGTTTCAGAAAGGATTGTTGATGGTGGCCTTAAAACAGCTCAACAAAACTTTGGCTGTAACTCCTAGAAAAACAATTCTCATTCTTTTCTAAATAGCACCCTGGAATTCTATCCAGCTGAAGAAACAAAATGGTCCTTTAAATGTTGAGCATGTGACTCTCCTAAAACACAATCAATCTAATGTGATGATTCCTCAATTTAACACATTTAATCAGAGCTCAGCAGGGCTCCACTTATGTAGATTTATGAAGGCAGTGGTTTGGAGCATGTAACACTACCAGAAACATCATGCACATGTCAGAAGGACTTCAAGAAAATTTAAAGAATAATATGTAGCTAAATCTGATCTGGCTGATCCATAATCAGATTTCACTGCTGCACTGATAGTGATCAATATGTTGGAAAATCCTATCACACACATACACACTAAAGAAGTGACAGGCAGTCTTGATTCAATTGATAAGTACAAGAAAACCCCAGCTCTTTCTGCAGTTTTGCTGTAGCTCAGTGTGTGGGAACTGCTGGTGGGAACACAATAAAACCCCTGGGAATCAGATTTACAGTCTCTTTGTGAGTCCAGATTTGAAAAGTTCCCACAACAGCTTTCTGGAGTTTAGCCACCTAAAATCTGAAAAACTCATTGCTGTCAGAAACTTTTGCACCTTCTCTTGTTGGTAATACCTGTAATGAGTAGGACTGAGAGGTATCATCCCTTCTCTTTCTTTATTCTTCTTTTCCAGTCCTGTTATGCCTTAGGCAGCTTTGTGTGCAAGTTGTCCTTATGCTGTCACTTAGCCAGGAAGAAACAGAGGAGGCATCCTCATAAATTGCCACAGAGGAGCTCTGACCCATCTAATGCTTCATTTTTAGAGTTTGTTATTTTCATCACCCACTGAACAAGTGATTTTGCAGAAAATAAATTATCTCAAGTTTTTAAAACAACAGGTTTTATTTTTTCTTTAATAAGTGTTGATGTTAGCAGCAAAGTCCTATTATTCAAGATGACCTAGTAGCACATTATGTAATGTGGAAAAGCAGAAGTGCACTGTGCTTGTATATATGTGTTTTAATCTGATTGGAAATATTGCTGAAACATTGTCCACAATCCAGTGGAAACTTCCTACAAGAGGTGGGGGGGAAATACTGCCAAGGTTCATGAAGCCATGGAAAATTTATGGCACCTGACCTCATGGTTAGAAACAATCTCAGAATTACATGTTTACCCATTTTCCTGTTCTTACCTCAATCCAGATGTGTCAATAAATATGTATGCAGTCATTAATCTCCTTCAAATTTATCAAGCAGTGCCCCAGACTCACTGGCACTTGCAGCAGGTATGAGGATCACTCATGGGCTGAGAGGGGTAGTATGTCTTCATGGACTTTGTCATTAAGGCTTTTCTCAAATTCTAACCAAATTTACTAACTCGTGGGGCAAAATATATAAAAGTGCTGTATATCAATTTTATCATCTGTTGATGTAAAGGCATTTGTAAAGTAACCAAATAGCTTTGCTTTTATGGGTCCCCAGACTAGTTTCAACATCTGGGATTTTTATTCCATTTGGTTGAAAGCCCTCCCCTTAGCTGGAGTAAAATGGATTGACAGTGTCACTTCTGTTATTGAAAAACAATATCTATTTGCTTGGAGATAATGAAACTGTATTTCCTACCAGTTTTCTGGCATAGCATCATAAAAGAAAGAAGCATAACTATGAAAAAGATTGCATAACTGAAAAAAGCCACAAGAAAGTATTACAAATGATGGCAAAGAGTATAAAGAGCAGCGAGTCTTAAAAAAACAAAAACCTCAAACCAACTCAAATCTGGACATCAAGATTTCATCACATTAATGTATTTTTAGAAACATTTAAAAGACGTCTCTCCTGGAGGTTATCCAGTGGCTCTGTCATGGTTGCTCATGTGAAACTCAGCTGGTGCCAAGTGCTGGAATTTTCAGGCTTTTCAGATGCACCAGTGGTGGGTTCAGAGTGGGGAGGAGGTGATGTGGGAGGCGCTTGCTGTCCTGGGGCATCCATGTGGGAGCACCTGTGGTTCTCCCTGCGGTCATCCCGCTCCCGCAGGGCTTCCCCGTGACCCTACCCTCGCCATCCTGGCTGGGTGAAGGTCTGTGCAGGCACCCTGGGGCTGCAGCCCCACTGCTGCTCAGTGTCAGGGGCCAGCTGCCTGTGGGGCACAGGGCTCTGTCACAGGTGGCCCCGTGTCCCCATCCTGGGTCCCCGGAGCTGCAGCCCCACGTGCTCGGCACTGCTCGGTGCCCGTGTGGTGAGCTCTGGTCTCCAGGGAAATGCTGTCATTGTGGCTGTCTCTGCCTTGCAAGGGGAGAGAAGATGATTTCCCATGCTTGTCAGTCAGGCAGCTTTCTCCAGCGCTGAATTTCAGCAAGTCTTTTTAAATTTCTTTTTAAAAACCCTAATTTAAGGCAGCATAGCACTTGACATTTAACTCTGTGGTTACCATGGAGATAACACCAGGTGTTTTGCAAACTCCTGAAAGGTACAAGTTACACTGAATAGTGGGGAATCAAAATAAATAGATATGGAATGCAGACTCCAGGCAAGAAAAGCAGCAGACCTACTTGTATTGTCAAATAACACTTGAACCAAAACTCTAGAGTTGAAAGCAATGGAGGCTTTCTTTTTAAATAACTCATTTGTCTGGAAATCCAAAATTAACTATTAAGTCTGTTTTCCCCTCTAATGTCACTGAAGCAGCAATTCTCTTGAAAAAGTTTAATCCCTCAAGTAATAAACAACAATCCATACCTTCTGAATTTTCAGTCTCTCCAGAGTTTGTCTGTTTTAAGCAAGGATATAGTAATTGCCACCCTTCTGCCTCTGAGTCAGTACAGGTAAATCACACAGGTAAATCCTCCCTGAGCCAGTCTGCAGTGCAGCCCTTGCTAGAGGGACTTCTGTCCACAGAGCACATTCCTTGTGGAAACCTCCTGTCTTTGTGGCTAGGGTCTATATTCAAAATAAGGAACTAATCTGCCTGGTGCTGAGCCTAGTTACATGTGGCACTATTGTGCTCTTGAGACTGGCACTGAGCTGGAATGAAACGTGTCTGACAGATCCTGTGCTAACCTCACAGCAACAAAATCAAAGATTCTGTCCAAACTTCAGGAGAATTAGTGTCAATGTCAAATTGGAAGGTGGCATTAGAGTTGGGAAGACCATTTTGTCACACTCTGCAATTGCATTACCCTTAACATGACCACAGTTGTTTGCAAGAAACATGCATTGCATTTACAATGCTTTCCTTAGCATGTCTGGGAATATGCTCTTGCAAGTGTGGAAAATAATTTGCTTCTGCCCATGGAGAAAGGTGTCCTGTATTCCCATTGCTTCAAGGAGCTTCAAGGCTCCTGTTCTTCAACCAAATCACTCTGTCTGTTGTTTCTCTTCTTGGTGTAACTGTTCTTTGGCTTTTTGAGGACTTTCTGTATAGTATCTCAGCTTGGAGCTGCAATTTTCTATCAGATATTATTCAGTTTTATTCAATTTGCTAATAAAGACAATAGATGTCTCCATTTTGGAATGCTCCCCATGTTTACACAGGTTATGGTGGTTGTGTAAAGGAATAAAATGATGGGCACAGCCTAAAGTTATTATTAAAAATAAGAGAAAGAGACGGCGATTGTGACCGCTTCTGATCAGCGACTGCTTCATAGAGTTCGAGGTGCAAAGCTAGCTTTTGGAGTGACAGATCAGAAGTGAGAGACGCTTGGAGAATGACCACTGTGTAAATGTTTGAAGGTTTATTGTGCATTTCTCTGTGGTTTGTGTTCCAGAAAGACGAGAAAGCCACGATCGCCAAGATGAACCGGCAGCGCGCCAACTCCATCAGCCATAACCCGCCGCACTGGGGCGTGGACCGGCCCTTCTACAACCACCTGGGAGGCCACCAGGTCTCCAAGGAGATGAAGAGAATGGTAATGCCTTGCTCTGTGGACATCAGCTCATATTCTTCTTCATACGGTGCTGTATATCCCTCCTGCTTTGTCCGAAGGTTTTTACAGCCCCCCGGGGCGTTTTCCGAATGGGGGTGGAAAATTCTCCTTTGGCTCCAGAAATAACAATAATCGGTCCATGTGGAGGGGAGTGATTGTGAGATGAGGCACAAGGTTGTTTGAGAGGGGAAGGGAGGCTGAATGGCTCAAGGAAGGCTCTTTTGTCTGACTTGTCCCACATTCTGAGCACTCATCCAGGCTGTGTGAGAAATGTGATTATCTGCAAAAACTGCTCCATAACCCCGGCATTCAAGAGGCGTCTGGCATCCATTTCTATTAGCTCAGTACCTGCAGAGGGTTCTGGCTTGCATTGTCACAGCCAGGTGCTGTTCTCCTCTCTAAGCTGTGTGCTCGTGGGGCCCCAGGGGTGTCACTGCCATGTTTAATCCTGGAGAACACGTCCTCGAGTACATGGATTAATTGGCCTAAGGTAGCAGGCATCTTCATTTCTTTCTTGTACCTTTCACAGTATTTCTAAATTAAAATTAACCAGAGCTAATTACCAATTCAGTTGCACTGAGAGGACTTTTATGGCTTATTTTACATAAAAGGTGTAGATGATATCTTTTTTTACTGCAATAAAGATTAAGAAGATAGCTTATGTTATAGTGGCTATTTTTAATAGTAATAGAAATATTTAGCACCTCTATAATTGCATGCATAACCAGATTGTTCTATAACCTTATTTATGCTGTTTTGACCCTTCGTGCACAGTCAAAAGTGTCTATTTGTTACTCACTTTGTTGTCTATAGTCAAAGTTCTGCTCCAGGTCACCAAAGCCTTTAAGTATTTTTAAAAAAATTATGAACATGAGATTCAATCCCACAGTTTAAAAATTTGGTCATAGGTATAAGAAACTGCACATGGCATCTTTTAAAGGGAAATGCTGGCACATTTATTAATAGTTGGTGCTAATATTATTCAATCTCAATATTATTTTTCAGTGCTAAACCAAATTTCTTAGTAATAGTAATAGTAATGTTTCTTTCATTTCTCAGATCTCCAAATGAGGGATTCTGACATGAGCATACAGATCAGTGGAACCGTGCATTTTTTTATGTGGGCTTTTCAATAGGGTGTGCTCAATAGTCATGACATTATTAGAAGAGACTAATCACACTAGCACATAATTATAATTATAAGTTTCTTTGAATAGCTTTTAAGGGGTTCTTGAAGCCTCCTGTTCAGAAACAAGGTGTATGCATGCCAAATGGTATTATGCTTCTTGGTGTTAATTACAGTTTGCCGTGTCTAGCTGGTTGTTCAGTTGGAAAAACATAATTATTTATTGAAATACCAAGCTGAGTCCTAAAAACTTCACTGCCCCTCACTTGTAGGAGGAAAGACTTATTTTTTTTTTCCTTATCTTGAGCCTTTCCCTGTAATGCTATTTACCTTCTTGAAAATTCAGCAGCTCAGAAAGTCTCTTCTACTCAATCTAGCTTTTGTATTAAGCTTTTTTTTGAGAAGCTGATGTTGCATGCATCAGGCTGTTTCTTGAAAACCAAATGAAATCTGATTCACCTGTATTATTTTCAGCTAGACTTTTTGTTGTTCTTATGGGCTGTTTTTTAAAATCTTTTATTTACAGATTTACAGATCTGTTACATTTGAGATGCCTTAGTGAAAATGCAAACATCCTCCCCATTTTAATATCTGCTAGATGCACATTTTAGTGATTAGAACACAGGAGCAATTTCTCCATCTCCTATCTCAACTCTGTGTAAACTTCTAATTTAAATATGCATTTTTTTGTACCAGCCAGCTTTGCACAGTGCTTTGTCATCTCTAACACTGTGTTACATGTATGCTGTGTGTGCTTGGTGCATGCAGAGTGCATGCTGGCTGCAAACTGCCTGCTTAGAAACACAAAATGCAGAGAGACACAAGGGGAGCAGAACTACAGAAGCTTTTATCAGTGCTCCTCTGGGATGACCTGTCATTGATCTTGGTAAGCAGCACCACTCTCAAACCTCCTGAAAATGTGCTCTTTGTTCCACATCACCCACCTTTCCCCAGAGCTTCTGCATGTTGTTGCACATAGTCTTTCTTCTTGGAAGCTGTGAACATGTAAGGTTGGATTAGTCAAAGTACTATGCCAAAGGTGGGCAGTGCAACACTGCCTTTCTCTTCAAGAGCTGGAGCTCCTTAGCTCTGTAATTTCAAAGCAGGCATTTATAAGGGTAATTGTGAGACAGTCCTCAGGCAGGAGCCAGGTAATACTGCAGTGATGTGCAGTTCCATTATATTAATGTGTAGATATGAATACAGTTGTGTGTAGGGAATAATACAGATGGTTATGAAGGGCACTGGGTTTTGTCACAAATGTAAAACATTTTGCATTTTAAAGACAACCATATTTTCAGGAAAAAAAATAGACTTTTTTTTTTTTTGGTGGCTCTACTTACAATTCCCTGAAAGAGAATATTAAAGTTCCCTGAATTGCATTTTTGGGAAGGCACTGTTATATTTAATAGAAAACAGAATTATTTTGTCCATTTTTCTTTCCAGTGAATGCTGGCTTTGGTAGCTCTCTCTATTCTTAGCATATATTAGCAGCAGTCCGAGAGGAGATGGAGTAGCATCACATGTAGCCCTTTATTCCTTTTTTTCTCCTCCTCCTCCTCTTTTGTCACATCATTTCAATGTGCAGCCATGTCTGGGCACATCACCAGTGCAGCTGGTGGGGTTTGTGTGGAATAGCGGCATGGGCAGTGGCACGGGGCACCTTTGGTCCCTCTTCTCTCCATGTTGTGCCCCTGACCTCCATCAGCTGGGGCAGGAGGCACAGCCTGAGCAGACTGGTGACTGTGCAGAGAAAGGTCAGACCCACATGCCCTGGGAGGGCCAAGAGCCCTGCCCTGAGCTGGCAGCCTCTGCTGGAGCCTGCTCCTGGGAGCCCACAGTGCTGCAGGGGCACAGGGCAGCTCCAGGGCAGGGGAGCCTGCGCAGGATCAACCCAGGGATGGGCACAGAGCAGGAACTGAGCCACAGTCTGGCAGAACAGCAGAGCTGCTTTCTATTTTTATTGCTTTTTACAGCTTGTCGTCTTGTTTCCTAAACAAAAGCAATCAGTCCAGCACCAGTGACTGTATCTCTCTGGAAATGGAGACTTTTGTGCTGCTTGTTCCCCCAAGTCTCCATACACCAGCCTTGTCTTCCCCACTGTCTCTCTAGCCCAGTTTGTAATTGCAAGAGGGTCAAAAATAAGTGGACTTAAAAGCATTTGAGAGTACAGGTATATTTATAGCTACAACAATATTTATACACCACTGAGAAATACTTTGCTTTTCCCAGTATATATTTCAGAGCGCTTTTATAAATATTGATGAATTTCAGACTTCTGGAAATAATACTCATGTCTCAGTTTTCATCAGCAAAACAAAATTGCTATTAAAGAAAAACCAATTTGGGGATTGTAGTTGACTGTAAACTGAAAGAGGTTTGTTGTAAACATCAATAAAAAGGGAAACGTCGATACTTTCCAAAATTACAGGGCTGTTCTAGATGACAAATTATTTTCTTGCATCTTTTACTCTGCTCAACATTATTAAGTTTGTATCCAGAAAAGAACATCCAGTTTGGGATTATAATCATTTAGGAGATGTGGATGAGTTAGAGATAATCTAGTGGACAAAATTACAGATTAGCAGAGTTTCAACAGTGTGTCCTCTGAAAGTGTTGAAATATCGTGTTTGCTCTAACCTAGAAGGGAGAAGACAGATTAGAAATAAAGGTCTTCAAATACAGGAATGTTTATAAGGACAAAAAGTAATGATAAATCATTCTCCATGACTGAAAAGGGCAGGTTTAAAAATAATCATCCTAATTTGCTGAAAGGAAGGTCTAAGTTAAGAAAAAAACTTAGATGCAAAGAACAGGCTGTATAAGAAGCTAAGAAGCTTGTGAAATCCCTGATTTTCATGAACAATTTCTAATTATTTTATTCAGGGCTTTTATTCTGGAGTGACATCACAAAATCCTTTGCAAATATTGAAACAATAAGGTTAAAAATACTCTATTAGGAGAATGTATAGGGAATAAATAATATATGAATAATATGAGATACATGTAAAGATTTTAGAAAGTTTCTGATCTGGGCTGCACAGAGCTTCATGCCATCGATTTTCCACCTTTTTACAGGTGCCAGCTGTACCCCCAACATTGCTGACAGGTACTTGTTAAAGGCCTGAAAGGATGGAAAGTCTTGCTGGGCATTCTCTTCAGCAGTTTTATGATTTTTGTTGATGTTTTACTTCACATGTCCTCGCTTCAGTTTGAAACCATGGTGCTGCATGAGCAATTCACAGTAGCTAGAAGACAGTTTAATTTTCTCTCCTTTACAATTATCTTCTCTGTGGTTGAAGACTATTACCATGTCTCTGCACAGCTCTGATTCCCTCATCAAGTTTGTTCCCTGCTTGCAATGCTGGTTTCAGTCTGACCATGCTTCTGTCATGAGTCTGGGTACAGCTAATGAACCATTTAATTTGCAGTGAAATTGTGTATGAAGTCAATGTTACACAGTAAAAAACTGGCATAAAATCAAATAGAGATTATATATGTGTAGGAAATACTTCTGCATGCAGATGTTACAGATGTGAGACAAGGTTATGGCATGATAAAGGGAATCAGTCCTGGTTCCTTGTGATGCTGCTCAGAGCTCTGCACATCCTTCTACATGATATTTGATTGCTTGGTGTTTGTTTTCTAATGAAACAGCACTCATCTACAAGCAGGGTCATTCAACAATACAATAATTCTTTGTCCTGCTCCCCCTGTCCTAAATCAAACAGTTCTTTGCATTTTGCATTGTTAATACAGCTCATTTCCTCTCTTTATGTCTCCAAGTTGCCCTTACAATAGATCTTGTTACTTGGAAATCAGAACTGGGGAACAGGTGCCTCCATGGAACAGATGCCATAGCTGGTTCTGTGCCAATTCTACCTCTTAAATATCAGAAACCATTAAAATAGAAAATAAAAGCTCCATAGGACAAGTTTTCCTCAGTCAGCTCTGTCAAAGAGAATTGGATTTGAGTCCATGAATTAGGCACTGAGGGTTCACCCTCCTCTGAAAGGTTTCATTTAACTGCAGATCACCATTATCCTCTTTTCCAGCAATCATCTGCTAAATCTGGAAATTGCAACCCTGACGTCAGCAAAGCTGGGCAGGGGCCCCCAATGGAGAAGAATTTGACCCACTATTTTTTCACTGCTATTGTGGTAATCTAACTTGTAATCAAGCAGGGAGAAACTCACAAAATCCCTTCTGCTGTAATCTCCACGTATTGCTATAGGTCTGGAAGGAAATTGTTTGTCTAGTCTGGGTTTTATAGAGCCAGTTGGGTTTCCATAGCTCTCAAACAGCAAGGGGAGGAATCCCATCCAGCAGTTCTGCTGTGAAATTGCTTTGGTGCTCACCTGGGAAAAGGGTTTGCCTGATTCACACGATCCATGGGATCTCATATAAATGACTGGGAGTACAATGTGCATTGCTCTAATTGTCAGAGGCTTTACACTGTTTTATATCCTCATCTGGTAGCCTTTTATTGTAGTTGATCAGGACTTGCAATCATCCTTGATTACTTCTTTAAAAGAGGGATAAGAATCCCTCTTGTAAAGAACTAATCAATGCAACAGCAGACCTGCAGCTGCTGTTGAGAAACCTAGACAGAGTTTGATATTTGCTTGGAAGCCTTGCACTGATAATTTTTCCACCATTCAGTACACTTTTCTAGAATAAATTTTACTCATATGGGAAAGGTCATTTGGATTGAGACAGTACTAAAAGGTGTCAGACTGGTTTTGATTTGGACTAAATTTAGCCTGCAGAAATAAAGATACAATTCCCTTTTATTCACAGAAACACTTCTTCCAATGCTCATGGAAGCATTGCACAGGTGGATTTGTGGCACTTCCCAGAATGATTTTCCAAAGCTTCCTCAAGCAGGCAGTAAGCCTTAATGTCAAAAGGCTGCAGGTCAGCAGGTTGGGGTCTGGGTTTCAGAGAGGGTGAGCAGCTCTGGCCAGCACCAGTGGGCAATTTCAATTAAGGCTGGTTAGGCTGGGATCCAGTCTGTCTGCATCTGATTAGAAGGCAAACAGTAGTTTCTGGAGAAGTTTGTGGTATTTATCATCATTTGGAGAGCAGAAGACATGGAAGGGCAGAGTATGGAGCCAGGAACTGATTCAGAGCATTTCTAGGATTGCTTATTTTTATGTCTGCTTTGCAAGTTCTAAGAACTGTTCACAAATGAGGCACAGAATCAGAAACCATTTCACTTGAAAATGTGACCTTTGTACTGGAGAAATATGAATTCAGAGTTCACAGAAAACTGTGAGCAACCTGCACTTTTCAGAGGTGTGAGTTCAGAGCCAGAAGTTAATTAAAAGTAAGGTAAAGAAAGCCTATTTCAGCCAAAGTAACCTCTTGTGATCTATAGATTTAAATCTGATGGCCCAGATAAATTCATGGCGTTGGCCAGGTCTGGTCTGCCAGCTGAGGACTGCCTACAGAACCATTTTGGGTTGAAGAAAGCAGAGGGTTTAACCATCTGTGACCAGTGCCATGGAATGAAAGTCTTTTTATCAAGTGGGGTGGGCTGCAGAAAAGGAGAACTTCAGCTTTCCTTTTCAGACCTCATTAGTCTCTGTTCCAGCTATAGCAGACACACTCATCATTTAATCTGTTTCATAAATTGGTTTTCTGCCAGTCTGTTGTTCTGCACTTAGATGCTTGTTAAATATCCTTCCTATCTGGCTTTATTCTTTCTGGACTCTGGAAACAGAAATTGTGTTATTTTTGGCTTGAGTGCTTTGAAGTCCTTCAGTTTTGCTTCTGCATTTACACCTGACAGCATCTATCTTCATAGCCTTGTCTTTTTGACCACAGGGACAAAGCAGAAGGTACAACAGTGCTGAAAATAGATGTGAATAATTAGTTTTGTGGTAGAGCCAAAGCAGGTTTGTTTTTATCAACATCTACTCTCAGCCTGTCACTGTCCCTTTCTGTTTTCCATGGTCCCTGTTTCTGGGAAGCACCTCTGCAAGTTGGCCCTAACTCTTACAGAGCTCATTTTGTCCCTAAGTCCAAAGTTTTCTGCTTTAACATCATGTAAGTTCTATTTTGACTTTGTTCTGAGGATGAAAACAGGGCAAGGAAAATTAGTTTCTTTGTCATTTTTACTCCTAAGATCTTTGCTGGAGTTGAGAACGAAGTTTTTAAGGGTAGAATTTATGCTTCCCACACACATTGCCATTAAGAAGGTCATGAAGCTCATCAGCCCCTCTACTGCCTTATTTTTGGAGTTTAATGAAAAGTTAAAAGCATATAAAATCTACTCCACTTTTCTTTGCATATTTACAATATGTTAATAATTGCAGCCAGTGTTCTCAAAGTTAGAATTATTATTTCTAATCGTTCTTGATTTGAAGTGTTATGGTGTAGCAATCAGCTTGTCATGTCTTTGACAAACACTTTGTCATTCTATTTAAGGAATCAGTTTTAATCTTCAAAGTAAAGGGCTTAGTTAATTTAGAAGTCAAGCAGAGAGATGGCAGTCATATGAGCTTTTAGCACAATAGATATTCATAAAATATCCCCCATAAAGCAGTAAGCCTTAGGGGCCATAGGGACTGAGGCAGTAATATTCCCTCCTTTCTTCCTCCTGCACATCTACTCCCACTGAGGATGTCAGTGTGGATTCTGAGTCACCTGACCTGCCATAAAACAATAAGGCTTTTTTAATAATCTCCTGTGGAAAAGACAAAAGTGCAGAGGCTTTAAGGGAGTTGATTCAGCTGAGTTTGGGGTGTTCCTGAAGTCAAAGAGAGGACTGCCTTAGGCTCAGAGGAATTATTAAATGCTATTACCTTTGCTTTTGCAATCTGATGGCAGAGTAATACAGCTTCCTGGGGGAATGAGAAAAACCCCAGTATCAGGGATATTTCAAATGAGACTGAATAAAATTTGCATGAGGTCCTGTGTGCAGCAGTCCATTAGTATGTACTGTGGTAAGACCTATCTCATGCCTTATGGTGCCTTATAGAAGAAAGGAATTTTGGCCTGAGCAAGGGCTACTTTATCATCATGATTATGGAGCTATTCTGGAGCTCCTGCAAGCTCCTATCTGTCTGATTCTCGTAGCCATCATCACTTTTGTCATTTTCATCCCTGCTGACAATTCCCAGCCTTTTCTTCATAGCTCCCTAGAAAACTGCTGGTATTGTTTCAGCCTGCTGAGTACAAATCCATGAGCAGTCAAGAGTGGATTTAAATTCTTAACTCCAGGAATTGGTTGTTTCTCTTCCTACCCCTTTACACTTCCTCTCCTAAATGACAGACATCTCATTTTTATCAGCTTTTTTTTTTTTTTTTTTTTTTTGGGGGGGGTAGTTCAGATTTCTGTATATGTTTGTGCAGAAATGCCAATTTTGACATATGAGTAGGAATGAGGAAAAATCCATGTGGGCCCTATTCCTGCAGGCTTGGTAGTGTGTTTATCCTGTGTCTAACACAGAGCATTGGAATTGGGAGCAGCCTTACTCTGAGCCATGGGCTGCAGCAAAACATCTGACTCCTGAAGATACTAAACTATTTGCCAGCTGTGGAGAAGAACAAAAGACCAATATGTCATTAGTGCTCAAGCCTTGTGCAAGGGGAAGGAAATAATCTGAAGTGCAGATTCTTTAATGAACTGAGCATTACCAACATTAACCAAATAAACCAGGGGAAATCTCCCTCCCAACCCAAAGCAGGGTGGGCAGCATGACCCTGATCCTCTCCCCTGCCTGAAAGGATTCCTGGTGAGTGAATGAAACATGGATGCTTTAGTGGAGAGGGAGGAAAATCTCTGGTCACAGCCAGGTCCTGGAGGTGTATTTGCTCTATATCCTGGCCAAGTCTTCCAGTGCAAGTAAGAAAGATATCTTGTAATAAATGACCAGGTTTTAAGAAGCTGTGTTTAAGGATTTTCTTCCTAAAATAATCCCACAGACCTTTCTCTAGAACAATTCCATTTTTGGCAATTCTGCTTGAAGAATCTTTAGTATGAAATGGGAGTGTTTGAAGTGAATCATTTAATTTGCTTAACTTAAACAGGTTCCTACAACATTTAATTTTAAGCCAATTCTCTCTAATTAAAGTTCAAGTCACTCTTAAATATTTAGCCTTGTTAAATGAAGATCCAGGAAAGAAAATGTGATAGTCTCTTTCTTTTTTGCTTTACCCAAAATATGTCTTTTTTTGGTCTTTAGTTTTGAAGCACCAATTTAATTTGAGTTACCATCAAGAATAATTTCCAGAATTTCAAGCACAATTCAGTATTGTAAAATGAAAATCTAGATCAATTAATTCTCCTTTATTTTAGAAACTTTCCTTGCAACAGTTTTGCTGAGGAAGAGAAGCAGGGCAAAATCAAACTCCATGTGGATTAAGGGTTCACCCATAAAAATGGCCAGTTAAATATTATTCCACACTTGAAATATTGGAGAATTTTTTGAGGATGTGCTTGCTGAGGTGTTCTAGTAATTTGACCTGGTCAGCCAGTGTCTTCAAACTTGTGCATCCCAAAGGCAGGAGTGTGAGATCTGTGTTTAGTTTGAGGAATTCAGCAGGATGGAGGGTTACACAGCTGGTTGTGAAAATCAGACCATTTTAAGGGACTCTCCCACTGCAGTCAGTCATCAAGTTCCCAACTGGCTAAGCTTGAAAAAGTGACCTTGATATTTATTTAATAAAGTACTGGCTGTTTTCTCATCCCTTCCCTCTGCTTATTTCTTGGCTGGTAGCTATTCATGTTCAGTTGACTTTTTCTTTTTATTTTTTTTGCCCAACCTAACTGACTATGACACCAGACAAATTAGTGAGCATTTTGTCTCCATGATTAATCAGTGAGCTTTCAGTTTTGGCACTGTGTTGTAGGATTACTTAGAGGATAAATAAATAAATCAATCAGATATGTCTGACAACTGTAAAATAATTAGGCAAAAGAAGAAGGAAAAAAACCACACAACAAAAATTTGAATGATCACACTTTAACATGAAATCAGAAAGTACTTTCTTTTTTTTCTGCTTGAATAACTGGACATGCTAACATGCTGATCAACATTATTATTTCCTTCTTCCCACTGAATCTGCTGGTGGTTGTGACATGGGACTGGGGGGACTTCCTTGATCTGAATTTCCAGTGGGTTAAGTTGGAGTGGCAGTTTCTGTTTAGGAGTGTGGTTTTAGTCTGAAACAGAGTATGTAAAAATGGGAATTGCTCTCTCAGTGAGTCACAGTCCTGGCTGCTGACCTGAGTGACAGACCTCACTTTTTCCCTCTGGCAAAGCTGGTGTGTTGGCTTTCCTTCTGCCATGTGGCCACATTGCTAACTCACTGCAAGGGCAAAATCTGTTCTCATTTAGGATCTGGTCAATGTTGTTGTTTCTGATGGTTTTGGACAAGGCCCCTGTGGAAGACTTTTGCCCAAAGATGTTTGATTTTCCACAGTCAGGATGGATTTCAGTGTGCTGCCCCCAGAATGGTTGCTGCCACAGGCCCAGCAGCTGGAATATCCTCACGTGCCCTGAGCAGTTTTGACCTGAGGTCTCTGGGAGAAAAACAAAAGCAATTCTTCATATCTCCCAGCTACATTTGTTTTATGTTTTGGAACACAGGGTACAAACTCTGTGCCTGAGTATTTGACCCTATTTGTCAAATATACAACTTTTCTTGACTACAGTTAAATTTAAGCCAAGATGTCAGAGGGCACATTTTGTTTCAGCCCATGCAAAATGGCAATTTTGATGTAATTTGGTCTGTTAGGTATGTTAATGCTAAGCATATAAACTTATGCCTCCATAAAAAATTTTGTCTAAGGCCTTCTAGCCATTACAGCTATGGATGACTCATAAATAATCCATTCAGGTGGTCCTAAAAGAATTGTGAATATTTGTGCTATTGCAAATATTATAAATAATTCCTGAAATCTTATTCAAGATAACATGTTCTGTGTGTGCATGTGATGAGGGGAGGAGCAGGGAGACCCCTGGGAGAAATGAAAACCAAAAGGCATCCATTGCCCTTAGCTGAGCCCTGACATAAAGAGATGCAGCCTTGTTGAATGCAGGGGTTGATTTCTGTCATCCTTCTGAGTTTTGTTTCAAGTAAAACACATCCTCAGCTACAATATCAGTACAATTTCCATTGCATCATTTGTAATGGTGACTGCTAAAAAGAAGACACCTGAAACAAAGTGTGCCAGCAGTCAGCTGAAACATTTCCTTTATCCGCACGTCCGTGAATTTATATCTGAAGGAATGTGTTTTCCCAAAGCTGCTCTGTCTGCCCGCTGGCAGGGCTGCACTCAATATTGTTGTGGGTGGGAAAAGCTGTCCATCCACACCTAACAAATGAGTGTCCTGAAAAGTCCCCTGTGGAATGCCCTTCCTGGGATGCTCTGTGTTCTCAAGGTCAGCCTGTTTGCTCACCCTTGTGCCCTTTTCCTTTCTTTCAGGGTTTCGAGGACCCCAAGGACAAGTAAGCAAATTTACTTCTGTCATACACTGTTATGTTTGCACGTTTGGGATTTTTTTCTCATATTAAAAAAGGACAAAAATTGATGCCCGGAAGCCAAAAATAATGCTGGGGCTCCCCAGAGGTTTGTTCTGGAGGGACAGCCAATTGAGGGCACAGGATTGACTGATGTGCATTCAGAACAACCACTGCCCTCAAAACATTTATTTGTTTGGTGGTTCTAACTTGCTTTTATAATTAAAATGCTTTTGCTGCACTTCCCCTTGCCCCAGATAATCTCCACTCTTTGAAAATAACCCAAGACAAAATCTTCCTCTGAGTCTATATAAGGGTGGGACATCTCCAATAAGAAAGGTTTATGTGTGTATTGAAATGCCTGTATCACTTCTGAATTCATTTGTATAGATTTTATATTGCTCATTATTGCATATTACTTATTTCTACATATAAAAAGAAACTCAGAAATGATAACTTGTTTGAAAAAGCAAATTCAAAGTTTCATGATCTAAAATATAGCCAAATTTTAGCAGCATTTTCATTTTTTTTCCTATAGAACTTTAGAGCAATTGTTAAAACAATTTAATGAGAGTGGTATTTTGAAAATTTGCCTTTGGAGGAAAAAACCCAAACACATTCACTTTTTAACTTCTACAACTGGACACAACAAAAGCATTTCCTGTATTGAAGGTGTTTAGAATAATTTCATGTTCAGTCCTGCTGAATGGCATTAATTATAAGCTTGCTTAGAGTGAGTCAGGCAACAGTGGAGGAGACTGATGCCTAAAATGTGTTGCTGTTGCTCTTTGTCATGTTTCTCAGGCTGCTGGTCAGGGCTGAGTGGATTTCTGTGAGCTGGGACAGGTAAATGGTTCTGTGAGCTCTAGGCATCCAGCTGTGGGAAAATTCACATTAGGGTGGTTGAGCACTGAGAGCAGCTGCCTAAATGGAAGAGGAAAGTGATAAGTTTGAACATGGCAATATTAAGAGCCATTCTCTCCTTGCCTTGCCTTTCCCTGCAAACTGGATTTTTGTAACATTTAGCTCTGTGCACCCTGGGATGTTTCTCTGGTCCCACTGTTTCCTGTGGTATCCATGGATGTTGGGAAACTCCACTGATGTTAGATATGCTTTGGGCAGAAAACAATTAACAGATTACAACAAAATATTTCATAGCAATATAGAAATTTTCAGTTTCTCTCATGAAATAATATTTTTCCTCACAGTTTCTGTGAGAAAACACAAAAATCAGCTGCCTCAGTGCTGGTCCACAGCAGAGTCACCCAACAGCTGAGGAACAGCATCTCCTCAGTTGCTCCAAGGACCATAATATCTGTTCTCCATCCTATAGTTTGGAAGGTTCCTTGGGCTGTTACAGCCAATAGCTGAGCTGTCTCACTCAGGGTGGTGCCAGCTTATTATACACATTTCAGGATTTTTGCATTTCTGTTCAGTACCAAAAGAAGCTACCACTTGCCTCTGATTGTCTTTATCCAGAAATCTGTTTAACTCAAGTACAAAGATTTGGCACAAATAAATCTCTAGCAGAGAATGTTCATGGTGAGAATGGTTAAAATTAGACACCTAAACCAAGTCAGGTACTCAGGCAGTTCCTTCATGTGCAGAAATCCTGAGGGTCAATACTTTTGTCTGGCAGCAAGGGAAGACGTGGGCAGCACACATCCCTGAAAACAGGACCAAACCTTACGTGCATGAGTGCAGGTTTAGTTACTCAACCTAAGCATGAAGCATTTAAAATTATGGCATACATGTAGTTTTGGCAGTGGTCACACTCAGCATTGGCAGAAAGTAATTAAATCAGCAGCACATTTTTGGATCACTCTGAAGCCAGCATCTCTGGGTTAATTGGTAGCATTCACATTTGCAAGCAGAGTGAAAAAGTTGCTACAAGCTCTTGTTTGTGCTGTTCCTGTGCCTTGACACAATTTTCTGTTGGCTGCATTTGAAGAAACCTCGGCACTGCTTTTAGGATGTGTTTTTGGAAGTTTCATGGCAGCCTGAAATCCTCATTTCCACCCTCCCCTCCACCAACCATACTATCAATATATCAAAAGGCATTTTGACATATGAATTTCATTAATCTATGGCAGTAGCTCAGCTCTGACTTACAGGCACTGCCTCCAGGGCACTCCTTAGAACCGGGAACTTTAGTATGCCAATTTAAAATTACATTTATGCAAATGTACCCAAACTTGCTGCACTGTAATTTAGCTTGGGTACAATGGGCTGTGAAAGTCACCTGTACAGCTCAGTCTGAGTGAGGTGACTGAGCTTCCCTGCACTCTGTGTGAGGGTGGCTGCCCACTGCCAGTGTCCCAGCAAGGCAATTTAAAACCAGCAGGGGTAATTCCACACAGCCTGCAGCCTTGGGGCTTACTGTAGTATTAGAAACACCCTGAGCAGTAAAACCACCTATTACAGACCTGCAGGCAGCTGAGGTAGACACCAAGCAGGCAGGTCCTTTCCCTTTGCATCCTCCTGAGTGGGGTTTTCGGGCTGGAACTGGAAATGTGAGTGCCCTGTGCCCAGCTGCTGGGCTGCCTGCTGAGCCGGGCTGCGGCGCGGGGCGTGAATGGCCCCAGTGAGCGCAGAGCTCCCCGTGCCTGGGAAGGCACTCTGGGAATACAGAGCCTAAGGATTGCCTTGCTCGTTTTTATCAGCCCAGAAAATGCTGCAAGGACTGAAGGAAAAGAAGCAGCATCCCCTTGAATGCTCAAGCAGATGTGCTTCCTCTGAGGAAGTGAATTGAATGTCCTGACCTTGTAGGGAAAAAAAATCACTTTTATTTTCAAAGCTGGTTATATGAATTTCTAGGAACTAAATTACTTCTGGAGCCCCAAAATAAAAACCTCTTTCCCCCAACCCCTTTGAAATACTATGGTTGGCTAAAATAGAGATTAGACCTTGAGACAAACTGGGCTTGTAACTGCTGTATGGCCACTGAATAGATGCCACTGCTGTGCTGTCATGACCCAGCTGAGGAGCAGAAGCATTCAACTTGCTAGCTGGGTCAAGGAGTGGTAGAATGGAAATGAGCAGATAGACCTGATTTATTTTTCCCTTGCCAAGAGATGCACAGAAGAGTTGAGGTACATAGAGCTTCTTAAAATCTGATCCAGTTTTGCAGAAAGCTTTGAAAGAGCCTTCCTTTTGGAAAGGAACCTTTAACTTTTAAAACAGAGTCACATTCTGGTTTGTGAGCACAGCCTTACCTGTGGGAGCCTGCTGGCTGCAACACAGAGTGCATTGTGTGCTCTGGTGCAGTACAAATGTAACCAGGGAAATAAAGCAGAGCAGCTTTTCATGGTGCTTGTCAGACCCCAGGATTTTTCCTCCAGAGTGCCTGAGCTGAGGGTCACGCAGCAGGAGCCCAGAGTTGCTGTGCACCGTGGGGCTTGCACACAGAAATAGTTATCTGCTGGAATATACCCCCGTGCAAGGGAGGGGCATATTTCAGTGGATAACTGTTGGCAAACCCTGGGGATAACCTGGGCAATCATGCAAGCAAAGCAGAAAAACAGCACTTCAGGATTAGCTTTTAATTTCTGCCTATAGCTCGTTTGAGGCAGGCCATTAAAGTGACAGCATCAAGTCATTAAAATACTGTTAGGTTTTAAAAATAACTAGAATCTGGGGAGGTGCTTCAGGTTTCCTGATCCTCAGTGCAAAATGCCTCAGGACAATTAAGTTTACAGTGTAATTTTTTCTCAACAGTTTTTGAAAATCAGCTTCATTTTTCTCTAGCTACAGCAGAGATTCAGAAAAACAGTGGCACAAAAGGTTATATTCTTGTTCCACATATTTAGAAAGCAGAATCAAATTTGTAATTTTTTCTTCTGCTACCTTTTTCTTTTGCAACCTTTCCTTAAGTAAATATCTTGTAAACAGATTTTTCTTTCTGTTTTATGCTTTATACTCATAAGTAACTGTGTGAAGGGGAGTCAGGCCACATTTTTATTCCCCAAATGTTTGTTCTGTAAACAATTTTTTCTCAAAAAGGGAGAATTGTTCAAGTTTGGAAATTTTCATAGTAATATTTACAGAAATTTTTATTAGAAAGCACGAAATATGACTGGAGGCATAAATCATTTTTTTTCAGTGCAGGCACTCACAGCTACAGCAGTGCAGGGAAGGATAAGTCAGAGGACAAGGGGAAGGAGGCTACCCAGTGGTTTTAGATAATGAGGGATGGAAATGAGACCTGAGTGCAAGGAAACAGATGTAGTATAGAAACAGGGCAAATAAATAGAAGCCTTGTAGTAATGACTGAGGACTGGCAGGGAGCTCCAGAGCTGACACCGCTCCCTCTCTGCTCCCAGTCCCGTTCCCAACTGAAGCCGAATGCCATCAACCTCCAGCTCATTGTGCACTGCAATAACACACGGTGCAGAGGCAGAAATGATCTTGTACTCTTACACTCCCTTCTTGTGGCCTGCCCAGGAGCACCCAGGAGAGTATGAACCCAGAGGATGAAGTGGATGAGTTTCTGGGCCGGGCCATCGACGCCAGGAGCATCGATCGGTTACGCTCGGAGCACGTGCGCAAATTCCTCTTGACATTCAGGGAGCCTGACCTGGAGAAAAAGGTAACGCTGTCCAAAAACCACTGCAGGGGGTCAGGCAGGCTTGTTAGGAGTTTTAATTCTCCTGCAGAAGGTCAGGCTGCTATAGCTGGGGTTTAAGCTATGGTTTGGGTGCTGGAGGTGGGGTTGTGATTTTAAAAAATCCATGCTTCCTCGTGGAAACCTTAATATAACTTGTCCTAAAAAAATCACAGTCATCTGAAGGGAGCACTGGCCAGGAGAGCCATTTCTGTCAGACACACATGAATGTGCAGTGATAAGCAGTAAAGGGAATCCAGGATAAACCAGATTTTTTTCTCTGACTTTGAGACTCCAAACTGAGATTGCAGTCACCCCTTATCTCCTTCAAATCACTGGAGAACCCCACTTCAGCCTACCTAAGCTCTGAAACTCCTCCAGAGGGACTTTTCCCTGCCCTTTGTCCCCAAAGAGCACCAGCTACTATCAGGGCTCATTGGGATGCAATCTGTATTCTGGATATTTTTGGGAGCCCATTTTAAGCAAGAAATAGTTCTCTATCCCAAAAATGTGAGAAAGGGGAGTAACAGACCTAAAGCTCATGAGCAGTTGATTTCATCCTGATCTGGTTTCAGGTATTGCTGTCAGGCAAAGATCATTTCCCTGACTATATAGGAGAGACTATCCGTTAGCATCAGCTCTAGATGGCTTCAAAGTTAAATTTCCAAGTCTAATTTCTAAGTCTAGAGGTACCTGGATGACATTATTGAAGGTTCCATTAGAAATGGTGGGTTTAATTGCACAAAGTAAGTAATCCTTTTTTTCTTTCATTTTTTTTATTCAAGCACATATCCTTAGGATGCTTGAGTGGTCTGTGGGTTAAACTCATTATTCCATGGAAAACACTTCATAATAAGCCTGCACTAATTATTTTACAGTTTTATTTAGAAACAGTCTTTCCTTGACAAGAATGACTACCTATTATAAAAGCAGAGCTTTTCAGGATTTACAGCTGTTCAATGAATCAGTGTGGGACTGGATAAAAGCTCGAGCATGTAATTTCCCCCTCTCCTCCTCTTCAATTTTACAGCTGAAAACTGCCAGGGAAATTAGTGGTTCACCTGTTCAGAGCACCTTTTATTTTGTGGTTATGGTCTGTGCTGAGAACTGAGCTTCAAGCTAAAGAAAGCATCTTTGGGAATCGTGTGCAGCTCCCACGTGGCTGATGCGTTGACAGAAGCTGGAAGGAGTGACTGTGTGACAGGCACAGCAGCCTTGCACTGCCCCTGGAACGAGCCAAGTCATCTGCACTAATGCAAGGTTTTCTCATTAGCAGCATTTGTCCCTCTTGGAGGAAACTTCCCATGCAAGAAGTTTAGGTCTGATGGCAGTGACCTAGAATCTTGGTCCCAGATAATCCATTTCTGCTCCTCTCGTGCAAGGGGCAGCTGGTGAATCCTCTCTTCACCAGCTCTGTGGGTTTTTTCCCTGGCCTTTGGGACTGGTCAAGCCCTTACAGATTGCTTAGGGGATAAGGGGAGTTGGGAATGTTGTTTCCTACCAGCACTGCTTTCCAAGGACCTAGACAAAAGCCGAGTAAGAAGTTTTTGTGGAGACAGGGCAGGCAACCAATTTTCCCACTAACATAATAACTGTGGTTTTTTGCAGTACTCCAAGCAGGTGGATGACAGGTTTGGAGCCTATGTGGCTTGTGCCTCCCTAGTCTTCCTCTTCATCTGCTTTGTTCAAATCATAATCGTGCCACAGTGAGTACCCTTTCATCCCTTTGCTCCCATCTGCTCCCCTCCTCTATTCCAGCCTACTTTTCTTTGTTTTTTCCTTGAAAATTCAGAACTCCGAGGGGAAGAGAAAAATCCTTAAATAATTCATGCTCAAGTGATGCATGGTGCTTATTGTTTTCACCCATTTCTAGTGCAGATTAAAACCTCCTCACTGGCATGTGAGGATTTCTGTTTCCCCGAAGTGATTTCTCTTATAGTTTACCTCTGTCTTAGGAAATTCAGTTCAATTTATAAGGCTCTGGAAAACAAATATCACTGAGCAGGAAGGATTGGCTACCAAGGCATAGCACACACTCACAGCACAAGGCTGGGCTGCCCTCTTGTCAAACACATTGGGACAGGGAGGTGGAAACTCATCACAGCCTCATTGCTCAGAGCACCGAGGTCTCCAGATCTCAAAATCTGCTTAGCAAATGAGGATAAATCTCTCATACATTTATTCCTCTGGACTCAGAGCAGCTGGGCAAGAGGAGAGGGAGAGAGGAGGTTGAGCTGCACATGCCTGAGCTTGTGGCTCACTCCAGGTTTAAGAGTTGCAGTCATTTCTTTCCCCAGGCAGGAATGGCATAAGCTCCTCGGGGCTGTGGGGCACAGTGCTCTTGGCCCACTTGGTCTGCAGCTGTGCAGGCAAGGCACAGCACAACTCACTAAATCTTTTCCAGCAGTGAGCCCTGCAGAAATGGGACTTCTCAAAGAGTTCTTTAAAAGTCACCTAAAATTGCAGCATGTGGGTATTTCCTATTCTCTGGTTTAGTAGCAATAATACACCATTCACTGAGCAATGCTGTGTTGGAAATAAATTTAGAGTTAGTCATTTTTAAACTGAAGAACAAGATCACAGAAGCTCTGAAAATGCTCCAAATTTATCTTCCTTACAAGACAAAAAATTGTCCCTAAAGAAAGCTCCAGCACTATTTTATGCCATTACAACTGTTTTCTATGTCTGTTCCCACCACTCTTTTTGGAGTAGAGACTGGTTTGCTGCCTTCAGATATTCAGAAGGTCACAGAAATAACACGTAGTCTGATGTTTATCATTCACTCTCCCAGGCACAAGTGCTCAGAGAAGGATTGAATCAGCAAAATAACATCAGGACAAATGCACTGTGTAAACAGACAGGCCTGCTTTGGGAAACTGCAATGAAGCTGAAGGAGGCTCAAAATTGGAACTAGATAATTCCCAGCAATTAATGCAATGTTAATTACATCCAAAAATGTTCTCTGAGAGTAACTAATTTAACAGGGGCTTACACTTTGGACTTCTAGATATTGCTGTCATAACTTCACACCTGCAGAAGCCCTCTACCAGCCTTGTGTTGCTCATCAGGCTCCCAAAGCAGCCACTATGCTGTCTCCATAAAACCCAGTTTAACATTTAAATGACAACTTGACAGTTTCTCATGTGTGGCAGCCATATGGCTGCCTCCTTTGTATTACACTGCCATCCCTTATGGCAGTGTGGTGTAAATGTTGTGCTGTTCAGTCTCCTTCCATGCTGCCCATAAGGAGGGTGATTGTTTATTTGGGTGTTTTTGTTTTTTTTTTTTTGCAAGTTCTGAAATGTCCTTAGTCAGCCTGGCCTGTCTGTTTGGTTCAAGAGTAAATAAAATTTTATATTTTAACTGTAGGTCAGATACACTTCACCTTTTGCTTTGTTTTTCCTCATATTTCAGTTGCATAGCTTTGGTCTTTAATTGAACACCAACTGAAACCACAGGTGATATGTGTCACCATCAGAGCTTCATGAAAGACACACCGTGGAATCTGAATTTGAAACTAGAGACAGGATGCCAGTGCCAATTAATTATGATAAAGAGGAATTGCTTTAAGGAATTTCAAAAAAGGCTCAAACAGTGAATTAGCAAGTACAATTATCCTGGTAGTCAGGAGAGAACACAGAGACCAGCTGGCTTTGGTGTTGTTGCCCTCAATGTCACATCACAAGAGTACTTCCTTTAGATGATGAACAAGGCTGACTCCTGGGAGGGGGCCTTTCCTGTCACACTGAGACCAATCACTGGGAAGTTGGTGTTGAATATCTTTGTGAGGAAAACAGATGAAAATTCACAGTAGAAAGTTGGCCCTGGAATCCTCTTTGTACTTCAAAGCTGGGAGGAGCAGGAACCTCTCAAGCTGCCCAAGATAAGGCTGTTATCCCTGACTGTCCTTATGCTGTGCTTGCTCACATCCCAGGCACCAGGCAGAGCACAGAGTGATGCTGCACAGACATTCCCTGTGCAAGACAGGAAGCCATTCCCACTGAGATTATTCCCACCCTGCTGCACTTCAGCACTCAGCCTGCCTTCCTTCCCAGGGGTGCCCTGCCCACAGCCAGCTGGGGGCTGACCTGCCACAACAAGTTGTTCTGTCACCTCCTCCAGTGCATGAAATGTGTTTCAGTCCCACCTCTGTCACCCCAGCAGGAAGGTGATTGCTGTAAAAGATGCAGCATTCTCTGTTCTGCAGCCTGTCTGAATAATTGTAAATAGGCCAGAGTATCTGTTGGTATTCAAGGCACCTCGTGTCTCCTACAGCTACCCTAATTGGAAAGCCTGTGCAGTGTGTCATAGCTTGTACAAATGTGTTCTGTAGCTATTCTACACAATGTGCGTTTAAAAAACAAAACAAAACCAACCAAACCTCTCCTTGATTGCAGCTCTACGTTTATGCTGGGTTTTTACCTGACCTGTTTCCTGATCCTGACCACAGTGGTGTTTGTTTCAGTCATTTACTCCTGTGTAAAGGTGAGTACTGTGGTTTCTTTGTAGTCCTCTGCCTAAGATAACCAGATCAGCAATCTGCTTCTTCAGCTAACAGAGTGTGTTTTGTTAGCCATCCTTTCCACACTGTGTGATAAGGGTTACAGAAAAAGCCTTTGATAAGGCAGAATGAACTGCAAACAGATGTTAGGGTTGGCATCTCCGTAGCTCAGCAAGAAGTAATCACTCTGTGGATCTGCATGTCTATTAAGTCCCCTGCAGACACTCTCATATTGGTATAAGAAGAGCACATTTTCCAATGTGGGACCAAACCCTGACCATTCATTTCCTCCCTGTAAACTTCCTGCAGCGTTGCCTGAGTGCTGGCCCCTGCTGCATATGCGTGTTTGGGTAGGCAGATAATCAGAAGCAGAATATCATCAAGGAAAAATGTCCTGGAGGGAAGTAAAAGCCATAAACATATAGAATTTTATCAGCCTTTCTCACATGAGTGTACAGTGCTTCCAACATTCTCTGGGCTCTTTCTTGTAGCTGGCTTTGATCAGAAAAGAAATACGTTGTGTGAAGTCCAAAAACATATTAATTCTTCTTGTCAGCCTGTGGTAAACTGGCAGTGAGCACTTTGAGAAGGATGCTGTGCTCATCCATTTCACTCAAAGGTGTTCCTGTTAAAAACATTGATGTGTTTCAGGTTTAGGGATCCTTCTAGTCTAGTCTGAACAGGGAACATGCTCAGATTCAGGTTCCTTAGCCCAAGCTTAGCTTTGTTCCTCAGTGCCTGGAATAAAATAGCTCAGTAGCATTATGTTTCCAGCAGAAGAAACAGTGGGATAATGGATAATGTCAGGCAGATGATTTGTCTCACTTTAATTATCTTCTCTGTGCCATTTTCAACAGTTGAATGTGGGTGCTCTTGACAGACTTGCACCTTACATGTCTTTTTGATTTTTTTTTAAGTTAAATTTGGAAATCAAGCTTTGCCTTCTCATATAATAAGAGCTACAGAGTGTTCCCAGTGACAGAAGCTTCAACTACTATTTGAAGTTAACTACTCACTCACAGGGTTTCCTTTGGCCTTATGACAATATTGAAGGCAGCCTAGTTTCTAAGTGCAGCATCCCATGGGTTGGGCTTGTTTACCAGCATCGAGAAGCCAAGTCAGAAATAACACTGCTGATAAAAAGGCTTGGGTGCCTTGAGCTGGAAATGGTACCCACAGATGCCTGGTTGTACTTGGTGTGTCCATTGCACCTGAGGGTGCTGCTGAAAGTCATCTGATATCAGCAGTTTGTGTGATTAGCAGTTAATTACCCACCAGTGGGACAAGATTCAGGTCACAGCCGCGGTGAACTTGGGGATTTGGTGCTGAGCTGTGCTGCCTCCTCACGCTGCAGGTCTGTGGCAGCACCATCCCAGCACTGCCAGCCAGGCAGGGCCACCCCAAGTCACTGGTGCTGCTGGGACAAGAGCTGGGGCAGGCCAGGAGCTCTGGAGCAGCCCAGCTGCCTGCCTTGCCACCAGCCAGGTTCCGAGGCTCAGAGCTGTTTGTCACCCAGTGCATTTACAGGTCACTTCCACACACTGACAGCTGCACTCCATTCTTCTGTCATCATTCAAATCCTCTGGTTATGGTTTGGGCTTTTTGGTTAAAATTATTACTCATCTTAATTACTGATTTATTTAAAAGGCACACAGGACTTTTCAGTCCCTGGGATGGTAGGCAGATTTCATTCATGCTTTCTTTGTCTTGATCTTCCAAATTCCTGTGGAAGAGGTCTGTTCAGTGGTGCCTCCAACTGTTTCTAGGCTGGCTTTGCCTCATTGCATAGGCTCTGGATGCACAAGACATCAGAGGGAATTCAGAATAACATCAGAATTTAATGGGATTTTCTGAAGCCCCTGACATTTCCAGCAGTGAGTTTTCATCCCCACAACATACTCATGTATAACATCCAGTGTGGTTTCTGTGCAGTGATTGCAAATATTGAAAATATTGAGCCTTCTAGCTCCAGTTCCTGTGTGATTAGCTCTTCTTAGTGCTCCAAATTAGCCTCTGCTGACAACACTTGATTATGAGATGGCTTGTTTAGGGAACAGGTACTTCTAGTTTGTCAGCTCCATGTCTGATGGCAGCAGCTCCAAATAGCTGCAGCCCACTTCTGTCACCCAGAACAACATCTTTGTGTTTCAAGTCTTTGATTTTTAAGCAATGAGTTTACCCAGCCCTTGGATAAGGGGTGTTATTTTATTTCTGTACTCCACGTTACTCCGGGAAACACACACCTGCAGAAGGAAGGCAGTTTTGCAGATCCTTCAGATGAAATCCCTGAAGACAGGGATGTCAGGATTGTTTGCTTTGTTTCACACTCAGATGTGGGAGAGGAGAGCATGTGTTTTAAATACCAGTGGTTCGTTCCACACAAAGTTGGAGAGCAGGTGTTCACCCCAGGACATCAGCATAAGCATAACTTTTGCCTGTTTGCTGTGCTGTTACATGATAAGTGTCTCTTTTTTCTTCCTCTTTCCAGCTTTCATGTGAGATTTCCCCTCCCTGTTTTGGCCTCTCCAGCTCTGGCTTTGACAGTGGCCAGCAGGCTCTTTCTGAACAGCTTGATCGTGTTTTATTTTCTTTCGCTGTCATTATTATCTTCCACTATAAAATTCTCCACGGACTAGAAGTTGTTCCTGGACCTGCCAGCACAGCCAGCTTGGCTTTCCAAGTTTCTTCAGCTGTAATAAACAAGAGAGTTCCAGTTCTTTGCTTTGATGCTCCATGAAATCTTGGCCACTGTGAGGTGGTGTCCCTTCCCAGTAGAGCCTAAGGTCATGGGAACCAGGGTCCCTTCTCAAATACTCTGCTGACAGACATCTGTTTTGCTACTAACTTATCAAGTTTGTGGTTTTTTCTTAAAATCCTTTAACTTCTGGTATCTACACTGCTGCCTGGAATTCAGCTTCTTCCATGGTTCTGGGAGAGCACAGGAGAGACATTTCAAGTTATCCTTCATGAGAAAAGAAGCTGTTCTGTAGCTCTCCATAGGTGTAGCTTGCCCATCACATTCTTTGCCTCCAAAAGCTGGTTTAGATGCTCCTAAAGCATTTGGGATTTTTGTCTCAATCAGGAAAATAAAACCCTCTGAAAACTGTACTTTTTTAATAGACTAATAAATCACCGTGAAATAAGTTACAGAAATGGACTTGCAACATCAAGTTGCCTGGAGATGTTGTCTTTTACTGCAGAAGCATCTTAATGTACTTCAAAATGACTCAAAGGCTTTTATTACAAATTGAAAAATCAGACCTTAAAGACCTCATCTTACAACATAACAGCAATTATCTGAGCAGTTTTCCATACCCACACTAGATGTTAAGAAGACAAAAAGAAGAAATATTTCTCTTCTGTCCTACATCAGCTGTTGTTCCAGAGAACTGACTTTATTTAGAGTAATTTCATCATGCAAATGACTGGAGGTTATGGACTATTTTCAGTGTAATATATTACTTGTTGGATCACTTTTTAAACTTGTACTTTCACCTGCACAGCAGTGCCCTTTCTTCACCTGCACTTTCACAATTTCAATTCAGAGTAAACTGGAATCAAATGGAAAATCCAATTTTCTTTTTTCCCATTGTGGTTATTTTTCTCTACGTGGGGATTTCAAGAGTGCTAATGAGTGACCCCACCTTGTGTGGCTGCCCAAACATGGATCTCAGCTGCCCAGATGGATCACATCCTTTCTCTCAGCCCCTCAAGTGATTTGAGTGTCACTTTGGGCAGTACAAGCCACTGGGCCAACCAGCAGTGCTGCTTGGATTTTCACTGGACTGTAATGTCCTGATATTCTGCTTCTTTTATGAGGACAGAAGAGGTCTTATTTGTGTTTGTTCAAAAATGGGAGGGAAAGTCATCTTCTTTCCTTTTTTTCTACTTTTGTGCTCTAGCCCTGACTTGTGGATGTTTTTATGGGAGAAGCACTGCATGAATGGAGCTGATTTGTCAGACCTGGGACAGGCTCCCCATGTCTGTCATACAAGTCCTTCGAGCTGCAGGTGTTCCTGGTCTCCAGCTGCCTCTGTGAAATGGGGAGAGTGTGGCTGATGTGACAGGGCCCCCACGGGTGTTCATGAGGCATGGCATGACTGCCTTGCTGCACTCTCAGCTGCAGCCCTGACCTCCTATGGGTCTTGGCATTTCTTTCTTCTTCAGGACTTTTCCCAGCTGTACTTGTTTACTGACCTAAAATTTTTCCTAGTTTGCAAAGTACTGAAAACCAAGATTAATACAAAGAAAACATGCTTTCATTAGAATTTAAGTGTCTTCCACTGATTGCTTTGCTTGATATCTCAGGCTTGGTTCAAAGTCAGGCTTTTTTGGGATTGTTGGCAGCAGGGGCTTGAGCCAAGATCCACAACAAAAAACTCCAAAGTTTTATTTAGGTGCCTGATTTCCCAGAGATTACAGATGGAGGTTAGATCCCTGAATACCTTTGTGGAGCTTGGCCTTGAGGCCTAAACAAAGAAGTGGCAGGAAAACCTGTCCTGCTCTAATCTAGTGAGCAAACTGTCTAAATGCAGCACAGATCCTCCTCCTCCTTCCAAATCCTGCAGGGGCTAGAGCAGAGGAAGGCCCCATTGGATTTTCCATAACTTTATTCTAGTAGGGATCTGCTGGCTGACATCTGTGTGGAAGCAGCTGGACATGGTAGGGCAAAGAGATATTTTAGTTCATGCCTTACCAAAAAAAGCTAAGGGTTTCTATGTCACCAGGGTTTATTTGTGAGACAGAGGTGTTTCCCTTTGTTTCATAGTGGCTGCCACTGAGCCTGAAGGATTGCATAAGCTTCCAGTGTATTCCAATCAATCCTCATTCAGCACAAATGAGTTACAACCCCCCTTTCCCCTTTTCTCCAGTCCCCCACGGAGCCTTGTTCTCTCCTTTCCCCTGGAGCATGTGCTGGTAGCAGGTGAAATCAGCTCTTTCCAAACTCTTGCCACCAGCTCTCCCTGCCTCTGCAGAGTCTCCAGCCAGGCAGCGCCGCGGCCGCTCCGGCGCTCGGTAATTACACTGCAGGGCTGCTGTGTGGGAAGCACAGCGCTGACAAAATGTTGCATACCCGAAGATGTAAGAGTGAAGGATAAAAGGGAAAAGCAAGACTTTTAATAGAAACATTAGTCATAGTTAAATTGCAGTGCCATGGCGCTGTGCTGCTGTTTCTTTGTGTCTCTAAAAATACCCTCTAGTGGCTTGGTTATTGGTGCAGCGAGCGAGGGAGGGCAGAGTTGGGCTCTGGAAAAGGCTTTGGGGGTGCTGGGCAGAGCCCCTGTGCCCTGGAGGGCTGGTGTGGAGGGCAGGGCACTGTGGGAGGACAATCTCCCGTGGGAGCACGAGGGTCTCCTGGCATTCCAGCTCCAGCCCTGAGCTGCCACTGGCACAGCAGTGCCATGTGAAGGGATGGGGTGCCTTGGCTGTCTCCTGGACACTCTTGCAGCCAGAGCAGTGCAGGGGGGTGACCCAGGCTGGGAAGGGCAGGGTCAGCCTCTGCTCTGTTTCCATCTGGAATGGATGCTGCAGTCAGGAGCCATCAGCAGGGAGCTGCTGGGCCAGCTGGGCTCCGGCTTGCCCTCAGCCACGGTAATTTTATCACTGTCAGCGTGGAGCAGAGTGCCACAGCCCAGCCTGGGCCAGCTGATCTCTGCAGAGGGTCTGACACATCGCAGGGCTGGCCTGGGCTGTTCTCAGCCTGTGTCTGAAACGGCACCAGGGAGTCCCACGATACGCCTTGGTGATCAAAGGGACGTGACATGTACTCTCATTTCTGCCTTTTGAAATTTTTGCTCCAGTAATTTCCAGGCTCAAGCTCCTGGCTATTTCAGTTACAGATGGCTTGTGGTTTGCTTCTCACGACAGGATGAGCAGAGCCCTGCAAGCCATGCTATCTGGGCTCAGGAGCCATCACTCCCATTAGGAAGGCTAAGTAGATTTGGAGAGCCAGCTGGGCCTGCTGCCACGAGGCAGACACGTCTCTGCTTGCCCTTGTCCCGGAGCTGCCATCCCCCATCACCATCCCCAGCCCCGTGCAGCATCCCCACAGAGCCACGCTGAAGGATGCAGGCAGCTCAAATGCAGGTTGTAATCTGTAAAACAAGCAAGGATTTCATGTGTCTATTTGATTTTTTTTTCTCTCATGCAGCTTTTCCCAGTTCCTCTCCAGACTCTTTCTAAGAAGATTGTACAGTCTAGGACCAATAGTACCTTAGTTGGAGTCTTTGCCATTATCCTGGTTTTTCTGTCTGCCTTTGTCAACATGGTATGTCCATTATTTCCTTTTGATCCATTCAGTTCTGCATTGTGTTCTTATTGGTTCTCTGCAGCATTGTGACTCTTAAAAACACTGAATTTAACATGACCCTGCCTAGGACTGACAGCATCTGAGGTTGGTGCCCTTTGGTTTTTGGGCACAGAAAAGAAATGGGAGCCCAACAGCTCCATCCCCAGAGCCCATTGTATGCCTGGCACTGATTTGTGCCCAGGTCCTTCTGTGATTCTTTAATGCTTCTGCCCCAAGTGCAGGAGCCCACCTGACGTGTATCCCTGCAGGAAGGGCTGGCACGAGGCTGATGTGTTAAATAACACATGCTGTGATAACTCCCACCCTACTGAGTGGGACACAAGTGTTCCTTGGGCTCGGTGCCAGCCCTGCACGGGGCTGCCTCCTGCTCCAAGTGCAGGGATCAGCTCATGGGCATGGTGGTGACTCTGCCTTTGAGCTGCGCTTTTGGGACTGAGGTGGTCTGGCTGTGATTCCCAACACCATTGCTGAGTTTGGGCTCACAGAGAGGGGGCTGTTCTCTGGGGCATGGATTTTGTTAATTAATATTTTTGGGGGAGAAAAAGCAGAGCTACTGCACGTGCAGGAAGACGTAAGTTGGTGATTTCATGTTGCATATTTTGCTACGGCCATTTCCAAGGGGCTTTTAAACTGATATAAACTATTTTGTTTTCTTCTCTTTGTCTATGCTGGGAAGCTTAATACCATCTTTGCTTTTCAGTTCATGTGCAGCACTGTGGATCTTGCCAGCTGCATGGCTGCTGAATACAACATCACTCCTGACCAGGTGGACATATGCCTTATCAGCAACCTGACTTCCAACTACAGCCTGGGCACCTGGCAGGGGTTCTGTGACAGTCCTTTGCCCAGCTGCAACTTTCCAGAGGTATTGCTTGAAAAAAATGGGTTTCAGGGGTCTGTGTGAAAAAAGGCTATAAACCTGTGTGACAAATCCCAGTGATTCTGAGGAAAGCAAGGTTGTTCTTGACTGACACTAAAGGACTGACACAGGCTACTACAGGCAGACTTAAGTGTCTGAAGTTATTATCATGAATCCACATTCATGTTTAAGTTCCTTCAGGGATGAATAATTTGTAGGCTTTTAAAATAGTTGGATCCTGCCTGTGGATGTCCCTCTCCATGAGGTCCTTAATGGCCTGCAGAACTGCAAGTCATTTCAAAGGAGTTTGTGGGTGCTCAGTTTTACCTAAAAATCAGTTCTCTGGACATCAATGTTTAGTCATAGAGTTGATGCTTCCCTCCATTGTTTTATATCCTGATGAAAAACTTGGCTTATATATTCTTTCCCAAGGTATGCTAAGTCTGGCCTCAGACAGATCAGACAGTGGTCTGCTTCAATTTGCAATGCAATTCCTGTGTCTTCAGGACATTTCGTTTAGAAAAAATTAAAATGCTTCTAATGGGAAAAAAACCCAACCAAACCCACAACCCAAACCAGCCCAAATATGTTTTTCACATTAATAGAATACTTTACAAAGAGAAAAAAAATTTTCTTTTTGCATAGCTATTCAAGACCTTTCTCAGAGTTTTTAGGTCATGGCTGTTACATGTGTTGTTTACTGGAAATTGAGAAGGAAAAACAACTCTGTCTAGGATGGAGGTAGAACTTATGTCAAGGTCATCTGGGTCCATGGGGACCTGACAGATTTATGGTGGATCTGCTATCATCCAGATGTCCAAGGTGCTACTGAAAGTATTGGTAGGGTTCCTTTTAACTTAACAGGAATATGGTCCCTATGTGATTCTGTGAGGTTTCTGAGACCACCATTACTGCAGCTTTCAACCTTGCAGAGGTTTTAGTGTGCAGAGACTTTCTGCAGAAAGACCCAGGAGCAGAATCTGGCAGAGTGCAGATCTAGGAGCAGTCTGTGCCCACCATGAATTTGTATGGAGGGCTGGCCCAGGACAGAGAGGAATTTTAGGCAGTGAGGAATAACCACTGCACACTGAGGTTGCTCTGGCAGCCTTTAGCCAGGTCCTGCTGTTCAGGAAGTGAGGAGGCCCTCACCTGCCCTCTGCCAGGCACGTGTTGGAGCTGCTGCAGGTGTTGCCTGTTGCTCCCAGTGTCCACGCAGGAGACAATGGAACCCTTCCCCTCAGTCAAGACTGAGGAGTCAAGAACAAGCTGTACAAGTTATTTTCTCTAATTTAATATATCAGACTATTAATAAATGAGCTCAGAACATAAGCATATTTCTGCTTCAACCAGGGCTTGATTTTAACTGAAAGGATGGATTGCCTCAGGCACATGATATGGGGTTTTTGCCAGAAATAGGCCTGTCCAGACAGCATGGAAGCTTAAATCTTCACAGATTTGATAGCAGGGAGGTGGTGAGCTGGATAACAAGCCTCTCCTCATTTTGCACCCCTGCTGTCTTTCCCAGGAGCCGTCAATGGCACCCTCGGTCCCAAAGCAGTCGCACTGGGACGCGCTGGCACGCTGGACACTCAGCCCCCAGCCTGGCAGGAGCTGCTGCTGCAGCACCCAGCTGTGTCAGAGGTGCTGCACAGCCACACATCTGCACCTCTGCAGCTGCTGGCTGGGCAAATCATCATGGGCTGGGCATGGGGACGTCTGTCCAGCCTGTCCCTTGCTGATGGAGCCATGTGTGACATTGGAGGGGACAGTGCCTCCCTGCTGGCCTCAGGTGGCATCTGTGCAGGAGAGTGAAGTGCCAGTGCTCTTGCTCCTATGGGTTGTACAGATATTTGAGCTAGAATTTGGCCTTAAAGCATGGCTTAATCCAGCTGAACTGGCAGGAACTGTGTCCAGGGAAAAGCTGCATCACCACCTTGGGTGTCCAGCTGGGAGACCTGTGTCTCTTGAGAGTGAAGCATGTAATGCCTGGAGAAGAAGGCCACAGTTTTCCTCTTCATCCATTCAGTTTAAACTTCTCTAAAGTGAGAGAACTCCACAGGCAGCCCCAGGTTTATATGTGTGGTCAGCTCAGCTACATAACTACCAATCCCTTTCTATCCCTGTGTTTAGTTTCCTTTGTTTTCAGTTTTGATTTATCCAGCTGACATTCATCTCTCTTTTGTTTTGTTTTTTTTCCCATTTTTGTCTTTATACAGTACTTTACCTACAGTGTCTTATTGAGTCTTCTGGCCTGCTCTGTGTTCCTTCAGATCAGCTGTATTGGAAAATTGATCCTTATGTTAATAATTGAATTTATATATGTTCTCATTGTGGAAGTGCCAGGGGTCAACCTTTTTGACAATGCAGATCTCCTGGTTACAGCCAACACCTAGTAAGTGCCTTTCACTTCTGAAATCTTTGCCTGATTTCTTTCACACAGTGATTCCAGTGTGGCATTAGGTGGATGGAAGTGCCAAGGCTGTGGTGCAAGCCAGGGAAGTGCATGCTGTGCTCTGCCTCTGAAGAGTAGGAGAATACAGTTCCCTTTAAGACCTTTTCAGTGTGGGACTTGACTAATGAACTATCTATTAATAACAGAATATAACTGGAATCAGAGTGGATCTGTATTTCCTTTTTTCCAGAAATGGGGAGTGTAGTTAGTCATTCTTAATGCTGGTATTACACTCCCAATATAGAAATGTCATTTCTCAAATAAGGAAAAAAAAATCCTCCAACAAACTTGAGCTTGCTCAGGGATGTGATGTGAGCCACCACAATATATCAAACCCAGCTTGGGGTGGTGGAATGGTGGTGCTTGATGTTTAGCCAGTGAGCTACTTCCAGCTGCTTCCAGGACAAATGTCCTTGTTTGAAAAGCCAGTATCACAGCTGGGCTCAGCACAATTCCCAGCAGAAGGGTCTGGGCTCAGTGGGGATGGACAGATGCCCTTTTACTTACAAAAGCTGGCTTCTCATCAGGGCACACTTTAGTCCTGCTGGCAGCCTCCTTCCACTGCTGTGGTGGTTCCCCATCTCCTGGAGCTGCCCACACCAGGGAGGGAAGTTTGGCACATCCCCAAGCCTGTCCTCCTCCAGAAGCTTTGTTTCTTGTTGGGAATTGCTCTGTTGTGTTAACTCCTTGTTTTGATGATTTCCCCTTGTAGGCAACAATTGTACTTAAATGTGAGTGAATCAAATAATGCCAGTTTAGGTGAGCTATTTATCAAGGCTGATAGCTGTGGTTGTTCCTGCCTTGGACAGGAGGGTGTTTGAGAAGATTCCCATGGCCCTTCCCAGGGTGTTATGAAATACCTTCTGTAGCTGCTCAGATTTCAGGATGGCCATTAACCATCAGCCCTTCAAGCCATCATTAACCATGAGCCTTCGAGCCCAATACATCTGGTTACTCCTCTCCTTCACAGGACTATTCCATGATTTCAGCACTCCCAGCAATAATTAATGGATTTACAGCTGTTTCTGGCATTGCCAGTTAATGGAAGTGTAGCTTTTGCTGCCATTGGCAGTAATCACTTAAATTATTTTGTTAACTCAATTGAGTGAAATTAGGTAGGAAACCCCATGGAGCTTTCTGTGGGGAGGTATAGGGAGAATGAGGTTTTCTTCCCTTTTTTTCAGATATTAGGTGTTCCATCAGCAGAAGCTATTTAGCATTTTCTAACACAATTAGTGAAATAAAAGCATTTTATATCTCAAATATAATTTCATTCTTGTAATTCAAGCACTAAGCGAAATTACAGCACTTGGAAGTGTAATTTACATCACTTCACAATCAGAATGTCAGTAATAAAGTCAGTAATAAAGTGGAGAAGGTTAGCATGTTTTCCCAGAAATAGCTTTCTGTGCTGCTGTATTATCTCTCACTAAAAGGGATTTGTGTAGTGGCTCAGCCCCAGCTGCAGCTCAGCCCCACACAGCCACTCACTCACTGCCCTGTGCTGGGATGGGCAGAGAGCTGGAAGGGGAAAAGTGAGAAAAGCCATGGGGTGAGATAAAGTCAGTTGAAAGAGACAGAAAAGAAAGAAACTAATAATAGGAATAATAATAATTTAATTAGAATAGACAAAACAAGTGATGCACAATACAGTTGCTCACCACTTGCCAACCAATGCCCAGCCAGTTCCTGAGCAGCAGCTCCAGGCCACATTTCCCCCAGTTCCCATTCTGAGCATGATGCCATATGGTATGGAATATTCCTTTTGGCCAGGTGGGGTCAGCTGCCCTGGGTGTGCCCCCTCCCAGCATCCTGTGTCCCTCCAGCCTGCTCACTGGGGTTGTTGAGGAGCTGAAAAGTCCTTGATTGGTATAAACACTACTTAGCAACAACTAATACATCAGCATGTTATCAACAGCTTCTCATACTTAATCCAAAGCACAGCACTGCACCAGCTAGGAAGAAATTTAACTCCATTCCAGAGGGATCCAGGACAATTGGTTTTGTCCAAAGAGCTCCATGGATGGCTATTTATTGCCCCAATGTCTGGAAGGCCATTTGTGTGAAATGGGAGCTCAGCATGTAGCACAGAGTTCAGAGATGGACCTTATTGTCCAGCTGATACTAAAAAAGCAGAAAAGCCACCATGACCTCATACTACTTTAATTGGGTGCCCATTGTAGCTACATAATTAGTATCTGCTCTGCAGCCACTGTGGTACTCTGACTAATTAGAAGTGATGCAGATGTCACTTCACACTCCTGTGTACAAACCAACCCAGCATGCAGGCAGCTGAAAGGCTGATTACAGCACGTGGGGAATTGCCAGGCTTGGCTGCAGCCACACCAGTGTGTGACACATGGAGTGTGCTGCATGCACAGGGCCCTCGTGTTCCCTTTTTTCTCTGCACAAGATAAATCTAATGCATTGCTTTAAAGATGTGATGGGCCAATGGGATCTTCTAAACTCAGTGCCTGCACAGGGAAGCCCAAAGAGCTCTGCCCTGTGATTTGTTCATCAGAGCCATCATTTCTGTTCCAGCTGTCTGTCCTTGCAACTGTGGCTGGGAAAAGTGAGATGCTCTGGTCCTGTGGGAGCTGTCTCTAAAATGAACTGCCTTTCCTGCTAAAAATGTGCACTTCACTTGAGCAGGAGTGTAGTTAGCAAGCTTCTCTCTGTGTTCCCTTCCAGTAATTAAAGAACCATCTGCTACTGGAAATGTCTGTTCCATGGGGGAACAACCTACCCATGTAACAGCCCTACTGCTTGCACTGGGCATCTTCACTTATCCAGAGAGTTATTGTAAATACTGCTGCACTTCTGTACTGTGGGAGTCTCTGATGAAGGTTTTAGAGCAAGGGTGACACCCACAGTGAGCTGCAGCCTCAGTACTAAGGGCAGGTCTGCCATGCTCCCATCACAAGAGAGAGTGATAAGGGAGGGCAGTCAGTCATCCTTGGCCAGGTGGTTTAGGGAAGCAGGGGAATCATGCTCCTTGTGGGAAGTGTCTCCAGCTAGATCCAGCCTTTCATGGGGGAGTCCCCAGGCTTTCCAAACCGTGTCTGTGCCCAAGCACACGTGTTCAGTGCTGGAGCTGGCCAAGAGCCACACAAGAGATTGTGTGCAAGACAACAGTGGGTTGCAAAATCCATGTCAGAAGAAATTCCATGCTCAGAACTGCAGAAAATGTCTTGGAACAAACGAGGTTAGAGAGTCACTATGCTTTTATTTTTTGATGTTACACCCAGTTAGGTTCCCTTGCCTATATTGATTTTGATCATTTACATGTCTGATTGTGTAGCAAGGTTCCCTCCAACCCCATAAAACCGTGGCCTGAAGCTCTCTAGAGAGCTGTCACATTCTCAGGCTAATGTCACTTTGGTAGCCTGCAAAGTTCTAATTGCATCAATGACACCACAGTAATTTAAACACTGATCTCCTTCCTTCCATTTCAATAGTGTTTTAAAAGATGCTTGTGCATGGTTCTCAGCCACCTAATACTCCACCCACACTCGAGAACAAAGCCAGCAGCATTAAGCAATCAATCAATCAATCAATCAATCAGGAACACAGAGAGCTGCTACCTACCAGAAGGCTCTGTTCTGTGCTTTCAGTGTCAAAAAGCACACCTTGCATCTCCCCCAGCAGCTCCCATACACGAGGGTGCTTCCAGAGTTGTCCATAGTAACAGGGATGTGCTGAAGGGCTTTCTTCAGTGCCCTCCTGTGTGGTACCCAGAGATGGGCACAAGCTGGCAGTGAGGAATGTGCAGAAGAATGGTGCAGGATTAGAGTTAAAGGAATTAAACACATCTCCACACCACAATAAAAGGAGAAGAAAAGAGCTATTCCTCACAAGATAAAAAAGCCCAAAGCTTTCTTCCTTAGGCCAAATTTTGTAGTCTGACCTAATGAAGCAGTGATCGATGCACAGGCATTTGCCAAGCATCCCACACTGACATTAAAATCCCAAATTATTCTCTCACTCTTAATGCTTCTTTGATATTTTACCCACATTAACCATGCCACACTATCACTCTGGAGTTTTGAGTGAAGCTCAGAAGCCTCTTTTCTCCTCCCCCTCCCATCTTTTAGTAGTTTTCTGCTTCCAAAGAGCTGTAGCCCCACACAGTGTTAGAGGTGCCACACTGCAGAGGTGCTGTGCAATGATGTGCAGAAGGGCAAGAGCTGCAGGGAGCCAAACACTCCACTGACCTTGTGCTTGTGCTTTTTTTTTTCAGCGTGTCTGCAAATGATACATCCTCATGGTGAGTCACTTCTTTGGCATGAAATATTTGATAGGTCTTTGTTGGTAGGTATTTTCTGTTCACAAGGTGCAATAGCAGCACATTGACTCACCAGCAGTGCCTGGTGTTTGTGCATTGCTGTGAGCTGGTACAACACAGTGCAGATGCCCTGAGTGGACAGTGTTGCCCTTTTGTATGTATAGCTACTCTCAGAGCATCCTCTTTCCTGTGGGATTTATGTCAGCTCAGGGATTATTTGTAATACAATTTAAAGGTTTTATCAAAATATTTTCATACTGCGTAACTCAGTAATTCATATTTAACAGTTTTTATTTGCCTGCTTGTCAGAGGAGGTGTGAATGTGCCTTAGTGCTCTTTTCAGCTTACAGAGCACTTACACAATAAAGCCCATTAAGAAGTGACTAATTAGAGAAGCCATGAGTTAGAGCAGTTCCTTACTCAGGAGCCTGGGGAAGCTGGTGCAGAAGGCAGGATGAGCACAGTCTGAGGAGTGTCAGCATTTCATGTTGTCCCCCTTAGCATGTATGGCCACTCTCTGCAGAGTGCCCTTTGTAGCAATCACAGCCCTTCCTAAGAACCTGGATTGCTTTTCCAATTCCCAAGTCCTCCTTTAGAAACTGGCACCCGTGAGCCAGAGTCTCCAGCTTTTTGGAAAGGTTTGTCCCTTTACCAACACAGGCTTTGAGGGGAAAGGAAAGAAAAGCCTGAAGGCTGGTTAGCCTTGGTGTGGGGAGCATGGGGTGTGGCAAGGCCGTGCTCTCCCAGTGACAGGGAAGCTGTGCTCTGTCCTTGGCTGCAGCCCCCCGGTGACCACACGAGTCGCGCTGAAGATTGTGACCCCTGTCATCATCACTGTCTTCGTCCTGGCACTGTACTTGCATGCCCAGCAAGTGGAATCCACTGCAAGGCTTGATTTCCTCTGGAAACTTCAGGTTAGTGGGTGTTGGCTGTGGGAGGATCACATGTGGTCTTTGGCTTTAATATAAAATGAGTTCTTCACTGTTGAGTTGAGAAGTATGATAAAGCGCCTTTGAATTTAATCTGAATCTGGTTTATAACTGGGCATTTTAATAATGCTCTGCTCTTCGTTGGTACTTTGCATACTCTGTGCATCTCATCCCAGCTATTCAACCCCTTTTTTCCTTGTAAATGCACCTTGGATGGTCCCCGTGGTAGAGGGTTATGGATCTGAAGGTTGAGATTAATGAATTTGGGCAATTGAGCTGTTACTGCTGCAAGAACATGTAATGTAACACAATTTATAAATATAAGAAGCTCATGTTCACTGCTGAATTGTTTCCCAGATTTCAGTGAGCTTTGGTTTGCTGTGCTCAAGGGTGTGAAAGATTCACATTTGCATTTTCATTCAGTTTCCTGTTAAGCAGTGGGAACTGGCTCAATGTCCAGCCTTCATTAGCCCCCAGGCAGCAGTACTGGCTAACCAACACGCTGTGGATAATGCCACACTGTGCTCTTGTCCCTGGGTTCACTGTTAATGTTTTCACTACTCGTGCCCATGAGTGATGTTGGGGCCCTGTATGTGATTCCCAAGCAAGCAGGACAGGCCTGGGCTCTGGCCAGCACTCATGGCTGAGGGGCCACAGGACTGCAGGTTTTATTTAGATTTTCTACCTTCTGGGTGGCAGGACATCATTCTAATTATAGGTCTTTGTGGTTTGAGTACAAGGCACTAAGGAAGCAACAATTAATTAAAGCTCCTTGGGAAGCAGATAAACATTGTAATCCTCATTTATAAATGGTGTAACAATGGAAGGAGTGAGCTGAGTAGTTAACCAGTTCAGGGCTCAGAAATACAATGCTGGATTCTGGCATTATTCTCTGCCTGCTTTTCCATACATGTGTGCACGAAGAGATGGAACATTTTCCACAGCACAAGTTTCTGCATCTCTCTGGCTCTGCTCCGCCTTGCAGTTTCCCCCGTTCTATTTCTGCCCTCACTGCGAGTTAATTTGCAGCTTTTTTCCCCTCCCCAGAGCAGCTCCCAAAAGATTAAGTGCATCCCTGTGTCTCCCCCCTCCCCTAGGCCACCGAGGAGAAGGAGGAGATGGAGGAGCTGCAGGCCTACAACAGACGCCTCCTGCACAACATCCTGCCCAAGGACGTGGCCGCGCATTTCCTGGCGCAGGAGCGGCGCAACGACGAGCTCTACTACCAGTCCTGCGAGTGCGTGGCCGTCATGTTCGCCTCCATCAGCAACTTCTCCGAGTTCTACGTGGAGCTGGAAGCCAACAACGAAGGGGTGGAGTGTCTGAGGCTGCTCAATGAGATCATTGCTGATTTTGACGAAGTAAGTCACAGAAAATCTGGGTGAGCAAAGTGAGTTGAATCCATGTGTTTAGTTGGGCTTTGCTGCGCTCCTGAAGGACAGTGGTTTACTGAATCCATGTTTCATTTCTCCTTACTCTAGGAGTCTTCAATTTTATCTTTTTTCCACACAAAATCCCTTCTATTCCCTTTGAATATCTAATCCCCTTTTTTCCTCTGTCTTCCTGGCCCTGTCCACTATTTTGTAATGCTCGCAGCAAGGTGGGATGCGTGGCAGGTACATTACCAGCATCTGTGTGTTTGTCAAGGTTTATTTGCTTCTTTTGCTCTTGTGACACAGATAATAAGTGAAGACCAGTTCAGGCAGCTGGAGAAGATCAAGACCATTGGCAGCACCTACATGGCTGCCTCAGGCCTCAACGACTCCACTTATGACAAGGAAGGGAAGACACACATCAAAGCTCTGGCAGATTTTGCCATGAGGTTAATGGACCAAATGAAATACATTAATGAGCATTCATTCAACAACTTCCAAATGAAGATAGGTAATGTCCTTATGCTCACAGGATTCCTTGTAGGTAGTGGTCATTCTGAGGTGAGGGTTTTATGGACAGTAAAAACCACAGATGTTACATTAGCTGTACAGTGATGTTGATTGTCTGGTGGCTGGAGACCACTTTGGCCTCTGTGAAACATCACAGTAGTTTTTTAGGTTATAGCAGCATCCCTGAAGCTCCCTAGGGAATTAGAAGCAGTGTAGCTCCTGCCACAGCATGGTCTTACATGGTGGTTGCCCTTGGGCTCATTTTGCCCCTGTGCTTCCAGCTCTGGCAGACTTGGACATTAAATTGTCTTTCAAGTCAAGAAATAAAAAGTGACAGAAAAGGAAGAAGAAATTTGAGGATGTCAAGTGTGGTCTTTGTTCTGGAAGGCTCTGGGCTGCTGCCTTGCAGGCCCTCAGCATTCCAGCAGGTATGTGCTGACTTCAAGTGAGCAGTTTGCTTGTTAGCCAGGTGGCAAAAAAACTTTATGCCATTATCTGGCACTGGAAAGTAGCTCTGAATTGAGCAGATCCAGCCCGAGCTGCCAGTCAGTTGGGCATGACTGATGGATCATGGATCAAAGCCAAATTCTGTTTTAACATGTCTCTCCCCACAGTTTGGCCATAGATTTACATATCAGGGTAAAGAACAGCTAGAACCAGAGAGCCTCAGGATGGGTTTTTACTGTCTGAAAAATAACCTGCCTCAGGCAAATGGATCTGAGCATATCTCTCCACTCCTTCCAGGCCTCAATATTGGTCCTGTTGTAGCTGGGGTGATAGGAGCCCGCAAACCCCAGTATGACATCTGGGGCAACACAGTGAATGTAGCCAGCAGAATGGACAGCACAGGAGTGCCTGACAGGATTCAGGTAAGGCAGCCCCTGGAAAACTTACCCTGCCAGCCCTGTGTCACTTACACATTTTGAAACTTAATTAGAACTGAAATTTTGGTTTAATTTCATTCTTTTATTCCATGCATTTACCTACACAGAACTGAAAGAAAAGCCACTTAGGGAATGCTGGTGGTTAGCAGCAAGTTTTGTCCTTTAATCGTGACCAACATTGCAACCTTTGTTTAAAAGCTTGCACTTTAGTTCTGGGTGGAAGTGCTGAGCTGAGCCTCCTTCCCCGTGTGCCTCACTGGCACTGAGCACAGTCCTGCCTGATCCCTGCTCACATGTGCTGCTCTCAGCTGTGTGAGGTGTTTGTTTCATTTTCCAAGGGCCTGATTCAGCCCTGTATTTCTGTAATTCACTTTGCTGCTCGTTGTGCCATGTGTGGCGTGAGGCCAGCAAGGGTCCAGGCATCAGCAGGATGGGGATACACAACAGAGAGAGGATTGTTTAAGGGGTTAATGGGACCTGTCTGATAATCACACATCTCCTCAGCCTTCAGATGTGACCTTTCCAGTGAGTGATTCAATTCCAGTGTCCACAGTAACAGATTATCATTCCTTGGGAAAACACTGAAGGGTTATAAAAATAGAGCAGCTGATGTGAAGCCCAAGAGGGGCAACCATGCTGTTTCCTTGCCTGTCAGTTAACTGGATCGATATTTATGCATCCCTCTTGAGATGGTCTGTAAAGCCACCTGAAAAAGGGTGGGAAATTATATTGTAATAAATAAATACCTCAGGAAATCTGGTCTTTAAACTTCAGTTGTTCTGCAGCACAAGTGATTATTTTTGACTGATATCTGCAGAGACAATTTGGATTCTGGCTAGAGTATTCAATTCGATCACTTCTCTCCCATTGCCCACTACCTTCTCCTTCATAAAAACAACCCCTGAATCCTAAGCTGTATATCCACTGTGTAACTTCTAGGTAATTTTTGAGGCTATTTTAGTAAGTTTGACCTCTTTTCCTACTGCCACTCCAGTGATACAATGAATGCATCTGAGCAGACTGAACTGACTGGTGTTTCTTAAAAAATGTGACTAATTTGTTACGCTTTATCCAGCGACCTGCTTGAAAAATGCAGTTTCTCCAGTTGTGAACTGTGTGTGACATCTGTACTTTCTCAGGTTCTAGTAGTGGCTGTGTTTGTTCAGCAACTTGTGCCAACCTTTCAGTTAGTGATTGACATGCAAACATTGATTGACTTAGAAACAAAACCGTTGATCCTACTTTATTTGTCCATGGATTACTCCAAAAGCAGACGGAAAGACTGTGTGGAAGGCAAGCACCTGTTCACTCTTGTTTCTCCTGCAGGTAACCACGGACATGTACCAGGTTTTAGCAGCCAACAACTACCAGCTGGAATATCGAGGGGTCATAAAGGTCAAAGGCAAAGGAGAAATGACCACCTACTTTCTAAATGAAGGGCCTCCAATTAGTTAGCACCGACTGCAGCGCCACCCAAAGATGGATTTTGCATTACCCAGGATTGTGAATAGGAGAAGAATCATTTTTTGGTAGTGAAGCTGAACATTCGGTGCAGTTGAAATTTCACCCCATGACTCTAGAGCTGGTATCAGCAAATTCTTTGGCCACCCATCAAGAAAAGCAAGAGAAAGAAACCACCTTGGAGTTGTTCCTGGCTGAGTGCTAAGTTGACCAAAGATGTGCACTACAGAGTTCACAGACAAGACATGAATTCGGCATTTTTAAAAAGGCTGCTACCACAGGATGGCATAAGAAGCTATTTAAGTATTTATTGACGCAACACAACATTTACTTGGTTGAAGGAATGTATGATTCACTACAAAGCATTATTTTGGAATGGATTTGCACTCCCATAATGTTTCCATCCCATACTGCCAGCTATTTGAAGTGTACCACTGTGCTTTTATTAGCTGTTTTGAATGGGCTTTCAAAACTGACACCCACTGTTGCAGCACACAAAAAGGCCTTTTAGAAGGGCATTGGTAATGTTTTAGTGTGAAAAGACATTATAGCCTTGCCCCCTCTTTTTCCTTCTTCTCCATGGCTAAATGACTGCTCTTGAGTGGGGCTGGCACACCTGATGAAGGGGAAGATCAGGATAAAGGAAGATGGCTCTACAACCATATTTATTAAAAAGTCGTCTGTGCTCTTCTTTGGTATCTATCAGTTTACATGGGAAAGACTAGATGTAAACAAGAGACACTTTGTGGGGGGAACTCCCCTGAAAATTTGTTGTGGGTTTTTTTGTATTTTTTATTTTGTAATATTGAAAACATGGAGATCTAACAGATATACCAAATTCTATATTTTGTAAATTATATATAAATTAGAAGGCAGGCTGTCCACACCAAGGTGTGGGGGGAGGTGTATATAACCTGTAGACTTTTGTGTAATTTTTTTTCTGTGTAATACTCTGAACACAGACTTGGCAGTTTTCAGATTATCACTATACAATCAACCAACAACAAACAGGTGAGTTTCCAGGCTGAATCAGATGCATTTTAAAATGAAAATCCAGAAAAATCTACAACCCCAAAGAAGAGGAAAAACCCGCGGTAGTCACAGAATCGTTCCGTGCAGCATTCCAGCGGAGGGTGGCGGCTTCCCACTGGAACGGGACCTTTGAGTTATAGCTCCTGAGACGGTATCAAACGTGTCAAAAGGAGCTCGACCCAAATCTTCTAACTCTTAACAGGAGCTCTTATGAGAAAAGGCAAAAAAGCTCATTTGAACTTTTCTTTTTAAAAAAATAATTTTTCATAGATGGTCTTAGTAGAATCCTGCTGATCTGAGAGTTGTCTGACATTGTAACTGCCATGTGACATTACAAGGAACTATGTGCTGCAGCATTGAGTTTACTTTCCTGTAGTAAGCACTTATTTCAACTGATTCACAGATTTTCAAGGAATTAGGTGATCTTAAAAAAGATTATGATGACAAGTAGGTTTATGAGGTGGTCAACCTTAAAATAGTGCCATTGATACTGTGTGGGCATCTTTATCACTAGTGGGGGGGTTTCTGAATAGTTCACTGTTATCATTTATGTACCTTTTCTAACTATGAAAGAAAAATCCCTTGATATTTTATTAAAAAAAGAAAATTATTTTAAAAAGCTATATTTTTTATATTCTATGAGGGGAAGGTTTTGATATTGAATTTGGCTAGCACTAAAAATTACTCCAATCTTTTGACATTTAATAAACTTCTTTTCCACTCTTCTCAGGGCAGAATTATTGTAGTATTCACAGCATAATGATTGCACTATGGTGGTGGCGATTTCTTTTTCCTACTCGACAATGAGAATAAGTGAAAATCCATGGACCTGTCTTAATTTGCTCTATTGCTAAGCATGACCCGAGCATTAAGCCATTTAAACATGAGCTTAAATGGCATCTCCCCTTTCCTTCTCCCTTCCACTAGGAAACATCTCTGAAAAGTATAGTATATTGACTTCTGTAAAACTGCCAAGTCTGCCCTTGTACTATACTTTTGCTCCTTTACATCTTTCCTGGTTTGCAAAATAAACTTAAGTTGCATCATGGTGTTATGCCTTTCTCCCCTCCTCCACCTCCCATCCCCTCTGTCCCTCACTGAGTTTCATTTCCTTCATGCCATACACTTGATTTTAGGTTTGCTTTCTGCTTTCCAAAAGTCTGCAGTCTTCTTAACTTTTGATTCACCTTATGAAGTTGTGTTGTCAATGAAATTTCAAGTCCCCAGTATCTCTAGCTGTGATTGTTGACAGTGTGTCATGATCATTTCAAGGGGTATTCACACACTCTTTACTCTGGATCTTGCAAAAATGGATACAGTTATGATTTCCCATGGAAATTGAAATCTATTTAAGTAATTTAACTATATTAAACACTGTTTCACTGGTAATGTGTCTGTTTTATTTTAGCTGCAGCTGGCTGGTGGGATGACACTTAAGTTGTGTAGGAGATGCTGGATCTGCAAATAAAAACATCCAGGACTTGTCTGGCACTGATGGATGCCCTGGTCCTTTGCACTGCCCCATTTTGGAGCCACAAGGGCTTGGCTACCCAGCAAACATCCCCTGGGTCCTTCTTGTTCTCCCAGCTGCCCCTGGAAACAGTCTCAGGGCAGCCGACAAAATACACCAGCATAACTGAACAGCTTAAATTTGTGTGTGTGTCCTACTAAAAAAAAAAGTTTGTATTTTCAAAAGCACATAACCTTTGCCAAAGAATTTCCCAGGTATGGTACTTGTCCTCTCAAGGACACTGGAAGGAGGCAGCGCTGCTGCCAATGCAACATTTTCAATCTTTACACGTAAAAGTAAACACTACACATGACTGTACCAATTAACAGGAGCCTCAGGTAGAGCTGAGAAACAAAACCCTGCAGCTTCCAGCTGACTTCTTTTAGTTGAGAAGACATTACACAGGCAGCTGAAAATCAAATGCCCTACAATCTGTTATAGGTTAGGGGGGATTTTATGAGTGTACTGAGAACACAGCTGCAGGAACAAAAAGCCATGAAGTATTTAAGGTACCAGTCTTTATGAAACTTGGCAGAGAACTATTTAATACTTTCTGTGCTCTCCTAAATAATCATACCAACAGCAGTCTAGGACATTGCCTGATGTAAGCAACTTTTTTTTAACTATCAGGAGAAGGGTATTCCCCTGGGCAGGGAAGGCAGGAGTCTCCAATGCTGTGCCCTCTCATTTCAATTACTGTACACAGACCGGCTGTATAGTTTGCCCCAAATGCATCTTTTTTCCCACCCAGAAAGCATTTTGATGAGTTTTAAGGTGTTTTGCCACTTCTCCCCAACACAGATACAGCCACATCAAGTATCTGCCTGCACTTAATAAAATGATACATTTGGGACACACTGAATTTCTTAGATGTGTGTCCTGCACTGCAAATATCTCCAGCCTGGCTGTTTATGTGTTACACAACATCCACAGACACCAACACCTGGCCAAAAAGTATACCCAGAGGCAAGTATGTTCATTCTGTTAAGTTTCCCAACTGCTCCTCAGGGCACCATCACTTCCAGACTGAAATTTAGGAGTTGTCAGAGAGAGCAAGCTTGGGATGCTGCTGGGAAAAGGGCAGCTCAGCTGTTTTAAAGCTGAGAAAACTCAAGCTTCCTTGCTCTTGACGCACTTCATCCTTGCAACTGAAGGAGCAAGTAGGCTCTGGGGAGGTGGGGGAGGACTGAGAAAATTGAATTTCAATCTGGATGGGGGACAGGAGCAGCAACATTTTCCTGCCATTTGGGAGCCAGATAGATTCTTTCTTGTGAAAAGCAGTTATATATTTTCTGTCCCTGAGCACCTCTCAGTCCCTGCCTTGGCACTTGCCTGCAGAGCAGGTGAGGTGCTGTACTGCTGGGGCCAGCCCTGTCCCGTGGATCCCCTGGGAAAGGGCCGGGGGTGCCAGCAGGGAGTTACCGCAGCAGGAGAGCCCAGCACTGACACACCCAGAGGGGCAGCACGGCACAGGCATCCCAATAAACAGCTCCAAGGGACAGCAGTTACAATCAGCTTCCCTGTAAGCAGCTGACCCTGAGATCTTTTAACAGAGAATTTCAGATGCAAATAACTATTGCCATCTACTGGAAATGGCCTCATACACCTACCTTTTTAAGTCAGGCAAGCCTTTGGTCATTCCTTCCTGAAAGCAAATACAGCGACACCTTGTTGAAAGATAAACATTCCATTGTGGGTGTTGGATGAACCCATTTCAACCCTCAGGAAGTCTTCCTTTTTAAATACAGCATGAAATGGGCTCTGCTTCTACTAAATCCCACAGAACAATCAAGCAACCACGAATGGCCATCTGCACTTCACACTAAAGTAAAGCCTGTTGTTCAAGAGAGTAATCAGCTTTCCTAAATTCATCTTCCTAAGTCTGGTAACTCAAGTACCTAGTAAAATCAGCAGGGAAGCCCCTGCCTGAGTGTTGAGTTTGTGTAAGCAAAAAGGAAATCCTGGGAATTTTCAATAAATTTTCACCTTCAACCTGGCCTGCTGTATCTCGGTTCTGATCTCACACCAAGATGTCAGCAAGTTCTAATATTACAAACTCAAACATGCTAAGAAGCCACGTTTTTAGCACCTAGTAATAGTATTCCACATAATGAAGAACAGTCATGCTCATTAACTTTTCATTGTGAAATGGTATTTTTATCAGTGCTATAAAAACAAGCAAACAAAACCCCAACTGTTTTCTGTTACACTGGCAGTTGCATTTGTTCATTATACCTGCTAATCAGCAATTAGTTTAATGCCAGCATAACTGGAATGGAATAATGGCTCCAGATGCTATGACAAAGGAAGTTTTCATTCCTTAAAAATGGATCTTTGGGAATAGCAGGAAGGGACGGTGCCTCAGAGAAAACCAAATTCTCTGCCAACATATAAACCAAAGAAATGATGCAACAAAAAAATTCTGTATGTGCACAACAACCTGAGTTAAAATCTAAGCAATACTTAAGTTCATAGTAGCTTCCCTGCTTATCAATGGAGGTGAAAATACAGGTATAAAAGTTCTTCTAGACACTGCAAGCAAAATAAAACTTGGTTTTATACTTAAAACGTAATACCTCTATTTCTTAATCACTGATTTTTAATGTAAAGGACTGCTCTTCACCTTTTCAGAAATGCTAGTATTAGCACTGGATGCTAATACTAGCAATTCTGGGTGCTAAGTAAGGGCTGTTTGCTGCTCATGCTCATAAACATCTTCTTCTTCCCTGTCTCTAAGTGGGGAGACAAGAGAATTAACTGCAAAGCACCAACCTTGGAGCCTGCACACCAGGGGTCTCCAAAGGCTTCGCCTCAGGCAGCAATCTGAGACACAGCAGTCTGAGACACAGCACTTCCCACTGCAGTTTCATTCTCTAATTCTTCTTGGTTGCATTATGCACAATTTTCTTAACTAATACTCCATGTGTTTTAAAAGAAAACAGTTCCTTTTCTCTTGGTCATAAAATCTGCACTAAGTAACTTATTTAAAAACATAACATTTTGATATGAAATGCCCAAGAAAATTTGCCTGGGCCAACATTTCACAGCACAGCAAAGCTCTGCTCATTTCCAAATCCAGCAACACAAGGGCATTGCAACCTCTCTGCCATTAAGGCTTGATTACAACTTGTAGATAAAACCTTACATCTATTTGTACATTATAAAACATCATAAATAACTGTCATAAAAATAAAACCCCAATATAAGTGATGGTGGTCCTCTGTGGTTGGTTGGAGTTTGCTGGTTGATTCACCAGCTTTAGCAGCATACAATTGTGCTCTCAACTAAATCACAGAGGTTTTATCTCAGCACAAAAACACCCAACCCATAAAGCCCAAAGAACCAACACAATCCCTGTATTTCTTGTTTAAGCTAATCAGACTGGTTTATTATTTTCCTATCACCAGCTGTCTGCCTCAGGTTTGAGCTAATTATTCATCCATTTCTGAAAGTAAGGAAGAACATATAAAAAGAACAGTATTCCAACAAGTACAAGTCACTCCATTTACTCACCAATCTGCTCTCTTTCAACCCTTCCAGAGTCCAAAAACATAAAGTGTGCAAGAATCCTGGTTAGTGGCAGAACTTTTTGAATAATTACAAAAAATGAACCCTATCTACATAAATCAATTTCAAAGAATAATTAAAAGAAAATCATAAATGAAAACACATTAAAGAACTTACAGCACAAGACAAAGCACCACAGGTGAAGCTGATCCCTAGAAACTGAGTTTCCAGGTTACATTTTAATTAAGAAAACATTCACATATATGTCAATGTGAAATAAAACATTCCAAAATGTAGTATCTTACATATGCCACATCTAATTTGCTAATATGCAATAGCATTATTATTATTATTTATTTAGCCTATTCCCTACTGCCTCACAAAGGCAAAACTGACCTTGGAAGTGAAAAGCTTGCACAATATGCAGAACATACTCTACACATTCCTCCATTAACGTACAAATGTGCTTCCACACTACCATCAGATAATGTGATCATGAAATACCATCAGATAATTCCACATCAGATTATCTCCAAGAATGTATGAATGAAGCTTTTTTGTGCCACCAGTTCATATTCTACATACATTTCACTGCATGGACATACTTCACTTTCCTCCTCTAGTCCCATATTCTTTTGTGTCCTCTTCAAGAAAATAAAAAAATAATTTAAAAAAAGTTCAACCACCAAGTGTAGAATGTCCAAGGCATCTTACATTGACTTGTTAAAAAAAAAAAAAAGAAAAAGGAAAAAAAGCCCCATTCAGACAGCTTCTTCTTTTGGAGAACAGCTTTACATTCCTGAGAGTAACTAGTGGAACAAGACTCGGTGTCAATGTTCCAGGACTTGTCAGACGTTGTAATCAGGGGACTTTCCCTGGGGTTGTCGCAGTCGGATCTGCAGGGTGGAAAAAGCTCCCACAGTCACGTGGAAGAAGAGCTGCCACAGGTTGCGCAGTTCATACAGGTACATGTTACACAGGCAGATCAGCCCGAACGTCAGGAAGGACTTGGCATTCCTCCAGCCTGTGTAGTACACAAACAGGTAACACTGGCAGGGAATAAAACAGAAATCAGGTTACCCATGGAAAATAACTTCTACTGAAGCAAAAGTGTCAGGTCACTGAAAAATTACAGCCCAAACCAAGGAAAAGTCTGAGTCCAACATGGAAGAACAGTATCAATTCAGCAGTCACAGAAGGATGAGGAGTACCCGATATCAGTACAAGGTTACATTTGCCTTGCATTAAACTCTGAGAACAATTCATCCATAATAATTAATTACAGCCTGAAATGAGTGGCCCACGACTAAAGATAGTGGATGTTTCTGGCAATCTCTGGTCAAAATAAACTCTGCTCTACTCAAGCAGCGCAGAAGGAACAAGAGAAGTCTTCTTCAGGAAAGCAACGGGCAGGACAGGGACAATACCGAGGCCCCAGAGCCCAGCACAGGGCAATCCCCCAGACCCCTCCCAGTGTCCTGCCAGGGGTGATGCTGAGGGTTTCCTGGCAGATGCAGAGGCCCACACCCACTGCCCTGCTTCAGCTGCTGCAGGACTGATCACATTTGGAGACAGACACAACTACCCTCCTGTAATTTTAGGCAATGTTTTGCACACTGTGGTGTAACACAGTCTGTCAGGACTGCCCACAGTTCCCCACTCAGCCCTCTTCCTACTGTAACTGGAAATCTGTTCAAGTCTTTTGTCTCAGTTTTCATCTCTAAAAGGAAAAAGCTTTTACCCAGACATTTTTTTTTATTAATTCTATTGTTTGAACTACTCCCTTAACAGCTACAAAATCAAAAAATTCCTTTGCTCCTTCTCTGGATTCAGGTTATTTCTGCTGAAGGAAGTTTTTTTCTGAGCTTTAAGGCAGATAACAATAGTATTTATGCTTACTTTCCATTCCAAATCTGTTCCCAGTGGATTTATAACTATGGTCACACAGATTTAACAGCATCCATCATCAGATTATCTAAGTGTCATTTCTGTTCTTCCTGGGCATTTGCCATGTTTTATCAGTCAAAAAAACTCCACTTAATTTTCTTTTCATTTTTCATGTTCCTCAAAAAAGGGCAACTGAACAATACAATTTATTGAGGTTACTTTATATTCTATTTGAACTCTACCACTTTGTTATAAAGCATGCATTTCCACTGCAAGTGTGGCTGAGAGCAGCACAGCTACTTGTAGTGTCTAAGTATCTAAATATTGTCAGAGAGGTGAGGACTGGCATTATCAGTAAGATTTGTACATTCCTCCTCCAAAGCAAAGTAAAACTAGAGATTAGTGACCTGCATGTTTCAGAATCGAGACAGGAGTGTTCTGAACCTGCTTGGCCATTTTGAGCAGAATAAATGCAACCTGCTTGTGCTGACTTCACAAATCATATCTAAAAGAGCAATTAGTTGGTACTGGTATCTCAGCAATAACAATTCAGATAATTTCCTAGTGTTGTCACTCCCACTGACAATGTATGAACAAGTGTGACTGCTTTCAAGATTAAAATACAAATCAGAATATGCTTCATCAAAATGATTAATAAAGGCTTGAAAACAGTAGTTTAAAAATGCTACTATAACATGATGTCCAATGACTGAATTTTACTGAAGAACTGTTTAAAATCAATTTTGAAGTGGATTTTCATTGGTCTAGCTCTGAACTACTGGATGTGCCCCTTACAGAACAGATGAAAATGCCAAAAAACAGTCAAAATGTCAAAACAATGCAGCTTTAACAGCTTACTATAACAAGTACTGTTATGAAACTCCTGAGGGTTGTTTTTCTACTACTAAAGGGAAGTGTTATCATGCAAGTGTTATACTGAGCATGCTTTTATGGAGAAGGCTCCTCTGAGCTACTTCAGAGAAGATTTTGATTTTTGATTTTGATTTTTGATTTTGATTTTTGATTTTGATTTTTGATTTTTTTTTTGTTTAATGAATGTTAAAACATGACTGAAGGCTCAGCTTCTGATACTTTGCACTTCTGGTACAACTGAGGCAGATATTACTTTTTCTCCTTTATAAAAGACTCAAAACTACGAAGCAACACTAGATGTCAGTGAGTCTAAAACATCATATTCCATATAAGTCCTGCTCTTTTGCCTGCACAGTAATAAACATTTCTTGGGAACTAGAGACACACTGGTGTGTTGTTATTAACTGAAGAAGACAGTACAGCATGATGGACACCTGGTGGGTGAATGACAGTGAAATGGGCTGTCATACAACACAGGGAATGAACGTCCTCAGCTCTTAACTGTAGCCAAAGAACATCAGAACATGCCAGAGAACCAACATCCCTTAATTCTGAAAACTGACCCATCACATATTAGAGGAATGATACCAGAGGGTGGGAGACAGAGTTTCAACAGATGTATTTTGAATGTTAATAAAAAGCCTACATTGCAAGTTGCATGGATTCTTTCTTTTAGACAGCTCTGTTCAAGGCAAACAGTGCAGGAAAGATGTCTCAATGGACAGACATGAATACTTCATAAAGAATAAGGTTTCCAGTTTGGGAGAAGAGGGGAAAAGTTTTTTTATACAAAGAAAGAATGGAGAAGCTCTACCTTATCTGATATGGAACAGACTGTTGGTTTGGAAAATTAACACCAATCTAAATTATTTAAGGCAGAAGTTAATGGAAAGTCAACAAGTGCTGGAGAACACAAGTCGCATTGGGACATTTTGCTAGAGATAACAGATAACCTGGGCAGAAAAAAAGACTGATAGGCATTTTTTTTATATTACTGTCTGACACAGTACTAAACACTGGCTCACAGAAACAAGTAAAAACTGGATACTCCACAAGTCTAAGATTAAAAGTCAAAGTAATTATAACACCTGCAACTGAGAATGAGAGACACAGGTTAATGTAACAGCAGTGTCACTGAATGACAGATGCCAGTGGGCATCTTGCTATAAATCATAAAGGAAAGTCAAATTCAGATGCAGAAATGGAAAGCTGACAGAGAAGAAAAGTAAGAAGTGTCAGGCAGGAAAACAGTGAAAAGAGACCACAAGCTTTGAAAAGGAAGGAGATTCACATTAAAGTACAGAGTGAGGAAAATTCTGGAGTGCAGAATTATCAAAAAAACAATATAACCTCCACTGCTTGTGACTTTAGAGATAATTTTCTTAATTAAATGTGTTAATCATCCAGCTGGAGAAAAAATGCCAGAAAACAGAAGCTCTTTGTATCTTTTATATCAATCTACTACTACATGATAGTTTATGATTAATGAAAAAAAAAAAACAGAGCAGAAAATATTTTTTGTAATCATCCTGTTCAAGTATCTGTGACATTTAAGAAAATATGATGACACTTGTGCATGACTGGGTAATGTTTTTAAACTCTAGTGAATTATGCAAACAGAAAAACACACCTGGTACAAACAGGCTGCGGTACCAAGAAAAAATGCGATAACATAGCTGAAATCTTCACCTTCATTCTGTAAGAATAAAAAAAAAAAGCCATGTTTTACAAAAAAAACAAGTGAAATACCAGCCATTTACACTATGAAATTTATGAATTATTGCATGTTAAAACAGTTTCACACATTTAAAGCAATTCCTTTACCACACTAAACCAACAAATAGGACTAATCAGTGCTTACTTACATATCTGCAAAAAAATTATGTCCTGGAGTCTGACCAAAACGTTTATTCATAACAAACAACTCCTGCCAAGATCTTCAAAAGCTTTAAAGATGTCCAGCTCTAACGCTGAGTATTTACCTTCTCCAGATGCTTTTGAAAATTCAGGTCTAAACACTGGTAACTACCTTTAATAGCAACTTCATAGATTTGTGCCTTCCTAAAGCTTCACAAAATGGAAACGAGGAAACAGGAAAGGGACCCAAACTGGCCACTAGGGTGGGGTAAAACTCCACACAGAGAGTAACGAAGGCAGCTCTGTGCTCATGCAGTGACAGCTAACAGCAGCACAGGAATTTATCAGACTCGGAAAATAGGGTTCTCTTGAAGGAAAGATGGAAAAATTTACTTGAAGTGACAGATTCTTCTACTATGTGTTTTGAAAACAAAACAAACCCTTTACCTTATTCAAACAGGTTGTTACAGCCCCTTCAGAGCTGAGCAGAGTAAATTTCCATGCTCAATGACTATTCTAACTGCATTTCTAGCAAACATCTGCAACCACCAAAAACTTCCCTAGGAAAACAATGCGCACTCATGCAAATGTTTGTCCTTGAGAGCAGATATCACTTGAGGAGATGGTGGTCCATCCACAAGTACACCTTGTGTCTGCTGAGAGTATGTTCAGCGTGAAGCATTTCCACGTCCTGTGCTGACCAGGAAAAACTTTGCATGTCTGCACACAGCAATTACATCCACAATGCAGTGGATGTAATCCACTTCTAGCCAGTCTGTAAGTCTTTGCCCCAGTACCACTGCACATTTGGTGGAGTACAGTTACAGATTGTAACAGAATTTTATTAACTCCCAAATAAAACCACTGATTATAAAGCAAACAGTAATTCAGAGACACGCTTTTGAATGACTTCTCAGAACACGTTCCATTAATTGTGTTTTGGATTACTTCTCCCTAAACCTTGTGGATTTTTCCATAATAAAGTAAACAAAGAGAAAATTTAATGGATTTTTAGTGTGCCTCATTTGTCACAAATGAAAATTATCTTCCATCTGTACTGCAATCTATTACCTCCAGATGCAATAACATAGCGAATAAAATTAACTGCATGTCCTGTCATCACTTAAATAGATTAATCTAACATTTGTATTCTTTTTCAAAAATCTGCTGCAGAAAGGTAACAAAATAAGTTTCAGCAACATCACACTGACAAATCTGTTCAGTACTATTTGTATTATAGCATACTTTAAAATCATTCCTATTTATAAACTGAGAGAATTGTGCATAACACCGAAAAACCTAATTAGGGATAAAGTAGAGATGCAGGTTCCCTTGGTCTTTCTTTAAAAAACAAACCAAAGACAACTCAGAAAGAAGGACCTAGCACGGAACATTTTCATTAATCTTGTTCATCTATCAACTAGTCTTCACAAAATGCTGAGACACAACAGTACTGTTTATTCAATCTTTACCTGTATCAATAGTACGTAAGATAAGGTAAAGAAGAATTCCTGTATTCCAGTTATTTCCCTAAAAAAAAAAATCCATGAGGTATCAAAAATATTGCAGCTGGCTGCTGAAAGGGCTAGAGACCAAGACTTACAAGGAGCAGCTGAGGAAACTGGCACTGTTTAGCCTGGAAGAGGCTTGGGAGAGAACTTACTGCTCTCTGCAACTACCTGAAACAAAATTGTAGCAAGGTGGGGGTTGGGCTCTTCTCCCGGGTAAGAATGGGTAAGATGAGAGGAAATGGCCTCATGCTGCATCAGGGGGAAAATTTCTTCACTGGAAGGGCTGTCAAGCTGCCCAGGGAAGTGGTTGAGTCATCACCCCTGAAGGAATTTAAAAGCCTTGTAGATGTGGCACTTTGGAACATGGTTTAGTGAACTTGGCAGTGCTGAGTTATGGTTGGACTCGGGTCTTTTCCAACGTAAATGACTCTATGAAGTCCAGATATGTTTAAATAAAAAGACTATCTACCAGCCAAGCAAGAGGATTACCATTTTCTCTCAGAAAAGTTCCATGGGGTTTTTAGTTTCTATATCTATCACCACAATAGCAACCATTAAATTGTAAGGAAGTCTTTGGGTTTTTTTGTGGCAACACATATGAACTTTCTGGCATGCCTGCCAAGTACTAGCAGGCATTCACCTGAATTGCTTGAAAGCATAAACCATTATTAGTGACACTATAGCACTTGTGGGAATACAACCAGCACAAGAAATGGAATAGAAAGAAACTGAAAGGCTACAGGGAGGGTCATAGTAGAGATTTTACAGAAAAAAAATGGGTTTGGGGGAGGTTGCTTGGTGAGGGGAGTTTAGAAGAAATTACTTGACAATTTTCTGACATTGATCCTTTCAATACACAATGAGAAATAAGGTTTATTAGATAGAAACAAAAAATCACAAAAGTTCTCTAAGAAATGACTTTACAAAACCTGTTTAAAGATTCCCGCTCTGTGAACTTTTCAAAAAAACTGCCCAGATTTTCAAAGCTGTTCATCATTTCACTCAAGTGTTTTTAAATAGCATCTATAGAAATTAAACGCCTCATACCCTGGCATAAATTTAGCAAACAGAACATTATGTTCACATCCTCACTGCTGCCAAGGTACCAGGGAAGGAGCTGGCCACCCACCTTCCACTGCTGTTGAAACTCACAGCCTCGATGAATGAGGCAGCACACTCGAGGAGGATGCACAGATCACAAACAATACAGGTTTTGTAAAAGAGGCCTGATCTCATAAACAGTACTTTTGAAATAAAACTGGCAAACTCGGCACATATAGAATCTTCTGAAACGAAAATTGTGGTTGCTATGATGCATAACTTTTAAATTCATAAACATGTACAATACCTGGAGAAGGCTTTCTATGGCATGGAAGCCACGGATTAAATTCAAAGCTCCACATAACAGACTAAGCACAAATGAGACAATCCCTGGCAGAGTCACAGGTTCCAGACGTTGATGAGGAGCTGCAAAGCAGATCAAAAGAAGATATCAAAGGTCAAAGCACTGCCTTCAGAAATTCAATAAAATAATAATCTCATTTGTCAGTGGCTTCCAGCTCAAGAGATCACTGACGCAAACCACAAAATGTCATTTCTGTTTTCTAAAAAGACAAAACATTGTAAATGTTTCAGCACAAGGTTTAGCAAAAAGTAAACTTTCCTCCAGTTCACATATGTAATTGTCTTATTTAGTCTTTATCTCAATAGGTTCCATTTATTCAGTATGGTATTGATGGCTGCTCAAACATGCCAGGAAATCAAAAGTAAAAGATGCACTTGCTACTGAAATCTGCCCATAATCAGTAACCAGCTAATAAGTCACGTACTTAAGAACTTCTCTCACAACCTCCACTCTTCTATAACACCAATGCATTAGTGAGACACTGAGATTGATTTAGCTTGTTTGCCAAACAGAACACTGAGGTAAAGCTATCCCAGACCCTTTCCTTAAAAACAGTGTGTGCTACCAAAGACACACATGAAGGGACAGCTCTGAAACTCAGCTGGCATCTATACCACAATCTTATATGGACCTTCCAGATTGCACTTAGCATCTTACAAGTAAAACACATTAAAATTAAAACACTTTCTTTCCAAGCACACCCGCTCTTTCAAGCTTATCTAGGGTCACAAGTGTGTAACAGTTATGTATGTTCCTCATTACTGTCCCTTTCCACAGTGAATCACAGAAAGCAAATGTGAAAAAACAATGCAAAACTCTTAACAGTCTGGGCAACACTGGGATAACAATGGGACTACTGAGCTGTACTCAAATCATTCTGTTCAAATCAACCAAGTGTAAAGATGTGAACAATGAGGTTAATGAACTGTAAGATTAATAGAGAGGGGGTGTCAATCCCAGTTGTTTGTATTGCACAGACCCAGGAAAAAGGTTTTTCAAACAGTTTATGAAGTTACAGAACCTAAAAAAGCCCCAACAAAAGCTATTTCACATTGATAAGCAGGCAGGGCTGTCTAATTAAGAGTGTACAATAAAACAAAAATATACAGGATGAGTTCAGTTAATTAATTTGTGCTGAATTTAATAGTGTATAATCAGTTGGGGTGTTTTTTTAAATAAAAGTATAACCCATGTTTAACTGTGAGAGTTCACTGCTTTTCTAACTGTAGGGCACATTACTCCCAGCAATCACCCAGTTAAGGTTAGATATGCTAGATGTGCTATTTGCATACCAAACTCTTTTTCAATAACTCCCAACTGGTTGTTTTGTTTTGGGTTTTTTTAAACCATCTCATCTAGAGAGTGGAAAAAAGCTGAGGGTGTATATGACTGTTTTTAGCCAATAGTAATTCCATTCCATTAACTGGTGGATAAAATTAGTTCACTGCTCTCCACTTGCAGCTCTCCAGAAAATCTCCTTTTCCCCATGTATTGGGTAACTTAAAATCACTGTGTGCTAAAACAGCATTTAAAACACTTCTTTGGGAGCCATGGGGGGAAAAGTAAAGAGTCTGGTCAGCTAAATCAACAAAGTCTATGAAGGTTCATAAAATAGTTACTTCTCTCTTGTTAAAATATGAAAAAAAATATAAAGGACAGTATGTACCATTACTAATGTCATTAAACTCTCTAAGGCGTAACAAATATTAGTGTTACAATCAAAGCAACAAGACTCATTTATATACAAAAATATGAAGATAAAAACAAAGAATGAAGAAGGAATGTCAGAGAAGGCAGGGTAAAGGGCAACTGACTTTGAATTGGTACATCCATCAATCTTAGAAATATGATTACGTGCCATTTCAAAAATTCTCAGTTCAAATAATGCACAAATTCTGAATTTAATGTTGACATTTACATGGCATGAGAAACTACATGACTTGTAAGAAAGTTTATTTAAAACTTAAAAAAAAAAAAAAACAAAAACCTTAATCTGACAACTGTTTCTTCACTGAAGAAAAGCTCAGAAAACAGTAATTTTATCCTAACCTGAAACATCACACATCAGCATGCTGTGACCTTATTTCTAATGCTGCCAACACCTACATGTACCTTTGCAGGAAGATTCTATCCATAATCTGCACACTTTATGCTTCCCACATGCAGAATTACCCTGTTCCTCACTGCACTGCACAACTGTCAAGAGGGAGAAGGGCTGCTACTGCAAGCACTGCCAGCACAGCAGGCCTGGACTCCTCACCCTGGCTACACAGCCAGCTGCAGTGGGAGCAAGTGAGAGCCACTGCTTCCTCTCCACGGCCCAAGCTAATGCCTCCAACTCTGCCATTCTGCACAATGAAACAAGATTTGCATCCACCTAACTTCCCACCTCTGGATGCTCTCCAATTTCATTTAACACAGCTCACTCCAGAAAGTCCTACTTTTTAACAGTACAGCATATTCAGGAAATTTCCACTAGGCAAAACATCTTTTTGTGAGAATCTTTTTGCTCTGTCCTCAGAGCAAAGGAGAAACTTGGAAGTCCAGCCAACTGAGTGGGCAGCAAACATCCAGAGAAAGTTCTTTTCAAGGGTGGAGAGAAGTGATGAATGTAAAGAACTACACAACCATTAGCAGACTTTCTAAAAAAGACACTGTTATTCAATAGCATCTAAAATGTGAAGAGCTGAAGAAGTAGCAAAGTGCCAGCTTCTCATAATGTACAGCCCTTTGATGGTGAGTTTCTACAGCAACTCAAGGAAGGAAGTGGATAACTGAACAGAGATCTATGGAATTCAGAGGAAGAAGAAAGTTAAAAGCAACTGAAAGAAAAACAGAACAAAAATGACATGCAAAGAAAAAAGGACAACATAATTTCTTCTGTAAGAAGTTGTGGAGAGATAAGTAAAAAAAAAAAACCAGACAATCACCTGACAATTATTGTTGAATCTACTTTTTTAGTTAAAAGGGAAACGGTCCCTATGTTTTTCATTTAGGTCTATATAACCTTCCAACACTCTTACTCAAAAAAGCGATAAAAATCACATCTCCCACTACATGGACAACTTTTAAAAAACAGCCAATTTTGACACAGGCTGAATTCTCTCATGCTTATTGCTTTTTCTTTTTCCAGCTGCAGGAAGTTCAAATCTAGACAATTTTCAGAGCTCACCAACTCCCCTTCTGCCACCAGAACCCTTTCCACAAAGCAGGATTACATGAGAACATTAAGAGTAAACTACAATATAAGAATTAGAAGTGGCAAAAGAGTGGTATCACAGCATTACATACCTTTAAAAAGAGCCCACACATGTAAAAAGATGACAAAGGTATGTACAGTGCTGCTTAGACGATTCCACTCTTTTAAACAATTTAAACACCTTCACACTTTTCCTTTAATAATTTTCCTGACTCTAACTCCAATACTGTTAAATTGCAATTACAGAGATTGTAAGCTATTTCTACACCGTCTCATAGCACCTGAAATTCTCAGAACCAGGGCCCCAGAGTACAAACAGGGCACCCTACTGGTTTCATTTGGTTTTCATCTTCCATAGAAAGCAGTTTTCAATCTCCTAGAGTAATCCTCATGAGTAAGTACATAATAAGGATAATATACTGGCAAAGAGATCCTATTAATGTATACATATACATAAACTGCACAAAATCTCATTTATTGCAACATTGTAGGAGGTGTTTAGATATATGATTGCAGTTCTGTGATTTATGATTGCACCCTGACACTGTAAAGTGAACAGCATCAGTGTGTGCCTGCTCAGGATAATTTATAGACAGAGTACTTCTGGAAAAAAAAGGAAAATATATTAACTAATTAAAATCAACACTTCCTTCCATTCTGTTTATGATTCTGGTTCACTAAACTTGGAGGACTGAAATCAGATGATGTCAGTTTCACATGTAGAGCCCATGTATCAGTGCAAGGATTTGGCATTTTGTTTCTATCCTGCTGGGAAACATCTGAAGATGGGCCTCAAACCCATTCAGAGGATTCACTGAATAGCACAAACCTTTAACCCAGCTCAACTCCACAATTCCACATTTACCTCCTACATGAAGTAAATTAAAGTTAAAAAAAAAATGACTACTTAAATAAATTTGGCAGTTTTATACAAAATTGCAATTCTTAACATTGAACATAAGGCACTCATTTTAGACAGTGCATCTGCTAGCCAGCACAGCTCTTTGTATTTGCACCATTGCAAAGGCTTCCTAAAGAGATGCTTCTCCCTCCAGCTGCTCTAACTCCTGACACTGCTCTCAGCTTATGACAACACTGAGTCTTAGTGGGCAGAAATATCAAAATTTTCAGAAATCTTAAAAGGTCAAAAAAAAAATCATCTTCTTGTTAAGTGCTTTTTTTAAGGGTTTTTTTCCTTCAATAAAGCAGTCTAATGAACAGAGCCATTTCTTCCTCTGAGTGCCTCAGGAAGGTAAACATTTGGAGGAAGAGACAAAACAGACATCTGAGCTAAAATACACATAAGGTCATATGCTTTATTTTATAGAAACATGAAAAAAAGCTTTTAAAAACAAAAATTGAATTTTACTGCTTCTGTCTCATTTAAGGATACAACAAGAAGTCTGGAACTCACCTGCAGATATCTTACCAGTACCCTTATACTCCCCCACAGGTACATGAGAAAAGCCATTGGCTGAACCAAGTTCTGACACTGAAATTTGATATGGTGGTCTCAGTTTGATTTCAGTCTGCATATCAGCAAGATTCATCTTCGTTGACAAAGAACGTGTGTTGTTGTATCTCTGTTTGGTCCTCTGAATGAAATTATCTGTGCAAAATTTAAAAGAAAAAGGTATTTTTCTATGGACTTTGTGAATTACATAATCCAAGATCATGCAGCTTTTCAATTCACACACTGAAATATATTCCTTGAAACATTTGTATTTATCTTGGATTTTTAGCGCTTTTTCTGTTTTGTGCCTAATACATCATGGGTTATTTAATTCTGCAGTTAAAAAAAATTAAGTTCTAAAAATCTAATGATGTAATAACCGAATAATGACTTTTTATTGTGTGAGACTGAATGCATTTCTAATACAATGGATTTACTACACTTATTCTAGCTTTTCTGTTAGTGTAGTAAATACCCTTATGAAAAAACTACATTGTGGAAGAAAAGAAGTGTTCATAGAAATGTTCACAAGGAGGACAGTAATGTCAAACAGAAATTGTCATTAACTGACTGAATTATAGACAGGAATTAACAAACTGGAGTATCTTCCCCCATGTTTCTAAAACTGCAGTTCTCTAAAACGGCTCTAATGTGTTTCATAAGAATATCCAATTACAGTAATTTCTAATACATAGTACTAAAGCAACATAAATTAATGGAATTCATAACAGCTGTTATCTGGTATACATAAGATGAGTTGCATTTGGAGTCTGCGGATTAAATGCTCCACTACATCATAAGAGAAGTAAAAAATTCTCCCTTTCATGTACTGAACAAGAGGTAGCACAGCTAAGAGCTAACATGAAACTACAATCTTTTCCTTGAGAAATTTATGAAGCTCAATGACTTCACAGGTTAAGTATTTCAACAGGTATGGAGTCAAAAAACTCCTGGTATTACTACCAGAAGATGAACTCCAGAGTTGCTCACACAAGGCTTAAACCAAAACCTAGTGGAATGAACAGAAGTAAGTTTGGATAAAACTCTACTAGCCTAATTTAATACCCCAGAAGTATTTCTTTATTGACTTTAACAGCAGTTAAATCAGATTCTAAATCCACCTGAAACAGAGCTATAAACTGCTTTGGACATTTCTTTTTTTTTTTTTTTTTTGTGTGCATTAAGTTGTATCTATTTAAATTCTCATTTGTCCTAGTATAAGAATGAAGGAGGAGAAAGTCAGATCCTTACCAAACTCTATAAAACAGTATGGTCTGATAGCAGTATTCGTCTTCATCATATTGTAGGTAGTGATGAACTCCTTCTGAAGCTCATCCAGGAAACAGAAAGCCAGGACATTGGGATAATTTTCAGTGCACAACATCATATAGCTTACTCCCAGAGAACTTATAAAGCTAGAATTGAGAAAATATATTCAAAATTTCAAATTTAAATTCAGTGAATTAAAAGCTTATCTAGTCTGATCTCATATTCTGTAACCAGAAAAACAAAAACCTATCTGGGGTAGCAAAGGAATAAATGTTCACTGAAAAGCCCAACAGTATTCTAGAAGAAAAACAAATTACTTTTAGGCAATGTTTTACCTGAACACCACATTGTACAATCATGAGAAGCTGTTTTACACCAGTGTGTATGTAGGTATCTGGATGTGTGTGAGTGCACACATATACACACACTTGTGAAACAGAAAAAAAACAAAGCTTTTAGGATGCAGAAACACAGCAGGTTCATCCCATAACAGCTTTTCACTCATCTCAAATGTACAATATGGGATCTGGCGCAGCTGAAAAATGCAAAACCTTATCTTCAGATTTGGGGGAGGGCTGTTAGGTCCTTCTAGAACATGGGAAGAAATAAAACTGTTCTATAGAGTGCAGAATTAATAATTCTCCAATGACAGCTGCAAGAACAATCAGAGATGGCAAATATGAAATCAGAAAAGGACAGTCTGCAATATACATATTCTGTAGCGTTTAGGCAATTCATTAGAGTTTAAGTTTTCATGATAACATTCAAATTTCTTTAAAATCTTGCTGGATAACTTACAGTATTAAAAGTAATCAAAGACAAAAGCAGTAAAATCTACACTGATTAAGCCTTACAGCTTATTCTTAAAAGTTTGTTTTCAGCTAATCAGTTTACAGGCCAACTGTAGTTAGCCTGTATAATAACAAAAAAAAAAAAAAAAAAGAGAGACAGACTGAAACAATTCAGTCCATCCGGGGCTTTAATCCAAGAAATGCTGGAAACTCACATATACCTATAGGAGATGGAGAGGTCTTAGCATTTTCTAGGACCGCTCAGCTGGTACACATTCCACTACTGTAACTTCTAAATGGTTAACTAGGGGTTAAGATGAAATTACTCACTTCATTTAAATATCTAAATTAGAATCAGAATTTAGGTCAGTTAAAGTGCAAGTAAACTATAAACAATAAAGAATTTCTTCTAAATATCTAATCCAAACCTACCCTTTCATTCAGTGTAAAGCCACTCTTCCCATGATGCTGCTCTATGACTTGGTGACATTATAAAGGAACTTCCATCAAAGTCTGAATAGGTTCAAATCTTTATACAATTGCTCAGGTTTTAAATTTCTGATACATAAATAGTGCCAAGAATTAATCTTAAGTTTGATTAAGCATTTCTAATGTGCACAGTTAGCTTTTTCACTTACAGAGAGACACAACCTAGGATGTTGCAAATACTTAAATGAGATGCCTTACTTTATATTATACTGTCCAGTTTTCAGAGTACATCTATCAGGAAGCTGAGAAAGTTTTTTTGAGAGCATTTTAAAATATTTTCTACATTCTTGCATTCCCGTGCTCTGGTCATAATCAGTAGATGCAGAAAGTGGGAGTCCATCCCTCACACGGACCACAGAGGCAGATAAAATCATAGACATTGCCAACAGAGTTAACGACAGCCTGCAACAAAACACAAATCAGGAGGAATCAGAATTAAGGTAAAAGCACAGACAACAGAGTCAACTGTGATGACTCAAACTTCTCAAGCTATACATACAGTGGGTTCAGGCCTCAACTGGGGCACAGTTAGGATTGTCAACTGTAACTTAGACTAGAGTTTTAATTGAACAGGACCTACTAATCTACACAAGCCACAAAACAGTTCTTCAAACCTTACACTAAATCAAAACATTCAAAAGTTTAGCAAGACAAGTATTAAAAGGATTACTTATCTGCTAAGTATCAGTACACAAATTTGTTCTCCTACAAGTGGGCGAACTGCTAGAATTTATAGGAAGCCAAAAGCAAACACTTCCTCAGCTCTTAACACTGCTCTGCAGACTCCTACCATATACTACACCTATCACTTCAGACACTAGGAAAAAATATTTTTGCCTCCCTCAGATGATGCTACTCAAGTTCCATACAGTCACAAACTGCAAGAGGAAACATATTTCTGGACACAGCTGAAATATGCTTTTGTGTGTGATACTGACATGTTTACAGCACCTTTCAAACTATGACGTTAAGGGCGCTTTACAAGCCTCAGCAGCTGAATGACTGCATTCTCACAAGTCAGAAATTCACATCTTCCCCAGAAAGACACTACCTCTTCACAAAAGAGAGGAAATAGCTATTTTTACCTGAACTCTCATCTTCTCTATTTCCCACTCCCCAAAGATTATATATCCATCAGGAAACTTAATGAATAATCAGCAATATTCAGGCTTTTCAAGGTTATTTACTCCTCAGAAAGAAAGAGGAATATAATAACACAAGCACTAAAAATGTGTTATCATTTTCAGTTTAGTAAATTCAGCTTCATCAGCAGTCAAACTTCAACCCCCTTTGAGATCCATCACATTAGCTGAATAAATTCCAAACTAATGCCCTCGTATTTTACTTGTACAGCACATCAGACTCTCCCCAAAGCTGTAACAGCAGGGAAAGTCACTGTTGACAGAAGTCTGCTGGACACCTTGGGGCTTTTATCAGGTGCCCTTGTTATTTCAGCACTTCACTGGAGAATTCCCTCCTGAACAAAGTGCTTCCATCAGCCGGACACAAAACCAGAAAACAACCCCAACTCCAGGACTTCCTCTAGATCAGCCTGCAGGCATGAAGCATTCAAGAAACTAAACCCACAGTTCTAGAAACTTTTACCTATCCCCAAGTTCATGCACGTGTTCCCAGAAGGACAATTCACATGGAAAGCACACAGACTCGTTCTCTTAACTATGCTGCTAACCATATAACCAAGGAGCTAACCAAGCAGCTCAAGAGCATGACAAAATTGCAGAGGAACTTTAAACTGTCATGGTTCTCTACCAATAACCATCTCTACCACTCAGAACTTGATCCCGACAGGGACTTTTGGGAGCTGTATCAATATAAACAAGAGCAGTGATGCCATGGCACAGTTTAAATACCCCTTCATTAACTTATTGCACAAAATGTAATTTCATGGATCTGCATGTCCCCTGAAGAAACAAATAACTTACTTAGCACCTAACATGAAGAAAGGAACGCAGCTCCATGTCCTGTTTCAGGAAAAGGCAGGGAATAGGACTACACTGCAGGAGAAACCCAGAATCCCACAGCCAGCTCTCAGAAGAAAAGATATTATTCCATTCACTTTTTAAATTATCTCGATGGTTAAAGTTCATGTTGAGCTATCTGATGAGATAAGAACAAACAAAAAAAGTTAATAAATATATTTACTGGGCAACAACACACTTCAGGTCTTTTTTGTGAGGCCTTACATATTGGAAAGGCCTGAACATAGCCAAGGCAGGTTACTCAAAAGATAATCACAGAAGAAGAAAACTAGGATAATAGAGATATTAAAATGATTCTATGTTCTTTAAGTGAAGTTCAGGAAGTCCCATCACGTGAGACATTTAAAATGGGAAAACATGCTATTCATCTGCACAGTACAGGAGTAACTCAGGTTTACACAACCTTTGATTCTGAACCCCATCATTCCCCTCATCCACTACGTTTGATTAATCCATAATCTCCTCTGCTCAGAACACTTCAGGAATGAAACACAGCACAACCACAGCTCTATTTCCAAAGCATTAAGATTTTCAATGTTCAATCTCAGCATCATTGCTTTGCTGCCACAACTGAGAACAAGGAGCATAAATACCACTAACAACAGCATGAACGCACAGACAACGGACAAAGCAAATGATAAAGACACGTTTAGAGGTATTCTTTTAACTTTTATGTCGATTCTGTATGTAAATAAATATTTGCATAAATCTTGAACAAAACTTTGAGACTCCTACTTATATTCAGAGAAAAACAGGCTCTATAACAGAAGACAAACCTCTATTGAAACCTACCAATTCTCTTAATACACTATGAAATCATGCAAGGTAGAAATTGTGTTGAGCTGAAGATCTCAACATCAGTTAGGTTTTGTTACCATCATCTTAAAAAGCCACACAGTGACACTATAAACTTTTTTCCTCAGCCTCCTAACAGCAGAATCAGAAAGCCATCTAAAACCCAAAGCTAATAACAGAAAACTACTTTGGCTGGAAGATCATACAGAACATTCAGCCTTACCTAAAAATGCATTAACAAAGAAAAAAAGTTTACTAAATCTACCTTATCCAGCTCTCAAAACAATACAGCTTTACACACAGAGCCAAGGGGTAAATGTGATATGCACTTACGTATTTAGAGATTGAAGAAAGATAAATATGCTTTCAGAGCTACCTCCAAATGTCTTTTTGAAACATCTATCCAAAGCTGCATTAAGTAATTAACCAAATCGTTACAAACTTCATAAGTTTTCCTCCAAAAATTCTATATCCCTCAACCACCTGATGATGACAAAAGACTGCACTTCCACTACAAATGGTCTGTGAATCTCTTACAGGTGCAAGGAAATGAACAGATCAGGTTTGCTGTCTCATTGCATGACAGAACCAAGGCATACCAAATCCAACCAGCAGCTGTTTGGCTCACAGATATCACAGAGGGTCCAAAACACACGGAACCCCTTGTCACAGGCTGCTGTCCATGCTACAATGTCATGTGAATTTAAGAGACAACCGGAAAAGCTCACAGAAAAACTACCAGAGGTATTAAAAGCAAGTCACAACCCTTTGCTCAGAGGGATTCTGACCCCCACACATACACCAACAGGGAGGGTACAGCACAGAAGCATCACTCACTCCATGCTTGTACCATTCTTGTTTCCCTTAGTATTTATTTACTTCTTCCCCATCACTGTTGATTTCCGCTTCACAGCCCGCCCCACAAATAAAAGAACTCATGGAAAAGAGCATGGAGAAAGCTGGCCACAGACAGGTAACAGTCAGCAGGGTGGCTATTCCTCTGCTACTGCACCTTCCCAAGAGCTGTCCAATTCCTCAAGGATGTCAGCATCCACTGTTTCACAACTAGGAATCACGCCATCTGCCTGCTTTCATTTCCTCCCAGGAAGGAGAAACCTCAGGTGATGGAAACCAGAGCCTATTTCACTGTACTTGTTTTTTTTTTTTTTTTGAAGCCATATTCAATTATCATGTTGTTTATTTCTGTGTTGTGATGGTACTTGATCCACAGCATCTAGATAAGTCCTAGAAACACTGAAAACAGTAACTAGAACATTTCAGACTTTTGTAACAAATTCATCATCTACCTTGTGATCTGACAGTTAATTGCTTTAAACCTGACATAGTCTTGTAACACTTTTAACAAGCGCTTGAAAGTGGCTTGTGACTTTGATTTGCTCAGGATACTTCACCTAAAAAAAACTCTGGCTTTCTCAAAATTCTGAGCAGATCTTGTAATGGCAAGCCTACTCTCCTGCACCTGATAACCTTCAGCCAATTTAATCACAGCATGTCTTGCTGGGATGTCTGTCTCATAAAAACTTTCCATAAAACATAAAACTGGGAAGCATGTGCAAGCTGCACTCCTGTCTGACACAGAATACAGATAAAAGTTCTCTGCTTACTTCAAAGATGTACCTAATACGGTTGGACAATTTATTGTCCCCACTTCTGAGGGTTGTGACAGCTGCATTACACAGGAAGGAGCTTAATTTTTTTCACTCTACATCATACTTCAGAAATTCATGTTACAATCTGGAGCACTACAGAAGGACACAACAAATAAAGCCACTTTGACATCACCGGATATGACAAGACAAGGGAATAATCCTAAATCATCAGCCAATATAATCCTTTTCATAAAGCTAGGGAGAAAGAGACTTCAGAGGCAGAATCAGGATTCATAGAATCAATGAGGTTGGAGAAGACCTCTGAGATCTTCGAGTCCAACCTGTGACCGGACACCACCACGTCACCAGCCACTACTAAGTGCCACGTCCAGTCTTTCCTTAACAGGTGGCTCCAGGCACAGGGGCTCCATCACCTCCCCAGGATCCATCCAATATACAATCACCCCTTCTGAAGAAATTCCTCCTAACGTCCAAACAATTCTGACAAACTAAGGGAACGGAACCAGTTGCATCCCAAAGTTTGGGAGCTTGGCCCTCTCACCTAGCACCTACTTACGTGGCAGCTCCGACACGACCATCTGCGGCCGCAGCAGAGGCGCTGACTCAGTGGTCACTGACTTAGGCGGATCCGCACCGCTCCAGCTCACACAACTTCACACAACCTCCTGCGCAGCTTAGGGAGCGGCGGAGACCCTACACACAGCGGGCTCCTGCTACCGAGCGGCGCTCGCCAGGAGCCCCGAGCGGCCCTGGCTGCCTCCCGCGCCCGCCCTGCCCGCGGCAGCGGCGCTGCCGCCGCCACCAGCACCCCCCGAGACGGCGGCGGCCCCGCGCTGACCGCGGCTGAGGCGCGAACGCAGCCGGCCCTGAGGCTCCGCGGCCGGGCCTGGGGCCGGCAGCGGCGGTAGACAGGAGGGGAAGGGAGTCGAGGCGAGGCCGCGGCGCGGGCGGGGCGGGCAGGGCCGGGCGGCGGCTCCGGCCGCGGGTCCCGCCCCGCCCGCGCCCCTCACGGCGCCAGCCGCGCGCGGGGGGCGCGAGCCGTACCTGGGCAGCGGGGCGGCGGCGCGCGGGTCCCGCCGGGCATTGTGGGAGCGGACACGTCCGCGCGCGCCGCAGCGCCCCCGCGCGTCCCGGCCGCGCCGCTGCGGGGCGGGGCCGCCCTGAGGGCGCTGCCGGCGCCGCCGCCTCCGGGGTCCCGGCCAGCCCCGCTGTCAGCCCGCGGAGCTTGGGCGGCTGCCCTGGAGGCTGCGGGGCGGGCCCGGGGGCGCTGTGCACGAGGGGGACGCCGGCCTTGCGTGGCTGGCATGCGACGGCCACGCTCCCGGGCCAGGCTCCCGGGCGTGGGTGTGTCTCGCCGCCCGGGCGGGAGCAGCCGAGTCGCCGGCAGCGCTGTGTCGCTCAGCGTTGTCTGAGGCTGAATTTATCACAGAATCAGTCAGGTTGGAAAATATCTTCGGAATCATGGGAACCAACTTACGACCCACCACTACCTTGTCAACCAGACCAGGGCACCGAGTGCACACCCAGTCTCTAGTTGAACACCCCCAAGGATGGTGACTCCACCACATCCCTGGGCAGCCCAGTCCAGTGTCAAGTCACCCACTCTGGGAAGAAGGGCTATCTAATGGCCGGCCTGTGCCTCCCCTGGTGCATCTTTCTGTCCTCTTGTCCTGTGCCCTGGGAGAAGAGCCCGACCCCCGCGGGTCTGCAGCCTCCTGTTGCGGGGTGCGCCCCGAGCCTCCTCTCCTCCAGGACAATTCGCTCTGCTGTCAGCACAGCTGAGCTTTAGGAGCGGTGCTCTTTGGCTTCTCCCGTGTAATAACTTCTGACAGCGGCTGGCTGGTGTCCACCAGGTTGAATGGATGACACAGCCCTTGGCGTGTGCCTGGCGCTGTGTGGATAACCAGGTGTGTTTGGGGACCTCTGCTGGGGCAGCGAGCGTGCCTGCTGGCACCTGTGTGATGGGGACAGAATAGCCACCAGCAAAAGTGCACTGAGATGAGACCAGATGCTAGGCTAATCTCACTCATTTCCCAACAAATCAACTGGGCATGTTCAACAGTAAGAGACAATACAAAAGTGAAAGTTTGCAAAACTCATTAGTAACCCTCGAGTGAGGTTCCTATTTTAAAACTTTCTTTACTGATACAAGGATAATTTTCTCCATGTACCATGCTTTGACTTCAATGTTTGTACCAAATCACATCATTTTAGTCCCTTGGCTCAAATCTGAAATGAAAGCAGCTTATTTCCTCACTAACTCCTTTTAATTTCTCCTTCCATCTGTTACTACTTCACTATCCAAGTGTCTGTAGCACGGCAGTGTTGGGATGGAGGTAACACACCTCACACTCTGGACTCTCAGGCTCTGCTGAGCTCTGCTCAGGAGCAAGGGCATCAGGAAGATGGTGTTGGAGAAAATCAGCGCTCTCCAACCTCAACTCTTCCTTCTGCAAGCAATTTTCTGTGGATACCTATGGCAGCCCTGGATATCAGAGGGGCATTGACTCACTCCCTATTCGGGTGATCCAAGTGAGGAAAAACAATCTCTTGTGTCACCGTGATATTTTCTGAAAAATCCCTCTGCCAGGATTTCTTCTCCTGGGAAGATGAGAAGTCTCAGCTTCTCCATGTTTTGCACCTCTGGAATGTGGTCTGGAGATTGTTTATCCAAACATGTGAATTGTTTTTAATTAATGGCCAATCACAGCCAGCTATGTCGGATCTCTGAGTCAGTCACAGGTTTTTATTCATTCTTGTTTAGCCTTCTGATGTATCCTTTCTCTTTTCTTTGGTATAGTTTTAGTATATAACTTCTTATCATATCATATATCATAATCATATCATAATAAATCAGCCTTCTGAGAACTTGGAGTCAGATTCTCATCTCTGACCTCATCCTGGGGACCTCACAACACCACACTCTAGGGTCTTAGAACAGGAGTAAATTGCTGTTGCTGGAGTTTAATTCACCCTTTCAGTCTCCAGGCTTTCTTCTCTGTGCTTCAAGCAAAGCTTAGCCAAGCCAAGGACTTGAGCTCCCTGAGTCAAGGAAAACCACAGTAAGGGGTACAAGATTAATTGTGGCTCTGGGACTCAGTTACAGAGGGGAAAACTGGCAAAAAGGGAAAAAAAATTTTAGAGCAGACTCGGACAGGAAAGGGGTAGAGAGGGGGGTCAGAAGATGGGGCTGGCATGGAGATGTGTGAGAGGAAGGAAGGAGCAGGTGAGCAGAGGGGCCACAGCAGGAGAGGTCTCCTGCTTTTCTCTGAACATAAAAACTCAAGTAAAAGGGATGTCCTGGAGAGCTTTTCCTGAGCATCCTTCTCTCAGTGAAAGCTGGCTGTGGGAAGGAGCTGCCAAGGATGTGCACCCTGAACAGGTCTTGCTAAAGCCTCTCGAGGGATGGAGCATCTGCGTGTTTGAATACACAGCTTGGCATCTGCAAGGCAGTATCTTGGCCTGTCAGGAAAAACTGTTCCCAGTCAGGCTTTTGTAGAGTGGAGCATGGGAACATCTCAATCCTGACTATGTACAAGTAAAGCATATATTTAGAAGATGATACATTAATCTGAATAATTTCCAGAGAGTCCTTATCCTGTATAAACAGAGTGCACAGTATTACAAGCTGCTACACAGTTTAACAGCTTATGATAGCATCTACTATAATGCAGAGAACTAGTGATTACTTAATTAGAGGCTGTCTAAAGGTTTGTGATAAGTGCATATATGTGTCATTTTAATTTTTCTAGTTCTTCTGAACTGTTTTTCTTTCCACCCTAAAATTCTTTTAACCTTTTGTAAATGTTTTAAAGAAAAAAGATAAGCATTTTTCATTTACATAAACAGGATTTCAAGTATTGTAAATATATCTATTAGGTAAGATTCCTGGAGGAAAAAAAACCACGTTATTCTTTATTTTCAGGTGAACATGGCTCCAAGAGGTTAAATAAATCACACAAGGTCACTTGAGGGAGGTGGTGGCAGAGTCAGAAGTGAGGTTACAGCTCCCAGCTCTCATGGTGAACTTAAATCATATGTGTTATTCAAGAATTTGCATGGCTAACAAGGCAGTTACACTTTAAATTGTGTCATTTCCTTGTCCCATTGACTCCCCTAAGACACGGAAGCAGTAAAACATTGTCAGAGGGGCAGCGTGCAGTGAATGCATTAGTGAAAGCTGCAGCCAGAGATAAAACATTCATAAGAAGTAAATCCAGTCAGTGCAAAGGGAAGCCAAGTGGAGGATTGAGGTGTTTCGGAATGAGGAGGAGAGATGAGCAGACAGAGAGGTGTGGGCAGTGTCAGAGGTTGAAGGGAAGGTGACGAGGGAGTGCCCGCGGTGCCAAGCTCCACAGAAATGCCAAAAGGGGCCTCTACATCAGCAAAACAGAGAAGGCATCACTTGCTGAGTGTGCCATCAGCCAGCTGAAAGCAAAGCCCAACAGTGAATGCTCAGAGATGAGTTAGGACAGGATTTACCTCACCAATATTCAGTGATCTGGAAATTGCCCTCTGTGAAGAAGCTCTTTGTTGCTATTTCTCAGTCACTGCAGGGAGCAGACATGTCCAGCTGCATTTATACACCTTGGCTTTGGATGACTTAAGGTAGGGAAGACAAACCCTTAGGCTCTGTACACTGGATTTAAACATGACTTTTAAATCAGGTTTCCCCAAGGAAAAACACCCAGCTTGAGGAGCTAGCAGTAGTTGTGTTCATCAGTGATGGAATAGACTGGAGCAACACAAAAACAAGGTATTCTGAAAGAAAAATTCAGCTTCAGGGTTTTTTTTTGCAGAAAGTTAAACTGTGGAATATATCAGATTACTGATCAACTCTGTAACTGTTTTTATGGGGAAAATAAAAGCCTTCTCTGATTTAGACTAATTAAACCCAAGGCCTTCATATCTTTTTTTTATTTAACCCTAAAGTAAAAAAAAACCTCTTCTGTTTACTGCATGTTTCTCATTCTATTGCTCCTTTCTCTGTACCATTTTCTTTTTCTTATATCTTTCTTCAAGTTTGGTGCTTGAAGCTGGAGGTATTATTCAAGCTGAGGTTTTAGCTAAAAACGGGACTAACAACCATTAATATGCTTCCTGTTTCTAGGATAGTGCTGTCAATTCCCAGGAAAAAACAGGTATGTTGAATTAGTGAATTCAGGCGGAGTGCAGCCCAGCTGCAGCACGAGGCCTTTGCACTCAGAATCAGGCTCCTGAAATCATGGCACTAGCTCCAAACCCGTGACTTTCTAACAATTTCGCACTCTAAAAAATTGCATTTGATTTTCGAGGTTTTAGAGAAACCTGTGTCCATAATCACAAGAGCAAGGATTATACTCACTGGAATGGACTGTTCTTTTCAACACAGCATCAGCAGAAGTGTGAGCAAGGTCATAAAAATCATCAGCAGAATATGCAGTTTATTTCCTTGCTTCTCTTTTTTAAAAACCTCCTCTGCTGATTCAGTCTTAAGGTTCTGTGCTGGGCCCAAAAGTCTCTTTCCTGGAACACTAGTATTTAACTCTCAAGGGCTTTGCAAAGCTGAAGCAAAGGCAACCTTGTAATGTCACGGAAAATCTCCCACTGGCAATAAATGCAGCTGTTAAAACAAAATACAGCGTTGTCCCAATGGCATTTGTTGCAGCAGGGCCCAGTATGATCTCCTGCATAAAGAACATCCTATTTCTGAAAAATAATCTTCACACTGCATCTCAATTAGTTTGAAAAGCAACATGTTGTTAATGTATTTGTATTTACAGGGCCATAAGCATTATGGGCTTATGGAAATAACACGAGTGAGTTTTTCTGATGATCATGTCCCAAGCCATTCCAACAGTGATGGGCTCTCTTTGGGGCTTTTCTGCTTACTTTATTCCCTTTCTGGTAGAAGCAGCTGATCTGAAAAGCCCCATGAATATACTCCTAGTACACATAATCCCTTTAGTTCCCTGCATGACTGTAATTGAACACATTGACAGACTTTGTTTGTATTTAAATATTTTCATAGAAGGGAAAGTCATTCCAAGCTGATCACTTTATGAGGCCAAAAATTTCATTAGGAGCCATTTGAACAATTACAATAAATAAGAAAATCATTATTTGTCAGTACAGTTGTGCCATAAACACTATAATTTATATTAAAAGACTTCTTAGTCCCTAAAGAAATTCGTCTTTGTTTACAATAATCACCACAACAAATTTATGGAGTAAGAAAGAAAACACATATGGCTTTGTAATCCACAGTTAGGTTGTTCTATTTGAAATTTAATTCAGAAGGATAGAAAGGTTTCTTAAGACTGAAGGGATTATAGGTACTGTAATGTCTAATAACATTATAAGATGGAGGTGGTGGCTCGCTGTAATATAAACCCACTAAGACACAGGATAGGCAGGGCTTTCTGGATTATCAAATCCAGTCCCCAGGTAGGCAACTGGATCACATGGTCCATTTAATACATTTTGTGAGCTTCATGAAAAGCTGGGTATGGTTTCATCCCTATAACTTTTATACCCTCACTATGCAGGTGGATAAAGAACACCTAATTGATAGTCTAAATTATTCATGGCCAATTTATACCTACTTGCTCATACACGCAGATGCCCTACCCTTAATATTCCCCCTACAGAAAGTAATCAAACCACATCTCACTCTTCAGCTGCTGGGCTGAACAAGTTCCCTGTGCACCCTGTTCTTTCATGAAAGGTTCTCCAGTGTTAGCAGCCCTTTCCTGTACCCAGTTCATTAAGAACCCAGCTTTCTTTAACACAATCAGAATAATGTGTTTTATTCCAAACAAAATCTTACTAGGGTCTTATTCAAGGGTGTTCATACTTCCCTTGCTTTGCTAGAAATGTGTCTCCTACTGCCTTTTAGAGTGTCAGTTGCCTTTTGCATGCCCATGCTGCACTGAAGCATGAAATCTTCCAGTGTCATTGGAGGTTTCCTGCAGAATTTTGTCTGCTGCTACCTCCCTTACTACTTCTGTGGCCTCGCTCTTCAAGGATATTCAGCTCTTGCTGTGTGATATTCTGAACTTTCTCTACACTGATGATACCTCCTAAACTGGTGACTTCAATGTATTTTGATGATCAGATGCCTCGATATTCCAAATAGGTTACAGATGAAAATAATACCAATCAGTCTTAAGACTTACAGTTTAGGAGCTCTGAATAATTTCCTTTCAATACAGTTCAGCTTCTCATCTTCCAACATCATGTATGCCTTGCAGTTCCTCTATAAATCTCAGACTTCTCCATGCAGGAGATATAAATTTATACACGGCTCCTCATCGGGTATTTTATTCAGGTCCAGACAGCCACATTTCCCTTCTTTGTCTAGCTAATTAATTACTCTATCAAAGAAACCTATTGAATTAGTTTGATATTATCTAGCCTTGGTAAATACCCATTCCATTTTATTCTGTTTTCCAGTGACTGTCATGACTTGTACAATTCTCTCCTCCCACACTATTTCCAAAAGCCTGACATAAAATATTGCTGTACACAAACCAAAATATATTGTGCTTTTTCAGTGAAAAATCCATGTTTTATTTGTCTATGGTATAGATTAGTTATTTACAGCAATATACAATTTTGACTAGCAGGTAGTGTTGAGCAGCAGTTATGGATTGGTTGACTCTATATTCCCAGCAGAAATGTATATTCATCCTTTTTTATTCTAAATAGTGTTAGTATCACTTTTTAAAAGGATTGGAATACAAATTTGGCAGGCTGGTTCAACTGAGACACAGCCCCACATGCAACAGGGTCTTTTCCTGAACAGCTTTATAGTTAACTGATACATGCTGCAGAAAATCAGAGGACAACAGGTACAGTGACTTGTATGGTGATCACAGGCATTGGGAGTGGCAAAAGAGACAGGTTTTGAAGAGACAGAGAAGAGTTGGGGAGGATTTGGCTGAGAGGTGCTGGATGATTGTTACAGATAAAGATAAATTGCATAGAGTGTTGTCTTTGTGCTTAATTTTAATTATGGTGCGGGCAGTACACAAATGGAAAGAAGAGCTAGTAAGAAAGGAAACCAAGACTTGAATTTCAAGTCCACTGCTGACCCACAGACTTTGTGTGTCCTTGGGCAAAATGCTTTGTTGGGGTTTTTTTCTGTCTCACTGCCTCATCTGTAAAACAGAGATAACACTACTTCTTTTTTCCCAACCTGACTATTTACATAATAAAAGCCTTTCCATGCATGACAGACTCTTATATATTTGTAGAGCATCTAGAATAATGAGGACTTGAATCTTGGGACTACAACACAAACAATACACAACAATTAGGATTATACATCTATCCAAAATATACCTAATGCACCTCATGCTACAGTTTCTTGCCAGAGAGACATGACTTTATTCCATGGTGAATTCTGTTTCTTTGATTTCTGCAGTCCCTCCTCTTGAGCTGCTCTTTTGCCTAAGAAAACCTTTGGCAGAAAGTTAAGTTTAGGGTAAGCAGTGACAATGCTTTTGTGGTGTACTGCAGGTGGAAGGCATGATGGACCCCAGAACCCAGAGGGAGTTGCATGGAACCGGGCAGCATTGTGCAGCATCTCTGCATTTCTGCAGCAGCTCTCCTGTGGGCCCATTCACCTCCTACTGAATCAGGGAAAATCTGCCTTAAAGCTTCTCATTCCATATTGCTTCTGGGGAGGATTGTGCACCCTCTGCAGGTGAGACCAAGAGCTGTCTTCTTGGTAGGCAAACCCTAACACCCTTGGAGTGGTCTCAGTACATTTGGGGATGCACTAGGAAATGTTGGATGTGCTCATCCTGTTCCATGCTTGAGGGGTGGGGTACAGTAATAAGCAGTTATCACCATCAACCTGGTGGCTGTAGGATCAGAGATCCATTACTGTGCTTCACATTTTCCTAGGAAATGTTCTCTGAAGAGCTTATGCTCAGTTTGGAGAAAGACAGCTTCCCATGCCAGAACTTTGGGAAGTGGGAAGCTTTTTCCCTCCAGCCTGTATGCCCAGAAGGTAATGCCAAAATATGTTGGAGGTCAGGCTGGGTTCACACTGTGATTTTTCTTCGTGCTGAGAGAAAATAAGACAGAGGGTGCTTGGCTGCCCTGAGCTGGTGTGTCCAGGCCCTGAGGCTGGGCTGGCTCTGCAGCTACTTGGCATAGAGAGGAGGAAAAACATGCATAAATTAGGAGCTCTTAAGGCCAGTTTCCTTCTTTGGTCCCAGAATAACCGGCCGAGGGCACTTGTACTGCAGCAGCAGACCAACCCCTCTGTGGTGACAGGTGACACTCTTTAGTGCTTCCCCTGGCAGATGCACCATAACATTAATTACACTGTGCAGCACTGCCCTGGCTAAAAAACATGGCCCTAAAAAAAAAACCTAACTTCATCTCTCTCCTTTTCTTCATGAGATTTTTACAAACAAAAAATAACAAGAGAAGTGATGGCAACTGCATTATTAATAATACATAGTTGTAACTGATTAGTTTGCTTTGCTGTCCTGCACATGGAAGATGGCATTGTGCTGTGACTATTGTCTTCTGGGAACTCAGGCTGGATACCAGATGTCTGTTACAAATGTTGGGCACCAAATTAAACACCCACACATCCTGAAAGGACCAGCAACATGACACGAAGAATTATTCATTTTGCCAGCAGTAAAATGACAAAGCAGAGGAGTGACAAATGCTCTAGATAAACCCAGAGCTCCAATTTAATGCATGGGATAAGGACCTCTTTTTCCAGATAAAGACTCCCAACTCTTGCAGTTTCTTACTTCTCCATAATTTAGCTGTGCACATATTTGGCATTTAGAGTGTGACGGATTTACACATTTGCTATCAAATGAGCTGCAAGAGCTAATCAGCTCGCACAGAATTGCACATATTAATGAAGAAGGCTCTTCTGCATGCCTGCGATGTAGACACCCACTTAACTGGGGCACCAGAGACTAATTTGAAAAGATTTTGTTCACGTAGCTCTTTTCCTATGATGAATGCTTGCAGGGAATCATGCTGTAGAGAGGGAGCAAGCAGTATCTGCAAAATCTGGCTAAATGGTTCTCATTACTGAGTGATGGAAGAGCAATAGGGAAGATAATTTATTAGTGGCTCAAAGCTAATGAGAATAATTAGCACTATTATGCTTTCTAAGCAAACACAGAATAACTGTTCCTTAAGGAGCACTGTCTCCCTGCAGCAGTGCCAAGTGCTCTGGGTAGGAGGACATGACTTCCAGGGGCAGGAATCTTACCAACCAAGGACCAGGGCAGCTGTGTGGAAACACCCAGACATCCTATGGGCCTGCATTAGAGCTGTGATTTCCTAAATTTTGGGCTAACAGACCATCTTTTTTCTATCTCAAAACCAACTACACTGGGCTGATGAACAGAGCTTACATTTCAGTTTAACTCCTCGGAAACCAGCGGTTGGAAATTGCTGCCTTGGATACTGAGATTTTTTTGCAATATTGCATCACACAGTACCTTCCAAAACCTTGCAAAAGCCAAGCCAGTCAACAGTGCTTTGCAGGGAGTATTTCAACAGCAATGGTCAGTCCCCAGGAATCCTGGCTGCCAGCAGGAAAAATGGCATTTGGCTTCCTTTCCCTTTTAGAAGATACCCAAATATCCTCCTTCTCCACTCTGTAAATAAAAGCAGGATGTGCAGAGAAAACACAGCATCTTCTTATGACCAGTCAAAGAAACTAATGGGAAAAATTCTGGTTTCCAATCAGTTCCAGCACAGAGCAGTAATGTACACAACCGGATTAGCCAAAGGGCTGCACTCCTGTGGTTCCCGCAGAGCCATGGAAGGCTCAGGGATGCTGGGCTGCCAAAGGCAAAGGAAATGCCAGCGTTTGGCTACAGTGCTCAACACCTGCTGATAAGAGCTGATTTCCCCCTCTACCTTTCAGTTTTCAGAATTTACTCCTGCAATCTCAGTGTTCCATTACAGACCCAATCACACTACAGCAAGGTATTAAATTAAAACGAGGTGCACGTGGGCAGCAGCCCTCACTCCCCCAAGTGTGAGTGTTGTTTGGAGCAAACAGCTTCTTTCATAGTTTGTAAAATGCAGTTTGCAGGGGTTCAGTGTTATTCTAGGAAATCCATGTAGGCAACATTTCTTTCTTGTAATATAGCACTATCAGGAATATGGAGAGTGATTCTGACTTTTATTTTTATTTTTTAAAAGGCAAACAGACAAAACATCTGTAGGCTATGTCACCAAGTCTTGACTTTTCTTTTGAAAAGCAGTTCACTTCTAAAATCAAAATTACTCATAAAGCAATTCCATCTGAAACAAGACTCTCTGAAGCATTCTCTTAGAGCTTACTCATGATGGGAGTTTTATCTGCTTTTTTACTCCCAAATTAAATGCTGCAAGAACATAGACCTTACCTCTCTTATCTTTTTTCACCAGTAATATCAATGTATCTTTGCAGATGCCTATCAGCAAGATTTGGGGACTTAATTTGGTCTGAGTGGGAGTTTAGGAAAATTCCCAAGGCTTTTTCACCCAACTGCAACTATTTAGGAGGGGCTTGGGGTCAATGCAACTGGCAGATCCAAAATGCAATTTTACAGGGGGAGGAAAGAGGAAATGGAGATTTGTTAGGCTGCTTTTCTTGATTCAGATTGGAAAGCAAGTCTCTTCCAGTCTCTCTTGGAGGAGTTGCTCTGGTTTGAACAAGTGAGGACACAGTTACTGGGTCAGAGGTAGTTGGATTACAACAGAGCCAAATCATCCTCTGAGGTTGCTGGGGCTGGGATAGAAGCTTACACTCATCTTGGGATTCCCAACTTGTGTTTGCCATATCCCAGATCATTCATTCTCCTGGGAACTTTTCCCTCCTTTTCCCTCCTTTTGATGGATGAAACAATTCCAACATCTCAGGCTCTTTCATTAGATGGGAAAACCATTTCCTCTCCAGCTTCCAGTGTGCACAAAATGCTTGGCCCTGCTGCCCTTCATCTCTTGTCCAGCTGCACAGCAGGACTAACACAGCCCTGTGGGCTATTTATATCTTGTTTAAGCCAACACTGGGGAACAAAATGATGCACAATCCTGGCTCAGCCTCTCTGCTGTGTACACGTTTTACCCTTCCTCGACAAGATTTAATCTGCTTAGGGTTAACTATGTAGCGGATGTCCAAGACCTTTGAATCACACCTTAAAAAGACTGAAAGACCAAACCCGTAATTGCAAGAGCAGAATCTGTGATTCACTGCAAACCATTTGTTATCAGCAATTAAGTTTCTTGCTGATAAATGATTCATGACTTGAAAGCCCAGATTACTCACTTTTAACCGCGGCAGAAATTCCTGTGTGATTATGAACGCCTGGGCCACGCATCTACTGCGACAGGCTGGGAAGTCTGAATGTGTGAAATGACCAAACATTTAAATACAGAAAATAAGAGCTCTTACATATATTTTTCATTCACAGTTTGTAAAAAATAACAACATATTTCAATTTCAACATGACTGATGTGAATATAAACATAAACTGCCTTCACTAGCACTTTAAACACCAACTTTTGCTTTACTGGAAGCAACAGAACTAAAACAGTGTGACTGATATCCAGACCTGGCCTACTAATTAAAAAGGCTTGAAAGCAAAACTCTGAGCTCCTCGTACACTCTAGTTCACAGTAACTAAGGCTTTTGTCAGCCATTTCATGTAATCATTTATGGTGTTCAAAACTGTATTTTTCAAAAACCATTCAGACCATAAACTAGATGAGTCATGACCCTGTAACAGAAGGTAAATTATTCTCAAATATTTTATATTTGTGCATTAACACATGCACAACACATTTTTTCTTTAGCCAAGAAAAAATGAATGCCTAAGTCCAAGAAGCAACTGACAAAAGACTGAAGGGAAAAATGAGAATTCCTAATTTTATTATGGTGTAACCAGCTGTAAGGAATTACTGGTCTGAAGCACAGTGTGCAATTGTCTTATCCTAAACATTTACTAAAGCCTATAATTCAGAATGATCCTGACTAGTGAAGTCACCATTGGCAAGCTATCATTTTTTTCTTTCTTATTTTTGAAAAAGTCTGCATTTCTCACCAATTAGCACAAACATAGGCACAGCCTATGCACAGAAATGCTCAACATTTTCTGGAGGCTGTATTTCATTAGTGCCTCCTGCTTTGACTCTGAGATAAAAAGAGGCAGCAAGTCCTGGACTGATCATATTTGATAGTTTGCTAAAAGCAGAAGAATTCCTGTTTGAGAACAAATGGCATCAATATGTATTGTTTCCTAAATGCAGAGTGGAGTGCCTGCTACTTATGTGAAGATAGCTTGAAATACAGAATTATCATGATCCTCTGCAAAAGTGCTATACACAACATAAGTAACTGTGCTAATTGAAAGAAAAAAAAAGAGTAAGAGTCTTCATAAATTAAGCTACTTTTACACTATGATATTATGTACTATCAGGCAGCTGATTTTTTTGGGTGAAGAGGCTCATCAGGTGCATAATAAGAGAAGATACTTGGCACAGCTCCATGGCCATTCCAATTGATGTTATGGTTAACAAGCTGGCCACCATACAAGGCCAATCAGGCCACTGGTATTCCACAATACTCACTAATGGCTTCGGCAGCTTAACAGTGCCAAATATACAGTGCCATTAATTGGGCAAGAGAGAGAAGGAAAAAACACCCAGGAAGGAGACAAGATTCCATTCACCTCCTGAGCAGCCCCTCAGCACAGCCTGCAGATCCCAACTAGAAGAAAATGAGATGGGCAGACTGAGGAGCAAGAGGAATGTGTCAGACCCAGGTCACAGCTCTCTGCTGTGAGAAGCTGTTTGTGCCCCTAGAGTGCCAGGGCAGAGGAGTCTGACCCTCACACAGCACAGAGTGTGACCTTCACAGAGCACACAGTGTGACCCTCACAGAGCACACAGTGTGACCCTCACACAGCACACAGCACAGTGTGACCCTCACACAGCACACAGCTGCAGTGTGACCCTCACACAGCACACAGCTGCAGTGCTGCCCAGCACTCCCAAGGCCACGGGCGGCTGGAACTCGTCCCGTGTGCTCTGACTCTTCCTAAGCCACCACCAGCTGTGGTCATTCGCCCAGTGGGGAAGAAGCTGAACAAGGCTGATTAATGATAAAAATATTTGTCCTTTTAAAAATTTATTTTTAGTTCAAAGTGAATCACAACTTCCTGCCCCTCCCTCTCCCCTCCTGTGAAGACAGAAGGACCTCCAGATCAACTTTTTTTTTGTTTAAGCATCAGAAGTGTAACACATTTCAACTGCTGCTGATACAGGTTTTAAGTGATGACTGTCAGAGAGAGATTGTTTGTGCAACTCCTTAAGGAGCAAAAAGGAAAAATCCCTCCTACAAATGCAGATAACTTTTGGAATGTAAACAGGTAATACACACAATTACTGCATTACCAGAATTATTATGCATTTCTTGAAACAGTTGAACATAACACTTTACAACACATATTTGATATGACCCAATAATAACTTGAAGGGAAACTGTGTACCCTATAAGAATAACTATGTACCCCTATAAGATAGTAATTCCTGCCATAACTTTCAGATACATTGACAGCATTGATGCCATAGAAGGAGGGTTTAGTCTGATTGAACCCATGCTCTGCTGATTTTTAATGTGTGGCTTAATTCATACATTTTATAAAGGTATGTAAACAGTTCTGATTTAAAGACCAGAGAGGTTTAAATGAAATTACCAGATCTGGACTGGTCAATGTTAATGTCTTCATTAACTCAGATAATTAACTCAGATACCTTATTTATCCCTGAGCACCTTAAAATTGTTCCCCCCAAATCTCAGTCAAGAACACATAACTATTTCACAAGAATGAAAAACTTCATTTGAATAAATCTGTGTCTTATAAATCCCATTTTCCTGCACTGATTTAAACAAAACATAACAAAACAAACCCAAGCCAAACCGTGTCCCCTCCCCTTTGTTTTTTTACATGTACTGCAATACCGGAACAAAAATTTCACCCTAACAAACAACATCACCTACAGACACACTACAGACTACAAAAATATTGCATAGGAGTGTCAGTGGGCATAGTCTCCCAACATGAGAGAAAATGCTAAGTTTTCTTTAAAACATTATGGCAACATTCTAATTTATTTTCCTTTTAAAAATCAAGTGGTTTCACTTTATTTCAAAATTGTACAAAATGGCCATGGCTGTTTATAAAAAAAAGTCTCTGTCTTGAGAATATGTGAAGTCTCAGGTGCATCAACAAAAGACCTGGAACCATTCACAGTGCAGCGGAAAGCTTCTTTTGAGGCAGAAACTACAATTCATCCTTCTTCTTTCCTACTCTTTCATGATCTCTTTCTCTCAGGGTTCGCATGAAAGTGGTGAATCCAGACTCCTGGTTTTGAAGAAAGAAAAATATGGGTCATATTTTTACCAACAAAGCAAAACAATGCATCAAGAACACTTTGAGCTTCTGTATCCCAGCAGAATATAAACTAAGGAGCAGTTGATTAGTTTCTGTAGCCCACGGCAGAATAGAAACCAGGGAGCAGTTACTGCTTCTGCATTGCCTCATCATGCCAGACTCTGGTCCTGTGCTGCTCCACTGCAAGGGGAAAATATCCATGCACATCCCACATGTCAAACTTTGAAGAGATGGGACACAGAGAAAAAGTCCCTTAAACCTAGAGGACAAGGTAAAATCTGTCACTAGACGTGCCACTGATGCCTTTTTGTTGAAAACACAAAAGATATTTTCAAGCTGTCTTTGTATGCTATTTGAGTAATTTTAAAGCAGTTACTGGATTGTCTGTTGACTATACACACATTTGCCACTCATCCTCTAATAGTTTGGATCACAATTTTTCTCCTCCAAACATACCAATGATGGAAATCACCTTTTTTTCCCCCAAGTTAGTATTAAAATTATTATCAAAAATTTCAAGCCTGGTGGTCTAGATGCCAACCTCTGTTATTTCAACAACTTATGATTTAAGTCTGCTGAATGCCACCAGTTTCCTTTTCCAAGGCAAGCTGTGAACATAGCTCTTAGGCATTTCAAAAGGCTCAGATGGGTGGAGGTGTGAACACCTGTGTTGGAATACACTGTCTACTGGTACCCCAACACTGAAGTTTTCTGGGAAAGTGACACTGCTCCCACCCAATCTGACCATTTTTGCATTTAAACAATCACAGAACATACCACTCAAAACTGGTGATGAAGAGGAAAAATACCAAAGGTAGAGAGCAATTAACAGAAGTTAAAGACTTAAAAGAATGTTGTGGAACATCAAAACAAAATAAACCCAACCCAAACCACAAGGCTGGTAAGCTTTTAGAAGGCTGAACAACAAAAAGCTTTTCTAAAACTATTCACTATTCTTCCACTGAAAATAAATGAAGTGACATGCTTCAGCCCTTTGTCACCTGGAGTCATCTGGCAGTCAGCAGCCCCCATGACAGGCTCTGTGCTAAGCACTGCCTCCAGCATTACCACGATAAGAGATAACAAACCCCAATTCAATGCTGCACAAGCAGAAGACCATTGAGTCCCCAGAGAGGTGGAAGGGGAACAAAGCAGCCATCAGCAGAGAGACTGGGATGTTCCTGTTGGGTAGTTTTTACCCAAGAAAGGGTGGGCTGCATATAGGGGATTTGTTAGTCCACTTTCCAGCGTATGGATAAATATCTCCTAACACCTGTGGCCTCAGAGCACTCCTGTATTGGATATAAATTCTTTTTATCAGCCACCACAGATCCTTCCTTTTTTATGTCATTTCTCTAAGAATGGGTTAGAAATGCAAAAACTACAGCTGAAATCTTCCTTCAATTGTTGGCTACTGCATCTATCTTCACTTTTGTGTAAGAAGTACTTTAAAGAAAAGATCCAGAATTGGAACTAAGCACAGTATCCATAACAACGGCTGAATCTGCACCATGAAAGGGTAATTTCTGGAGTCCAAGTATGCTGAAGAAAACTGGGAGGTGAAGCTCCATGAAGACTTCCCCGAGATCCTGACTAACCGCGAACCTCAGAACCTGGCTTTGTAATTCATGCTTCTATATAATTTTCTGAGCTCTAACAGCAGCAATAACTTTCAGGCAAGAATCTTTTTTCAAAATCACTGCATGGCTCAAAGACCCCAAGTTTTTCTTGCAGACCCCAGGCAATCAATGGCTGCTGAGGAGTAACCTCCCTCTAGGAGGTTACGACAAAGGCGGCCACAAATAATTGAATTGCTTCCTTATTTTCAGGCACTTTACAACCACTGAAGCCATTGTGCCATTTCTGCCCCCCTTTCTTGAACTCATAGCATATAATTAGCTGGCCACAGCAGGACAAAAGAATGAAACTTCAGCCCAGGGGTAGATGGCACTATTTGTCTTCCCATCCTGAGTGCCAGGAGTGAATCTGATTCAGGGCAAATGAGATATTTACTTTCCTCTAGTCTCCAAAGGACAGCTTTGTCCTGGCTATAAAACCAATGGCCTGTCACCATTTGGCAGCCTGGTGGATCTGTAACACGTTTGCAGTGTCCATGCGATCCAGAACTGACAGGACTTAAACCCTGTATTTTCTGGCATTTCTGCCAGCAGCACATGCAATAAACCCTTCCCTTTCACTCAGTCCAAATTCACTCACAGACTTCAGCTTAAAGAATAAAATATACAAAGCATATTACCAAATCTAATCCTTTTTCCTCTTCTCATGCTCCTAAAAATAGACCAAGAGTGTTCCTAATGCAGAGATGTACAGGGGTGTGGTACACTATGATTCATCCATGTAAGACAGCAACAGAGGCACGGTAAAATTCACTCTGCAGTTTTCATTTGCAAGGCAGGACAGGCAGAGGAGACTTTGCTCCCTGTACCAGGTGATGACTCTTGCTTTCACTTACCCCTCGATCTCCAGTATATTTTTCCACAAATTTCCCGTAGTTGTAATAGTTGAAGGTGGGGTAGCCATCGACCCCCTCCTGCTTACACAAGTCATGATTCTGTCCTTTGGCACAGTCCACTGCAGCGTAGGCGATCTGAAACAAGAGATCACACTGAGGCAGGAGAGAACAAAGCAAGAATCCATTTCATGGTGATACTGCTGCAGCTTAGCCTTAGCACTGAAAGAGACCCAAGTCTTCTGCCAAACATGCAATGGCTTCTGTAAGGGCTTAGCTGTGGAGGGAGAGCAGAGGATGGTCATCACCTGGCCTGTGCATGGCACATGCAACTCACAGAGTAGAAAATCACCTTTGCAGCCTTCCCACTGTGCTCTGCATTACACTCCAAACAGGAAATCCAGAGGCTGGATTAATAAAACCAAATCCAGGCACACTGGTCACAGTTCTGTCATGCTGCAATATTTTTCCTCTACTTTGGTTTTAAGTGATGAACAGTGACAGTGGCTTTGGTGACGGTAACGACCCACCTAACCCAACCTCATTCCCGTGTCATTGCTAATGCTCGGAAAAGTTACCAAACGTGGCTGGTCACTTGTGCAGCCTATTCACAGATTAATAATTTCTACTCCAAATAACTTTTCTGAACTCCATGCAGTTCTTCCAAGGTCAGATGGGGATGGGTGAGAAGCCAGAGCATCGTCTACCTAGCACTGCATGTAGAGAAAAAGGTTCCTTGCTTACAGTTGCAGCCTGGGTTTGTATTTCCTTTCCTGTCTTTTTCCAGGATTGTACATTATATGCAGCCATTAGCAAAGTGGGCTTTAATTCCTTTTTAAACCTCTAGATGCTACTGTCACACAGACAAACCCTGAGTAGGAGAGAGCCTGCCACACTTTCAGCCTATTGACAGTGGAGTAACAGCCTCAGTTCCCTGCCTGCTTCCACACAGGCAGGGCGAGGAAACAGAGCCTCACAGCCCCAGAGCAGCAGCTCGGAACATTCAAGTCCTCACTCGGAGAAGTATTGAGGAGAGGCTGCCCTTAACACTTCTGATGCTGAAATAAAATGTAATTCACAGGCTTCTACTCAAAGCAACTGAGCCCTGCTGTGATTTCACCCTGACTGTTCCTGTGAGCAGCAGTTGGGGCTCTGAATGCAGGTGCTCACATAAGCCAGACCCTGGCTGAAGGGCAAGCACCTTAAAGTACAACCTATGTAAAGAAACCAAACAAATTAGAGGAATGACTTCTTGCAACTTTTTTGTGGGTTACAATTTATCAAGTGCTAATTTCATAGCAGACACATCCTAATTTGAAATTTCCATTCCACAAGCCTCCTTTAAACAGCTGATCAAAATACCTTTTGCTTGCATGACTTTAGGGTTGCGGTTGAACTGTTCTTCCATAATTAAAAGATCACTTAATATTCCACAAAGTCCTCCTGTTTCATGGTGACACTGTCAAAATGGGAAAACCTGATCTCATTATCCTAGCAGTAATTAAAGAGATTGGCAAAGCCAACTTCAGTTAATTTGCTTGTTTTGTTTAGGCTTTGAAAGCCTGACAAGACAATTCTCAGTATGATCTCGCTTGGTCTGTCTTCAAGTGGAAAGTACTAGATAAAGTGAACAGTGTTCTTATCTTAAATATCTGGTTTCTGATTTTAAACATTAATAAGGCTATTACAGAACCAGGACTCTTGAAAGCTGTTAAAAACATGTATGATCCTATTTTTTTCTTTTTGTAAACACAAAGACTCCTACATATTCAGGGTCAATTTAAATGAAAGATTAGGAATAATAAACTGTAGAAGAATTTCATATAAGTATTTCTGCCTTCCTGACCTCAGCTGCCAGCTAAAATTTAGAGCTCTGTTGGCAACTTCTGTGTAAAGAAAAGCTTAGAATGGAGACAAACTTTTATTTCATGACATAGCATGAAGTAGAAAGAATACCAGAAGTCCTGACTTCGTAAAAACTAGAAGAATTAATAAAATAATATTTTTTCTCACTGCTCTAAATATCACACAGGGAGAGATTAGAGCCAGAAAAAGAGGAAGGTATGCATGTGCTCATCCAGATCTTAGTAGCTGGTTTGAGACATTCAACTGTTGTGACTGATGACCCATCTGTTCTCAGTGTCTTGGAGATTACCAAAATGAGTTTTTAGTACACTGGAAGGAAGAGGGAAGAAGGAAAAGAAACTCTCTTTATCTGTACCTCTGCAAATATCTAAACTGGTACCAGCTGGAGCAAAGCGTCCAATTTAATTCACCTTCTGACTTCTGTGAGAACAGCCCCCAGTGAGGAGAGGGTGCAGTGCAGGAATGCAATGCTACAAGCCACTGCTAACCTTGTTCAGAACATCCTCACCAGTTGCCCCAGAACAGTTGACTGATGGACATTCAAGGTGGTTTCTGACAGGAATGCTCAGTAGCATCCTTGAGACACTGCTCTCCTCTACAGCACATGCAAACCTCAGCTGGCCCATCTGTGCCTTTGTTGTGCACACAAAGATCCCAGTCAAAGTCTGTCCCCTGCAGCCACATGAGCTGTGCCTAATCCAACAGGTCTAACGGCACATCTGGAATAGCAGCTGGGGGATGTGTCCATGGTCTGTCCCCTCTGCAATGCTCCAAATGCAAGCTCCCACACAGCCCCACCACTGCAGCCACCATTTTGAGCCCAGCTCTTCAGAACACGCACGTTTGGTTATTTTTACAGCCAGGCAGAGAAGAGGAACGGCGATTTTCAAAAGCCTTGTAACTGATACAGACGTGAGCAAAATTTCATAGAGGAACATCTAATTCCCAAGACTGTATCTGAGGCTGCGTTCAATGCCTGCTGCCAACAGTGGCTGAGTAAGAGTACTTAGGAGAGCTTGAGTGATTACTTTAGAGTGGAAATGTTAAGACAGCCTAAATATAGAGGTTGCTACCATCTCTGTGCACTCATTATCATAGCATCGCAGTCCTAATTGTCTTGCCTGTCTCACAGCGGAAGATCAAATATAGTGCACTGAGAGAGGAGAAAAGTGATTCTGAAAAACACTTGTAGCAAAACACACTTCTGGACTGAGGACCAATTCTCATCTCCATTCCATCAACTCCAGACAGCTGAACTCTGAGACTCACCAAAATTTCAGCAAATAGACTGATGCCCTTTGCTTCTTTCTGTTTGTGTTTTCATGGACTGTGAATACAGAGCTGATAGAGGAATGCTCTGTCACTCTGTCCTACAAGAGTGAATTCCTGCATGGCTCTACTGAAAGGCTGCGTGCAAAAAGATGCAGAATCCTGGCTCAAGTGAGCAGTGATACACTGTAGGGAAAGTTTCCCCTCATTCTCGACTCTCTTAGCAACAGTCAGCTTTTCTGCTTCACTAAAAAAGGAAACTGAGTCAGGAAAAATAACAACCTCAAAAAACCTCTCTCAAAATGTGGTTAAAGACTTCTGGAGAATATGATCCTCATATTCAACTACTGTAACTATTCAACAAGTTACACAGAAGTGCACTGGAGAGCACAGGTTAGCAAGACCTACATGCTCTGACCTGCAAACCCACTAAGTTTATTCAACCAGAAACTGCAGGCATATTAAGTATAAGACATCTGTAGTAGGTGTGCAGGAGCTAAGACACTTGGTATCACTTCTCACAAATTCCCTCTCATCAAGAGGGTAAAACCCTCTAAAAATATGTGTGAGAAAGAAACTCTGCTAACACTGGTCTAACATTTATGTGTGTATGTCCATTATGGAAAAATCCAGTGTAACAGCTTTCAGAAGGCAAGATTGATTTTAGGGAGATTTTGATTGTTAGGGCTAAAATTTAATTTCTCTAGCTTTCCTCTAACCAGAGGGGAAAATCCACTGAAAAAACATTTCAGGGAGAAAAAGCTGTAAGTGCTATATCTGCAACATGCACAAAACTCCACGGGATTATGGATTCTCTATAACCCAAAGCTCTGCTGCCTTAGATATTGACAACACATCATTACATACAAGTCCTTTCTCCAGAGCCAATGCTGTTCAGGTCTATCACCAGCCTGTTCAGCAGCTGTAGCAAGAATAGAAATGTTATCAAATGAAAAGATAATCAATCAGAGAATGTAGACCCCAAAGGAAGTTTCTTGGAGTACATTCAACTTTCTTAATTTTACAAGTAGTTCCTCACAACTGGAATGCACTCTATAATAATTAATAGTATCAGGTGAGTATATAGAGTAATGCATAATAATGACAACAACAGCAACAACAGTAACCCACCAAATAAGTATGCATGTCTCCATAGTCAGGATAGGTTAATATGAGTCTGGAAAAATCTGGGACTGGAAAATACCTTTTACTTGAAAAAGAAATCCCAAACGTTTCATGGTTCTACCAAAAAACTGAGAGCTTAACCACAGAATTGCAAACTTAACTCAGCATCATGGCAATAAACTGTGAGCAGTGTGTGAGCAGTGTATGAGCAGCTCTGAAAAGCTCTGAGGAAATAGAGCATGGCATATTTTTCAGATGAAGTGGGCTGATCACAAAACCTGAGCTGTTGGTAAAACCAGAACTTTTGATTTAGGTGCTTCAGTAGAAGTGGAGCTATGCCAAAAATACGACCACTGATCTCCAGGTAGCCCAACTGCAACAAAAGGGTGATGCCTTATTTTGCTACTAAATGTTAGAAAGAAAATGAAGTACTGGCAGTACAATCTAATCATACATCAGAAATCACAGTTCCCTTTATGAAACAACTTTTTGCTTCAGAGGGATCTTAAAAGTAAGAAACACAATTACATTGAACGGTTCAAACAGATGTGTAGAAAATTGAAAGTGGGATCCCTTGACCTTCCAGGTAACTCCTCCTTTCTGTTCTTAAAGCTTTCTTTTTAACAGTTTACTTCCCAGTCACCACATGATGATACAGTAAAAATAACCCCCTGCAGTCCTAGCTGCTCTCCTGTTAAAATATGTACTGCCACACACTGGTTTATTGATTCAAGAAAATAAATCTCTGCTAGAGCTAATATTGACTTTTATTATGAAAATGGAAGTGAATAACAAACTGAATATTGATTTGAGAGAAGAATGATATTTGATAAGCTCAAAAAAAGTAAAAACAAAGTTGCAGCATGGAAATAAATGCTTCCAAACAACATTTTAAAAGTAGAATCAATTCCAGATGACAATTACCTGATTACTAGTAAAAAAGTCTGTTATTGCCAAATATCTTAAAAGCACCTGTAAATAAGACAGATGTGCACTCTTCCCTATGGTTACTCCATAGGTTTCTATTTATATGACCAGTTCTGGATCCTAACAGCAGTTAGGGACTGGTCTCTAAAGCTTGCTGCAATTCAGCTACTGCTGTCAAAGTGAAAGGCCTTGCAAATGGGTGATTCATTATCAGTTGCCCTGGTGTGGCATGGCATCATTACAGGAGGTGCAGTTCATCAGCTGTTCTCAAAGCAAAGGGGACATGAATTAGTACAACATGATGTACAGTGCTAACATCACCATATTTAATGAGTCTAATTAAAAAGAAATTCAGCACATGCTTTTTAAGCAAACAGGGATCAAATTCCTTGCCAAACTAAAATATTGCCTCATTTGGATAACTCTATACAGTCATTTGGTTGGTATAATAATTTTAAACTGTGATTCAGAATACACATTGGGGACCCACCAGTTTCAGTGCTGACTGACCCACTAACACCCCAGCTCACCCCATTTGCTGCACCCTTTCCAGCAATTGCTGCCACAGCTGTTTCCGTGGGAACTCACAAGATCCCAGCTGTGGTGCTCAGATTTGGGTCAATGCATTTGTACAGGAACAGTCTCCTGTTAAAATGGGAAGATTGGTCAAAAAGCAGCTCCTTTGCAGGACTGCCAGAGATTTGTTACTGAGAGGCCTTGAAGAGTCAAGAGCTTTCCTTCAGCAAATCCAAACTGGAACACCACAAATGAGTTCCTTCAAGCTGAGCTTTGGGATCAGCCAAAAGGCAGAATGCAGATTTTTTAAAGATTTAATTTTCAAGAGAGTCTGTGGAGCAGTTATTGAACATGCCTTCCTGCTCTTCAATCTGTTCAGCTAAGTGACAGCCCTCACATTTGCATTTTCTGATGTTCACTGGTCACTGCCAGAACTTGAGCTGTGGGGCACTGGCCATGGGCTTTTCCTTGGCAGCTGCATGCTAAGGCCACAGCGCCCCAAGCTAAGAATGCTCCAGATGGCTTTTCTTTCTCCACCTTTTTTTTCCTTTTAAATAACTGAAACAATATGCTCACTGCCACTGGAGTAACCTCTCCACTGATCTGGTCCTCCTGGCACTGAATTTCTCCAGAAGATGGAAAGACTGGAGGCTCTGGTTTGTGGGTCTCAGCCTGAGCCGTGTTTTGCAGCAGCCAGAGGATTGCCCCAGGCCAGTGAGCAGGCTGGGGATTCTGGCTAAAACCACCAGCAGTGATGTGGCCAATGAGAGCTGACATTTGGGGCCAATGTTCCAAGCAGTGCATTTTTAAACTCCAACTCCAGCAGTGCAGATGATGAAAAAGTACAGAGCATTACACACAGCCCCGGGGGAGGGGGGCTTCAGCGCCAAAACCAAGAGACACGTATTTAACAGCTTCAAGCTCTGCTCATCTTCAAAATTCCAATGTAAAGACTCAAAGCCTCCCAAAGGATACCTTTTAAGATACCATCTATAACCAATTCAAGACTGGAATGTTTTTGATTGTTCTTTGGCTTCTGCAGGATTAAATGTTTAATTAAAAGACCCTTCTTTTAAGTAGAAGATACAGTTTAAATGCAAAAATGCTCTGTTAAGTGAAAAACTTTCTCCAGGGGAAAAAAAAAGGACACTACTATAGAAATGAAGTAGTGAAAAGAATCTACTACTTAAAATGAAAATAGAAATCTTGCCCTGTTTTTGAAAGAATAAATACTTCCTTTCTCTTAAGCAGTGATTTTACTGGTTTGAAACCCCACAGAACTACAGATTAGTTTGAAAGCTCAGTCCTGTTTGAAACATGGGAATATGGCCTGTGCTGCTTGTGGGAACAGCGATGTGCCCTTCTGAAGTCTAAACCAGGTTTGTTTTCTTTTCCACAATGGCACAAACTGGCAGCAGGAAGCACCTTGGCAGGTTACAGCTGTACACAATTAAATAGGGGCTCCCAACATAATCAATCCCTGGCACTTTCATAAGTCATTGGGGTGGAATAACACCATTCTCCCTAACTGCACACACCTCTTTAAAACTGTACCAGCCTTAATATTCCCTACTGGCTCTCCTGTTCCAACTCATTACATTTTATATCTCCCCACTTCAGCCTTAAACTGAAGTCAAGAGTTGCAACTGTCAATCACTGCTCTGCTCTTGGAGTCCTTTCATAAGCCGCAGTCTGAAGGAAAAGCTTCCCAGGCCTGCATTTCCCACCACCACCCTGTCCAACTAACTGTGGCATGATTCTGATTGCTTGTTAATACATCCTGGGGCTCTAATAAGCAAGTTTCACATTGTTTGGTACATTTGTTTCACCGCCTCTGACGGAAATTTTAATGAGTTAAGGAAAGAGAGGCTTCGTTTGGAAATACCAGAAAAGTGGGAAAACAAGGATACTTTCTCAGAGATCTTGGAAACAAAGAAATAACCAAAAGGCATCTGAGAAAATGAATTTACAGCAGTAGGAGAACTAAAAGCATGCCTATGAATCTTCTGTGTGCCAGAGGGCAGAAGTGACGGACTAATTTATGCAGTCAGTGATACAAGAATGATTTGTTTCTTGTCAATCTGATGCATTCTCTTTGAGTTACAGAACAGATGAGAGGAAAAAGAAAAAAAAATACAAAAATTCCTCTGTTATGGAGTACAACTGTTACAAAATTACCTCTTCCTTTAGAACACAAAATAGGATTAACTATTTCAGCTGGATGGGACATCCACTCCAGCTGCCTGACCAATTCAGGGCTGACCAAAAGTTAAAGCCTGTGGTTAAGATGTTGTCCAAATGTCCCTTAAACACTGACAGGCTCAGGGCATTGACTCACTCTCTAAGGAAGCTTGTTCCAGGGACTGTTCACCCTCTTGGTGAAGAAGTGTCTCCTACTATACAGTCCGAACCTCCTCTGACACAGCTTTGAATTATTCCCATATGTCCTATCACTGGATTCCAGGGAGAAGAGCTCAGCATCTCTCTCTCTGTTTCCTCTCCTGAAGAAGGTGTAGAGGGCAATTTTCAGATTAAATTACCTAATCTTTTTCTTGCCACGCCTGAACACAAATCAATTGTTCAGGTGGAACAAATTCAAAGATCAGAACAAAATACAGTTCACTGAAAAATATGAAACAGGTTCCTAGCTAGTTATCTGGTTAAATCCAGGGGCTTAAGTGTTTTTTGGGTTTTTTTAATCCTAGATCTCCATGTGCTCAGTGAAAAAGTGGTTCAGCTGATGCAAGGAAATTACCCAGTGTGATTTGGTCATTGAATGCATTTTCAAGGCTGAAGTATCAGGGTCCTAGAAGAGCATCCTGGGCTCAAGTCAGCCAATTTACAGAAATATACAGTATTTTGTGCTATGCAAGCAAGGATTAGTTAGTTATGTGATTGAGGGCCTCAGGACTATCACACAACTTGTGGTTTCTCTACATGCACCCCCAACAGCTGATAAAAGTTGGAGGGGAATGGAGACTATATGAATTCTATTTATTTAATCCACCAATGAGAAAAAGTTGTGTTTCATACAAAGTAACTCTAATGCAAAGACTTAAAGACAGCAAATTAGAGAAAACAGAACAGGCTGAAAGTATAACTCAATTTGACCCTAAAAGATAAAACCCCTATGATGCAGATACATTTTTTTAGTGTAACAGCAATTTTATCTACAAACTACTACCTTATCAATAAGCAAAGCCTATAAAGTACAAATTATGGAAAATATTCTTAAATATTACAGAAAAAATTAACAGCAAGTTACCTTGCGATCTTCTTTAAAGACTTCAGCAGCAGTTGTGAAATGTGGAATGGCATTTTTACAGTGAGGACACCCTGTTTGACACAGGAAGAAAAAGACATCATAAACTTTAGTTGTAGGAAAGATACTGGGACAAACTCAAGACACAAGGTGAGTCAGTGGAAAATTTGAATTAAAAATCGCTCTAAACAGGAGCTCTCCAGTTCTGGAATGAGCAGGACAAAGCGTGTGTCAGCTACATGAGAGTAAGCATATCTTGAAGATCCCCGTGACTTCAAGGAGTTTAGGTGTACGTTTACAGTTACACAGCATCCCACAACAGGGGCCACAGTGCAGGGGACTCTTCTCCATCACCAGTCCCCTAAGGGCACCTCCAGAGCACCAGCCACAGACAGACACAGCTCTGTACCTCCTGATAGTGCCAGGTAGGTTTTTACTGCTGCTGCCACAGACACCAGCTACATTTGAGCAAGGGAATAAAGTAAGCCCAGCTTGGAACAGGAGGCTGGAAGTTGGAAAGGAAATTGCTGGGAGCATTTATAAGTATTTGGAAATGGCCTGTGTTAAAGCCAAGCCACTGGGAACATAAGGGAGGGGAAGAGAAGCAAGGCCAGACATCTTTCATGGACGGAGAGCAGATGTCCAGTCCCAGGTTAGGATGACTGCTGCTGGCCTTCCTGGAGACCTTCCTGCTGTTCACCACAGCTGGGCAACCCCTGAAGAGTTTTACAGACACTGCACACAAGAACCCCAGAGCTTTGTATGGGAGATGGGCTGATACTTCTTTGTACCACTGCAGCACTGAACAAAAGGCCGGCTAATCCCTTGCTTAAATACACACTGATTTGACTCAAACATTTCAGAAGTCACAGAAGGGAAATTAGAACTGTTCTCTTGATTCAAGGTTCAGATATGAGTGCTCTTAATCCAGAAGCAATGTCTACAAATTACTGTCTATGAATAATCTAAACTCCTCTCAAAACATCATTACTATACTAAGTAAGCCTTTGAAAAGGAAAGTACCTGCATGTGTGTAATAAATTGCTTTTTTTCAAACTTAGCACAGAGGCTGATCCCAAGCAAAGACTCAAAACACTATTTTTTGCTTAGATGCACATTAAGAAAGAAATGGAATTACACAGTCAAGCCAATGCTGGTAAAGGAGTTCATCCTGCTATTATTTCTGGGTAGGAACAGAAAAATCACAAATGAGTTGCTCACAAGCACCAATTACAGCTTATGCTACTGTTGCTTGCCAGTATTTTACATGATGAACAAGTGTCTGTGTTACTTTAAAATCAGGGCTGAACAAATGCCCTCTTAGGAGACTTGCAGCCATCCTCCTAAGCCATGATCACTCTTTCAGCTGTCAAGAAAAATAGTATCTGTGCATAAACAGATACTTGCACACTCCTCTCCACAAAGGAAAAGCTGAATACCCCTTCCAGCTTCACCAAAATATAACTTCTTTGCTTACATGCACTGCTTTGAATTTTAGAGCATTTCTTTCTTCAGATAGAATTCTGAAAGCAATGCAGTGACACACCTGTGTAAATACACTGAGAGTCTGTGCAGTAGCTAAGAATACCAGAAAGTTAAGGGGATGTTTCCTGGGAAAGTGAGGCACTTCTGTAAATCCATCTTAATGGCTTCAAACTCTTTATGCAGCACGATGGCAGCTGTGTTTCAGTGGGAGACAGCACAGTGTTCTACAGCTTGCAAACTATTAACCTTGTTGAGTTGTCCAGCATTTGCCTGGAAGAAAATGGTCATGAAAGAAAAGGGGGAGGAGGAAGAAGAGAAGAAAGAGGAGGAGGAGGCTAGGGTTTCAGGCTGCTCCCACGTCCATCAGCCCACTTTGGTGACACATTTGCTCTCCTAGCACTTGTCTGGCCTGTCTGCCTGATACTGAAGAGCCTGCAGGTCTAGCCTGTGTCTTAACAGATCTTGGATAATTTCCTGTACTGTGGGGGGGCTGCCTCGGTTGCCTTGTTAACACTGCTCTACACAAATAAATCAGAGCTGGTGACGACATCTAAAAAGAATTTCAGAAACAAAAAATGGATAAAAATCAGGCACCTCTAAAACAGGAACACTTGTTCTTAACTACATGCTGCAGTTTTTCTGGAAAGCACTTCCAACTGTTACACTAAAACATAAAGGCTCTTAAAAACTTAAACCTTTCATGTTCCCTTTTTTGCTTATGATCTTGAGCTTGAAATTTAGGTTTCACCAAAGAACATCTTGTAAACCCTCAATAAAAGATATTTCAGGACATAAAGGCCTTTCTCAAAGCCCCTAGAGAAGTTGAGGCAGGTAAGAGCTCTTCATGAGCCACATTCCACAAGAAAATGAGAACACAAATAACAAGCATATTCTTCCACACAAAAATACCAAATCCAATACCAAATTATGAGAAGTTACCTACATTTACCCATCTGAAGCTCCATCCCTCCTCCCTTCACTTCTCCCTTGGCCCAACCTCCTTTCTTTACTGCACTGTGCTCACAAAACTAAAACACAACCATATGGCTTTTGGCAGAGCTGCCTCCAAGTCCAGTAGGCATTTTGTTAGCCTTGGACATCCATCCACAGAACAGATGTGAATGCTACACTGAATTCCCAAGGAGTTTCAAGGAGTCACTGAAAAAGGGGGAAGGAGCACATCATATGGAACAGCAGAACTTCATCTGTTACAACTTAGAAGGATTGCCAAATGCAGCAAACACTTGGAAGTCACCCAACCCAGTCATTCTATTTAAAGCACACATGCCAAAAAAAATAAAAGCAGAGGTTGATGTCTTCATTTTGACAGACGGAAAACTTGTTCTCCCCATTCCCTCTTCACACCCACTATCACACGTTTATTTTAAGTGTTAACACTATCTTCTAGATTCGAAAGTGCAAGGAAAGGAAATGTACTGAGCACAGTACATGAGGATAGGAAGTGTGCAGCCTCCTTACACAGGAATTTTCAGATGGGCTGCAATGGAAAGAGATTGAACCGGTGGCATACAAAGGTGTGGGTAAGGTGTCAAGAACCAAAAGGTCCTGCCCCTTCTCAGTCACTATGGACTAAACAAGTTGGAAAATTCATTTTAGTTTAATAATTTGGATCTTATGGTAAGCACACAGACTTCCTGCAAGGACAAGAAGTGGAGCTTTAACTGAGCAGCATTGAAAAGCAGGACTTCTGGGAGCGGAGCCTTCTAACACAGATGCAGGGCTTTGCTTTAACAATTTTCTTTTTTCATTTTTACAACAGTGTCAAATTTGATCTCAACAGGGTTAAGAGCAGATGTGAACTTAACAGTAATTTCCTGTGCCTGACTTGAGAAATGCGAAAAAAACCTGCTCCTGAAATATCCAGCCTTTCCACAGGATCCCAGTACTGGCACTGAAAACCTCTAATCATTCCTGCACATCTCAAGATAACTCCATTTCCTACTGCAGAAACACAGTTGCATCACCTGGCTGGAAAACAAGAGAACTTGACATCTCAGGCACATGCAGTAGCATGCGCTGAGGCCATTCCCTGCTCACAATCAGCAAACAATACAGCTTTAATAGAGCTCTAGTCAGTCACTCCGCTCTCTGCTCAGAATTTGGCTCTCTGGAGGACCCCCCATACAGTCCATGGTGGCATCTGCTCCCCCTGACCTGCCGGGGCACAGGGGCTGCCTGCTTAAATCACAGGTCCCAAACACCTGCAGCTGAGGAGTTCTGAGTTCTCTTTGCCCTTGTACTACAAATTTTAAAATGTACACAAACCCAGTATTTTCCACAAAGTTTTTCTCCACCATTCATGTTGTAAAGTTGGTAGGAGATTGGTACAGTCACATCAGGCAGCATCACATTCCTCACCTTGAAAACCAAGTAGTTCTCGACTGAGCCAGTACATGAGAAATATGGTTTCTGTGGGGAAAATTCAAGAGGAATGGCTGACGAACAGCAGACGAGGGAAATCAAGCAAGCAAGCAAGCAAGCTTCACACAGAGCCATTATCACTGAGGGGAGAGGGAGTCAGATTAAATCTCCTCTAATTAGAGAGGCATTTAAAGGAAAGCTAGTGGGTCTTTAGGGAGATGAAGTGATGGAAAATGTATAACCCAGCTTGTTTTCCATGGACTGGATTTAGTGATAGCAGGAACAACCTCAAGGTAGAGCACCTTCTCAGGGTATCTTTGAAGAAAAACCCAAGGAGCCAGCACTGCTTTGGGCACAGAAAGGGGCTGGAACTTCATTCTTGTGGAAACACTGCTTTGAGAACTGCATGGCTGAGCTGGATGTGATTTCCAAAATGATGCCATAACACATTTGTTAACAGGATGTAAAACAAAGATAGCACATGGAAAAGCTTAACTACATGCTCACACCATCTTGTGAACTGATTTTTTGGGTTTTAAACAAAAAGGAGACTAAAAAAAAAAAACCATAAACCCATTTTTCAGGTACAGTAAGAATGACACTAAATTGATATGATGTGGTAGCAATTTAATACATTTTCAGACATAATAATACCTGTGAAAACATTTTCCATAATTGCAGGATCCCATGGGATGCAGAAGGGATGCAAAGAGGTTTTCAAAGCACTGGAACAACCTAGTGAATAACTTACATGTCTTTATTGCATTCAAATGGAGAATTTTTCATTGAACAGGGGCTTCTTTTTTTTTAACCAATGAATTGCTTAGAGATGATAGTTAGTCAAAAGTAAAACTTAAGAGATTCTTAAAACTTCAGTGTACAAAGGTATTAGGACCAGATGGCAATTCTAAAGATGTCTCAAGAGTAGTGCGTGCATGAAACAGATGCACCCTGTTGTACAACAGTCACCTCATTACATTTAAAATAAAATTGTGGCAAATTTTCAGAACTGCCTAAAGGAATCAAGTCCTATTTCCAAAACCACAGGTTTCTACTTGTTTAAATATGAAAAAACATCCTTTAAGTTAAGTTACTTCATGCTTTGTTTAATTTAAAACTACAAAGCCCAGTGATATAATATAACCTCTCTACAGCTGAACAGTACAAGGTTAATTCAGTTTCCTTAGAAGAGAGGAAGCTGTATTAGCATAGCACATAGAAGAAAGGTGAAGCTGTTTTTTAATGAATATAAATCAAAAGCTAACAATTTGTACAAAATAGATAGAAGAAGCAAATGGACATCAAAGCAGTACCTACAGTCAGCAGAGGTAATAATGATGTTTTAAGTATATAAGGGGTTTTAAATGTATTAGAAGCAAAAAAATCCAAACAATACTAGCAATATAGCTTTGAAAGAAAATGATGGAGCTGTCAAAATGAACTTCACTGAATATATAATTAAAAGAGTAAGCAGATGTGGAGAGAGCCTCTATGCCTGACACCTCTGAAGTGCTGTTTGCAGTTCTGGGCCCACAAATCAACAATGAGTTCAAACTGGAGGGGGTTCAGAAGACTCATAAGAAAAACAACAGAACTGAAAGATGTGTTTCATGGCAAAGGGAGTCAGGAAGCTCAGTGTGTCAACAGCTTAAACCCAAAGATTAAGAAGTGATAGAAATTGAGAAAAGTCAGTCTCTCAATTTCATTATAATGAGCCATTCAAGCTGGGTGCCAAAGGCTGAGTAAGCTCCAGAGCTGGTTACATGCTGAAGCCAGTCAAATTTAGATGGATATTCACATTCCCCATCACTAGTGATTTTTAGTCTGAAAGGAAATGGTTTTCTGAAAGAGATGCTGTCACACAGTGGCTCTCTACCTGATCAGAAGACAGCTGTCCTTGACTTGCATCGCTGAGCTGAGACTGCCACAGCAGTGACATGGTCTGGCTGTGCCCGTGTCACCATCTCCAAGCAGCCGGAGCTGCAGGAGGCCAGCACCGCTCGTGGGTCAGGCAAGGACGACAGCCCCTGCCAACCCTAACCTGAGCATCCCAGCTAGAACACTGCAGCAGCACAGACTGGGCATTTTGCCTTCAGAAAGCACTACCTTAATACCTTCTGCCCACCAGTAACATACAATGATTTATAACCCTACCCGTGTTGTTGCCGTGCGTGCTTTTAGCATCTCATATGTAATAATATCTTGATAAATAAAATAACAAAGTGGTGTGCATATATTTTACATGAGTTTTTTTTTAAGGAGAGAGTTTAAACATGCACACATTTTAATGTAGACTGCTTTCATATTAAATACACTAACTTAAACTGTCAGTACTTTCGTAACAAAGTCCTGGCCAACTCCTTAGAGGAGCTCTGAAAGCCCAGTGATTTGTGAGACCATGGCATTTGTGCTGTCTGTTCTCTACCCTCAGCATGAGAAAGGGCTCTGCTCCCCCCTCAGCCCCCGGCTTCCTTTAGTACCTCTCAACGGGTGATCTCAAATGCTTTAACTAATATCAATTAATTACCCTTCAAATTGTTCCTAAGAGAGACAGACGTGATTATCCCCCTCTGTCATTACATCCAAGGTTAAACAGAGTCAGGAAGAGGTTAAGTGACTCTCAGGGCTCACAATCCTGCCTGACAGGGGGCCAGGCTGCAAGGTGCTGACTCCATTTGTTCAGCTGTGAAACCATCAGGGCCTCAGAGGGCTCAGCACGTGGCAGGATGGAGCCCTCCGCGTGCAAAGTGCAGAGCAGAGAATGACTTTCCAATTCCCCATCTCTGCTTGAAATCATCACCGTTTAAATAACAGGGGTAGATAGTGCCCTCTGTTACTGGCTTTTAAATTACTGCAATTCTAAGCAAGTGCAAGCAGCAGCTCTGCACAGCTATCAAACCCAGCCTGGGAGCTTGTACACCACAGAGTCAAGCAAAGCCTGTTTCCACTTCAAGAGTTCCAAGCGATTAACTAGAATTAAAACCAGAATATTACTTGGTCAATCAAGGAAAGACAGGCCACAGACAGTAATTGCACAGATAAGAGCTGGAAAAGGGTATACTGCTTAAACCAATGCAATTTGTGTGGCTACAGGAGTTATTGAATCCACAGGCAGATTTGAGAAAGGCATTTGGAGATGAAACTGAAAGGTTAATTCACTTTGTTTTACCAGTAGAGAACTGGAGGGCTTTTTATTGCATATCTGGACCCAAAGCTCACTTGATGACATGACCTGACACCATAAAATAATGATATCTCTAAGACATTAGTAATTGAAAGAGGGTGACATGTCCTTTGATTTGAAAAATGCTATGAGGTTTTCAGTTAAGCATCAGGTGAACCAAGTCTTGTCTGACTACTCTTAACAACAGGTAAACTACTCCAAATTTCACAGCCTGCTGGTGGATTTTGTTGTGTTTTTCCCCAATCTATCTCAACTCCTATTCTGTAACACCTTGGAGGTATACAAATGAGACAAAACATACAAAACCCAAATTATTGGGAAACCATAGCCATGAGATATGAACAATTGCAACAGCAACAAAGTCATCAGAACAGGTCAAATTGCGGAAGTAAGGAGAGTAAAAAGACTCTGCACAAAATTCCTGGACTGTTTCATCCACTACAAAAAGCAAGGATATGACTGACTGCAGTGAATTACAAATGACATGCCAGCACTCAGCATTTGGCAACAAGCAATCCTTTGAGTTGGAAAGCTATACAGCAAGTCATCTCTGGACAGAAAGGGTATAAAGGTCAAGAGTTACACCCAAAACATACCTTTGTGCCAGTTCCAGCAGACCTGCCTTTTCCACTGTGCCACTGGCCTTTGTAGCTTGAACAAAGCTGGCAGCAGCAGTTACCCAAGCCAGCATCAGCCCTGGTTAACTGCAAACACAGTTATAGAGCAAACGAAGTAATTTTGCCATTTGACATGCCAGTGGACACCACTAATTGAAGACACACTGCTGAGTTAGCAACAGCCAGCAGAGCACTGGAATTTCAGCTGCACTGATTCTTAAAAGGAGCTCCTGTCAGACAATGTTACACATCACCAAAAAAAGCATTTGTCTTACTGGAAATGGGTTTCATGACAGTGCATAAGGATGGGTGGCATGTTCATAATCTCCTAAGGTACCCACAGTGACACTGCACCAATACAGCTGTGTGTCTGTGAGGAGAGAATTCCACGGGGCAAGAGCATGCACTCCCCTCCTCTTCCTTTCTCACAAGCTGGAGCTCTTTATATACAGGCAATATTCTGCACACCAAATCAAGCAGCTGTAACATTTTAGGGTTACAAAACAAGAGGAGCTGGATCACCCCAACAACTTTTAGTTTAATGTCACCACTCCACCACAGCCACTCACAACCGCTGTGAGCACTTTGTGTTGGTTACGTGTCTGGGGAAGTGCAGCTCAAACCATTCTCTCAGCACTAATTAATCTCCACGGCACAAACAATGGTGCTAAGAGCAGTTCTGCCAGCCTGATTGTAGAGACCACTCTATGAATTCATCCTTTATCAAACCCAGCCTGTTAAGGGGCTCTGTGGCATCAGCACTATTTACACCGAAAGGAACACACCTCGGTAATGCACCGGTAACAAGAGCACCACTGATGCAAGAGGGAGAGCAGTTAGTGGCAGAGCTAACATCAAAATTCTGCAGTGCCAGCCCACACAGGACTTACAGCCTCATTATCAGAGGGTCCAGACCTCGCCTCTGCCTCAGTCAACAACCAGAAAATCCTTCCAGCAAGGTTTTTTTGCCTTGAAAGGGATTCTTTCTGTTCAGCATGTTTTTAATATTTTTTTGATAGCTTAAGCTTCATTTACAAACACGCACATTTTGTTCAGGCTCTTCGATACAGCCTCCTAATCAAAACTTAACAAGATGTGCTTGCAAGTGACAGGAAAACCTCTTGGTGGGAGCCAGTCTGAGGCCATTGTGGGACACTAGATTCATCTGTGCTGCTGCTTTGCTCCGCACATCTGAACTCATAAACTCAATTGTTGAGTATGTTCTCCCCCTCTCTGCACACTTCACACAGTACGATGTCACCCAAGTCTGCTGAGTGACACAGCAGTGCCCCAGACTGCTCATCTCAGGCCCAGCAGCCACAGGCTGAGGCCTCACAGCCAACAGAATTTGCCATGTTTTCCTACAGCAGTGCAGCTTAACCAAAACACAGCATTAACTCCCTGAAACTGCCTGTGCAAAGGCTGAGATATGGCGCAACCAGCTTTGACTAAGCTTGCTCCAAAAAATAGGAAGGATGAAAAGGAAACACTACTGGTTCCTTCAGAACAGCTTTTTGATGACAGCTGGGGTCCTAGGGCGGGAGGAGCACACTGCCCTCCTGGCTGTCAGCATTAACAGCTCAAAGCCATGAGCACCCTCTGTGCCCACAGTGCGACCCACCCTGGCAAGGACTCTCAGCCAAGTGCTTTCTGTCATTGGATAGCCCTTGACGCGTAACTTGGACAGAAGAAACCAAACAGTTTTTGTTGTGAAAACACAGAGGAGGAGCAGACCAGGATACAGAATAATTAAAATCTTGAACAAACTTTGTGAGTAAAATGAAGGCAGGTTTGCTTAGCTCTCAGCATTTTATGGGCTCCTGATGAAACACACAGGGATGGGCACAACTCATTTAGTCAGATCCCTGTCTGATTTCTTACTGCTGAACTAAGTCCTATCTGATTTCCCACTTACTTCTTAATGGTGGCCAGGAGCTGACCCATCAGACAGCAATGATGTCAATATTCCTGCTTTATTCTCTTTGTTTTACATCAGAACAAAACCTAGGTACTATCTCCCACAAACACCTTAGATCAACACACAGCCATTTAATGGCTCCAGAAGCATCCTAAAGTCTTCTTGGACTTTGTCAGATGCAACACAGATTAGGCACCTTTATTCCCTTCTTCCAGCCCTGAAAGAAAAACCCTACAAAAAAAGTTTAAGTGAAGAACCAAAAAGGCTGATATTTCTAACTGCACATCCTCTTGCAGCAGTACAGCCATTTGCCCCATCCAAAACCACTTCATTAAAACCATCCTCAGGATGGTTTACTTCTGGGTGTTCTCTGGGTAACTTCTGTGGGTCAGGCTTCACTAGAAAATAACTTTTTCCAGCTGATGAAATTAATTTCTAGTGAAGTGAAAGTTTCACTGCTGAACACAGAACCGGAAATCAGCTCCCAGCAAAGTATTTATTAAAAATATCCATTCTGCAAACCCTGTTGAGTCCCACAAATAGAGGCCATTTGGCAAGTCAATAACATGGGCAACTGCCCCCCTTACATGCCACTAAAAGGGAGCACTTTCCCCTGACTACTTCCCATTGCTGCTGAAAGTCTTTATTTTTTAAAAGGGTTTATTAACTTGTGTTTTGACACTAAAAGTAGAAATTGAATGAATTTGATAAGTGCTGATTCCTGCCATTTAAAGTGACTGATATAAAAACAGAGTGCCCTCCCCCATCATTTGGACCTGTTAATGAATGGTCTATTATATATAATTCCTTTCTGACACAGTTGATTCATTTGTAGTCTCTTTGGAAACAGCAATCTCAATGAAAAAATTACAAAATTACGAAAAATGTCTTGTAACTCGAAGTGGACATTTTCTGTTTCTGCACAAGAATTAGCAAGGGGTGTTATTAAGCCTTTCCTGATTAGAGAAAATCAGAACTGATGAGAAGGGGGAAAAACAACCTAAACCACAATCAGCAAAACCAAACCCCAAACCTACTGTGTATCTCAAACTCCAGTATAACTATTCCTAGAAATACAGAATTGCTGTGTTGGAAGGAATTTCGGGAGATCATCTAGTCTAATTCCCTTGCTCAGAAAAGGGTCAACTACAGCAGGTTGCCCAGCACTGTCTCCAGCTGGGTTTGAATATTTCCAAGGATGGAGCCTCTTGGGTCAACTTGTTCAAGTATTCAACCACAACCATAGCAAAAAAACCACCACTTCCTCTAAATGGTTATGCAAGCTTTCATGTGTTTCAATTTGAGCCCTTTGCCTCAGCGTCCCTGGGCACTGCAGAGAAGTCTCACCTAGCTTCAATCATTCTTTTTTCCCCTTAATTTGTTTGAGTAATGCAGAAAAAACATCTCCAACCACAAAGACATTATTTACTGGAACTTTTGTTACCCTTTATGATTCTGACAACTAATGACAACCAACTGCTTCTATTTTGCACAGTTTTCAATCCTACAGTAGTAGGAGGTTAAAATTTAATGCATTGTCAAAGTCAAATCTCAATTATCTGGAATAACGGAGTGGAGAGAGCACATAAAAGTAAAAATGCAGATAAAACACATCCAGATAAGCTTTATAAACAGGGAAGACATAAGAGAAAGAAGAAAGAAAAGTCAGGGTGCTGATGCCAGAAGAGGCACTGATGCAAATAGGTCGGCCCAGGACACCTCACTTTAGTGCTGGAGGTATTGAACCAAGCTCTGGGTGTAGGGCACAGACCTGCAGCCACTGTCCTCTCGACCCTGGCTGGTTCAGCACTGCAGCCTACCTGCTCTTGTCCATTTGGCTCACTTCCCAACACAGTCTGCAGCCCCCAAATCCTGATCATCCATGTACCAGGCTCCATGTGCACATCAAACCATACTCAGACTAGTCTCCTCTCCCCATTTCTGGACAAAGCCAAATAGTTATAAAAGTAAACCCGAAGTACCTGATGGAATCCAGTAGTTCAAGGACTGGATAATGAAAAAAATACAGACACAAGTCCTATAAACTCTCCCCAAAAGCTTCTCCAATGCTGGTGCATCAATCCTGCTGCTTTCAAATACTCCTCCAACCCCTCACAGCAGTCCCCACACACACCTGAGGCTTCATGCTTCCCTTCTGCAGATGGTACCATTGTATTCCTCTTATTTTAGGCATTTTGAACTTAAAGGTACATGAGTGGGATAACAATTACATCTTCACAAGAGCTGCACAAGGGTTCAGAGAAAAGCTGGGCCAGGTGCTGTGCAGCACCAATGTCAGCAGCCTGCCCCAAGTCCTATCCCTGAGTAGCTCTAACATCTGCCAGCCCACACTCCAGCCTGAGTGGCATGGTATATACCTACCCAAAGGACATCTGGATGAAGACCTGGTCCCACGTCATTACTGGCACAAGCAGCACTGGGTTTTCTGCAGCAGGCACTTTTTTCCAAGTCAGTATTGGAAACCTGCCCCTATTCCTGCCTCCTGCCCCAAATCAGTCATTGCAGCACACACAGATGCCAGCATGCAGGAAAGGGAACGTGAAATCAAGATCTCTGTGGTGTCAAGTCCACAGGAGTGGACTTTTCCCCCCAGTAATTTCCAGAGTCTTGATCCTGATTCTCAGTTCTTAAAAAATTCCACAGCTATGCGGAATAACCTTTACATTTATGCTTCACCCATATTCCAGAAGACAGAGTAATGAGTTCCCTGTCTTTTCCATGTGGATGTAGCAGCTTTCTCCTCCAGAGTTAAACCACTGTGAAGCACTGCTCAGTACCATTAAAGCCCTGCTCAGCTCAGCTCAGCCCTGAGTTATCGGCACAGCAGCAGACTGGTGGCTCTCCTATACATAATAAGTAATTTGGACTGGAAGCTGCCACAGGAAAGCCAGATCTCATTTTAATTTCCATCTAAGATATATATCTGTGGCCTTTGCCTAAAGGTTTGTCACTCTAGCTGAAAGCTTGACAAAGGTCAGAATACTCAACTTTCTGCTTTAAATTCTAATGACAGATGAGAGATACATTTCTTAGCATAAATATTTATATATAAACATACTTTATATATGCATGTATACACACCCCCCCAATCCTAAAATATCTCAGCATATGTGTAAGTGTAACAAATACTGCCACAGAGTCACAAGTGAATGGAGTAGCATACTGTGAGTCTGTCCTGACCCAAGATGTGGATTTGAATAGAAAAAGAAAATTATTTGAGGTAATGGGACCTTGAAATTTTAGCAGTGTTCCTTCTGCACCAAAATAAGCAAGTTAAGATTAATTGGCAATGTAAGCTTCAAGAGGTCTTAAGATTGAGAAGATGGTAAACAAAAGCTAATCTATAAAATTTAACAGGAAGCCCATTATCACTGCACAAAAGCTGAAAATGTATAGTGTTTTTAATAATTGTAATTATTTTACTCCATTAATGTTTATTTCATAGAAAACGGAGATTTTAAATCTCCATCTCATCTGGTACTTTCCCCTGCAGCCAACAAAGTGCAGGCTCGTTTGCACTCCCTGTGTGTGCCTGCTTTGTGCTTTGCTCACAGACACTTCCACATTTAGAGAACAAATATGACAAATCAGAAACTGCATGACCCATGTACTGACACCACAACGGCAACGCTGTCTTAGGAGTCACAGGAAGGCCAGATTGGGTTCCAGTTAGCACCTCTCTGTCCTGTATATAGGTGGTCTCATGCAGCACTGTGTCAAAAACAGTGCAAAAATGTGTCTCAAGTGCAGCTCCAAAGGATCCAACAGTTTTACATCACACAAGCCTTGTTTTTACAGCCTGCTCATATAGAAAGGGCCAGGCTGATCTCTACTCACCGCTCCTAAAGTAAGGGTGGAAGTCAAACGGCAAAAAATCAGTCCATCAGGCAAGTTCCCTCATGCTTTCAACCCTGGGAGCTGCATACCCATCACACATAGAGTCTTTGCCGTAATGTAGCTTTAAAAAGGATCAAGAATCTAACTGTCTTAAAAAGATGCAGCTAAAAACCAAAAGTGAAATAAATCCCTCTTACGCAGAAAGTCACTAATCGGGTAAAGAGAACTCGAGAGACAGTGAACTCCTAAATCTTACCAGTTCATGGGCAATCATTTGAGTTTAAAATTACAATTTGCTCTTAACCAGCTGAGGTCCATGAATCAGAAATTCCTGGCACATGAGCAATTTTTAGTCAATAGGTGGTGGGAACTGGACTGGAAAAGGGATTACGTCCCCTTCCATTTTCTTTTACAACCTTCCAGAAATCTCCCTCCTGAACTGCACCCCTGCTTTCTCCCACATCCCTTCATATGAGCCCCAAAGCATTCATGTGTAATTCTCTAACAGAAAACAAAATAAGGGGCTGCCTGATTAAACATTAAGGACCTTTTTCTCTCTTCATGGAAAATACCTTTGATTTAATGGAAACAATCTGGTAGCTGTTTATCTGAAGGTTATCCATTAATTGCTGGCCATGTGATATGGAAGAATTTTTTTGCATATGGGGGGACTGAGTTGTGGTGGCATAAGGGCACACTAATAGTATCTAATATGAAATGCCTGGATTATCTTCTCTCTTTGATAAGCCCCTCAAAAGCTAAGAACTTGTACCTAGTCTGCCTGTCTCTGGGACAGCACAGGAAAACAGAAAAGGTCCCTCTCATTCACCTTATTTATAAAAGGCCTGATTCTAAACCTCTCAAGAAATATTCTCAAAACCAAAGTGATTATGTGATGCATGCAAAAAAATCTGGGAGGAGGAAGCTTCGTCCCTAGTCCCAGTGGAGACTTAAATGCAGATTTATAACAGACAAAATTTACTCCATCAAAATTTGTTCTCCACCTCGTGGACGGATTCCTCTAACACTACTGTATTGATTTCACTACTGAAGTGCTGCATTAATGAATCAGGCTCTCCATGTCCACTATGCTACTTATAAAGGATCACATTTTGTTATATGGACCATAAAATGCAGCAGAGGAAAATAAATCTGTTTTGTTTTTGTATTGCTGCCTGCTTTGGTGTCTGCATTAAATAATATAACCATTATGTACTGTTTTGTTTCCATTTATAAAGATACAAATGATGGTGCCAATTATGTTCCCATGCACATATATTCAGAATCAGCTCTTTACCCTTAAAAGTCTAGGGACAGCAAGGGAATTAATTCAGGATTTCATAGTAAATGTAGGGCTTACAAAACCCATCCTTCTAGAGAGGTTATTTTACTCACATGGTGCATAGAACATGACAAGGGTGTGCTTCTTCTTCTTCAAGGACTCCCTGAAGTCTTCTCCAGCCAGGTGGATAACACTGGTCTGTTTTTCTTCCCATGCAGGCTCTGGTGGAGGTGGTGCTTCAGGACTAGAAAAGCAAGACAATGAAATTGGTTTGAAAATGTTTCTGGAAGGAGATAAAGGGACAGCATTGTCCTGGTCATAATTAGCACAAGGGAACTGATGTGAAAAATCCTTCAAGGTGCCTGTGCAGTAGAAAGACATACTCGATATTTCCAACACCAGGCAACAGTAAAAAAGGATGCAAGTTAATATCTGGAACTCAGATAATTTAAAATATAATTTAAAATAATTAAAATATAATTTAAGTGACTGTAGTCAGGCATATGAGTAGAAATGTCAAATAAAGACTGCCTACATTGCATCCACCATCTGGGTGGAAAAAACATTGATACATACCATTGTATCATCCACAGGCATGAACTGAGAAGAAGGTGGAATCAAAAGGCAACTGATATAGAGCAGCATCTTCCATTCAAATATCCTTTTTGTACTCTTTATCACTAGCATGCAAACTTCTGTAAAGAATTTCATGACCTTCTCCAGAATTCAGATATTAAAGCCAGGATGCAAAAATCAGCATCATTCCACTTGGAATACTGGGGGTGACTGAACCGGAATATTTTACTTTGGTAAAGAGAATGTCAGGTTTCAATTATGACTGCACATACTGGCTAGATCAGAGCAATCCCGCACACCTAGAGCGTCTCTAACAAAAATTCTGCTATTCACTAGCTCACAGACCTCTCTCAGACTCATTAAATTCATTCCTGCTGTATCTTAAATAGTGATTACTTTATATAAAATCATCAGAATGGTGCCACGGTATAAAGACCTTCATATGTCGCCTTGGTAATAAATTAGCTTTTCAGACTTTCCTGACACTTTGAATGACACCATTTCAAATTGTATCGGGTACATAAAAACCAAGTGGAGAAAAACTCAGTTTTTAAAGTCCTTCTCAAGGTCACTTGGTGGACATTCATTGTATTTCCACCATTACTGATTTTCCACTTTTTAGAGAAAGACTTAGATGTGTATCAGAGAAAGAAGAGTTACACAGTGTGTCCTTTAGCTGAATTCCTCCATGAGCACAGTTGTTGTGAGCTATCACTGATTACAGTTACAGAGGTGGGACTTTCACACAAAATTTTCCACGCTGACCTGGAATAAGCTACCAGCAACTGGTAACAGCCTAGTGTGGCAGCACAATCACCAGAGAGGAACCACAGCCAAAACCAGCATGGCTGCAAGCACCTATTGAGACAGGTCTCCACACGCTGTACTTTTATCACCAGCCTGCACCCCAGATGCATCCCTATTTCCACCAGCTTCAGTGCAGCTGTGTCAGTTCTATCCCTGTCAGAAAACAAGGATGCTATTGTACTGCTTCTCTAGCTGGGATAATATCCAGGAGCCAAGAGCAGGAGACAAGTTGCCTGGGCTTCACCTGTACTGCTGACTAGCCGAGTCTTCAAGAGCCACAGCAGGATCCAGAAGAATTAACACCACTTTCCTGTTCCTCACTGCATATTCACCTGCCGGTACAGGCAGCATCAGCCTGACTGTTTAACTCACCACAAAGTGCACAATGCTCAAAAGAGTTGAGCAAAGCAGTGAAATGAGGACAATTACTTCACATACAATACAGATACAGCAGCCTGGAGCCTGTGTGGGCAGGGAGGCCAAGGGAGTACCATGTCTAAAAGTAAAATTCAGATAAAGCTCCTCAACGTGCTACAACGATACTGCCAGACCATACCCACTAGCTGCTTTGAAGCAGTCAGAGATGTAATGAGAAAAGAAAGACAAGGGAAAGGGGAAAGGAAAAGGGAAAGGAAAAGGGAAAAGGGCAAAGGAAAACAAAAAAAACCCCAAACAACCTTTCCCCCACCAAATAAAAGGGGGAAAATAAAGATTACATTCCTCATGCCAACTAGCTACATGATTAAAATATTCACAAAACTCTGGAAGGTTTTCTTCCCCTTGACTAATGCAGAAAATGCATAAGGCTTACACTACCTAAAGAAAATGCATATTTTTTTATATATATGCATACTTTTACATACATGCATATATAATACATACTTAAAGAGAGAATTGTACCAGCAATTTATTTTGAAATGGAATTATTGTCATCATTTTCATATCAAACTTAATTCTGCATATTTCAGCACACCACCCAAGAAAAGTTGCTTAGTGCACTCAAAGGTGCTGGTTTTGTTGGTCTCACTGGCTTTCCTTCAGCCCCATGTGGGTGGAATTCTAGGCACTGGCTCTGAAATGCTGGAAAGAGAAAAGTACAACTGTAGAAATTCAGTTACTAACACTGGGATCTGCTGCTTTGTATAAAGAGGGAACAACAAATGTTCTGTTTATTTTTCAGAGCCATTGCTATTCCTTCGCCAGGGAAAGGCTTAAGGTGTATTTGAAAAATATTTAGTTTGGGAAAGAAATACCGGGGCAGCTATGAAAAACCCCACAGCAAATAAAGGATTTGGTGTATTAGAGATCATAATTAACATACACGTTTCTGTGGGTTTGAATACTGGAATTCAGTTTTGTTAGCAAGGGATTTAGGCAGTGTTGAAGCTCTGCTTAGTTCCTCATCAAAGCCATCTGCAGGAGTCACTAACCAGGAACCCAAATACTATCTTAAAACCCTCAAAACTTACTTTTGCAGCCAGTCAATGATCTTCTTCTTTGTTCTGAGGTGTGGCAGAGTGTATTTCTCCTCTCCATCCTTAAAATACTTCAAAGTAGGAAACCCTGAGATGTGATATCTTTCTGCCAAAGCCTTGTTGACAGTTGCATCGACTGCTGCAAGGACACCTGGACTCTGAAACAGAGATCACCTCCTGTAAATCCCACACACACCCCTTCAGCAGGACACAGTGGGCTTGGGGGCAATCACTCATGCTCTAGGTGCCTTTGCTGCCTCTAGGACAAGAGGACATAGTCTTAAGCTGTGCCATGGGAGGCTCAGGTTGGACATGAGTAAGAATTTTTCATATAAAAGGTGATTAAACATTGGAATGGGCTGCCCAGGGAGATGGTGGAGACACCATCCCTGGAAGTGTTTAAGGAAAGACTGGATGTGGCACTTGGTGCCATGGTCTAGTTGACATGATGGTGCTTGGTCATGGGCTAGCCTTGATTCCAATGGTCTTTTCCAACCTGATTAATTCTGTGATTTTGTGCACAGACATACAGAACGACACAGAGAGCTGATGCAAAACCAGAAAGGGACATACTATGGACTAAATGTTACCAGAATCTTACCTGTTCCCCTCTTACTTCTGATGGATTCTCTTTATATAATTCACTCTATAATGCTTAAGAGCCATTCCCAGAAATTGCATTTCCTCCCACATATCCCTGTTTCTCCCAGAAGAAACAAGCACTGCTAAAGGTAAGTTTACTTTAAGGCAAATTCATCTTTCCCTAACTTGTGGGTATCTTGTCATGGACCACCTTTAGAGACACAGACAAATAGGCATTTGTAAAATGTGATTCATTGAATCTTTGTTTTTCTCATCTCCTCCCTCTCCAACAGCAATAAAGAAACTTTAGATGTCTCCACAGAAGATACATAAAGTATGGGTGAGACCAATTCTACTTCTCCTCCTGCATGGCATACACAGCACAAGACTGAATCAATAACACTAATACTTGTATTACTGGATCTCTCTTCTCCAGCCATGCTGACGGAGCACTTTTGAAGAAGCTAATGGAGTGGTGCAACCATTAAAAACAGGGTATTTGAAACAGGGATCAGCCCCTTTTGCTTTTTTCCAAATCTAATTCATAAATAAAAGCCTATGTTTTTTCACATTCAATGTCTTTAAGTAAGGGGGAAAAATCCATTTTTGGATTTGATCATATTATGTATAAGGCCTACAGTAGAATACATAAACATTTTTCGATTTTGTTTTCGTTCAAGACAGAATGTTCTTTCTCAGACTTTGGCAGGGCTCATGCATTAGCGATGAGACTGTACTTTGGAAGCACATTTTGAAGGGTCCTGTGGGAGGATGAGAACAGCTGAATTTGTTGTAGGGAGAAAAGTCACTTTTATTACTCTAGTTATTTATTACTGATTATTTGAAGGATATAATAAAGGAAATTAGCTTACATCACTGGTTACATGGAGAAACTCTGCAGCCTTCTCATATTCTGGCTTCATTTTCTTACAGTGCCCACACCCTGCCAAAAAAAAAAAAAATACAATTAAGTTGTATACACCATGGCTATTCATTGACCCATTTAGCCATTATCAAAATCCAAAACCATGTAGTAAAGATTTACTAGAATTTTGCTTGCATTTTACTTAATATATTTGTAAAGCCTTAGTATGATATAGGATTTTTTCCAAAATGGCCACAACAGTTTAAACAAAGAAAATAATAATAATAATAATAATAATAATAATAATAATAATAATAATAATAATAATAATAATAATAATAATAATAATTAAAAAAACCCCCTGCTTTCAAACCCACACTTCTTTCCTTACAAAAAGTACTATAAACATTTGTCAAGCCCATTGCTTCTAGCATGCTCTTGGGCAGAGCACAACCTCCTCACCCATTTCAGTTTCCAAATCTTTATCTGCTTTAAAAAGAAACAGCACAGCTCCTCACGTGACTTTGTGACTTTCAGTGGAGGCTTACACTAGCACAGCTTAACAGAGTAATATAATTTGAATTCAACTGCACTGATAATATGCCCTGCTTTACAGTGGTGCAGCATGTCCTTCTAGGAAGGATTTGCACTGATTTAATCACATCAGTGTAATTACACCACCACATATGTTCCCAACATAAGCAGGATCTGTAAAACCAAGATAATGGCGCTTTCTCGCTTGTGCGAAGTTCTCCAGAGATCTGCCATTACTTCACTGCTAAGTGCTGACATTACAATAAAGTAAAATGAATGCACGAGTGAGAGAAGCAGACTTAGAATAAATTATTTGGGTGTAAATTAAACTGCTTTCAGCTGGTGCAGTTGCCTGCAGCAGGCTGAACTTTCAGGCCCAGGTGAGGGTCCTGCCATGATGTCAAGTTACACTTTGGCACCTCCAGCACGCTGCTGGGCCTCAGTGACAGCCCCTTCTGTGTCCCCAAGGGACTGGCACAACGCAGCCGCCCAGGACAGTGCACAGGGACAGAGGGGCTGGGGTGAACACCCAGCAGGTGAGGCTCAGGTCTGACTGGAGGTGCAGGCAGCTGGGACGAGGCGCTGGCACAGCCCCGCAGTGCTGCAATGCCGTGCAGTGCCTTGCTGCACTCTCCCTCTCCTCTGCATCAGCACCCTGCTCGCTGTCCTGAGCTGTTATTGTTGGAAGGGGCACTCGAAAGCCCAGATTTTGCTGAGCTTTTGGAAGTTGTATCAGAAGATATGGCTAGAAATGTTTCAGTGCATGCCAGCAAAAGCTGACTCTGAGGTGTTCGGGTAACAGGGTAACAGGCTATTTTTACACCAGTGTCCAAAAGAAAATAAACCAAAGACTCTGAGGCTCAGTGCTGCTTTGTTTCCGTCTGATGGGATGATGGCTGAAGCCAGCAGACACAAATCTGGGCCTGAACTCAACCAGACAAGCATGTTTTATACAGCCTAAGTCAAAGAGTGTTTGCAGCCAAGAAGCAGTAAGACATCCAACTTCACCAGAAAAAACAGAGTTTCAGCCACCACAGCACACCATGGAACACTTTCAGGGCATGTTTATGGAACATTTGAACAACAAATGCAAATCCCACCTAGGAATTACAGCAAATACCAAAGCTGCTGATCTCAGACCAGCTCCTGTTCAAACACCAGCTACAGTCCATATCACACAGTCATCTGCACAGAGACCACAGCACTAAAGAGCCCCATGCCATTCTTTTAAGCAGAAAACAGTAATGTGGTAGGAGCAGCAGAACAAGGGGGGCTCAGCTGGTGAAGAAAGCTTTGCTTTAATTTTACACCATGGTGTGAGAATGCTGGGAACCTGATGCACAAACTTCACAGGGGAATGCAGGAAGAAGCTGGGACAGGCTGAGGAAGAGTTACTGTCTCAGCACTGCTTATCTTGGTTAAAAGCACAAAAGAGGTTGGAAAATGATTTATTTGCCACCCACAGGAAACTTGCAGGCATATGGCTTTGTGTAAGGGGCTGACAGATCCCTCTGACACCTGCCCAATTTGATTTATTTCTCCTCTTAGGAGCAGGGAACTTAATTCATTTTGTGCTCTTCCTCACTTTTAACCAAAGGCCATCTCAACTCCCAGTTCAGATACCTGGGAACCTCTCTGAATTAGGTAGCTTAAATTTGAACAAACAATGATTTTCTGCAGGACTAACTTCACCTTGATGGGATTTACACAGTGTGTCCCTTAGCCACAGCAAGGTTCATACTGTGCTCTAGCTACAGTATCCACATAATCTACACTATATTCCAATTATATTACAATCATTAATTAGATCTGATCAACCAAAGGCATTAAAGAACCAGAGTTTTCACAAAGCCATGCAGAGGGGAAAAAAACCAAAACCAGTAACACGGGCACATTTTGCCCAGGAAATGAAAAAATACCCAAAGCATCTGAAGATCATGTAAGTAATATTTTGGATCAAGACATCTAGACCGTGAAATGTCACTGTTCCAGGTTCTTTCATGAACATCACACAGACACAGCACTACTGACTGCCACAAAGCTAACTCACTCGGGCTTAAAATAAAGGGAAGCAACATCAGATCTTTAAAAGGCACTTAAATGCAAACTGAAGTCTTCAAATCTTTATTGTGAATGCTTGTTCTACCCCTGACAGAGGACAGCATGATGTATCCGCCTGGAAAAAAGTCACAACATTAAACTGAACCTGAGAGAGGGACAACAAATTTTAAGAGCTTCTCCCACAACAAACAATGCTTTTCTGTCTGTCTTCATGAGAATTTTGCTATTGTGAGCTACAGCCTGCTTTCACCTACTACTGCAGAAAAGGGGAGATATGAATTACAAATCAGACCTACAAACTGCAAACCAATTAATCTCTCCTATGATTATTTATCCTATCTTTGAATAATCCTGTGAAGATTGCCATTACATTTTTGAGGCCAATGAAAAGTTATTTAAATGAATTCCAAGGTCACCGCCTCTCCTTTGATTGCTACATTAGGTTGTTCAGCAGCAGCTTGATCCCTCTGTGCTAAGCTCCTCTAGTTTTAGATGCTTTCTGTTCATAAAATGAGTGGGGAAAATAACAACTCTACAGGCCCAGATGCTCCTGTGTGCTGCTGGGACAATGGTCCAGAGGTCTGCAGTGGGCATCTGTGACAGATGTGCTTCTAGAAGATGCACTGTCCTGTTAAGCGCTTACTGACATTAAAAGTCAAAGTGTGAGCAAGGGAAGGGACTCGTTTGATCCCAGGTGAGAAGAAAGGCTGCACTCAGTACAAGGATAGCCTGGGCCTGCTCCAGCACTGCCACCCTCTGAGCCTCTGTGGGGCATGGCTGGTGGGAACACCCAAGGGTCTTGTAGGTGTCCATCCAAGAGGGCTCTCACAGCCTCAGTCTTTGCTTGCCAAAGATAAGCAGCCGCTGTGGGGGCTCAAGACAGAGTTACTCTCCATCCAGCAGCAGAAACCAGTCCAGGTTCAGTGCCTGGTTCTGCTGACCAGCTCAGGACAACTCCTCTGACCTCTAACACCTCATCTTGCTCCTCTTGCACAAAAGGAGCCCAGGCTGCTAGGGCCAAGGCTCAGATAGAAAGAGCACACAGATAAGCAAAAAGGAAGTGTTACAAGACAGGTAAAAGAAGTCAAAACTTAAAACAATCAGTGCTAGGACATCTGGTACGCACCCTTGCTAACCATTTTTAAAACAGATGCCTAAATGAAGCAAGAATTCTGCTTTCCCAGTTTATTTATAACCAATCTTCTCATTTGCACTGTGCAGATGGGCAGGTAAGCAGCTCCTTCCTTTAGTGCAGTCACTGTCACACAGCTTAGCTCAGCTGCACCCCCAAACAATGGGGATCAAAGGTCCCCATGTCACCTCAGTGCAGACAAGTCCCCTCCCTCCAGGATCCCACTGCAGGGCAGAGGACAACACTTGCTCAGCACTTTGTCCTCTGCAGAGTGACTATATGCAAATGTAGAGGCAAAGGCCAAGTGTGGACAAAGCAATGCTGAAGTGAAAGGGTAAGCAGCACATGGACAAATGAAAGCTTAACAAACATACCAGGCAACTCTTTTTCCAAGGAAATATCTGCATTTGTTTATAGCAGCCTGTTTGGCACCATGGCAAAGACTCACAACCCAGTTGCTCTAAACCTTTTCAGAAATGAACTAATACAAGTACTTCTACTGTTAAAACCAAGTTTTACAGGCAGAAAACCAGTCAAGCAGCACCAGCTAAGCTCCTGCATATGCTGTCTTAGTGATGTCTCAAGAATATAAATCTGTTTCTCTCTGTCATTCACTGTTTGCTTCTTTCAGGTTATTATGACTATATAAATAAACACCGTGCTTTTGGCCATGTCCTCTCATTTCAATGCAACATTGTCTGAGGATCTGAAGTGTGCGTGACAAGCAAGAGATAAAAGACAACATCCAGGCAGTTGTGAAGAAGCTATTTCTGACATCAAGAACCCTAGAGGTAAACTAAATTGCAAATAAAGATTTTAAAGAATCATTACATTTCTGTCATCAACAGACTGCTCGAATACTGTTATCATGTACCAGCTATTTATTGTATAATGCCAGCTCTATATCCATCTATAGCTGCACACCAAAAATACCTCCATTAGCCTAACGAGAAAATGAATTTGAAGCACAAAACATGTCCTGCTTTCAGCAAGTGGGCCACTGGCAGTTCAGAATACACTCACAGAAAATCTACAGATGACTTCAAGAAAAGAAAAAAAAAGTAAAAAAATTCAGATGCACCTTCATTCTCTAAACATTTAACACCTGGGGATAACACCACTGGTTTCTCTATTCTTAATCCCAGAGGAGCAGTGACCTCTGAAAACAGCAGAATAGCCAGTTCTTACAAGTTAGCGTTGTTAACTTTGAACACTCATCCCTACATATGAAAGTAGGAATACCTACATGGAGCAGGGAAGACACAGTCCTTGCAGCCACAGCAAGGACACACAAATCCCAGCCCTCTTATCACCCATGCAAGAACAGAAATGTATTTTCTTCTGCCATGGAAGGCTGAAACATGCATCATGTAAAAGAGAATCTCTCAGGTCTAACACGAGGCAGTTTACAGTTCCTTCACCGGTGAAGGAGAACATAAACTACAACAGCTGCAGACTCCCTTGCATAATCTAGCCATCTGCATTGCAGACATCTGATGGAAAATCATCCACAAATTTGGCAGGGAGGCAGGATGACAAAAGCAGCTGTTTCTCCCCATAATCACAGGTATGAATTTGCAATTGTGTTGGTTGCATGTTCACTTAATAGTCCCAACGGTCAGAACAGTCAGGCCATGCCACAATCTACATGCATTAAAAAAAACTAACACAAACAAACAAAAAACCAAACCAAAACAACAACAAAAAAAAACTAAAAAAAAAAAAGGAATCACCTTAGGAAGGATCAGGAGCTCAAAAAATTTTGTATAACCTTTTCCCTCTGGGTATTTACTCCCACCAAACCATTCATCTTTCCACCAGCAGCACTGCACACCCAGGTAAAATTCCAGATACCTAAAGACAAGGACGTTTCAAGACTGGATGCTTTCTTATAAGAGGCGCGTCTTCAACATGTCTAACGTGATATTGAATTCAAACTTCCGACAGCTAGAAATGTGTGCACACATACACAAATCCAGGCACCCCACCCCCAACACTGTATTTTTAAAGGCAGGTTTGATTCCATCAGGCATTACACCGCTTCGAGATCAGTGACAAGCAAACAGCTTTACGGCTTTACGAAAGACAAAGCCTATGAAAGGTCAGTCTGGAAAAGACTCTGAGGAACTAGAAATGCAGCATTAGAAGGAAAATACTTAAGCAGTTTGGATTACTGCAGTCAGGGCTGCTGCGGTTGCAGCCGAAGGCGGCGGCTGCGTGGGCTGCACAGCTCATCCCAGAGCACTGCAGCGGCTCGGCCCCGCCATTATCACCATCGCACTGGCACTGCCATGAACTCAGAGCACAGGCAATCTGTGCGTGCAATGAGCTGTGCAAATCCAATCCCAGCATGGCCACACAGAAGAAAGCCTCTGCTGCTTCCAGGAGCCCTTCAGTGTGAAGTTAGGGCACAAAATTATTACAAATTGGTCACACTTTCTCCTGTCCGTATGATTTGCTGAGGTGGTAGTGACCCAAACCCAGACACCATCTTGTCTTTTCTACGGTGGCATAATTTCTTCCCTCCCAGCATCACTGAAACTGCTCAGGAGAAGAATCTTAGCAGTTTTAGACAGTTGTAGTATGAGTTAAAACTATTTACTCATTTTCAAAAAAGATAGTCAGATGCATTACATAAATCAGATCAAGCTGGGAAGAGAGCTTAACTAAACATATCCTCCAGGAACAATTGTCTGCATCCGTGCCACATTCACACCTCTGGCAGAAGGGCCATCTTTAGTCAGCAACAGCCCTTGGGAAGGGAAGGCTCAGCACAGGGGGCAAAGATGGAGTGGGTGCTGCAGGCTGCCTGCATGGGACTTAAAGACAGCAGCTCTGGTGAACTGCACAACACGCACAAACTGCACAACACACACTTCTGCCTTTATTTCTGGTCACTCTGGAGCCTGTCTTCTTCTGACTCAGGCTCAGGGGAAAGGGTGAATATTCTCCAAGGCTAACATCAGCCAGAGGCTGCTGCCTCCCAGGGATTCTTGGGAGTCAGGCAGGAAGAGAGATTTCTGCTCCATCATGCCCTCAGTGTGCACTCTCTGCTTCTGAGCTCACAGGGGGCCAAGGCTGAGCTGGACTCGAGAAAGCAGCCTTTGAAAAAATGCACCCCATCTGCACAGCACAGACATGCAGGAACAACCTCAAAGTTAATCATCATCTTTATGTAAAATAAATAAAACAAAAAATCACATGGCTCCTTATTTTCATTCCAAGGTAGTTTCAGCTTCTGGCTATTGGACATTACACTGCATGTATGCACTAAAACTGCATATATATACCCTCTCCCTCAAGACTGTGGTGCAACTGGTAGAAATCAGTGATGGGAGATGATGGTGCCTCCTACCATCCCTCTTGGGAGGGAAAAGAAGTGAAGGAAGGTGGATCAGCTGGCATTGGGAGATATGAATTACACTTCCTACACCAGCTCTGAGGAACGTGGCCCTGAGTAGGTGTTGAAAATTAATCTTCCCCTATTGAAATGTGAGACAACAGCATGGTTGCCTTAAGGTGAAATTGTTGAGAGCTTATGAAAAATACCACCAGAAGGTTTCCTTCTCAATTAAGCCAGAATTATTTAACATCCTAAAAAGATTCCCCCCCTTCTCCATTGCCAGGTGAACAACAAAATTTTACCTTGAGGAGGGAAAAGAAGTTGCTCTGGTTTCCCTCACACTCTTATCCCACTATAGAAGACTTTATACTATGGATTTAGCAATAAAAATGCCAGAGAACACAGGTGAGATGAAAGAGCTTTGAATGTTCAGCTCACAAAAACAGCATAACCAGTGAATTCTTTCCTAGGATTTGTGTAAGACATCAGCCAAATGGATGCCATGCAAACAGATCTTCCTAATAAAGGTATATCCCAATGAACTCCAACTCGGGAACGGGGGCATTAAAAGGAATGGTGACATTGAATATTACTGTGAAGATAGATGGAAAACTCAAGTATCAAGAGGAGATACTATACAGAATGCACAGTTTTTGTCCAAAGTCACAGCAGAAGTGACTACCAGCTGAGATCTATTCACCTGTTTAGGAGAAGAGTGCTAGCACAGTTGCCAAGCACAAGCAGTCAGAAGCCCAGAAGACACAGCTCTACCATCAGCACAATGCTTCCGTGTCCAAGCAAGGAATTCATTTATTAGTAACTCAGAAAAATGGCATCACTTGCCTACTCACAGTCTGAAAGGGCACAAGGAACAGACAGGCAGACTCTAGGTGTCTCTGTTCACTATTTGCCCTTTATGTAAGTTCTCTACCTTTCACAGAATAAAAGTTGAAGCCATAAAGTACTTAGGCAGATAAACTTGACAATGACAACTCCACTGGTAATGACTCAAGCAGCTGAGATACTATAAGGCATTTTCCAAATGAGAGCCCTGCACAGTATATTGAGCTTATCCAAGCAAGGAAATTAATTTATTTCAGAAAAAATAAACCTGGAGTCTAATTCTTAAAGTGAATTCCTACTGTTACCCCATCATTAGAGACCTAGAGAAATAAGTTATGTTTCACTCCTATCAGAACTCACCACAAGAGCATTAAGGGCTTATATGTACACTGGGGTCAAGCTTGCCAGGAGGACAGTCATCCAATTCACACACTCAAATGTGGATTTTTAACAGCTAAAATTACCTAAGTCCTCTTAAAGACCCCTCTGAATACCTAAATAACCTACAACAAATACTGAGAGAATGATGCCAGTCTCTCTTCAGCTGTCACCCCTCAGCTGCTCCTTGGTGCTCTGGCAGCTACTCCTATGTGACAGGCTGAGTCAGTCGGTAAGGACTCGTTAGGAGAGAGGGAAGGCAATAGTAATGTGAGAAATGAGGCAGCAAATCCCCGAAGAAACTAATGTTCCCTTCACACCACCTGCCACACATTCACATGAAGCTTTTTTTCTGATTGGTATAGCCTTTGCAAATGTCTTCTTTAATAGAGAAAGTAATTGCTCCCAATTGGAGGTGAGCATACACCAATGCATTTCGAACAAACCTCCCAAATTTCACAACCTCCAAATACCCACATTTTGTTTCCTTTCCTTCTTCCTTTCCTTCTAGCCTGCATTCTGCTCAACACCCATGACTGCTACCATGTAAGTTATTGAGCAAGTTGAGATCCAGCCCAAAGGTAGAGCAGCCCAAAACACCCCGCATTTGCCACTCTCTTTGTTGTGATGCTGAACCAGAGCAAGCCAAGGCTCCTCCCTTTTAGTCCTGGCATGAGCTACAACCAGGTTGCAAGTCATCAGCTCCAGCCACGATAATCTTGTCTGAGCTCTGTGCTCACCCAGTGGCAGATGGGGTTTCCTAAACATGGGGGCCAAAAAACTGATGTCTGCCACAAACCAGGGAACTCCAAAGGCAAAATCCTACTTCCTTCACATTAATCAAGACTGTGCAGAGCTCATACACCTTCCATCTCTCAATTCCTCCAATACTGGAACAGCTTGCAGTCTGGCCATGGCTTGCTAGATAAAACTCCCACGCAAGGTGAAATGTTATCTCCACTTCACAGGCTGGAAACCGACAAATATTTAGTGACTTGGGTCGTGACTGTACAAATCAAAGCAAAGCAAAGAACTGAACTTTTTTACATCTCCAGGCCAAGGCTATTGCTTTTATCACTGGATCATCCTTTTTTATGACCATACCCTGCTCAAAGAGCACAAACTGCTTCAAAGAGACAGTAATCCCATACGAACTGTGTGCTCCAGTATCAGAAGACTGACAAAAAAGAGACAATGGTATCAGTCATTACTGTCTTCACCCCTTCCATCAGGTATCCTATCAAGTTTTACTGCACAAGATAATTATCAGGATTCTTATACTCTTCACATTCCCACTTATATTAAGTACCACTAAAAACCCATATTGATTTTTATCTTTAGATCCTTGAAAAACATGAGTGGTATTGTTATTAAAGGAAAAATCCATGTCAGGTTCTTAATTTTCCTGGTTTGATGCCTTTCCAAGAACAACTATTTTAATGCGTGATTAAATCTCCCTGAAAATAATTTCTGTGATTAGTTTAATGAGACAGGCCACTGCACTGGCAGTGACTTACACTGAACTGTTTACACTGCCTAAGATTTTTGCTGATATTCAAATATATGAAGTATCAAGCAACATCTTGTTGTAGACTTCTATGCATTTCCATAGACTTTTAAATAATGGAAAACCCAGTCTAAGCGTCCCAGACCTCCTCTCTCTGAAATCAACAGTCAGGACTTGCTCATCACAGTGGAAGCAGATTCAGAAGCCAAGAATGCACAAATTTCTAACTGGTTTACGTGAAGAATGTATCTGCTCCAGAAGCCTGCCAGGGATGTTCAGCTAAGAAGCACATGCATACAATGCACTCAAAGTTGGCACAATTTATGCGTGTACAGGGAAGCATTTTATTATACACCCCATTAAAAATACACTAAGGCAACATTAGAATTAGGAGCCTATGGGACATAGAGAGTCAGGAAACACTATTCTGAAATTGAAGCACATCTTTTCTCTTCAACAATCTGTCCAGACTCCTAAACAGCAACATTCATCATCTGAGTGCCCTTACACAACAATTCAGTTTTCAGTGATGTGGGCACTGCAACAGCCCACCCTGACATCTGCATTGCTCCACCAAAATCCCACCAGAGGCAGGCACTGCCTGTGACCCACAGAACAGTCCAGAAAGTTTGACTTGTTCAAAGCTTTCTCTAATTATTCTGAAACAAGAATATGTTCACAGGGTCTGGTGGCCCAAAGCAGGCACCCTGACACACAAATGTCTCCTTGTGTAGATCCCTATGGGCTAGTACATGCACCTGCATCATGGGGATATGGCATCTCACCAGATTGCAGATGTACAACCTGCCTTACACACAACAAACTTCCAGTAATCCAGACCTGCAGAGGTGCACCAAAACCAGCTTCCCAGCTACCCACTGTCTGCCTTTATCCCAGAGCCTCTACATCTGAAGGCAAAGTACCCACTGAAAACAACATTTTATTTTGAAAATCGCAAATGTCATATATGACAGGAACAAATGAAAATTAAAGGATGTTTCCATCCACACTCTGTGCTGCTGGATGCTTGGATAACCCACAGGCCTTTAACCTCTACTGGAACAACTGCGTTGGTTGACATTTAAAAAAAAAACCTTTGATTGAATCATGAATTAGCATGGAAAAACTTTATTTATTTATAAATAATATAATTTCTTTATTTATCACAGGCTGCCAATGTTAGGCTGCTGCTGACCTATGCTAGAAAGGCCATTTTTTTCAGGCTGCAGAGTAGATTATTCTTCAGCCTTTTCAACTCGTGGCCTTTCTGTTGATGCTGCCAACAGACATCCCAATTAGAGCTCACAGCAACATGGCTTGCTTTCACAAGGAACCAGTGGGGGTCTGAAAGGGAGACTTATTTATTTATAGTCGTAAAACATGGCTTGAAAAAATAGATTTGATTTTGTGCACACATTTTGTGTTCACTTTGCTTCATATTTAAAGCAAGCAATGGATTCCTACATCCCAATCTCACCACATGCAGCAGAAAGAAACAAAAAGGTCACTGAAACCAGTGATGGTGAGCTGGCAGGGAGAGAGCCAAGTTCACTACTTGGTTAGAAGCTGAGGCCTTCTTCTGGTACTGGGCTAATTGGCTGGGATTCTTAGTAATAAGTTCACAAAGTCGCTTAAAACCTTGGGTTTAAATGCACTGGGAGGGAGGAGGGAAGGAGTGAAGGGTGAGAAAAGCTGTTTTCCAAAGCCAAATTGATAAAACCACTCCCTGTGCAATTAAAAACCTGAACAGCTGAATAGCTGACTTTGGAAAGCAGCAACTGCATAATTTATCGGGTTGGTTTATAAAGGTAGAGAAAACAGCCGAGGACAGGAAAGGAATTTCATGGACATTTCAACAACACAGGAAAACTGTGGTGCACTTTATCATTTCAAGGTTTATTTTTGCACTCCCTTACACTGGGAGGAAGCAGGCAAAGGTCTATTAGGCTGCATTATCCCTACTTTCTCTCTTTATCAATGGAGGAAAAATCACAATGGCTCCAATCTCTTACTAAGGATATTGACTTTTTTTCTACTTTAAGTCCTGCAATCAGCTTATATAGTCTCTGAAGGAGCCCTATGAAGAGGACTGGGAAGAACACAGGTTTAACCTGAATTTAAGTTCACATACAAGGCAGAAATGTTTCAGGAAAACATTTTAATAGTTTAATCCTTTAAAAAGCAAATGCACAGTCACACTAATAGTACAGCCAAAGGACTCTTTTCTCCTGTGTTTGTTACCTCTGGTCTCAGTACTGGACCACAAACTTTGCTCTGGCTGATGGGGAATGAGAGAGGGCAAGCAGCCCCAAGCAAACATCAGGGGTGACTGACTACAACCACCAGCCAGCATCAGAGACTCCTCAGATCCGTGCCTGCTGAAGGTACAGGGGGAGGCAAGAGCTTACAGTGGCACCAGGTCATTATTCTGCATGAGGCTGCAAGAAGAGGCATCCTTTAAAACATTAGCAGTGTCACTTGTGTTAACAAAACATAATGAAAACTCCTGTGCATGAACAGCAGACACTTCAAGAAAACATTTCTGAGTTGACTTGAATTTCAATCCTGGAGTTTAAACACCTTTCAGTGGCATTTGAATTGACTTATCAGTGACTCAGCTGGGTTTATTTTGTGACTGAGATGTGATTTGGAGAAAAATGCTGAGGAAAATGTAGAAAGAATAAATGTGTAGGGGGTTTATTCCTTCAACAAAACACAGTCAGAATCCTCTCTAATTTGGCAAATATTTCGGACAGAATTATTTTTAAAATTGCACTGAACTCAGCAAACAGTTTGATGAGGAAACTGAAAACACAAACAGGGCTTTTTTTTCATGATCAAGGGACTCAGGAGCATTTTAAATCTCAGCGAGTCCCCATGACACTAAAGCATTTAACAACACTTGACTGGCAGCATAACCCATATTTAGAGACATTCAGAACCCAGCTGTCATCTTGGGCATCTAAATAAATCGATCAGCTGTAGACACAGATACCAAGAAGCACATACAGACATGGAATCATTATTTTCATTGCTAGCAGAAGCTTATCATAAGCAGCAACGGTGCCTTTAGTTATGTTATAGTACAGAAATAACTTTGGTTGGTGCAATAAATCCTTTGTTATAGATTTAGAAATAGGCCCACTAACAAAACTCCTATCTCAAGTTACCAAATATGATCAACCCAAGTGAAAACACCAAATCCTTTGGGAGAGAGGGCCCTTTCTTTGTTCTTTTGTACAGTGCATAAGAACCCAGTTTTTGGGTACAACAACATATTGAAAAAAAACACTTCAGATGTCTGCAAGACGGCAGTCTTGATATATCCAGGACAACACTTAAGCTCAGCACTAGAAATTATGAAATTTTAGCAAAATACTAAAGTAAGGAGCACAACCCTGCATACCCTTCACAGATGGCTGGGGAGGAGAGTGCCTTCAGAGCCTGACTGGCTGGGTCACTGTTTACCTATGCTAAATATTCAGATTTATTGAACATCCTCTTAAGGGCTTTGCAAAGGAGTTTGAGAAGGTTAGGAATCCTGCTCTGTGTCCCCAGTGACCTGTGAAAGGAAAGCAGGATGAATTCATCCTGCCCAGCCACACTCACCCACGTTGCTCAGGGCTGGCAGTAATGACCTGCAGCAGCACATCTTCTGTTTAATGGTTGTGATAAATTACTGCACAAAAGGGATGGTATCTCTGATCCCAAGAGGTGCAAGTTGCATGCTGCACACCTTCCTGGTGTTTAAAACACACTAGCTGCTCTCCTTGAACTTAGTTATGCTGGGCAGCACTTAAAATGCTGCCATGTCCTTGGGCTAGTAAGTGCAACTGATTGTAAATAATTACAGTGTGGTCCTCAGGGATGATCATTAGCAGTCACAGGCATGGAGACCCAACTGGCCACATCCATCACAGTGCCTAATGGTGCAATTCACAGGTATTTACCAGGGATGTGTTTGGTTCAGCTGTATCTTCAGCACCAGGGGCAGGGGGCAGATAAAATGCTGCCAATTCCCCACACATTTTTTCATACTACACTCTATTAATGCATTGGTCATTGGAATATGCAATTAAAGCATCACTGAAATAATTCTCTTCTAGTAAAACAGATCCTCATGTATGTGCGATGGTTTGGGCTGGGATACAGTTCATTTTCTTCACAGCAACTGGTATTGAGCCATGAGTTGGATTTGTGCTGGGAACAGTGTCGATAACTCAGGGATGTTTTAGCTATTGATGAGCACTGCTTACAGAATCCAGACCTCTTCTGCTCCTCACCCCATCCCACCACAAGGAGGGTGGGGGTGCACAAGAAGGTGCCAAGCGACACAGTCAGGACAGCTGACCCAAACGACCGCAGGGATATCCCAGAACGTATGGTGTCATGCTCAGCATATAGAACTGGGGAAAGAGGAAGGGGGGGGACATTTGGAGTGATGGAGTTTGTCTTCCTAAGTTCAGCATTATGTGTGATAAAGCTCTGCTTTCCTGGGAATGGTCAAGCACCTGCCAGTCAATGCAAAGTAGTAAACAAATTCCTTGTTTTGGTTTGCCTGTACATGGTTTTTGCTTTTCTTATTAAATTACCTTACAAACCCATGACTTTTCTTGGCTTTATCTTTCAAACTCTCCCCATCCCACCATGATGGAGCAGCTGTGTGGGGCTGAGCTGTGGCTGAGGCTAAACCACAACAGCGAGCCAGAAAAACTCCAAGTCACATGTATGCTGCTTGGTGACGCAGGAGTTAAAGTACTTGCTAATTCCAGGCCAGTGCTAAAATCCCCTTGAATACTCTCAGTTACACGAAGTATATCCTGTGTTATGAGCTTATTTTATAGATGTTTCAACTTTTTTTTTTTATTATTACGTTTTTAGGAAAAAACTTCCTCAGCCTGAGCTACCAAGGTTAAAATAATTAAGATGCTCACTGGTTTTACCACTTCTTACTGGAATAATTTATCTCCTAATATTCATAAGGTGACACCATTAGCACATTTAAGAAGTGCTAAGAGAAGAGCTTTTAATCATGGAGATAACTGTTTATGATAGTTGTCTGTCATTAATTAGTTTGCAAGCCTCATACTCCCTGCTGAGGATGCTCAGAGAGGAATCCTACCAACATAGATCTTTTACACATGTACGAGCTGGATTCTGCACGTATTGCCATTACCACCTGAATGTAAATAAAATGCCCCAAATATTTGAGTTGCATTTAAAATGGAGTTGTTCTGGCAAGGAACACTCTTCATCCCAATTCTGAGCAGCTGGAAAATGTTATCAGAAGATTGTGACAGCCCAATTAAAGCATTTGATTTACTTTCAAAACAGTATTTGCCAAAGCACTGTTGGTACAGAATGCCCCTTAGTACAAAACATACCTGTCTGGAAGCATGCTTGCTCTCAAAGTAGGTAATGCAATATTGTTACTCCTATAACTGCATTACCTGTGTTCTTGAAAATACTAAAAAATACTAAAAACTGAACAGAATCCTACTGAGATTTAAAACTAACTTGAATTTACTATAAAATTTGATTGCAGTCGTATGTATTCATCTATTTTTCATCTGGCTTCCTAAAGGAATAAGTTTTTCAGGCCAACTGTTGATTTCTTCCCCCACTTCCTCCTTCTGAATACATGACCAGACTCCTTTGCCCATTTACAAACTCAAAAAAAGGCAAAGCTTTAAAGTACTACTAAGTGTGAACATGCTGAGAGAGGGTAGCCACTTCTCCCATGTCATTGTGCAGGGAGAGGGAAAGGAGGCAAATTTAGGAGTTCCATTAGTGCTTGGCAGCAGCTGCTCAGCAAGCACACAGCTGCCGAGGAGCAGCAGCCCCTGCTGTCACCGGCACACCGGGGTGCAGGGAAATCTGGGGAAGGAAGGATTTGGGTAACGAAGGATAACTCCTGAGCAAAGCAGGCCTCAGCAGCTCTGCTCCTTGTGTTCGGGGTTTCAGAGCAGGCACTCACCTCCGGTCCCACTTTCATTAGTACAGATAATCCAGGGAACACAGCGACAGAACAGCAGTCAGTCCCCTGCTTCAGTGGACCAAATTCTTAGACGTTTCATCAGGCAGAGGAAATTCATTATGGTATGTTTCTCAAATGAGTCTTATGAGCAGACTTTCAAAAAAGGTATTTTGGAGCTAACTCCTGCTGGCTTAAAGGGAAGCAGGATTTCAGCCTCTGTGCCAAGACCCTCAGCTGTCAGCACACAGTCTGCCTCCAGAGTCCTAACCTTTACATCTATGCACTTGAAAAGGAACATCTCACCCAATATGGCTGGCAGCACAGCAGCAAGAGGAGACAGAAGCTGTGTGTCACACAGTGTAGCAGATTCAAGCCTGAATTGTCCATCACAAACACAAACAATTAGAAGAATCAGATATGCAGCCAAAACAAGTTTACATCCACAGTGAACTAAGAGGTTAATGCACTTTTCTCTTCCACCCAACAGCATCCAGGAGGGCAGTGTGGCCTTCAGCTTCCTGAAGGCAGCCCACTTTATTTTATTTGTCAAGCTAAAACCTCAAGTTATGAAAAAGATCAGTTCAATGCATTTTCAGCAGTACAGTAAGCAGTATCGCCACCAACTCTGCATTAGTTATCAAAGTCCTGGGGTCTTTCTAAACTTAGGCCTAGTTTTGGCACAGTTCAGCACAATATATAATGACAATCATCCCTTACATTGCCAGAGAAACTGTGGCAGAAGAGTGAAAATGCTCAAAATGACATAGTAGCAGCCATGGAGAAGAACTCAGGACTCAGGGTTCTCAAGCTGAGTTAGTTGTTCAATGAATCAGAGTTCTGCTTTGAAAGCAAACAATACTGAAGGGAAGTTGAAAATGGGAAATCATGCTGTAAAGTGATGAGTACCCAGACTGTTTAAGCATCATTACACTCCTCAGTTATGTTTTGCCTCAGCCTACAAAGTGTCCCTCTTCCAGAGGCACATCTCCATCCTAAATGTGAAGTCAGCAACTTCACAAACATTTCACACCTTGTGTATTTAACAGTCATCACAAACAAGAAAAGCCTGGACTTTAGAGTTCATAGATCTGTGAAACTTCCACAGAAAAACATCACTAATTTTGTTAGCAAGCATTTGGCTCAGAGTACAGAAGAGAAAACAAACTCACATGGTGCATGGAACATCACTAGCACAGATGAATGATCTTTTATAAACTTGTCGAAGTCCTCATCGGTCAGGTGATAAACTACATTTTCTTCATCTGCCCAGGGAGTCTCTGGAGCCTGTGGCTGAGGTGCCTGTGGGCTACAAGACAAAGAGACACAGCTTAAAGGCAGCTCTTTGGTGCTAAGCAGTCATCTTGGCAAGTCAAACTGTAAGGAACCACTTTGTGCAGATGTTCACACATGTCTGACACACCAACCCTACTGAACAGCTTCCATAATTGTACCCATCCAGAACTCACAGACACTGAAACACAGATAAAACTGGAGGAGGAACAAAAAAATCTGCAAGAAGCTCCTGAGGACAGATCAGCAATGGAAGGGGATGGAGTGAGGAGTTAACCAGACTGCTTGGTTATTACATTATAGAAATCAAATGCATTTTCTATTACTCTTTTACCCTCCTCAGCAGGATGCTCCCTTTCTCACAGCATTCCCACTTTGTAGTTCACAGGAGTCATTGCAAACGAAAGAAAAAAGCAGTGAGCAGAAACAGCCAATTTAACCCGTCACCTTGGATACTGACAGCGTGATTAGGGCCGGCAGAGAAAGGAGGAGCAGTGTTGGGACCATGTGCCAGCTACACACACCATTTCCCCAGGAATACATGGTTTTACTCTGAACAGATCTTGGGAGCCAGGGAAGCATCCTTATGTCCTCACTCAGCAGTGGGCTTGTAGGCCTACCTCAGCAAAGATACTCAGCTGCATGCTTCACCTAAAAGGCAAATGATGTGTTCTACCAACATCACTATGATTGCACCTGAGTTCAGCTGTCTTTGATGGGTCAGAGCCTGCTCAAAGACACTGTGGCAAGTCTGGAAACTGAACCTACTGCAGCTCATCATCCCAATAAACAATTGTTTTTCGCTTTTATTAATGTACATTAAAAAGAGAATTTGGCAGCTGTGATCTAAACTATGCTAATTGACATTTTATTTATTAAAGCAGTGTTCACAGAAAAGACACCCAAACATACGAACATTGGGAGCCAGACTTTGAAGCTGTTTTTGTCAGCTGCAGTAATGAGTTCCAAACCCCCCCAAATTCCCCAAATTCTTTGGCAAAGTACATGTCTGGATGTGACCCCATCTCTGCTGAAAGCAGATTTACTATTTTTGATTAAAACGTATTATTGTGTTAGCTGCCTGGAACAAGGAATGGCAAACAGATGATAACTCATTTATCCTGCCTTACTCATTTCTAGGCTGAAAGCCTAGTTTGATAAAAAAAAGCAGTAGAGATGCACAGATTCAGATAGCAAATTCTGTTGATGTAAGCAATAGGTGTGATCCAAGAATATTAAGCAATCCATGCAGAACTGTGATGCACATCTCTGCCTCCTGCTGCTTCTGTGATAAACAAACCAAGAAGCAAACATCAAAGTGAAAGATGGGAGCTGTACCTGGTCAAGCAGCCCAGAGTGCAATAATCTCCAGGTATCCTGGCAGGGTAAAGGCTTTCCAGCAAACACCATGACACTTAATGGATTTGGGAGCTGGGTTGAGCAGGCAGAGCATAATGAACATGGACACAGTGCCTGCAAAGCACTGGGAGAACATGGTGCTCAGCAGGGCCTGGTGTGACCTATTTCAGTCAGGAATTAGTAAAGCAGGGCACGGGATGTTTATTCAAATAGCCTAATTTAAAATGCTGTGCGTGCTAATGAGCCTACACAGGAGATGGTAAGAAACACCTCAAGGCCTGGAGAAAGCAAAATTTCAAATGTCATTTAACACTGAGACAAGGCACATCGAACACCTGATTAAAATGACAGAAGTCCAGAAGAGTTATCAGAAGCTAATTCAATTGAGAGCACAGGACAAGTTCTGGATTTAACAAAGAAGCTGATGCTAAGGAAGGGCCTGAGGGGAATCTATAAAAACAGCAAGACAAACTAAGCAGCTGTTGAAGGCAGCAAGAAGCTTCTGGGCTTGCTTACCACTCAGACTGATACAGCTGTGTATCAGAATTAACAAAAAAGTGGTATGTACAAAACAGCATCTCTGCTGTGTTGGATTAAGGCTGTGTGATGACTCATCTCTATCTTCTCATGAAAACATCTGAATCTCCACAATACAGTAGCCAGTGCTTATTAGGAAGATAATAAAGGTGAAGTATTTGTAAGACTGATACATTAGCACACTTAAGCATAAGAAAGAAGCACCTTTAATAAGCAGGAGGAAAAAAAAAAAAAAAAAAAAGAGGTGTTGGAGCCCTCCAAACCAGCAGTTCTTGTTCTGAGAGGAAAAAGCATGGACAGTGATTTAAATAATTCTAACTTTCGTTAAATTATATCATGTTCTCTCCCACAAATGAGCCTAAGATCACCCACTTTCAGCACTTTACCAGTAGTATTTAGAGGGGAAAAAAAAGAAGAGGGAGAGAGAGAGCTGCTTTTCTGCAGAGTGTACTTATTGTCCATACGTAATGGGCCATTTCATACGGCTCAATGTCTGCTGGATTTGCTTCCAAGACTCTACAAGGACAGCACATGCATGCACAGTATAAAAATGCATTGGTTTTCCTTGCCACAGCCCTGCCATGCCTCTGGTCCTCAGAGTAACATTTTGTACAAAAGCAACCTTTCAATATTTTAATATTATGCTATTCTGAAACACAGCCAGTGCACCCTACAGCTATCTCATTGCACTCCTTGGCTTTCCTAAAGCCCTTGCCATACCATTTTGACTACTTGTACTGCAGATTCCTCAGAATAGTAAATTATGTATGCAGCATGTTCAGCCTATATGCACTTTTATTAATAATTTAATTGATTGTAATTTAAGCATCAATTACTGGCAAAATATAAGTACACATAACTCCTCAATGTGGTTTCTTTAAAGGTTGAACTTATAACATAAAACAGGGGCACCAGGCTACTGCTCAGATCATCTTTTGGGCAACTAATAAGCATGCACTAAGTGAGGACAAACAGCTGTCTTTAGCTCTGGACTGCTGAAGTATCAGCCAAAGCCCACAGTGGCTTGTTAGCAGAGATTATCATTGGAAAGAGCTTGCAGCTGTTCTGCTTTCCTCCAATAGCCGTGTTCACTTGCTGTCACAGCACTGATATAAAGGTACTGCATATTGCAGGGATTATCTGGATATTATGTGGGCAGAGGGGGAAAAAAACACCCCAAACAGCTAATGTTTCACATATGGCAGCCAAGAGATAACCACATCCTTGCAGAATTGAAAAGCATAACAAAGTGCAGGTGATTAAGCCATATCCTTGCTCCAAGGGCTGATCATCTTCTTCAAGTTGCTGGAGTTGCCATCTCAATCACTTACATTTGAAGACTTAATTTACTACACCAGGCTTAATGACTCTGGCTGAATTCCTCCTCTTTGAGCCACTGGGCAGTACTTGCTTGCAGTGTTTGTAGCCCCTGATGCTCACAGGATGCTGCTCTCACTTCATTTGTGGGTTCCAAATCCTGAAGTACTCCAGCTGCTGCTGCTGGAGACCCTGGGCTACTTGCAACCATATGCATATTCCCAGCACAGCCCCAGTGTACAGCAAAATACATTCATTCTGAGCCAATTTTGCTAAGCTGTGCTATTACAATAGTTTGCAACAGTCTGTTCCTTCCCATGGGTTTGTTTCCTTTCATTAGCTTCATTTCAGTATTGTTTCCACAAGTGCAGCAAACAGGGGAGGGTTACAAAGATGACACCATGCCCAAGAGCCTGGGCTCACTGCAAATGGAATTTCTCCATCACCAAATTATCTCAGCTCTCTCCAGCTTCTCCATTAGCTTCACTGACCACTGGTGGGGATTTGCACCAGTTGAAGAGCAGCTACACACACACACTTTTTCTGTGTGTCTCTCAACTGCTAGTGTCATAGGCTCATTCAGCCCCCAAAATGTTTATGACTGCAAAAAGCTCTCCTTAGGTAGAACAAGGTGCTTTCTACACTTTCATGTCTTGACAGCAAACACAGATGTTGTAAAAGTGACTACCTATCCAGGGTGCCTTGATCTTCAGTGTGTCACTGCAAGACACTTTAAAGGTTTCAGCTAAAGGCTGATGAACCAACAAGAACTGCACACTTGGTATATACATTTTTAATAACACAACAGCAGTCAAATCTTTTGCAAGGCGTTAAGTTCAAGCACCCAAGATCACTGGAAATTTAACCTGGCATTTTTAACGAAGCTGAGATCTGTGTATCTGCATTTATTTTAGTCCACAGTCAGTCTGCTATGACAGACAAAATGCAATTGTGAAATGCAAGGCATGCATGCTAAAAACCAAACATTAGTCAATCTCTCTGTATGAGTTTAGCTGATCTCAGCGGGGTAGTTTTGTTTGCTCTTCTGAGCAGAGGGAAGGATGGAGAGATGTCTGATCCTAAACCATTACATTCTGTAAATAATGAAGAGTACATAAAAGGTGGAGTGCATGAAGTTCAATGCCTTACTGTTTCAGCCACTCCGCGATATCTGCTGCGGTAGCACCAAAGTTCTCAAAGTTGAACAGGAACTTTCCTTTCCTGTTAAAGCAACAAAACAAGGTTCAGTCCTGGCCCTAAAAGATAAAAACACTCAATTATACAAGAGTGCATGATTTCTAAAATAGTTGCAAAATATAACAGACTCAAAATAGCAGATTGTAGGATATCCCCGGACATTGAATTCTTCCTTTATCCTTTCAAATTCAGCAGAGTAAACATTCATCCCCGCAAGAACCTGGAAAAACAGAGCATAATCTTACTGATTCTTACAATACAGCAAGAACATCACACCATTTGTTTGAAGATTTAAGTAAAACCCACTTCTATCTGGGCAGATTCTGATTTCATTCATATAGCTGTCATGCAAGGGGCTCTCTGTAAATGCACTGAAGTTTTTCAGATTTTGTGCAAGGGGAAACAGAACAACACTTGAGTCTAATCCAGAAAAAACACACAGCAGTTAGCATGTCACCTTCTCATTGCTCTGGAAGCATCTCTGTTTCTTTTTATTCACCCACTAACAGAAATACCTAAAGGGAATTCTCTCAATTGCAGCAGTTGTGCTCTGTTGCACATGTGGATTTTAAACTACAACTAGATTTTTTCCTTCTTCTGCATGTAGAAAAAAGAGTTCTTAGTTCATATCCAAACATTAAACAGGACACCAGAAATTCTACCCTCAGCTCTCTTGTTTCCACTCCAGCAATGAACTTGTCTATATCTAACCAACTTGTCAATGTCTAACCAACCACAAGCATTATCCCAGGTCAAAAAGGCACTTATTGAAAGGCAAGGGGAAATCAGCATGACTTTGATGTGAAAATAAAAAGTGCCCTATATCCATGAGCTCAGGAAATAGCACATGGCATTTATATGCTCTAAATATGTTAACTTAGGTAGGGCAGGGTATAACGAGAGTTATGAATTAACCTTGTCCTATAGTCTTCAAAAGAGAGGCACAGAAGCACAGTAGCTTTTCAGACTAGCACATCAAACAAAAACTCTCTCCTCCCCAGTCTTCACCTCTATCCCAACCCATCCTCCATCTCAACAATCCCTAAGCTTCAGGTTCAGGGCTCCTATGACTTACACTGTGCCCTGCAACTTATTCTGTGCCCTGTCCAAATGTCTTCCAAATGTTTCTGATGTAAAAATTGGAAGATGGGACTGATTCCAAGTTTTTGTGGGTGTGCAAGTCACACAGAGGTCATTCTGCTGTCAAACTGGGACCCAGGAAGTTGCTGAGATACCACTTCTTGATTAACTTAGTTTAATGGCATTGACGCTTAAATAATTTTAGCAGCAAGGTCTTAATCCAACCCCCTCCTCTTTCCCTCTCCAAAACCAGGATTTTCTCCTTCCAGCTGAAATACCACATCAGAATTTAATACCACATTCCTGACTGCAGCAAACTGCACAGACCAACCAAATGTGCTCAGAGCCAGCATGAAATAAATCTTAAAGCAGAAAATCCTCATTTGAAGGTCAACCGTTCCTAAGAATGTGCTGGAAAGTCACAAAAAGATACTTTGTTTTCTCTTCCCTATCCTAAGAAATTATGAATTGAACAGAGGAGAGTACAGAAGTAAGGTTTATACTTGCTGACCTAATCTTCCACTTTGAATTTTCCTTGTAGTTTGAACAACTGGATTGATTTAATTCATATGAGATTATCTAGACTCAATTCTCCACTTTCCTTATCCTCCATGCTACCACCTAAAGGCAGGTAAATGCAATAGGATCAAGATACAATCAATGGTTGCTCTATAAAGCAAGAACCAGTTTTGTTAACTAATTCCCTAATTAACACCAGCCTACCAGATTCCACATTTGCTGTGAACTTTCAGAGGATTTCCTATGATTTAAGTGGGCATTCCTGGCTATGTCAGACAATTTCACTGTGGCCATCTAAAAATGATTGATAAAAATCAATAACTTGGATTCATTCTGGTGTTCATTACATTATATGAAGCGTATTTAACAAAAAAGCTTATTACAACAGGATTTGTTTTAATGACAAGAGTAATAGCTTTAGCTGGCCAATAATCACAGAGTTATGAAATATCAGGCTGCCAGAAACCATCAAAAAACACCTACTGCCCAAAGCCAGGGCCCTCCTGCCAGACACTTGGCAAATATGATTTTAGCAAAAGACTGAATGACCCCAGCTTCAATTTAGGTCCATTACCTCTTGTAATAGCCATTGCAGAAACAAAGATCAGTTTATTCCTTTCACCTCTGCAGTGACACTTGACATATTTCAACACTTATCTGCTCTCCAACAAGCTACCTGTAATCTAAACCAACTCTGAACCTTTCCTAGCTGCCCAAGTATTTGGAGCTTCTGACCATTCCCGTTTAGTTGTGACCCTCTACCCTGATTCTCAGTTTTCTTGATGGGATTGCTCCAAAACTGGTACCTTACAGCACCAAAAAAAATTTTAAAAAGAAAAAAAAAAAGACAAGCATCAAAGAAGGAAAACTGATTAAGACTGATCAGATGAATAGGGGGTTTGGTTTTGTGAGAGGGCAGGAGGTTTTATGTTGATTGCTGTTGTAATGAAGTTGATTGCTCCTAGGATTGAAGAGATACTTAAGCATATTCTCAAGTTGGTCTTTACGGAGCAGAGCATTCTGGCACACTCACAAAGTTCATTGGCATTAGGGAGATGGTGAATGGTTTGCTAATATCCAGTTCCCCCCTGCTCTGGTGGACACTCACCAGAGCCCAGCCAACCCTCTAACCACAGGAATGTTTCCTGCCAAGGATAAAATAAGTCCATTTCTGATTTGGAGCACTTTTTCCTTCTGCACTGGGTACAACAGAATTAAAAGATATAACCATAATATAAACTAAATATGCCACCCTGCCTTCCTCTCAGTAACAGCACTGGGACAAGAAACAACCAGTCCCGAGGGAACACAGCGACCAGAGACAGGTTCAGTTCACCCTTTCACTTTTATGACCTAATCAATAGGCAATACTGCACTTAATTTTCCTGCTATATAACAGCAAGAATCACTTTTGAGCCTGGCACATCCTGACAGTTAATGACAGGTCAGATTAAAAGGCCAAACCTTCAGCTCATCCAAACCACTCATAAACTTTGCAGCCAAGTCTTATCTGGAGGTCAACATCACTCTAAGGCACTCCATGAATAATTTATGACGTGTAGAGCACAGTTAACTTTAGAAATGGCAAGCTGTGTACACATCCCACTCAGGAAGCTAATTGGGTCATATTTTGACAAACAGACCAATTTTTGTGAAAAACATGGGTGGCAGTGGCATAACCGGACTTTCCTCTGAACTGATCCTGCACCACAACCCTCCACTGCAAAGAACTGTGTCCCAGCCCTGTCACTCAGCTGTGCAGGATCAGCCCGGATCTGTAGAAACCATTTCCAAGTGAGGAAGGAAATACTCAAACCAGAATAGATCTAAATTATCTGGTCTGAATTTAATAAATGAGCTGCACATTGCAGGAGGACAGAGTGCTGTGCAGCATGCCTTCTCTCTAGCACTGTCTCTGTAGGTGATGCTTTACATTCCTAATCCCTCTCACCCCACAACCTACTGCCATGCAGGGTGGGAGTGCCTTCCCAAAGGCTGCAGCACATGCTCCTCATCTCTCTCTCTAAGGGAGATGGCCTTAGAATGCTGCCTGGCTCTACAAAAACATTCTTGAAAATATCTTCTAAGGCTTGTGCCATGTCCTAAATAAATCTGAGTAACTCCCACTCATTCCAGCCCTAAGCAAACAAAGATTTAAAGAAAGCACTTCTGAAAACAACTGGTTTGGAGAATGTTGGGCAGTCTGACAGCACTAGGTGATCACAAGAACAAATGGCCAGAGCTGCCCCAGCAATGAACTGCAGTGCTTCATCTTTTCCTCACAAGGTAACCTGTAAACACAGCAGTGAATGATCCAACAGGTAGCATCAGACCAAATCCTGCTACAGCCACGAAACAACAATCCTATTTCTTCATCCACCACATAAATCATACGTTAAGCACATTATAAACCTCAACTAGACAGGTGCCTTTGACTTGCTTACAGAGATCAATACACCTTGTAACTACAAAGGGGTAACTAAATTACTGTGAATTCTGTACTTTATTAGAGTCAAAACTTACTTTTATATCACTGTGACATCAGCTTTGACAGAGCTACAGTTAAACTGTAAGATTCTACTAATGCTGAGTGGCTGGAGGGTGACCAGTAGCTTATGGGAGAGGGATTTCCCTCCCATAACACTATGATTCCCCCCCAAAAAAGTGGATTAATAACTGCAATGAGGGCATCCATCCCTGACCTTGCTATGAAACATCAGACCAAAAAGCTGGTCAAACCCATTAAAGTAAACATTTCTTTCTTTACCAAAATGAGTTCAAAAGGCCTAAAAAATCATAAATTAGAAGCAAAACATAAATCTACATAGTGTCAGAGCTTGTATTTCCATGGAAAAAACTGCAGTGGATCTAAAGGGCAAGGAGTTCACATCTCATTCTCTAATGTTTTAGAATAAAAACCAAGAGAGAATTCTGAAGAGATCTGGAACAGAGTAGATTATTTCTCTTTTCAGCTGGCTTAAAAATGCATCATTTTGATTTTGATAAATATTTGTCGATTTATATACTTTTAAAACAACAATGTTAAAATTATTTTTGAAATGTCATATAAATCTCATTGTCTCACTTACATATTTACCCTTGAGTTCTGTGGCTGCCTGCTGATAAGATGGCATCATTCTCTTACAAACACCACACCCTGATAAAAAATAAATTGTGTAAGTAATATGCCAACAACCCCATTCAATCTCTTCTATAGTATCTATGTTCCAAAGCATATGAAGTAATATTTTATATTTTAAAAAATTAAACAAAAATTCTTTATCTGCTTTACTAAATCATTATTAGATTATTAGTTTTTAAGTATGTTACTTGTTATAAGCCTCTATTTTTGCACATTTTTCATGCTCTTCATCTTCATACTCTTTCTCATCCTAGTATGGAGAGAGTAAAACCATCTTATATTCCTCAGGCTCTGAGCTGAGCCCAGAGGAGAATACAAGATGAAACACACATATCAAAGTCAACAGAAGATGTCATAATTGTGAACTCAAAACAAAAAGCTTTGTGCAATACTGGTCTTTGAAGGGACAGGGGGAGGTACTCCAGATTCATCCCAACTTAACAAGGCTTTGAAATTAATTTGAGATGCATTTCCTAAACACATTACACAGACATCAAGTGTTAAACAGTGCTCTGTTAATTGAGCAGACATAGCTCAGAAGCAACAGCCCTTGTAATCTACAATAATGTGCTGTGGAAAGACAAAGGGTGAGTGAGGAAGACCACCAGTGTGCAGTTGGAGTGTGCTGAGTGAGAGCTGCATGATGATGCTCTGCAGTGCTAAGCAGATTAGCAGTAAATCACCTTGTAAGCAGCAGTTTTCACCCCTGCCAAGTAAAATCTGTGCATGCAGATGGGAAGGGGCAGGAGTGCAGACAGCATGGAAGAAAGGTAGCTGGAGCCAAGCACTCCAGACAGTTGTTGTGGAAACTCCCAGTCCACCATGGGACAGTAGTCAACACTTCTATTCTGGTTAACAGACAGAAAGTTTTGAAAGTATCTTCCAGGAAAAAGGAACAGATTTTGCAGCCACTACTTTAGGATCACATCAGCATGCCTGGAAAAGAACATCCTTTAATCTGATGAAGGAGAGCTCTTGTTTCTGTGGTCTTTCCATCCTTGATCTCTCCACTCAAATTGACAATGAGGTTGTTAAATTAGCGCTGGTCAAAATGACAATTTCTTGGTGGGTACAGACCACACATTTAAGACCCACTGAGGTCTTGTAGCTTCATCCAAACCACTGAACAGACATCAAAAGATGTGAGCTGGCAGACATCATCCTCTGAATCCTCTATTTCTTCTCTCCTCAGGAGCCTCAGGCCCTTAAGTCCTGCAGCAATTTCCCTGTTTTCCCCTCTTCACTCTCTTACTGTTCGCTGGAGTACCTTCTAGGGCACAGGCACACACCAGCCTCCTCCACCCAGACATCCCCCCCAGCATCCTCCTCTTCTCAGCTCTGCTGCTGCCTCAAACTTGCTGCTCCCAAACTCATTTCAGTACACCCTCTCCTGTCCTCATACTTCTGGGTTCTCTCTTTCAGGACACTGCCAAGCCACATATACCCCTCTACAGGCATAAAAGGGGAACCTCAAAAAACTCATTTTCTTCTGTTCTTTTTTCTTGTATTTTTTCCCAACAGGGAAGCTTAATTAAATACAGATTAGTCTTACCACTAGTTAACACCTACATTTTTAAAGCTTTGTTTTCAATCATGTTTATAAACAGCTCCTTCTTTATTGCCAAATCCAGACAGTCTCCTGCAGGAGTCTTCTTTGACAGAGTTAACTACAAATAAATCTGAATGCCTTCAAGTACACCTAATATTTCATCTTTAGTGCTGTCTGACTTTCTAATATAGGCCTGAAAGTACAGTGAAAGGTCTGCAAGTGGCAGGCAATATCTTCTGAGGAAAGCAAGCCTTTGCTTTGAGTTGTTTTACCCAGACCAACCATTCCTGAAATATTCAAGTAACTACATCTAAGTCTGTAGTTGCATTCATCTCCCTCTGCACCGGTACTTAATGAAAGTGCCCATTTCCTATCAATCTGCCACAATTAATCTAAAGCCCCTGCTTCCAACAAAGCAGAGAAATAAGGCAGCTGTCTTCCCCACAGCCTCCAGACAAAGCCTATGATGTCCACTCGTGTCAAAGACCTCCCTTACAAGTAACAAAAAGCTGAATTTCTTTTAGTGACCAGTCTTGACGTGCTGCTCCCAGTTATGAAAGGTAACACCTGGATGTAACCAATAATTTCAGCTGCTCAAAGGCCATATTTTATTGTAACTGCTGGATGTATTCTGTCTCCAGTAAAAGGAGCAAGAAGAAATTTGGACAATAACCAATTCAGAAAGTCTTGTGTGTTAAATAAAAGATGAGGGAGTAACAAACTGATAAATCAGAGGAAAAAAAAAAACTCACAAGTAGACTTCCTTCACAGCAGTTTGGAAAGCAGCACAAGTATTACAGCACTGAAAACTAGCAGGTGTTTTGCCACTTCAAAGAAGAGAAACTGGAAGGAGGAGGGTTTCTGGGGGAACGGTTCAAAGAGAACGAAGGGTTAGATAAGGCACATTTCACAAAGAGGCTGAGTTGTGGAAAACAATTACTCCTGATAGAGGTAAACTGTGAAAGCACTGTGCAGCCCAGCTCCCCCCGAAGGGACGATTTACAGCGGAGCAGCCGTAGCATCTCCTGCTGATCCAAGGCTGCAGCTACTGGGAACAGCCACACACCACACCAGGCCACACAGGACCACTGCAGAGTCCAAAGGCACCGAGCCACAAGTGATTTAATTTAAAGAAAAATCAAACTAAACCTTGGGCAATTTTGGCCATCTCGGCAGCGCTCAGATGAGAATAAAAAGGTAGACTGGTATTTCAGGCAGTAAGTACAAGAGAAGATACACTGAGCAACACCAGATAATGCTGCCATGGGACACAAGTTTTAGAGAGAATCAAACAGCAAATTGCTTGTGGTACCCAACATCAACTTCCCTATCAGGGCACTGCTGGGAGGCTTTCCTAGTTTAGGTCACACGTTTATTCCCTTCTCATGGCTTCCCTGCTTCCTGAACTGAGCAACAACTCAAGTGCAACACAATCTTGCTTAGAAGAGCTGGAAAGCCTCTCACACAGCAGTCACAAGGAAACACAAAAAGGCAGCTGTAAGACTGCAACATTAAGGAACAAGTAGCCAATGCAATGACAAGATAGCATCAATACAAGGTCAAGGTCACAAAAAGAAACTGAGAGACTCCAATGGACTCTCCTCTTCCTGAAACCTCACTGAGTTACCCCTGCCCATGTAGGCAGGAACATTCAGGGTGCCTCTGGGATGGAGCAGGAACAATAGTCCTGCTCCTGATGACCACACTGTTCCCTCTGCCTGCAGCACACAGAGTTTCTGTTCTGTACAGCACAAATCTAGAAAGGACAACAGGTAAAAAAATTATAGAAAGTGGCTGCTTAAGAGAACATTGGGCAAGAACCATCAGCACAAGATAAAAGAGACAAGACTGGGATACAAGTGATAGACAACCAGGGAAAAACTGAGGACAAACAGGCAGAACAACACAAGGAGCTGAATGATAAAGGTGGCACAAGATGGTATTATTAGTGAAGCACAGGTGAAGCTTCTAGTCAGACATGGACATGTCTCAGTGGAGAAGGGGGAAAGAGGTGACAGGACATGCTGGGCTACTTACATGGGGCATAGAACATCATCAGTAGGGGCTTGTCTTCCTTCTTCAGAAGCCTTCTCAATTCCTAGTGAATGAACCAAGGAAAATAAAAACACGCTTGTACTCAATGACATCGTACTACAACTTAAAAAAACCAATATATGTATTCATAGAACACAGGTTCATTTATCTGAGGGTAAAGGGCTCATCTTTCCTAACACACAGGACTAATTTTTTTTTTTCCTTGCCCAATTTTAACTTGAAAGAAAATGACAAAATTTATTATACATTCAGCTATCTGCTGAATATCCTAGACCAGTATCTCCACTGTTAATATGTGGAAGTTCGATGGTTTAGTTCATTCTCACTGCAGAATCTCTACCTGGAAACTCTTTCTTCGCTGACACATCCAAAATCCATATTGCAATTCAAAAAGTCAGACTCAATAATAACAAAACAAGTTCACTTTTCACACTATGAAACCTTGCCAAACCTATGAGATGCCATGCGAAAAGGATTTTTCAGTACCAGCACGACAGAAAAACTAGATGAAGTTTTCAAATTGAATGCAACCCCTGGAAGCCTTGTAATAGAGTACAGAGGGTGAGCATTAAAAATTAATCTTCCTACAAAAACTGAATGTCAGAATAACCATTTCTAATATTAAAAATGAAAGCCAGAAAATTGAAAAAGCCCTTTACAAAATACCAGCTAGAGTCCAATCAATTAAAGTTTAAAAAATCTATAGACTAGAAAACTAATATAAAAGACCAAGCTGATTATATTAGAAAAAACATAATGAGTAACTGTGGTGGCACCAGCTTTTTAAGGAAGTTTCATCACATTCACTGCTTTCCCACTTAACACTGAGAGGACAGTTCCTGTACCAAGTCAAATCCCTCAAGATTCAAATCCCCTTTCCTCCTGCTTCACACTCCCTAACCTCAGGCACATGAGGGAACCCAAGGTTCAATGACAACCTGCAGTTTGAAGAGCTGCATTTTACCTCCTACTTGCATTCTGCAGGGACTGCAACCTGCAAGCTGCTCCAGTTCCCTGAGACAAAAGAGGGCTGTGCCCCCACACCATCCACAAGCTCTGACACTTGCTGTGTAGCTGGCAGACTGAGGTCATGACCACATGCAGGGCAGGGGAGGACAGGAAGCATAGCCATCAACCCACAAAATTTGTCAAATCAACCAGGCTAGGTACTTTAAATATCCCTCCCAAAGAAACAAAATAATGGTGTTTCATTAAGAATTAATACAAACATACACACTCCATCCCATATATTTATAAAACAACAGGACATCTATCCAGCTAATGTACCTTTTCACTGTCAATATGCACAATATCTTTGGCTTCAGGATCTTCCTCCCACAGTGGAGCACCTTCTGGATCCTTGAGAAAGGCCACCATAGACTGTAAAAAACAGGGGGGAAAATCTTTCAGAGAAACACGAATGGAAATCATGAGACAACCAATCTCAAATCCATGCTGTGATGTAAACCCCATCTAATTAATGCCTTTGCTTTTCTGCTCATATATTCATCTGCTCTAATGCAGATTAGCACAAATCTCCTGTTGCAGAACCAAGTGATCCGTGGGTGTGTACCTTCATCTTAACTGGTATTCCAACTTAGCAGTTCTCACTCCCACTATAAAACTGGGGAAAACAGTGGAAGTGGACCAGCACACAGAGATTAGCTTCAAGGATCCTTCAGAGAGCTCTTTCAATGGTACTAGACCTTCCACAGAGAGTCCCTGGGTTAGCAGGGACTTCTCTTTATGCAGAGGTCAGGCTCCCATGCCCTTCACAGTATCTGAGTAACAGGACTAGCTGGAGGGCACACTGATACTTGCTTCGAGCAAAAGCAAATGAACACACTTACAGATCAAACTGCTCATTCGGTCAAAGGAAGAATAATCCACCAACAGTCCCCTGTGTGACCCACCTACCTAAAAAATCCATTGAATGCAATTTCAAGTAAGAGAATAGAAACAAATGTGACAGGAGAAGTGGGAAATAGGATTCTGCAGCTCCCACATTCAACAAACCGAGTACACCTGCACACACACTCTTTGTAACTGCTTTACCTGACTGACATGCAACCAAAAATCCCCTTCAGCAGACCACAGATATACTGTCTTTACCAAAAGAAAATATACTCTGATAGCTCTGACTTCAACCCCAGCCTGAAGGAAACTCCAGCTCTCCTAAATCAATGAGATACTTTCCATGGATTCTGGCAGTCACACTACTCCCTGTTTCCAGCTGTACACGCAAACACGAACTTGATCACTTTTATCCTCAGATGTCTGTGGTCTAGGAAACATAATACCTGGTATTCCATGTTCATTCACCACCCAGAATGCCCCACTGCTTTCTCTATGGCATTGCTTGTAGGTGTCCATTCCCATACAGGACCTCTGCCACACCAGTAACATAGTGAGGTCCCTGAGGACCTTCCTTCAGTGTGAGTGTGAGTCGATGAAGCTGCCACAGCACTGAGCTACACTAGCACACACCAAGACTACTTATCTAAAAGCCTTTCTCAGGAGCAGCCTGGCAGCACACCTGGTGACACATCCTATCACTGGAACGGTCTCAGATGCACTTTTGCTGCCTGTCTGCCTTTGGTGGGGCTGCTGTGGTACAACATCCCAACAACTTGTCAACAGAGAGGAGAGTTCATCCCATTTTCCTGCCTCTCAGTTGCTACTGTGAGGCTTGGGAGGATTCAGAGCTTACAGCAGGATCCATTTATTGCATTTATGTTTCTGTCTGCTTGCACAGCTAATATTGAAAAGATTTGTCTTATCACAAGAGACAGCATGTATCAGTCACCAGACAGCAACCAAAACACTTAATGTACAGAGTAAAAAGGATCTAACGGGTGAGGATGACAAACAGCTCCAGAAGAAATTTGTTTTACAGTGGCATTATCAGGGAAAGGAGCTAGTTAGGAAAAAAATATAAAAAATCATGTAATTTACAATGGAGTTACAATGTAAAAAGCTGTAGACTTAGAGGCATTAACATCCCAAATGACATCCTAAGACTAATAATACATGGGGAAAGGAAAGATGAGGACAAAACAGCAGAGATGTTCTACCTTTAGGACAGCTGCATCAAGTTCTGCTCACCCTCAGCACGCACAGACCTCAACTATACACTGGAGAGGAGGAGAGAGGGGTGAACATTTTGAACAGCTAATGAGTGTAATTGACTCTGCTAGTTTCAAGAATTCCTGCATGCCAAATTCAGTCATGTAGAAACAGATGTGGTTAGAGGATGGGGGATTAAAGAGATTTAATTCATCCAGCCTCTCCCTCTCAGCCAAGACAGAAAAAAATTAGATGTGTAATGTCTTCTGGCAGGAGCAGGCAGTACATTGCCTTGCCCTCAATTCTTCATGCAGTGAAGAGAACTTCCTCTCTTGCTTTAAACAGGGAAGAACAACACCCAAACAATCCACGGCATTCTCTAATCACAGAAAGCAGGGGTCCCCAGGCTGCTGTGTTAGAGGCCACAGCAAGGTCCAGGGCACAGCACCCCTGGTGTTGCAGAACCAGCTCCTCTCCAGTCCTGCCATGCTATGGTCAGGACCTGTTTTGACCCCATGGCACAGACAGAAACACCATGGGCTGTAACCAGCTGTGACAGCTTTGAACCTTAAACCTCTATTCAGCAGAGTACACGACATGCTTCACCCAGCACATGCTGCTAAAAACAAGCCAGTTTTAACAGGAAAGCTGATCCATAATCGTATACATGGACCTAGGTTTTAACCTGAAAGAAAATACAAACAAACACATCCTTGTTCTTTTCACTCCTCTGAAGTATCATGCAGGAAGGATGCTAATAACTAGACCTGCCTAAATTTCACACATACACTCCTTACAACAGCCAACTTGAAAAGGATTCAGGGTTTAGAGCAGGACCAATTTATTGAGTTAGTCTATTCCCCTTGCTAGTACTAAGCAGATCTGTACTTCAGTGAGTTCTCTCCATTTTAGAAGAAGGGTAAAACTCTCCTTGTACTTTATACTCCAGAAAAGGCTTCATCATCTAATAAACAGAGCCTGGATACTGGCATTGTGGCTCTCTTGAGAATTAGACATCGTGTAGCAAAAGCAACATGTGAACAGACATTCCAGGTAAGATCAAAGACTTACCCAAGCTTAGGTCTTCAACAGCAGATGACTACAGCTACCTGAGGAAAAGATAGACTAGTACTTATAGTTCTTATATAGCTTACACTGGCACATGCTTTCAATTTCTGGCAAAAAGAAATTAAGTTTATGGATTCTGCACCAGCTGTTGTATATGGACCTCTGTGTTTTATAACTACCAATGAGCCTATCTGTTATGACTATCTAAAACTGTTTTTCAGACTCCTAAGTTCTTGGCTTTCACAATGTGTAGCTACAAGTTTCAATTTTTATTTTTTTAACATTGCAGTTATTTGTTTCAGATCAACCATCCCAAAATGCCACTGTTGCCCTCAAATTTGGAGAAAAGTAATTGCTCCCTTTTTTAAGCTACTCACAATTACAGAAATATCAAATTCTACTGGAATTTCCTCCAGCTGTCCTTTTTAGTATTATGAGAACCTAAGCCCTTCTGCAAAGAATTGGAAATACGTTTTTTAAACTATTCCTAATAATTTTGCATCACTGAATTTTGTTCTCTTGCCTTCCATCTCCCTTTCCTAGATACCTCAAACTGCTCAGATCTTAACACAGGTCTCAGCAGCAGGAGGTTCTGACTGACAAGTAACTTCCCCCTGCTGTGAACACTGACTGACCTATCCTTTACTCCTCATTTTTCTAACAATGAAACCACAAGGGCATCTCTGCTAATTACATCAGGATTTTGTTACTTTAAGAAATGAAAAGCTTTTCTAAAAACCTGAGTACACAATCAGCTGGATCAGCCACATCTATGAAATTGCTGATCACTCCAGAAGAATCCTTTTGCAGTTCTTCAGAGCTGTGTCCATCATTCTCCAAAATGTCATACATATATTAGTATGTCTACTGGATGTCTGGAAAGAAGATCCGAGTTTTATTGCCACAAGTTTCCTGAATGATGTGAAACAAATCCTTTAATCTCCCTGTTCTTCAGTGTGTCCACCTGTCCATAAAATGAGTATGATACCCTATGTAATTGTGTTGCTCTGCTGCTCTGTGTTTGTATGTACTGGGAGACTCCTGACAAACACAGCTGAGAGAGAGAAACAAAGGTCACTGGCCTAACAGAAGAACACAGGGAGAAGTGGAACAGAGGGAGAAATACAGAAAATGTCCAGGCAGTTGTGAGCAGCAGAACAAGCAAACAATTGAATTATTTGATCACTGCCCAGATTTGATCCACTGCCCAATCTGTAAATAATTAGTGGCTGGTTTCACAGGGGCAGTTTAATTGAGAAAGACTCCAGACCCTAGAGTGAGGGAGCTTCAAAATCCCTCTTCCACCTCCAATGGAATCCCACACCCCCATCCATGGGATGCTGCTTTCTTCTTCCCAGCAGGTAGGGCAAAAGGGAAATTCTCATCACAAAACAGCTGAAGGAATAAACGATCTGGTTCTTGTTGTGCTATGATTGCCTCTCAGCCCAATGCTACCTGGAGCATGGCACGTGCTTTCCACTTCCTCTGATCTGTAAGGAAGAGTCACAGGACTAATTCCTGGTTGCAGCACTTTAGGAAGGGCAGGAGAGATGCATCATGTTCAAATCACTTAAATTTAGGCAACTAGCAAGTCTCCCTTAACCCATCACCCACCATGAAGGAAAAAAACAATCACCAGCTGCATTTCCTCACTAAGCACAGAAGCTGCTTTAGGCAGCTGCTGACTGGGCTGGGTATTTACCAATGCCCTTCCTAATGCCAGGCAAGATTTCTGCCACAGGAGATGGGAAGATACACGGCCCTACCCTTCCCATCTCAGACAAATGCTGCATCACAGCCTCAAGTGAAGACTGAATTAATTCAAGTCAGTGCACACTTCCAAGACAGTCCCCCATCAGATACTCTCCAACTCTGGTGTAAAAGCAAGGTCCAGAGCATGCGCACTTAGGAATAGCCACTCTGGCAGACTCCAGCATCTCACACAGGCTTTCCTCCATGCCAGGGCAATGCCCTGAACAAACCAAAAAGGGGAAGTACATGGAATTATATCAACCTGCAGTGATGTCACTGTGCAGAGCCTGGGTTTGCTGCAGGAAGAAGAGAAACAGGAACTGGCCATCAGAGCTGGACAGAGGATTTCTGGAAGCCAAGTCATTGCCAGGCTCCTCACATCAGGATACTCCCAGCACTTCAGCAAGGCTTTGCAAAGGAAAGCTGCACACTTCTGGCCTGCTCACTGTACTTTCAGTCCACCATTCCCACAATCATCTGGATCTACAAATTCATATCATGCCTCATGCCTTCTCTCTTCCCTTGCCCACAGAACGTTGCCTTCCGTTGTTTTATGTCAAGATTTGCCAAAAAAGAAGAAAGGTCATTTATACCTGATTCACTCAAAGCACTTTCATAGGAACTGTGGTTCTATAATCTGATAAAAGATAAGGCCACTCAGCTCTCTTTAAAGTTTATAAACACATAATCTAAGAACCTCAGAGAACTCCTTATCAAAACACAGTATCAGCTAATACTTTTAGTTATGCTACCACAAAGAGCACTTTGTAATCAAAGCAAGAAAATCCTTTTTACCAGCATGTAAGCAAGCTAACTTACAATTTACCTTCCAGTTCAACATGGAGTCAATCTTTTAAATAATAAACAATTTTCCTGGATCTGTGGTTGACAGACATGTATGCACACAAAAACCTTTAGGCCATTGTGACCACTGTTTATGAAGATTAATCCCCTCCCTTTTCTACCTTCAGCATGAAAAAATCTCAAAACCAGTTTTTAATCCACAAATGCCTCATCCACATCTATCAAAACCAAAGCAATAACAATGGAATATTTGAATTTACCTTCAATGTGACCGCTCTGTTATATGCAGTATGAAATGCACCGTCCCTGTTAAAGGAGGAGTGGGGAACAGTGTTAACTTACAGTAACATTACTGGAATTCATACAGCTGCTCTTCCTGACTTCTCACTAACCAGAATAACATTATCCTGCTGAAGCCACAGAACTAAGTAGAATTTACAGTACAGTAGTTTAAGGGGGGATGGGGTGGGGAGGAATGAGAGGAAGGAAAAAGGGAGGGTGCAAACCCAGTGTAAAGAAAACAGTTTCCCAGTAAACAATTTCCTCCCTGACACTTTAACAAGATTATTTACTAAGGCATGATCTTTGGAGATGGAGATACAGCTGCTTGGTGTACCTAACAGTACTCCCACTCCTATTATTTTCAAAAAGAAAAATATCTTGCTGTTTCAGAACACTTGCCTTTCTTCACTCACATTATAAAGGACTATCTCAAGTCAGAAAGGCAGAGAGAGGTGAAGCAAATTGTCCGAGACACATGCCAGCAGGCAAGTGACAGAAAGCAAGGGAACTCAAATCTCAAGGCATCAGCCCCACACACTGTGCAATTTCAGCCTATTGGACATCTCTCCCTGGCCCCACTTGTGCTTTTAGTGTTCTCTGTTCAAAAGCAGAATAAATTTAACTCAACTTCTGTCATAACACATGCTTGCAAACTGAAGAAACAGCAATTAATTTCATAGGATAAAAAATTAGTCATCTTAATGCTGCAGCAGCATGGGGCTGAACAAAGAATAAACACTCTTAGTGGGGGCATCAACAATTATGAACTACAATTCCCAGCCCAGCACTCACTTATAATGGAGTAAATCCACTCCCTTCTCCTTTGAATTAGGATCTACCTTCATCTTCTTGCATAATTTTCGGCTTTCAGTATCACTGCAAAAAACACATATTAGAAGAAAGGTTACCAAAAAAGAAAATCAAATGCATTCAGTCCTGAGAACTCATTGCTGTGGTCAGCAATCATCAGCAATTAATCCAAACTAACAGTAATTTGGAAGCTGTTTAGCTAAGTTTGTGGGAAAAGCATTGTGAAAAGCTCCATTAGTCAATTTAATTTCTCTGTTTGCTTGGTCAGGACACAGTGAACTGTGTTGAATTTACATTCCAAAGCCAAGCCCTACCCAGCAGAAAAGCAGCTCATTTCAGCATGTCCAAGGACCTCAGCAGATCTTCTGTCCATGAGATTAACACAAAATTTAAGAAGCCAAATTTCAGTAAGACCATGCTACTGTTAGAGTGGCAGTCAAAGAGCATTGTTTGTTAAAGATTCAAAGGGAAAGAGCAGGTCAGCTTCTACATTTGGCAGAAGATAATAGAAAGCCAAAAAACCCCATGTTCATGGTATGTCCAAGTCCAAATCACAAGTGTTTAGCCTTAAAAAGGTCCTGCAGAAAACAAAAACCAGTTGAAATTCTAGAGCCCCAAGCCCAGCAACCTCATTCATTCTAGGTATTAAAGATGTGTCCTGGAGCCACACCTGGAAAGCAGAGGCAAAACCAGCTCTTAAAGGAGGAGGGAGGCATCAGCAGACAGACCTGCTGGAGGGGATCTTCAGATTGAATGGGATTGAATTGCTTCCAGCACGAGATTAGGCTTGAAGAAGAGAGAAGGGTCATGGGAGAGAGCTGCAAATACATTTGTTTCAGTGGGCAAGTAAAGAAAGGATCCTCACGGCCTAGCAGCTCTCCTAAACAGTGCAGGAGTGAAGCCATAAGGAGACTTCAAGCTGAAGTGAATAAGAAGTTGGTCAAAGATCTGGGGAGATGAGCAAAACAGAAAAGAGGATGATTCACATTGACAAGGCTGTTCTCTGCATTGACAAACAGCAAGATTAAACAGCTCGGAAACTTGTTCCCAGCAGAGGACAACTTGTACCTTTTACGCAGATAAATCAATTTAGAAAATGAAAACACTGAAAACCCATCAAGTTTAAACTGATTAGAGACAACAAGATGCAAGGCTTGCAAGAGCCCCACCAAATTAAGTGTGCTGCCAGCACTGGTGCTAATTCTCCCAAACTTCTCCACCTGCCTTTCTACAAATGTGAAGAACAACAAACACCAAGTTCACAGTGAGCTGCAAGTGAGAATGCACCTTAGTGGAAACTTCCAAATGCTTCTGGAAACAAGAAGAAATGCGCCATGGACACATGCAGCAAAATCAGAATACTATGCTAAAGACAGAAATGAGCATTTTAAGGACCTAACAAAGCACACAACTACCATGCCAGGAAGGAGCACTTGAAATCTCAATTGAACAGAAGTGTATTTATCTGAAGAGTATTACTGAATTCATGTCAGTTTTGCATTTTCACATCACTGTAACCCATAAACACTTTCTTTGCTTCTCTGTGAGGCTGGAGATCTGAGCTTGAGAACTGAATAATGTGGACACATCTCCATGTAACAAAACTCAACTATGGAAAAAATGCCCTGGATTTGGAGTTAGGCCAAAACGCTGTGTTTGCCACATGGAGTTCATACAAAAAGCCTGCAGCAATGTCAAATCCATGGGTCAGAAACATTCTGTCTTCTCTCCCCTGCAGCTCTCCAATGGTCTAAACCTAAATGACTCGAAGGTCAAGGAATCTATGGAGAAGACACCAGTTTCAGATCATCCCATTGTACAGATTCAGAGGTCTTGTGGCCCTGCTGCAGCTGAGTGCCAGGCAGTTAACTACAGTCAGCTCACACAACAGTCAACATTTGTAAATGCTCTTTTAGATGCTCCCAAATGTTTCCAGCATACAGGTGTATCTGTGGCTATCTCAGCTTTGCCAGGACAAATTTTAGGCGCTTGATGTGAACAAGTGTAATGCTGAAACCTCAGCAACAGGGTCTGTGAAACCCCAAGATGTGCAGAAAATTGTTCTGGTGTAAGCAGAGGACTAAACTGGGTATCAAGAGAATCCTATGCCTGTTCTACCATCTATTTGGTGCAACAACTAACCATGTGGGGAAGAAAGTGTAATTTTCCCTTAGGTGTCATTTAGAGATCTGAATGGATACTAAAATTCTGAAAGGTTTATAGTGGAAAAAAGCTACAAAGCATTATTACTGATCTATACCTATGGGTATGCAACTAGCAACTCCTACCACTTCAACTCTTAGCAATTCATTTTCTGTTTGCATGAGATTCTATTAAAAAAAAAAAAAAGGAAAGATAAGAATAGCTATTTCACTGGATCTAAGTGTGCCCTGCTTTCAGGATTTCTCCATTTGCAGAGATTCACACAGCTGCCTGAATGCACAGCCATTATCACAGGAAAGAAAGCAGCAGTTTGCTCCAGTATGTCTCCTACCATTTAGTGGGCAGATTCTCTGCACCACTGCATTGAGAATTAAGCCTGTTTATGCAAGCTATCTGCACTGATGCACGGGATAGAAGAGGAGCAAATTCCAAGAATAGGAAACATCTAAATATGTATCAGTAATTTTTTCATGCATCAGTGCAGATTTCTTCACATGCCAGACCCACCAGCTCAGATGCTATGCTAACAACTATTCGTAAAAAGCAGAAAAGGAGATGTACGAAATGGCAGAGATGGACCCCTCTGCTTTTCCTTCTGTGCTCACTTACAGAGAGACAAAAATAACCTGCAAAGAGCAACCTGCTCTGATATCACTTGGTAATGACCATTATTCTTAATAAGAGTAAATATCAACAGAGATGCAGCCTGCTTTGAGATTTGTCTCTTTTGAATCTCAGCCAACAGCCTCTCTCTGAAGATGAGCTCCTCAACTCTCACATGGGAGAGGGTAATTAGGACTCCAGTTCTTGCAATTTAATTATATCACTTGAAGAGGCAGTGTAAGAGTTTGTTATAATGACTAAAAGTAAAAAAAAAGCAACCAAAACAGGAAATAAAGAAAGAAAGAAAAAAAAAAAACCAAAAAAAAACCTCAACAAACCACAACCTAAGAAGCCAGAAAGAACCCCAAAATAAGCGCTCTAACAGCCCAGGCCAAGCCACTCCAGACAAAGGCACCAGGCTCAGGAAATACAGCTTGAGGATGAGGTCAGTAATGTGTCCCCAGCAGCCATCCTTGGCTGCCTCTTGCCATTTCTGTCCAAAGCAATTTGAAGCCTGGCAGGTCCCTGCTGTGCTACTGCCGAAGGGACCCTTGCAGGCAGTCCTACAATAATCCAGCATTATCTCCCTGGAAAATCATCCAAAACATCGACCTATTTGCAATACCACAAGGACCTCACCAGCAGCTAGCTATGTGGTAATAAGGTCAAACCTTAAGTGGCACAATGGCACAGCTTCCTTCTACTCCCACATGTTCTCTACTCTTCCCCTTCCACAAAACCAAACCAGGACTTCAAAATGTGCCTTTGCTGGAGAAGTGAAGACATATGACAGCTTGGTAAAAAGAAAAATGAAATGAGAGATCCAAGCTGACCTAAGCAAGAAGTGTAAATAACAACAAAGGTAGCTTGTGCTGCAGAGATCACATGCACACTTCACCCTCTCCATTCCCATCCCCATGTCCTCCACCAGGACGCATTTCTGTCATGGGGGGTTACGATGGACTGGCAGGAAGCCCAACTGGAGCACTCCCTGTAAACCTCTGGGGTCCCTTGTCAGCGTTAGCATGCATGAATAATCCCTTAGCACAGGCAGCCAGCTGTTACCAGGGCAGGAGGGTGGCAAGGGACTCCTGAAGGAGATCTGGCCTCCTTTGGCTCAGCACCAGTGCAGCCAGCTCCCGAAGGGGACGTGTCACAGCCCTTCTGTAGGAGTGGCACAAGATGCTCTGCCTGTCCAGGACTGCCCACAGGTCTGGACACTCATCGCCATAAGGATGGAGAAGCAGGGAAAAATACTGATGGCAGTCCCCAGCAGCAGAAGGAGCAACACAAAAAAAGGCTTTTGCAGCAATGTGTCAAGGTAATTTGGAGAGAGAAAGAACAGAAGATAAAAGCTAGACAGAAGGAACACAAAAGAACACCCAGGAGTTTTGCTGCAGTTAAGTCCACATAGTTTCTAAAACTAAAACAAGTCCAAGATGGATGGATCCCAAGTAAAAAAATGGTGCATGGAGGTGGAAGTGCAAAACCCCCTCCTTGGGGCAAATTTGAATATTGTCCACTTGGGTCCCAAAGGAACATGGTAAGACCAAACATCCTCAGCACCATTCTCTTTCATGAGCACAAATAACATCTTTTGCAGCTTCCTAATTATTTCTCTTATTACGCAATGCTGCCCCTCAGCCTCTCATGAAGGCGAGAAAACAGCCCCACAACCACATCTGTGGGGAGGAAGGATCCAGAATGACTGTCAAATCCCCTCTTCAGCAATGACAAAAATGCCATCCCAAAGCATTCATGTCTCCAGCTGCCAATGTAGCAGCACAGTGTGCACATGCTGTGTGGCCACATCACTTCCACGCCACTGCCCTGGCATCCCTTAACGCTCTTCAATGCAGAGTGCAGCCAGCTTTCTTTTTCACCCATACCTATAGGGCTTCCAGGCACAAGAAAAGCAATTAATAAAAATGCTGACAGAACCAATTCAAGTTACCAGGTCAGTAAATGTGCCTGTACAAAAACTATCTCATTCCTCTATCAGCATACGGTTGTAACCACATGGAACCCACAGACCTCACAGTTTCTAAACAGATTTTCTCTTTTATCTGTACATCTCACCATCTGAAACAGGGCTCAACAATCCATATAAATGATACTTCAGTGGTCCCTTATATCACAGTTGTGCCTGTAGATTCTAATGCAATGGAGGCTCTGTTGTATCCGTGACTGTACAAACACTGTCACTGTCCCAACAGCTGGAAGAGACAAAACTCAGCAGGTAAGGAGAAAGAGCAGGCTCCAAGAGCAAGGGAATACAGCAAAGCAGAAGCACGACTGCCTACAAAGCAAGCATCCCAACACTGGAAAAGCTTCGGAAGGTACCAGTCAAAGCTGTCATCTTGTTATCAGCATGTTCTCTCATTCTCGTCTCCGTTGTTCAGGTGCTTTCATTCTTTTATGTTATAGTGAAAACCATCACAGAGAACTCCAGTTATAACTTCAGGAAAGTTCAACTGCGATTTAGGTCCAGCTATCAGAAGTGAATTATCAAACAGGGTTTCCCAAGCCCAATGCACAGCATCTGCAATACCCTCTGGCTACCTTCCAGAGAATACACTCTCCAGACAACAGACTGATGAACATCCTGGGAAACCATGGAGTTGAGATCCTGCCATACAACTAATTGAGCTTGTGACCCCAAAAAGCAGCAAAAGAAGTGTTAGCAGCAAAAATTTCCTCGAGCCTCCTAAAAGTATGTAACACATTTGCACTTACAAACCTAATCTGAAAGAGAAGTCATTAACAGTCACTTGAAGTTAGATGTGCTCTTACAAGGTTTTGAAATAAAAAAGGAAGTTCATTAGCCATTGTTTGGGACAATATGGGATTTTGACTTGCACTCTGTCTTACCAATTCCACCCTCCAATAAATATTGTGTTGTGGGATCCCTTTACAATATAGCAGTTTGTATACTTTGCTGACCAAGCAAAACCAGATTGATTCTAGCAAAACTCTCCTCTTCTCAGACTGCAGGCATTGCCTGCCTCTCCATCTCAGGCCAGCAATGCCACAAATACTGCTGCTAACAGTATGCCACATTTGTAAGGCTCCTCATCTTCTATAATGATACCACACCTTCCTGTATCACTCTCTCGAGACCGATCCAAAATCAGAAACAAAAAAAATCCTAGGGAAAAAATCACTTCTCAAACCATCAAGCTGGCTTGCACTTCTCCAAAGAGCTGGATGGTAATGGCTTACACCTACTTGAACAGAAAATCCATACTCAGCCATCAATGCAGAAAGGCACTTAGAGACCTTGCTCCTGAGTGGGGTTTAAGGACCTGCAGGCACCAAAATAGGAACAGGACCAGGAGAAATGGATGCAGACATAATGACCACAGGAAGCTTAAACACAAGATCTGTCTTGCAAAAAAAGCAATGTTTTGCACCCATTCTGGGCTCCTGATAGAAATTATCTTCTAGAACAAGTCACAATAGCAACAGGTTTCCACAGCACAGAACAAATGAACCAGGCAAACAGTGCGGCACATGAAAAGCTTGAGTCTTTTAAGGGATGGGGGAGCGTGAAAGCCAAAACCAGAAAATGTACTGGTGGAAAGAATTAAAGATAAGGATTAGCAGATGAATGAGACAGAGTCTCATGTGTAATTTAGGGCCTGATTTTACCCCCTAGAATGCAGCAAAAATCCCCACTTTAAGGGGGGATTGCAATCACCTTGCAGATGATTGCAGCCTTCTGCTCCAAATGCGCCCCTGGAACGTGCCAGGAATGCAAACAGAGTAATCCATGTGCTGTGGAGAACCAGCACCACTTGTCACCCAATACAAACAACTCCCTGTGCCCATCAGTCAATTAGAGAGGCCAAGGATCTAGAGGAATAAGATTAAAAGGAAGTATTTTTGAAAATTAAAACCCATGAGATTAATTCTTACTGCAAGCAAGAGAAAGCCAAAAAGCAGAAGGAAAACCAAGACAAAGAGGCAACACGTATCATCATATCGTCAAGTTAAAACAATTAAGGGAAAAAATTATAAGCTCCAGCCCCTGCAAAAAAGTCAAGGAGTTATAATGAACAGTACTTCCCATGGAAACATAAATTAGCAAGAGGCACTTGGCAGCCCACATACCTGCACAGAAATAAGGTAAACACATTCACAAGAGCTACCAAAGGCTTTGTAGGAACTTCTAAAACCATCAAACACTCAAATTCTTTGCAAAGCAGCAGCTTCCCTCATCCCACAACACGGCAGAGGGGAACACTGTCCTAACGTGGGACGCAAGATGACTACTACTCTGTCTTTGAGTTCACAGGAATCTAAGAGCCCAAAATGCAGGTTTTCAACATGTCACCCATAGGCACACTGATGCTGCAGCCCTTTGTACACCCATTTATGACCTTTAGGTGCACCGTGGGCTTAAAGAGGAGGAATACTAGAAGATGTTTTAATAGAATTATGGGGTGCAGAAAAACAGAGGTGACTTATTTTACATTAAATCTGAGCTCTCTTACTCTTCATTTTGGTCTGAAAAGCAGCAACACTGAAGATTTGATTAATGAGCAACTCTAGGCAAAACCCATGGAATAATCAAGTTTAGGATGAAACAGACATGAGCTCAGGCTCATACCCCAACCACCACTGTGGATTTAGTTAATTGCTCTGTGTTTCTGAATTAATGCAATACATCCGACTGAATGGGTTTAAGTTAGGAACTGAGAGCTTACTCAAAAAAGGAGTTTTTTCAGATTCCTGCATGGTCACTCTTACAGTAAAATAAAAAGACTTTAATGTGAATGAGCATTAACCACAGAGACAGGTTATGACAGAGACAGGAGGAAGGCATCGAAAATCTATGCTGTAAATGCAGTTTGCCCTTTTAAATGGCACTCACACAAGGACCACACTGGCAGTATAACTCACTTGCAAAGCATTCCTGAGGGACACCTGTCTTACCTCCCCTGCACCAGCGGCAAACAGACCCCCTGCTACCTCCCCCAGGCTGGCACTATGAGCCATCCTCTCCTGAGCTGCCCTTCACCTTCAAGGCTACTGTAGGAAAATGCAGAAATACCAGACACCACAAATTGCTTAGATGAAAAGGGCTGTACCAGGGCAAGAGCAGCATTCCTTCTTTCTTTTTTCTCTCTCTATTAGGTCTGGTCAGTTTTATTTGCAATTTCAAAGCTTTTTATCAGCTTTAAAATTCAGCTACAAGTATGAAGGATGAGTAGACTTATTCTCCTAAATAAATCCTACTTCTGAGTGGCTTTACTGGATGAAGGTAAAAACTAGAGAGCAAAATTACTCTAACACCATCTGTACTGCCAGCCTTATTTCTGAAATTTCTCCCTGCTATGTCAAGGCATTAAACACATTCATTTATGACTGTGTGGATAGGTAAAGCCTTTCTGTATCTAAGCATTAGGAAATTAGAAATTTGGGAAAACCTCATCTAAATACAGAAAAATGGTGATATTAGAGAAAACCCCAGAAAAGACAAATACTCTTTAGACTTGGCTCTCTTGTGAAGCAGCATGTTTAGCTGTGTAGGTTTGAATGTACTGCTTTGCCAGCCAAATTATGATATCAACCTTTATGCTAAGTGTCATGGGACTGCTACAATAACAAGTAATTATTGGGGATGGGGACTACAAGAATGATGCTCATGACACACAAAAGGGACTAAAAGAATGACACACAAAAGCAGAAAAAGTGGGATTAAAACCAAACAAAAATTAGTCAGACATTTTAACCAGATGGCATTTCCTCTTCCTAGCAGTCTGATGTGCTAAAGCCAAGCACACGCGCGATGACAGCAGATGGAAATCACACAGCTTTGTTTATGTTTGGGACCTACAGTAAAGAGAACCATGCAAGTTTGAGCAGAGAATAATTACCCAGAGCCAAAGAAATCAGTGTTTTTTTAAAAAATACCAATCCACAATTGGGCAGGAGTTATAGTCAATAAAAACATGAGACAATTCAATAACTGGAAAACCCACGAGTGTTCGCTAAATCATATTCATGATGGAGAGAGCTACCTTCAACCTCTTCAAAGCTGCACCTGACCATAATGTGCTTAATAACCTGCCAAACACATTTTCTTCGTGTCAACAAAGCCATTTTACTTTATTTCCATGTCACCCAAACTAGTTACAATTCTCCAAGTAATATCAGTCCTTGGCCATACTGTAATCGACCACAAAACCCACTTAAGAAGGCTAGAGAAGAACTTTGTAATGGCTATTCTTCAAAACCACACCTCAGGACATCACAAACTGAGACTAGAGCTTTGTCTGCTTTAAATACAAGCAGCAACAATTATGTCTTTCACCCAAAAGGTAATTCCATCTCACTGAGTTCCCAGGCACATAACTTTGTACTTTTTACTTGCCACCACAAGGATTTGACAGGAGTTTCTGTTTTTAACAAAACTCCTCTTTTACTTGACCACATCAGTGCTTGCCTCCAATTCTACCAGGCCTTAAAAAGTTGAGGTTTTGTGAGACTGGGGGGATGCAGAGGCTCTGCAGTACAAACCTCAACCTGCTGCCAGTTAGCAGCAGCCACTCTCTGAGATAGAACATATCACGTCCTTTTGTGCTTTTTTGCAGATATTCTAAGCTTTCAATTCCCTACAATGCCCTTCAATCTTCCCAATTTCTATCAGCCTACAACTAAAAAATAATTCAGTAAATAGCCCAACCTCCTGCTTTCTTACATGCCCATTCCAATTTCACCTGAATGCCCTAAAGAGCACCCATTCATGCTGCTGCAGCATTTTCCCTTTCAAAGTTCTTCACACTCTTTATAAACATTGACTAATGAATCAGGCAATATTTACCCAGTTGCCTGGAAAACAGATACACCTTTTGTAACTGCACAAAGTAACAAGAAGTGACTCATTAGCAGAGTTAAGAACAGAAGCTGTGACTCCAAGCTCCTATTAACATGGCATGTCCCCAGACACGAGCCCCAGAACGCTTGCTCCCAAGGTGCCTGCTCCATCTCTCTGGAACACTGAAGATTTAGCAACCTGCAATGTTGTTCTCCATCCCCAATACCCTGCATCTCATCAGGCATAATTAGTTCAGTATTCTCTTGTCTCTCACACCAGCATTCATTCAACGTCAAACGCCTCAGCAAAGACTTCCTAATTAAAACATGTAAAGGCTAAAATAAAACATATTTTTGTCACATCACTGCTGGGTCTTTCATTCACAATTGAAATAGCTTCACATTTAACTGTGTGCACAGCCACATATGCTATCTCAGCACACAGCAGCAAACAATGACCACTTCAATGATGGGAGCAATTCTCGAGCTGCCCCTTCATCTCTAGGAGGAGGTGTGGATCTGCCTGCAGGAAGGACAGAGCTCTCCCAACTGAGGACCTTATCTACAGTGCCACACGCAGGGGGGTCACGCTCCAGCATGGCACTTGGCACAAGTGAGCCCAGCTGTGCAGGAAAGGCAGGCACATGGCACTTCCAGCCCTACACTTCCCAAGCCCCAGCACGCTGGGGATCTCTGCTACCCTGCCTCCAAGTGACAAACTAAGTGGTAAACTCCTCTATGCGACACTGTCTCAGCAGAAACCAAGTACTTCCCCACATCATGCTGAAAAACTAACTTCCCTCTCTTCCTGAGACCACTCAACCTGGAGCTGAAAGCTCAAAGCTAATCCCTGTCTTAAACCACAGACACAACAGAAGCCAAGGCCAAGGAGCATGGTTTCCATGCAGACCCACATTCAGGAAGTCCTGAATGCCACACTTCCAGCCACAAACCTGCACACTCCCCTCCACCACATAAAACACAGAACATGCTGCTGAAACTTAGCAATCCACACTGATCTCTGCCCATGCAGCAGAATGTTCTTGCCTTCTCTTGAAAATGAGGGGAAGGAGAATTACAAATAACAAAAAAAAGCACCATCAGTAAAGAAAAAGGAAAGAAAAGGCCGCCATCATCACCACAGGGAAGCAGAGGCACAAACCACAACTCTGCATGTATACCAGCCCTGCCAACACTTGGATCCAAAGGCAAAGAAGCCCAGTACAGCAGGATGTGAAGAGCAAAGCCAAAATTTCCCGCTAAATATTGCTGCCAAACAAGACATTTCTTGTCAGTATTTGTAAAACAAATTGAGCCTGTGCTGTAAATATCCCTGCATCTGTGTGCTGTTTGTTTCAGCATGAAGACTTGCAAATAAGCTTCCCAGCACATTTGCTGCAGGAAATATGAGCCACTCTGGCAGGACTCAGCTGTCCAGGCCCTACAACTGGCCCACCGTGACCTGGGGCAGACAGCACTGCTGCAGCCTCTGGTATTGTCACTGCAGCAAGGTGGGCACCCTGTGGTGCAGCCACCTGTGTGCAATTTTTTAAAAAGCAATAAGCAAAGGAAAAAACCTTTCATGAGAAAAAAATTCTTTACAAGCTACCTCAACACTACTAGATTGATTTCAGAATGCTTCAGAAGTTAACAAGTAAATCAACCACAAAACTTGGTTTAGCCTCAAATTATTTGTTTAGGGCTTCTTTTTGAATCCACCAAGACTTCCTATACTACATACCAGTCTTCCAGCTCACCTTCCCCATGAAGCAAGTTCACAGACCCTGTTATGGTATCCCTTAGCAGGAGTGACAGAAGGGATAGAAGTCCAACTCTGAAAAATACCCAGCTATTTTTTCCAGGTTCTTCCCAAAAAAGACATGAAAGACAGCTCTGCTTTACCCTCAAGGAGAGAATTACACCTATTGCCATGTTCCAACATCCAGGTCACTGCCTGCCATTCAGGAAGTAGTAATCTGATTGCAGCATTACTGCAAATTTTGGCAACCTACCAATCTATTCTCAGGTGTCCCAACCCCTTACAGCATGACTTTCACCACACTGCTTCACTATCTGAGATTAACTCACCTTTCAATATTTCCCCCTCATGGTGAGAGGAAAGGCACTGCAAGTACCAAGCTTCCTATCAAAAGTATTAAAGCACTGCATGGGAGAGACTTTAAAATACATTTCTTGCAAGTAGCTTCCATAATAAAGTTTGGTCTAGACGTCAACATTTGGAAAATGAAAATATATTAGGGTTTGATTAATTGAATTTTATTTTACAGCAAAACGAAACAGTACATTTCCCTCCCCATCACCACTACTTACAAACTCAGGAGTGGAGACTGACCTGTGGAACTAAGTGCCAAAACTTCCCTGGATTTCAAGCTGAAGTCCTAAACACTGAATCTTTCCTTCTCCAACCCAGAACTAAAATAAATGCTGAACAGAGTTCTTGTTTAGTTGTATTACAGTAACATTTTGAAGGGCCAGCTGAACAGCCTCATCATCCAGCATTTGTATATACCACATACACACACAGAGTAAGCAGTTAGTCCCCCAACACAGAAGCAGCCTAAAACAAAAGACACAAAAAGGTAGCAAGCAGTCCGTAACCAGAAACTGATGCTGATTAGAAACTGAAGGCAAGAGGCAGGCTCAGTATCCTATTTGCTACCCCTCATACCCTTCATTAGAAATGAAGACTGGTTTTCATGGATTTCAGAGGTATGCCAGATCTCCTCACAACCTTCACCTTGTCAGAGTCAATACAATTTATCCACTGGCTTTTCTAGCAGGTGGCAAGTGGTGCAGGCTTCACTGACCTCTGAGGAACAGCCCTGCTTTCTGCCAGCAGATGACTTGGAACTCTGTCCCCACCAGTTGGGCAGAGATGAAAGTGTGTGTGCACTTGGACGAGGCCAGCAGAATGCAAACAGAAGGCAGAGGCAGAGGACTCCACAGGAGAAATACCTGCCTGGTGGCAGGGGGGGGAGCAGGGCAGGTTAATAATCACAAACCCACATTAACTTCCAATTTCCCAAAGACTTATTCTGGGTCACTGTTTGATGGATGAGGGTTAGTTTCAAAAGAGTAATTTTAAGGGAGCCACATGATGTGCAGAGCTGACTTACATTTGTGCACAGCGTACAATCTGTTCATACCATGGCAATCCACCCAAACACACAGGTAGGCAGCAAGCTGCTCCTCTGCAGTGCAGTAAGGGGAACTTGCCCCCTGCAGGCAAAGCTCTCAAAGCTGCAGAGGCAGGGGCACTACAATACACAAGCTACAACCACAAACAAACTGTTATTTAGTTGAACAACAGCAGAGATTTTCACATCTGCAAACCAGAAAGTACACACCTGTTCATTCCTCCATACATACACAACCACTTAAAAAAACAAGTTTCTCTGCCTTCACATTAAAAATTGCCAGAACTTATGCCAGCACAGAGGAAGGTCTTTAAAAGAAAGCACATTTTATTGAGAAACACTAATGGGTGGATGCTTCAAAACCAAGCAAAGAGCCTCACTGCTCACACAACATTTGCTGTCAGAGCAGGATTGCACTGCCCTCCAGCTGAGGCACAACATGTGAGATTCCTCATCCCCTAGCTTGTGGATAAAAAGCTTGCACTCTGTGTGTCACCTATGAAAGGCAATGTTAGCTGGGGTCTCAGCTTCAGGCTGAAAAACATGCAATCATAGAAGTAACAACAGCTATAAAGAAAAAAATTATTCCCCTCCACTCGTTCAAAGGAAGAGAAGATGGTAAAATATAAGCTCCCTATAGAAGAAACTACACAGAATTATGTAGGTCCACTTAAAGGCAAAAAGTTTCAGAGCCATCAAAAAGCTAAGACAGCAATAAAAGCCAAAAGGGGAAAGGGAAAATAAGAAGGAAAAGAGCACGACACCTACCCACAGTCTATCCAGCTTATAGTACCTCGTCCTTTCACCTCCTGGGCCACACTGGACAGTAATCTGAGTGAGCTTTCAGCAGCAGTGGCTGGAAGACAAAATTAAATAATAAAACTCAATTAACAACAGCATTACCACTCTACACAAAACAACATAACGTTGCATTTCTATGTTCCGAAGCACCCTAAGAATATTTTGTCTCACTTGAAGAAAGCAGTGTAACAGGGATCACTAAAATCTTCTGTAAACTAGAAGGAAAGCAGGCTGCAGGTGAAGCTGGGAGGCTCCTCCCCTCTACCCCCTTAAACAAGACACTGAAATTGGTATTTCCAGACACGCTCCCTGAGCTGCATTTATGGAGCTATAATGTGTCCTCTCCTATAGCTTCCATCCCAACACTGCCTTCTTCCCTGTGGCTGGGCATGAACCAGTTTCCAATACAGCCTGCTAATTAGAGCAATTTCATTTAGGACTTTCATCAGCTGTAAGGGCAAGTCATTCAGCATCTCTGCCTCCCTAATTCTACCCCAGCCATACACAGAAAATAACAGATTTTATCCTCATAATAACCCTGGGACATACCCAAACCAACAGTCATGAGCAGTACCCAGAAAAGGTTCTTCCAAGTACTGGCTGTATTAAAAATATCCAACAGAGATTTTTATAATGCCATGCCACATGTGTAGGTTTTGCAAATCACTACCATTCCAAAACAAGTCTCATAAATGGTATTAAAAATAAACAGAAGAGAGGAAAATATAGCAGTACAAATAAGTATCCATTCCCAAAAAAAATCTAACAGGAACTGTTTCCTTCCTCAATAAACAGAAAATAGAAACCCAGAGCCTCTTCCAGATCTCCACAACTACTTCAAGTAACTGAATGTAAGAATGGCAATATTGGGACAGACAGAATGCTTCTGTAGACCAGTATCTTGTCTCCAGCATTTGAGGAAGTAAGGGCCTGTAGATGTCAGAGTAGACAAGCACAACCAGCATGTAGGGATAACCCATCAAATAATCTCTAAACCTTCATAATTTTTACCTCAACAATCTCCTGAGCCAGAAACAGCCTCTTTGTATTTGACAGACTTTGCTTGGGCCTGATGCCATCGGAGACACCAACCCACACATATCAGCTCTCCAAAAACTCTCATACCCCCAACACCCAGAACATGCAATTGCCACCTCTCACCAACGCAGGGACTTACACAGGTGAGGGAATTCTTTGTACTTAGAATGGAACAGTTTGACAAATACACTTTTAAAGATCAGCCTTCAGCTTGTCCCAGAAGACGCAGTAGCTGAGTACCCCTGGTAGGACACCCAAGTGGCAGGGTGAACTAAACATCTCACACAAATTATGACACCTCCCAAAACCATTGAATTTTCTGATTGCAATAGAAAGTGACATCTCGTTCTGCTCAGCTGGGAAGTAAAGCCTTTGCTCCAGCAGTATGACCAGATGCCAGCCAACATCTCATCACAGCTGGGGGATGTATATCTGGGATTGAAATTACACCTCCAAATTCCCATCTCTTTTTCCCCCTCCCCTCTTTCTGAGTGACTGTTGGGCAAGAGATTTCTAACTGTGCAAGGATCACTGTTCCAGGAAGAAACATTAATTCCACAGTAAGCTCTGCATGCAATGCTTTAGACTGCTAAAACCAAGCAATTAAATAACAAAAACAGAAAAAAAAGAAATCTCCATAACATGGCTTTTGAACAATGCCCATAGGGCAACATTTATTAGATGAGTGTCACAGCTGAAGTGTTCTGGTTGTGCTGCTAAAAATGAAAGCAACCACCACTTAAAATATTAAGCGTAAAAAGAAAATTTTCCCTTTTAGAAGCTGAATAATACAGATGTCTTTTTATCTAAAGTGTTCCTTTCAAAAATCAAAAAGCATTAGAAACTCTTTTATGATTTTCCCTTTGAACCTGTTACTACAAAACCATTTGGCCAAGTTCGAGAGCTCAAAGTTCCCCACTATAGCAAAACACAAGTATTTTATTAAAAAAATAAGCCACGTATACAATTTTAACTGTTTCAGAATAAGCATATCTTTAGGAAATAAAGTTAATTACTCCAGGACCTGAACATCCTTGTCCCCAAAATTCTCTAATACTGGAGGGAGGAGGATATTGGTCACCATATGCTGCTCCAATTTGATACACTATGAACCCAGAGCAATGGTTCATGGTGTTGAATTGACAGAACACCTTTGCAACAGAAAAGGTCAGAAAAGGAGGATCCAACACCCAAACAAGGCAATATCTTGTCCTGTCTGCCTACAGGAAAAAGAAAGAAGCAACAACAAAAACAATACAGCACGAAGGAAAATCATCTTAATTACACATTTTACTTCTTGCTGTCCAATGACCTCCACATTCACAAAAGCATTCTGCACTTGCGAATGGAGTTTAAAGAAAATTTCTTGATTTTACATGGTGTTACACAAAACACTCCCCAAAAAACACAAGGCAAGAAAGGAGAAAAGCTACAGCAGGAGCAGAACAGAGCTAAGGAAGAGCAAACAGTTTAGTAAACAGCCGGAAAGGTGAGGCTGAATGACAGAGGTACCAGCAAAAAGATTCAAGGGGACAGGTGGCATAATGTGAAATGAGTCATTTTCCATCTTACACAACAGTTCTTTTTTTATTTTTATTTTTTTTTTAATTAAAGCTGAAAGACAACCATGGGACACTCAAAACTGTCAGAAGCAAAGATGGATCGATTTCAGTACTGCAACTATTCATTACACCTTTCAGTGTCACCAGGAAATCAAAACTTGCAAGCTACTGGGATAAACACACCAGAAAGCTCTTATTACAAGGGAGCCAGTCGTGGAGACAAAGCCAGCAACTAGAAGGTTGAATTAAGATGACTCCAGTCTTGAAACATCAGGAGCCTCTGAATTAAAACAAAGGACACCAGTCCCCAAGGAGCCCTTGCAGTCACATAGAAGCCCCTTGGTACCCACCTTGCTGGGCACAAAGAGCTGTAATATCAAAGAAAACAAAAAGAAAAAAAAAAAGACTTACCAGATTTGGAATAGAGCACCAGTACGTTATTCCGTGTCCTGAGAAGCTTCTTAAAATCCTTGTGATCACTTATTTTTTCTATGAGCGGAGACACCTTCAATGAGTACACGAATGCTGGCAAAAATGCCTAGGGAAACAGAGAGCCAAAAACATCAGTCACAAATACAAAGACAACAGCTTTTGCAAACTGCCATCATGTTTTTTTATAATCTTGAGACATGCTGCCTTAAATGGGCTATCACATTGATTTGATCAGCAAAACTAAAAGAAAAAATGCCAGGCACGTGATTTATTGAAACTGGGTCAATACATTCCTAACAAGTACCTTCACATGGAAAAATGAACATAACATCAAAAAATACGTTTTTACTTCAGATGCTACCCCCTTTAAAAGTTTGCTCCCAAGTCAGACAATCAGGTAACAATTTTATGTAAAATTAATATACTTTACCAAGAGAAGCAGCAAATTGCTACTTTGAGAGCACTCTTGTCCCTACATCTCTGAATATGCTGCAAACTCAATCCAGTATTTTGATACCCTACAGAAGACAGCCATGAAGTTAAAATAACCCACACTGACAGGTAGCAGATGTAGGAAATGAGACCAGAAAATGCAAGCAAGCCAGCATCTGCATTAGAGCACTAATGCACAACCCTCATTAGAGCACTAAGCACAACCCTCTCCCACCCACCCTTCCAAAGTGGAGCAGGGCTCATATTTCCCAGTGCCCACACCGTGTCACACACACACATACAGCAGTGCCTTGTTCAGCTTCCACTGGGCACATGGAAGACACAGCATTTAATCTCTCTGCATCTCAGCTCTGGATCAATGCAAACAAGTTTTTTTTCCACTGCATCTTTTACTCTATTGAAATCACAACAGTTCCAGAGCAGAGTTTGACTGTCATGAAGTAAAACTCATACCAAATTATGACCATAACCTCAGCTGGGGCCTTTACTGCTTATTCTTACTGCAATGTTCTTCAATAATAATAATATAATAATAATCTTATCCATCAGGCTATGCTGCTTCCTTTCTGCCCTGTACTGAATTCATGCTAATGGAATGATTAGGGGAAGCTTAGCTAGAGAAATTATCTAGTTTCCATTCACCTTTACAGTAAAACCTTAACACTTAATTGCTTGGCTAAAAGCTTTAGCTCGTTTGCCTAAAACACACATAAGAGTTTCAACATTTCCTTAATTACAAAACTGATTTTGATCATGCCTTACTCCAACCAGGCTGGAAAGTGGATGTGAAGAAACAAAAGGAAGTTCTTGCATCCCATGTGTTAGATCATGCAGCATTTAAAGAAGGGACTAAGTCAATGAAGTCAGAACACACAGCCTCAGGCATGCACTTCATTCAAATTCAGCTATTTCCAAGCACCACAGTCACTGAGGTTCAGAAACAAAACCTGCACCTACAAAGCAGACTGTATAAATGCCAGAAGTCCTTACATGTGGAAAAGAAAAGGGCATGAGCGGAATCCTGGGACACAGGAGGTAATGGAAAGAAGCTGAGCAGAGATGGAGATCATCCTCAAAACAACCAGGATGTTTGAGAACTTAGAAGTTACCAGAAAATACACCTCTAACATAAAATCTAAGAGTGAACAAGTTACCCCACTCTGTAGACAGAAATCCCACCACTGGGCCCTGCTGGCCAGATGGTCAGATTGTGAGAAGGAAGTGAGCACATTTGCAAGTCAGCCTCTACCTTCATAAATGTCCTTGATGCTTTAATTCGACCAAAAGATTCACATTTTTCTAAACCCAGATGTCCAGGGCTCAACCTTCCTACTCCAGGCTGATATATGTGTATCACTTGTGTATTGTCTGAGACGAATACGTGGTGTTGCCAGTCAAAGCAGGCTGGCAAATACAGCAGGGCTAAGTGAGGTGACACAGACATGAATAGGCCTGTCCAAAACTATCAATATCAGGGGCTGCACAGGAGAAATTAATCCAACATTATAGGCAGATCTTTTTAAAGCTAAGTTGTTGGGTTTTTTTTAAATTTTCTGTTCACCTCAGTTTTTGTAACTATTCAAGTGTCTTATAGTTTTATTTATGCCTTGAGTTACAGAAGACAAAAAATAAATTTAACTGAAACTAAGGCTGAACACAGGAAAAAAGTGAAACTACAGGTTGCCCATTTGTCTTAAAAAAATGAACTCAAGGATGTTCTAGTCTGTCAACTCTATCAAAAAGAAGCAATTAGACTAAAACACCCCACAAAGGCCACTTTCAACATGACACCAAATGATACTGTAAACTTTGTTTAAAGTGCTTACCAACAGCTCAGAAGAGGAGTATTAGAACGAAATTATCTTTGAGCTCTCTTCAAATGCACACCATTTTATGGTTTTAAATATAGGCATTCCGTGTCATTTCCAGCTAGAAAGGCTGTTTTGCCAGTTTCAGGAATTTGCTGTCTTTTCTTTTTTTCTTTTCTTTCTTTCCTTATAATGGCAGAGCTGTAAACTTCTTGAAAAATTGGATTCTGGAAACAATGACAGCTTTAACTAGTGCCTTGTTGGTATTGCCACTAACAGAAAACCTGCTGCGCTGGTGGAACAGCGGGGACTTGGAGTGAGATGCATGTCACATTGCATATATCCACTGCTTCTTTGCCCAATTCCTCCCCAGGTATCAAATCAATACATGCTACTCATTTTCCTGCAGTTTTACTACAGTAGCTCTCTCTGTTCCTATGGTTTAGCCCAAAACCCACTGGGAAAGACATTGTGCATACAAACACACCAGTCACCCAGCTGAATAAATCATCATCTCCCTTTAATTAAGATTAATGTTGCAGCCTTTCCTGGTTATAAAACCCAAAAGGTCCAAGCCAAAGGCATTGAGTTGGACAGAAATGCCCTGCCTGCACATTTAAGGCAGCTGCAGCAACATTGGGAGGTTATTGGCTGAGCAGAGAAATTCACCATCCCCGATCCCCAGCTAATAAGAATGAAGTAGTTCCGCACTCTCCAGCTTTCTCCTGCTGAAATTAATCAATACCCTACCCAGAAATAAACAAGAGACTGGTTTATGGTTAAACCTCCAGAAGAACCTCTGCCTTCCCTACCAGCTCTGTTGAAGGCAAGGGATATCAAGGAGTCAATTCTACCAGATGGCAGTCCCAAACACGGGGCTGCTTTGCCCTGCTCCAGAGTCACAGCAGAGATGACTGGTGAGTGAGATGATTGGTACGAGTGGCCACAGCCTCACCAGGGCTACAGCCCTTTTAGGCAACAAAATTAAGAGGATGGGAAGAAAGAATTCTATGGAAGGAGTTACACTCTTCCACAGAAAACCAAACTCATGTTCCTGCACAGCCCATAGGTAAAACAGCAGCAACGATGAAGCTAATTTGCATGTGCTGTGCTATATGAATTTATTGTAAGTCATGACTCAGGTTGATTTACTCCAGACATTTTGCAGGAGAGCTCATCAGTCAGGCACTGCCCAATCAAGCACACTGCTGCATGTTTAAATCCAGGGCACAAGAGGAGATGAGCTCATATTAAAAAAAGAAGAGGTCAAGAAAGGTGACAGTCCCTCCTGGGCAGGAAGCCTCTTCTCATATGCGTCAGGAAGTGCTACATTCACACATATGGAAATCTATAAATAAGAAACAAGCTAAACTCTTTTGTCACTTGAGCATCCTAAAGCTTTAAAATCTTTTCACAACCACCTCCGAAAAGTTAAGAAGTATTCCAAGTATTTTTCTCAAGAAGCTGCCCACCTCGATACCTGCTAAAGTAAAAGGCATAATAGGACCAACATGGACAATATCTCTCCACTTGCCAGTTATGGCAATGAGAAACTGCAACAAACTGAGGGAAGGTCTATTTTATTTTGTGCTGTGTTTGCACAGTTGCTTATCATAGCAGGTCCTCATCCATGGCTGGCTCGGTGACACGACTGTCACCTGGTGTTCTCAGATGCAGGAAACTTTGGTGGAGACCTTCAAAAAAACAGACTACATGTGGCAGACTATGAAATGCAAATCTCATAGCAATTCCAGGCTGCAGATTTTCCCCAGCACAAGATTGCAATCTGAATTTATTTTCACAGAATTTTTATGGCATAGGTCACACATCAGTCACATGACTGTAATGTCTGAGATGCATGAAAGACTCTCAAGGAAAACATAAGTGAATCCAAATCCTCAAGACAGTCAATTCAAAACTGCTGAGACACAGCTATTCAAGTACAAGGTACAAAATCCCCATGTGTTCTAACTGTCTCTGTTCTTCAAAGTATGTATTTAAATATATGATCTTGCAAGCTTGGTGGCAGAAGTCTGATCAATCGAAAAGGTTCAATTTTCTTTTTTTCCCCACTCTCTAGTAATTCCTTGCAAAGCTGCCAAACATATGCACGTGTTAAAGAGCAGTAAACACTCCACAACCCCACTCCCTTAAAATTGGTACCCAAGGAAGATCTGAGATTTCAGACACCCAGAGGCAAAGAGTTACAGGCAAATAGCTATTTGCTAATTATACTTCCAGGACTGACACTATTGAAAAATGTGGTCATCCCTCAGGCCATGTTTTCTCAAAATTATCAAGGATCTGAGAAAGCAGAGTCTATTTCTCAAGTTTTTACTCTTCTCTGAATCTCATTTTAAAATGAAAAAAGGGAATATCTTTCAAACAGCCACCAGAATGTATTTTCATATTTTACATTTATTATTCAAATTAAATGTGATAAATGCTTAACTACTGCTCCCACAGAACCCAGTTCAATTTATGAGTTGCTCCCCACAAAAGCTTCGTGACAGCATGGTCTTTTGCTAAGGATAAGCAGCATATCTGGAGAATTACTTATGCATTTATTTTACATCAAGGGCAATGAAAACACACAGTTTAAAAACAAGAAAATAGATCTTCCTTATTTAATTTTGATTTCTATCAGAAGAGTAGCATTGTACACTGGACAGAAAAACTACTCCCTATTTCTCCTACTTCCAGCTCAAGAGCCAGAAATATATACTTCCCTGGACACAAATAATGCATAAAAATATAAATGGATATGCAGCTTAAACAGTGCTTAGGTGCTTGAATCCATATGTCAACATGCAATTTTTATGCACACACTAACACATGTATAATTAGCAGCCAATTTGCACACTATTCATCAGGAATAGCTGGGGCTGTGACAACAGACTCCAGCAGAACTGCTGCTTGGCAGGGACACAGCCTTACACTCCACAATTTCTAAACTCTGCTTTTTCAGGAAGACATTGACTCGGATTTCTGCCTTAGCTTAGCCACCCACTGGTGTCATTCTCATTTTGGGACAACAGCACTCAACCCACTGTAAATATGATCAATCAGCAACCCTGCGCACATGAAACAGATTGTGTCTGACAAGGCATTTTTTAGGAGTCTAGTTGAAGAGGAAACCTGCCTCAAAATTCCAAGCAGTAATGGAGATGACTGAATTTTATTTCATTATTAACTTCTTTAGGAGGACAGTCGTTCACATTCCAAATAAGGGTCTCACCTGCCACATTAAAATGGGGGGGGGGGGGGGGGGTGGCACGGGTCAAGGGGAAGAAATCCCAACAAGAAGACAGAATCTCACCTTTCCTTTCCCACTCAGCTCCCGAAATGTGCCCTGTGATGGACTGTGCACTTCACTTCAGAAGGCTGACTTGGAGGGACACCTCTGTACTGTGGTGACAGACGTTTGTAGATCTGCAGATCAGCTGGTGACACAGCCAGGTCCCGTGGTGCAGACACAGTGTATGTACTGCCAATACCAGGTCTAAGTCATGTCCCGGCAAGCACAAGGGAGAAACTGACCCATTGCTTCCTTCACCCCAATTCCTTCCCACTGAAAACTACAAGATGTTCGAATCAAAAGCCTTCTTGTTTACAAGAATCACAGTTTGACTGCAGATGTTTTATCCTCCTTGTTCATCATACAAACCACTCTTGACCTTGTGCAATAATTGCTTGCTTTTCACTCAGGAGCCCTCCCTCTGCTGCTATTTACATTCAGGGTTGTGCTGCTTTGATCACTGAGCCATTTGTAACAAATGCCTTCCAAGATGGATAGTGATAAGTAGGACAGTCCCCTTTTTTCGTTCATGATTAATATCTAAAATAGCTGTAGAAACATTTTAATCAAATCAGATGGGAGGAGACAAGTTAGCTCTGTTACCGAAAGGTACCTCAGGGAAGCCTGGTAAAAAACTACTTTGTGGAGTGGGGAGGAGAAAGGGTAGCAGCTCTTGGGTCTCAGACTTCAGGGGTCACAGCTGAAGCGGCCCCTGCAGGAGTCTCTGCAATCTCACTGGAATCACAAAACCATCTTCTGTGAATTGCCCCTGTAGGGGCTCACAAAATGCAACCTGTTGAGGACTCCCAGCACAAGGGTTGCTCAATGATGTCTGTGACCAATCCAAAAAGCCACCAATGGACTGAGTGGGGAGCAGCGACTCCCACGCCTACAGCAGCATGGGATGGCCAGGTGAGCAGGGCTCCAGCAGACACACAGGAAAATCAACAACTTCTGCACTGCAAGACAAACAGCATTTGAAAACTGTGGGTTTGCCCAACAGACTTACTTTGCAGAGATGCCCACTGGACACTTCCTGGGTTTTGTTCATTCCCCACAAGCTCTATGGAAGAGCACATTGTTACTGCATACATAATCCATATCAGTTAACCCTCACCCCAAGCTGTTCCAGAAATTAAAAAACAGAAGCACTACTGCCACTTTGTTGTGGGGGGTCATATCTGCAAAGAGATAAGTCTCATATTTTCTTTTGTTTTCAAAGGAAGGCAAATTAAAACCCTGACAAAGAGTGTCTTAGTACTCTTTAACTTAGGCTGAAGAACACTACTAATAAGACATTCCACTTAAGGTGGTGCTTGCTATGTTCACTTTCCAAATATAGAAGGTAGCAAAAAATACCATGGAGACGTCAAGATTTGACTAGACTCTACTGTTCATATTGTTCTTACACAGTGGGGTTTAAGCTACAGGCATAATAGTCTATACTAAGGGATGTTCTTAAGGGCTCTGAGTAGCAAATTAATTGTATGGTTTATCGCTGGGTTTCAAATGCTCTGTGAAGGAAAACCTCTGCAACTATTTACTAATTAACAACTGACTGTAATAGGGTCAATTACTAACGTTGACAAAGAATTTTCTCCTTACATTATGAATGTCAAGCTCGCTCTCTCTTCAAGCCAGGTAATGGCACCATACATATATTAAACAAGCTGTTGATGAAATAATATTTCCGATATCACTTCTGAACAAGCACATTTGACTACAGAAGTTAAGGGCATGAGCAAAGCATATGCCACATAATCCCCCACTAAAATTTGGGTTTTCGAGAAGTTTAAAGAAATACCACCTACTCAAGAAGCACGTAGGAGGTACTATAAAAAGAAGACAGAATCACTATTAATGGGATTTAGAAGGAAGAGAGGGCAAAAGATAACACCTGAAAATCTCTAACACTTTATATGGCATTTGTTATCTTCAAAGCATTGCACAAATGTTAACTAATTAATCCTCACATTCTTCTGCCAGGTGATAGGAGACAAACTTTAATAGCTGGAGCAAGATTCACACAGAAAGGAAGTGATCTGCAAGAGGCGAAAGGAAGGCAGCACCAGAACAAACCAGCACGCAGCTGATCCTAGAGCAGCACAACCCCACAGTCATGGTGTGCCATATCCAGGAAAAGTGAGGAGGGGGAGAGAAATAGTCTATTTGCAGTCACCCAGCAAACAGGCTATATGACTCTAAACCCAAAGACAACAGACAGGACATCATCAAGACAGTCACAAATTAAGTTACCTTTCTTATCTGGGTTCTGCAAGCGTGCAATTCACAGCATCCTCCACCAATGCTACCAGCCACTCACAGCTGACGCAGTGCCAAAACTAAAGACTTGATTTGCTATCACAATTTTTTGCCATTCACAAGCTTGAAAAGGTGGCAGGAACAAGGTAAACAACAACTTACTTCCAAAGTGACCCTGCCTGCACCAAGAAATTTAAGGCAATGCTAGTTAGTGCAATGCATTTGCAGCCAGAGTTTTTCCATTCCTCCAGCCACAGCTCTCAAGAAATACCTCATGGCACCCATTTTACTGAAACAGAGGAATTCAAGGAACTCCATCACCAAAAGGCAAAAAAATGGTCAACAACAGAACAAGCACCTCTACCATCACCAATTGCTCAGGACACCATGAACTCACCCCTGGGCAGAAACGCCAGTTCTGATGACACCATGCTTGCAGGGCCTCCAGCATCCCAGGGTCTCTGAGCTAAACAGGTGCTCTGTCACCAAATTCAGTGGATTGAAAACATCCCCTCCATCAGGCATGGAGTGGAGTAACGAAGCCAAGGTTTGATTTGGGAAGGGCATCTGAGGGGACACAGCATAGCCCATATCAGAGTTTTACAAATCCATATTTTGAAGAGGGAATGGACAAAGTATGAAAACAGTGGGGAGACAGCAAGCAAGGAATTTGTCTCCTCCCTCTGACTGCCAGGAAACACTGTCCAAAGAGGGTTCTCTGGTACAAACAATAACTGAATGGGAAGAGGCACTCCTGAATTCAAGCCCAAATGCCACAACAGGAAACAGCACCTGAGCATTGCAGTGGTGAAGCAGCGCTCACACCAAACTCACCAGAGGCAAGCCGCCACTGCCATGCTGCAGAGCAGCACAGAGGAAATCATGCCCAAGCCTTCCCTGCATGCCTGGATTCACAAGTCAGTGTCAGGGCTCACTAGTGCATTTCTGTGACCCTAGTGGCAAGGATTATGGAAGTACTTGAGGAGCTGGAAGCCGGAAATGTTCCTTTCAAGCCCTTCTTTGAAGGCACTGGGTTTGAATGGCACCAGGTCACAAAGTCTGCTTCCCAACAATGCTCAGCCAGCTGGACTCTTGACTCAGTTTCTCTGTCATTACGCCAACACTCGGAAGACAAACTGATCTTTGCCACACTGGTATGAGATAATATTCATCGGTGTTTGCAAAGCAAACAGACCCAGATGCAAAATCCTGCAGGAAGCAGTGGCTGCCTTCTGCTAGAGAAGGCACAGCACCTGATGCATCAGAGGAAATGCTAATCCACCTTGGTGTAAAACTCCTTCCCAGTGCCTTGAACAGAAAATTCAGTCCTTTGAGCATGAAATACAGTCAACCACTTGATAAACCAAACAGGGAACCCACAACTTCCTCACAGCTCTCCAACTCATTCAAGAAATAAAACTACAGCAGGCAGAGATCCCCCCACCATCTTTCTCATGTGCGTGTCACACACCCACAGTGATGCTGAAGGTAACAAATTAACAGTTTACATTAGAAGATACTGAAACATATTTTTCATCCAGCTTTGTACGTTTCCCTTTTATATATGTAGCCACCTCCAATTCTGGGTCAAAAAATGAGCCCTATTTTTCAGAAGTGCTATGCATGCACAACTCTAGCTGCTGTTCCAGGTGCACTGCAAGTAGTCAGCACTTCCAGAAAAACTAACTAACAAACAAAACAAAAGCCAAAAAACCAAAACACATTGGGATAAATGAAAAAAGACAGGCTGGAAGGAAAAAATATTTCTCATTGACCTACCAAGCAGCTGGTATTACCTTTAGTTTAACTTTACACACTGAGAACCACCTGATTTAACAGCCTCACATCGACTCAAAATAAATTAAAAGCAGGTTTTCCTATGTCACAGCTGTAAACTATTTTTTCAGTCCTCAAGTACAGCGAATTACGTATTTCAAGATGAAAAATCACACCTTCAAGTGCAAGATAATGCAAATTGGAAGAAATAATTTAAACTACTTGTACATAGCAAAGGGGAAGGAATTAGCTGAATCAACAGCTCAATGAAGACATCTGCTCAGCATGAAGCATCACAGAGCAAATAAACTGCTGTGGCAAATTAAGAAAAGTAAGAAATAATAATGTGGATAAATTAAAATGGCTTTGTATAATTTCACTGACAACAGCAGGCCCCCCCTGCTCATCTGAAAGACACCAGCTCTGCAATACAAAAGGTCAAAGAGGGCAACCAGAACAATTAGGAACAACAGATTCGTATGAAGAAAGATGGGGAAAATATCTTTTAATCTACAAAGAAAAAACACAGGAAAATATTTACATTAACATAAAATGAATGTTACAGTAAGATAATGTCTGACAGTCACAGTGGATATAGTAGGAAATACCAGAAATAACTCCATGTGCTTAACTATTTTGAAGGGAGGGAAAATTCAGTCCACTTGTAACTCCACTTGGTCCACAGTATACGCTAAATCTGAGGAATGCACTGCCACAAGTATCAATTAGAAAACTACTGCATATATTAAAGATGAGCCACAGAGGGAAAAAATTCACACTAAGACCTCTCCAGCATTTAGGGAGAGTTCAGCCTGACTTCAGTTTCACTTGAAATCAATGACGTGCAGATAGCAGAGGTCTGTGATTCTAGATCAAGCTTAATGCAAAAGTTGTTCAGAATGCACAGCATTTCTTCTCCCTCCTGAATGAGCCAAGAGCTATGGCCCTGCCAGGGGCAAAAGGCAACATCAGGCAGGGCTGAATCTTTCTGTCCCACAAAGGCAATTCCAATATTAGTACAGAATAAGCATACAGCAATTAGCAATTCCACACTTGATTTGTACGAAGTAGGTGAGCACTCCACAGTCATGCATTTCCAAATACGTTTCAGATCACTTGTGCATAAAAAGATTAACGTAATTTTTCATTAATTATTAGCTTCATTTGCCTGGGCAGAAGGATAAACTGTAGTTCACGATAATAAATGGAATAAAGTACTGTTTTAAAGCATGCCTTCATTAATCTTTTGAGCTATTTATGCTAAATTCTGTGGATTAAAAAAAAAAGAAAAATTAGACTTTAAAATATTTCTGGAAGTCTAGGAGCCTCCCTGAGGTAAGCAGCGCTCTACTCAGTGTAACGTCAATGAAGCACACCCCGATACTCGGGAGCGCAGCGGGATGGACAGCGCCACATGCGAGGGGCGCAGGGGCGGGGGTGCCCGCGGCGGGGGTGCCGCACACAGGTGCACAAAGCCGAGCGCGGCAGCTCCGCTGCGGCACAGTCTCCGCCGGGGGAAATCCTCTGGAAACCCTCTGACACCGCACCGCTTTTCACACGAAACTTGGGACCGAAGCGCCGCCGATCGGAGCCCCCGGGGCCGGGGCAGCCGGGGGCCCCAGCCCGCAGCCGCTCGGGGAGCCGCCGCCGCACGCCGGGGAGCGCTTCCTCCGGGCGGTGCTTTGGGAGGCAGAGAGAAAGGGAAAGGCGAAACAGGAGAGCAGCACACGGGCTGAGCGCTGGGAAGACACCCGGGAGCAGCGCTGCCGGAGCCCGGCCATGCCGGGCTGTGCCGAGCCGAGCCCGCCCGCGGCGGCGGCGGGTGCGAGCGGCGGGGGAGCCGCCGCGCCCGGCCCCGGGGGCCCGTCCCGCTCCCAACTTTCGCCCAACTCCGCCGGCCGCGCCGCGCCCCCGCCCCGGCCCGGGGACGGGGGACACCCCGCGCCGCCCCCGCCGCCCCCCGGCGCCACTCACCGCCAGGCCGAGCAGCAGCAGCGGGAGCGGCGGGAGCCGCCCGCGGCGCCGCGCAGCCCCCGAGCCCTGCCCCGGCACTGCCATCCCGCCGCCGCGCCGGACCCGCTCCGGACCCGCCGCCGCTGCGGCTGCTGCCACGTCTGGCGGCGCAGGCGCGCTCGCCGCCACCGCCCGCCCGCGCCGCGGCATGACGGGGGCTGTAGTCCGGCCCGCGCCGGGGATGCTCATCCCCCGAGGGACGGTGTCGCTCCCGCAACCATCCCGCGTAGGGAAATAAACGCCCAACTGCCACCGAAATGCTGCCCGAAATGCCCGTCCCGTTTGCTTCAGCAGACGTTAAAAAGTTCCAGCTCTTCTCTCACGTCCCACGAGCCTCCCGTCCGGGGTTCTTTGTGCCTCCACCTCTCTCCCTTACTCCAAAGAGGCTTCTGGCACACAGCATCTTTCGTGATGCTTGTTTGTCAGGGGTTTTAAAAGCTTTAGCTGATCTTAGATCTGGAATAAGAGGTGAAGAAGGAAACAAAAAATAATGAAAGGGGAGAGTTAACTCGTAGAGAGGATTAGAAACTAGGACCTGTTGTCCTTGTAAGTTGTTCCCACTCATTAAATCCTAAAAGTGAACCCTGTTTATCCTCACACGTCGGCAATGATGCCAAAGTGTAAGCAAATAAATACACTGAGTTTGACCAGGATCAATTTGTGCAGCCTCCATTATAATCACGGTATTGGAACAGTTGCTGCATCCAGACGAACAAATCGGTCTATGCCCTGAGTCTGGCATCCAGAGAGCTAGCTCTGCCTCACAAGGACATCCCAGATGTCCTGGCGGTAATCTTCAGGTCAAGGCAGGTCAGCCACGTTATAATTGGCTTCCCACAAACAGAAGGGATCTTCACCTACCGCCCAGTGGCTCCGTGAAATTCTTCCTTGGCTCAGAAACATCAAAGGAAAATCAAAGGCATCTTCAAGCCTGATCCTTACAGCTGACTGTCACCCGAGCATTAGACTAAGAGGCTGGCTGCAAGGGAGCAATTTGTAGATCCACACAGCTGACTGATCACTTCAAGTGGTGATGATGAAAACTGAATGACGTTGACAATAACAATTCCCCTGGTGGAAATACGATTTTGCAAAGCAGAAATACACATAGAGAAAGTTATTACTATTAACATTTACACTTTTGTGGCATCTTTTGCAGCAGAATCAGAGCACACTTTCTCAGTCACAGCTGGATAACCTTTAGCAAATCATTTCACAGTGCTATGCCTCGCTTCCCATCTGCAAAAGGCCTCAGTTAGCCTGCCTTAAAACAAGGTTAGCAATCCTCAGCTCTTGCTAAAATGCCAGTGGAAGCACACATGAGGCACAGCCCTGAAGCCATCAGAAGTAGTTTGGGATTAGAAGGGATGGATGGCTGAAGGGAGACTTAGGGAAGGAAAAAGTATGAATCTTTTCACTTCACAGTTGAAGGACCCAAAACAAAAAATCCTTCATGCCAAATATCTGTACCCCTAATGTATATGCTATCCACACTGCCTCCTCTCACCTGCAGTCCTTACTGACTGCACTAGGATGGACGGATGGACAGATGGGTGCGCTGCACTAGTTACCACCACTGCTGGTGCCAACTTCCCAGCCTGTGGTAATCAGCCTGCTAGTAAAAGGGTCTGGATCTCCAGTTCAATCCCAGCTCAAATAAGCTATGAAAACTTCCAGTAATAGGTAACCTCTTCTAGATGCTGCTCATCTTCAAATCCCCAGCCTATAGCTGGAAAGCTTCTGCATGTAACTACCCTGACACATCCAGACCTCTAATCTCAGCTGGATATCCAGATCCTCAAAGACTGCTTGAGTCCTCCTGTGACTCTTTTGTGTAGAAAAAATGTTATATCTTCTGATGCTTCACATCACAGTTACCATTTTCAGGCAATGTAAAAGTAACCTCAGTGTGGTAGAATTTTCTGTGCCTTGTCATAACCATACAGGATGTGCTGCCATTGTGATAGGAAAGGATAAAATCATGGGAACATGGTTGTTTTGTCGCAGCAGTACATTTTTATCATGATGGCAAGAGGAAACATTCTCAGGAAGAAAGAAAAAAAGAAGACAAGCTATTTCAAACTGAGCTTCTGAAAGGTTATATAAAAAATCCAGTTTGGGAAGCTGCAGTTTTTATATACAGGAGAATATAGAAAAGGTATCCATGTGGCAACTACAGCTTCTTTCGTTCAGTTCAGCTCAGTAATTTGTATTGACATGACAGGCACTGCCAAAACTTAAGAGACGAGATCATTGAGCATCTGTCGCAGGTCAAAATAATATATCAAGTATCAGCTCTAGACAAGGCTTTACACAGTGGCAACTACTTAATCAATCCAGTCGTGCATTACTAATGAACTCATTACAGTTGTATCTCAGTGCATTGCTTTCCAGTATCCTAAGTTTACCCTGTATCTGTTTGACATTAATATCATATGTTGCTTGCTTCTCTGTAATTGTAATATTTGTATATGGCACTGCAAAACACTGTGATAGCATTCATTTATTCACCACTGAGAAGAAAGCATTACTACCCTTGGATTATAGATCAGAAAACAGTAGCAGTGAGATTATATGATTTGCTCAAGGCTATAAAACCAGACAGTTTCAGATCATGTTCATTTCCAAAGCCTGCACTGGGTCTGCTAATCCTTACTTGACTATCTACATTCAAACACCTCTTTTACCAAGAATAAAATACAAAACTGGACTGACAGTAAGTATGTCTGTAAGGAATTACACCTTCCACATTTCCTCTATGTTTCTGCTTTTTTTGACAAGCTTTATTCTTTGTTCTCTTTTTAACCTGAACAAGTCTCTGTTGGCTTCTCACAAAAGGTAAAATGAGTCACCTTTGCCACAAAAAGTGATAGCAGAGCAGACAGAAAAAGATGCAAGTCAAATTTCAAGCCATACGGAATCCAGGGGCAACACAGGCTCTGCTGGGACCCAGAACTACATGTCATTTGCCCGGAATGGAAGCATGATTTGCTCACTGCCTTAACTACACAAAATTCCCTTCCTTCCTTCCTTCCAGCAGCAGCTCTTCCTTCTTTAGTTCAGCTTCAGCCAACTGATTTTCATCTGCAGGTTTATCTCCTGTAAGTTTTGTGACATCTGTGTGTGGCACTGATTGCATCAGCTGAAAAGAGACATAGGAGCTGGTTGCCATCAACAGATTGATGGTATCATAGCCCTGGGCTCCTCATGACCTTCCTACAGCTCTTCAGCACATGATGAAAAGGAAGAGACAGGACCAGCCCTTGTAGGACTTTATGTGGGAGTGGTCTCAGAGAAGAGGCACAGCTGTACATTGCTTTTCTCCAGCTGATGTCTGTCAGAGGGGAGAGCCTGAAGGCAGTTTTCCACTCCTGCAGCCTCCTCAGCATCTGACAGCAGGGCTGCAGATGCAGCATATCCATACACATAACTCAACTAGCAAGTTCCATGGAATACCATTAGCACAGCACAATCATGGATACAAAGGTGCAGCTGTTGTGTACAGGATTGTTTCTTAGGCCATACATTCTAATTTCATACTGTTGCATGAGCTCTTTTTAACACTATTTTAAAATACATCATGAGTCTCAAGAGACTGCTGTTATTCAACCTGTGACATATTTGTGCTTTTCACGGGGTTAGCTCACTGAGGTCAATGGGAATGGCATGGAGGCAAGCTGGGATGGAATGCTTCAATAGCAGTGCTCTGTAATGGTGTTCTCTGCAGCATAGAACTCTGGACCTCCATTTGCTACATCATATCCTTTTACAATTTGGAGACCTAGAGGGCCTCTAGACTTTTTGTGCAGACCTTGAACACTACAAAGAAAACATACACACATGCAGTGTGCTTTCATGGGAATTTTACTTTTGTACTTTATGGTTGTTGTTTCCTTCATTCTAGAATAAAAGTACTTTTGGACCACAGGTAGACAGATGCTCTTTATATACGAGAGGAAAAAACCAGTCGGTACTGCAGGAATCAGTTAAAAGTTGAGTACAGATATTTTCCAAGTATTTCCTCCTAGATATTTTCCATTATAGTTTTTATTGCTTTCTCTAAGTCTGAGGTCTGCATGCCCCTTTACATTTAAGAGGCCCTACTGTTAAGAACACTGTCGTTTCTTTGACTGAGTCTCCAAAGCTGGATATAATGTGTTCCCGAGTAAAATAAAAACCTTCTACAGAACAGGCACCTTGCTGGCAGGTAGTTGATAATTTATGTCTCACAGTTACCTGCTGAGACAATAGTTAAACAAGATTAAAACAACCATGAGAGTCTAGCTGTTGTGCACTGACTGCTGCACTGCTGCATGTTCCCCAGCTACTGTGGTCAACAGTTTTCCAGTGATTTACAGATAATATTTAGGCTTTAAAAAATATTTAGGCTGCTTTACCTTTACTGTATCTTCAGGAAAGTGTTGAATAATGGGCTTGTGAAGAGAGCAGAGATCTGAATTCAATGCAGAGTCCAACCAGAGGTTTCCTGCATGAGGATTTACATGTCATGTGATCTGCGGGGGCTGACATCTCCACCTATAAATCAAAAATAGGTGCATAAGTGGAGTTTAGCTAATACCCCCTGGATGGTGATGACCTACATACTCTAGTAACAGGGGCCTGTCTGGTTATTTTTGAACAATATAGGTCTCTATTCTGCTAGCAAAATGTTTGACTTCAATATGTAAGTTCACATAACAGGACTGATTCTGCCATGTTTATCGGGGTAGCCTCATACCAATAGAGAAGGTGGGGCTTCTCCTGCAAGTAGAGTTATTATGCCTCTGGTCTGGGTGCACAAAATATTAATCCAAATGAAGGACCAAATATAAAGACAGGACTATAAAAATACAATCAAAATACCATTTGGTGTAAAACAATGTTTACACTACTGGCCTCAGTATTTTGTGGAGCTGTATCTATTCACTGTAGCTGTGCATCTGTCTTCATATTATGTCCAAAAATGTATTAACATTCAACTATCAGCACATATTTACTGCAGACTATGTTCTACTAAAATATTTTTCATACATCTATCCTATGAGAATATAACCAATATATCCAATATATACATATTCAGTACTTTCCCCTCTCCATATATAGATAGATAACTTTGTATCTACTTTTTTTACACATGTACACACACACACATGCACACATATACATGGTATGTATTAGAGATGCTTTGTGTGGATTTACATGATTTTATATTAGTAAATATCCAGTCAATATTGGGTTTTCCCCTCCATTTTCAGGTTTCCTGGAATTAGTTTGTGTCATTAAATACTGCTTGTTTGAGCTTAAGATCAGCAGACTAATTAAGTGTATGACTATGCAGTCAGCAGCTACAATATGTAATATGGCAAAGTTTAATGAGGGATTTTCCTCCTGGAAGACCTTGTCTTTGCAAAGACCACTACTCAAAATTATATGAAAGAATCTGTGCTGTGATGAAGCAAGCATGAAAAACTCCCCTAATCTTATGATCAAATCCCTTGGCTTTCTGCAGCTGTGCACTCAGAGTAGCAATTTAGCAATCCTGTAAGGAATTTACTAGGTCCTTAGGATTTTCTCTATAAACCTTCTTCCTTCCCTGCATATTGCAGTAACCCATCTTTTAGAAGGAAAACACCACAGAGAATGCTGCATAGGAAAAGAGATTGTAGAAGAAGCAGAGTAGCAAGCAGAAATAAGACCGTGATCCTAAATTCTTTGAATTTAATGGATTGACTTCAGCAGGCTTTGGCTCAATCCCTAGCTGTCAGGGAGGAAAATCAGTAAGAAAAAGGAGGAAAAACAGCTGAGGATCAACAGGGAAACAAAAGAAGCAGAAAGAAGAAGTACTGAAGAGAAAAGGAAAAAAACCAGAAAGAGTAAAAGGTAGAGTGCCAAGGGAAAAGGGGCAGAGAAGAGTAATAGTGGATACCACTAAAACAGAAGTGGAGAGGAGTGAGGAAAAAAAAGGTGAATGATCTGTGAAAGGGACTGTGCAGGACACTGATTTGCTCCTGGTTTTTAAGCTGGTTGCACATAGCACAACCTCATCACCATGACTGAGACTGTCACTGTATTTACCTGTTGATGTGCTTCTCTTCATGTCCTGTGCCCCAAGTCCTCTGGGCACCAGGCCAGTACTTCCTAGAGAGCACCATGTCTCCCAAGTGTTCTCTGCCTTGAGGTTTCCTGTACATGGAGCAGCCTGGTGTGCACCTGGGTCTCCCCCTTGGGTATGGGGGTAAGCTCCTGCAGAAGTCACTAGGAATGGAAGGAGCTCAATGTCAGAGTCATACACAGTCCTGCCTCTTGCTTCCACTGCAGCAATTAATAAATCATTTAATAGGTCTTACAAGCACAAGATTAAGTTTTGCAGGCCAAGAACAGAAGTCAGGAGACATGAATTCTGTTTCGAAGAATGTTGACTGTTGCCTGTCACAAAGCTCTGGCAATTGTTAGTAAGTCTGTACAATTTTTTTTTCTCATTTTCTTCTCTTGAAATATGTATGCACCTGATTTGACTTTGGTTTTGGCCTCTTGGGAGCTCACAGGCTGAAAAGTATTTCCAGAATCAGATCAGAACTCATATCAATCTGTTGGAGATCAGGATGAGCAAGGAAACATGATCAGGCACCAGTGTGAAGGGCAGTTCTAAAAGAGACTGTAGAGATGCAGGTAGGGATGGTGGGCAGAACTCATGGGGGCATGAGGAATTTGTGATTGCATGAGGACATTGGGAACAGAGTCTAGGACTGAATGATGGATTGAATGAGGAAAACAACTGAATTTTCAAAATTGTTGGATGAAACTTAAGGTAACAAGACAGGAGCTGGCAGGACAGTAGAAGCTGTAGACACACCCTCCCCCAGAGCCATTAGATTCCCGGATTTCTGCTCTCAGTCAGTATGTGCCTCAACACACTCTTATCTACAGATGGCAATTTGCTATTTCTATGAGTTAATTATGGTGTCTCAACAACCAGGATGGTGATGTGGAATTTTACTGATGTCAAAGATAGAGCATCACCTTCAAAATGGAAATATTTTTTGTCTGGATTGCTTTAAAAAAAATAGGAGATCACATGCACACAGAACTCTGTTCAGAGGGAACAAAGTCACTCACTCAAAAAGTCAGGAGATGCCAGATAAAGAATGCTTGAAAAATCATAGTAGCCTCCCTTGAACGCAGTTTGTGGAATGGGATTTTTAATGACACATTTCTTTTTTCCTCACAGATTGCCTAAGCTGTTTGTTGCAATAGTTGGGAGTGGTATAATTAAAGGCAGGAGATAACTGAAAGGAAAAAGATGGTCTTATCGTTAATGCAATGTGACCTCTGTAACATTGGGCAAATTGCTTAAATGAAAATTTCCCCACATTATCTCTAAATGTTCATATCTCTGTTTCTGAGTATACAACTTGGTATCTGAACAGATTTGTAGAAATGCTGAGCACTCATAAGAGAAAATGAATTGAATAGGAGCAGTGCAGTGAGTACTTAATGCTCGCTACAGCTGACTATTCTGAAATAGGAGATCTTTGCTAAACTGTACACTCAAAATAGGAAACTCAACCATATATTCCCTATCTATGAAGTGGAAAGACATCCTGTTTTGTTCTATGTAATAGAAAGACAAGCTTATCACAGGCGTGAAGCTCTTGAGCTCTTAAATGATAAACAACACACAGAGTTATAACTCACATCAGAGGGAAGTCCGAGAAGCATACAAGGAGGGAGGTAAGGAACACACATGGATCATGGAAGTTAAAATATGAAAAGCTATGCACCTACTGAGCACCCTCTACACTGGACACTGAAAAAGGAAAGGGATTGTGGGGAAAAAAGTATGGTCAAATATTAACAGATGCCTGTTTATCTAAGAAAATCGCTTTGGAGGAAACGAGCAGTGACAAGACAAGAATGTGTTCAAAAACATTCTGCCAAGCCTATGCAAAAATGTGTTAAGGACCTATAAAACTGAGATAATGATACTTTTCCTTGCAAGAAAAGTGCTTGGAGAACTGCTGGTGAAATCTGCTACAAGACTTAATGCATTTTTCTTTTCACAGGAACTATAAGATCTTACCAAGTGACTCCCAGATAACTCAAAGGATGATTCTGAAGACAGTTTTAGTCAGTGGGAAGTTAGTTAATTTCAGGGGGTTTGGAGCAAAATCCATGAGCCATCAAACCCAGTTCAATTTTATGAAGTGGCTTGATGTCATGAACTGTACACCCTAGAGACAAAACCACAGAGTTGAGGTTATTAGGGTGACATAAGCCAGGATCTGGGTTTGGTTTATTTCTTAAACAAGTCGTGTCTTGGCAGCAACCCAGAAAAAAAGCAATATACATAAAAACAAGAGAAAGGATAGCATGGTCATAAAACAGCCACTGAAGTCTATGAAATATAAGAAGGGGACAGCATTGAGTCTCCACAAAGGCATTGTCCAGCTGAACTAGTATAAAACAATAGAACAAGGTTAGCTGAGGCTGCCAGGGTCACCTCAAGCTCATATCCCCATACATGCTGCAGAAGGAACTTAGCTGAAAGGGACTTTTGTCAGTTATCCAGCAGGAAAAGTGAGCACCTGCTGAAGGCTCTTGTCAATGACAACCAGCAAATGGTAGCACAAAAAGTGCAAGGCAATGCAATGAATGTGATCTGAGAAATACAGGCTGACAGTGAAAAATGTTGCAGATTTGAAGTGCACCATAGTTCTCCAAGTTCATGAAAGCAGTACATCTGGGCAGCTCACAGGTGATACAATGACAGGATGTCTGTGATGTTACTGTGGAAAGACAGAAAGTGCAAGGTGCTACTTATCATTTAGAAATGGAGTCTTCCTGCGATAGTAAAGAAAGGAGAACCACATTACCCATTTTTGTCAAATTCCTGGGCCAATCCTGTTGCCAGATTTGCAAGCCCCGCTCTAAGTCAGCTGGACACACTATTGTTCCCAGTCAAAATACTCCTTAAGAGGCCAAGAACCCAAAAGCTTCTGCCTGTCACTGGCAAAAGATCCATTCTTGTGTGAATTCCCATGTGTAAGCTTTTATCTCACTTTGTGTATGGCTTCTGTGAGCCCCACGGAAAAGGGCTCCATGTACATTAGTGCTGTGAGTAACAGGGAGTTACTGTCACTGCAGCTGGGCTGCAGCTCCTCTGTCTAGGTGAGGACTTGATGGACTGGGTGTGCAGAGTCTCCAGAGGTAAAGGGACACCAAGTATTTTCTTGAGTAGGTTATGCTTAAAGCCTGCTCTGAGGAGAGCATGAGCAATGAGGGATTCAGTGAATTTGCCTAAATGAAGAATTCCAAACACGTTCTTCTAGCAGACCTCAAGACAAGAGCTCTAAGGTATAAGCACTGTTATTCTGCTGTTATGTCTTTGGAAGAGGAATCCCCTTTTCTCTAGATAACATCCTGCACTATAGTGTTCTGATCTGATTAGAAAACCTTCACACTGGTGTGTTGCAAGAAGAAATTTATTTTCCTTTTCCTCTTGATTCAGTCCTGAGGTGGTCCGAAAAAGACAGAAATGGAAATATTCAACTATGTGTCATCTATGAATTCTTCCTTACCACCTTATCCTCCATCTTCCTTGCCTTGAGTTAGTGCCTTTCCCTGTCCCATTAGTATCTGATTGGTTATGTATGCATAGATGCCAAACTTTTAAGTGGGAATGAACTTTTTTTAATATTGTGTACTTACAGGAGGATTTTTAGGCCAAGGACCTTCTCTTTAATTAGCAAATAGATATTATGTAATTCTGTGATAAGGAACATAGATATATTTGGATGACATGAATCAAAACACTCAGTGTTAATACCACAAGGATGGTATGCCTTATGCAATGGAAAATCATGACTATCAAATCTTCTGGAATTACAAACCCACAGCTTTAATCAAAGTCTTTTGGCTTTTTTCTGTTAATACTTAAGTATTACAATACATGCAAGAAAGACACATATTGAGACTCAGCAAAATAAGTTAATTTTTCTGCAATGTCAATTCATGTTCCTTTCTTAAGGCATGTTGTGTAGAAAAAGCACAGCTGACTTCTGATACAGTTCTGCTTTTGTAATTGGATTTACATACTGTAGTAAGATGCCCTTTTAAATTTCCTTCTTTTCAAATCTGTTCATTGTTTTTCTCTGATCATGTTGACAATAATACCACAAGGCCTATTGATTTATAATTGCATTTTGGCAGACAAATTTGTTAACATAAACATCACTTTTTTTTTGCCCACATTGCTAGTAAAAAATATTTAAAATAATTTTAAAAATCCATTTGACCTTTCGCTTTTGAAGTGTTGTGGAGTTCTGAGGAATTTCACCAAGTGTATGAGTAAAACAGCTTCCTTCCTTTAGATTAATTTTATGTTTTATGCAATAAGAAATGCAGGGAAAATAAATGTTCTTTGTTTACAAACAACAGACTCCTATTCAAGTATTGAACAACAGTTATTATTAATTATTTACATTGTTATAGCTCTGCAGAGACAGCAGCATGGAGCATGGCTCTATTTCATTAGCTGCTATACAAACATAGATGAAAAAGATGATTGTGACTATTTCATATGCCCAATATGCTAAGTTGCTTAAGGTAACAATGATTTGTCTATAAAAAGCAGGAAAAGGCTTGGATTAATCTAAACAAAAAAGCCTAATTGTACTGCTAAAATCATTTGTGGTAAGGAAAAGGGAAACACAACTAGAAAAGAATGTGCTGCATTACTGTTTGCTTCTAATAGAGGGATCAGCTATTCAAACCTTCAGAAGGGCCATTAAAAAAACAAGACTGAAGAAGAATTAAGGGGGTCATGAAAGGAAAGTGAAACATTTTTTAATGGCTGCTTCCTGCATCACCTTTGTGCTGAATTACCCCAAAGCACTGCTGGAGTAGATCAGCTCTAGAGGAAGCCCTTGGTGACTCATGACTTTTGCCAGCTTTGGCCTAAACCCAAACAAGCACTGAGTTCCTGTTCATTGAATCACTGAATCACAGAATAGCCTGAGCTGGAAGGGACCCACAAGGATCATCAAAGTCCAACTTCTGGCCCTACACAGAACCCCCCTAGAGTCATACCATGTTCCTGAGAACATTGTCCAAACACTTCCTGAACTCTGACAGGACTGGTGCTGTCACCACTGCCCTGGGGAGCCTGTTTCAGTGCCCAGGCACCCTCTGGGTGAAAAATTTTTTTGTGATATCCAACCAAAACCTTCCTGGACAAAGTTTCATGCTGTTCCCTCAGTTTGTGTCACCAATCACCAGGGAGGAGAGATCAGTGCCTGTCCTGTTGCTCTTTCTACTGGATCTTTTTTCTCTCCTATCTATTTCTTCTATATCTTTCTCTTTTTAGCTTTTTTTTAAGTAAGGGTTTTGATTAGCCAGCCAGGATCTCAGGCCTTGTTGCTGGGACATTAGGTAAGCTGAGATCCCTGCATTCCAAATCCTGAATCGTGTTTAAATTTTTAAAACTAGATGTGAGCACACTGAAGATTCACTCATCCTATCAAATTTTTTAAAAAACAGTGATGCAGGAATCTACAATCTAGGAGCATTGCAGAAATTTAAACTTAGACTATTGTAGGTTCTAATTTTGGACCCAAAACTATTTAAAAGTGTTTCTGTTACTGATAAAACCAGCATCAGAAGGTGTTAATCCCTAAGAAGTTACACATTTAAAAGATGGATGTAGGAAATCTGTGGCATACCAGGACACTGAAGTCTGTAAAACTACAGGCTAGCATTATCATTACTGGATTACCTTTCTTTCTCCTAGCACATTGCCATTTCCAGTAGATTTGATTCATTATTGTTGCTTCATTTTCAGTAAAATGCCAGTTTCTGGGACAGCCAACACAATATACTGGGTTCCACTGAATTCTCCAGAAACAACAGCCCCCCACACAGCCCCACTCCCTTCAAAATGCCTATTGAAGATGGGATTTGTGTGTCAGAAAACAGTCAGGCATGCCTTTTTCTGTATGCCTGCTAAAAGATATTTAACGTGCTGTGCCAGAATCTAGAGAAGGCTGTTTCCCCCTACAGAGTTTTTCTGAGGAAAAAATTGCTTCCTTTCTCTCTAAGAGGGTTGTTTCCATCAAGCTTTCGGAGAAGCAATCTCTGCTAGAAGGCATGATCATGATCACAAAGGCATCTCAGCACTGCAATTCATGTATGAGAATTGGAGGGAGCAGCCCCTGTCATTTAATCTGATTCACAGGGGGCTGAGAAAGAAAGAGGCAGAAGCAGTGTCTGCTCAATTTGTCAACAGGAAATCTGACCAAAAACTGTGCAGTTCTAGTCTGGTTTAGGTGAAGGTCTGAGATTTTGATAGAATTATTTTAATTAAAAATGCTTCTGGTCAATGGTGCTTGTTCTCTGCAGGAAAATGCAGCTGAAGCAGTGATAATAATTCTACTATTACATTTTTTAACATTAGTGGGTCTATCATATATTTATTCTGAATGCCTTATACTGTTCTTTTTAGGCTGTGTTATCCCTTCATTGTGTTGTGGACTGCTGGGATGCACCATTTCCCTGTACAAATAAAGTGGAAGAGGAGGGCATGTTGGTCTACTTACTTATAACAGGGAACCTAACCTACAATGAAGAATATAATCTTGCAATACCTGCACTACAGTTCCCAGGAGGCAGAGCAGCTGTGTTTAGGAATCAAAATATTTTTCTTTTCCCCTGCCATTTCAGGCTATTCTGTACAAAACAAGGTCTCCTTAACTGCCCATTTTCCAGGCAGTGCCAACCAAGGATCCATGACACAATAGAGGAGACCTACTACAGGAAAAAAAGAAACCCAGACTTTTTTTCATATTTCAACATCTTCTAATGAGTTTATTTTCTTTTATGTGAGGTACTTAGGCTGATTCTTCAGAAAAATTGGAAGTTAATAATGATCAATCTACATTTACTCTGCACATAACTGTAGAGGTTATGATGCATGGCATAATTGCAGTGTACTGAATGTTTCCCTTCTACAGCTGGCTGCAGAGACTGTAATAGCCTGTTACTCATTTCTAGATGAAGGAGTTCCTCCTTCAGTTTAGGAATTTGTGCTTCTGCTGCTGAAATTTCTGAACTTGATCCTGACTGGTAGTTGTAGACAGCTGCATTTAATTATCATACAAACAACATTTGTTTATCATTCTCCATTCAAAACAACCCAAATACACCTAACAACAGTACTGTATCAAATAAGCCAAAGATGCTCTTGGAAAGGAAGTTTTCCTTAATGCCCTTCTTTACAGCTAGTAATTTATCACATGCTTTAAGAGTTCTTGTTTCTTTGTTTCATTTCTTTTTCCCTCAAAGATAATAAAGAAACAGAGAAGACCCAAGGTTAGATCTGGCATAACTCCAACACCAATGTGCCTCTTATTCACCAATTAATTATTTATCTATTTTCCCGAGAAAGACAAACAACATGCAAACAAAATCAGGATGTATTATGTGTATTTACAAGCAAGTGAAACACAACTAAGATAAAAGAAAGAATTGAAAATTTAAATTATTCTTGAGGAAAAGACACCAGGGATGAAGTGAAATTTCATGAATGCATTCAAGTACTTTGGCCCAAATCCATGCCAGCTATTAATCCATAGCTTGCAGATGAATTTGTTTCACTGTTATTTGAAGAGAACAAAACCTGAACTGGAGCTGTTACAATGAGCTGACAATCTCGGCACAGAGCACAATGTAGTGGATTAGACCAGAGAAAACACATTTCACCACAGAGCTGTCACCAAAGAATAAGGATGAGCTTGTGTCTATGGCTTTAGTGATGGCTGGGAAGGGCTGGATTCATGTCTTGTGATGTGAAAATCTCTCTCTCTGTGGGTCTGTTCCCTGAGTAAAATAAATCAATTTTTACCATTCTGCCCCATGTAAACCTTCAGTGAAGATGTGATGTGCTGCCATTTGAGACCATACCTGGGCTTTGGAGAGGAAACGCCGTGCACATCTTCTGCGTGAAGGTCAATCCCAGCATTCTCCCAGGTCCTCAGGCATCTCAGCCAAAACCCTCCTAAATTGCTAAATTTTGAAGGGAAGGAGATACTGTTGTCTGTGCTGGCCCACAGACGGGATGAGCAGACGTGGCCGGAGATGCCGCTCAAGAGGAGTCGCCCCTCAGGCGGAGTCGCCCCTCAGGAGGAGTCGCCCCTCAGGAGGAGCCACCCGGGGGCCGCGCAGTCCGGCCGGAGGCCCTGGGGCGCTCCCCGGGCGGTGCCGCTGCCCGGACAGCCGTGCCCGCATCCCCCTTCCCTCGGGGCCCGCGTGGTGCCCTGACGATGCCGGGCGTGCAGGCAGGCGGAGCCGGGTCCTGCTGCCATCTCAGGAGCTCTCCGGTGGCTGGCACCCAGGAGGAGGTAAGGCTGGAGGCACGGCATCAGTCATCTTTGGGGAGATGCACATCATGGTGTTCAGAGTTCCACATGCTCGTTTATAACTGATTTAGAGAACGTATGAAAGGGTTTCCTGGGTTCTTTTGGGGAAGCTTTAGACCGTCCCTCCTGAGTGTGGCAGGAGGTCTCTGAGTAGCCATCGGGTCCCGGTCGCTGCTTGCCTGACCCGGAGGTGTTTTCATCAGTTGAGAAGGGACAGAATGGTTTTGGGGAAGTGCTGCTGGAGGGTCTGAAGGGAGCCCCTGGAGCCCAGAGGTGCTGAGGGCACTGGCCCTGCTTGGCAGAGCGGCCTCTGGAATGTCCCGCTCAGGGCAGCAGTCAGCGCTGAGGGAGCTGCCAGCTGGTGGGGGCCGGGGCACCCATACTCAGAGTTACTCATATATAACATAGTGTTACTCAAAGTCGGCTTCTATGTGAATTCATAACAAATATTTGGGGAGGGGAAGGATAAGAGAAACTTTATTGTGCTGCTTTACCGGGAGCATGTGTCAGGGAGCCATTAGAACTGGCAGCTCCCTGGGTTCTGGAGGTGGCAGGACATCCCTTCCCAGGGATCAGAGCAGTGGGGGATGCTGGGCAGCTCCAGGCACAGAATAGCTCCCTGGGCACAGGGATCAGCTCAATAGGACCCGTGGATAGAGCTGTGGGGAGCTGGAGACCGCTGCTGTTGCATCCTCATGAGCAGGAACTGAGGGCTCCAGGGCCGATCAGGGCATCCAGGTCTAAAAGTGCACTCAGGGCCTTAGCAATGGGCTGGAAGCTACTGCACAACTGAGTGAGAAATTAAATTAAACAGCAGAGGATTCCATAAAAGGAAGGATCTGATAAAAACAAGCAGTTTTGCTGAGCTTGGAACATACTGTCACAGGAAGTCACTGATGCCAATACCTTAAAAAGATTGAAGAGCGTTTGGTCAGTTATGTTATAGTAAGATTGCCCAGCTTTGGCATTATTTATGTCAGATTTCAGAGAGATTTTAAAGCATGTGCTCCAGAGTAGTATTGAATCTCTCAAGAGATTAACTTGAGATTTAAAGCAGAAAAAAAAGTACAAGATTATGTCACTGCCCTCTTAGACTACAATTAGAGAGGATACTGATCTGAACAGATTGCCAAGTTGATAATATATGACAATTCCTATACTCTAGCTTGAGTGCAGCCCTGGAAAACAACAGGGGAAGTGAAAGGGGCGTGATTTTGGATTTTGCAAGGCCTATGCCAACTTATCTGCTGGCAATGGAAAACATATCTGACCTGAGCATCTTTCAATCAGTGAGGTTCCATCCTTCAGGAAGGAGGAATAACTGACAAAAATGTTATTGCTTCCACAAATTAATTCAGGTTTCCTGCTCTTTGATCTGGTACATAGTGCTTTGTTCTCTCTCTCCTGCTCTCCCTTTTTATTTTTTTTATGCATAGGAGACAGGAATCCTCCATCATTTAGGTAATCTCTTGTATTTACAAAACCAATCTGGTCTTGTAACATTTCTGATGACACATGAAAAATCACCTCTGTGGCAGTGTACCAGCACAGCAAAGAATAAGTGGGACATGGAATCCTTTGGCAACTCACATATCAGTTTAGAAAAGTTATAATATGGGAATATGGAAAAAAGGGTGCCATTGGTACCAGCTGTCCTGCTGCCATTCCCAGTTTGGCAGTAATATGGGGTTCTTTATAATATACAGACAACAAATTGACCTTAAAGAATTCCTGGGTGAGTCTTAAAGTGAAATTTGCATAACTCGTATCAAGCTTTTCCCATAAAGCATGCATCTGTGTAAAAGGTAATAAATTAGAAACAGATTTCTTTATATACTTTAAACTTCTCATAGCAAAATGCCCCAGCACTTTGGGAGCTGTTGGGATCCTTTGCCTGCCACTAAAGTGCAGTCATTCCTTGGCTGCAAAACAGCAGTTGCTGCAAGATCCACTAATGAACAGTTTGAACATTGTGTGGGAAGAATATTATCTCTTGCAGAAACCACATGGCAAATAGGAACAGTAATGCAAAAATTTACTGATTTTTCAAATACTGTATCATCACAATCTGCACCTCAGATCTTTCATGGATTCTGTTTTTCTTTCCAGTGTCACAGCCTTTTTCTCAATACTTTCTAACATACACTGGAGTTGCCATAAAAATAGTTAAGCAAAATTAGAGACACTATTGGCAACAATATGAAACTGAGCTTCCTTCAACAGGAGGTGTGCATCTGCTTTGCTGCACCCTGTCATTCAGCATTCTCTTGGCAGAAGTATTAGGAGTTTACACTTGTTACTGGGGACTTTTTTTATGTTGCATGCAGACATATAATTTTCTCTCCAGGTCACTCAGTTTGTTGGTTCCCTCCTCTTGTTTGTTGCCCTCTTGTTTTCAGCAGCAGCTGAAAGTTTGCTCATAGCTGTATTTTTGCCAGAGATACCTGATATAGAAACAGCTGAAAGAAATATTCTGATTTCAGAGTCTAGCTGGTCAAAATAAACCAAAACCAAACTAAACAAACAAAAAACCAGACCCCAAACAAAAGAAAACCACCAAGCTTCAGGACAAAGGGAAAAAAAATCCCAAAAATAAACTGAATAAGCTTTTGGAAATCTTAAATGAATTGACCTGAGCTCCAAGCAGCAGCAAAACATCAGAGCCCTGAGACTGACAGATATTTTACTACTCTGGCAGCAGTGGTCTTAGTAGATTGGAGTTTGAGAACTGCTGCATTTACTGATTGCCTGGAAACTGAACTGCTAAATACTTAAACACCTATGCAAAGATCTTGCCTGGCTTCCTTTTGCTGTTCAGAGGAAGAATTAGGGATGGAACACAGGTGAAAATCTGGATAAAATTTAATCTGAACTCTCATAAAATGTGTCTGGCTCTGTCAAAAGATGTGATTATTCAGACCCAGCTTTCAAACTTGGGAGTGGAGGGAACGTAAATTCTAACACTGTTATTCAGGCTCATCAACTGACCTCCTCTGAGTGAGTACAAGTGGGTGTAAAGCAGGACATGCAGTGGTAGAGGTAGAGGATGGTGTTTCAGTGCTGACCAGTGCACCTCGTGAACCCTCAGCCCCATCATTTGTAGCAATGTGGCACCAATTTCCAAAGCTTGTTTCAAATCATGCAGTGGAAAATTATTGGTGCTTAGGCTGGATAATCTTTTCCCTTGTTATGTCAGGAGCAAATGACAGTTTGAAGTGAGTACTGCTGCTTCAGCTCAGTATCGAAGCGTTTGCTTACCTGATGCAGTGTTCTTAGGCAGTGATTAATGACAGCTCTCGAGTCAGAGCCTGTAACTGTGATGAGCATTAACAGGTAAGCCTACAAACAATAAAGGAAAAAGCTCCTGAGGGAGGTAAAGGTACTGACTGGCATCTCAGTCTGACTGCTTATATATTGGTCCCCATCAGACTGTTCAGAAGTCACTACATTGAAACCAAAGCATCTTAAGGGTCTAAAGATATTTCTTCATTAGAATGAATGTTTATAGCCAAATCTGGCCCTTACAGAAACTGGTGGCTAATTTCTCTGGTTTAATCAGATCCAGGCTGAGAACTCATATTGGAATGCTACTTCTCTTCTGTGGCAAAATCAAGAGTACCAGCAGTATAGTTCTATGTAGAAACAAGGAGATGCAGAAATGCCTGCAATGTTAAAAAAGATGGTGGAAGGTCCCTGTGTTATACTCAAGGATGTACAAGTAAAAATACTCCAAAACATTATGCATTTAAACACATGCCTATCTAAGCAAGTGCTTGAATATCACTGTCCTTCCCTGAACTTTAATGGGACTTTGGGCCTCTGTTCAAGGATTAATCTATATTTGTGCTCCTTGTACACCTGAGATGAGCTTGCTTATGACTTTTTTTGCTTTGCTGGATCAGGGTTTATAACCCTGTAAGTTGATTTCTATCCTAGTCTGTTTAAATATTTCAAACACATACACAAAAATAAACCTAATCTTCTGCCAATATTCCACCTCTCCGGTCTCATGACATCCAGGAAACAAACCATTGATCTTTCCAATGATCTGACTTACAAATCTAGTTTTAGAAGGCAGCGGCAGCTAATCACTCTGCAGCTGGAATACCTACATTACTGCATCTCTGTTGCATGTGACTAGCTTGGAAAATGAAGTTAAACTTGTACAATAGAAGTAATTTAATACATGATTTAGAACTTTAACCATCTTACTACAAATTAATTTGCATGCCTACAACCCTTTACTTGTATGAGTAACCCTATGTGTTTTGATGAGGAAGGAATATTATGAGCTTGTTGACTGATAATATTGATCCATGATAATATTTACATGAAATGTAACAGTTCCACTCATTGTTCAGGGCAGAAGAGTTTCTATCTTTTGTCTTTTCTTCCTTCATTACCACTGCTGAATCTCATGTTTTTGAAGAAAAGGAGAGCGGAGTCAAGGTTTGTATATTTCATCATGTTACAATAATCTGAATATAATATGTAGGCAATCTAATAATTGATTGCACTTAAACTGATTATACACCAAATCAGAGCTAAGATTTAGGTAGGTCACTGCTATAATAAGCCATTTCTGTTGACCCTTGACAAGACTTGATCACATTTTATGGCTGGTAGAAAGGATGCTTAGTATCTCATGGAACTGCATTTTGTGAGATGCATTCATAGAAAACTTTAGGTTGGAAAGAACATCTGGAGTTCTGCATACCAAGCTTCTGCTCAAAGCAGGACTAGCTTCAAAATCAAATCAAATTGCTCTAAGCCTTGAGAAGTTTTGAAAATCTCCAAGGGTGGTGACTGAACAGCCCCTTTGGGCCCCTGTTTCAGTGATGCTCTAGTCCCACTGAGATGATTTTTTTCCCCTTCCCAATTAGTATTTCCCTTGTTGCAGCTTGTGAGTATTGCCTTTTTTTCTTTTTCTGTGCACCCCTGAGAAATGTCTATGTCTGTCTTCTCCAATGGATTAAGGTAGTGGAAGACTGCAGCTGCATCCTGTCTTGGGCTTCTTGTTTCCAGCCTAAGCAAGGCAATGGCCACTGCCTCTTTTTGTACCTCAGGTGCTGTGGTTCCCTTTTTGCCTCAGCAGCCCTTCCCTGGAGCCTCTCCAGGCTGTGAGCAGCTATTGTTGGGTGAGCCCCAAACTGCAGCTGTGGGGCTGTTTGCTCAGCCCTCAGGCTGGCCTGGCACACAGGGCACTTCTGACCTCAGTGCACAACTTCATTTGGCTTTGTTGAACCTCATGAGGTTCCTGCTAGCTTGCTTCTCTGCTTTGTTGAGGTCCTTTCAAATGGAAACCCTGCTCTTTCCAGTGTTCCACTCCTCCAGTTTGGGTGTCACTTGATGAGGTTGTGTTATGTCTCAGCATCCAGGGCCATATGGCATAGCAGCAGAGTAACATATTGACTTAGTCAGCGAGTGATAATTTTCAGCTATTCTGGCAGGAATAGAATTCTTGATAGTTGTTGACCAGAATTCATGGAATATTTTTGGCCACTAGTCTAGACTGAGTATACAATATACTTTGCAGTATATGTTACGCTAATTAAAATAGAGAGAGAGAGAGATTGTATTTTGATTATACATATCCAAATGTGTTTTAATCTAGTAAAGGTTTTTCCAATGAACAACTTTGCATGGAAAAGAAATGGAAAATAGATAATCAGTAATACATCATTACATACACAGTGTAATGAAATGGTTGGGATTATCTGAGTAGAATAACAGTGCACTGCTTAATACCTGGGACTCAATACCTGACTCAGTACCTGACCCTGCCTGTTCCAACCACCCTGATCTGTGCGGCTGCACCACATACCTTCAAAAAGCACTATGAAGCTCTTGCTTGCTATTGTGTTGTGCCTTATAATTGAGATGCCATAACTATATGTTGAGATGGCCAAGCTGAAGGAAAGATGTGGTGTTTTGGAGAAGAAGTTGCAGTGTTTTTAATTATTGAAAATACAAAGCAGAAAGCTTCTCTCAGCACACTAACCTACTGTGCTGCAATAATTTTCTTTTACTGACACTCCTGGTGAAGGGAAGCACACACTCCATTAGGAAGTGCAGCCTAATGTGACAGTGTGCTTGGCTTTCTGTAACTGCAAGATTTGCAATATGCCATAATCCTTTGCTGAGGCACTGCAAGAAAAAAGGTGTCTATCTCTTCCAACTTTTTTCTCTAACAAAAACAGGTTACACACTGTAGAAACATCCAGGCCAGCCTCCTCCTGGCTTACCAATGATAAAATAACAAGGAATATTCATGTTTAACGTATTACTTCTCAACCTAGGCCAAAGATTCTCCTTCATCACAGAACTTCTTCCACCACCCTTCTCTTTGCATGGGTGAGAAGCCACCTTGCCTCACTGAATCAAACAGTGAAAAGGGCAGAGAGGGCTTTCTGTGGGAGACTTCCACCTCTTCTCTAATGCAGGGCCTTCCATTGCATTGCCAAGTGACAAAGGGGGACACTGCAGTTCAAGAGGGAACATGGCTACAATATGCTACATTTCCCTAAAATAGCAGGAAGAGCTTTTTGTGACATTTCAGGTTTGTTGTTGGGAAATGTCTCAACCTGTGAAATAGTATCTAACCTGTCTATGAATTTGGAACCACATTTTCCCAAAAATCATTGACCTGTCTGCATCAGTTCCAATGGGCTTATTTCTTAAGCGATGAAAGACTTGGTGACTTCATCACAACCACTGTAGGTGAAGCTACAATACAGTTTCTGCTCTTATTTTCAATATCCATCTGAAAACCTGCAAAATGGAGGAGGACTGAAATCTAAATTAGTTGGCATCTGCCTAAGTATAAAAATATATATTTGAAAGCACTTTCTACTTTGATTGAGAATCCTAACAAAATTTAATTTAAAAAATATTTTTCTCCTGATATTTTAGTTTAAACAGCCCTGTGGCCAAAGTGGGTGCAATTTGAAAGTCAATTTGTTTTGATTTGAATTATAAGCATTTGCATATCACAGACTGAGTAGGTACACTATGTTTTTTAGTTAAGTTCATTAAAAACACTGAAGTATGCACGGCCATTGTATTAACTGAGCGCTGTGAACTTCTTAAATCCTTAGAATGACTTTCCAGATCATGAGTTTCAAATACTACAACAGAACTACAATCTGCAGAACAGATACTCAATTTTATGTTCACATTCCCATTACACTGAGAATTTAATTTTCCAAACCAGACACTGCAAGTTGCATTATCAAGACATTGGTCATCATGTAAGCAAGTGGAGGAAGGAATATAAATACTTTCAAAACTTCCTCACATTTAGACTCAGAATTTTCAGCTTGCTGGACATGACAGTTCATTGTATAAGTGGGTCCTTTTAAAGCTTTTTAATTTAACTTTTAAAAGGAAAATTAAAATAAGACAAGGTATTGCAAAGGCTGTATTGGGAACTTGCAGTGTTGAGCTCATCTTTCAGCTGAATTGCCTAAGGTGGGATATGAAGTCAGTAGATAAGCTGTCAGCAGTCCTGAATTCAGTTTCCATTAAAATGTGTTTTTTCTAGAGATTGTTTAGTGAGATGTCTGATGTGCTAAACAACATGTCTTTAAATAAAGGTTAAGGCTAATTGCAAAGGTACCTCTGCTTCCCAGAGGAAAAAAAAAAAAAAAAATCCCACTTGTATTTACCAAGGAAGTTTTCAGTCCCTCAGATAATATGAGTCTAAGGGCACCATAAAGGTGTTCGGTGCTATGTTTTGTACTTCCAGTCTCAAGGCAAAAGTAATACACAATAAACACAGCCACTAGGCTCAAAGCTTGAGTTAGAGGAGGGGAAAACCAAGGTTTGATGTAGTGTTAAACCTCCTAATGGTGTTGTTAAAAAACTAATTTTTCACTGATCTTTTTTATTTGCCCACAAATAGGTGACTGCCAGGTGCTGTATATCTTACCTCAGTGTGGATGCTTACTGGGCAACAAGAAGTGTCTCAGTTTAACTTTCCCTTCCTCCTAGTGTATCATTGTGTTAACACAAGTTTTATGTTTCACAAGTCTTTGTCTGCAAAGAGGGAACTTTCTACTTTTGTGAGACTCAGTGGGAATACTCAGGCCTGCCTTTATGAAGTGTGATGACATTTGCTGACTTTGTCATGTCGAGTGACATGAAGATTGGCCCCTGGCATCGGGGGGGGAAACAACTGTATAGCACTTGTCTCTAGGCTTCAGATGCAGTTCTCTGAAAATAAAGCAGTTGTCCCAATTTAAGCTTATTTCATTTCTTTCCAAAGAAGTTAAATACCATCACTCTGGTGACAGTGTCAAGTCATCCCTATATATTATTCTATTTGTTTCATCACAGTGTCTTTTCTCCAGGGAGCTCATTTGTATTCTCTTGCATTAAGGTCCTCTGACTTTTAGTTAGTGTCATGGATTTAAATTCGACTTATCTTTAGTAAAAATTAAAATGTTGCTGTCACCACCAGACTGAGCCCAGAAACCACAACTGTGGCTATTTAGCAATCTATTTTAAATTCAGGAAAAAAGACATATACCTAAATATTTTATGGCTAGCTGCCATTTGGCTTCAGATCTAGATCTCAGTATTCAAGATAATGCTTACTATTGCTATTGCTGCATGCCATTGCTTCTGAGTATTTGCTGATACTGTGATTAGAAATGTATTTTTTCTCTTTTGAGGAAACTGCACTAGAAGGGCATTTGGGCTCCACTCAGGGTCAGGCATTTGAATCAGCAGAGATAGTCTGCTGCATATATTTGACTGGGTTTTTTTCATGGCAACTCTGTTTCTTCCCTTACAGTACTATGGGGAAATAAAAATGTGTAGTGGGCTAGTGGAGTGATTGTCTGAACACATGTGTCCAGCTCTAAATTCCAGCATAGTTTAAAATTTTTGCCAATGATATATGCACTGTCAGTCTGTGTGAAATAGTCTGGGTATCTGCAGCAGAAATAATTTTCTAATGAGACTGCCACTAGTGTGGAGTCATAGTCCAGACATCAAATGTGGGTCAATGTTGTTCCCTAGCCTCTAAACAATGAAGCCAGGGTTGATATTCCTCTAGATCACCCTCTGAAACATCTACCAAGAAAGGTTATCTGAGTGCCCAAAACAGCTTAAGCTCAAGCAGGTCCGTGCAGTCAGTTCAGTCATAAACACACTGACCTGTGTACAAATGGGTGCTAACAGACTGCTCTGGTTAGGCTGCAAAAATACCATTCTGTCTGCAGTTTGGGGGACTGCCTTTGGATGACCCAAGTCGTAATAAGCCTGGATTTGGTCTCTTCTTTCCTCAGAAAGTTCTGTTCTACACTTGCATGTCCTCGTCCCCACCAGAGCCCAGCTGTACTTGTTACCCTGCCTCCTTCTGCCCTGTAGCCCAGAGCGCTCCCATCCGAGTCCTGTCCCTCGTCCCTGCAGCATGTTTCCGCTCTACTGAACTCTCCCCCATCCGTCTCCGTGCTCTGCACCGCTGAGTTTGAAGGCAGCAAAGGCGGCAGCCCCTTCTCCCTACAGCGTTCCAGGAACGCCTGTGCCAGACGCGCCGCTGCCCTGGCTGCTCACACGAGTGCTGCAGAGCCCACACGGGGTGCGGGCCCCCGGCTCGGGGCGCGGGCCCCCGGCTCGGGGTGCGGACCCCCGGCTCAGGGCGTGCGGAGCCCCGGCTCACGGGGTGCGCGCTCTCGGCTCACGACGTGCGGGCTCCCGGCTCACGGGGTGCCGGCAGCGGCGTGAGCGGGGCCGGCGCTCCGGGAGGCACCAGCAGCCCCTAGCGGTGACAGCCGCGCCGAGCGCCCGCTCCGCCGAGCGCCCGCTCCGCCTCAGCCACAGCCACAGCCGCAGCCGGCCGCGTCTCTTCCCTCGGCGGAAAGGGCGTTTCTCCAGCGGCGGTGGCTCTGGACAGGGTTACAGTTCAACACCTCTGCGAGCAGCTGTGAGGAGCCTTGCCATGACCTCGGCCTCCGCCAAGCCCGGAATAGGAACCCGGTACATCCTCTCCTTTGGAGACTGGAAACAAATTGTTTGATACAGATCACTTCACATGCAATACCCTGACTTTTCCCATGACATTTCTCTCTTTTTCATAGAATTGTAATTGTACCGCTTTGCGTCACAAGCCCTTTACTAAAAGGATTTGAGTAGTTTCTCTGTCTGGTCGGTGATTTCTCAGATACCATGCTGTATAAAAGGCATTAAGGTGTCAGGACCTGACTGGCCAGGGAAACATTACAAACCTTTTATTTATGTGCACATTTTATTAGTAAATCTTTAAGCAATGCATACACACACATGACCAACAGAACTCATCCCCGCCTAGTCGAGAAAACAGCAAAATAGTAGCAGGAAAACACTAGAAGATTTTAGGACAAACAGTTTTTTCTTTAATAGAAGAGTTCTATCCACTGTATCTTTAAATGTTGATAGACATTTATGTGGTCTTAAGTGCAATGCTCAGTGCCACATCTCAAAGTCTTAGGATGAGGGAAGGTTGAGGTGTCTTCTGGAAACTGCATGTGAAGTTGTGGCATTTGATGAGGTGATCCTGAGGCTTAGATAACCAAGTGACTCACTCTACAGTAAAACTGAAAAAGAAGACAAATAGTGTCCCAGCACAGAGCACAACCTTCACTGTGTTCTGCTCCCTCCACCCAGGCTGTTTACATCATTATTTAAAATTCAATTCACTAAATTGAAAGATATCATCCTGCATCCTGTATATTAAAGAAATGGAAGGACACTTCCTTACTATTCAAATGTAAATTAAGACCACATTCTAAGAAGATACTATTACAAAAAAAAAAAAAAATCAGCCAAAGTTTTTTCAGTATTAGGAAAGATGGGGAAAAAAAAGAGGCACAAATGTGATGCCACTGTGAATGGGGCAGTTTGCTCAGCACTTTCCAGACTATGACTCAAGTCTTCTTCCAGAGTTTGAGTTTTGAACAGAATACATAGGTAAATTGCAATTGTTTTGTATTCTTCACCTGTTCTATGCTTTCCAGAGTGAGTTTTAAAATGGAAAGCAGATAAAAAATGTTATGCATATAAATAATATATTGACTGCTTCACTCAAGGTATCAAAAAATACATTACTGCATGAGCAGATGTAGTGATATAGTTCCTTGGTTAAGGAAGAACTGAGAAATTATGGACAGGCAAACAATTACATGTTGTATAATCATCATCTCAGCAGATCTATGCAGTTACTTCTCTGAGATGAGAATTGGGAGCACACCCACTGCCGCCACAATTGGCTGTCACAGCACTGATGAGCCATCATACAATTACACTGTTTTTATATAGCTATAACATACTGTCAACATGAATGACAGGATCAGTTTACAGAAGGAAAAAAACCCAGCCTCATTATGTATGCACACATACATATGCAACGGCATCAGTGCAGGCCGTTCTATCTGGGGATTCAGCTGATAAATAACTGAGGCTCTTATCTGGCGATTTTAAAATGTCACTAGACCAGCCCAGATGTGTTTTTATCCTTTGACTGCCGGGCTGCTTGTCCATCAGCAGGGTCCATCCTATGGCTTTATGCGGTTGTCGCTAACGGCGTTCGGGCGCTGTGCATCACCGCGGGGACAGCGCGGCACATCAGCCTTCCGAAAACCACATTTGATGCGGCCCCCTCGGCCTCGCAGCGATTCCCCGCAAGCGGCCCCCGGGCAGCGGTGGGGCCGCGGAGGGACAGCGCTGCTTCTCCCGTGCGCTCCGCGCCGCGTACTCTCCTCATCGCGGATTTTCCGCCGCTGTCTGCGCTTCGGCGTGAAAAAGCTGCCGCTTTCCTTCCCGGATTTGTCGCGACCCCATTAGCAAACAAGGGGACATCGGGGAGACTTGGCCACAGCCCCGGGCCCGAGTGAGGGGCTCAGTCAGGGCAGGGGACCGCGCTCCGCTCCGCGCTCGGTGCAAGCCCCGGCCGGGCGGCGTGTCCAGGCGGCCGCTGCCGCGGGGGCTGCATAGGAGCCCGGAGCCCCGCTGCGCCACTCCGAGCCCCAGCGCAACCGCTTCCCCGAGCCCCTCTCCCATCACAGCCACAGCAACGCAGCCGGCCCTGCCCCTTCCAGCGGGGAGGGAAGAGGCTGGATTTAAACGCAAACATCGCTCCGCCGCTCGGTGGATTATTTTCGCTCTTGTCTGGTGCCTCACCTCCACCCTCAACCCTCCCCAAACCGGCGGCACTTGAACCTGCCCGCCTGAAAAGTGTGCCAACCCCGACCCCCTCCTCTCCGGGCCAGCTCCGCCGGCCCCCCTCCGCAGGGTCCGGCTGGGAAGTGCCGCTGTGCTTCGCGGGATCCCCCGCCGGCCCGGGGAGGCCGGCTGCGACCAGCGGGGAGGGCGGCGAGGGCGATTCGCTTCCTAGAGAAATGCCCTGTTGAACTTTGAATACATTAGTTGACATCAGTGCGAGTTGGGGCTGCCAGCCCCTAGCTCCCTCCTCCTTCCCTACCTCCTCCTCCTCCGCCTCCTTCTCCTCCTCCCCTCGGTCTCCGATGGAAAGAGTTGAAGCCGTGCTGATAGGAGCCGCTTGGAAGAGACAGCGGAGCGCCCGGGAGGACTTCGGTCCCAACTCCGGCCGCACCGCGGGGACGCTGCCCGCCGCCGCTCGCATGGCCCGAGGCGGCACTCCCTGAGCGCCGGGCTGGGCAGAGCCGCCGCTACGCTCCCCTGCTCGCCCCGAGCCGAGGCGAGCCCAGCCCCGCCGAGTCGAGCCCAGCCCCGCCGAGCCGAGCCCAGCCGCGCCGCGGTTGCCCTCGCTGCTGCGGCAGCCGGAGCGCGATGTGCCGGTGAGCCCCGCACCGGGAGCCCGGCGGCCACTCCGTAAGCGCAGCGCGGCGGCGGCCCGGGGGGCGGGCGGCGGGACGGGCCGGGGGCGCGCAAACTTCCCAACTTGCTGGGGTCGGGGGGAGCGGGCGGCGCTGGGAAGGGGATTCGGGGAGGTGGGAACCCCCGCGCTGCTCCGCGTCTCCGTAGCCGCCGGCGCAGCGCACGGTGATGGGGGCCGGGGGCAACCTGCGGGGCGTGGGGCTGTGTTTGTGCCCGGTGCTCGGCGCGCCGTCCCCCTGCCCGCCGGGGAGCCTAAGGGGCTCATTTTTTGTCGCCGTGTTCGCAGTCCGGCAGGGCTGGAGAGCACGCTAGCTCGGAGGTGGCAGTGGAGGTGTTTTTTTTTTCCTCCTCTCTCCGCCACCTTCCCAGTTCTTCCTAAACCCGCTGAGGGAGGCTGTGGCGGGAGCGAAGGGGTGCAGTGGTGGGGAAGCAGGATAGCCTAGACGAAGGGATATCAATGATTTTTGTTTTTCAGATGGTAATTTGTCTTTGTGGTAGGGGTGGCCCATTAAATTTCAGCTCACGTCCAGATGGAGATCAAAAGCGGAGGGGAGAGGGAGAGGGAAGCAGAGAGCCTTGTGCTGCTCCTTAGATCCGCGCATTGTTAGAAACTTACGGGGAGTATATGGGGGGGTAGGATTTCCAGAAACAACCTTTGTAGATCCAGCTCAGATATCCACACCAAACTTGGAGAGCTGCATTTACCAGCACTACCATCTGCTCCTGGTGCTGCCCAGGAGCACGCTTGCTGTTAAGCCTCAGAGGAAACAAACAAAAGGTGTGCTTGCCAAGTCGGTCCTGAACCTGTCTCTTCATGGGCTTTTAGGTGGAGCGTTAAGTATCGAGGAGTATCTATGTGCTAAAGGTTCACTGTCCTCTGTTGGCTCAGTTTAGACTCTCTGATAATTTCCTGTCCTTAAAAAAAGTCTCCAAACATGGTAGATGCCACATCTTGTTTTGTTGTTTGTTTGGGTTTTTTGGGGTTTTTTTCCCCCTAATTTATTTATCTGGTTTTGGTTGGAGTTTACTTTTTTTTTTCCCCATTTCTTTTATCTTAAAACTATTTATGTTAGGAACCGCCATAGTAAAGTTCGTTATTTTGTTGTGCAAGTGCTCCCTCTCATTACAAAAAAATACTTATTTTCCTAAATTATAGTCTGAGATGCAAGAGGTTTGATGTCTTTGCCTCTGGATGGGTTCAGTGGTAGGTTAAGACCCCAGGCTGACTGCACTGTGGACAAAATAGAAACCAACTAATCTAGAAGTTGTAATGGGCTTTGATTCTTACTGCTGCTTGAGATACTAGAGATCCCAGGTGAGCGAAGGAGGAGTGAGGGTAGCTGGAACAAACTACTCATACAGAAAAGTACTGTTGTGATTATACATCTGATTTGTAAGCACCCAAGGTAGAAAACTGGTCATAACTGCAGACAAAGTGGCAGTGGATAAGAAAAATCCCGCTTATATTTTACCAGATTTTTAACAGAGATTCAGTTTTTAAACAGACACTTGGATCATCCATATCTTTCATCTTTTCTCCTTTTGCACTAAAACTTTTCTGATTGGATTGGGCCTCGGTACTAGGCAATAGTGGAGAATGTCTGTGTTTTATGTTATGCTTCTTGCATTTTCAGTGAAGTCTAGGCATGTTGTTCTGTTTTTTTCTCTATCTTTTTTTCTTTCATTAAAAAGGCCAAGTTTTTGTCCTCCCCTGCCAGGACCTCACTAATCCTGAAGTCATGGGGGAGAGAGAGAGCCCACCCTTCAGAATATAGATATTTGCTTTGTTCATCTCCCCCAGCCTGTTAGGCTGATGGAATTGGCAGTGGCTGCCCTCCGTGACCTCCCTCCCTTCCTGCAAAAAGCTGGGGCAACCAGGGAGGAGAAAATGTGCAAACTCCAGCAAGTGAAAAAGCACAACCCCAGAGGACAAAAGGCTTGAACAGAGAGATGCGGGGGATGAGGTTCTGCACAGAAAATGACTTTTAGCAAACTGGCCTTGATCAGTTCACATTGACTGGAAACAATTGCGTAGGGATGGGTTCAGCAGGAATGTGGGTAGCCCAAGAGAAGATACAAGCGGTGCCATGGAATTTTAGTTGCTTTGCAGTAAGATTAAAAAAGTTCCCAGGCAGAATGGCTTTGGTCATCCTCTGTGATTGCCCTTTATTCCCCAGGCCGACAGCTGACCTGGGGGAACATTCCCCCAGACTATAAACTCTTCTTCTTACCTTGTAGTCAGTTGTAAAAGTGCTGCTTGACTTGGGCTGACGCATGATAGGGCCCCATAAGAGGGAAAGTTCCTGGGGAGCAGGGACTCTGTGATATAAAACATGGCTCAAACAATAGACTTCTATTTTAGTCAGGACGAATAATCATGCTAACAGACATACTAGGGTTAAATAAGACCATCTGCATGAACGTATCTTCCCGAAAACAAATAGATGCCGGGCAAAGTTTTAGTGTGCAGCCGGGGCTGTTGCCTTGCTGTTCGGCAAAAGGGGGCAGTATCCAACAGTGCCAGGGAGCGATCTGCCGCTGCCGCCTCCCTGCCTCGAGCGCTGGCTGGTGCATGCTCTATCAACTGGGATCTGGGAATTTAGAGTGTTTTCCGGCAGCCCATATTCAGGTAATTCCTTGCAAAGACATCGGAGAGGTTAAATGACTGTCTAAAAGATGCAAGATCAAAGCTGTAACTGTTTTACTTTGTGTTTGCATCACTTCCATGTGCTGGTGAACTACTGGAAATTAAGGACAATGCTGTATGATTGCAAAGCCAGTTTTGTTCTCATTTAGTAGGCTGACAGCAGCAACCTTACTCTGTTTTTACTGTACTGTTTTTAGGGAAAACATGGTGAAGCCCTAGCTTTGGAGTGCTGTTGGTACAAATGCCCTCCAAGGAATTATCATCAATGTTTCCGTAGTGAGAAAACCAAACAATTTCTTCTCTAAATTTAACTTACTTTGAGAACTTGTTTGTTTCCAGCCTAGAGAAATATATTGATCCATCTCATAAAATATTGGTTTTAGAATGCATTTAAAAGCCTTTTCACCTTTCATTTATCTACATGCCTGCATTATTAGATTAGCATTTCTTAGTTCATTTTTACTGGGAGCCATGGGCAATTTTACTGAGGGTCTCTCATTGGAAAGCCACACACTGAACTCCAGCTTTGCCAAGTCTCCTAAGTGCTGCTCACTGCCTTCATGACAAGAACTGCAGCAGCAGGGGCAGACTGGCCCCAAGAGAGGGGATGTGATGAGGAGTGGGAATCAATCACTGTAATGTGAAGGTGTTCCACTGCTGGGGTAGTGCTGAGGGTTTAGGTGCCGGTGTGAAGTCTTCAACTGGATTTGCCTTGCTGCAGATCATGCCCACAAGATAATTTCTGGTATAAAGCTGAAAAGGGGAAATTTAATTACCTGCAGAGAGTGGTGGAGACAATTCAGAATGGCTCTCTAGGGGTAAAATTCATCAGTGTTCATTGTGTAGCAGCTGTGTAAGTACCAAATCACGCTGAAATCACAAAGTCAGTCTTAAGTGATGGACTTAGCTTTTACAGACTGAATACTGTGAAGGTGAACTGCTACAATTTTGAGTAGGATCCGTGTGATTTAGTCCAGGAGACAAACCGTGGCGTATTGCACTATCCCTGCTCTGCCTTGAAATGGGCTGTGTCCGAGTGTTGTTGCTTCTGAGGATCAAGTCAACAGCTCTTTGTTATTGTTCTGTTACTTAAGGAAACAAAAATGAACTCACTGAAGGCACTGTGTCAGTTTTGCTGTAGGAATTGTTTCTCTTGCTTTTAGACTGCTGACTTGTCCAGTGTGCCCAGTATCAGGAGTCATCCCATCTCTGTCCATGGTGGCAATTTTCATTAGTTTCAGTGGGAGCTGAGTGTGAGACTTTGACAGCTCTTTGAGCCTGCAAATGTGTGGACAGTGCTTTGCTTGCTGGAGATTATTCTTCAAGCACAGTTAACCTCAGTATTTATTTCCCCACTGTTCTCATTGTTGTCCAAAAGAAAATTTACTGCATGACAGCCGTTATTTCTTACCCCAGGCTCAAACCATCTGAGTAAAGTGCAGCAGAGCTCTGACTGCACAACTGTGACTTTCAGCACGCAGGGTCTCCTTGACTACAGCACCGTGACTCCCAAAGTTACCTCTGCTTTAGAACTCATATAAAGCACAATTTTTAAGGTCCACAAAAAATCACTCAAGGTGATTTTCTGAAGATGAGTTTATCAGTAGTAATAGTCCAGAAGTATTACTGTTATCAAAAATGTATCTACAAACCAAGTGGGTTTGTTTTGTTTCTAAATGTAATAACTCAGGGAGGTAATTTGCATGTGAAGAATGTTACCAAGTTACAAAGTATGACTCTGAATTGGTGGCAGGGCTATTCATGTGCTTATAATTAAACATGTACCAAAGCACTGTGCTCGTTAAGGACTAGTGTGTCTTTATTTACTTTATAGTGAGCTGTAAATCAGAAAATAAGTAAACATGCTGATTACTAGTTTTAATCCCCAAATCAATTGTGAACACCTGTAGAGTTTATAAATCATATGTGTAATTTCATTGCTGTTCAGAGAGGGTCATTTGTGGATAAAGCACAGAATATTTTCTTCCCAGAAGCTGCTGTGAAGGAGCTTGATCTTACAAGGTGCTGCATGTTCCTCATTGTTGTTAACGTGTCTCCGGGAAACAGCACCCGGCACAACCAGACCCTGATAAACACAAACTGCAGCAGTGTCTGACCCCCGTGGCTTTGTTGAGCAGGCGAAATGCTTATGGGCTTGTTAATCTAGATAACATACTCCCTAGTAGGCTGTTGCTGCAAGTTAAGTTGCAGATTGCCAGTTTCAAAGGTTTGACTTTATCCATGATGCACCAACACGTGAACAGCTGGGACATAGCCACCTGCAGAGAAGAACCTCAGTCATAGGTTTTATTTCTGCCAAATATTGTGCTGCACTCAAAAGCTTCATCATAACTTCAGACCCATGAGGCAAACGCATTCTGTAATTTGGAATATCATGTGAGCATCTGGTGATGCAGAATGGATCCTCCAGTAGCCTTGAACCCTCTGTGCTATGGGGGATGTGCCCTCATGCTAGATAGTCTTAGATGTTAAGCAGAGATGCCATCTGCAGTCCTGCAGAGCAGCCCAGCTAAGTCCTGCATAGATGATCTCTAAGCCATTTGCAGCTTAAGAGTTTGTAGCTTTGGAAGTTTGTGTATTTTGCAGATTGTTTGTGCCATAGTCTTCAAAAACTGTTAGCTTTTAAGACAACCAGATGGCTTTAACAAAATATATTTGCTGGCACCTGGAACAGGTGGATCTGGAAACAATTTACGCAGTGTAATTTTTTCCACACCCCTTTTGGAATAATCTTATACCCCGGAGCCACCTAAGGTGCTTATTATGTAGCCAATAGGGAACAGCTTCTGTCTGACTACATAAGATTTTACACATCTTTTATAGCTAATGCCTACATTGAAATGCAAAATTTAGTGCTGGGAGTGCATGTGAATTTGTGAAACTCCCTGGAGAAAATGTGGGTGCATGTATCAGTGAATGAATTATGCTTCTCCACAGACAGAGAGTGGTTTTTTTTAGTGGCAACAAATGTCCTGTGTTCAGTGTTTGTCATTTTAAAAGCAGTATTTTTCATTTCAAGTGCAAACCTTGTGCAAACCCTGTGCAGGTTACTGATGTAGAGTGAAAACGAAAAAAATAGCTTCAAATTTATTTGAAAGGATAACAGAATGAAAATTTCTTATGTGGTATGAAATTGTCCTGACTCAGAGATCAAATTGGTGGTTCCAAAATACCGCTGTGACAGTTATAACTAGTTTTGTGGGAAAGAAGCAGATCCTGCCTGTTTTCTGAAAGTGCAGAAAACAAACTTCCACGAGACTTTGGCCTCATCTTCATTCTTGCAGCAGATTCAGGGACAACGAGTTTACCCAGATGTGTGGATTCATAGTAACTTCAAAGGGGTTTTGAGTGGGTGCTGTGGAACCATCTGCACAACTCAGAGGTAAGATTAGGAACTAAATCTGGGAATAGTTTGGCTCTTAAGGGAAGAGAAGTTTGACTACAGATGGCCTGTTGGGCAGCTTTAATTGGTTTGCTGTGTTGCTTGGCCACGTGGAAGTTGTTTAGCCTGCTGTTTCAGCTAAAGGTTGCTTATTTTCTCCTATGGTGCTGATTTACAGCACATCAAAGATAGGAGGAAAAAATAAGGCAAGAAAGGAAAGGGTAGGAAGTTCTCTATGGATAACTCAGTTTGACAGGATAATATAGTAAATTTAAGAATGCAGAAGGAGATGCTTTTGGGGCCTGTATATGTATATATAACACATGGAAGGAAAACTCGGCTAGGTCTCAGAAGTTTGTTAGAGTGATTACAGATCCCCCTGCCCTGCCTCATGTTCCTTTCTCTGCTCTCCCTTCCTGATTGAAGATTGTCTGCCAGGAGGAGATTTTCAAACACATGGTTTGGACAGGGCAATCAGTCTATATTTGTAAAACACTTAATATTTCACTCTCTGACCTTTTTGGGGTCCATTCCACATATGAAGGACATTTTCATTAGAAATACAAAGCTGAGACTCAGTTTCTGCCTGCATCCAGTGTGCTTCTCCAGTCCAAAAGAGCTCAGCTTTTAGTTGTAATTGCAGCTTGTAACCACCTACTTAAAATAAAAGGCAACAGGGGGAAGAATATCATTAGTGGCTTGTGGTAGGATAAAGATATATACTTGCTCAACATGAGCAAAATAGGAATATGCACTGTAACAGTGTGCTGTTCTAATACTGACAAAGGATGAGGTGAGGTAACACATAATATGAAAAATTTCACAGTTCCTGCTTTGTGAGGATAATCAAGTGATATAATAGTACAACTTAACCTTATTTCCATTTTAACATCCATGCTCAGCAGTCAGAAGTAATAATCATCAGGGACAGAAAGTGAGGCATAAAAGGACTGTGGCCTGGAGAATTTTGCGCTCATCTGTTAAAGGTATCATGAATAATGATGCAGATGGGTGCCAGGTAGGGTTGCCAGTGACTGAAATCTGTACAAATTAAACTTTGAGGTCTCTGAAAAGCTGGTCTTATGCAACTTGCTCAAGGTCATAGACTGTGTTAGTGGCAGAGGCAAGGTTACAAGCCCTGAAAACAGTCATTCAATTACTTAATTCTATAAGTGTAGTTAAATCCTGTGAATGAAATGTTTCGTTTCGTTGCTTTCCTGCCTCAAAGCCCTAAACTCATGCCTTACAAGACTATGCATTTACCTCCATCCTCAACATTGCCAGTACGTAATTTTATGGTGCAAATCCTTTACACAACTAAACAGTTCAGTGTAAGTTAGTGTGACTGTGGTTCAAGAAAATAAGTACCCTGCTTGCATGTGCACTATCGATCCCAACAGTTTCAAGATGAGCTAGGGATTATTCCTGTATTTTGCATTTTCATATGCATACCAGACATGTTTCTATACAGGTTGAAATAAAACAAAAACAAGTGATTAACATCTTTAAAATTTAACATTTCCCCCCCTTAACCAACAGAAATTGCTCCCAAGAGAGTAATTTACTAGATGCATTCTGTATTTGTCTAGGACTGTACATCAGTAATACAAACCACGGTTTTGCTAACGCTATGTGCTCCCTCTAATGAGTCTTTGAAATATTAAACCAGCTTATATTTGGAATGAGTTTTGCACACTTCCTTGTCTATGGTAGCTTTGCAAATCCAGGCTTCACTTTTGCCTCAGAGAATTATGAGTTTATTATACTCCTGGAATGCTAATAGCACTTCATTTTCTCCCTAAATTTCTTCTTCATATTTATTTATTGATTCTTCATTTGAGCACAGTTTCACAGATAATGATGGTACTACTGAGAATAGCTGGTGTGAGTTAATTTTAAGAAGGCTGAAGTTACAATGCCATCCTTTTTTGCCAAAAATTTCTCTGCAAAGTTCATACACTAAGGCATCCAAAATGCTGAATTAGTTAAGATGACTGGATAAGATTACTGTGCTATATTTTATTCCTGGTTTCATCAAAACAAAGCACATCAAGGCTGACAAGTCTAAATTTAATTTTGCATTGAAAACTCATAGACAGATTTGAGGGTGATGTGCTTTGGGCAAGCAGTCTTTGGTCATTTGGTCTTTATTCAAATGGAGTTCATTGACCTGTGAGAGTACATATATTAACAGGGTTTTTTGTATTTTACCCTTTAGTTTTTACCATTTTACTTTAGATTCCTGGGATTCTTTCCCATCTGGTCCCTCCTCCCACAGTGACGGACTCCAGAAAGGTGCTTCCAGTAATTTTTTTCTGTCTTCCCTGAAGGCACAGAACTTCCCTGAGCCACTTCATGTTCAAGCTGGTAAATTGTTCTAAACAGACATCCAATTTTGATTTAAATTTTTATGAAGGGAGAGAACATCCTGCAATTCTTGGTTAAGTGTTTAAAATTTAGCAACTCTTGTGATTATGCTGCCCCTTAGTTGCTAGGTTCTTGGCCCTGCTATTGGTTTTTGGCCCTCCTCTTATCCAAAGAGGAGAGCATCACATTTTCTTGCTGTGGAAGTACTTTGATCTCTAGGCAAGTAATCTCTTAATTTTCTGTGATATTTCAGTATGATACTGGATTCTCCAGTGTTTTTTCAATCCTCATTTCTTGATGGCTCTTCTCTGAACTTTCTAAGGATGCTACTGGCCAAAGACTGTAGAAGTGACAGCTAGAAAGGTTTGGGAGAACTGAAACAGCAGAGGTTGTAGAGCAGAACTGAGAAGATAGACAGCAGGAGATAAGGAGTGCAAAATTGGAATGCAGAAGAAAAGGATAGTGGTGTAGGAATCTCTTGGCATGAGGAGCCTGGTGTATTACTTGCCTGGTGAAGAGCTGGAGTGGCTGCAATGGTTAAAGGCAACAGCAGGTTTTTACTGGCAGAGCAGGATGACTTGGAGCTGGGTGGGATTGCAGCAGCACTGCTTGTAAATCTGAGCAGTGTTGTATCAGGGGAACTCTCTGCAGGGAAATGTCAAAACATCTGTCTGCACTTTGCCTGGGCATAACCAGACTCTCATTCAGGAGCACTGCAATGCAGGCAAGGTGAAAAGAGACACTTTAAACTAACTGAGGACAGAGTTCAGGCAGAATTTCTGGTGAGGAAAACATTCTATTCTTGCAAGTGTAAGATCTGAGCCTGCAAAATCAAACTCACTTTTGCAATCTGTACATATTCAGTGTGTTACTAATTTCAGTAAAATGACCTGTGGATGAGGGTTTACTGGCCTGAGTTCTTGATTGCTAGCACAAGGCAAATGGTTAAATTATTTGCAAAAGTTATAGTAGTATCAGGTTGGCTTGCACTAACCTTCTCGGTGATACCTGTGGTTAGAGAGGACTAGAATCTTTCCATAAGTACTACAATTTCTGTTTTTAGTTTGGAAAGATGTTATCATTTAATGAAAACCCTTTGTTTTCTGGCAGCCTACTCTGCTATCTATTTACAAAGCTCTCAGAGGGCTTGGACATCCATGAAATGTTCAAGAGCCCAATTCTACTCGCAGATAGAGGAGTGCAGCCTCAGTGAAGAGCTGCAGTTGTGCTTGGCTGAGGACTGTAATGAAGGCCCAAAAAATCAAAGACAAGTTTGTACCTATGGAGCCAGACTGTATAGGGATGATATTGGTCTGGAAGCACCCTCCAAAATGAGGTCTGCCACATTATGCTGTTGCTAAACCCAGCACCAAGAGAAGCATCTTTAGTTTTAATTAAAACAAAAACATGAAACAACATGATCTCTATTTCTGCTGAATTTTAGGCTTCCACATGTTTGAGCATAAGATGCAAAAGTAATTGATTAAAAACAGAAGTAAAATAATGAGGCTTGCTTTTTTTTTCCATTCCTAAACTGATTCAACTGAGGAAAGGAAAAAAAACAACTTCTGAAGAGTTAACTTGAGATGAGTAAGACTTTTCTTCACAAATAGACCAAATGAACTACTGAAGTACTTCAGTGAAGTTATCACAACAGCCTTGAGCCAGCGGGATTCTTTCCATGGCAGACTCTTACCTGATAGAAACAGGGGTTTAAATTAGTAGTTTAAAGAACTGGAAATAATCTGATACATGTACTTCTAATGGTGTAAGATATTTGTTGAAGAGACAAGAGCCTGACCCTACAGCAAGCGATATCAGTAGGAAGAGTTCAATTTTTGTAAGTTATAATTTGATTTTTCATCTTAAAAAACTCCAAAAAGTTCACATTTTGTAGTTCTTATCCAATGAATTTGTGGTTTTGAAATTGGCATACTACCTGAGTCAGAGCTGCAGGAGATGGCCCCACATTTTCAACCTGATGGTGCCTCTCTAAAATGCAGTGGTATAATTTAGGTGTCTCATTTGTTTTGAATAGCAGAGCTTACATGTCTGTCAGTCACAAAGACTTGATAGACATGATTAGAAGGTAGGAGATCAGGAAATGTGTGCTTACCACAGCCAACTCTCCCCAGTGAAAAAGTGAGTGGCTTGGTAGCACATTTACAATTAAGGTGTAACTGAAAGCTTTTTTAAAACTGTGCTTTGTAGACTACATTGAAATAGTGTTTTCTATTATGACCAGTTTCTGGAACAGATTATCATGATTGTAGGAAGCACTTCAAAGCAGATTGATGTAGGAAGATCTTTCACCAAAAACTTCAGCTTCTCTGTAAAACAGAAATCTACAAATGTGTCTGCAATCTGGGTTGTTTCAGCTACAACAACATTTATTTGATAGAAATGGTCTGCTCTTAATTTCCAAAGTACTACAAAGCTCTTTTTATTTTGCTGGCCCCTCCATTTCACAGTGGAGTTCAAAGGTTGTGTTTCCTTTCTCCCATATCCTTCTAAATTTCTGTTTGATATTTTTAAAGGCTAAGATTTAAAGATTATAATGAAATATTGAGTTGCATCTGATAAAGTCAGACGCTAATTTAATATATTGGTGGCCAGACTTTCATAGAACTGACTGTAGCACATTGTCCAGTCCATTCCCCCAGCTCAAACAGCACCAACCAAACCTCCACCATTTAGCTAAACATATGCTCAGCTGAACTAAACCATGTTAGGAACTGGAAATGCTCTTAAAATGTGTTAATTTCTGAATTTTCACATACAAGGCTAGTGATATTCCATTTCATCAAGACTGCTAAAAATTTACTTGTAGGCTAAAGTCTCTATCTTTGAGAATTGAAGTCTTCTGCTTACTAGCAAACAAACACCAGAGCAAATGTGAAAAGCCATCTTTCTGGCTGGGATAAAACCAGGTGGTAACAGCTCATTGAACCGTGGTGGGATGCCAGTAAATTCTTCTTGGTTTTCAAGGATGTTGAAAAGAGAGGAAGCTTGTGCAGAAAATGAAAGGCAGCTGTAAGAACAAAGACAAGAATCAATTAGAACTGTCTTGCTCCACTATATTTAGTAGCACATGCAGAGGACAGGAAGAAGAATTTACAAAAACAGTCATCATTGTTATTTTGTGCCTTATCCAGCTGTAATATGACACACTCATTGCATTGTCCTTTATGAGTCTTAAGTGAACAAATTGATTTTTTATCAGGGAAGAAGATGAGACAAAGAGAAGTCAAGTCTCTTGTCTAAACTCGTAGAGGGCAGCAGTGAAAGATAGTCCTGCAGCCACAAACATTTTTTCTTGTTTGACAGCAGAAATATGATGGATTCTGTATATTAAACAGGGGCCTTGAAATAGTTTCTGTATATTCTGGGAAATTATTTTTTGTCCTATAAAGCAAGGCTGAATGCTGTTGAAGAATATATTATGAATACTTACAGTAAGTGTTAAAAAAATAAAAGTTTTTGATCCTGAGTGTCATTAAATGAGCAATTCTGACAGTACAGAATACAATTTATTTATCAAATGTGGTGAGTAAATGAAGTTATCTTATGCAGAGGACTGATTCTGGTTCTTTCTGAAAAAGTACAGATCACACTCAGATAGGCTTCTAAAGCAGACAACTCTGTAAACACTTCCTTACAATTTCTTTTCTCCAACATAGAAAATTAATAGCCAAGCACCAATTTTGTCTGTATTGTTAATGAGCATAAATTAATCTACTTAATACGTAGCATGCTTCTTGCACTTACACATAATTAAATTATATTTGTTCTTAGAAGGTATTCGTCCTGTGTAAACCTGCTTCCTGAGTAAATATTTCTTTAATTACTAGAACAAATAGATTGTGGGATTTGGAGTTGATTATCACAGCATTTCTTTCCCTGATGTGTGCTTCAGATGTGCACAGCAGAGAGGTATGCTAAACACAGCCAGGAAACACAGCAACCAGCTTTTTTGCAATTTGAAAATAAATATGTCTTATGAATACTTCGCATCTACAGAATCCTTCATTTGTGGATTACAAAGTGCTTTGCCATGCTTTGTGGATATTATTTATTTCCATTTTGGGGAAGGATAAAGGGAAAGGGAGAGAGAGACTAGGGCCCATCTGCAACATTCCCATGTTGTATTAATAGAGATAGCTGTACTAAAATGTATATGGTTGTATGCTACTTGTGTAGAACAGCAAAAGACATGGCTTTTCCTACAGGCTAATGAAGTACAGCCTCTATTTTTGGGTGTCTGGTAGTGCATTTCTGGTCTCAGGGGTCCCAAAAGCTCAAAGCAGATGGAAGTCATGGAGAGTTAGAGACACTAGGGATCTCAGAACCATGCCTCTCCAGCAGGGCACCTCACTGTCAGGTTTGGCTGCTAGGGTTCAATGGGTTATGACTGGGGTGTGCAGTCAGTGACAGAGCTGAGAGAGAAGTGCAGGTGTCCAGTTTCCTGGACATGCTGTGCCAGAACAGAACAATTTAGACCCAAATGCATATCCTTGTCTTCACTGCACAGCTCATCTAAGAGCTTGGAAGCTCGATGTGAATAGTACAACAGCAAAGCCTTGTGCCTGTCCTCAGTGCCTGTGTGCTTGCCTCTGGGAAGGTGTTTGTACGTGTGGGTGTCGCTGTCTCCCAAGACTTTTTTATGTTGAGACTCTATAGGAGTAATTCCCCAGAAGTTATGGGAGAAATATATTTCCTGTGGGAGGAGTGTTTAAGAGTTGTCAGCATCTTCATGTTTCTTAACTGCAGAGTAAGGAGTTTCTGATAGGGGAGGGTAGATTTTGAGCTCCGACTTTCTCTTGCGGAGTTAATTAGCCACAGTTTAAAGCACTTCCTCTCCTGAGCTGGAGTTGCTTTTGTGGGAAAGAGAGGTAAGAGGCCATAGTCAAATGAGATCCCCAATTAAGAATGTAGGTGAACAAGGCTTGTAAATGACTGTCTTGCATCTGAGCAGAAGACCGTGTCTGCCAGTAAAATACTGTTTGGATATACCCTTATTGAAAAGAAAGGGTTTACTGTGGGAGTCAGCAGCCAAACCACCCTTTCTGCTGTTAGAGTGGAGCATATCACATGTGCTGAGCCTCTTCCTGGCTTTTCTTCAGGATTGCAGGGAATGGAGTAGGCATTTGGAGGAGACTTTGGAATATCAGAGCTGAGAGGGGCAATGGGATACTGCATGATACCATGTTATTGGGAAGAGTTCTTGGCACCTACTTGTCTTTTGATGGGTTAAAATCATAAAACCATTATCACTCACACATGTACTTACAGAAGTCCTGTCTTCTGACAGTTGCTGGTTTATTTTTTTCCTCACTGGAGCTTTTAGAAGTAGCTGAACCTGGTCAGATGATGGACTCTGAAGGAACAAATACATCACTTAAACAAAAACCTCTTTAGCATCTTTAGGTTTGGAGTTTTATTTTCTGTGCACATTAGCTCCAAAAGCTTGCCGTTTCTTCATGGCCCCTGAGGGCTCTAGTTTGATAGCAAAGGTGCCCAAGTAAGTACCTGGATGTTGGTAGTGCTAATACAGCATCTTCCTGAGGTGGAATGGTAACTAAAAAGTGCCTTTATGTGGCTTAGTGTAATCCTCTCAACCACAAGAAGATGCTCTCTCTGTGCAATACAGTATCTACTCAGGGAGTTAATAGGAATTACCAATTGCAATTGAGATTTACATCCTGGATTATTGGGCAATAATTTCCTTTTTGCAGGAAGTTCTAATTGACACAGGTCAAATGATGCTGGGACAGGAAGTTTAAACCAGCTACAGGAGGATGTCTGATGAGTGCTCTCTGCCTCAACTTTCCGTGAATGAGTATTAGAGTACATTCAGTCTGTTTTGGTTTTTGACATCAAAAGTTCTTTGGGGATGAGAAGTTACTGTTTGGATAGCAACTTGTGCAGTGGCACTCATGTGGAACCTCTGCCTGACTCTTAACTCAAATAGCAGTGGAATCCATCTGAAATCCAAGCACCTTGTGGTTTAAATGCTTTCTCTGTGTTTTCAGATAGCAATCTCTTTAGCTCTTTGAGGCATTTAATAAAAATTGTTTAAATAGGACTGTAGCATCATAGAGAGCATTGTGTTGTTTTCGTGCAGTGGGTGGTGCAACCATACAGTACAGCTGGAGCTGGAGCATTTTACTGTGCTGTGACAGGTAGCATCGATTTTACAGTTAGGTGAGACTGATTTCAAATGTTCCCTTGTTGAGTTTATTGGCACCTACAACTAACAGTGTTAAAAGGTTAAATGGTATGTACGTTACACTGCACACAGCCCCAAAATTTGTTTAGCGAACAAAACAGTAGTCTCTTGTGACTGGTCCTTTCACCCTGCAAAATTTCTGTATGTGGATGTCTGTCCTTAATGAGGTTGTCTGAGAATACACAGCCTTACATCTTCTCTGTGCCTCTTATGGAGAACATTTCTGGCTGAAAACTGAACTGAAGGAAGGGCAAAATGGACTCTTGAGCTGAGTCTTGGCTGAAGACTCAGAGAATGTTGTGGTATGTGGGGATGCCGAGGTTTCATGCAGCAGAGAGAGATTATTGGTCTACACAGCTCTTTATAAAGGCCATTCAAAAGACACTGTACTCTGACTGGTCACCACCCAGCCCACTGACCAATAGTTACCTGCTTGCACTTATATCAGGGGTTGGCGGCTCTCTGTAGCCAAACCCTGCTCCTCTTATGAGGCATTCAGACCATCTGCATGCTGTCGTAAGAGAGCACTTGAAACACCTGGGAATGACCTGGACTTCATGGCTAGCATCAAGTCCTGTCACATGCTTACTCTGTGAATATGAACATGTCCCATGCATCATTCATTACTTACCCCCCTACAAAGCAAATAGTACTTCACAGGGATGTTGTAAGTCTTGGGTCTCTGGGATTTATAAAGCTCTGGGAACACTTAGTCTGGGCCAGCTATAGAATTGCAAGTATTAATATTGGTTGCATTCAAGTAATTCTGTATAAATGTCACCTGCTTTGGTCTGTAGTAACAGTTAGAAAGGGACATGAATTGCTGAGAGACGTGTGCTGTGATTGCTTAAATACAAACCTGGCAGCTGGTTTTAACTTCTAAACTCATCTCTACCAGCAGCTCACTCAATGCCTTGGGCAAACACTGGGAAGTCAGTGTCAGGTTTCTCTGTTGAAGTAATAATGCTTAAGGAAAAAAAGAAGATAGTATTTTCTAGAGTTGCAAGAATTGCTAAAAGATTGTTTTAGAGGATTACCTGAAAAGTGCTATGTATTTTAATTTTTTTCTAATCCCTGTATATTAGTTATATGCAGTCTGAAGCACAGTCTGAAGAACAGCTCCCATTTGGTGATTTCCATTTGAAATGACCCTTTCTTACATCAAAACAGCAGAAAGGACAGATATGTGCTATTAAAAACAAGATGTTCTACTACAGACTGGCAGCATTATCTCTGAAATCGGCCCTGCTGGAGCAGTGCTTTCAGAAAAAGTAGATTCCCAGCACTTAGCTGCTGCTAACTCTTTAACTTAATTCCCCAAGTGTTTTGCAGAACAGCTGGTATTAGCTACCCTTACTTCCTTTGATCCAAGAAGTTTGCATTTCCAGTTCTTAGATTCCTCCACATCTGTGCTCCCAGTAACAAGCAGTGATCAGCGGTGAGTCACTTTGACACATTGAGTGTCTAGTGTTGGCTTTGCTCCTAGTGACATGTGCCAGCCTGGGTGGAAAAAAAAAAGAAATGAAAAGAACATAGACCCTAAAGGCATGGTAACTTGAATTATTTCCCTTCACCTCTTCCTGAAGTGGAAATCCAGCTTGCATATGGAGTTCACGAACTGGAAACAAGCTGCTGACTCTGTGGCTGCTGTTGGCCATGAGCCTCCAAACCTCAGCATTCAAACTGAAAGCCAGACCTCTCCGGTGCATTAAGACTTGCACGCTAGTTGCAATTGTTGAGCTTTCTTTCAGGACTAAGAGATTACTAAGGAGTTGCCAAAGCTCTCTTGTCTGTATTCCATGTTCCTATGATTCCCTAGATAACTTCACTTTGAAGTGGGTTGCAAATTAAGATGATCCCCATTCTCTCTTCTCCAAATGTACATCTAACAGCCACTGAAGTTTCCATCAGCTTGATTAGTTGGCACCAGCTCTGACATGTTCTGAAATGATGACAGCAAGTGTTCTTTATAGACTACCCCTTTAAAAGTTACTCAAGAAGTTACTGTATTTGTTCCTTCTGAATTTAAAACCTATGGATTGGCTATGAACCTCCAGCTACCGACCTGATGCAAAGACCGCTGACATAGAAGGAAGTGTGTCTTAAAATTCCTTCCACTGTCTTCGGGTTAGGCTGTCTTTTGAAGATACTTGTCTTCTAATCTCAGCCAAGCGTTCTTGAGGACTGTGCATGTCTTTACTGTTTCAGAGTTTTTTTCATTTCACTCCTTAGTGCATGCCCAGTTAACAGTTCCTCTCATTTAGAATGGCTTGTGGTCTGTAGAAGCTGGTTGGTTTTCATTACTGCATCCGACATGGATGGCTACCAAGATTGTATTTTAATAGAAGGTAAAATAGATCAGTGTTGTACAATTGAAGTTGCAGCCAATAACATATTTTACCTTTAAACTAGTGAGTCTACCAAAGTCAGTATTCTTTAAATTGGAACAGGGACTGTACATCTGTGCAGTACAGCTGGAATACACATCATTAAGGGCAGGGTGTCCTCTCCAGGGCCTGGGTGTAGCACTTTATATGCTGTCCACCTGCGAGGGACTGTTTTCACTTGGCTGCACTGAACTGTGGTCATGGTTGAAAATAAGCAGATTTGTTATTTAATACCTTTGGCAGTCTGACAGGTAGTTTTAGTAAAAAATCTAAAGCATGCTTGGTTGGCATCCTGTTCCCATCAGGAAGGACTCATGTAGCAACAGATCCCTGTGCTTGTCCTCTTCTGCTAGGGGTGTTATATCTGCTGGAGAGAGAAGGACTTCTAGGGTGTTGCTGTTTGTTGAAACCAGTTTGAGAAGATTAATCAGTCACTGCTTCTCAGAAAGAGCCTTTTGGCTCTTACTGCCCTCTTTGGTCAGGGGTTTGAGGATAGTGTTTCTCAGCCTAGAGTTTCTGATGCATAGAAGTGTTTCTGTGTTAGCCTCTCCTTAGAGGTTGTGAATCTGTTCTGCTGAATGCAGGAGGGCAGGTCTCTGTCGTTTTTCTGTCAGAAAACCCCCTAAGAGCAAGGGCAAACTTCAGTTGAATTGCCTCTCTTACAGGCTCTTTAAATTATGTGGGTCTTTTAGATGGAAATGGGCTGAGCTCCAACCTTTCTCCTGCTGTTTGCCCTGTAACCTCTGTTCCTTTCCCAATTCCCATCTGCATTGTCAGAAATGGGCAAGCTCCCGTTTGCTGCAGGCTGGGCTGCTGCTGACAGGGTTGCTACCCTTCCAACAGGGCAAGGCCCTTCCCTCCCTCTTTCCAGTCCTTGCAGACTGCAGTGCTTGGATGTTGTCCTTTGCTTTCAACCTCAGAACTGTACTTAATCCAGTGAATACAGCTGTTTGTGTTTCAGCAGAAAGCCTCCCCATCTGTCTGGGGGCAGGTCAGGTGGTAAGGGAACAAGGAGTTTTCAGCTACTCCAGCCTTGGGCTGAAGTACTGACTTTTAATGACATTTTCTCCTGAATGTTAACGTTAGCTGGTTATGAAGCCAAGAATGTGTCTCTTCATGCCACTCGAACACTTTACTAAGGGTGAGGGCACGATTAGTCATTCAGCAGGCAAACATCTGGTGCTTTTGTGTGCCCTGCAGCTCTTCCTAGTCGGGAGGCCTCACCTCGGCCTGGCTAAGCCAGGAATGTGTTACCACAGGCATTTTAATTTTATGCTTTTAACCACCATCATACATGAGCAGGGAGTAACACTTGGTTTCTCATGTGCTCTTTTTCAGTTCTGTATCCATGTATTTCTAGATCCCAGCTCATTCTGGACAACAATTTTTCTCTCTAGGTATGTGTGATAGATAAGAAAAATAGGATTTTCAGAGAATTTCTAAGCCACTACTCTGTCCTTTCATGCAGAATAAGCAACAGAAAACTAGGGAGAATAAAAGATGTCCATATTCAATCTCTGCTCCCTTCCTTCCCATGCTTGGCTTCTATTTTGAATCCCAGACTTACCCTTTGAAAATGGCAATTCATGACTGATAGTTGTATCATTGCAAAGCCTCCTCCTTTTATTTCTTTCCCCTGGCATTGTTTCCTTCCTCTCTGCTAACCCACACAGGTTTTTAATTCTAGAGTGACAATAAGTTTCTTTGTTTTCCACAGATGGGGAAACTTCCTTTCCAAATGTCTCTCCTTGCTGCTTGCTGAAATAACTGGTTTCTCCAGCACTTCCAGCTCTTAGCACACGTTTTTTCCTAAAGCTGCTGACTTTGTCTTTTGTTTGTGTCGTGTCATCTTCCAGGAGCTTTGTGAGATGTGCCTGGGCTCTTAGTCCACCTAGTCTAGGGCTGATGCAAACTGTGTTGAAGTTTGGAGCCTGAGCTGAAAGTGCATTACAGCTGCTAGGAATGCAGACAGTGTCTGTAGCCAGAGCCCGAATTGCTCCAGGTATCTCAGAAGATCTTAATCACAACCTGTTTTCTTCATCCAGGCATAACTTCCAGGCACACAGACTCAGACAGACAAGGTGGAACTGCTCTGTTGTGTTTTGCAAAGTGCAAGGAGGTCTAGTTAAAGTGATCCTCACCATCATTTGGCAAGTAAAATCTCTGTGGTGAAAAGACTTCACTGCATGATATTTCAGTAGTTGCAAGGTGACAGTACAACATATTGTACAGGGAGAACTCTTACTCTCTGTCTGTTGGGTAATGTGCATTTATGGAGACCAGTAAGAATAGTGGGGGTCTGAACCTTTTAACCCAAAGAAGAATTATTAGTAAATCATAAACTAACTAGAATTGGAAAAGGCTGACAGCCTATCCACTTTATCTATTACTACTATGGAATTGTTCCCTACAATGCATTCTTTCCTGTTGGCTTTAAATAACTAAGGACCTGTTGCTTCCCTGGGGAAGGCATATCATGGACCAGTAACAACCAGCCTAAAGTTTCCTTAATTTTTTGCCCATCCCCCAGTTAACTCTTTCAAGATTTTTACACTTTTCCAGTATTTGTAGATGACTGTGTTGCTACCATACTTTATGTGAGTGATCAGTAGCTTCATTCTTGTAAATTGCAGCTTAATACTACTACAAGTTTCACTATGGAGATATACATCTTCCAGTGCCACCACTTAATGCTGAGCTTAAACTCCAGCATGTCCTTTGTTAAACCAGCTTGTGCATCTTATGGGCTCTGCATAAATCTGTTGCTTTGGGTACCTTTGAAAATGTGGCACTACAGGCTTGGAACAACATGAGCCTGTGCTGTGGAAAGCCACTAACTCCCTTTTTTGAAATGTGAACACCTGTTTATTTCATTGCCCTAGGAAAGTGATTTTGCTTGATAAGTCGGGACAGCTTCTGAATGGAGGCTTGTGCATTCTTAGTACAGATTGCTGTTACAAACTGTCTGGGCATGTCTCTGTGTCTGTGTGTGTGTGTGTGTGTGTGTGTGTGTGTGTGTGTGTGTGTGTATGTATGTGTGTGTGTGAGATACATGGGTATAAATGTAACTGAGATACTTCAGCCTTCCCAGCTCTGAGTTAGGGGTAATGTCAATTGCAGGGACTATTGTAAAACTTCACAAACCAAATACTAATCACTATTGTATCAAAAGTGTGCCTTATCTTCAAGATAGGCTCAGCTACCACCAAATTCTAGAGAAACCTTTCCTTTTGTCTTTACCAGATCTGAATCTGAAAGGTTTCAGAGGAAATACTTCTCATTTTAGGCTATCTTTGCCATCCTTCAGCCTGATGATTAGGCCACCACTTTCTTTTATTTCAGCTCAATGACCAAGCTATCTGGAATTACATATCAACCCCTGTTTCATATATTTTATGATTCATTGTAATTTAAAAAGAGTCATTTATTGGAAGCCTGAAATTTTACTGGTGGTCGAAGATCCAGAAAATCCATTTAGAGGAAAAAGACTAGTAAAAGTAAGAGAGGATAAGAAGCATCACTGGCTGTGTCTTTTGGTATAAATCACATTCATTTCATAAAAGTCTTGAACATATCTCTTAAACTTTTATACCAGAATTTCAAGCCCAGCAGTCAGTGGAGTTTTTAGCACCAGCCAGAGAGTGCTCATAGTTGGCAGGCAGATGGTCCTTTCCCCTCTTTTACATTCTTTTAACACACTATCGCTGCCAGTTGGGCATTTGAAAGCCTCATTAATTTTCCTTGCTGTTTGGCAATAAGACCTTGCTTGTTCCTTGCTGTCTTCCATTATAGAAATCTGTGAAGTTTTCAGATTGCTCCTACCTGTTGCTTTGATGTGGGGCTGGATTATTTGCCTTGCTCAGGAACCAAGTGGTGGAGATGTTGGATGATGTAGAAACACGCTGAGATATGGTGTCAAAAGCACAAGTGGTTAGAGTGTAGAGTGGAGAAGTTTGGTGAGTTGATGCAAGGAGGAAATTAGAAATGAGAAAGAAAAGGACATGTCGAGACAATATTGATGTTAGATCCAGCAAATTTAGAGAAAGCTCTTTTCTCTGTTTAAGTTGTCTGTGCTTTGATGCTGTGGAATAACGGTGGTCTTTTTCTCTATTTTCTGGTGAGGCTTCAGGTTTCTGTGAAGCTCTGGAAGTATGCTTAGCTACAAAAAGTACTAGTTTTGCTGAACTTCTTTTCTTCCCCCCCCCCCCCCCAAACAGAGAAATGCTTTACTATGTAGCCATCTTTAATAAAATGAATCTGAGAAGTGACAGCATGGGGCTGCATGTTGAGTGGTTTCAAATGGGTCTATATCTCATTATCCAGGTTACAGGGTAGATTTTTGATTGCCTGCCCTGTAAATTCATTTTGAGACAGGTGTGTTAAAAATGCATGTGTCCTTGGTTACCTGGAGAGAGCAGAGGTTCTTTGTAGCTCAGAGTTAAGTTAAACGACTAAAGCCTGTATTATTCATCAAGACAAAATCATTTTCTGAATCTGGAAGAAAAGAAGCTGTCTTGTCTTTGAAAATCATTTATCTGGCCTTGATTTTCCTCAGGGCAGCAAGCAGAAGTCAAGTTTAAAACAGAGATTAAAACTCTTTTTCAGTGGGATCAAGAAAAGTAAATTGCCAGCAGAACCACTTTTGATCAAATGAGTGTCTGCTGCAGGAATTGACTGTGCTGCCTGTGCAGCACAATGTTACAGTGTTCATCTGCTCTCCAGTCAGTTAGCACCGCTTCGTGCTCTCCTCCTGGTGTGCCTGGCAAATTGAGAGAGATGGATGTGTATAAAAGGTTTTGTCTTTCTGATGTGGACTTCTTGAAGGTGGAGAGCTCACTGATAGATCAGCAGCAGTTGCATCTGTCAGCACAGTACAGAGAAACCAGAGGCACTGGGGATTCGTGGTACCAGCACCTCTGCTGATCGCTCAGCAAACAAACACTGGCTTGTCATGTCGCAGCGTAAAGAGGACGTGACTGCCATTCTGCAGATCTCTACCTGGGGTGGCATTGTCTGGGCTCTCATAAGTTGAGAAGAGCCAGATACAACCAGATCTTCAGTGCAGAACTGAGAGTGATAATAATTGTTCATGTGTTGAGTTCCTCTGCCGAAGGGTAGGATGTTGCTGGAGTCGTTATCTTTAAGGGATGGAGTAATTCTGATAATCTGGACTGTCTTATCACAGTCAGTATCCATCCATTTCATACCTCAATGCTCTTTGCTTTTGAGTCCCTGAGTCCTGACAGGTGACAAATTGGGTCAATTTATATTCCTGGTGCCACGGTGAGATACAGAAGAGAATAAATCTCCAGAGAAACGTGTGTTGGGTTTGTGTGTGAGTAGGCACTAAGCAACGTCACCAAGGGGACCAGGCGCAAATGGGGGGAATGTGTGTGGCAAATAACAAAAGTAATATATTGATTGATTTTCTTGAGCTTTTACACCAAGAGGGAGGGGCTGTGCAGAAATTTCTCCATACAAAGAATTAGGATTGATGAGTTTGAATAATCTGGATTCATATTCACTGTTGGTCTGTCAACCAATGCCTCTCTTTTAAATTACACTCCTCAAACTTGTTACAAGTAAGCTCACCAACCAGCTTGTGAGACATAACAAAAAATAATATATATATTTTTCCTAAAAATTCAGTTGATCTCTTTTAATCCTTGATGCCAGTGATACTGTTATTATTTTTTCATTGATTCTCTCCCACCATACTAGTGGTTAGTAAGGTAAAACCAGAAGAGATACAAGGAATACTTATAGTCTCTTCTCCAAGACGAAGCATTCCAGGTGTTCCCTACAATAAGGAATGTTCAAGATATCCTGTATTTGAGTCTGCTTGTAATTCTCTATAGCATTTCAACTGGTTATGGTATTCTTTCTCTTCTCTCCTAAAATATTTGTGCATCTGTATGATACACAGTTAAACAGGAACCTGTAAATGTATTGCTGGGCAGGATGGAATGTCTTCTAAGGATGGTTCACAAAATACTTCATCACTCTGAGCATGAGATAATTCTACCATGAACAGTATATATCCTGCCTTCTTAATAATTCTCAGACTTGTTTTCTTTTAATGGATTAAAGAAAACCTACTATTTTTCTTACTCTTTTGTAAACTGTACTAGTTGTCACCCAGATTCTTGCAACAGCATTTTGTTTGGCTGCTTTCTCTTCTTCATTATATACCAGAACTTAATTGAACTGAATGAGCTATACATGAACATGAAGTGGTGATTACTCAGCCCTGCTCGTGTTAATTCCCAAATATAATTTAACAATTTTAAAAAGTCTTAACTTCACTCAGTAGTTTTAGAGCATCAATCACAAAATTAATTAAAGCTTTCTAAATACGTCATGCAAATTATGCTTTACACCCCCAAATACATAAATCATATAGAATTTATAAGTGTCAGGGAAGGTTTATTGCTGCAGCTGCCTGCAGTACACTGGTGTGACTACTTACATCATAGCACCACAGTGTAATGAGCTACTCTTTGATGGCTGATTCTCTGCACAGTGGAGGCTGCCATCAAATGTGTTGTAGTTGGAGTCGACATAGAGTAAGATGTTATCACTCCAGCTGCTCATCTCCAAAACCTTGCTAGAGGTTATTTATTTTGGTTAACATGCTTCACTCATTTGCAATGGGCTAGGAGCACTCACAAAGTCAATTTTTTATGTTCATCTGACAAGTGGTAACATGTTACCACAAGATTTACTGTTGTTTCTGTATTGTGTAGGCATAGCTATTGCTTAGACTGTAGTTGTTGCATGTTTTTATTTACCTTTTATTAACACTCCTCTTGTTGAAGTCTTTTCTTCTTTAGCTGCTACTCCCTTCCAATCATTCTGCCCTCAAATCTTGTAATCTTCCCCTAAATTTTGGCCAGATTGTTTTATTAGTTTTTAAGTAGGAATGCCTTTTGAATCTATCAGGTAAGAAAAGACATAGGAAAGCAACAGTACAGTAAGAGTCCATCATTTTGTGATAAACCCATGTATGGTGGGACTTTTGTTCCTCACCAAGGCCGGGGAGTCTCAAGTACCCCACAGAGAAGCAAGACTGGGATGACATCTCCAGACTACTGACACTGCTCCCTGTTCTTGATAGGTGGTAGGTTGTTCAGCCCCAGCAAGAACCACTTTTAATAGTTGTGTTGCTCTCACTGTTCTCGCTGGAACATTATTAAAGAAACTCAGCCCTTTGATAGCTAGAAATATTTTTGAAGGTGTAAGTTAATACTATTCAGAGACAGCTTATATAATTTCATTTCTTGTATGAACACTTCCTATTAACCTAAATAGCTATTTTGTACTGATATATTTATAGGTAGCAATCTTTTCCCCTCTCAACTTTTGTTTTCCTAAACCAATCTAAGCTCATGAGATCCATAAAGTGTCTGATAGCATGACTGGTTTTTCTCTGGACCTACTCAAGTTTGAATTCCTCTGCTTTGGATACAAGACAAACTGTATTGAACAGCTCTATTAATGCTTTATCACCTCTGCTAGAAAAATGTTTTTTAATACAATGATGTAGCTTCATTTGTCTTTGTAACAGCTATGCCCTGATAATGGCTCAGGTGGCTTGTGAATGCAGTTATGAACCCAGGTCTTTCTTTTTCTAGCCACTTATATCCGCAATATTCTTGCTGGGTTTTAAGTACTGTATCTTGCCCTTTGCTTTATTTAACTTTTTGATTCATACCTCTTATGTCATGCATGATATCACTGTTCTCTGCTGTATCACTACATTTTTTGAACTGTGAATCAGCATCACCTTTCTTTAGAAAATATTGTTGAATTAAGAGCATGTGAGATGTAGAACTGGGGCTGCAAGTTACACTGTAGCTCTTGTTGAGTGTCTGCCTCATCTGCAGGACTAAGTCTGTAACAAAGCTACAGAAGTTGCAGTCAGAAAGTTTTCATCTTTCAGTTCATGGTAGCAGACAACTTAACTCTGAATGTCTTCAGTTAAATCCCCAACATACCTGTCATGTTGGTTTCCACAGATCTTGTGCTGTGCTGGACTATTTCAGTGCGTGCACACTTCAAGGTACTCAGCATATGCTGAGACAAAGCTGCTTTACTCAGGATAGTTTTTCAGGAAGATACATTTCTAGAGGTGCTCATGCAGAATTCTTTGCAGGATGGTAGCCTAAATCACTTTCAGGATGATTGTAATACAAATACAGTCTATGTCAGGCTGTGTAAGGGTGTTTGTACCTCCCTGTGTGTGTAGAATTTGGAGGTCACCTGCTGTGACCCCCTGTCATTCAATTAATGAAACTGGAGCAAGCATGGTTGGTTTACTTACTTCAAAGCAGTGGAACTCCATATGGACAAAATTTATGCCGGCATGGAGCTCTTCAATAAAGCAGGATTTTATGCAATATTACCCAATTTTCTAATCTAGACGAAGACTGGAAATTCCGCTTACTGGCAAAACCTGAAACTGGTCAAATTCCGTATTAAAATTGTCTGTTGCAGGATCCCACTGTCCTATTCAGTAATTCAAGTGAGGTTACACCAGGGGATGAGTCTGGCCAGTTAATTTACCCTTGATGACAGCAGTTGTGCCGCTGATCTACACAATTGGATTGTGTTTTGGCATTGGAGGGACTCCGGGGAATCTCACGTGATCTGTGCTGTGAAATTAATTTGATAATGCACCATTGTTTTTCCTGAGCTTGCTCATTCATTCCCTGCTGAAGCTAAGGCCCTCAGGATCGGATTCATCACGTTTAGAAACCAACTACAGCTTTCCATTTACAGGATGTCAAAATCCCTGTGTGGTCTTTCTCTTAGGGAAAAAACAAAGCACAGCACTGTGCAAAAGGAGGCCTGATGGAGGTTTCTGCCAGTGAGGGGCACATTATCATCCCTCAGGCTTTACAGTTTATTGGGAGCACTGTAATCCATAATCACTGCCCCATGAAAAACTGGCATCATTGAGTTTCCTCAGAGCTGATCGTGGGTGAATCTGCAGGTGCTCATTCATGAAGGAATTGATGCAATCCATTCTGATGAACGTGAATCCTGCCAGGTTCAGAGGGAAGCATCCAGTCCCTCCAGGCTGCTGTCTTTCTATATCATGCCTGCAGATTTTAGCTGTGCCAGCTGGAGGCATGGGGCCAACTCCAGCCTTGGTGTAAATCCATTAACATCAGTAGAGTTGCCTGCACCTACACAGGGCTAACTTTGGCCCACAGTGGTTAAACTTCTGTCAGTATTTCCGCTAAGCCCTTTTCTTTATTCATGGGTTTAGAAGCTGGCTGTAAAAATGTGCTCCATGCTGACATTTGGCATACAGCATCTCCTCATCCTGGGAGTACAGAGTACAGATTTTCTCCTTCTGCAAAACAAAATAAAACAAATAGAATAGCCAAACCCCGCTGAGGAATTTTAGTCTGATTTCCTGGATTAGAAATAAGTAGGAGTTTGTCTCGGACTTTTTCTTATTCACCTGTGTCTATGGGGTGGATTTGTGTTAAAGATTATCATACCAATCTGTGTGTACATACAGAGAATCTGGTTTTTTCTCTCATGTGTGTGATGAGAGCTTATATTGCCTGTTTTGGTAGTTGGGGTGCCATGACCCTTTTAGAAAACGCAATGTGTTGCTCAGGCCACTGCATCCATAAATCAGCGGCTTGTGCTAAACAGGGAGCTTCTTTGTGATTTGAGATCCCTTATCTAAATCACAGCAACTGCTTTCAACAAGCATAGCTCTGGTTTTTGTCTTCACACAGGGATTTGTGACTTGATAAATTTGTTTGTTACTTAAAGTAAGTGTTCATATCGGTTTTTATGGAGACAAATTTCAGTTTTAGAGTTGCTTGAGAGTGGCCAGTTGTGGTTTTGCATGGCTCTCATTTGTTGGTATCCTCTGGTGTAATGTACACAAACTACATGTGAATCTGTCATCAGTCTGAGTGAATGGGAGAAGTGTTCACTAAAAATGGGGGGCTTAAATGAGTCCATTTTGCAGATGTTTATGCCAGAGCATATTTAGAGGAGCATTCATGAAACTGACAGAATTTCCTCAGTGATAGTTCTTCATCTAAGTTTTTTGGGGTTTTTTGTGGGGTTTTTTTTTGTGCAAATGTAAATGCTTTATGGACTACAATAAAATCAGCCTTAGAGCTGTTGGTAGACTAAAACACATTTGCAGTGCTGGTTAGGAGGAATTGGCTGGAGGGAGTTCAGATAAAAAGGCAACCTGCGCCGTGCTACTGCCAAACACCCAGGGGTGAGATCAACTGGGAAGTGGGTACAGTAGGGGTAAACTGATTTCTGCCCTCAGCCCTGCCCTGTTGTTACCGTGGATCCCTCATGGTTATAACAGACCACACAAAGGTAATTAGGAAATCTAGGTGTGGAAGGAGTGTGTCTATTAGAATATTTATCTATTCCACCAGGATATTTTGAAAGATAGTTATGTCCATGAGTTTTAAACAGCTGTACTGATTTAGGTTGTTACTGTCTCTCAGCTGTTCATTATCTGCTGCTCAGCTGACTGATCATGTAAGTATTCCTAATTTGTTTCAGTACAAAGTGAAGCAATTCATTTAATGAAGCTTTTAATGAAGCTGATAGAAAGAAGGGATGGCCAGATCTTAAAGCACAATTGTTTTCAGAAATAAAGATAGGGCAATAACGGCAACATTTGCAAAAGCCTTTGAGGGTGTAGAGGAAGAAGTGATGGTTTGGTTCATATTTTTAAAGACGTGTCTTGCCCTATATCCATAGGATATACTGGTTTTAAAACATTTTATGGCTTGCTTTCTTTCCTTTTTAACAAAATACAAGGTCCTGGAAAATAGAGCCAAAGAAAACTGGGAAAAAAAAAGATGTCCTTGTAAAGTGCAGACTTATTGGAAATTAAACCCAGACATTACAGGAAAGCTGTAGATTCAGACTTAACAATACTCATATTCCTTATTGAAGCAGTGTTTACACGGCCAGTGATGGAAAAACTCCAGTATTCACAGATCTTCTTTTTTTAGACTAGAACCTTCACAGATTTATGCAGTGCCTTGCCATTTTTTAGCTCATAAATCATCAGTCCTGGGGAAGCATATGTCCATGGACCTGTGGGCAGCAAGACCTTGTTTGGTTCTTTGTAATGGAAATATCACAGTCCATCTGCTTTTCCAATTGTGGAGCTGTCCTGGTCGGTGTCTCACTGGCAGAGCAGCTGCAGGGAGCACTAGACAGATACACATTTAGTATTAATGTACACTATACAATCTAGTACGTTTCACACGCTCCTTTGATAACCCTTGTGCTTTAGTTTTTCAGTGCTTCTGAGGCTGGAGAAATATCAGGCCCTGAGGATATGCTGGCTCTGCTTTTGAACACTCTGAGCTTCAGAGGCAGCCAGTGGAAGCTGTGGGGGCTCAGGACCTCTTAAAGCTAAGCCACAGGTTGTGCTGTGTTTGCTCATGCAAAATTAGTACCTCATCTGCAAGTAGTTCCACTTGCTTCAAAGCAGTCCCCAGTTGAAGGAGGTGCTTTGCTGTAGGAGTGAGCCCGGGGGCCAGATGGCTGGGGTCACTGAAATAAAGAGGGGTGCCCAGGGATGCCTCAGCTCTTTTTGGAAGGGTCAGTCCAAGGATGTTTTGGATCCTGATAGGATATTTCTGCATGCAATGCACCCGCACCAGCTGAAGATCTATGGCCAAGGGATGAACATACTCTGCAGAATGAAGACCTACTGTTATATTACATTATTGTTTTCAAAATAGAATGTAATACCCAATGTTGCCATTATGTTTTACATATGTTTTTTGGTTTCGGTCAAAAGCTCAAAACTAGTTTGACTTTTATCTTTAATAGATTTCCCTTTCCAGCTCTGTGTTTTCTTCATTACTGTTTTCCCTCTGTACTCCTGGAATGATTTTAAATATTTGCACAGAAATAAAAACAAGTGGAACTATTTCTAAGAGTTTCCCTTGTAAAGAAAATCTTGATATTGTTATAAATGTAGGATAAATAACCAGTTTAACTTTGAAAGCACTTTGTGATGCTCAGCATATCATAGAACATGTATTTGTTAAAACAATGCAGCATTTTTCATGGCCACTGGTTTTTACTGCTCTACCCTCTGAATGTCCTTCACTGAGTTTCTGACCATTTTGGTGCTTGAGCACATTAGAGTACCTGATGCATTAGAGTATAATGGATTTGTTTCTTTGCTTATTAAATATATGACGTAGTTCAACCTGAAATTATGTCCAAAATGTAGGAATTACAGGTGATATTCTGTACCCTGAATAATTCAGAAGGTCATCATAGCTTAATCTGTCTGTAAAATATAATAATTTGTCTAAACTTGTGCAAGTATTTTAAAGTACTGCAAGGTACAAAGTAGTCTAAACAGAGTGAAGAGCCACCATTAGAGAGGAAATGGAAACAGCCTGGCTTGCTTGGTCCAGCAGAGCAGAGGTGGAAAGGTAATATAAGTGTTCATAAATATATCACAAGTGTTAATACCAGGGAAGGAAAGAACAATTTAAGCTAAACTAATAGGCTGGCACAGAGATTAGGGGTGTATCCACTGGTTGTGAGTTCAGACTGGGAACTGTAATGTTCTGGCCGCTAGAGAAGTGAGAGGCAGTTTTCTGTCACAGCTTCTGAAAGGGAGAGTGTGTTTAGTGGGGATCATGGTTGTTTATGAAAAGGATCAATAGTGTGGCTGTGTTCGAGAGCGAGAGACTGGATGACCCAGCAGAGTTCAATAAAGGAGCACAAACAGCCAAACTTTTGTTAAAGGCATTGAAGTGTCCGATTCAAACAAACCCCAGCAACACTGCAGCTCAGCTCGTCCTCAGCTTACCCCACATATTTCCATCACTTTGTAGAGCTGAGATCTGGATATTATGTGTAAGAGTTTACCTTACCTTTAAAGTAAAACTTGACATTCTCATGATGGCCAGCAGACTGCATGGTAGGAAAAGAAGTATGTTTTCTTGCTTGTCACTACTTTATTTAGACATGTTTGGGTAGAATAAATCTCTTGAGTTATCTTTATGCAGTACTCTGTATCTTGAGTGAAGTTTAATGAGAAAGCAAGGTCACAGAACAATAATGGGAAATGGCTGTATTCAGCTATGAAGAGAAAAAGATTGATCCAGTCAATAGCCATTCAAGTCAGAGGAAACCTTTACATTGATTTCAATGAAACTGGATCAGAGCCTCAGTGAGTAAATTACTGTCTGGTCTCAGCACCGTGTCTGTCTAGTATCGTGATATAACACAATTATATCTGTGAGGACATTTTGCTCAGTGTTTGTGCTGTAAGGCATTAGGAATAAAAGAAAAAGTGATCCCAGCTGGAGCATTCTCCACACTGCAGAGGTCATTAATTTTTATCTGGAGCTGTGAAATGTAATTCAGAACTCTATAGAAAATGGACATTGGCGTTTGTGAGCTCTTTTTTAGGAACACTCATTTTCCTTCTCGAAAAATAAAGCAGATAATCACTTTTCTTGGATCAGTAAGGAGAGGTCTGTATGTCAGTGGTTTCAATCAAGTGACAAATTTTCTTTCTTCGTGATTTAAACTACAGATGAGTCCAAGCTGAAATGTTGGATCCTAAACCTATGACTCTGGGACAGGTTTTTAGATTTCTACAGGTGTTTGGCTGACACTAGCAGGAGAGTGGCTGTCTTAGTTTATTCTTCTTAGTCTAGCAAAAAAAAGCTGAATCTGAAGTGAGATCCACAGAGTGGTATTGTTATAGTTGCCCAGAATTGTTGGTACCTTTTCAACTGTAGCACAGGCACAAATCACGTCGCCTACTTAGAACTCCATTTTTGAAATCCATTTTCAAGATGATAACCAGGGCTGCAGCGAAGTCTGAGGGACTGAGCAGGGGTCAGTGGCAGAATCAGCACTGCCCCTGGATTGTCTGTGTTGCAGTATTTAATTCTAGACACCATCATTTAGGTCACTGAGCTGCATTTTAAATTTATAGCTTTCTCTAGCCTCAACAGGCTCCTCTGTCTTCTGAGTGTGGAGGAAACAGCATTTTTAAGAAAAACCTTACTTCCTCTCATTAATCCTGTATGTCTTTAGAGTGTGGTATGTTGGAGGTTTCCAACAGAAGTTCCTCTTTCACCTTCTGTATTATCAGATAACAGACCAAAGCCAAACAAAGGAGGGCATGGAAAATCACATGGCAAATTAAATCATATGGCAATTCTGAACATTTTAGGTATGCCATCCTTTTTTCCAGTTATGCAGACAAGATTGTCCCATATAAATTGAACTATCAGGTCTTCAGGGATGGGACCCTCTCATCAGAACACTGTTTAGTGTGTTATCAATTTGTTTCTGAGCCATCCACAGAGAGTACTTGAATCTGACTATTGTGTTTGTCTGGGCAAAGAGACACCTCATGTATTCTCTTTGGTAGCACTGCAAAGTCTCCACTTGGGATGCACACACTGAGGGTGGTTTAGCCTGCCCTCCCCCCCATGGAATATGTATGGATCCTGGATGCATTTGCACACACTTACATTGAGCCATTCTGGCAGTTTTTTATTTTATACCATCACTGTGGGATTTCCAGGCCACAGAGGGATGGCTCCATGGGTGAAGGAAAGCTGATAGCCTTCCTGCTCTATAGCAGGTACTTGGATGGATGTGTTTAACCATTGCTGAGTCAGAGGCATAAAAATTTTCAATGTTGTGTGAGAAAATACTTTTTGAGCAGTGAGGATCATGGTCAAGTACTGGTCACATCTGTACTGGCTGCACATCCACAGAGAGCTCTCTTAATCCCTGAGAGCCATCTGCCCTCTATTTGCTGGAGAGGGCTGGGACCTCTGTCTCATTTGGTGAGCCCCTGTTGAAGGTGCAGCTCGTCAGTGCATCCTTCAGCTCACCAAGGGCCTGGGCTTGGAGAACAGGGCCAGCACAGTGTTGCACCCCAGCATGGCTGTGTGCATCCCAAAGGTCTCCAGAACTGTTTCCTGTTTTGTGATCCTGTGTGTCAGGCATATCCTCTGTGTTAATTGCTGGAGGAGTGGAAACAAGGAGTCTCCAAGTGCTAAGTTAGAAGCACGTTCTCTCAAATTGTTCAGAAATGTAGAGGATGTTCCCACGGTACTGCTGCTTCTCATCTTCCACCCTCCTGAGACAGTTCAGAAAATACAGAGCTGTCTTCACCATTTTTACTCTGTTTTCTCCAGCTTTTAAATGTCAAATTTATGTTCCCATATTGTCTTCAGGCTCCAGCTGTGTTGGTGTTACTGCCCTCTTAGGTCAGCTGCTCATTAGGTGGTGTGAATGTGCCCCACTGTCTTGGTGCAGATGAGCTGCAGTAGAGTTATCTACTGTTTCAGCTCAAGTTAAATGACATTTCTGCTTCAGCTCTCTGTTTGTTGTTGAGATATGACTTTGCTGATCCCACTGCAATGGCAACTCATGTTGAGTTCCTTGTTTGTTCTGATTCCCTGACTCCTTTCCTGGAAAGCAGTAGCTCTGCAAGCAGTTCTTTAGCTTTCCAGGATGCATTCTTGTCTCTAGATGGATGATCTTCCTCCCAACATTTGATGAAATTAACTGTATTTTTTTTGAGTAGAACGAGAATATAAAGAAGTCTGAAGCACATTGTACACACTTGGACCAACTGAATACATCCCTTATTAAAGGCAGCTCCTAATTCTTTGCATTCCTTAGCCAGGTTCCTTTTTTTGGCTTTGGTCACAATCTGTTCTTCAAGAACTGGGGGTATGATCAAATTCAAACAGTTAATACGTGTGGACCCAAGAGTTACTATTCCAGCTAAGAGCCCAGCTCCATGTTCCAAGATCCCCTTTGGCATATCTTAGCTCTGGAAGTGTTCTCTCTTGTCACTCTTTGTCAGATGTCGCTTGTCACCCCTACCACCTCAGGGCCATTGGGGTCAGACAGCTCACATGCTGTGAGGAGAGCAGAGCTCAAATGCTGCAGTGCTCAAGAGTGCACCTTTGAGATGGGCTGAAGCAAAGCTGTCAGAGAAAAAGAGACCTGGTGAATGTGCAGATTTGAGAGATGTCTGTCTCGCCTCTCCATATTGATGAGTTTAGCTTTAAACTCTGTAGCTCCACTGTGTCTGGTGTTTTCAGTCACAACACTGTTGGTAAGGCAGGAGTTTCTTTAGGAGCTGGACATGAAGAGTTTTCCCTTCCCTAAACCAACATTGAGCATACCTAGCAGAGAGAACTCGCTGTTAATGCAACCAGAACTGGAAGAGACAGGACATATGTGGGAACCAATTCCCGACTTCCCCACGCATGTCTTTATACTCTCCCATTTCAGCAGTGTGGTGGAAACAGATAGTATCCTGAAGCTATTTCTTCTGCTTTAGCATAAAACACACAGGATACTGTAGAGATCAAATCAGAAATGCATATAAGCATATTTTATGCACAAGCTAACTTGATCGTCTCCCTAGGAAGGAGGCATTTAAAATTATCGCAGTACATTCAGAAGCACTAATGCTACAGTTAAAGGAGTTGATTGTAGCAGCTTCTTGAAAGGTAAGTGTAGCTTAGTGTATTTGATGCTGGCCTAGGACTGGGGAGCTGAGGTTCTGTTTCTGACTCTTCTATCAGTTTTTCCTGTGCAGTTTCCCTGTTTGTAAATAAAGACTTATCTCCTTCTGGAGAGCTTTAAAACTAGTCAAGGAAAGTCATGGGAGAGCTGTAATAATAAAGAAGCAGCATGGTTCTTGAAAACAATATGGAATTTTAAATTTTTGTACTAATATCTAAACAGGCTCCTGTTCTTTCTTGCCTGAGGGGTCTCTGTTAGGAGTGGGTCTTGCCTGTGGAGTCTCTATTAGGAGTTCAGACCAAACCCTGAACAGAGGGGCAAGTGTTCTGTGCAGCTTGATACACCCCAGGCCCTGCTGTAGTTAACAGGACGCTGCTGCCATAAACAGTTTGTGGCATGGATGGATGCCTAATTAAAGACTAGAGACAATAAGTGAGCATTGCAGTAGCAGAGAAATGGAGAGGTAACTGGAGTAAGTGGGAGTGGCTGAGCAGTCCAGATTGCTCACAACTGGATTTCCAATTCTGGTTTCACTTAGGAAAAAAAATCAGCTCTCTATGTATGCACTTCTGCTTCCATTTAAAACTAAAACTATTTTTTAAACCTATGTTTATCTTCAGAAACCTGTTTCTGCCTGTTTTCATTTAGTTTTTAAAATTACTAGTTTAACCCAGTAAGACTTACCATGGATTTTCTTAAGGGGAAGAAATGGATTCTGCAATTTCAAGCCAATAATGATCTGTCCGTGTATAACATGAAAGAAAGAAATGGAAGGAATTTTTTGACAAGGAACAGACGTCTCTGTAAACTAATATTTTCTAAGCCAACTGTGGAGAGATTTAGCTTTCTGATGTTTCCCATGGAAGCATACTTAACTCAGTGCTGCTGAGTAGTTTCAGGTCACTTGATGGGATGTAATTAGCAATAGGTAATGAACTGGTGAGCCGCTGCTGGTCTTGCCAGGGAAATGTTTAGGACTCTGCAAAATGTCCTTTGCATATCGCATGCAATAGTTGGATCCATTGAGACATTTCTCATCAGCTCACAAGATGCATTTGATGCACATATACACTTGGTGTGTGTATGGGGCATGGTGCAGTCACAGGGGAATGTGACCACATCAAAATTGGTGGTTCAATAACAATTTGGGTTTTGTGAGCTGCCAGCACTATTCCCATGAATGGCCTAGAGAGGAGAAGCTGCCAGGGTAGGATGGGAAGAGGAGAACCTGGTGTGTAAAAGAGCTGTGTGTGTGTGGAGGGAAAAAAGCCCAAGATAAGTGATACAAAACCCCTCTGGGAGTACTCAGGGATTGCCTGATCCTGCCCACCATTAGAGGGAGAAGCTCCGTGGGAGAGCAGATGTCTTCTCCAGAGCTAGTCACTGGAGTTTGGAAAGGATCTCAGGGAAATCCGCTTTATACTCAAAAGCACATGTTTTCTGAAATGCTTTCTGACTGTGCATGTTCAACACTAGCAATAATTTAGGCCCCAATCCAATACCCACAGAAGTAATGGGTGTCTTTCTGTTAACTTCTTTTTAATAGACCAGCCCATAAAGAGAAAACAAGCATATTTTTAAGAGCCTGCTAATCTGTGGAGCATGTGTTACTTTGAGTGAAATCCCCTAGCACACTGTGAATGGAATGTTTCCAAAAAAAAAAAAAAAAAAAAAGGAAATAAAGAAAAAAGAGGAAATATCCATTTGTGGAAGCTAAGAAACTGCAATGGCTGAAAAAGGAAAGGTCAGCTGCCTTCCAGGCTGAAAAGTGACAATCTTCATAGTTATGAATGTGCTTTTTCCATATGGGAATTGTGAAGATGCCTTAATATTAATTTTATAGGGGAGAAATCAAAAAGAAGTCCATCCAAACAAATTCCAAACCTCCTCACTTTACCTCAAAATAAATTGTATGAGTGGAAGAAGCATGGCAGCCAGCTTCCTTACAAATAATTGGAAAAATGTTTTACCTGCTGTTTTATAATCAAACTCTTTTTTTTGCAAAGATGTATTCTAAATGTCAAAAAGTAATGAGAGTGTTGTTACTACATTGCATGTTTTTGTAACTTTATTTCATATCATTTCCATAACTCTATTGTGTATTTATTTTTCTTTTTAAAGCAGAACAGCCTCTGAGTGTCTAGTCTGATTTTCTGTAAAACTTCAGAACATGGAATTTCACATGCTAATTCCGGCATTGGATCTAATAATATATGACTGTGTTAGAACATACCTGTACTAGGGAGAAATTCAAACTTTTACATCTAAGAAATTGACAGTCTATGGCATCCTGTGTTGAAGGAGTAGGTAAAGAGTAAAATGTCTGCTTTTTCCAGTTTGTTTGTCTAATTTCACCTTCTAGAGCTTTGATGTGCCAGATTAAAGAACTGCCTAGGACCAGATACTGTGCAGGTACTTAAAGACTGTGATCAAATCTTCTTTTAACCTGCTCTTTGATAAGCTAACATGATTGAATTCTCTACATCTCCCACAGAAAAAATGTCTTTTCCAGACCATAAGTCATTCTTGGCCATTTGTTTGATACTGTTGCACTGGTGCAAAATTGGAGGTGTCCAGTGGAGAATCAAGATCTGTGCTTTATTTATTTTGTAGAGGCTCTTGTTCTTTGAAAAATACTAGGCTTTAAATACCTTCCAAAATGTGACCAGCTCTGTATTTTTGCCAAAGAAAAACTGACAGTTGTCTAGAAGCATCTTTCCTTGTGTAAATTCACAATTTTAAGTATTTGCACACTGGCAAATGTTTCAGAGAGGCAGTTATGGTGAAGTCATATGCACTGAGCCTCTGGGGTGCCTGAAAAGCTCTGGAAGAACCAGAAAATGTTATGGTTGGACCAGTGTGGTATGATGTTTTTAGCAGCTAGGTAAGTGAATCATCTGTCTTGATGATCCTGTTGCTGATGAAATCAGTAGGAAAGTCTCCTCAAACTCCCATGGAAGGAAGAGAGTATCCAACCACTGTCATCTCCTTGGAGGCTGTACCTGCTCAATGCAACCATCTCCATTCTGTGGCATCTGCACTTCTTGGGAAATCCAAGCATTAAAGTATTACTGTGCTGTGAGTAAGTACTGGCTTTTTGCTGAGATCTGGCCGCAGATTTTGCTGGCCCAGACGGAAGGAGGTCCCTTGATGTTTGTTCAGTGTTCCAGTAAAGAAGGAAAGTTGCCTCTTGGTTGCAGTAGTAGGATCAAAACTGACAGCCATCAAAACCATCGGAGTTTAGAAGTTCTCCTCTGTGTCATTCACTAGACATAGCACTCTAAAGCCCCGTTTTCTCCTGGTGTCTGCCTCTGACAGCAGGCAGCACAGATGGTCAGGACAGATTCTATGCAGCATGCACTGCACCACTGTATAGAGAATTCATCCCTGGAAAGCCCTCCTTGCATCCAGGGGTGATGTCTTCTTTAGTGCTCTTACCTTAACTCTTCTTTTAGTTATATTTTTTGAGCTGATCTTCGCCAGAAGATAAATCCACAGGATTTAGCTATTTCCTAGATAAATTTCCTTTCTATTTCCAGTGTTAGATTTAGGCATACATCTAACCCACCTGTAGAGATGGTGGTTAAAGTTTTAAGTCCTTTTTGTCTAAACTGTGCCATTTGGTGTATGGTTTGGTAGTTTATGTCTTCTGGATGAGGAGATGGATTGAGGGATTAAGGTTTAGCCAAAGAAACATAATATGTGTCCTCACATATATATTTAAAGGTGGAAAGTAGGTTCTGAAAGGAAACTCAGATCCCTTATCTGACTCTAATTAAAGACAAAATTGCAGTGTACAAAATTTTGCATCTTATTTCCCGGCTGTACAAAGGAATAATTCATGTGATGTTGGGGAAGTTATACCAAGTTGATAACCAAGTACATGACAGCAAAAGCTAGCAGTGAGCCTCCTCCTACAGAGAGGTTCCCCAGAAGCTGTACTTGAAAAACTTCCTGGGACTACAAGCAGTCAGTGAGAGCTGAATGCGTTCAGGGTGTTAAAACTTATATACCATGAGCACAAGGAGTTTGGTCAAGGCTTTAAGATAAGGTATAATCATCTGTGCTCAAACAAGTTTAAATTCTTCCCCTGTAGGCAGGAAGCTGCAATGCATAACACGTACACGAACACTGTCAATATCCAGCTACTACAATTAGTACAACTGTAGCTGAAGTTGCATTGATCCTGAATGAAGAATTCCTGTTTATGGCTGGCAGAGGCAGCTTGCCTGCAGGATCCACTGGGGTTGGCACATTAAGCACTCTTCAGCCTAAATGCATGAACTTCAGCCTCTTTTGCTCTGCTTAGTTCTGCTTATATTTCAGATAAACCACCAGCAGTTTGATGTTTATAGTGGAATGCAATCTGAAAATCAATGTTCCCTTGTCTGCTTTCGCTATTGTGCTGCGTTGCTCTTTGTGGTGTTATGTTATTAAAATTACATCAGGTGTGTGGCTGTATTGTTTGATTTGGTAGTTGAAACACAGATAACACTTGGATTATTGGGTCAGACGTATTTATTATCTGTTCAGAGAGGCTGGATATCTGATGTGAATTTCTGGAAGTGTCTGAGTCAATTTTGCAGGATGAGGACAGCTTCCCCACCATTGGCTGCTGCGTGCACAGTGCTCTGGCTGCCGCGTACCTTTCCTTTATCGTCTGCTCCGCTGGAGCGTAATGAGCGTGTTATTGGAAATTGCTCGTTGTCTGTGTGGTGGGAAGCAAAACCCTGTAGATGGAATCCAGCATCCACTGATTCCCTGGCAGAGTAAGAAGGGAATGGATGTTTCTTGAACCTTTGTACATGCCACGTGGGGCTGGCACTTGGCTTTGAGCTCAGACACTTCTGTCTGTGTTTACGGAGGGTCAAGGGAGTGGCATGTGTTGATACAGGAGAATAGTTCCAGGGATCAGGACAGTCATGAGCACTGAGCAACTGGGTGTGTTACAGTGACGTCCTGTCACACCTGTCTCGCTGTCCCCTTTCTGCCATGTCCGCACTGCACGCAGTGTCTGTGGATGCAGCCTCTCTCTCGCTGGGTGTGTGCCTCGGGGCGGGTGGGGCAGCACCTCACTCTGTCAGGCAGCAGTTCCAGCTCTGGGCAGCAGCAGATGGTTTGCCACGGAACGCAGCTCATGTCGGGCATAGCAGCATTTCTTGGAAATGCCCAGGTGAGCCCGGGAGGTGCTTGTTTAGCAATGCAGCGCCAGGTGATGACACCAGGGTGATGCCTTTTTGGGTTAATTAGTCTTCCTTGGAAGCAAGTTGCATCAGCTTGGCAGTGTGGTTACATTGCTCCCAGGTGCCAAACAGAAAGTCCTTATGTTTCCTTCAAGGCTCAGTGTAGCTTGTTGAGAGCTGTCTTGGGTGTCTGCCCAGCAGTGCACTCCTGACACCTACTCTTGGAGATGGAGGCAAGTCTAAACAGACTCATCTTTGCACGGTGAAGGGAAGGGAATCGTCCAAACCAGCTTCACAGTGTGTGGCTAGACTTGTGCAAAGGAGTCACCGCCAGGATGAACAATTTGGCCTCACTTTGGAAGCTGGAAGTAATGGAGAAGTACATGTGTGCCTGGTGGCCCAGTTTATAGGAGCCAACACATGAAAAATCCCCAGCCCCTTCCCTCTCTTCAGTCCTCAGTTCACAAGCAGAACCCTGCAGGTTCAGAGAGACTTCAAATGATTGAATCCCTCGCGAACTCACATTCAGCCACCTTTCCCTCCCCAAGAACCAGCTCCCTGCTCAGCCTATTCCTTTAGGAAGACGCAGGGTTGTCCTGCACCTCAGCTTCTTCACTCAGGTGCCTGCAAGTTGGAGAGGGGAGGAACAGTGCCTTCCAGGTGAGGAGGTGTACTCAGTCAGCAGCTGCTGAACTTCCCTATCAGGAGCTGACACTTACAGACATAAAACCTTGAACCCAGGTTCACCTGAAGTCTTAAAAATACTTTACAAAGCTGTATGCATATTACTCACTAAAACAGATTGCACCTGGCCAGCCCTTGCAGCTGTACATCAAAGGGATGTACACAGAGAGGAGGGAGGGAGAAAGGGAGCTGGGGAGAGATTTCTCATTAGATTGTTATCTAGGAGATTGTTGGAGATGATGCTTGGCTCAGCAAGCCTGTTGCTTCCAAGGTTATAGTTGAGAGTTTATTTTTTTGCTGCCACTGTAAATGGCTTCTGGCTCCTGAGTCTAACTTGTCAGATCTTCTCCCTAGGATCAGGTATGGTCTTTGTCATACACTTATTTGGCTTTTCTCTGGCAAGGTCCAGTTTGCAGGGCATCTCTTTTTGTCCCAATCAGCTCATCAGAAGGGACCTACCTTCTTATGGGTCATGTTTGTAGAGAGCTGTCAATATCAGCTGGGCTCAATCTATGCTTCACTGTCCACCTGGGACTTTGAGGTCCCTCACATGCTTCCTTCAAGATCTTGTTTCCTTCTTAATCAATTCCACCCTTGGGCCTGCATACAAATTTTTAATGATTCTTTCCTCCTCTGCTAGCTCAGTTCAGTTCTCCTCAAAACCAGTCTGGTAAAAACAACAAGCTCTTGGTATCTTGAGGTGTTACCACTTGCCTCTGGGCAGCTGCAGTGCTGACTGCCCCCTGGAGCTCTCTGTGCTGAAGGAGAAGCTCAGGCTGCCATATCCCTGTCTGCAGGTGCCAGTGGTACTAAAATAAAGGAGGCTCACACATGTCTGGGGGGAGCCCAGATGTTGCTCTCCCTCAAGAGAGGGAATAACTGCTGCTATCAGCCCAGTGCCTATTAGTGTGTCATACACCACAGTGGATATTTCTATAAGCAGTAGTGCCTGAATTAATTTTGATCTGCCTTGGTTCTGGATTAAGCTTTTGCAAAGTCCCAGTTTTCTTTTTGTGAATCCAAATTTCCAAAGCAAAGGGAACACCTGGAGTGGAAGATACTGCAGATGTCAGAGATTCAGGCTATAAAATTATAGGATAACTTATTTTTCTCAGTATGTGGTTCAGCAGCAGCTAGGCATCCAGGTATTTAATTTTAAACTATTAACACATAACATGGATTTGCAGCTCTATTTTCAGTGCAAATATTTTATAAAATATTGAAATTTAACACAACTCTATATTCCTTGTTACAGGATAGTTAAACCTATAACGGCAGTTTCTTTCTTTATCAAATCCTGTAGAATCCTATTAGCTGTTGAGCTATAAAATCCAATTGGCCTTTTTCCCGTAAGATCAGCTGAGAAGATGTGATATAAATTCAAAATATTAGCACAGACTTTAGCCTAGGGCAAACACTGTTCTCTGCAAGGATATAGGGCCTTCACCGTACTTACACTAATATTTGTGACATACCCTTTACCCTCAGTTTGAGACTTTGCTTTCCCAATCAACAAACCTGTCAGCTTGAGACTTATTTGATGAAGCAGTTGAAGCATCCTGCTGTGAAAGTAAGCACAGCATTCAAGGGTCATTTGAAGTCCAGCTGACCAAGTCCTTTCTTTAAGACCACTTGAAGAGGGAGGGAAAATTGGAAAAAAACTCTCTGAAGAGAAACTTTACACCAAAGGAGCAATTTGAATGCGAATATTACATAGCTGCCTGAAGTGGTGGAAAAAGATGACCACACAGGGTTAATTGCATCTGCAAAGTGTTTTCACATTTAAAGAAAGAAGAAAAATGTTAAATCCTACACTTTTTCTTGTCTGCCAAGTCCATTAGTAAGCTTCTTAAACTGGCATGTAGCTCTGTGAACACTTTCAGGCCATAATCACGTTGCAGGTGTGGTCAGGGTGGCCGACAAGACACTTGTGTTTCCCGTGGGAGAGGGGAGAACCTGTGCTGTAACCAGCACACTGAACAGGGGGTCAGGAATGGTTCTGGCACAGCTGGAAGCACTAAACATGGCTGGGGCTGGGTCCAAACCAGCAGAGCACTCAAAGAGCTCTGTGGCTGCAGCCCCCATGGCCCTCAGGTATTGAAAGATTTCCTTACATGTAGGATTTGCTTGTAAAGGACCTCTGTGGGGACTGAGCATGTAAGCTCAGCCTAATGAGGTCTGGGGAGCTGGTGCAGATCTTTTCAGCTTTGTCTCAGAGCTGGCCATGCAGGATCCATGCTGATTGACAGTAGTGAGGTGTCTTTATGATTTTCATTTTGTTTGTTGTTGTTGTTTTCTGTTACCCGGGATATTCCTACTTCTTGTTACTTTTGGATAGCAGCATGCAGAGGGTATATGTGATCTGGTTTTTTCACATAGCTAGAACATAGGAATTTAACACACCTTATAATTGGCATTCATTATACCAATAAAAACAGCAATTAACCTGCTACCCCTGTCTGAGGTTGACAAAACAAGGAATTAAAGTTGTTGCCCAGCAAAACGGGATCTTTCACTTTCTCTCAGAAGCAGGAAAGTTTTAAAGGCAGTTCACTTGAGATCACAAGAAAAACTAACCATCAAGGGGCTTGCACCAAGGAACTTAAAAACACATTGATGGCTTTATTGCTAAAAATCTTGTCTCTCTATTACATTAAGATGAAGTATGTAAAAAGAAGCTTGCATTGCCAAGCTTCTTGCGTGGTGAGTTTAGTAGCATAAACAAGCACCTCCCTACTTCATGCTGCAGGTGAGGTTTGGGTTGTACACACCCAGTAGGAAGCAACTTGAGGGTCAGAGATGATTCTTGTGTGAGATTGTTACTTCTTTGGCAGGATGTGACTCAGCAATAGGTCTTGTCTAAAAGACATGACTGGAGGGGGTGAATTAGGCCATTTTCAGTTACCAGCAGGACAGAAAGCCCCACCTCACAGCGGTGTGTAGTCACAGCCTCGGGCACATTGTGCCCTTGCCAGATCTTGTATAGGAAATTATATTTGAACAGGTCTGGTTCTAAAGAAAGACTCTTTAAAGGTGCTGGCAGATGATGACATGAATGAGAGAGTTGTTCCTGATGAATTGGTCAGGCATGGTGTCACTAGTCCCCCACCAAATACATAAAATAAAGTTTCTGACATTTGAAATCATTAATTATCACTTAGCATTTTTCAGAAGTAAAGAGGTCCTTGTTCCATTTTGCATGGTTATTTCTTAGCAGATAGAATAAAAATTCATGTAGGATTTTCTTCTCTGTACCATTTAACAGCAAGTGTCTATTAAGCAGTGGCCACAGTGATCTCTAGCTCCAGTCCTTCTCCAATTCATCCTCTTTTTCATACATGAGGCCTGAATTAATTCAGTGTAGAATTGTGGCCATAGTGTATAAGATACCATTATATCTTCCCAGGGAAAGTACTGTAGAAATTCAAGATCGCTATTTTAAAACACCCTCCAGGTCTGGACTCCTGCCTTAAACTCTATCTGAAAATAAGCAGAAGTGCCAGACACTGCCTGTTTTGCCCTGCCACTGGCTCCCTGCCTTCAGAGCAAATTAGGAACAAATGTGGAACTCACAGGCCTGCTTAAGCACTCCAGCAAGTTTAAAAGTAAACATGATGATAAAAAATCAAAAACCTTTTCATCGAGTTTTAACTCTCTCTGATTCGTTAGTAATGATGGAGATGTATTGTGTAAAATAGAAATGTAATATATGTTCATTTCTTCATGACGTCTCTTTATAGTTAGCAAAGGAGTAATGGGGTAATTGAGGGGAACTATTCATATATTGTTGGAGGAGATGAACGAACTTTTTCCTCACTGATATCTCCTCCTGTGAGAGAAAACACATTCCTTCTCTGATGATGTTGTGACTTTTGTCACGTTCTGCTTCTGAGAGTGTTTCTTAATTGGCACCTCTCAGATGAGCCTGTCTGTCAAAATCACATGTAGCACCTGGATGCATAGTGTAACAAAATACTCCCAGTATTTGAAAGGAATCTAGATTTAATATCATATTCTATAAATAAAGACTCCTTGTTGATATGAGATTGATGTGATATGCCTTTAATCATAAAAATGAAAAGTCATCTTTGCATTTTCTTTCTAATGTTGAAGCTTTCAAATCCCAGATCAAGACAGAACTTGGACCCATAAGCGCCTCTGAAATTGATGACCCTAGACATATGCTGAATTTTAAGTAAATGCTTCTTAAATGCTTAAAAGTGAGGCCCCACTTTTCTTAAAATACATTAGATTTCATTTTTAGACTTTATTGGTGACCAAATTTCAGTGGACTTGGAAATGTCCCCCCTAAAAATGGGGATAGACTATACAGTTTCCACAATACTGCTTTGGCCACCATCCTGCAGCCACATCCAAAGAGTTCAAACTATTTTCATAGGAACAGAGATTTCCTGGATACTGTACAAATCTATAATCCCCTTCTTCACTTGTAGCAAGCTAAACTTACATCCAAGAACATATGATCATGCAACCTAGTTCATGGAAAAAATCATTGACATTGGAGGAAGGGCTCTCTATTAGCATGTCACATTTCCCGAGTGAATTACATTGTCTGTTCTCATGTGCTATGTTTCATATTAACAGCTTTGAACGTTGCAGGTATGCTTGAACCTCTTGTTTAGTGATAATGACTGAAATAACTGAACACAGAGAATCTCAATTAAAGCTTGTGGGGTCAGTGAAAAGGTCCTTACTGACTGGTTGTGATGATAACCTTGTTTTCTGTTCAGACCAAACACTGAAGTAGGAACTGAGTTTATGAGAAAGTGTCCAGCACTTCATGCTGAACACAGGTGTGAATTTGGAGTCCTTTCCCTGGGACGTGGAGGTCTGTGGATATTGCAAAGACGTGTTCTACATTCTTACCTGTGTGCATAACGTGGGAAGGCTGGAGAAGCACGTGGCTGAGCATAAAAATGAAGGCTAAAGTGCTTTCCTTGCTCTGATGAGAGCGAACACACAGACAGAGAAATGCGCACAGACAGAATGAGCCCTTTCATGCAGGGAGTGATGATTTACTGATGTGCCGACTGCATACCAAGTGCAGCTGTGACAGGAGCAAGGCTCTGCCCTGCAGGAGACTGGGGCAGACACCCAAACACCTCAAGTCCTGTTTTCTTCCTTACACCAATATCGTTCCACTAACTGCATGAATTTCCTGCTGACCTGTACTAGTATGAGTGTTACGATTTAAGCCCCTTCTCACCTTCTCTTCCCTCTGCTTCCCAACTGGTGTAAAAGGCAGTCAGTTGATCCAGCAGTTTGCATGGCTGTCAGTATAATGCGCTTTGCTCAGGTGTGAATAACTTTGGTGGCTGAGATATGGGCCTATTTCCTTTAGTACTGATGATCACTTACGTTGCTGTAGACACCACTGGGTCCCATTCTGCTGGTTATTGGAGTGACTCTGAGGAAGAGGCAATCCCTTTGCCACATCAAGGGCCTGAATCTGATTTCATGTCCTCCTTGACAGGTTAAATGCGTTGAAGTCAATGGAGCCATGCAGGGTGAGAGGAGAATGGAGCATCCACAGTGATGGATCTACCTACTTAAGGAGTTTTTATGGCTCCCAGAGCTATGATGTTTGAATGCCTCACAAACTTAAAGACCACTCCTTTGAGAGATGGAAGCACTGTCATGGAGAGATGGAAGCACTGTCCCCTAACAGCTGGGGAGCTGAGATACAGTGAGATGAAATACCTTGGCCAAGGTCACTGTGGAAGTCTGTGACAGAGCAAGGTCTGCCAAATTAAACCTTGCCAGGTTTCAAGCTGGTTTGTGGATGACTGGGCCAGCTTTCCTCGTAGCATGAGGCGAATGGGCTGTTCCTGCCTTCTGTCCCTCTCTGCCTCTTCTTCTCTTGTGATGGTGGGAGCTGCCTACCTGCAGGCCCCTGAAAAGGATCAGCCTCTGAGATGCTCTCCCCAGCACAGGTTGGCTGAGGTCCCCTGAGGTGCAGGCAGAGGATGGATTCCTGTTTCCCAGGTGTGTGGGAATCTGGGGTCAGCACACCAGCAGCCTGTTCATTACCAGGGTCTGAACTGTAGCACCTTCCCCTCTCACATTTCTGTTATTTAGGGTGACTAATCATAATAACAAATTGATTAAAGTTAACTGGATAAAGTCATCTAAGTCATATTTACTGCTAAACTAACTGCCCAGGGAGGTGAATTAATGATCTTTACAGAAACCTTTTATGGTTATTTGGCCACAAGGTGCGATCTGGTTTGATCTTTTATGCAACATAAATCAGTTTAATGGTTAAATCTGTGCAGCTAGCTGTTGAATTTAAATGAGGGCTTTTTAAATGAAGTATGATGCTTTTTCACACACAGAGGGACATTGAGCAGGTGTATATTGCAATTAAATGGGAAAACTTACAATTAGATAATGTTAAGTTTGTGACACTGGCTGACAGGAGCCCAGAGATTCATGGTGAAGGTCCATGATCAATCATTAATTCCTGCCACAGCGGAAGAAGTAAAATTGCAAATGGTTTCAGCTGAGGTCAAAGCAGCGTGGGAGAGTGATGTGGGTCGTGCAGCGGATGTCTGATATCAGCCATTCATTTCAGTCGCCTTGGGTTTAAATACTCTGTTGAGTTACAGATGGAAATTATTTGATCTTCTGAGACAGCTCGCAGCCTTCTAGTATTTATGCTGTTTTGGTTAACACTCAGGAAGGCCTGGCAGAAGCCAGGGATCTGTTACAATCGGCAGCTACAAACATGTCCTGGGAGATGGCTTCAGATGGTTGCAGATTTTCCAGGATGGGAAAATGCTGAAAAGGCATTGGTAGCTCCCCCAGCCTTCCTGCACTTTAACACTGCTCCTAAATTGCCTGATGTAGTCACAGCCTGTCCTCCCTAATTTAGACAGCAGCGATATCTCTCCCAAGGGCTTGTTGTTTAAATAGTGAATGCACTTTGGGAGGCAGAGGCTGACAGACCTGTGCCCGTGCACCACAGGTCAACAACCCAGATCTGAAAATGAAACCAGAGCTTCTGGTCTACACAGCACTGCCTGCTGGTTCTCCCATGAGTCCTGTCTTCACCCAAGGATGGAAAAAGGGATCAACTATTAGACAGGACAGCTTAGCCATGAACTACTTCCCAGGGGATTTGCTGCACTTGAGAGCAGTCTGTTAGACACACCTGTTTGCTCAGGTGTTTCCTAAAGAAAGGGAGGAGTGTTTGGGATGTTGATTGAGCACTGGGAAAAAGCTGTTTGTATTTGGGAAGGCATGGAGAGGAATTAATGCTTCTTGTTCGATTGACTTCTGTTCCGAGTGCTCCTATGTTAATGTTTTACTGGAGATATTAAAGAATAGGCAAACAGCTGAGATGGGTGGAATAGGTGAAAGGATTCATAAATGCTCAGAGAGGGATTGGCTCAGGCAGAATAAGACACTTCTTTCCTATCCAAGTGGGTCATGGTCCTCCTAGTCTTGTCTCCTTGTTGAGCAGACGGCAATTCCTTAGTTTTTGCTGTAGAGCTCGGTCTGTAAGTGCTTTTTTTTCTTTAAGTGATTTGGCCAGGTCTTCCTGCACATTTGCACTCCCTGGTGTGACCAGGACAGGCAGCACAGTGACGTGCCCACAATACTGAGGTGAGACTTGATCATCCACTTACAGCCTTAACTCTTGTGTGTTCCCCACACATGTCCCATCATGGAAAACAGACCTAGTAATGCAGAGTTCTGGGAAAATACTGCTTTTAAGTATGAGGATGAAAATGGCTGTGTGAGAGTTAAGTCTACTTCTCATAGCTGTACCTTAAGTTTACTGCTTGAAGTAAGCAGTCTCCATAAAAGATCCACCTGTGTGCAGGGTCAGAGTGCATCGTGGCCATTCTTGGGTTACAGTTTTTCAGAACTGCCAGCCAGTTTGCTTTGTTCCTCTCTAGTGGTTCACCTGTGCTGAATTCTCTCCCAGTAAAGTCAGGAATAATGTTTTAACACTTACAGTAATCATTTACATCTTCATAATGAGTTGCAAACACAACTAAGGAGTTGTTGTCAACCAAGAAATCAGTTTTGCCTTTTTGATTTTCAGCTCACTTTCTTAAAAACCCTACCTGAGTGCTGTAATAAATGGTGCTCATAGAGCAAGGAAAGGAAGATTATGTGGATTTCTTTTTGTCTTCTTTTTCTGGTCAAAGTTGTGATTGACAAAGTTTTAATTTATTTTTTTCTTTATTAACTGGCTTGAAACACAAAACAACATGAAAAAGAAATTAGCTACATTCCCTCCAGCCTGCTTTTGCTGTGAATTTGCAGTATTGGAAATTGGGGCTGTTTGTATTCTAATGCTTTTATCGTTAGTTCATTACCTTTTTGTGTAGAACAAAATAGTCAGAACATCACAAAAATATGTGATTTTTTTTTTGAGCCTTAAAAGCAGAATGGGGAGGTTCAGGTTAGTGCCTGAAACTGCTTCAGACATTATCTTTTTGTATTGCATTAAAGTGCAAGTTGGTGCATTAAATCTCCCACCACTTTGGTAAGTAAATATTATGATCCTATTTAACATATGCCTCAAGCCACATAATAAACCAACTAGAGACTTGGTGTCCTTGGAAGTAAATCATTAAAACTGCAGCTCATTAAATGAAGACTGAATTCAGTCTAAAGAGAGGATGTTAGGACTGGAATTAGACTTGGTCATCGACCCCATCTCCTGTCCACCAAACTGTGATGCAATGACATAATGACATATGGAAAACTGTACTGATGATTCTGATGGCATTTCAGATGTTCACTGTCAGGATTTTTTCCCTGTTTTGATATCAAAGCTCATAGTTTCTGCTGTGCTTGGGCTTGTATAAAGGGTCATAACCAGCCTTAGATCTGGCTGGCTTACACTCAGGGAGGTTCTTGCTGGGAGCCCTGGTACTGTGTGAAGTTGGGACTGCAAAACAAAGTTTGAAAACTTGACTGGCTTCAGGTTCAATCTATATCATGGAGAGCATAGCACTTCCACTAAAGTGCATAAGGAGGCTTGAATGCATGCAGAAATTTTTTAAAGCGTGAAGCAGGGCTGTTGTGGCAAGCTTGGAAGGTGGTTTTGTTTGGAAACAACCTATTTTCTGTAGAAAGGCAGTCTGAGCCTGGGCGTAGAATGTCGGATGCCAATTGCTTTGTTTCTTTACCACTTCACAGAGAAATTGGCTTATTTATTTTATTATCAGGGCTTTCAGGATTCTGAAAATGAACATTGTGATTGCCCTGTGCCAAGCCTGCACTGGTCTATCAGTCACTTTTAGGTATATTTCAGGATGGAAATCAAATCAGAAATCATAGAAATTTTGTTTCATTTCCAGACTATTAAAGTTGGCTTGTTCATGTCATTTTGATGCGAGGTTTACACTTGAGAAGCCTCCAGATATAGCAGCTAAATTCTGTCAGCAGAGAGAGTGAATAGTGGTCATCTGAAATATCTGGCCCTGACAAAAATTACTCAGGGATGCATAGGTCGGTCTCTGCTTTGATTATATGGCTTGATTTTCTTTATTTGATGTTTCAAGACTGGTTTTAAAAATATGATTGGCCCATTCTGCTGAAGAAGAGATGTAGTCACACATCATCATAGCCTCACAATATAGGAAGATCAAATGCATTTTCTTCTTTCTGTCCCACCTCCCAAGGAGGTAGCCAAGAGGAAAAGGATTGTGTGGGCACTCTCTCAAGACACTTGCAGTGTCAGCAGTTACCTGCCTCAGTTGTGCTTTCAGCTTTGCCCTGGCAGAGCTGTCCAGTTAGAAATAAAAAAATAGTGTTGGAGCCTGACTATGGAACTTAAAGAAAAAGCCAGTTAGTAAGCATTCAGCACTGCTCCCAATTAAAACTGCTATAAAACACAAAGCAGATGTTCAGAGGGAATGCAGGCACTGTGAGAAGCAAAGCAAGTGAAGGTAAATCAGCTCTGCTTGCTCAAATGTCCACATCTCCATAACTCTGCCAGATATGCTACAGAGAGGGAATGGGGAAGTGATCCAAACAGTTCAGGAGCTGGAAGCAGCTTGCAGCTTGGGGAAAGGAGGTCTCTGGCTGTAGCACATCTTCATTAATTGTCAAAAAAGTTTGCCCACTTGACACTGCTGCTCCAAGTGCTCTGTTTTCAGTCCCACCTGGCTGTGCTGTAACTCTTATTTTCTGCTTGTGCTGCAGGAAGGGAACAAAGCAGCACTGCCACTTTTTCTGCTTTGCCCTTGAAAGGTGAAGACACTCCATTAGAGGCAGAGAGGAAAGGCTGTGGTAAGGGCAGTAGTACAGGACTTGGAGGATTCTGGTTTAATTCTTGCCTTTGCCACAGACTGCTTGTGTGACCCCAAGTGAGTTGGTTAATCTCCATGTCCTTTCAGTACTGCAATTGTAGGGATAATCATTCCCCAGCCTTTTCCTTCCTTGTCTTGCATATGAGCGGCTCAGGGCAATTGTGGTCTCAGCTTCTTTTGCCTAATGCAGTAATGGGACAGTAGGGCTCCATGGCTTGCAGGAAAAATAGAACAAAAACCCAGGCCACCCTGAGCTGATTCAGGCCTCAGACAGATGGAATCAGAGGGTGGAGAGCTGGTGCTTGGCAGATTTGTGAGAACTGTGCCCCATGGGTGTCTGCAGGAGTGCCTCTCTGGGGAGAACTCTCACAGTTGTGCTGAATGTCTTGTGTTGTGCTGGAGGTGAGGAGTCTGTGACCCTGCAGTGCCATGTCAGCCACAAGGGATAATGAGGTGCTCTGCTGATAGGAAAAACTATGTGTGTGCTGGGCAAATTCCTGTGGGTCCAGATTCCAGAGCAGTTTCTAGGCAATAAAATTCTACTTGCAGTTTTTGTTTCATTTCCCAGGCCTGGGACTTGCTTTACTTACCTGAGGTTCACAGTACATCTGTTAAGGTTCAGAGGAACCTAAAGGCTAAAATGGGATTTGTAACTCTGTAGGACAGACACCATTTGAGTTCAGCCTCCTGCTGGAAACGACACCAAGAGACTGAGTTCTTATGGTGACAAGTCACTTCCAAGCTGGACCCTGAAACAGTTTGCCACAAGTCCCAGTGGCTGCATTTTAAATGGCCTCGTGGTGCTAGGTCACCCTTACACATTGTACTTGTTACAACATCGTGGGGCTGTCAGCAACTCACAGCTGAACCCTCCTGAAACAGAAGAGAGCTTTGCGGGGCAGCTACTCCCCAAGACAAAGCAGAGCACAGAGGGTTGGAGAAAACAAACAACAGCAGAGAGAGATGGCTACTGGCCAGGTTTGATGATACAATTTTTAGGAAATTGTGAATGTATAGAGAAGACTTCTGTTTTCCCTGACGTGTTAATGATTCTTGTGGCTCCAAAGCATTTGAGTGGAGGGGCAGCATGAGAACCTCTATTCAGTTCTGTGGGAATAAATAGAAACCTTGTAATGCTGTGGGACAGCCCCAGCCCTCCTTTGCAGAGGAATCTGAGTTACAAACCAGAAGTGGCCCAAGCACATGTTGTGAGCCTGCAGACCCAGCCCTGCTGAAAAGCTCTTGAGCACGTTTTGAGTAACCTCAGAAGGGTTTGTACATTTGATTCGGATCTGGCATGACTTCTGTCACCGCCTCGATTGGCAATGTCCCTGCAGTGACTGGGGCCTGAGCAGTGTGATTTACAAGGGAAGTTGCTATGTTAAATAAAAGTTACATAAGGAATAATTTACCCCCAGCTGTGCACAATAAAGCTGCTGTAATGCCATCAAGACACTGTGCTGACTTCAGAAACTGCCTGTGTGAAGTTTGAGTATCTTGTTTTTCTCCCCAGGCCTCACAGAAGGGCTTGGAGCTGCAGCTGTGCTCCTCTGCTGCCCGTCCTTCCCTTGCGGGCAGCCGCAGCACGGAAGGCACGAGCACGCAGCCCTGGCAGCAAGGAGCCCTGTGCCTCCCAGCACCAGCCATCCCCCACGCAGGGCGGTGCGGTTTGTAGGGGGAATTACCCCCATCTCTCCACACTTCTGGCTGGCTGGGTGCAAGTCAGCTCCAGCCCGGAGGCTGCAACCGGAGCCTCAGCATGGCACAGAGCTAAGTGCCTCCTCGGGACTTATTAACAAACTCCCCTTTGATGCTCTTTGAAATAGTTCTGTGGCTTCTGGTCTGCATCCAGAGAGCCTCGGGTGTGGGTAGACGTGGTAAGAGCGCACACACCTGACCTGCAGGCGCGATCGGCAGTGTGCCAGAGCAAAGGCCTTGTGGGTCTGAAGGGCAGCTCTGCCGCTGGGCTCGCTGGATCCTGACATCTGGCTGCCAGTCCCGCAAAGGGCTGGGAACATGAGCCAGGAGTGTGAGCCGGGAGTGTGAGCTGGGAATGTGAACTTGGGAGCGTGAGCCGGGAGTGTGAGCCGGGAGCGTGAGCCGGGAGTGTGAGCCGGGAGCGTGAACTGGGAGTGTGAGCCGGGAGCGTGAACTGGGAGTGTGAGCCGGGAGTGTGAGCCGGGAGCGTGAACTGGGAGTGTGAGCCGGGAGCGTGAACTGGGAGTGTGAGCCGGGAGTGTGAGCCGGGAGTGTGAGCCGGGAGTGCAGCTGCCCTGTGCAGGAGTGGCTGAGCCTGGAGCAGTTTACAGCAGGCCCTTGTGCTGTTCCCTTCCATGGGCCCCTCGGACTGTTTGTGTGCTCATGACCCCCAGACCTTCTCCAGTGGGACTGCAAGCTATAACGTTTCAAATGAGAGAAGGATGACGGGGGGGATAAAGAGGAGCAAGGGAAAGGCACCTAATACGATTTCAGAGAGCCCTCTGGCAGTCTGTCCGTGGGAGGCTGCCATGTATAATAAGGAAACGATTTGTCTGGGAATGATTCAGCATGTAAAATTCTCCCTCCCTGACCTCTTTCTAAGTCCCCAGCATGGGATTGCGGGAGGTTTCCAGCAGAGGAGAGCCGATAAGGCGCAATAGTTTTCATATGCTTGGAAGAGAGGTCAAAGTGTCCATGCTGAGGCAGCATTCTCACTGCCATGTGGGGCTGTGTGGAGCCCACATTTCACCTTTACTCCATCGAAGGAGGTGGATTTTGTCTTGCTTAGAGACACATTAACCATTAGGGAGCTCTCCTTCCCAGCCAGCCCTTGGGGTTGTCCTTCCCACAGCCTCTCCCTCTGCCCAGGGGACTGTGGTGACCAAAACCCCACCAGCAGCTGCAGAGCTCCTTCCCTGCTGATTTTCACAGGGCTGCCTCCACACTCTGAGTTGGCCCAGTGGTATTTCCCTGAGGTTTCCTTCCCTTTTGTGGGGGAACCACAAAGAGGGCTGGAGGCTGGAGCAGCTGCCCTGTGGGATCCTGGTACTGAGGGCTGGTTTTCAGCAGAGGAAGTTCCTGTTAATTTTCTGGAGCTTGCTCTAGATATAAGGGTTGAGCTGCAACCCTTATATCTAGAGCAAGAAATTCTTGCTTCTCAGGTGCTCTGGGAGTTCCTTCTGTCCTGCATTGTAAGCCTGACTTGCACAAATGGTTACAAGACTGCTGTTTCTTGGCATTTGGATTTTATAGGTTGTCAGGCTCTCCCATCAAGTGTGGGAGGGAGAGGGGAAGAGGAGGGACAGCAAGAAAGTAAACTCAGCCACCCTGAGTTTGCAAATGCTGACTTTTAATGCAGTAGTCACCCGTGTGGGCTTCTCTGTACCCTAATATGCACCATGACATTTGCAACCTTCTTTCATTGAAATCCTTATTTTCTCTTGGGGTGAGATCTTCTTTTGCTACTTGCTTTCTGCATCAAGTTATTCTAATTAAAAATATATATGGAGTGTGAGCAGATCAAAATGGGCAGCCTGAGCAGGCTGCAGGTCCCTGCCTGCTGCCACTGTCATGTGGGGAAGGAGCAGCTGTGCTTTTGAGTAGTTCCCTTCCAGAGCAGTGCAGCTGTGTCCAGACCTAGTGTTGCTCCTTTCCTTTTCATTAGCTGAATGTAGAGATGGCCAAGATTCCTGACTCTACAAGTTCTGGGCAATCCAAATTCTCTGTGTGGCTGAAGGCCATGAAATACATGCAGCATGCCTCGGGGAGCTGGAGGGGGAGCTGAGCTTAGCTCAGAGATGGGAGAAGAGACAAGATCTGCAAAGGTGTGACCATTCTGCTGCAGGACAAGGCTGCAGTGGGCATACAAAGGGGTTTCAGGGTGAGAAATGAGTGACAGTCAGCTCACTTCACCTGCAGCAGTGACTTATGCTTATACCTGCTGCACTGCTGGCAGTGTAACCTTAGCAGGCTGGGGGCTGGGTTTGAAATAGTTCTGAGCATGCAGCTCAGAATCTGCCTGTGGGCACCACAGGCTTAGTGAATTCACAGGGTACGAAGCCAAGGTGAATGAGGCACCCAGTGTTAGCCCACAGCGAGGCTGATGCTCAGCAGTGAGGGAGATGTCAGAAGTTCAAACCAGGGTTTATGAATTAACCTTCTGAATGCTTGGCTTTCCGGGTCCATCAGAGATACCAGAAAGGACTGCAAGTGAAATAACTCTTTTCTCTGTTATTAGGTGCTATCTATTACCAGACACCTCAGTTTCTGTTCTGTCCTGGTGGGGACATTTTGGCCAGAAGCAGTTTCCAATCTGGCAAGCACAGCAAAAGTATTAGCGGAAGGGAGAGAAGTCCAGATCCATGGAGGAAACATTCTCTTTTTCTTCCTGGTTTGAAAATAGCCTCTAAGCAGGATACGTCAGCCAGGAACTGAATTGTTTCAAGTTCCCTCTTCATATGTATCAGCTATTAACAAGTCCACTCTGCACTTCTGTCTCTTTTCTGATTTTGGTGGGAATTTTAGGAAAGTCTGCCCAGATTTGGATTCCTCCTTGAGCGGTGCATCTGCTGGGTCTGACACTGGTAAAAATTGGCTGCTTTGTGGGGTGTGTGCATGCAATAAATGGTTCGTTGTGAATGTCTACTCCTAATATCCAGGGACTAGCTCTGAACTGGGTAGCATTTTGCAAAAGCTTTTGCCTCTCCCTGTTTACAGTTTGCCGTCACAAAGCTGGGTAGATTTGTTACCAGTAAGAATGCCCAGTCCCAACTCTGTTTTGTACTTTCTCCTCTTAGCTGCCAGTAGAAATGTATTGCAGTCTGTCACAGCCAGGAGCAAAGGAAACCAGCGAGTGTGGAGGAAATTTGGTGGCTGTCTGTCAGTCATCATCTTCCTTGCTCTGCTGTTCACTTTTGCTGTGTAGAACAAATCACATAACTTTTCTGTGTCTCAATTCTTTCCCGTATAATGAGGAAAAATATTAATTTGTCTCCTAGTGACTGAGGTGCTTTCATACTCACAAAGTGCTTTGGTAGTCACAGGTATTCTATCAGTGCCATGTATTGTTATCCAGCCATCTGAATGATCAGTGTTTCCTGACATCTGGCCACATGGAGCTGGGTCTGTGTGGTACTGCATGACCAGCTGCCTGCTCTGCCAAGGTGCTGAGTGTGCCACAACCAAGAAATGGTGGGTCTGGATGTGGCACCTGGGTCTGTGCTGCTGCTTTTTAGCCTGGTGCATTGGTAGCCATGGAGCTGCTGTGGAGAAGAAAAGAGGATGGGGTGAAAAGAGGATGTACAGATCCCTCTTTCTCTTCTGTCACCCAGCCCCACCCTTTTATCATCACATGTGATGTGATGTGAATTCTCTGGTGTTCAGCCATGGCTTGTGATGGGATGGTCAGCAAACCCATCTGCTCAGGCTCTGTGATCCTGCACCTTAGTATTGTGGGGGGCTTGCTCAGTGGTAATTAACAACGTGCACTTCATTAGCACTTCCACCATGACTTTTCCGAGCAGTCTGTAAGTGTCACACCAGTGCTTTCTTCATTACCTTTTCCCACTTCACTGTTGAATTAATTTTTTCAGAGCTCTTCCCAGAGGAGCTACCGCTCACTCACTGATATACAGGGATTTCTTAAAGCCCAGCTTTTTCTGGTTTTCATACCTGGGATATTGTTTCCTATCTTGCCCTGCCTTCCCTAGACATTTAACACTTTGCATTTCTTTTACAGTCCCTGTCTGATATTTTCTTTCTGCATTTTGTCATCCCAGTCTCCTTTTTTAGCTTTCCCAGTCTCACTCTTTTATACAGGAAAATGGAGTTTTGAGCATTCTTAAATCATCCTGTAAAATTCTGCAGAGCACAAGTTCCCAGCAGCAGCATCCTAGGTGCTGGCTAAAAATTATTCCCAAAAGCCTTTCATTCTTTTCTTTAAATACAGGTTTTGGTCCTTTCTGTAGAACATGGTTGCAGTACTGCAGAAGCTCTTGGTTGCATTTATGTTGAGAAGCCCAGGACTCTTCCACATGGACATCTGTGCAACCACAAGGAAAATACTTTATTTTAATTCTCCTAAGAGCCTTACAGAAGGTAATCTTCACAAAAACCCCAGGAACTTGGGTCTTGCACAGGTGGGAAAGCTGGCACACAGATGCTTAACCGGGGTCACAGGAGGAAATCAAAAGCAGAAATGGGATTGGGATTTTTGCACTGCTGCCTTGAAGACATTCCAACATGTTGTTGGAATGTCTTCAGCAGGTTTTCTGCTGCTTCAGTGCATGCACACCATCTACCCTCCACCAAATGCAATGGAAATTGCTACCCGGCGTGGACAGCTGACAGATTTTGAGCAGTAGGTCTGAGATGCAGCTTTGGGAGGAGCACGGATTTATGATGACACATGGAACATATTATGATATATGACACATAGGATATATTTTGTGAAATGTCCCTTAGTTGACTAAAAAAAATCAATTACTTGCATCCAAGATTCCTGCTTGAAAGGATTTCTGTCTACAAATGGCCAAGCAGCATAAAAGTTAATTGCTCTAATGTAGCAAGCCATTTGCCCTCACACCCCATTGTTGAAGGAGAATAGTGGCTTTGCACAGGGTGGGAAATCTGTATGGGTCATTTTTAGCACTGACTTGTCAGGCTGTCTGCAAACTTATCTCGATGGGTTTTCCTGGGCTTTGTATCTCTGGCAGCACCCCCACAGTGCAGCAGCAAACCAGGACTGGCTCTGCCCTTGGCTGCAGGCAGAGAGTTACGCTCCCTCCCCAACACGGCTCTTCTCCCTTCTCTGCTGCTCAGGGTTTGTTGGGGGTATCTCGAGTGTTGCAGTGCTCTGGATGAACAGGCATTCCTTCTTGTTCCAGATGAGATCTGGGATTTGGGCTAGTCTGCTTTAGGTCACCTTGTCTGTATCTGATGGTTACTGCAGTGTGATGCTTTGACCTATCTGTGCACCAGTGGTCCCAAGCTGCTGGTTTGTACACAAGAAGCTGGGATGCTGCTGCTTGCCAAATATTGTCTTTTGACTCTTGCTGCAGAGCAAGCAAACCAGAGTATAGATTATCTGATCACGTGGCACGTGGATTATTGCTTTTTAGTCATAAATAAAACAAAGCAGAAAAACTGAGATGTGATGTAGAACACGAACACACAGCCATTCTGGATGTTTTGCTTTTGCAGCTCAGGCCAGTACCTGCAGAACATAAAGGGTTAGTTATTCTTGCAGTAGCATGATTAGGTGCTATGAACACTAATGATCCAAAAAGCTCAGTTTTAGCTTACGTGAGAATTGTTTCCAACTTTTTCATGCCTGTTAATTTTGCAGACAGCAGAGTTCCAACAGGAGGCAGAGATCCAGGCAGCTACATGAAAACTTACTGCAAATGCACGTAGTGTCTGACTAGACCTGTGGTCCGTGGTGGGGAGTTAGACAAGGTGAGACTGTAAAAGGCTGTAATTGTACACAGGAGATGGCTGTGATTGCTTTGAATGTGGAGCCATTGTCAGGAACACAGAGGGAAAAGCACTGCCTATTTGAGCACTCTTATCTCAAACTTCTGGCTAAGTGAAGTCAGGAAATGATTGGAGGGTGCTGTTGTTGTCTGTGCATTTTCACCCTTAGGATTTGAAGAAACTTGGGATTTTGTGCTGCCTTTGGCATGGCTTTGCTACCCTTTGCCAAGTTTCATTAATCAGCAGCCAGGGGTTACATGAAGGGTACAATGACTACCCCATGGGAATTCAAGGACCACAAGGAGAGGTTTCAGTAACGTTTGTTTAAAGGCACTTCAAGGTTTAAAAATTATTTTTGGCTCCTGAAACATAACTGCCATCCTTTAACTATTATCAATGGCAGTAGAGTTTCACATAATAACAGCATGCTGGGATCCATGAGAGTGTCAGACTGGCTTGCTGTTATATGAAAAATGTCACATCTTGCAGCATCTCAGCTCTTGATTTTTGTCTGGTTTTTAGCACTTTGGAATTTGATGCCGTCATATTATCAAAGGGAAAAATGCCTCAAATTAGAGCCTGCTTTAAACAGATGCTTTGCAGTCTCAGATAAGTACAATTTGTAGACATTACTCAGAGAAATTTAAATGTTGAAAGGATCTACCCTCACCAAAATGCTGGGATCCACCTAAACTGCTGAATTTTTACTTCAGATTCCCATTACCCTGTGAGATCTTTTCCTTCTGGGAAAGCATTTCCTTCTGAGGCATTCCCCTCCATTTCCTGTTATCCCTGAGACTCTGGTGTCTTCTGTGCTGAGCAGCAGCACTATCCCCTTGTCTTTGAGTCTCCAATGCATCACTGTTCCCAGTTGTAATGGTGGTGTTGCACTTCATACATCTCTCTATGTGGACAGAAAGCCTTAATTATGGCACGTTAAATGGAACAATATGTAGAGCCTGGGCTAAACTCTGGGATATTTTTAGTCTTTGTTGGCCTTGTCATGGCCCTTGCTGTATTTCTCTGGGAAACAGTTGCTGAGTAGCATCATTTAGCTTGTCTCACATAACTCCAGGCTCTTGGAAAGCCAGTTTCCTGCCAGGCTTGAGACTTCTGGGATGGCTGTTTTCCCAGTGGGAATGTGCCCATTTTAGCACATAAGACCTCATGCTTTATTAATGTTTTGACGAGTGTTTGGGGTGGAAAGGCAATCTCAGAATTAGTGTTGTATTTGGGGGGAGTAAACCCCCAAGTTCATGAGTTTAAACCATGACTAGGTTATGTGTAGCCAACATCTGCATCCCCAAGCTCCTTTTGCAGAGCAATTGGATCACTGGATCACTGCTGTTGATGGTACCTGATGCACAGATACTCCCCTGGAAAGAGACAAGAAGCATTCCTGAGACTGGCAAATGAAAATGCAATAGTTGGGTGGAGGACAGGGAGCCAAATCAGTGCCTCCATGGGGAAGCAGTCACCTTAGTGCCATGCTGGCTGACTGGGCTGGGCTGTCAGCTCAGCAGCATTCAGCTCCACATGCCAGGCTTTGGGGAGAAAACCATGTTCTGGCTGGGACTGTGGGACAGAGTCTGTCATGAGGGGATGTCAGGAGATTTGGAGGAGGGATGTTGCAAGGGCAGGGTGGGATTACAGGGGTTATGCTGTGATGGAGTAGGGAAGCCAACCTGACCTGGATCCTTTGGCAGCATAAGCATTGCTGCTTCCAAAACAGCTTGTGTGAAATACTGGGGTGCAAAATGAGGGTGCATGAACCTGGGGCCAGAGAGCCAGAGATGTGGCTCCGCTGTCTGTCCAGCCTGTCTGTCAGGGCCCCTGTTCCACAACAGAATAGGCAGAAGGGCAGATAAGCCTGGGCTGCCTCCAGCACTCTGCAAAACCTCCTCTTCAGCTCAAACCTGAGGCTGGTGGTTGTGCACTGAGATCTCTGGCTCTAAGATGTTGTGCTTAAGTGCAGACACATGTTCTGCTCTGCCCATTGCCTCAAGCAATGGAAACCTCTAGCAAATGGTTGAGGCAGCCATCTGAGGATGGTGATGTCTTAAACTGCTGTAACATGATTTGCTAGGGCTCGTCTGGTTTTTGAACCTATGGTACTTTCGCCTTTGCAATCTCCTCTTTCATACTCTGAGCACTAAATGCTTTTTTTTTCTCCTTCCTTTTTTTTCCCTTTTTTTTACATTTTGTGTAATGAGAATTTTGTGTAACAACATGGTTCCAGGAACTGCAGCTTTATGAAGAAGAGAAAATTATGGGAGATCGTATAAAATCATACTCTATTATATTACGTAAAAATTAAATAACACCACACTTCAGAGACAGAGAAGCACTTTTATTAGCTGAGAAAACACATGTGAAATTTGAGTTTTACATGCAACAGCACACAGGGTGGGTAGCAGGACTGGGAGCAGAACAGACCTCTTCCATGTATTAACACAGGGAGGGGGAAAAGTGCGCAGCTGAAGATCCTGAACGTGGAATTCTTCCTCTGCTGAGCAAAGAATTAAATTAAGAATTACAGCAATTTATTTTCTGCAGTCATTAGACTTGTTTAGCAAAAGCAGACCTTATATATTCTACTTTAAAACTAATTTTCCAGTTTTAAAACTTCTAAGAATCCAAGATGTGAATTTAAGACAGAGTTTTTTGAAGAAGCCACTGCTAGTCCCAAATTGAACCAAGACTTAGATTAATCACAGTCTCTGTGCAATAGGAGGCATTTGAGAATCCATCTAGTTCATGGGAAAGTGATCTTGGAAGAGCAACAAATAAATAATGTGGCCTTTTGACTCTGCTAGCCCTGGAGCTGTGGTAAGTTTGCAGTCAGGCACTTGGTTCCAGACAGGAATTTTCATTGCTGCAGTGAAGTAAATCACCATGAGGAGGAGGCCTCTTTGGCCCTGTCTGCATGGAGATATTTTCAGAGCTCTAATTCTCTGTGGGTGCCCCCTCCATCAATGACAATGTAAATGAGAGCTGAATGGTAGACCTGCTCAGGAAGCCTGAAATACTGGCATTTTAAACCACCCTAGCTGAGGCAACACCAGAAATGCCAGCTTTATCTCTGCCCTGTCTGCAGTGGGTTTTGGCTAAATCCCATTGGTATGGGTTGGACTTATCCCCAGGGCAGATTTAGTGAGGGAACAAAGGGTACTGTAGTGCCTTTTGATAGCATCATCTTGATGTGGCACTTGTAGGATGCATTCAGTTTGCCATTCATGTGCACATATCTTTAGCAATTCAAAGAGGCTGAATTAATGATGGGAAATAAAATAACTTTTGGAAAAACCATTGGTTTTCATGATTATTAATTCAATGATCCTTAGAAACAAATGGTTTCTAAACCTTATGTTTGGGAAAGGTAATTCCTGTGAAATTAATGTGGCTGAATTTTGTTTCTTTGTTTTGCTTCTGTAGCCACCCAGAGCTGTGTCTTCCTCAGTCTCAGTTCACATTTCAGCCTTTCCTGGAGCTGTATCCTGTCCAGAGCTTGTGTTCATGAAATTTGTGAGAACATACTTATCCTAGGAGCCTCCACTCTTCTCTGCTCTGGATAAAAGCTGGTCCATGAGATTTCAAGTTAGTAGGAAGAAGAGAAAGTCATACTGCACGCTTGGTCTAATTTCCTTAGGAACCAGGCATAGCACTCATTTTTGTGTAACTATAGAAACCAGTGCTTTAAAGAAATGACCAGCCAGTGCAAGATTTGGGATAAAATTGAGCATTGACAATGATGGTTTCTCCTGATGGGTCATGATGCACAAGGGAATAAAAGGCCTGATTACCACTGAGGCTGCGTGAGGAGACGGTCCAACCAGGCTGGATGTTGTTTTGTTCTTCTTGATTGCCATGGTCTCCGTGAGGGCTCAGCATGACACACCTGTCATGTGAGGAGAGTAAGAGAGGTTTGTGCTCTGGGTTGTCATTGCCAGGTTGTCCGAGGAAAATATGGGGAAAACAGCTTTTCTCAGCATTGCAAACTCCTGTTGGGGAACCTTCTGCACCAACAGGCTCTTTCAGGCACTCACTGATACAGCTACATGAACAGGCATCTGTAGCAAATGCTCAGTCTTTGTGGGCTGCGTGGGCTCTGTCCCTACCCTCAGTTCAAGACTAGCCATGTTAAACATGCTGAGATCCATTAAAATGAGTCCTTTTCCTCTAATGTTTGCAAAAATGGTGCTCTCATCACTGTCATCCCTGAAAGTCTGTTATGGAACAGTTTCTAGGACTCAGCTTCCGAGTAGTAGAAACCCCTGGAAAAGTACCACAGCCTCTGCTGCTGGCTGTAGAAACCTCCTCTCCTTCCTCAGCAAATGTGCTCAATCTGAACCTGTGAAATGCTGAAGAAACAACAGCTATAAACTCACTTCTCTGAAATACTTCCTTTTCCTCTTTTCATCCTCTCCAATCTGCTCTTTTTCTTGTGCTTCTCTTCTTTTGGTGATGATAAAGACCACCATATTAATTCTGTGGTTTTCCTCTCCCTCAGGCAGCCAGTGAAAAGTACAAATGGTATTTGATGTAAATCAGAGTAAGATTCTGCTAGGTTCCCCCTGCCCCCCTTTCCATGCTCTAGGCATTAGTATAATAAAGAAGGCAATGACTGTTATTTAATTTACATTCTTTAAGGCCTTTGACCTGCGAGGGGTGGGAAAAGACTGGTCAGTGGTAATGTGTGGCGTGTCTTAAGTTTGGACTGAGGCTGATTTTTAATGTATTTAGGTGAAGACAGGAATGTACCCCTGCCTTCCTTCTGCAGATCATCCTCACCTGCCATTCCCTCCCTTGTCACCACTTTGTGGGCAGTGATTCATGGGTTCCCCAAGAACACGGCAGCTGTTACTGGTTCCGGTTCCAGGAATGGTGATGACAACTGCAGCACTGCTCCCCCACCAGCTGAGAGACGCTCTGTAACTGGCCAGAGCAATCACTCAATGAAAGGAGACACCCTATGGCTGAGAACTGTGCCAGGGAAATTCTTCTATGCACAAAAAGAAGCCATACTAGAAGAGCTGGGTTGGCCTGACCTGTCCCTGTGCATAGGGAGTAGAGTCTAATCCCCCACTGTGTTGTCCATAATATTTCCTCCTGCACTGGCTCATTTCTCCATGATGGAGTGAAGGGAAGCAACAAGCTTGGTTCTGCTCCTTGTTTTCCCTGTAGGGTGGCTGCACACCGCCTGATGCTTAATGTTTCTTGCAGTGAGGTGGATACAGCTTTTCTCTGGCAAGACTGAGGGAACTGGAACTGCCTGTGCCACAATTTGTTCCTTGGATTCTGCTCACTGGGAAAGCTGCTGCCAGCCTTTATCAGAGCACATGATGTCTTACAATCAAGATGTAAGTGATTGCACTATTAGGATTTTTTTCCAAGTCAAAAATGGCCCTCCAGTGATGTAAAATATTTCATCCTTGATCCTACTGCCGTGGGTGCATTGTAGTTCTGCTCCCCCAGCACATCTTCCATTTCATATACAAAGATCCACCAAGTCATTCATTTAGCATGTTTACTGTCTTTTAAATATGCCTTAAATTTCCATCACTGGGAAAACATTTAATTGCCCTCAGCCTGCAACATGGTTTTGAGTCTGGTTTGTTGAGGCTTTGAGGCCAGACAACTTTATTAACAACAGTGGCTTGCTTTGCAGATAAATCCTCCTTTTCAGAGAACATCTTTACTAAAGAGTTTCACAGCTGATTATGGACACAAATAACTCATCAGAAAAAGTTACTGATACTCAGTGCTTGGCAAGCCCTGAGTCATTATCCAGTTAATGCTGTGGCACCATGCATTTCCAGCTGTGTTGCAGTGGCATGCAGACCTCAGCAGCTGTTGCAGAGCTCATCAAATGGCTGTTGAGCATCATCCTTGATTTGTCATAAACCTAAAGGTTTCTCTGGGGAGTGAATGTTATCGCCTGCCACAGCCTGGCTACACTACAGTGATGCTCCGGCACTGTCGTTATCTTGCATACACCGCTTGTTTGAATTCCTTCCTTCTCCCCTTTGCTTTCATTATTTCTCCTGTTTGTTGGGATAGTTGGGATCAGATTATTCATAGCCTTATGCTTCTAACTGGTTTGTCTGAAAATGCAGTCTGGTGTATGCTATCTGGCTTCATGTCTTCCTCTCCAGATGACTTTATATTTAAAAAAAATATTTAGATGCCTAATAAAGAGTCGCAGAACATTTGGTGAAGTGCTCAGGTACATTGTCCTTACAAAGAAGAACTGAGTTTTAGGTGTAAGTTATGGTATGGACAAAAGCTATGTTTTTTGGAGGATTTTAATGTTTGCACTTATTCTGAATGGGATCAAACACAGGCAATTTTAAACCTGGAAAGGAAAATCTTAGGTGAGGGAGAGAGGAAGCTTTGTATGGGGTTCACAGAAATGCTTTGTTTTAAGAAATGTTTCTCTTCAGATGCATAATACAGAACATGCAGAAGCAAAACCTTATTTCAGAATGTTTTATGTTCTCGAAGCTTCTCCATGTCTGATTTTCCCCTTTTCATAACTTTCCCAGTTTTCTTCCCTTTTTTGTCTTTCAGACACAATTTTAGCAGGACTGATAAGGTACCACAAATTGTTTTGGCTCGAAGAAAAAATGTTTCCAAAGTTTTTCTGACCACTTCAGCATTACTGCTGCTGGAAACCCTTTTTCAGTACTCATGTGCTTCCTAGAGACTTGAAAAATCCACCCCATTTTCTGCTGCAAAATGCGTTTTGCAGATGCAAGAGATCACAGTTAAGTTTCTGATCCTGGTGGCCAGATTGCTTAATCCCTATGTGCTTCAAAAATTTTGTCATATTATATGAACAACAATAAAGTTGGGTTTTTTTTAGCTCCTGTGATTGTCTCTGCATGATCTGAATTATTGCAGTGCCAAATTTCAGAGTCTGGCTTTTTAACTCAACCAGCAAATCCTTGGAAACACCTTGTTCAAGTCTCTGCTAAGTGGCCCTTATATTTGTATGGAAACCGTATCAAAAGAGATGGAATCACTCCTGGCCTCATCCCTTCATCTCTGAGAAACACCTTGACAACAGTATTTTCCTCCCTTAAGTTGCACTGTAATTGCAAGATATTTGCAATGGTCACTTCCAGGGACACCCAAGTGTCAGAGGGGAAAGAATTTGTGTGTTTTCACAGAGAATTGTTAATTTTGTGACTGTACTTCTTGCAAAACTTGCCTGTCACCATGATTGTGCTGTGAGTGTCCCTGTGATTGCTCTATAAAAAGCCTGGGTGGACAGAGACCAAACAGAGCACTTAAGCAGTAAGGACTTTAGTGTTGGGCCTGCTGGGTTTGTGCAGGTTGTCATTGTCACTGTCACAAACAGGCTGCAAAAACATATTTTCAGCTGCTTGAGATAAAATGGGCAGAGGTGGAGACTTTGTGTTGGCTTGAAACATTGAGATGCTTTCAGGCCAGAAATGTTCTTTCTCCTGCCAGCCCCCTGAAGACTTCTTTGGCCTGAAGGCTCATGTGTTACAGCTTATGTATTAGTCCAATAAAAGATTCACGATCTGCCTTGTCTTGCTATCAGTCCATCTCCTAAAAAATGTTGCTGCAGCTAATGGTGGCTCATATTTGATTTCTATCCAGGGTATTTTAAGGCTGCAAAACCATGTAGCAGGATAGGTGTCTGTCTCAGTGCTATCCTCTGCCTCTTTCTATGTGTGTTTGTATTAATGACGAGATATCCTGCAGCATTAGTTGATTTAAATATTGAAAACAAATGTTCTCCTGTTCTCTGCCTTGGGGCTAGGAGTGATTATTCCAGCCTCTTCAGTGTACAGGAATCTGCATCTGTTGAGGTCTCTGTTCTGCTGTGAGCCCAACATATGAACTCAGTTTGCAAATTCATCTGAGAAATGCTAAAATCAGCACCCAGTTCTGTGCATACCTATACCAGTACTATCCCATGGTCAAAATCCTGCTTTGCTTTTGAAATGCAGGTTTTTTTAGACTTGGCTACTTGGGTCAACATCCTTCTGTCTCTTTATTGTTTACATCTTGATGTTTCAGTATCACCAGGATACATTACTATGACCCTGGGATGCAAGCAGTCCACTGCTGATGGTTTTTTTTTAGTAACTTGGCAACGTTATCTGAAGCAGAGCAGACTCTTGAAATTGGGACATACTGCAATTCACAAGGACAATAAAAAGTATTTGTGGTACAGAATATTTTGCACATTTGAAATCTCTGTTGTATCAATCTTAATCAGAAAAGAGTGGCTGGAGCACAAAAAATTGCTGTTTAATATTTCTGGTAAAAGTAGCATTTGCAAAAAAATACATTTAGTACAGTAGCCTTAACAATGTTGATAGTGTTGTTTATAAATATGTGGTTAGGGAGATATAAAATTGTAGATCATTGACTTGCTCAGCTATAATATCATTTTCTGAGCTATTTAGGTGTGTCGACTGAATGAATGTTTAGAATCCATGCAGCACATGTAGTAAAAATTTGCATGAATACCATATTGATTTCAGGTGCTGGGGAAACATTTCAAGGCAGAATAGATGAGCTGCTGGATTTATCTGTATTCTAAGTTGTGAGAATGCAGAATTTGCCCAAGGGACCCCTTCTAGTCCTAATGTGAGCTGGTGCAAGGCAGTGGGAAGCGTTGCATACGAGATGTATCGAACAACTGCAAGCTGCAGCTATTGGGTTTGATTTCTGGCCTCTCCTGTATATCTCATCAAGGCATTCCCTGATGGAATCCATCAAATAACCTCATTTCTAGCCTTTCACACAAGGGAAAGCTGTTCCCACAACTACACCCAGAGAGGTAGAAGTAGATGTTACTCCTCAGTCTGCTCGTGACATGAGTCTAGTGCTGAGTCACCAGCACTTTTTGGTGGCTATGTGCTGGTTTTGGCATTTGGGGCTGCAGAGTTGGGATACCCAGCAGCAGGAGAAGGCACAGCCCTAGCAGAGCAGTGGGTCAAGGGAGAACCTACATCCCTAGTGAGTGGGCAGTGAAGAGAGCCGGAGGAAAACAAGAAAGCATGGGGCACATTGCTATTAGTTGCAGAGAAATAACAGGAGTTGCAAAAAACTGATGCTCATGTGGTGATGTGCCTTTTATGATGAAGTGCCTCAAGTTGTCAAGATCATTTTGAACATTTTGTTTCTTCAAGCCAATGTCAAGATCTTTTTGTGTCCTCAATCTGGAGCTCATTAAGTGTATGACGCATGGAAAATTCTGTTTATCTCTTAATAATGTGATACTGGGGAAAACAAACAACCCCATTTTCTGTTGGACACCTTCTATACTCCAAATTCAATCTATTTCATATATGTGCACTCAGTATGTTTTGCTGTGTCTCAGTGTGGATTTGAAAGTTATTTTGTGCAGAAATCTCACCTGGGCATTGAGAAAAAAATACATAAGCACAGAGCTCTCTCCACCTGAGATGGCCTGAAATGGAAACACCCCCTTACTGTCAGTGTTACAGATAGGTATTTCTCTGGAGGGAGATAGTGAAGGATGCAGTGCATTTAGGAGTTTGTTGTTGCCTTGCTTCAAAGTGAGGAGAGGATCAATAATTTGTTAGGCTGTGAGCTGTCGTCTTGTCTGAGTGCCAGCTCCGGTGTCCTCCAGGATAAGCTGCCAAAATGTCTGAGGGAGCAAAGAGGGATGTAAATTCCACAAGTCATTTTCCTGAAACTCTTATGTGGGAAACCTTTAGAAGCCTCTCAGTAAGGACAAAATCCTTCCAGGCTTAATGCTCGTTTCAGCAAAATTCCTTCTGAGGTCAGTAGACCTAATCCTGAAGTCTTATCACTTGTTTACCTTGATGGGATTTGAGTGTGTGTGGGGTGAACAGAGGGTCTTGGGACAGGGTGTGCTGGAAATGCTTTCTTGGGAGGCTGGAAGAAGCCTGCCAGGCTCTGCAGAAATGCATGTTTGAAAGGATGGCTTGCTTCAGTAAAAATCACCTTGGTTTCCCACTTTCTCAGCAGTGGTAGAAAGGGCAGGTGAGGATCTGTCTTTCCTCTGGAGGCTGTTTGGTGCCTGTAGGTGGCCCAGCCCCATCTCTCAGGGACGGTGCATCTCACAATTCCGTGTGTGTGCTTCTAAAGTGGTTTGCATCTCAGACTTTCTTTTGCATCCTAGACGAAAAAAGCCCTCCAGCCTGGCAACCCCCTCATATCTTTTTAATTGTAACATAGCCCATCAGAGTGATAAATAGTGTCAAATACAGCAGCAGATGAGAACTGAGATGTTGGTTTTCTGTTGTGCTTAAGCTGGAAAACAAGCTCTGCAATTGCTGTGTGGCTCTGGGGAAAGAACCTTGCAGGGGGCTTTGGAGCAGGTCCCGGCTCTGCTTGCCCCATGTGCTGTCATAGTGAAACCCCATAAAAGGCCCCTTGTCCCTGCACTGCAAGTCATGGTGTGCCAACAGTGCCCTCAGCAGAGATTTCTCCTGCCTCTTTTTCTCCCCTCTTTCTCCTTGCAAATTGAAATCTATCTCCTTTACAACAGACTCAGTCTTTATTAGCTGAAGATCATCTTTATTAACCTTTCAGTAAGGCTACATCAGCTGAGTGAAACACCATTCAGCGGGGCATATGGTATCATAAAAGTCACTGCTGGTGTCACACAGCTGTGTACAATTTTGTTTAGTTTGAGGCTTTTTGCTTTTCAGTAAAGAGATGGAAAATGTTCTTTTCTTCTTTTCTGTTTTCTGGTGAGTGACTTATAAACAGTCTGTGTGAAATTGGCTCTGGAAAATATAATCAGAAAAATATATAGGCTGTTGCATTCTTTTTCTGAATTTCAGGTCATGGTACAGGAGAGATTCTGTGGTAAAGTTTCATTAAAAGTAAAGAAAGAACACTGAAAGCTCTGCTGCTGACCCAGGGAAAGTAAAACTTTGTCAAGACAAGTAACACTGGGCTATCCTGTACTTTATTCCCTGCTGCTTATCTAAAGCACATTACTTACATTCAATAGATTTCTCCTTCTGGTAGTTTATAACTCCCTGAGTTTAAGAGCCTTTGACTAATTAAGAGCATAGAGATTTTCACATAGCTGTACTGGAAGAATAATTTTCAAGTGTTTTGTTCTTTGGGGGCATATGAGGCCAAAATTACAAATAAGTGTCTGTGTAACTATACATATATATTTATACTTACATACATAAATATGCAGACATGTACATGTATACACACATACATAAATATGCAAATACACACACACACACAGAGATATATGTCCATATCCATATTTGTTAAAAAAAAAAGCCTTAGAAGTGAACAGCTTTGGCAGGCAGGATGTAGGTGCTGTTAGCAGTCTTCTAGGTGGGTCTCTGGTTGGGTTATAAGTTATTTGCAAGTTAACCATGGAAGAATTTCAAGAGGTTTGATCCTACAGGTGAAGAAGCAGGAGTGATTGTGTGACTGCATGTGCACACATGCAGAAGGCAACTGGGAGGGATGTCTGTGCTTTAACTGAACAGACAAGTTTTCTTACTTCTGTCCATTGATGCTGATTTGAAATATGGGAGGCTCAGACTATTAAGGTAGCTCAGAAATGTCTTTCCAAAATGGGGTTTGGTCCAGGACCAGAGAAAAACATACAGGAAAGGATCACAAGTGAGGAAATGACTATGTCAAATTGCACCTGAACAGTGAGAAGGCAAAATGCGTATGAAAAACAGCTGAGTTAAAATAATGTGTAAATGAAGGGACAGGCAGCTCAGTTGAAACTCACAGTTGCATTAACCTTGCTGGTGTTGGATGCCTAACTCCACAATAAATCCTGTACCCCACAGCTCAAGATTTAGGAAGACATAAGAGTTCTTAACTTCATTCCTGTTTGACAGCCTGAGCCAGTGCCTCTCACATCACTGTGAACCTGATTGCCAGCTCTCTCCAAAGGCTTGGGCAGTACTGAGACCCAATGGGTTTTTAATTCCATGTATAGGTGTTTGCGGTGCCACCAGGGAAGTGTCTGGTCTGAATCAGCAAATCTATCCTGAGATGAGTGGTGCAAAATGAAAGCAGTCAGGAAAAGAAATATTTGTTGATGGAAGTTATCAAAACACTGCTCATTTTAGTGAAGGTTGAAAAACAGCTTTGTTGGGATAAGAGAATTTACAAATGTGTCATTATGCTGTTGCTAGGATCACACCTGTAGCATCATGCACCAAGATCATGTTTTTAATGTCAGAAACCAGGCTCCAAAGGAACACTGCACCATTAAAGGAGATACAGAAGCAGGAATGAATTTAGCCAGTTTCATCTAGAGAAATGCTTAATGGCACGATGATCATCTTAAGGGTCATTTAATACCAGGAAAAGGAAATGATACATAACACAAGTAGTACCACAAAGAACAGTGAATTCAATTTAATAAAGGGCAAATTCAAATTGGAAATGCGGCTAAACTTTTAGATGGTTAGGGGCCGTCAGAAAGGGAAATCATTTGCTTAATGAGGTAGTTATGACAAACTAGGTAGAAATACTTTGTTTTCTGAAATCAGCAAGTGTGACATTCAGCCTTTGCTGCCTGATACAGTGGGTTCAACAGCAGAGTCCAGTGGTGTTTTGTCAGCCTTGTCCATCATGACCATTAGTGCCATTAATAATCTGTGTTTGAATAAAGGCGCTAAGGTGGCATTGTAGAATCCTTCTTGTTTCTCTAACACCAAAGAAAGATATTGGAGATTTTGTATCTTCATAATACGAAACAAAAACTTAAGTGTGCTGGGGTTGTTCAGGACATGGAGATTTACAGCCTCATGACTTTTGTGCCTGGTCAGAACTGTGTTATAGAAAGCCTGGGGGGGGACTCTTCATGGGGTTGTGGGGAGCTTGGGTACTTCACTCTTCACTGTTTTGAGGACAATGGACACCTCAGAGGTACCTGCTGGAAATCCTACTCTTGTATTCCACTCCTGCTGTTTCCCTGAAGCAGAGCTGACCCCATGGCTGTTGTTACACAGTGGGTGATCTTAATTCCTGACCTGCAGGGCTTGCTGCTCCAAATGGTCTCTTGGGATCCTGCCTGCTTACAGCACATTTTAGGAGCATGTCTGAGAACAGCCTTGTATCTGTGTTGCCAGGAAGGCTTTATGGAAAAGAGACTACAAATGCATACTGCCAGAACCTCACATCTGAGTAAAAGTGAGCCAAATGAATTTCCAGTGCAAATTTACTGGAATTGGTTAACAGTGCAAGAACTGATACTGATATTTAAATCAGTGATTCTGATACAAGAAAGACAAGTGATTAGCAAAACTGTTTATCTTTTTGTAGCACAGATATAGAGTTGATAGTTCTTGCTTTATTTTAAATATATTGTTTGGCACAAATTGATGAGGTTGCATAGGGATCCCAGCTAACAGTTAATAATTGCCCACTGATGAGTTTTGCAGTGTCTGAAAATGAAAGGGTAACATCCAATGCATGGAAATGGCTCCTATTGTCCAAAACAGCTGATAATTACTGTGTTAAAGAAACAGAATTCTTATAAGGATTTGAGCTGCTCAAAATTTGATGCAATTTTTCCAGGACCTAGATAATCATCAGGAAATTAATGTAAAACTGTGATCTCATGCCATTTGGAAAATTAATGGAATAATCTGATGGGCAGAGCTTGCTAGGGATCTAACTGTACACTGGAAAACGAGTCTTTAGACCTTGATCTCTGTCAACAGCAATGGAAGTGGAGAAGACAGTAGATTTTATTGTGTAATTATCTGAAATGAAAATGGGAGGTGTCCCAAAGAGAGATAGAGTAGTATTGCTTTCAGCAAGGAAAATAGGGCAGCCTAAATACTAGCACTGGTTGTTACATGCTACTATGGATGTGTGTGTTAGAGAGCTGGCTGAAAGATAAATTTATTCCTGTAAAAACATTGCTTTATAGAGATCTTCTTTGAGCTTTGAGATTTTCATTGGAGAAGTGGAAAATTAGCAGTTTCCAGCTACCAGAAATTTTCAGATGGAAACCTCGTTGCTAGTCAAGTTTCTTTCCCCAGTGCAAATACATAAATACTTGCAGGAAATCATCTGTACTGCTGTGGACATTATTTCCTCCGTAGTACAAGTACATTTTTTCAATCTGTCATGTCTCTTGGTTCTGCAGCATCCCTTACTGGATGTGTAAGTCACTTTAGTTGCAAACTCTCACTCCGGTTGTGAGATTTCAAGCTTTGCTTCTAGGTTTCTGTTGCAATCAAAAGTTTGTATGTTGCTTGGATGACTTGCTGTCCCAGTTGCTCTCAGATCCTCTCTGCCCTTTGGTGAAAATTAGTAGCCAAGTGTTTGTGATGTGGAAACAATGGCAGCAGTTGCACTGGCAGTAAATGTCAAAGAAAGAAGCTGTAAAGGCTGAGAAAAGTAAATATGAGTTATCAGGAGTCAGCACAAGAGATTTTGGTGCAGTAACTCAATCTTTTTGGCTGGCAATAGTCACAGATTTAATCCACCTCTCATGTGAGGCATTGAAGCACATGAACAATAACCTATGAAAGTTATACTGGTTGTGTTCCAGGGCCATAGGAAAGGTAATACTTCCACAGTGTTTGGCCAAAATATTTTTGGACTTATATAGCACATGACAAATGTTTATCAACTACTGTGTAGCATCTACTGGACCCAGCTACGTAACTGATTCCAGCTTTAGTCTTTCATGCTGTGACATTGAGTTACTTCTCAGGATGCAAATGCCAGGTGGTCTTCCCCCAGCAGACCCCATCTTTATCCCTATGTAAAATGGGCAGTGCTTGGTGGGGGAAGTCTTTCCTGTGTTGTTAAATTAAGGACTTACTTAAAATATCTTCCCTCCTTTAAGTAGGTGTCGGTCACATTTTTTTGGTTAGATACCATAGATAGTTCTGTGTCTGCTTTGGGTCTGCAGTTGAACAGTGTAGTTCATCACTGGGGGAAACAAGTCTTTCTTTATAAGTGTTTATAACTCTTCATTTTATCTGGGCTTGTCAGTATCTGGCAGATTCCCCATCCTTTGTGCCATTCCTCTTCAGCTCACTAACAGAGCCATCATTAACTCTGCATATAGTGGCAGGCTTGGGATGTCATTAATTTTCTGAAGTTTCCTTCACTCTTTCTTGGTTTTCTTTGAGATTTATTTTCTTTATAGGTGAAAAAGGATGGGTTCTGCTCTGAATCTGGTCTTTGCTCTGTTATTAGCACTTGTAATTACTACAGGACTGCACTGACCTGAAGTGGGGCTGCAACTGTGCTTAACATTTCTGCTTGGAAAAGCATTTATGAGATGCTGGCATGTGCATCTCATTTTGATAGGTTTACTTGTACTGTTTAGAACAATCTGAGGAGATTTGTAATACAGACACAAAGAATTAAGTAAAGGCTTTATAAATTATGTCTTTTTTCCTCTAGCCAAAGAAGCACTATCAACTTATTTAGGGTCAAAGTTTGACTTCTCTCTGAATTTGATAGGCATATATAAGTGCTGCATCTGAGTAGTTCACAGAGGGATTTTGGTACTTTGATTTTTAAATGCAGCGCCAAAAGCGTGGAGATAAAAGTGTAGCTTGATTGGAATGGAGCCCATGCAATGACAGGAGGTGAATTTTCTGCAAAAATTACTATGAGAGGAGATGATGACTTAGGAAACCAATTGCAATTAAAATTGTGGTAACTGAGTTGATACTAGAGACAGAAAAGTGGTTTTGATATTTGCTAGCTAGGCAGAAACTGAGAAAATATGTGTTTTCTGAGAACAGAGATATGGAGGAAAAAGGGCTTATGTTTAAGGCTCTACACAGGGACTCAGAAAATTGACTTCAGTTCCTTTCCTGGCTGCCTCACAGGATGCCTCTGTAGTCTTGAGGATGATTACAAAGTTTTCACCATATGTTTGTGCTGCATCTAGTGATCTGGAGCCCTCATTTTAGTTTGGTTTCATGAAATTCTAGCCTACCAGGTTACATTTACTCACTTGTGTATACCAGAAAGTAAAACGAAATGGTCTTTGGAAAAATTAAACTGAGTCACGTTTACACTGAATAGGGATTCTGTGTCCTGGTTGGTGATAGAAGAAAAGTAGGCCCTTCAGAAATTATGACATATCAGACTCGATGCTCAGACCAGAATGCGATAATTTAAATTGTTTCAAAAATTTTTGTGAGGACGGAAAAGGGAGAAGGGGAGATGGTGCTTACCACAAAGTTTATGAGCTATTTTCCCAGGATCTTTGTCACATAACTCAGCAAAGAGGAAGGACGTGAAGTAGAGAGATCCTTCCTCGAAGAGGCTTTTGTAACACCATTATTTGTGTCAGCCAAATGCAGACACAGTTCTTTTTTAATGAAGGAAAAATTTGCCTTTTTTTTTAAACAGATAAATCATCCACAAACAAGCTGATGTGAAAACTAGAAGGAAGAAGTCCAAAGAGGCATGCCAGAGAAGGAAGTTTGCAGAGTCCAAGGGATTCAGAGAAGACTGCAGTGAACTGTCTCTGAGAGGGAGTGTTTACATCACCCATTCTTGACGGGTTTACCTTCTGGGACTCTGACCTTGGACTGCTGCCGGGGCGCTTGTCTTGGACTTGTCCTCTGGGCTGGTGAGTTACTGATGGAATGACACACGTCTCTGTTGGGCTGAAACATGATATTTTCACATGGCTCAGTGTGAGGGGTTTTGGTCTCTGATCATTCCGTCTCCTGCTCCAGTGATGAGAGGATATGTCAAGTAGTCAAAGCACAAATCTGGGAGCTGGAAGACTTGGCCACTGTTCCTGAGACTGCCACAGCCTGTTTGTGATTCTGGAAAAGGCAAAGAATGACAGACATTAGATGCAGCATTTTCCAGTGGCTCAATGACTTAACTCTGTTGTCATTATACTCAGTGGGACTTTCTGACTTTGTTGGGAACCTTATATTCCAGACTGTCTATAAAGCATGTATGTTCCTCTAATCATTTGGTTATAAAAAAAATGTGTGCCTGCTGCAGTGTAAGGAATTGATGCAACTTTTTAGCTGTGGTATAATGGGTGGGGAAATCACAGTTAACTAAAAAGGTAGGTCACTGCTGCAGGCCCTGGTTATAAATGACTTCAAATCCCAAATAGCATTGGTGTGTTTTGCCAGAGTCCATTGTTACAGAAGAACCTACTACTTCTCAGTTACTCAGGACAGATAGATGTGATGTAGTATAAGCAAGGGAATGCTGAGTGGAAATTGATTAGTTTGGTCCTAGAATATATCCCACAAAAACTCAACAGATTTTCCACAGAAGCACTACAAGAAGGTACTATTTATAGTTTGTGCTCATTTTGTGCTGTCTGAAACCAGGAAGAGTTTCCACTTTGGGAAGGTTGTAGTTTAAGTTTGGAAAATGGAAAAGAATTTTAAAATTCCTTATTGAAAATAATTCTTTTATTTTAATAGAAATATAAAATATTTTTCTCTGATTTTGGAGAATGATGGACCCAACACAGAGCTTTCCAGAACAACTGATCTGGTCCAGTCACATTGATTCATTTCCCTTTGGTCTGTCTCACAAAGACATATGGGTCCAGAAACTGTTTTTCCAGGGGAAGTGTCAGTTTCAGTCCTGCAGACAGCTCCCAGGCTGGGAGTCCTCTGAAAGAGAGGAGAGGTGAAGGAGGCTGCAGGAATCAATCAATCAAGTGGTGCCATTAGCAGGCAACAGTCTGCAGAGACGTGTTCAGAAAGCCCCAGAAATCCCAGATACGCTGATATTCTGCAGGTTGCTATACTGAGCAAAACTTGGACATCTCACAGGGGAGAATGGGATCATATGGCCTGACTCTGCTGCTGGACAAAAATACACATCCAGAGGGACCGAGTGCCACAGCACCTAGAGAGAAAAGGGATAGTCATGTGCCCCTTATGCCCCAGAGGCTTGCTCAAGCAAGTTTCTCCAGTACCCTGGGCAGTCTAGGGGCAGAGGAATGTTACTGTATTGAGAACTGTTCGACTGCATATCAGGGATCCTAAAAGCCCTGCGAGTTTGGTCTTAAAATTTGCTTGTACTTTCAGTACTTTGGTTTCTGGCACGGCTGTGCAGGCTGGGGAGCAGTGGCCTGTAAAAGCCCTGCCCCTGTTGCTGTTCCACCCGTGTGCTGCAGTGTGAGCTGGTGGGAAGCTGAGCACCTGACAGGACCAGCAGCACAGGCTTGGTCCCCTCACATCTCTTCTTTGAAAGACCTGGCAAAACTGAAGGACTGGATGTGTCAATGTCAACAGATCAAGCTTTAATCAGAAAAGAGTCATGTTGGACATTTCCTGGGCAGAGCTGCCCTCCGTATCCTGGGTCTGGCTAAGAAACAATGCAAAAGGTGAACTTGGCTCAGTGACTTTTACTTCTTTGACCTATCTTACCCCGAGTGGTACATTCTGCACCAGAATGCTGCAGCTGTACTCTTTGGAGGAAGAATAGGAATTTTATTTAACTAAAGATGTTTGCAGTCATTTCCTGTCTCTCCTTGAATTCTTTTCATATTCATATTCATGGATTTAGTGCTAATGAGAACAATAACTATATGTTAAAAAGATCATCTGTACCTTAAAAGGTCTCTTGGAGTAGCCAAAGAGATGTGGGGGGGGGAAGAAATGAACAACAGCTCCCTCTGAATTTTTGACTCATCACCTAAATTAATCTTGGTGATTTAATTAATCTTAAAAAATTCTTAGTGTTAAAGAAAAGTGTGCAGCTTGGTGTGACCATCCAGGACACTCTGTCTGGCTCCATCATTTACCCTGCCTTGCCTGTGTATCCAGTGTGCTCTGGTGTGGGATTATGCTCTGCCCTCAGGTGCCTGCCATACTTAATGCTGTGTAATCAGACTGAATTCAGGACTAATGTTGGATATGACAGAGGACTATTTCCAAGCAGCTGAGGTCTCGTTTAGGCCTTTTAGGATCAAACTTTCATCTCCAGTTTAAATTCACTGAAGGAAAGAGTTTCTCTTTCACAGCTCTTGAAAGTAGAACCTAGAGATAAGTATGGTCTTCGAACACTATCCTGGGCCCTGCCTCTGTGACCTTCCATGGATATGTACATACTTTTGGTGACAGTCTTAAGTTAATAGTCATGGCTGTGTATGGAAAAGGCAGGAATGAAAATAATGCCTAACTTCAGGGTGCTCTTGCAAGCAACAAGGAATAGTGTCTGGGAAGCACCGGCTGGTAAGTTGGGGTTTCCCCCTTCCCCCAGCTGTGCCACTAGTCTGCTGTAAAATCCTTTGCAAATCATTCACCTTCTCTGGGGGCTCAGTTTAGCTTTTGTGCAGCAGGAACAATGATTCCTTTCAGCTCTGCATCCACAGTGGTGATTGCACAGGGCTAACAAGCAGTAATGCAGCCTTCAGGGAGCTGCAGTGCTGAAGCCACTCTAGCGAGTGTTTTGTGCTGGGAGAAGAATAGATCCTTAAAATATTTAATCAACAATCACTGGGTATACATACCCCCACTTCTGGATTAAATACTCTTAGTGATTTAGGACTCTCTTATGTCTTTACCTCTTTTGTTTATCTCATGTTCTCATCAATTGGAGCTTCACTTTATACCATGATAAAGCAGTTTACCCATGCCTTTTCTGGCTATGGTTGTTAGAAAATCTTCTGCATGTTTTTAATAGTTTTAAAATAGTGATTCCATTCTCACTTTCTGAACTATCTTGACTTTTTTTAAAGGGAAAGAAGAATGAATTTCCATATGGGTTATACCTTGTAAAAAGATTATCTCCATTTGCTCTTTTAGAAACTTTTCAGAAGGGAAGGCACTGTCCCAATGCACAGAAGCAATTTTTCTTTTCAATGGATCCTGTGACTCAAATCTAAACCTTTGCTCTCAGAGGAACACTTTTCAAATGTTTACTTAATGCTTGATTCCTGATAGGCAGTCTGGAGAAAAAAACAGATGAGGTGTTACTCCTGAAAGTTATACTGCTTTATATTGTTTGAAAGGCAGAGATTGAACTGATTTGTCTAGCAGCTTGCCATTTCTCAGCTGGGGGAAAAAGTTCCTTTGTAGCTCAGGCTTTTATCAACAGTCCAATAAAAGTGTTTTATATATATACATAAAAAAATCATACAACATATAAAGCCTTTTATCTTGATAGCTCCAAAATAGTTGACAAATTTGTCAAGTAATTTGTCAGCTACTTTCCTCAAAAGTTATCTCTTATTCCAGAAAGTTATCATGGAGGTATTTCTATGGTAGGTGAAATTATTCTTGCTACTGATAGCTTTGAAATAGCAATCAGACTTGTAATGCATGCATTACAAAATTTTAATCTACGAATTTTAGAAATGCTTTCCTAGGCCTTTTTCCTAGCTGAAACAGGTTGTTGTGGATGGGCAAAAACTGCATGAACTGATGGGGATGGCTGCTTCTCTGTGGTACCTCTGGACCCATCCCAGGCTTGGAGAGGACCCTCTGGGCAAGAAGTGAGTTGTCTTCAAGGGCCTCATGAAGTTCCTGACATCAATTTGCCCTTTACCTTGCTAGTGACACCATGACCTTCCATGGCCATTATTCCATATAAACCTTATATATGAGCAGTGTTTGCCTCTTCTAGAAGGGCTCTGGATGCATCCCACATGCACACATACTCTGCATCTGTGAGGATTCACCAGAGGATCCCTTGGCTCCTGAACCTTTCTCCTGTGCAAGTTGTTGGCTACCTCACGAGCAAACTGGTTGCAAGGTGGCTGAGGTTTCACAAAGGGATCCATAGCAGGAGTGTGTTAATGGACTCAAGTGCTATTTATTGGCTCCAGTGGATTTCGCTGCACCCTTGGCGCATTCGTGCTTCCTGTATGAAACTTGGCTGAAGGAGCCAGAACTGCAAGACATCATCCCAAATTCCAGCTGGGATGCGTAACTTGGCTACATGACACTCTCCCCTCTTTACCCCCCTTAACTACTTCCCATGTTAAATAGTTTGTCAGGACTCAAAGGGGAAAGAGGAAATAATCTCCAGGCCAATGATTCTCATAAGTAGAAAAAAAGCATAAATAAATTAGCAGTGATTAATAGGAAGAAATTGTCACTTGTCTCACTTGCCTGGAAGCTGTAGCTGGCTGAAATGACAGTCTTGGTGTCGAGGGGTTGGGATGCAGAGAGTGAGTGATGGGGGTAGGGATTTATTTTATATATATTTTCAAATTGAAAAAAAAAAAGTGTGATTTATTTTCCTTTGCTGCAGCTTGCTCCAAATTTTCAGTTTTACATTAATAGCTGTGGGAACAGCAGTTCTTACTGCCATATACTTTAGCTATTAACACTGTGTCTGGTTTGACAGTACATCTCTCAATTTATTTTTTTTATTCCCTTGTGATCATAAAATATGTATCAGCCTTCCTTTCTAATCTCCTTTGGCATGTCCAGCTAACTATTTTGTATCTTTTCTCTGTTTGAATTTGATTTTTCTAGCAACATATACTTAATCAGAAAAAAGAAACCCTCTATTAAAACTCCCTTTTTTAAAAATTTGAAGCCTGATTGAATTAATATTTAATGGAATGATTTCTCCAGTAGCCCCTAACAGCTTTCTACCCGAAATGTTTGCTTCACTGATATTTTAATTGCTGTAATAATCAGCATTCTGAGTACGAGGTCTTTCCTCTAGCTCAGTAAATCCATACTGGCTGAGTAAAGCATGTCTGTGATTTATGTGCAGATAAACAGCTTTGGATCCTATCCAATCACTTCATCAGTTTTAATTCGGCTGCCTAATCAGTGGCAAACAGAAGGATTGCTTTTTGCTGGTTTGGTTGTTGGGTTTTTTTTTGCTTTATTTTGTTTTTAACAGGGTTGGGGGTGTTAATACAGGGTTTGGCATGTTCTCCAGAATGGCACAAATAGCTCCCCATTTCTCATCATCTTTGTGTCAAAATCAGCTGCAACTTTCTGAAAGAGTTTATAAAAAGGGGATGAGATGCCAAGCTGTGCCTTTGGGCTTTCGGTGGTATCTAAGGAACCAGGCAGATATGCAGTCTGAACAGCCAGTCTGCTCTTATCTCATGGTTTATAAAGGACTTCCCTCAGATGCCTGAGAAAAGTGGAAGAGCTCATACAGAAGCAGATTTTGTTTACTCTCTATGTTTAGGGGTTGATGCCTTCAAAATCATTTCCACAGCAATTATTATACTGCAGTTGCTGTTTACTACAGGCAAAGTGTCTTGGGATGGTCCTGGGAGGTGCAGGGGCACTGTGGGGTGCAGCGATGCAGGAGTGGGACAGCAGAGCCCGCTCCCCCTTTGCACCCTCAGCCTTTTGCTTGCTGCACAAGCCAGAGGGCTCCAGATGATTCCAGACAGGCTCGTTGAGATTAAGGCTTGTGACCACAGTTCCTGACCTCATTTTTGTCCAAAATAACCTAAGCAAATGCCTGTTAAGGTTAAAACATTGCACCATTTACATTATCATCTATTAGTGCCATGTGTCAAGAGGTGAAGCATTCTCTGATTTATAAGCAGCCTCTGAAGGATTACAGAGAGCAACCCCATTATGGACATCAGATCTAGGGCATGCAATACCATCTGTAATAACAAAGCTTACCTAAAGAGCTTAGAATGGTTTGAGTAGTAAACCATGGCTGTGTGTCTATGAACCTTGTCAGCTCTCCTGGCTGCTTCATTTCAGTGTGTAACTATGCCTGGCCGCTCCATTTACACTGGCAAACTGCAAGAGGTATTAGTAGCTCTTCCTCTGTATCTGTTTCAGGGCAGCACTTGCTATGCAAGCAAGGAACAGGCTTGGGAAGGCTGTGCTAGGCTGTGTGGGTACCATTGGAGTGTTTACAGGGCAGATTGACTGGGAAGGGGACACTGGCATTGCTGCTGTATCTTCTTGGGGGTTCACATCATAACCCAGTTGATGCATGCCACCTTTTTTCCATGTCAGGTTAAACCCTCCTAGCTCTGTGTGAAATTTCACTCTTACCAAGAATCTCAACCAGAGCTGCTCTAGTCAAACTTTTTGGCTCAACCTTAATTTCATGCACACACCCATAGCTGTAGGCTTTAAATAGACTTTTGAATCATCACGAAATTCAGAGAATTAGGCTGGGCTGGAGGGAAGGGCAGGGCACTGGGTATGTGGCATTTTGGGATCAGTTCTCTGTGCAAATGTGGGCGTCCCAAGGGTGTAATCCATCTGCTGTGTTAGATTTTTTATAGCTTGCAAAAGGGCAAAAGCATCTTGTTGCCTTTGACTGGTGATGAAGAGAGAATAAAACCCATTAATAAAGAGAAGACATTTAGACCCAGTGGTGGTTCTGGTACAGCTCTACCTCCACTAACAGCACTTACTAGGCTACAAAAAGCAGTGCTCAAAGAGTTTTCAAAAATGATTTGGCAACATCTGTGGAAGGGGAAGTTTGGCCATTACATTGTTATTTATATTATGTTGCTTCTTTTTAATTGATGATAGCCTGTGGAGGGACTACCAGGCTTAGGATTCTCCTGGCTTTGACTGAGCAAAATCTATAGCTTTGGTTCTCTTAAACTTAACAGGAGCTCTGAGCATTCCTGTTAAAATTGATGGGAGATGGACTTCAAGAGTCCTGAAAGATGAAGACTAACCCATCTGTCTATCTGCTGCTTTATTGGAGAGATGAGAAAGGTTTCATGCTGTAACCCTGCATGCAGGGAATTCAAATGTCTAAGAAGAAATTTCAGGAGAAGGCTCAGTGTCTTGCAGATCAAAGGGTTCATTTAGGGAATCCTCTATTCTCTAGCCAAAGGAGAGCTATTATGTTTAGAGAGGCAGTGTGCAGAACAGAATTCTTCTGCTGATGAAACTTAGAGTTTGTGCTGTCCTGTGGCTTTCTGTACAGAAATGACTACCTGCCAGTCCTGGAGGTTTGAGCTAACAGATGGATCTTGTTTTCTCACAAGCTGGTGTGCTGGGCTCTGATCTGCCTCCCGGGATATCAGCAAAGGAGCATTTCCACTGTCACCATTTTAAAGAAGCAGGAGTTATCTGACAGTGAAGACTGAGTCCTTTTGCTGGGTGCTCTATCACCCCTGGGTTCATTTGGGTGTCCCACATTCAGGATTCAGCCCTGGCAGAGCAGCTGCAGAAATGTTCACATCTTCATCCCTTTCCTATGATTTCTTCCACGAGGAAAAGACTGATAGAAGAAGGAAGGAAATGTGAAGAGTCTGTATGCATGTTAGTCTTAATATGTTGAAAGAGAGGACTGTGAGAGCCTTTTCTGGGTTATGGAAATGTGATGAATGAGGTTTCTTGAAGGAAACAATTGCCTCAGTCCTCTCAGTGAACTGTGTGACTGGTTCCTCTGTTTCTGTAGTTTGGTTTTTTTCAGATGGTTCTACATTTATCATGACTTTTCCTTTATAATGTTTTTTTCCTATTTTCCCTTTTTACTCTCCCTTTCCCTTTTTCTCTTTCACTTTTCCTGATTCATACTGTATAGAAGCCATTGTTCAAAAAATAATTACCAGGGTGGTAAGAATCTGCCTATGGCTAAAGCCTGATGGCCTGTCCCTGACTGCAGCACCTTAACCTACAGAAGCCCTCTGGCATTATATAGAATTTTGTCAGATCAGATACTAGTTTCCCTGGAAAAAGCATTTTGTCTTTTTAGTATCTCTATTCCTTGCCTATGATGTAGCGTTAGCAGCATGTGCTCCTTCTCAGGAGCACAGTGAGGAAAAACCCATCTGGTTTGTGAATGCTCAGACATTGCTCTAATGGAAGCCATGTAAATAACTAGATAAATTATTTCATTGAGTTTGTCTGTCGAGCATAATGGGTAGCAGGGTCAGAATCTCTTCACAGTGATTCATTTCTTACTGGCTGAGTGGGATTTGTGCTCACAAGCCATTGTACAGAAGTGTCCTCCAATTTTTACTGTCTCTGTCTTTTCCCTGCCTACACTTTTAGCTCTTAGATCTCTTGCTGGTTAGCTCCAGGGAGCACAGACTACCACAGCCAACGTCTGCATTGTGCTCAATGCAAAGAGGTCAGGCACAGGGTAGGCTTTTTGGTGCTGCCATAACTAAAGGATAAATTACTATGAACTAACCTAAAATTTGTTAGAATTTGTCATAATTTTTGCCTTTCTACTTTCAGGAGACTGTTGCGGGGTTTGGATAAGACATAAGGGTGAAAACAGTGAGAATAACCTTTCAGATGTGGGTTTCTTGAGCAAATGTGTTCATTCTGAGCTTTGCTTTTGGTGTTTCAAAGAGGGGATTTATGGCTCACAGCCAGTGTGCAGGCTCTCTGCCCTGCCACACCTGCTGTGAGCCGGGGCAAATCGTGTAAGCTGCCCTCACACATCATCTGGCTGCAGCTCCTGCATTTACTTGAGCAGTTCAAAGAATTCTTGACTAACCTGAGCACATCTGTAGTTCAACTGGCAGAAAGGAAGGTGCAATGAACTCCAGCAGGAGTGAATGATGAGCCAGGGTGAAGGATGGTGGGGACAGGAGTGTTCCCAAAAGGAGCATTGCAGTGAGGAGTAAGATGAGTTCACAGCATACATTTCTCACTGGTGCAAATCTCCCGCTTGGAAACTGGGACAGGAGTGATTCCTTGTCTCTTCTGTGAAGATGAAGTATTTAGGATTATGAAAAATTCAGAGAGGGCTGCAAAATTTCTCAGACAGATTGATTGTGTTGAAATATTTATTGTTTCCACAAACATTTTCTGCTACCCAATCTGTGGGCTAGGATTTTTTGCAGAAAGCAAATAATTGCAGCTAAAGCTAGTTTTGAAGCAACCTTCAGGTAAGCATTAAGGAAAAATTTTTACATTGCTTTGTGGTTAAACTTAAATAATATTTTTATTACATTTGATTCCCAAACAATGTCAAAATTCTCCCTTGTCTGTTAGAAGATGTAGTTAGAAGTATCCACTAAAAACTGGTTTTCTGGTGTTTCCACAGGTCACTTAAGATTCTCCCTGGAGCATGACTTCAAATATGACACTTCAGTAATGCAGAAGCTGTAAGTAAATAATATCATCTTTGCAGCCCTTGTTTTAAAACTGTGTTTACACTTTTTCCAGAGCTTTGCTAGAACTCATCTTTGCTAGACCCTGTCTACTTCACAACAAGCTTGCAGGGAAGTCCCTGAGAGAAGACATGGTTTTAAAGTCAATTGTGCCATTTTAGATGCTTTGCTTTATCAACTTCTTGTTTAATCTAAGAACTCCAGAAATGGTTGCCTAATCTGAAGGAAGAAAGCCCAAGACATCTGTCAGGATTGCAGGAAATGTCACAAACAGACAAAATTAAAAATATCTCATTAGCATCTATGAGCAGTGAATAAAGTGCAGTGATACATTACCAAAAGTTGGCATGCCATTGGTTCCCAGGCACAGAACCTTCCTTTGCTTGTGATGCTAATTAAAAAGGCCTACTAGAAACTGAACAAATGAACCCGAGGGACTGCTGACCTAGTCATGTATTTGTTGGCCTTTGGTAACTTGATGTCAGAGTTCAGTATCTCAAAAGTCTTATCAGAGAGTTATCTCACAATGATATAAGCAATCACAGAGATTGCTCTTGGGCAATTCCTGGTTGTGAATGCATGAAAAGGATAGTTTCCTTCTCCTTCTCAACTTTTTCCATCTTTTTCAAAGGTGAATTAGTAAGGTGCTAATTTTGGTATCTCTTTTCTGAATTCTGCATTGTTTTTCCTAATCAATTCTCTCAGATCTGCTCAATCTCCATTTAATTCAGTCAGCCACTCAACATCCAAACCTTTTGTAATAAAGAGAGTGCTAATTTTCCCATTTATTTCAATTGTCTTTCGTCAGGTGTTATCATATAACTCAATCATCCGGCATTGGAATTTGTAATTTAATCAATAAAGGAGGCCATTTTCCTCAAGAAGATCAAGGAAGAGAGATCTTGAGGAAAATGCACAGTGAAAGGAAGATGAACAAAAAAGGGTGATAGGAACTTCAGTTGGCATTTAACAACTGCACACCTAGGTGGTTATACTTGCCTGGCAAGTAGCAAGGAAAAGAGGTGTCACTACTTTAAAATTAATGGATACAATGATTTCGCCTGTGCACTTATCTTGCAAAATCTAGAGGGACAATCATGGATAATACTTAAGTTGCTATAACAAGTACCTTGCACCATCTCCAGGTGTTGACAACCCCATAGATGAGCAGTGGTGTTCACACGAGCAGTTTGATATCAAGAGAAACACCAAGAAAGAACCTTTGCTGTGTGAGCTCCTCCTGCTCACATGGCATTGTATAGTGTTGCTGTTGCTTTAGATAAGAGCACAGGAGGGATGATCTGCAGCCTGCCTTGATGTGATCACTGAGGGGCTCAAGGCTTTGCAGCACAGGGATGTCCCTGCCCACAGCAAAAGGTGGCTGTGGCCTGTGAACCTGCTCAGTCCCTGCCTCTGGCTTTGCTTGCAGAGCTTCTGCAGCCCCAAAGCTGGGCATGGTACTGTGCTCTGCTGGCAGGATGAGGGGATAGCTGTTCATTGCTAGCAGTGAGAGCTGGTTTCCTGCCCTGGCCCATCTGAAAGAGCATCTCTGCTAGTTCTGCCAGAGGTGTGAATTTTGCCCCATGGTGAGGTTTGTTTTGCATTCAGCCCCTGGAAGACAACATGTCTTTTGCGCTGCCAAGCAGCTTTGAGCAAGGCCTGGCTGGGAGACTGAATGTCCCACTGGAGAAGTGCAGATACACAGTTTGTGGTAATTGGGAGTGGGACTGTGGCAGAGCCTCATCCCCAGTGGGTACAGCTGTGAGCAGCAGGTGAGCAGCACTGACAGCAATGAGCCATGGAGTGCCCAGGTGCACTGACCAACACCAAAGGGAGCAGAGGGCACACAGTGCAATGCATGAACACAAGGGTATAAAAGGTTGGGCTAAAGAACAAGGAGAAGATGTTTACAACCTTCTGAAATGATATGGTGTTACTCTGGGTGAATGTTTAAAGCCCTCTGAAATTGTATGGTGCTACTCTGTGTATCATGGCTGTCTCAGCTGTGACATACGCTGTGGCAAAGAAGCACTTCTGCTGGACCACAGCTGGGAGTCTGTCCTTGGCCCCTTGACTTCACAGTGGGATTGTCTGGGCAGGTCTCAAATATCAGGCCTCTGTAGAGTCAGCCATGGTTTTGCTGATAAATTGCTTATAAGTATTATGGTCTCAACTTGGCAAAGTCTGAAAAACACAAGATAAAAGATATCAAAAATCTTAATTCAGAATATGTTACTATTTAAAATTATAGTAAATCATTTGGTGTTTAAGGCACATCATTGCTCCTTTGCTTATGTCTCTCCCAAGGCCTGGTTGGTAGTGCTATAACTATAGTGTTTTCTGCAAATCAGACATTGAGCCAGCTATTGAAACACCCTTCTTGTGGGATATTTAGGACAAGTCTTTCAGTTGAAGCAGGCATGTTAGTAAAAAAGACTTAATAATACAACATTTTGGAGAATTTCATATGTGGTGTGTGGCATTTGTCTTGAAGATTTTTGTGCTCCCCTTGAGTGCTACTCCAGATTGAATAAACAGGTATTTAGAGAGTCTTCAGGTGCTTATTTTGAACCTGGATTGACAAACTTTTCCTGTGGTAAGCACAGGAGAATCAAGTGTAGAGCTCTACAGTAAATAATCTTCCCCAACCCTTCCATCCCCAACAACACCCTAAGCACTCTACAGTAAAAGCTGTCTCTTAACGGGGATAGTGTCTTAGCTCAGGGTTTATTAGGTAATGAACATCACGGATTGAAAAATGCTGGACAAGGATTGCATTGGAAGGGGCTGTCCATGGAGGTGGCGGAGTCACCATCTCTGAAGGTCTTCAAGAAATGACTGGATGTGGCCTTCAGTGCCATAATCTGGTTCACAAGTTGGAGGTCAGTCAAAGGGTGGGCTCGATGATCTCAGAGATCTTTTTCAACCCAAATGATTCTGTGATTCTGTGTGAGTCTGTGAAATGAAATGGAGATGAAATTGAAATGACTTGGTCCTACATTCTCAGCCACTCTTGAATTCAAGTCCTGCTCCTGTTTTGCACAGTTTTACCAGAAAGTTTTGGACAAGGAACGTGTGGAGTGTGCCAATCAGACAGCTACAAAATCTACAGAACTGCAACTAGATGGCAAATCACTCCCTCTGTCCCTGGAAACTTATATGACCAATATTGTAAATATTGTTCATCTTTTTTTCATAAACCTGTGTTTGAGCCTATTCTCCAACCTTTCAACAGTGCCAAGGATTACCAAACATGCACCGTATGATTGTTTATGATCCCTGGTTGCCTTCTTGTGCACTCCAAATAATGTCGTCAAAGCTGGTGCTGTTCTGCCGGTTGTGTTTGGCCAAACATGAGAGGAGAGTTTCTCCAAGGAGTAGCTTAATGTACTGTATTTGAAGATTGACTTTTGGAGCCATAACTCTTTGACTGGCCAAAGCAATCAGTGCTTTGCCCAGCCAGGCAGCCTAGGGAACGCAGGTCTAAGAAGCTTTCTGATGAGCACTGTGGCTGAAGACATTTCTTGGGGTTAATTTAGTACTCAAGACCTCAGAGTTTTGTGGAACTGGAGCATCTTCAAAAGTAAGCAATGGCACATGCAGATTGCTGCTCTGTTCTTTCCCACAGTAACGGCTTCCTCTTTTCACCTACAAAAGAGAAAATCATGAATTATACTTCAGTCCTGCTTTATAGTGGTATTTTGCACAAAATCATGCTGGCGTAAAGATGTCCAAAAATATTTACATAAATGTTCATTAATTTTTCTCCACTTGCTTTTGAGTTGCTAAAACATTTTGAAACACTTGGTGTGGGTTTTTTTTTTGTCCTGCTCCCAGCACCAAATCACTCATTTTAGGGATTCAATGCCAATCAGAAATTTGGGGGTAAAGAAAAGAAACACTGCAACCACTTTTAGCTCATCTCCTAAAGGATGTTGGGTTTTGCTCCCACTGATTTTGAATTCAACAGGCTGCAGAAGGACTGGGTGTCATTTAGCTATTAGAGATTTTTGTTTTCCTGATCATTGTGAAGTAGCATCATTAACACAGGCAAATTACCATGCTTCACTGTGCTGTGTCCATGGTACATTAAGGCCCTTTTCCATTGGTAAAGCTGAGTCTATTTTTCTGTAAAATCAGGGGGCCATTGGCAGTTCTTTGGCAAGTGAGACAGAGGGACTATTTAATGGGAAGAAGAGTGGTTTAATAAAGGGGAAGAAGTCGAACATGACAAGTGCAAGGAAAGATAGCAGAATGTTAGTTTATAAATCACTGCATAATTGGGCCAAAATATTCATCCATTTTCACAGGGCCAGGGAGAAAGAGGACAGCAGTTTTGGGTTAAATGAGTTACGTGATTTCTCCAAAGTGCATTTTAGAGAAGTCAAGCACTCTATCCATTTCTCTTCCCAATATGAGTGCTGTGATTTCAGGCTAATGGAAAATGGTTTGTATTGCTGAATTTTCTTTTTTGAAATGGTGTATTGGCTTTTGGTGAAGAAATTGGACTTATGCTTGAATATGTCTGGATTTTTCAAATACATTTTTAGCTTAATAAGATGGAACCAATTAACCAGAAAAGTCATTGCCAATGGATTTTACCAGTACATAAAAATATATTGCTTTTTCTTGAAATATTTCATCACCCTTTTGAATGTTCCTTTTTCTTTCCTTTGCCACGACTGACAAAGCACTCATGATAATTTGTTCCCTCATGCCTTTTCCTGAAAACATTGATCTCTGGCCCCGATTGTGTATTTGTTGGGGGGGGGGGAGGGATATTAGGCATGTGTGTATGCATCTCCTTATTTCTGACTCAGTGTTTATTTCTTTCTCCAGTGTTGTTCAGTGTGTTTAACTTGTGGCCTGAGGAAAAACAGAGCACACAAACTATAAAAAAGTTGTTCTGAAAAGGTTGCTTAAAGTGGCACAGGACCCATGGCTAATGAGCAATCTCTCAAAGCCAGGTATTTATGCAACTGCTGAAATGTTTAGCACAGCAGAGGCACTGAAGAAAGCAGTTGCACCTGATTGTTACCCCTCTGGATCTCTGGGAGTAGACATGTCTCCTGGAAACTCTTCTGAGGTCCCTCATTATGTCAGCTGTGCCTTGCAAGTGAGGGTTGGGACAGAGACCCACTGTCCTGCAGTGGCACAGAGGTCTGTGGAAACGAGTTCTGGTCTCTGCCTGCCTCTGAACAGGAATGCTCATTTAATCACCTATAGCAATATTTTACTTGGAGGAAATTTTAACATGAGGCCCCACCAGCCTCCTCTACCCCTAAATTTCCATCAGCTCTGCCTGCAAAGAGGGCTGGGTAACACACAAGACACGGGCGCGTACTGAGTTGAAGGATTTCTATTTCCATTACCTCAGCCTTCCCCATTCCCTTGTAGCCTTGACTTCTGCTTAAAATGCAAAGGATATTAACTTCTCTGAGCGTGTGGGGCAGCAACCCAGGCAGGCACTGCCTTGGGATGACATGGTTTTCCCTGCTCTGATCAAATCTGTAAACTGAAGCATAGAGAGCCTGCTTTGATCCTTAAAAACTTTGCTAGTTTGCTTTAGTTACCAGTTGATACAAAAATGACTTAAACCCAGTACTTTGGGGTAAAATATTGAATGTTTATCCAAGTACATGGCAATGACACACAAAATTAGCTGTTGCAAACAGACGTCTCTGTTCCCATCAACTTTGCCCAATTTGTCAAGAAAACATCTGTATCATCTAAAGAAAAACAAACACTAAATTTGGGTAACAGGAAAGGCTTTAATTCTTTTCTTCTGCAAAACTGTGGGAGTGCCCTGAAGGACAGTGCCCTTTTTGCATCACTGCTTTCATTTAGCAGTGGTTCTCACATTTAAAAGTAAGTTTAGATATTTTACCAGCAATGTGACAGCATTACTAAGTCTCTGCATATTTACCACAGAACTGATGATCTAGTTGAAGGAAATTATTACATGCGAACTTTAAAGGGGCTCCCTTTCAATGGGGTGTGAACTTCAACACAAACCTAACAGTTGCTTCAAGTCCTTCTGGATTTGTGAAACTGTCCCATGAGCCACACCAGTTGTTAATGATGCTGTCCTTCAAACAGGACAACCAGGACAGCCCAACACCTCCTTCCAGTAGCTGTGGTGTGAACAGCATGTGCTGGTTTACATCCAAGCTCATCCGCTGCTTATTTAATTCTCACATTTTATTTTGGCCTGTGTTGAATTCCTGGCCTGTCCTTCATATTAAAATGACCTTGTTCCTCCGGGGAAACCTCCCCCGCTTCAAACAAATGGTACCAACACCAAATAGCTGCTTTGTGGGATCCAGTTTTGTCCTGCATTTGTTTTAAAGCTTCCCAGGAACCCTTGGCTACTTCGCACAAACTGTTAACTTGAGGGTAATAATTTTGTCTGGGTTTTGTCACAGAAATTCAATTAAGGAGGATTATGAACACAGTTGTAGGCCTGTTTCATTTACAGTTGCAAATGAAACCCAGGCCACACACTGATTGTTTATATAGGAAAGGAGATGCTGTGTAGTTTTGAGTGGCTGAATTACCTGCATGTTCCTTTGTGTGGCTTCACTTATTGCAGAAGGGAGGGGAGTGAGACTTGCAAAAATTAATGAAAAAGTGATATAAAGGCGGGAAAGAAATCACCAAGGGAAAAACTACCCCCACTGCTTTTCCCTGGGAGGCACGCATCCCTTCTACACATAATAAACTCCACAGGGAATTTCTTCCTCCTTAGAAAACATATCCCAAAGGGCAGGAGAGAGTAGTCATTTATTTATTTATTTTTAGTAAACAAAGAGCGATATTCTGTTTTCATGGCCTTGATTTGGCTCCAAGTCCCTGAACCACTGGGGACAAGGCATAAGGTTTTTGGGTTTTTTTTCAGTTCTTATTTCTGGGCCACAGAAGCCAATATTTTATTCCATTTTCTTCTCAAGTTTTTCAGCAAGCAGCTGAATTCCTCAGGTAGGAAAGGGAGAGGAGGGGGAGGGGAAGAAAGGATGTTTACCATATTGGAGCAAAATGGTAGCTGCTGCAGAGGCTGGCTCCAGGTGAAGCAGCATGTTTGGAGACAATGAAACAAGAAGGGAATTTGTTTATTCGGGAGATGCCTTTTGAAGTTATGAAGGGCAAAACAAAGGCAAAACTTGTTTTGGTGTCCTTTGATGAAATGTCTGTGTTTATAGAGGAGCAATATCTCGCAGCTTTGCTTTGAAACAACAAACTTGGGAAATACTTTGCAATGCTCAGGAGATATGTGAAGGGCATGGTACTTGTGTCACCCCTTCCTCCTTTTGCAGGCTTTGTCCCACAGCTTTGGGCTCTGCCCTCTAACCTGTCACCTGAAAAATCCCACACTGATTTCCCCAGGGTGCAGCCTGCCTGAAGACATGAAGGATAAGGCTTAGCTCCCATATAGTGATTTTTATTCATAAGGAGTTATCACCACTTTGCAGATGGGGAAGAGAGAGGTGCTCAAAGGTGGAATCGGCCCCAACTGAGTCAGGATGGGGCACAGTCCCTGGCCATTCCCTGTATGAAGTGAGTGCTGCGTGTCTGCTGAAGGACCTACCCAGTGATTACCCAGCACCTTTGATTAAAGCTCTCCCCAGGCATACTCTAACAACTCGTTTACCTCTTGTTTCTTACTTTATTCCTGATCCTTCAATTCTAGGAGAGGTTATACTGTCCTTACTATGGTTTCAACTACATGCCTAAGAGGCTTACTGGATTCTTCGCCAGATGAGGGGAAATAAGCTCTTTAGTTTCTAGCTTTAGATCAGATACTGTTTCTGTACCTCTCTCTATACAGATTGACACTGTTGAACACTGAAAGAGAAGCATGCAGCTTATTAACTCTCAAGAACTTCAGCAAAATTCACTGTAAGTGATGCAGTGAAGTGCGAACAATATCTGGATATGAATGCTTCACATCCAGGACAATTCATCCTGTGGTGAGGGGCTGTACAGTATTTTATATTTCTCAGTGGTTTTGTGGTAGAGTTGTCTGGTGTCAAACCAAACTTCTTGTTGAGGTAAACCTGAATGAAAGTAATGAAAAGCTTTATATAAAGGATGATCTCCGAGTCTCTTGTATTTTGGGCACCTTTTCTAGAGAAGTTAGGACAACTGAAATCAGTGTCCTCAGCAGCTTTCAGTCCAGTTGAACATGGCTTTATGGACAGTATTATGACTGGATGGATTTGAGTGTGAATAACCTTGCAGAAGTCAGTGGATTTATGCTGACACAAAAATAGTGGGGGAGAAAAAGGGGAGGATCAATAGTATTTCATGTGGCTATCAGATTGTTTTGTCACAACTGATTGGGACAGTCTGTCATAACCCAGTTTTGTTGAGTAGTGGAGGAAGGAGATGAGCATCTCCAGAGGGTGACTCACCAGAAGGGCCTTCCCATAGGTGACAAGAGGTGATCTTTGGAACTGCTGATCTCCTGCTGCCTTGCAGCCTAGCTTAGCTAGGTGAATAAAGTAGGGTGAGATGAATCTCTGCCTACGTTTCACTCACATATTTTATATTTGGTAGAGCATATAGAAATAGTCCTTTTTTTAGCATCTTTCAATCTGTAGATAGTAGACTTGGATCCTTAGCCAGCATAAATGAGATAAACTTCAGTACTAAAGAGCTGACTTTGATGGAGTTACTTCTGCTTTGCTCCAGTTCAAGCAGTTTCAATCTCCATAGTTTTCTGGGGTTGTTTCAGTAGTACCTCTGAGCTTTATACCTAAACTTCAGCAAAAGGACAGAAAGAGGCTGCATGGTATGTAAAGTACATATGATTTCAGGCAGTACATTATGATTTAGATAAAGCATTTTAGATTCATGACATCTGGCAGCATTGCTCTCTCAGAGTGTAGCAGAGAAATAATCCTTTCAAATCAACTCTGTTGGAGAGTGAAACATTTTTCACCAGCCTAGTTTAAAAATCCTATCTGAGCCTTTCTCTCCTGCTAACTGGTTCAGCACAAACAAACAGCGCATATAGGATGTAGCTGTTTCAGCAGTTTCCCTGGAACTTGCTGTACATTTAAAATTATTTTCTAGCTTTTTTTTTTTTTTTGAGCAAGTACATTTAAAATTATTTTCTAGCTTTTTTTTTTTTTTTGAGCAAGTTTTATTTTACATAGAAGGTAAAATGTGTAGTTGAATCACAAAGCTGGATAAAGTATTGCAAGCCTGTGTTGGCCTGAAGTCCTTTTCATCCAAATAATGACTTTATCTGCTTATTGTGGGAGAATTGAAAGAAGTGTGGGAAAGTAAGACAGAAACACACTCAGGACTCTATATTTCAGCATTGTGGGGGAGGCTGACCATTAATATGGGAATTAATAACCCACCAAAGCCGCCTCATCTGAGCAGCAGCAGTAGGAACTGGTAGTGCAGAATGCACAGACTCATTCTGTTTCAGAGAAGCTAAAATTAAATGTTTGTTACAGTTTTAGGTGCATACACTCTCAGCAGGAGCCATTTCCATTTCCTTTAGGCAAACTCAGAAGAGGTTGAACATTTAACAGCTTTGAACTACCCAGTCTGTGTGTCATATGTACACAGCACTGAGCCATGCCTGTGTTGTCAGTCTTCCTGAAAGGTGGAATCTGGATGGTGGCTAGCAATCCATGTCCTTAAAAGCACTGGAGCAAAATGCTGACGTTGATCAGAAGGGGAAGGTCTGAAATTGTAAGCAAAAAGAAAAGATCCATTATGCATTTTCACAGATGATAAAAGGTTGACAGTGGCAATCTGCTTATCAAATAACTAGATTTATTGAAATAGCCTGTGCTCTCATTAAATAGTTTGCTTTTTGTGTTTTTGTTTTGTTTCATCTTACTGAAGGTGTCTGGGTTTTTTTCAAAACTTACTATTGCTGCTGTGGCAAACTGGCTAATTTAGACAATTTCTGCTGTTAATGCTTAAAAGCAGCATGGACTGCAGTGTTCTCTTCTCACTGACATTGCAGGACCTCAGAGCAAAGCCAGTCTCGTCATGAAATCTGAGATTCCTGGAAGATTAATTGGAAAAAATAATGTAATAATTGTAAGTTTGTTCCTTCCAAGATGATAGTGCTAATGATAGCACTATGCATTTCATTTAGCATAAGCTTAGTGCTGTCAGATGTGCTGAAAAAATGGGGTAGAATTGATAATTTTTAATCAGTAGAGAGAAATGAAATGCAGAAACAGAAATGTTGCTAGTATGATATGACATCCCTTTCCTAACTCAGTAAGGTATCACATTTTGTGGTTTTGTTCCCAGGGGAATAAGCTTCTGCTTTCCTCCTTTTCTGAAAACATTTGTAAGATGGGAAGTGGAATATTAATAATTGAAAATGCAAGTTGCAGTAATGCCATTTGCATAAGGATGTTTCTTGACCCATGGAGGATATTCACTGTTTGTTGGAGAAAATATCAACAGAGGAACTGTGGGAGGCTGATGGATCTAAAAGGCTACCTGGCAATAAATTTATTTCTCAAATGAATCCTAATGTGGTTCCCAAGACTGGAATTCTCTATTTGTAGCCTGCCCTTTTTCCTGGAAGATGTGATGCACTATCAAGAGATCAATATCCCCCAGTACTGGATGTGGTGCCAGTAAGCAGATATTTAACATGAAATAAAGGGTTTTTTAAACAAAGGACATGGAGACAAGTCCTTCCTCCTGCAGAATTTGCTTGTTGAAATTTGACAGTCCCAGTGACCTTCACTGAGAAGGCATTTTGACAATGAACCACATGGAGCTCAGCAGCTGGGGTAAGACTGATTTGACTCTGCTGATACTTTAACCTGTAGTTTCAGGAATTGTGGTTTTCTGTTTGGACCTTCTGGGGTGTTGTTTGTTAAGCCACATACTTATGAGGCAGAGCCATCCTTCCATGGTGTTTTGGATGCCAGTGGTACCAAAACATTCCTCACAAAGTGCGCACGCTGTTACAATTCATGACTTTAACTCTCAGCATATTTATAGGCTTCATTTCCATTTCTTGTGGTCTCATTAATGGAGCAGCAATAATAAATTGAAATGTTAATGGGAGATCATTTCACCAACAGCAGAAGGTATTAATGAACTTGATACAATAGTTGAAAGGAAAATAACTTTTTAGTAGTGTAATTTTTTTAACCATTGCCCCTGGTTCTCTTCTTCCAAACATGTGGAATTGGGACAGTTTCAAAATTATGGAAATCATTTCATGCAGACAATCAGCTTCCTGGATATGTTGCATGGGAGATGCACTGTTTGCAGAAATTCCAGCAGGGACGACCATTCTGTAAGTGAATCATGAGCAGACTTTTCTGTAGTCATGGTGGTAGAGATAGAAACCCAGAAAGCACCTTTTGTCTGTGTGAGTTAATGAACTTCATTAGTGGAGAGTGAAAAAGTGGTCCTCCTTGTATGAAGTGGGCATTTCACATCCTGTTGTGAAATGCCTGGGGGTAGTGTTAAGATGTGCTCTCTTAGGGGACTTCAATTCCTCAGCAGACAAGGGAGTTGTACCTTAGGATCCCTTGGGAGCGCTGTATCTCAGTTTTCTCACTGGTAAAGCTGAGGGCTTTGAGCTAATGGAAACTGCTGGATTTTAAGGCTTGGTCAGTTGGTATCTGTGGAGCGTTAGTGTCTCCTGAGGGAGAGAAATTACACTGTGGGGCAATCCTCAGCTGGAAATAAACAGTACCAGACACCATCCAGCACCTTCCCCAGCGCCACGTTGTTGAAGACCTCTGTGCTGAAATCAGTTACAGCTGTAAAGACATTTCTATGTGCATGCTTAGAAGTTGAAGGCTAACATTTGTAATACATTTGAAGTAAATTTGCATTCTGGCCCCTGGTACAGAGCATCTGTTTGATGCTTTTGCTGCTTAGTTCTAGAAAGTTTGTTCCCAGTGAGTTTTCATCTGAGTACATTCATTAATCCTTTTTGGACTTAGCTTACTCACAAATATAGAAGAATCTTTGAAGTGGATTGGCAACTTTTCACCACCCTTCTTTCTTTTGTTTTATTAAATAGTAAGTTTAAAGGTACTAGAGTAGGTCAAGAATTGCATGCTTAAACTGTTTGTTTCCAAGAAAAGAGATTGGGATTTAAATGTGCCATTCAAGCTAATCATCTCATAATCAGGAGTTTACTGACCTAGAAACTTAATCTAGTCCTGTGAGTTCATGTATCTGGAACTTTTTTTTAGAAAACAGAAAATATATTATTTTCAAATGAGGCATTTTAGTGCCATTTGAGTGATTGGTCTAATTCTCACTTTTTTGTAGATACCATTAATTTGAAAATTACTTCTGTGAGGAACTGTTATCTTGCTTCTGTGCAGGCAAACTGTGAGACCTAGCCCCCTGAATTAAGCAGAGGGTGACCAAGTACATATGAAAATGGACAGATAAATGCCAATGCAGGCCCATTTGAAACAGGAAGAAAGGAAGGGGAAAAATAAAGAAAATATAAAAGGGAAGATTATCTGTCTAGCCTTATTGGCAAATGATCAGAAAAGTGACTGAAAGCATTATATTGCATTTTCTCCTGCTTAGGGTTTGATTAAAAATTCACAAAAATAAGTGGGAAACTTTCCATGATGTTCTTGATTTTGGGCTGGGATGCCTGATCAACACTTACTCTGTCTTCCTGCAAGAAATTGCTAAGTGCCTCTAGCAAATAAAGATATTGTCAACAACCACCACTATCACTACTGCTTGGCACTGTCAAAGCAAACTCATCTGTTGTTGGCTAAAATGGCTCCTCAACATGAAGACAGAAAAGCACTTGCTTTGAATATGGATATGGATATTACCCAGTCACGTGGCATGGAACCCCATATGTTCAATAAAGGGTAATTTTTAGATAGACAAGTGACCTTGAAACGCTTTTAACAATTTTCTGCATCATCACCTTTTACACTTCTTACTGTTCAGCTTTAGTTCAGTTGTATTTAATTTTTTCCCCTGGTTTTTTAATGTCTTATAAAGTTCAGTGTCTGCAGGTTTGGTTTGGGAATGGAGGTGGAGCACAGCTGGTGGAGTGGAGAAGCAGGGAATGAGATCTTTTTAAAGCAGCTAAACTTGTAACCAGAGAAGATACTGCATTTATAATGTTCCCATTCTTCTCAATACTTAACAAGAAAAATGATTGTGTGTGTGACGTGAATATTCAGCACAGAGCTTTGGTAGCTGACCGCTCTCTTTTCACAGCCATCCAACCGCACACACATTCCTAAGGGATTACCTCACTGCCAGCTCTCCTCAAAGTGTGGGATACACCAACTGCAAAGCTCCTTTCTGCCTGCTGCGGGGCTGGTTTTAGGCAATGACCTTTAAAACCACAAAGCTAACCCTATGTCTACCTCCAAAAAGATTTTTCATTTGTTAGCTAAATGGGAGAGATGCTGGGTGTGGAAATACGGTAGAGTCTGTAGGTTACATGTAGAAATTCCTTTCCAAGCTTTCCACTCCCCTTTGGCTCCAAACACTCAATAACTTTCCAGCCAGAGAATGTTTGTCCCTTCCTTCTCCCTCTCTTTTTTTTGTGTTCTTCCCTTGTTTTGCATATTCTGACAGCACTGTTTACTTCAGCCTGCAGCTCCCACTGCTTTGTGTGCTTTCTCTGTCTCACAATTGCATAAATAAATCACTAAAGAAAATTTGCATTTGATGGGAAATTTTAGCTGATATTAAGTTTTATGGGTGGAATATAATATATGTGAGTTGGCTTAATTAAACTGAATTATCATTTGTGACACGGAGGTCTTTATCTATACAAGACTATTTTTGCCTTTCATATTTTTTGCTATTAAACATGCCGCTGGATTTGAAAACCCAGGGATGACAGGTCTCAGAAAGTATCATCTCTCTTGTAGCAAAGTATCTGCTTATGCCAAGTGAAGCAAATCAGCATCATCACAGAGCTGAACAGTTAATTTATGCCGTGAATTTCTAAGCGCCAGGGGATGGAATCTGAGGCCCACATATGTTGTAGCACCCTCTAGTTGCCCTGTTGGTGGCTTGCCTCACACTAGAGGAGAGATGGAGTCTGGCAAAATGGTTTCGATCAAGGGAAATTTGACTAAAAGTTTGTCCAGGTTTCTGTGCCCTGATATCCTACCTAGGCTGAAAGTGGCTTCCTTGCTCTCCCAAGGAGCCATGTGTGTCCCAGAGCGCTGCTGCTTTTGGCTTCTGGGAGGGCAGCTGGGCACAGCCCTCACTGGGTGGGCACAGCCCTCCCTGCACACACACTGCCCCTTCCACCACACGGGCCGGGGTATTGATCCCTGCACAGCAGTGGGAGGCACACAGGAAATTCATCTCATCAGCTGCTGCAGCTTTGTTTCAGAGGCAGGAGCCAGCCTCCTAGTTCCCATTTTCACCCTGTTCTTAAATATCTGAATTGAAGGGAAGGGTGGAAATGCCATTTACATATGCCCAACTGGAGCATGGTTAATCCATCCCTCTGCCCAGGACCTTGGTCTGTGATATTTATCCTTCCATGAGGATCAAGAAGGGTATGAGCCTTCTGCAGGATCTCCAGATCTGGCTTCACAAAGCACAGGTTCTTGGGAGGGCTCCATACGAGTTCTGAATTTTTGACTGTTTCTCTGGAACAAGGCTGGAAAAGTGTAGCTCGAGATTGTCGCACTGGTTAATACTAATAATATCAGTGCTGCTCCCCAAAGTGCGTGAGGGACTGATGGAAGTACTAGTTCCAATTTATTTATTTTTCAGGCTAAAGATTTCCACACTTGCACAACTCTTGCTGTCATTTTCCATGCAAGGGGTCTGCGTGCCCCTGAGACTGATACTGCATCTGCTCCTCTGCGAAGACAAAGATAAACTGGTTCCTGGTGTGTTGTTCTTTCGCTTACTCTTCAGCATAAGAACAAGCAATAAGAATGCATTTTAGATGTTAATGAAATTAATGAAAGCCAGATCTCGGAAACAGCTGAGATTGTTGACTGTCTCAGGCAGATTTTTACTTCATTTCAATTACAGATGAGCCACAACCAAACCCCTGATTAGAATTGCTCCAAATTTTAGATTCACATCTCTCAGCTTTGCAGTTTTGACCAGTTTCCAGTGTTTAATTTTCTTCCTGTTTCATTTTTCCTTCTGGTTTTACTCCAGGTTTTTTAATATTTTCATTTTGTCTCCATGAAAGACTGGCCTCATGAAGGACATGATACGTGCTGCCATAAGTCCCAGTGGGGCTGCAGAGGCATAATTGGGTTTCAGGATGTGCCTGTACAGGCTGGGAGGGCTTGCATTAGGCTTGGGGCTGAGAAGCATTTCTGCCCCTGCTGCTGTCCTGGTAGCTCAGTAAGGCACAGCCCCTGGGAAATCCTAAATGGCAAATGTCTTTCTCAGTGGCCTGAAATGGCTGTGACTCTTGAGAAATCCCCAGCTGCAGAATCTTACTCTTGGCTTGTTACCATGCCTTCACCCATTAACTCCAGGCCCCCCATCAACAGTGCTGTGTCCTCAGTCTGCACATATATAAATTCCACCATGAGTTTATACTCTGACTTAAAAAAAAAAACACCTCCTGGAGAGAGTGTATTAATAATGAACAGATTCCTTTTTATGTCTCTTGGATATAAGGGGACCTCAGGCCTCTCCCTAGGGAGAGAAAGTGGTCTGAGCAGTCCAGTTAGAAACCTCAGAGGCAGCAAGCACACAGGAAAGGCTGGTTTATTATCCTAGTTCTTTCATTGCTGTACTCAAATCCCAGGAACAGTGTTACTTTGGGTCCCCAGATATTGTGCATTTTTAGGGGAGGTTGAGAAGAACACATGATAATGGTTTTTAAAACATTGATAAAAGAGGAAGAGGAAAACATAATTTACATTAAATGCTACGGTACTTCATTTACACAATATAATAAAAAGCAAATTTTGTGATTCAAGTGATGATTTCAGGTTATTAAACTGAGCTTTAAAGGCTTCATAAATGAAAGCCTTTTAATAAATTGTGAACATGGACGATAATGCTTTTGGAAATAGAGAGAATCTTTATTGAGCTGGACACATTTGTTCTCCACCCACCCACTTCACTGTTGCTTTACTTGGTCCCTGGATCACTGTCACAAAAATGCACCAGTGGGACAAAGCTTGAGTTGGGATACTGCATGGGAAAGCACCACTTTCCATGGCTGCCAGGGCCTGGAGAACATGACATCTTGGGAGGAGGCTGCAACACCATGGATTTGCTCTGGTCAGAGGAGGGGTCATGGGGCAGCTGAAGGAGGTGGGAGCCAAATTCATCACCAGATGGTTTCCATCCACGTGTGTAAGAGAGCTCTCCTCTGCCAATTTTGAAAGATTGAGCGGAGCACTCACTGACACATGCAAGTTGCTCTCCCTGGGTTCCTGTTTAGTTGGGAATTTGGCAGCTGGTGATGGGAGCAGGCATGGGGCTGAAGGGCAGGGTAGGGCTGGGCTTCATTAGGGCCTGATTCAGAGCACAGTAACATCACTGCTGGCCTCAGCAGTGCCCGAGTGAGGAACTTTGGCAATCATTTCACTGTCTCTTTATATTTTCAAGGGTCTGTTCTGACTGGCATCAGGTTGGGACTTAGTGACCCAGAGGGGAAGTGGCAGAGGGAGAGGCAGAGCTGAGGCAGGCAGCAGACAATAGAGCCTTCCTTCCCTTGACCGATAATAAACCATGCTGGTGTAAGGGAAACTGTTCCTGCAGGTACAGCCTTTTGATTAGAGATCTGAGAGTCATAAAAAACTTCCTGTCATGAGGGTGAGCACATGAGACAGCCCTGCCCAACTGCAGTTTTGGATAGCTTAATTTTACCTGCTTGACTTGCCTCCTCATAGAGTGGAATATTCTACTCTATTTTGCCTAAGTTATTAAAGACTGATGAGGTTTCCAACCTCGAAGTGACTGCATTTCAGTGATGGATGAGTTGATTCTTCTGTGGATATAGTAATCAAGGCATTTTTCAGCATCTTCGGCATGAAAGGCACAATATAAATGTGAAATATTATTTTGTGCCATGCAGCTGCTCAAATCTCAAATCCACATTATGTCTCAGTAATATAGACAGTGTTTAAGACTGTTAAATTAAACTATTAAAGCCTATCGAAAAAACAGAGATGACAGAGTGCAAATTAAATCTGAATTATCGTTAAATTGCTGTGCCAGTAGTTTTCAAACACATTCATGGTGACCTGGAAGAGAGCGGGAGGAGTGGAATGACATTCACACCTTCTAATTGGAGTCATTATCCATTCTTTGTTATCGTGCTGCCCACAACAAGGGCATGGCTGGGACACCAGCGACTTGGTGGGGGCACAAGGATGCCTCTGGACTGCAAGGGATGTTTTGAATGTCCTGCCGTCTCTCTGATTTAAAGTCAGGACACAGCCAGGCAGTCAGATAGTTTTTAAAGGCAGTAAATGCCTGCAGACTCTTTTCTGTGCATGGTGACTGAGGCGGGTGGGTGGGAGAAGAGGGGGGCATGGTGCATGGCTGGGTTGTGCTCCTGAAAAATGTTGGTGTTCCAAGGACACGTTGGTCTTTCCTCCCTCTTCCCTTCCCTGCTAACAGCCCAGGCTCACTGAGGGCCTCGGTAGACCAGGGGTGTGTAGTAAAATCTATGGGCCTTCTTGGAATATCAGATAGAAAAGGAGCTTTTTAAGTTACCTAAATGATCTGCCTTCCAAAACATGAGTGCACCTGATAGTATGTTCCCAGGTACTTTGTCTGGTTCATTTCTATCCAGTTGCAAGTGATGAAATTTTCAGAACTTCCTTTGGAAGTTTATCTCTGCTTCATTCTCTAATAAACACTCCACAGTGCTTTTTCAAATTAAGATTTTGCCTTTGTTTTCCTCAAGTGATTACTCACGATGGTATCTCTGTGTACCTCAAAAAATCCTTTTCCATCCTTAATCTTTACAAGCTTGCAGGCATGTGGATATCTGTTTATTTTGAGTAACCTGATGCCAATCCATCAGTTTGCTTCTTGGAGGACTATATGACGGCAGAAAGTGATGAATTTTCAAGGCAACACAGCCTGTAATCTGCAGAAAAGGAAGCAAACTTTCCCCCTCTCCTTTGCTGATTGAATCTGGAAATGAATGAATGATACCTGACTCAAATGGGTTTCTAAACTAGTTTTCATTAAATATATTTGGTCAGTGCTGATCATCAGAAGTGTCTTGAAGATTGGTCTGTGTATGTATATGGTGCTAAAGAATAAGCTTAGTGATCGATATTCATTCAACATCTTAATCTGCTCAACAGTATTAAATGGATTGCCCCAATGTCCTTGCAAAGCAGGGAAATGATGTTAACTCTTGAGCAGGAATATTAAAGTAGAGAGGATAAATGTGGTGTTCAAAATATTGCCAAGCAGCTCCTGACTTGTATCTTTGTGCCCATCATCCAGCTGTTTGTTGTCATAAACCACTGCAGTTATAACTGTGGAAAACTCCCAAGGGTGGCCAAGAAAATCCAAGACTGACAAAATTGAAGGAAACATCTAAATGTGTCTCCTCTGCTATTGTATTCCCAGATCTCTCAACTACTTGTCTCCAGTGGTTAAGTTGTGACTAAACCCAAGTGCACACACAACCTTAGTTCTGATTATAGTTTATTTGTTGTCTGGGTGTTTTATTACTTTTTGGACTTCTCTTCAAATGGTGGAAACACTGATCTTTATCCTTAAGTCCATTCCTTGCTTTGCTGTTAAAATATATTTCCTGTTTCCAGCATGGGACTGAGCCTCTGTCCCTGAGACGTTGAACTTAAATATGCAAGTCATTTTACATACTGCTCCACTATAAAAATCCTACTAATTTTATATACATATACAGTTAGCACAGTAATGGCTAAAGATCTGTGTTCCTCCCTGGACTTACCATAGGAGATCTCTTCAATTTCCCTGCTGCAAAATGAGAGGGTAACAGTGTATTTAATTTAGTTATTTGAGGCCAAGACTGCTACGGGACATTTCTCTGTGGCTATGTCTTCTGGGGAGATTTGAATGAATGGCCAAGAAGAATCTGAATCATCCAGTCATGCAAATTAAACCATTTCAATAATATGAGGGCTACTTTTCCTGATCCATAGTAATTGATGAGGCTCATTATATGTTAATATCACTCCTTTTTTTTAATCTTACATGTAATTCTCTACAGTGTTTCAATGTGAAGGTATAATTAAGATTCAGATGGCAATTTCATTCTAGACTGCTCTCTACAGTTGCTTTAATAAAAATTAGAGTTTGGGATGCTATTTTCTCTAGAGGCAGAAAAAATATTCTTTTTGATACTTCAGATATAAATCCATCCAGCCACTGCTGAGTTTTCTAATTGTGAAAAAATGCAAAGTACCACCACTTCCAGGCAAGCACCGCTTCTCTTCTCCCTGTGCATGGTTCAGTGCCCCTGCTGAAGTTCTTGTTTTCAGTGCAGCAGCCAGGACTCAGTCCCTAAATGCTCAGAAACTCTGACTTTCATGTCAGCCATGCCCAGATCCGCCATCTACACATTAATGTTAATTACCAGTGCCCATGGTGCTCCTGGTACAGCAGCCAGCTATTCCAAATCTGGACCACCAAGCTGCTGGGGGGGAGACCTGTGCATGAACTTCATGAAATGTCATTGATACTTTATTTTACATATCATACATCATATTATGTGGGGCTTCAAGTGGGCAAAAAGCCTTTGCAGTGAGGGCAGGAGAGGCACATGTGTGTCTGTGCCCTTGTGGAGTCATTGATTTGTGCTGATCCTTGTCTTTACCAACAGGCTCTGGCTGTATGTGGGATTTGATGGCTGCCTACCAGCTGACTACACACATGGGTTTATGGTGGGGATGCAGCTCCCTGTTGACAGAAATGCTTTGGAATGTAGCATATGAAAAGAGCAAACCAAAATGTTTCTGTAATAGCGTGTGAGGAAAGACAAATGTGGGTGTACATGAAAACATCCCAGGGAGCCTGCTGACACGGGCAGGGAGAGGGGGAGGTGGGAGTTTCTGTGCTTTTGTAAAGATAGTAAAATAGTCACCACCTGGTAGTGGGAATTTCTAAAGAGGATGGCAAAATCTCATCTTTTTTTTATAGCAACCATTTTTTGGAAGTGATCGTTTTGTTGTTGCATTGTGTCGGCCGACATCAGGTGCTTTGTGAACCCTCTTCAGAGGTTTTCTTTGCTGGGTACTTGAGGAGAGTGGGAGTCTGTGTGTCTGGAGCACAAACCTTGTGCTGGTCTGAGCTGGTGCCTGGCATGGCACACCAGGTCTTTCCCCTGCCAGAAGGGAGATAAGCATTTTACAGCACTCTCAGCATGAGTCCCCATGGGGTTCATGGATTGGAACATAAAGAAATTATCCCACCAAAGCCATGCAGCCCCTGGGGATAGAAGAAGAGCAGAAGGGGAGAGGCTGCTGGTGGAGGGGGGGCAAAACCCCACCTCCACATCAATGCTACAATGTGCACTTATATCACTCCTTTTCAGAGAGCTAAGTGCTGGGGTAATTCTGTAAGACCCAGAGTGGCCATCATCCTGCTCTACAGTGGGGAGCACGAAGCAAAATCACTGAGTGGATTTTCTGACTCAGTTTCCCCTCCTGTAAGTCAGATGAGATCTTTCCCAAAGATGCAGAAAAGATAATTAGGATTACACTGATGCTGTGGTGTGAGGGTCCATGTGAGTCCTTCAGAGAGAGAGCTTTCTATCTGACAGCTGCTTTAAAGATGTAAAAAGAAATGCAGAAATTTGGCTTCACTTTGCACCATGTGGAAAAGAAGGACATGTCTTTCAAGAAAAGAATTTATGGCAGTGTTCTGGTTCTGAAGGACTGCAAGTGGTGTGGGTCCTCTTCTCCCTGGGTGTAACTGCAGCTCCTGCACCAGGCTGCACAAACATGGGAATCTGGGGTTGTCTGCCCGTGCAGGTAGCTGCAGTGGGAGTGTGTTGTCTCTGTGCCATGTGTTGTACCATAATGTGAATTTTGGAACCAAGCCCATTTTTAATAAATTGTACCTTTCCTCAACTGCTTCCTGTCTAAATACTGCGTGTTAACCCAGAAACGAGCAACCATCACAGCAGCTGTCAGTGGATTTTTGTATGCTCTCAGCAAAGACCCTCTGAGGAATTTCCTTGTTAAACAGACGAGCTATCAAAAGCACCTTTTCCTGCCAAAGAGGGCAAAAAGCACAGAAAACTGAGTGAATGTTCAGTGAAATTCTGTTGCAGTTTAATGAGATCAGACCTTGGAAGGAGATCTCTCCTGACTTGTGCCTGCTGCGAGGAGAGCCAGAATAATATGTGAGAATCTTGAGCATATAAACCCTTTATCATCTTTGCTTTGACCCTTTCAGGACATACCAGTAGTTTTGATGTATTTCTGGTGGATGCTGTTGCTCCTGGAGCTGAGCTGGGCTGGGGGTGTGTGTAGGGCATCAAGTACAGCAAGGTCTTGGCTACTCATGGACAAACCCTCATCAGGGAGGCTCAGGAGTATTGTTTCAGCCTTCAGTTGCATTTCAGACTTCATCTTGAGGAGGGAAATTACTGACCTCAATTGTAAGAAAACAAATGAAGTTTATCACCAAGTCTGTCTGTAAATGAATAAAACAGACCAGGGCTCTCCAACCTGAAAAAGAGATCGACCAGGTGGACCTATGGTAGAGATCCAGCAGATAGGAGAGAGTGTGGAAGCAGGCAAGGAGAGGGAAAGAGGAAGGATCTATCTTCAGACACCTGGAAGTCACCATTTTGCTTGCTGTGTTGTTTTATGGCAAATTCCAAAGGAGCATTGGTTCAGTATTGCTGTTGGATGGAAAGCTATGAGAAAATCAGGATGAGTGGTGATATGGAGGATTTGACCGAGAAAAGTGATGGGACAAGGCTTGATTCAAGCAGTAGAAAGGTAGAACCTGGATTTTTTGAAAGAAAGAAGGAAAATGATTTGTTTTGAAACAGAGGGCGATATTAAAGAGAAATTCTGTGTCTGAGAGGCAGACAAATTGATCACATGAATTAAGACTATTCATTTGAGTGGTAATAGAGAAATGTGCTGTCTGCTTTTATTCTGTCTCAGTCTGGGTTTGGCCATTTTTATTCTGAGTCACTGCTGCCCTTCTGTACGGAATTCAGGAAGGTCTCTATACTGAATCTAAGTCTTTCCATTATCTTATTTCCTTCCTAAGGGAGCAAGATTGATTCCCAATAAAGCAGCTGGTTGATTTTTAAGATTCTAGGGCTTGCCTATTTGTTTGATCTTTGGGTTTTGCATTTAACTGGTTACCTGCTCTGTCTCGCCTCTAAACGACTTTCCCCCAGCCTGTGGGCACGGACTGCAGCTTTGTGTCCAGGCTATCGCACGCAGCACCACTTCTCCAGGGATTCCCACCACAATGTCAGATATGAAAGCTAATAAAAAGTGTTGTTTCCCCCTTTCCTTCGGTGGTTTTGATTTTTATTCAATTTGTTCCTGCCTGTCAGGACTGAATGACTGAAAAGGAAGGAGAAGTCGCTGAAGCTCTTTCTTCACATACCCTGAGCGTGCTCTGCTTCATTCTCCCCATATTCCCAGCAGTAAATAATCAGTTTTTTCAAACTCTTGCATTTTCTTTATGCTTATTTTTTACTCTTGTTGCCTTGACTTCTTCTTCTGGCACTGAGATCATTGTTGTTGGGGTATATTCTACTTCGGTGAGTAGGTTTGGCAGTAATGAACATTGGAGCATAGTCTGGGCCGACAGTGCAATGCATACCTTGATATTTCTTATTTATTTCTAATTATTGTTCACACACTAAACCCAGCCAGTTTCCAGGTTAGAACATTTTTTTTCTTTGTCTCTGACCACTGCAAACTCTTCCTTTTATGGAGAGGAGAAAACAATTTTTCCTCCTGCTTTTTAAAGGGATGCAGTAGCACTGAGGAGGCTGGGTTAGGAAGCTGGCTGGTAATTTTGCATATTATACACAGGGCAGAATAGGACAATGTCTTTTCTCCAGAGCTACTTTGGTTGTGTAGCACCAGGCCCTTGCTTGTGAATGACACAAATACTTGGTGCAGATGGAAAAGTGAACGTAGCTGTGTCTGGTATTGAGCATTCTTTTTTAATACCTTCCTGAAGATAACTTTCATGCAGCAGGATGTTGGTTATTTGACACACCATATCACTCTTGTGGGTGATGCGCTCCTACAGGACTCCAGAAGTCTACTGGCACCACAATTAAGGGTGAATATTTTAAGCAGTGCTTTTTGACAGATGCAGATAAAACTGGCAGTCATTCCCTTGGCAGTGTACTGCCTGTGGCAGTATGCAATGTCACATGCTTTAGGGAAGATGTGAGAAGTTACATGGTGCCATAAAGGAGTTTCCTCTGACTCTCAGCCATCAGAGCTGTCTGGTGACCTGAAGCATATTGATGCTGTGCATTCAGGGATGTTAGGAGGGAGGTGCTGATGTTACGGAGCAGAGCAGTGATGGAAGCAAAGGTAGATGGACCAGGATGGCTTGGCCAAGTGGGCAGCTAGGGAGGGTCAGGACAAATTTAAATAGTGCAGTGGAAATGCTCAATTTTTATTACATTTATCCCTTACAGCCCATATAGTTTAGTCCTTTCTTTCAACTGGATAAATTAGGTAAATCACTTACACAAGTCCATAGGCAAATATTACAATAATTTTTCTCAGAATTAAAATAAGCTTTGTTAATGAGTTCTTATGGTCTATTATGAAGCAGTGAAGACTTGTGAGCATCTGAATTACATGGAACTCAAATGAAAAATAGGTGTGCTTTTTTCCTCATTACTTAATTAACCACAGTCTGCTTTCACTTTTAGCTGCTTTTTTATATTTGCATGACTGTGACTCTTTCCTCCTGTATCTGAGTCAGCAGAGCAATCACTCAATTTTGATATAAATAACCATGTAGGAGATCGGGGCCACTTCCTGTAATTTCTTAATTCCCACACTATCAAAGAGAGAATTAAGAAGAATTGATACAGACAACTTGGCTGTAACATCTCAATGTATAGGATGTCAATATCAGCCTGAAATATCCATCCTGCAACTCAGATCTGAGCATTGCCAACCCTGACATCAACTTGCCTTGGGACTCTGCGCCGTATCATTCTAGCAGGTAACAAAGGGAGATTAAATATCCCAAAGAATTCTACTCAGCTGTGTAAAACGTTATTAAAAAGAACATCTAAATAAGGTTTGTGTGTTTCTTGCTCTCTGGCTGTGCAATGTCAGGGTGCCAGGCACTGCTGGCTGATTTTGTGGGTGTGGGAGGCACAGACAGAGTGTGGTGGTAAGACTGAACTCCTGCAATTTTAAGGAGGCATTTGCTGGGGAAATGTCCACATAAGCTGCAGAATTGCAGCAGATTTAGCCATTGTTAGGTGGGCAGATCCATTTTCATCCAACTCTATCAGCAGAGTGAAACTGAGAAGGGCTGCAAATTGTGGAGTACATTGGCCCGTGGTATAACAACAATTTCCCAGTTCTGCCCTCAGGGACAGGCAGACTTTGCTGCCCAGGCAGGCTCAAAGGCACCACCCTCCACCTCTTGTCTTCTCAGGTGGAAATCAACTTCACTTTGTGGGCTTGGGTTTTTCTTGTGTTTTAAAGCTTAACACATCTCCAGTTTCTGAATACGAAATAGTCCCCTGTAGAAAACTCCATCAGCACAGAGCCAGTACAATGCCTGTTGCCCTCAACAGTGGACTCTTTTATTCTGGCCTTCTGAGAACTTTGCCATTCAGAGAAGCTGCATCAATAAGGCAGCAGTAATGCAGAAGTCAGCCTGTGCCTGAATTTGGTGGATAACCTGTGCTGATGTCTGTGTGTCTCAGCTCAGTTGCCTTCCCTTCCAGATGCAGCTAAATGAGACCTAGCTCATTTTTGTCCACACTGCGCTGAAGTCTTGCAATTCCATTAGAGCCTGCAGCACCTGGTACAAAATTATGCTTAAAAAAATTTAAAAGGCAACTTTCAAAAAATTATATGAAAAGGAAAGAACAGAGAAAGATATTAAAAGAACATACCTAGGTCAGCTGCATGAACAGTGTTTCACCATTCTAGGGAGAGAATAGCAGATCTTTCTTTAATCAGCAATTCCAAGCTGCTGAATTTCTCTGGAATATCTGATTTGTCCAAATATCCTATCTTACAGTGAAATCAGGCTCTTAGTGTTGATTATACACTCTTCTTACAGCTGAAAATCCTAAATAATTTTAACATTTCATCTACTGTCTTTACTCCTTTGAACTAAAATAATAAAAGAAGATAGAGGGAAAAGAAAAACACCAATGGGAAGTAGAATCAAATCTGACTGATGAGACCTAATGTAGTTAAGTAACAGATGTTAAGCACCTTTAACTGATTCTTTATATATTCTTCCAAAGGCTGGTCTCCCCTGACTCTCACAGCCAAGCAGTTTGGGTGTGTGTACAGCAACTTGGTGCAAATCAAAAACAAAACATTTGTCCACAGACTTACAAGGAGCTTTTCAGTTAAACAGTGGTGGTATAAATGCCAGCCTGATCTGACCTGTTAGTGCAGTTGAGTTTAACCTCTCTAGCCTCTTAAACATAGAAAAACAACAGCTCTTAAGTGGCTGTGAGGTTTCAATTACCTTTGCACCCCAGAGGGATGCAGCAGTGACCTGTTGCTGATGGATTTATGAGTATGTTGTCTGACAAGAAGGTGGGTTTTAAAACAGTTGCTGCGCCATGTGCTTAGTTATTACCTTAAACTACTTTCCTTGACTTGGACATCTCTATTTTTCTCCTCTCATCAGGGTTAGGCATTTCATGGAATTCCCACCTCTGATACAAAGATTTTTCCTCATTGATGTTCCAGAAATCAATATGAAAACAGAAGTAATTTTAGATATTAAAAAAGCATATACCAACATTTGAACCACTAGCATGGCGATAAAACTACTTCAGATGTTTTCTTTTAATAGCTAAGATTATATTCTCTGACTAGTCTGAGCAAGAGTTGTTTCAAATGTGAAAGGACAAGTTAGAGTTTTGGGAACACTTTTACATTTAAATGCTTAGAATAAACATTGTCTTACCACATTATATAATAAAAGAGCTTGATTTACTTAGCTGGAAGCCATAGATGATTTTTCTTGAAAGTTATGAATTGCTTTCCTTGTTCCTTTGGCACCTTTTATTCTCTTTTAGAGCTAACCAGTAACAGGACAAGAATTAAATATTGATTGATAAGGCAAACATTTTAAAGGAGCTGAAAAATACATAGTTGTCATGATTCTGAAAGTGGGGAAATTAAATTGTAATATTTCATCTTTCTGTAGTATGTCACAAACTTACATGTGTATATTCCAGCTCAAAACAACTGTCCTGTGTAATGGTTTTGGTTTTACAGATGTATTCACTATTAGCCTATGTGTGAAGACTACTAAGCAGTTTTTAATTAACTTATGTCGAATGTTGCATAGCGGTACATCAACAGAAACTTAGAAGAACAAATCTTCATTCAGCTCAGATCAATACTTGTATGTAATTCAGTGCACCTGTACAAAAATATCCTACAAAGACACCTTAGCTTTGACCCATGAGGCACTGCAGACAGCAGAAGTCTATTTCAATATTTCAGTAACAGGGGCGAACAGAAATACATCTTCAGATACTTTTGCACATACTAGTAAGTTGCCCATATCTATCTGCCTGCATTAAATTGGGTGAGTTACCTCTTGCAGAGCTAGGAGCTGAACCAGGTGTTCCAGCCATGGTAGCCCCAATTCACATCCTCTTTGATCTCATAATAACTTGGTGAAAGTGAACGGCGGTGGATTCATCAGCAGGTATCTCTTTCTTCTGCAGACTCTAGTTCTGCCTTTTCAACTCCTTGGAGCCTGCCTACCAGGCAGTGTTAATGTATAGCTATGTGCTGTGAGTTTGAGTCTTTCCAGCAGCATTATGGCTCAGATATTCCCAGGCAAGATGTGTAGCTTTGCTCCATTCTGCTGTGCCTAAATTGCTGATGATACCTGTAGTGCACCTTTGAAAGATGGTGTGAATGCATTGGCACCTGGCTTAGGGATCCCAGGGTAGATCAGCCCTAAAATGTGAGAGGCTTCTCACTTGAGCTGGTGAGACTGCAGAACATGATTGTACTGTCCAGAAGAAGGTAGTATTGAAACTTTATAAGCTATTAGTTTTGTATGCCAGTAAGAATTACCCTTGGGGAAGAAAAAAGCTGCAATATTATTCACTATGTAACACTTTTGAAAACACTCCTGCTTTGCAACACTTTTGTCTTGGCCATTTTCTTTTTTCTCTAGTGGAGAACAAGTGCTTGAGTCTGTGACAGTCTCAGATGGTTCAGGTATGCCTGAGTAGCATCACTGAATTTCTTACAGTGGCCTGAGTGCCAATACCTAGCCTGAAGCAAGTGATAGAGATCACTGGGTGGGTATTTTTTGATGAGAGCTCACTGGCAGCACTGCGGCAAGAGGCGATCCACTCAGAGGAAGTCAGATCATCATGACAGACAATTGTGTGGACTTCGTGTGTTGCACAGAAAGAAGCCTGACATAGTCAACAAATTTCCTGCATAGCCAAATCTTCCTCTTAATGGTATGTGCATGGATCAGTCAGGAACATGATATATCTACTTTCATAATTTGTCCTTATTCCTATTGCCTTTCACTGAGGTACCAGGATGAAAAATTTAAATGTGCGAATGGTCAGTATCAAATGGCATTTGCATAACCCACTGCCTTGACAGAGCTCTGCAGCAGCAGCATTTCCAGTCCATTTTCTCTGTCTGATCTCTGCTTCTGTACAAAACAAACCAGCTCACGACAAACAGGAGCATGTAACTTAACCATCCTTGAACCTCTCCAGCAACAGTCTCTTGCTGCATAAATCAATGGACTGTTTACATGATGGGGCAGAGAATATGAAGTCAGGGATTTTCACTTCTCAGTGTGGTTCCTATTTGAAAATTGTGTGATCTCCCTGTTAGTGCCAGGTTAGCAGCAATACAACATTTTACTGAGAATGTTTGGCAAAGAGGGGTTTTATTTTGTTCTTTTCCTGTCTGACAGATGGTTTTTGGTTAAAGCATGGGTAGAAATTCCCCACAGCAGTTGCAGGGAGACTTGGCCACATCTACTGGCATTAATTATAATAATTGTCCTTTGTAATTAGCTGCATGCCAGAGATGGAGGCACAACGTCCCCTCTCTGCTGACTCTGATTGTTGGGTCCTTTTGTGGATTGCTCTCCCACAACTGGGAAACAGATTGTTTGGGCTGGAACTAGAGAGTTGTAGGTAGGCAGCAGCTGCTCTTGAAGTTTTTTCTAATATGCTAGTTAGATGTGTGATTTCAAACTGATTTTGTTCATTTAGCAGCCTATTCAACAGGGGAGGAAGAACAACACGAGCCCCTGTAACTGGTAATGCTCTGTTCTGATAGAGGCTCTGCCTTAGATGACACTCAGGTGTATTTGCAACTCTGTGAATGATCAGTTCCCATTCCCCTGCAAAGGTAGAAAAGAAGCTCTGCAGGTACCTGCTCCTGGCAGAGAAACCCTTTACCCATTGCATGTCACACCAGCCAATGCAGGTGGCATTTGAGTTGACCTGAATTTGGTGTAAGTATTTATTCAGTGAAGTAGCATTGCTGAAATTACACCAGGATTTTCTACTTTCTGATTTAAACCTGGAGCTGATTTCTCTGTTAAGACCCTCACATTTAATATATCATTTAATGAAAAGCAGGGCTTTCATCCCAGTCTAACTGATGGTGAAGCACCCAGGCTTACACATTTATGTGGCAGGGTCCCCTGCTTTCTAGGTTAGAATGCAGACAGTCTAAAGCTTCACAATCTTTCCTAAAAGGGTTTCCCACCAGTGGGAGCAAGGGACTTGGTGTCTCATAAACAGGAGTGATAATCTTCACTAGAATGGTGAGTGAATGTTGCAGGTGGGCTACTGCAATAACCCATGTAATCATGCAGATAGCCAGGTTGGGAAATAGGGCTTATGCTACTAAATTTTCCTCTGAAACTTAGTCCTTTATATCATGCCAATCATATCAAGTTACAAAGGGCAGAAGTCTGTTAGCATTCCTATATTGGTAGAACTGTAACATTCCCCACACTGTACAGCACATTTGATCACATCTGCAGCAATGCTCTGACTCCCCACAGCCTGTTTTCCCTAAAATCTCAATGCATTTAACAAATTTAAGTAACTAAGATATTTTGGTAAGGTGAGCAGGCAGTCTAAGGACCACATCATCAAAAAGCAAGTTTGTGTTCACAAAAGTTAGAAGAACTGCCCAGACTGTGTTAGATTCAAATCCAGAGTTTTTGCTGGGCAGTCCTGCCCCTAAACATCAGAACTGGACCAGGTGATCTGCTGATGTGGATGATGCATTTCTGCTCTTGTCAGTCATCTTGGACTGAGTGACAGCTCTGCAATGCAATCTGTGGCTCCTAACATGTCGTGTGCAAATTGGTGTTTTGTGTTCAGGGATCAGTGCAATATTAAAATGAAATCAGAGCCCTGACAGTGCAGAAACTGCAGTGACGCTGTAGTGAGTGAACAGGTAACCAACCATGCTGAGCCACAGGATGCATGTTGTCCAGAGACACTCCCATGAAGTGTTATGAAGCCTCAATGATAAAATTATTAACTTCTCAAAGCAAAACAAAGATATTCCACTTTATCTGGAGAAGAAATGCAGGGTGGCTGCCAACCCTGCACTGTGGGAAGAAATCTATGCTCTTTTTTTTGGCCCCATGCCAAGCCAAGGCTCACACCAGGGATGGCTCTAACTTTGCTCTGTTTAGTTTGGATGTATAGGAGCACAACAATACAGATTATTTTGGTGCCTAAATCAAAACTTTTAGAGGATGAGAAAGTCTCCATTTTCCTCCTGCATCAATTGCATCAGATGACTTCATCTTACGATATTGCATTGCATTATTAAAGCTAAACTTGAAGGGAGCAGGTGGCCCACTGATGCTATTTCACCTCCCAAGCTGGTTGGGAAATCTGTCATCTTAACATCAAGTGAGAATAAATATTGGAGGTTGCAGTCAAGAGTTTTTTTCAAAAGCAGGGAGTTACTAATGATAATGGCTATTGGTGTTAAATGTTTGCTTTTTTGCAAAGGAGTTGACTATGGTTTGTACTAATTAGTGTTGAGAGGAAAAGGAGACGGCATTTTCTCTGAAGCTATTTAATTCCCAAACCATTTTTGGGAGAGTTGGGACTACCTCTTCTCTAAATTCAAAGTGATGTGTTCATGTTGAGGATTCAAGGTTTATTTTTGCAGGCTTGGTTGGAGGAGAAGGCATGGCTCAGAACAAGAAATTATTACTTGTTGCCTGTCTGCATACTGCATAGTTAAAATAATCTCCAAATTGAAAAGAAATTTAAGTAGAGAGAAAACCCATAGCCAGCACTCTCAGTATTCAAGGAAAAAAACCAAAACCACAAACAACACAAGGGAAAGAATCTGCATCTCAATCTCATTGTTGCATTAAAGGAGATACACTGAATTTGCAGAATGGCTGCAGCAAGTTTTGAATAATAAATGAAAGGGGGAAATTGCTTCTCTGTGCACAGAGGGAATGCCAACAGCTGTGCTGTTTCCTTGTGTGCTGCTTGCACAGATACACTGGCATCACTCAGGACCCATGAAGAAGAGTGTAGCAAGTCCAGAGCTCCTCGGTTTTCCCTCCTGCTCTGGCTCAGTCCTTAAGAAAGTTTAAAATTCCTTTTATTGCTTATAATCAATTTTTGTTGCTTATCTCTTCTTCTCTATTGGCAACTGGCCAGTTAAAGGGAGGGAAGAGGAATGAGAAACAGAGGCCAAATAAGGAAACACAAGTCTAAATGGTTTAGGGTTTTTTCTTTTTGAACTCAACCTTCTCTTTTTCAGTTTTGTTGTGTATTTGCTGTAGATGAGAAATCAGGATTAGTGGCCTTGGCAAAAGTCACTACCTTGAGTAGTTAATCTAGAGAACAAGTCTTTATCAGGAGTGGTTGAGCAAATTCACGTTCTTTAGGCTGGATAAAAGGAGGCTTTGGGGGGACCTTGTTGCTCTCTATATACAACCTGAAAGGAAGCTGTGGTAAAGTGAGGTTGGGTCTCTTCTCCCAAGCTGCAAGTGATAGGACAGGAGGTAAGAGCCTGAATTTGTGCCAGGGGAGGTTTAGATTGGATATTGGGAAAAATTTCTTCTCTGGAAGGGTTGTCAAGCACTGGAACAGGCTGCGCAGGAAAGTGGTTGGGTGTTTAAAAGATCTGTAGGTGTGGCACTTGGGGACATGGTTCAGTGGTGGCCTTGACAGTGCTGGGTTAATGGTTGGACTTGATGATGTTGGAGGTCTTTTCCAACCCAAATGATTCTGTGATGCTGTAAATCTGATATGACAACTCAGAATCTGTTCAAAGTAAGATTGGTGCATCAGTGCACAGGTCAGACCTCCAATTTTTTTTTCTTGCTAATCGCCTGTTCATAAAATAAAACTCGGACTGAGTTAGGTGGTGTCTTTATGGTGGGGTTGAGTAAGGTTTAGGACCAACAGGACGCCAGTCTTTTTCAGAAGGTTATCTGAACTCAGGCCTTTGGAAGAGAAAGGAAAAGAACACAAACCCATTACTTACTTAGCTTTCATTTGAATAAAAGAAGCTTTTAATTTTTTTAAAATAAGCTTTAAATCCTACACTGAAAATTTAAGCAGATGAGTGAATAGCAAAACACAGCTCAGAAATCTGTCCCTCACTGCCAGGAAAGCCTTTTGTCTGATGTGGCAAAGAAAACACAGACAATTAGTCATTTTTATGCTTTCAAAGCATTGGTTTGATGGTGCCAAACTTTTTCTGACAGATCTCATCTACTTCAGTTATCTGCCACTCCAGTTTATGAGGTTTCTAGAGCAACTGTCATCTTCATAGTGAACCACCCAGGATTCATAGAAGGCTGCTTTTCCTTTAGCACTCCTAGATTTCAGTAGCTCTCTTTTTAAAATCACAGTAAAGTGTTCTTTTCTATGAGCACAGGCAAATGATTTCTTGGTTTGGATTTTTGCAAGCGTGCTGGTTAGGAAGGCGCCATCTTCCTTCTCTGTCAAGTGTCTTCATAGGCAAGGGGTCTTGGCCATGAATATTGTTGTAACTCTCTTGAACTTTGTTGGGAGCAATAATAGCTCCATTGCTCTGGAAAAAATGCAATTGTCTGAGCCTGGGAGCTGGGTTCATCTGAGGAAAAAGAGAGGTGTAGAAAAAGGCAGGGAAATAAAGAGCTCTGAACTGGGACTCCAGAGAGGAGGAGTTTCTGCAGACTGTTAGTGAAATTGCTTCTATCAAAGACTCGAGTAAGATGATATGGGATTATTTGTATTGGTAGTACCAGTCCTAAAAGGACAGGAGCTCATTTCCTGGCTGAAAGAGATGGGAGCCTTTGCTCTGTAAACCCACAGGCTGGGGGAAGTTCAGTAGGATACTGTGGTTCTGGAATGCTTGTTCAAATATGTTTATTCTGTGAAATAGGAAAACCATTAATCATGCTACCTAGAAGAAATAAATTATCTGATTAGTCTGAAATTCTATTTTTCTGGGGGAAAATGTATATACATGCTATGATAATTAACTATGTTTGTCTCTAAAGTCAAGTCTCTGTTCTTAAAACACTTTCTTGTGAAATGAGATCATCTTCTCATTCCAGGTAAGATGGATTGATAGTGATAAGGAGATGTAAGGAAGCTGCACCACAGCTGGGTGCAGTCCAGACATGAGGCATGGAGTTGCATTGATGTATTCACAGAGACGTTCTCCTGTGTGTTAATTTTGTGTTCCAGTGGTGCCTGAGAGCTCCTTGACAGCACTTTTAGGCTGGATGTTGTGTATTTGAAAAGCATCTAGCATGTTGGTGGCAGCTATTGAGGAAGGAGTATTCTTCACTGCCCATTGGTATCATTCTTCCTGCACTGTGCAGAGGCAGCGGCTGAACAGCATTGATCATTCAGGTCTCAGTTTCCAGGCCAGAATGTAACAAAGGGGCCTTGCTGGCTCAAGAGCTCACTAAGGATAAATGGGTACAATGCTTTTCACCAGACCGTCTCTATGAGGGGGTAGAGGAGCAAGGAAATGCAGTTTGCTATTGAAAATAATTAATAAAGTTGCTTGCTGTTCCAGCTGGAGCCTGTTTGCTGACACCATGCACCCCAGCCACTAATGCTTCCTACTTCCCTGATGAGTGGCCATTTTCTACTGCTGGCTTGGTGTAAGAATATAATGAATAGGATTTTTTATTTATTAGCTGTGTTAATGGGGCACACAGGAGCTGCATTACGTTGGGCACAGTACAAACACATTTATTTAGACTTGTGTGAAAATTACTAATGAGAGAAGATGGCTGGCCAAAGCTCTAGGCGTTCTGACACCTCTGAATAAAACAATGACATCCCAACAATGTTTAAAGTGATGATTCCAGCAGAAATTCAGCCAGCTGCTTCCAGAAACTCCTACAGAATAACATTAGCCTTCTCTAAATACTCTCAAAAACAGAAGAGTTCACAAATGTTAGGAGATGGTCTTTACCCCGAGGTGTTTACAGTCCAGAGCCTCCATCCTTCAGAGAAGTGTCTGGTTATTTGGTGCATCCAGTGAGAAGTGTTGATACTTGCCTTCTTTAAAATTGTGCATGGGTAGGGATGGTCAAGACAGAAAGTAAAGGGGAGAATTAAGGAAAACTCTTACTTGCTTGAAAAGAAAGAAAAAATGGAGACTTAGAGCTGAAAGGACTTGCCTGAGGCTACAGAGAGAGTCAGTGGCAGAACCCAGAATAGAAGCCAGATGTTCCAAGTCTGTAGCAATATGACTTAGCCAAATTTCAAGAGGGATGTTTTCCTTCAAAGTCTGTTTTTATCTTCCTTTTGAATTATTTATTTTATTTTATTTTTTATATATTTTATTTTATTTTATTTATCTAAAGGGTAGTGAGGGAAGTTTCAAATAAAAATAATACACTGAGGAAACTGAGCTTTGGGACATTTGCTAGGATTCTGATTTACCATAAGCAAGAAGAACTGCTCTGATGCTAATTCTTAGGTAGGAACTTCAAAGATTGCAAGAGTCTATAAATATTTGCTTTATTTGCAGTGAAGAGTACAGGAAGTTCTGAGTTAGCCTAATTTAGGCTTCAATATAGACTATTTATGTACTACCTCCTGGGACCACCTCTGATTACTGAAAGAATGACCTTATTGGAAACCAACAAGTAGGTCTGCAGTTAATTATAAAGGGTTCAGAGCCTGCTGCAGAACCCTAACAATGGCATTTTTGTGGATGATGTTATGTGTTTTTATTTAACCGTTCAAATCAGGAGAGCTTAAACAGATGGCACACACTTTCCTGCTCTCTGAGAACACCTAGAGAAAGAGACTGATAATAACTGAGGGAGGCCAAGCCTAACAGGTCAGGAGAAATGGCAAAGCTCAGGCTGTCTGGCCTCACTAATTACCATCTGAAAGCAATAATGAACTGGTCAGTGGGGTCAGGAACAGGTGATGCTGTGTGGAGAGGGAGAAAGGGGAGGTTTGTTTGTCTTCTGCATTTGGAAGAAGTGGTTTGGACATGTTGCCTGTTTTTTAATTTGACAATAACAATAGTGACTTAATGTAATCTAAATGTGGCCTTTGGAGAAAATCTGCTTTAGAACTTATCCAAAATAATTTCCTGAAGGAAAAAAAAATAATATCAGTACAGTTCAGGGTAATGTCTGAAGAGAGAAATGTAAAAAACTGACTTACAGGGCAGCAAGTTTATACATGGGATGATGCTCCTCTGGGGCATCATAGAAAATGATTATACCAGATTTTGTTCATCAAGGCAAAGTAAGCTAAATCAGATACAAGGCAAAGCCCTTAGGAGGAGGAGGAACGTATTCAATTTAGTGAGGCAACTGTGATCGTAATTAAAGCCCAGATGGAAACCTTTGAATGTGTCTGGCGTCTGTGTATCCGCTGTGTTTTTTCTGTTAACTTGACATTATAAAAGGAGCACCCAAAGAATAAAGAGATGGTGTTTGAAATTTCATCAGTCAAACACTGTTCCAAATTTGATTTATTGTAAACAATCTGCAAAAATTGCTTTGAGTATATATGATACAGGCAGGGAGTTTTCTCAAGTGGTAATTCACAAAGAGAGAAATTGTACATTATTTCTAGATTTGTCTTTGCTGAAATGCAGTCAGGATTAATTACACCATTTGCCAGCTCTACTGTGAACCCCTTATATTTCGGGCATATGGATAGAATTTTATTCTGCTGTTATATATTCTATCTGAAGCAGAGTGCAATGCTGGTTACTTTATAAGCAGATACACTGCAAGATTTCAGTAAAAAACCCTATACAATTAAAAAAAAGTAAAAATCAGGAATTAAGAAGGGAATCATTGTCCTACTTTTTTTCCTATAATACACAAGCCAGGAGCAAAGGATGGTACTGTATGGAAACACTGCTAAAGGGTTAGCAAAACGTGAGGAGTGATTTGCTATTCCTGCTGAATGGAGGGCTGGGGGCGGCTGTAACTCTGCTGGGCTGTCGCACGCACTGGGAGCCTCGAGTGTCTCCTGCCTTGTGTTTGAGTCATTACTTTATCTGGAGCAGACAGACTGCTTGTAGTCCCAAATCCTCCAGCATATGCACTACTTGATGCCTAGTACAGGCATGTATGTGCTGCTGAGATTTACAGCTGGCCCCTGAGTAAGTGGAGAGCTGCAGCCCCTGCCCAAGTCTGCCCAGTTTGACAGGCCAGGCTCAGCATCCTGGGCTGGCCTCAAGAGCATGGAGGAAGAGCATGGTGTTTGCAGCAAGGTAAATATAGAAAAAAATAAGGAGAGGAGAGGGTGATCAAGTGTGATGAATCACTTTTCCCCTTATCATCTGTAAACACATATTTAGGGACTTTTGAAGCAGTCTGTTACTCCCTAGAGAGTTTATTGGCATGTGGTCGTGTTACAGTTCTAGGCAGAGCTGTAGTTAAGCGTGTGTAATTAGTGGCAATATTAATGGTCTTTAATGATACTAACTCCAGGCAGTGGTGTTTTCCCTTGGTTTTCATTACCTTTATGCTGATAATGGCTTATATCCTTAGTACTAAATCAATGTTGCCAAAATCCTCCTGGTGGTTTTCACTTTAAAAAGTATCTCTATGTGAACATATTCCCCCCACATACGCTGTCAGTCTTCATTATCTTTTTTTTCACAGGAGTACATGGAGTGTCTTTTGCAGTCTATATCCTGAAATAACAACAAAAAATCCAATTTCTTAAAAATGAGGTTTGCTGTTAATGGAGAATTTTGAAGAGCTCTGTTCCTAATCCACCTGCTCTGTGGCTTCTGAATTCCCTGCAAGTGGTTCACTGCTCATTGCTGAGAAACCAAAACCCCGAGTCCCACAACTCATGAATTTGAGACAGATTAAATTTTCAGATCTAATTTTATTTTAATCTTTATTTTACCTCCAAATTTAATATTACAGGGCCTCACAAGTGACTGTCTATGGAAGGTGTTTTTTTTACATGAGTCAGGACAGCACCTATAAACTTGGAAGTGGAGTCTCAGTGTTCATGGGCTCTGTGATCAGTCTGCTGGAAAGGGAAGAGAAATTTGCAAGTTGATAAAAGACTTGCATGTAGTGCAAAAGAGGAGCCTATTCCTGATCACCTTTTCAATCAGTTCTTCACTTCTCATCCTCTGACTTTGTTTAAAGACAAACTAATTGTAATTAAAAAAAAAAAAAGAAACAATGGCCTTTTTTTTATTCCCTACAACCAACATCTTCTAGAGTTTATAAGACCACAGGTTATATTTATGGGTCTTATATTTCCAAAGGGGGTCTGTGATGCTTTTGTCTGCAATATCATTGCCACCATGGGACTGAGGTCTGAATCTTACATCAGTGTACATAAGAGGAGGCTTGAGAGATTTATAATGGGAAAATGCTGACAGCTCCATAATTTACTGCAAGGCTAACGGCAGCGCTGTAGCTCCTGACAGCTCTAAACCCTTGTTCTGTGGGATGGTTTGTTTCTAATACACTCCCTTTGCTGGATCTTCCCCCACCCTCTCTCTGGATGAATGGACCTAGGCCTGTGAATATCTATATTGCTGCATTTTCCTTTGGTATTTTAACAGCCTTTCACTTTTAGGATTTCCCATTGTTGAAATTTGTAAAAGATTTCAGGAACTTCACAGCAGAAAGGCTTTTTTCTTGTTGTTCTTTCTTCAGCCTGGAGTATCTTACATATTCATTGTCACACCGGATACTCCAGCAGCAGCTTTACATTTTCAAGCCCTGGTACTTTGCTGTGTCCAAAAAATGGGTAGACACCGAACAATACCTACTTTTTAACTTATTTGAGTAGAATGCTGTGCATCTGCATAATGGTTTCACACAGAAAGTGCTTTATCTTCATGAGTTAGTGAGTCAGTTTAGGGTATTCTATTGGCAAAAGCTTTCAGAGAAATTATGCATGGTAAATTAATGAAGGCCGTCTGAGGTATTATTGTGTGTGAATGCACATGCCATTAGAATCAATGGCTGGCTGAAAAAAGTTAACGGTCATTAAGGGGCTGTTAAAAAGGCCAGTGGACACAGATTTACTCTCTTGCAGGGCTCTGGTTGGGTTAGGTGAAGACAGAGATTGCTATTTGCCTCCAGGCCACAGGACAGCCCGGGCTTTGTGCTTTCCTGTCCCCATTTCTCTTGGCTCCTGTCAGTGGCAGATTTAAGGGAGACTGCAAGAGCCTGTCTTCTGAGGAGGTAGAGAACATCTTCCCAGCAGGTAAAGACCTTTGCATGACTTTTCCTTAGTTTACAAGTGGTTGGTAACAGAAAGTCCAAGTGGTTGAGCTTGAAATGGCTTAAAACAGTGTCTCAGTGGTGGTGTGAAATGGAACTCTTTAATAGAGAGCTTGCCAAAGAGAAGGTTCTGTTGGTTTTGGTTGATGTCACCCTATCTGATGGTGAGTCTTTAAAATATTGCTCACTCGAGTTGTGGGGTATTGGCTCCAATCAGACAGGAAGAAAAGAGCACTGCATCAGATCTGACCATTAGCCAGTAGTATGGGAAATGCTGAATGCCAACTGGAGATTAGGCAACTGTGTGCCACTCCTGGCAATACAGCCAGGAATTTGTAATACACAGAGCATAAGTGACGCAAACTGGTTTTTCCTGGGCACCTGCATTCCCCTGGCCTGTGTCCTTTCCCTTGAGCAATGTAGATTTTTTTTTTCCTGCATTGTATTTTGAATGCAGTGATTCTGACTGAAATAAATGCATGGAGAAAATTAATGATTTGATATCTTCTTGCTGCTGCCAAAAGAAATGTAAAAGAGTCTTTGATCTGGTGCCTTTAAAAAAGTGAGCTGGACCAGTTACTGATACTTACTGACCTAAGTAAGTGATAAAGCGACTGTGTCGAAGTTTAATTAGTCTTGATCAAGATACGTTTTTAAGATTTAGAACTAGTGGCCTTTTGAAGAAGTAAGGCTTCTAGTTGTCATTTATGTCACAACATGTCCTTTTATCATACTTTCTGTGTCTCCAGCAGGAACAGTTTTTATTTTAAAGGAAAAGAGAAATGGTTCATTTGATGGGGATTAGCACAGACAAGCTTACTAATATTTGAAGGCAATTTCTCTGCCTTACCTTTTTCCCTATTTCATATCCCACAGAGATTACCTCAGACTGCCGTTGTTAGTCACTGTTATTTATATAAAGATATGTAATGCGTTTGTGCTTGAGGGGTCGTCTGTAACGAGGTATGCAATTTCAGACTGTAGAGACTGGCAGGAATTACTGTGAAGAATTGCTTTGCAGTGACAGCTTTATCCTGCCTGTAATATGTCATTGTGTGTGACTCTCAATTAATCACGCAATAACAAAACATTGCGTCTGGCGACAATGGTGTGTCCATTAATATGGAGAGGTAAGACTCAGCTTTATGAACACAAATGCTGTCCCCTGCCCACTCGTGCACTTTAATCAGCAAGTCTCAGCCCAGAAGGAACATTTTTCTCTTCTCCTCTCCCCCATCATCCTCTATCGCAATCTATTAAGCTGCAATCCATAACGTCTCATGTCTCTGTAATGGTCTGATGGCGTGTGGTGTTAAATGATTGCATGAATTTGACTTTGTCTCGCTCCGCCTTGACCTTGGTGTCTTCAGTGGCTTCCCCTCTTTCATTTTCAAATCGGGAGTGGGGAGTTGGAGGAGAAAATGGAAGAGTGACAGAATGGAGATAATACAAAGGAGGTTCGATGTTGTTCTTTGAGGAGATGGGGGAGACAAGAGGTAAGAGGAACCATTGCTGGGAAACGAAAATGCAATGATTTGCAAATTTGTAGGAGAAAAGCTATCAAGCTGTCGAGCATAACCTGTTCCACAGACTGAAGCCTGCCACGTGCAGGACCTCATTGGTAAGCAGAGTGGAAGCCTTGCAGTAATTCTTCCCCTTGTTTGTTCAGCCATTTATAATATGCTTGCTAAGTAATATATCAGTTTAAATAAAATCTCCAAATCTCATTGTGTTTTACAGCTGTATTTATATCCTGAACAGAAACATAAAGAGGCACCTGGGTGTTCTGTGCTTGGGCTACAAAGAAAGACACCCCGGTCCCAGCTACCAAGTATGAATCCCTGTTATTACATCCAGCCAGGTTTAGACATAGATTCTCACTCCCTTGATAGCCTTAGTTTGTTTTTTTTTAGTTGATTTATTTTGAGTTGGTATTGGGGTTTTACATCCTGTGCAACATAAATAGGAAGTCTGGTAGTAATTAGTGTCAATGCTTTTGGTTTTTTTGCAAAGAAACCTAATTTTTAAGAAGCGCTTGGCAGGACAGTCTCAGAAGAATCTCCTGAGCATCCTCAGTGCTGGTTTACACCAGAGCATTGTCATGTTACATGCAAGATAGGAAATTAATTATTGTATCTCTTCCCATGGGTTAATACTGTTGGCGAATTTGTGACACTTTGACTGGTTGCATTGAAAAATGCACACTGAAAGAGGCACTTGGATTTTGACAATGGTGTGTTGGATGCATTGCAGTACTTTCACTTTTTGTAAATAAAAAACAAAAGCCTTTGGGATTCTTAGCAATAAAAACATTTGTAGCTCCTTGGGGAATTCTTCATGGTCTGGCTTGCTGAATCTCCTCATTGTGTCTGAATTATCAGCCAGACAATAAAAAAATAGTTAATCCAGGGTTTATGTCAAACATGGTTATTCTGGAGTAAATGCAGTATTATACCAGCACAATACAAAGTTCTTACTCCCTCTGGGCAATGTGACTTCTGCCAGTTACCAAGAGCATTGGTTTTGGTTCTTTAATTAAGTCTAACCCCATCTCCCCTGCTGTATGAGCAGTGGATCTGACAAGATGCTGAACTTGCTAAGCTATATAAAATAAAAGCACCTGCCCTCGCATGAAATTGAGGGCACTAGTGCAGAAGGTGTTCTCCTTGGTGATCTCTGGCAGATACAATCCAGCTCAGCTTCATAAAGCCATTTGCTGCCAGGTGTGGGGCTGCATATTTGCATCCAGCTTTTCCATCAGGTGTAGGCTGTTCATGTGTTAGGAGCCAAGCACACACAGGGGAGACCTTCAAGAAGGAGGGTTTGTAATCAATTTCTCATTCCCAAATTATTTTTCCAGGGTCCCCACAGTATGGTGTTTGAGTAACAGAATAATTTCCTAGCTATTAAGTGCCTGAAAATCAGCAGTAATTAACTTAGCACAAGTTCTTCTCTTCCTCTCCCTCCTCTTTGCTCAAAAAAACAAACAAACCCCCTTTCTCAGCAGAGGAAATGCAGATGGAAGCAGTCTCTTCTGCCTTAGTGCAGTCATGTACAGATTACATCTTTTTCCCCCTTTCAGTTCTGTGAATAACATAATTGCTTTGTTATCCCTCAGGGGATTTGTAATATTAACATTGGTTAATGACATTAATTCAAGTTTTTACCATTAATAAAATGGCATTGCTTAAAATTAAGCATTACATTTCAATTAGTAGTCCATCAAAGACTTTAATAGTCGGGAGCATTAAAGTGATATTTTTTTAAATTTCTTATTAATTTTTTATTGTATCATGCTAATTTCCAAAGAGTGATTGAAAGCCCAGCTGATCCAATGAACGACCCTATCTGCCATGTTTCTTGAAGGAACTTCTTTCTTTTATGACATTATGCAAAAAGGTCACATTTCCACAAAGCAGGAATCTGTTTCAGTCACCTCCTGAATTCATTATCATCCTTTTTACTTTTTAACATGAGGCACATGATATACAGGCACCCCAGGTGGACATGTTTAAATTAATCTAGTAATAATTGATTCAGAAGAGATTTGGAGGACAGAATTTGCATAAAAGCCATAATGAGAGCAACTCCTCCAAGGCCAGACTGAACAGCTAAGTCCCTGAATAACTTACATCTCCTAAACTAATTTGGTTATATATGCAGGATGAAGGTGTGGGGGCTGGAGCACCATGTGATTGGAATTCATTACAAATAATTCATCTTCTCTAGGAAGGCTGGCCTCAGAGTGTATTAAAATTATATCAGCTCCCAAATACTTGCTCAGACCCTGCCTCTGGAAGATGATGACGAAATTTCTGTCTGAGGGATTGTTTGGGTATTTTAAAGCGTTTCTGAGGCAAAGAGCTGACACCCCAGGACTGGGGCGTCCTCTGGCAGGCTGCTTCTCCTGCCTGGTGGGAAAATATTCAGATACACAATCTTGGCTGGACATCTGATGGTCAAAAACATAAGTGCAGAGGAGGATTCCAGCTTCCAGTCTCAGATATTCTTCCCTTCAATTCCAGAATGGAATTTCTTAGCTAAGTTGTAGATCATTGGATTTGTATTAAATCCTGGATCACTGTAATGTCTTTGGGAATTTAGGGAGTCCCGCTGCAGGATGGGGACTCTACTGTTTAGTTATAGTAAATCTGCAGACAGAGAAAATTACAACTGTTCAGTTCATTAAAAGAAAGCAGCCAAGGCCTTTTTGAAGGTCAGCTGTCCTGCTTGACTTTGCCTTTGCCTAAATACTCTTTTTGAGAAAAGCTCTAAAAGGATGTCTCTGTGACCCAGCATAGTAATGCCTGTGTTCTGAGGCTGGTGAGCTTCAGTTAGCAAGTAACACAGTACCATGCTCCTGGTATCAGAGAAGTTGCATAGCATGTGTGGAAGGAGGGGGAAATTCAGCTCTGTCTTTTCAGAAACTGTTGATCACCATATATTTTTCGTGGGAAAATTGATGTCACTGTTGTTTTCAGCAGATGAGAAATCAGTCCCATTTTGTTTATACACAGCAGTCAGTAACAACCTGTCATTTGTGAGCTGTGTATGTTCTTCAGCGCTGCCCTGCAGCCAAGAGGATCTGGGAAGAGCAGCCCTGCTTTTTGGAGTCCCAAATACAGTGCAAGAGTTGGGGCAGACCAAAGCAGCCCTGCTGCTCCCCTGCTGCTGTGAGGGGAGCAGTAAACAGAGCTCAACCAGTACCTGCTTTTGCAAGAGGTATGAGAAAAGCTGAGCACGGCAGGAGAAAAAAAAGACTCTGGCTGACAATTATTGTTTTGTCTGTTCACATTTGGGGCATATAGAGGCTGGCTGAATGCTTTCTAGCCAAAGGTTTCTGTATGATAAATGATGCTGTGCTGTGCCAAGAAGACAATGCAGCAAAATATATTCTTGTTTCCAAACAGGCTGAAACTTAGAGTTGTGCTACAGGGATGCTTTATGCTTCTTCTCCTAGAGTTAAAATTAAACCATGAGTATGTGTTATGTGGCACCAGGTAATCACAAATCTTTGACAAAACAAACAAGCTCTGGTTTCTCTTTCCTGCATGGCTGAGCATTAAAAGAAAAAGTTCTTCTCATCCTGTTTTTCCAACATAGTAATGAAGGAAGGAGCTGCAGCGAGGGATGAGTTGGGTTTGCAATGTGCAGCAACTGCCTTTGACTCTGGCATGTGGGACTGTGTCAGTGATGCAAGATGATTGTTGGATGGAGTAGAAGGAAGTGGGTGGCAGAAGCTGGAGGTAGTGTCAGAGTTTTTAACAGGAAAAACAAGCCTCTGGAAAAGGCCAGCCCATATGTTATGGCTGACTCTCAGGCAGGAGGTTCATTGGTGTGATGATTTCATGGCTTGGTGTTTGTCTTCTAGGCACTTGAATTGTGGGATTAGGTCAGAGGAAAATTAAGTGGGTTGGGTTTTTTTTAATTTCTGCTTTCTGTTGTTTTCCGAGCTGTGTGGACACAGGGGCACCACAGTGACTGCCACATAGTTTATCAGGATTGCTTATCTTCAGGGCACAATCTGGGGACTGTACTTGTTCCCAGATTGCTGTCACAGTATTGAAGAGAGAAACTTTGTGAGTTACCAACCTGTATTAGGTCTAATATAATTTGGAACTATTGTCACCAACTTCGTTACTACGCATCCCAAGGGATGTCTGCAATAGACCCTATAATTAGAGCTGAATAAAAAAATAGTGTCAGTAAAACATTGGTTAATACTTTAGTAAGTCTAAAAATTCAATAGCATTTATGGTTTTCATGTTAAACTGTGAGACAAAAGATAAGCCCATACCAAAAGCATTTTGAAAAGTCAGGAGGGATTAATTCCTCTTTCTTTCTCTGTCTAAAACTGTCTGCAGATACTAGTGAATGAGTGACAAATCTGTGTCCTGCCTCAGTTTTCAGCATAGTAGCCTCACAGCTGCAATGGGGAGGTCTGTGAGCAGGAGCACCACATGTCTGGAAATCACTGCAAATAGAAGATTGTCTCCAGACTGTCAAGTACAAGAGTGTGTTGGAATGACAGTGGCTGTGCAGTGTGGTCCTGGGGACTGTGGCTCTGCTAATTTGCACATTTACAAACTAGGGGAGTAACTTGAAGAAAACGGCTGTGTTGGTGTTTCTGTAACAGCTACAAACTTAACGCATTGGTCTATGGTTGAGTACCAAACCTCAAGCCAGAAAGAACTCTTGCAGCCAGGTGATGATTTGCAGTAAGTGTGATACTTGCAGTATGTAAACAGCATGTCTGATACCTTGGATTTACAGCCCCCATGCAGGGAATTCCAAATCACATGTTCAATGAGAAAGGTGACTGCACTGCAAGGGGTGCTGAGCCCTGTGCACGCTCCCCTGCTGCAGGCAGGGCCTCTGGAATAGTTACTCCTGCTGTTGCTGCTGTCCCATGAGCCCTGGGACACTCTTCCTCTTTTTGGCTGAGCATCTGGAGACTGCCTGGGAGTCAGGATCTCCTGATTCTAGAGCTAGGCTCCAGTAAATATCAAGTCTGAGCTGCAGTTGTGCTAAGTACCATAGCATCCATTGCATTCTGCTGTTGTGTTAGGCTTTGCATTCATCTCCGTGTTTCACAGATGGAACACATAAAAATAATTCCATAGCCAGTCCAGGTCCGGGAATTACCAAAAATTTGGTAATTCTTTGACAAAACTTTGACATCTCTCAGAGAGGCCATTCTATGAACAGTAAATAGCAGATATTTCCATCCCCCCTGTAGAGGCACTTTTCTAGAAATCAGTGGCAGCATACCACCAGGGAGATAAATGAGTGTGAGCCTTCATTGCCAAATACAATCTTTGAATAAACAGAAGACTTCAGACTCCAAGGCACCTTTTCTCAAGTGCTAAATTCATGCCCAAAACAAATGCTAACAAAGCCTCTCATGTCTTTATATTAAGTGTAGCCAGTAAAAAAAAGATCTAGAGCTCTCTGGGGAGCCTCTTGAAGCACTTGGGGACACACTCAATGTGTGGTCAGGTTAGCACTACTCAGAAGCCAGTCTGAGTATCAGCAGAGCAGGTATTTATTTATGCCCACTGGACTTGGCAGGAGCCCAGAGGTGCAGTATATTTTGCACTGTTACACAGACTTTTATTGTTGAATCAGTGTTATTTAATGGAAGCTCTCTATAATAGGGTCTTGTTTTGGAGGGCTTCCTCTACAAGTGGGGAAACAGTGGTTTCCAGGACTTCGTGGCAGTGGACTGCCCTACTAAGGCCCAGTAATGAAGTAGTGGCTGATGGTTTACTGAGGGCCCACACCAGTCCATAGAGAAGGGGCCTGACAACAACCAATTCATTTTGTGCTAAACCATTATTAAGAGTTTTCTCCCTGTTACCTGTCCTGAATGAAAATATCCCATTGCATTTTGTGGCCTTGGTTTTGGACCTTGACCAGTCCTGGGTGGCTTTGATCAGCAATCAGAAAGAGCCCTAGAAATTAAGTGCCTCCAAGTGCACTGTCAATTTTTTGTGGAATGTAGTCCTAAGAACGTCAACGTATAGACTATTACAATTCAGCTCCACTACAGGCTTCATGAGCCATGAACCAACAGTACATTAGGAAAAACTGATTTCTCCCTTGCAAAGAGTTACCTGAATTTTTTATACCCTCTAGATAACTGAAGGGTTTCAATGAATTGACCCGTGTTGCAAAATCTTGATTGCTTTATTCCTGATACAAAACCTGCTATGATGCTGCCAGTGGTGTCCTGCAGACTCTGTGAGGCAGGAGCTGTGAGAGGGGTCAGCATGGAGCTCAAGCTTCTGCTCTGCCACAACACAGCATAATGCCTGCACACACTTGTGATGCACCCTGAATTGCCGGGGAATTTGAAGATAACCCTTGGATTATATGTATGAAAATGTGGGTTTGTTTTCCTGGGGTGTTGTAAGAGCAAGATCAGTGTGAGACTTGTAGATGATGTTGCAGTTGAGGCCATGGGAAGCCCTGAACAAGGTGGGTACACACAAGCCTGCTGGCAGCCAGAGCAAGAGACCTTTGGCATATAAACTGCCGTGAAATCCAAAGTGAGCTCACCGATTCTTCTGAAGACTGTAGGGTGGTTTAATTAAAGCAAAACAAGATCTCTTTACAGATTCTCATCTCTGCCAGAGTTTGACCATTTCCATAGATTTGCCTCACAAAGTGAGAGAAGCTCAGAATCCATAAGTCCAGTCTAACAGTGCGTATGAGATTTGACCTCTGGGCATGCAAGTGCAGCATGGCATGTTTTGGCTGTAAGACAGATCCATGGGCACAGCTGAGGGCTGGTTGTGTGCATGTGGCCAGGGGCAGAGGGAAAAGCTGTTCTTTTTCTTCAGTAGTGTGGAATGGCCCTTGGAACCAGTTGGGTGGGATGGAATCCAGCTGGAGAGGGAGGGAAGCATGAGGAGCATCAGATGAATAAAGGACCATAGTTTTGTTGGTCTTGGAGCTGTTTTCTAGGGCAGAGTTGCCTGTGCCAGCCTGTCATAGCCACATTTCTGAGCTGTCTTTCTTTACAATGTTTATATTTATTTCCCTTATTCTTCCAGTACTTTTTTGAATACTTTAATGTCCACATCTTTCCATTGCACCTTTTCCTTCTGCTGTCTCAGTCTAATAAAACCATAACTGTGGCAATCACAAAAGATCCAGAACAGAAGAATTAAAGCTTTTGCAGGAGGTTCCTTTTTTAGTCTTTTTTAAAGGCATGTCTTTCCTTTAAAATGAAAGATGAAGCATTTTCTTTTATCCTTTAACTTTACTGTCACATTTTATTAAGTCAAAATGATAGTTACAGTCAGAGGAAAGCAGGATATGAATTCCTGGTACAGCCATTTTTAAAGTGTGCTTTGTTTTAAAGCCCTGAAGATTGATTGAAGGTATTTTTCTTTTAGACACAAAGCTTTAGTCAAAAGGGGCCTGATCTGAGTTACCCTCTGTAAATCAGGATTAGTTCCTGTGAAATCAATGGAGTTGCAATGATACAATACGGGGTGAGTTGGAAAAGGCTCATGCCTGACAATAAATAAGGGAGGGACTGTGGGCGATCCCCTGCCCGCTGCCCTTGCGCCAGGGTGAAGCCACGAGGCAAAGCAGAATTATACCCTGTCCCTCTTGGGCTGCCATGGAATGTCCTGGCTGGGAGGTGAGCAGGCAGAGTGGGTTTGTGCTGACACAGGCTCTGAGGTTGCAAATCTCAGCTTTGGAGATGCTCTGAGTGTGCAGACCTCCTGCCTTTCCCAGATGGAGCAGCTCTTTGCATATCCCCTGCCACTGCCACTACAGGCAGGGAGGCCAGTGAGCTGAGAAAGCCTGATTTAAGAGACAAGAGGATGGCGGGAGAAATGGTACTCTATAAAATACCTGACTGTGGAGCAAATGTTACCAAATCCAGTGTAGCCTGAATTTATCAACCTTTTTCTGTCAGAGGGCTGTAGGGATTCACTGGGTGGAGTAGAAAAGGGGAGAAAGATGCCCCATCACTGGCTCTTGGGGCTTTGCAGAGGCTCAGAGGACAGCTTTCATAGGGACAAGACAGATAAACTTGGACAGATAATATTTTTGGACATTTTTATATCTTTTTAATGTGTCTGCGTTGGGCCAGGGAGAAGAATAGCTAAGGTGGTAACTTGCATCAAGATGAGGAAATAAAGAATTGAAATGATGTGTCCTGTCTGAGATTTCAGTTTAACCAGGGATTTGAGCTCTTGTCTCTCATCTGCGCTGAAACCTTGACAACTGGTTTCTTGAGCCCTAAGCCATTCTGAGCAGACAGTCTAATAAAAACAGCTCTTTTTATAGCATTTAACTGTATCTAAATGGCTTAAGGCCAGGGCAAGTTCCAGCACTGCAAAGCACCACTATTCTGGGCTGTGCTTGGGACAGCGTTTGTGCAGTGCTTTAGCAGTCTGGATGGGGACTGGCCCTAAGCACTGATCATACTCCAGGCTTCACAGTGAAAATCTGCAGCTTGGGCAAAATGGGAGGCTTGGATTTGGCCACCTCCAGTAAAATTAAAACATTTCATTTCATTAAAACACTACATAACTGCTGGACTCTCCCAGGCAGTTACGAGCTTGCTCTTGGCATACAGCTGACCTGCGCTTGCACATGGCACTGCTTCATATTAGGAGTGTGGGGTTCTCTTTGGAAATGAATTTGCAGCAGCTGGGAATTGCCAAGTTAGAGTCTTAAATTACTGAGAAAAAGTGAACAAGGAAGCCTGGGAAAGGACAGGTTGAAGGACTAAGATTTTTCAGTGTTATCCACTGTCTCAATATTGTTCAGCTCTAGGGCTCTGACTTCTGTTGCCCTTGATCAAACTGGCATTAATCCACTGACTCTGACTCCAGTTAGACACCAGCTCAGGGCTGCACATGACACTGATTTTCCTCAACTTTCCAGCACACAAATGCTTCACACATTTGATGAATCAATTGGATGTAGGAGGTAGAGAACACAGTGAAGGATATGAGTTTTTTAGAATGTTCCTTTTTCACCTTTGTTTGGTCATTTATTACTTTCCACTTCATGTTTGAAACTATTATTTCCATGCACACTTTGGATTTCTCTGTGATAATAAGGAAAAGAAGATGGAACTTTACCCCAAATCCTGGTTGCAGCTTTCTAAGGAACAGTGAAGTCTCTTGGACTGTGGTAAAATCTCCAGGGAAAGTGGCAGAAATCCAGATACTTGGCACATTTTACAACTAGTCCAGACAAAACACTAGTAAATGTACTCTGCTTTGGCACAGAATAGGCTGTGGGATGCTATGAAGCTTCCCTGTATGCAACTTTTTATCATTTCATGACCATAATGAGTGTGAAACTTGAATTTACTCATCTGCTGATTGCACACCACACAGGGATGTAGAGGAGCATAGGACTCTATAAAAAAATCTTTGTTTTAAGAATTTTTTTCCACCTAGCTTGAGATCATTGTTTGGACAATTAGCACATGAAAATGGCCATATTGGCTCAGACAAGAAGTCTGTCTAGTTTAGTACCTTCTTTCTAGGATTAGCCAATAATGGCTGCACTGGGAGTAGTAGAGCATGCATAAAGTGAGATTTCTATGACTGTCTTTTCCAGTTTCCAGCAAGGATATCTGACAGTGAAAAAGTCCTTTTTGCTTTTTGTGCATTTCCCACAACGACCATCTCCTATCTAAGGAAAGTTTGGCTTTGACTTTAAGTGTATCCGAAAGCTATACAAAATGCATCTCCCTGGCCTTCACATCTCTGTGCTGTGCTTCATTTCTGGATCTTTACTGGAAAAGATGGATCATTTAATCCAGTGGCTGAAAATATGATGTGAAACTTTATCATCAGTAATTTTTATTACAGTGTGGCTCATACAACATGTCCATTGTGTGAGGTGCCACAGTACTCAGGCATGTACACCCTGCAGTATGCTTGTGCTTAATGCTGTGCTGGCCTTAGCTTTAAATGATTTCACATCTCTTCCTTCTGCCAGTCCCATTTCTTAATTTAACATTATATTTGCTGTGTTTTTCAAAACAGTCACCCTCCATAGTAAAGTGCTGTAGAATGTCTTTTGGAGAGCTGGAAAGGGATTTTATATATCACTGCATAAAATCTGCATGTATATGGGGATGGAAAAAATGTGAAATGTTGTAATGTCTCACTCACACTGGCTGGGAAACCAAGTCCCCAGAACTACCCCAAGCCCTGAATGCCAGTGCTATTTTCAGTCAGAGGTATGGAGCTGAGGACGTGCAGAATGGATGCACTGGCAGCTCATCTTTATGCATGTTTAAAATCACAGAGAAATACAGTTAAGAATAAAACACAGGATCCATTTTTTAAACCAACTGTATCTCCTTTCTGGTGTAAGCAGTCCCTTATTACTCTTGTGATGCCTGAAGATCTTTAAAAGTTTCTTCCAAGTCCTTGATGTCACAATATTGTCCTCTGTATTGGAGTTTGCTCTATGCCACAATCCTGTCATTGTGCATCAGTACCTCATGTTACCTGCCATCAGCCTTCCCATTTCAGGTCACTGAAAGTGTTTTAGAGACTCCAAACAAAAATATAGAGTTATCAGACACTGTAGGTGTTGACTGTTAAACTAACTTTATGAATCACATCTGCAGGAATTGAAAATCTCATTATGTGTGAATTTGATCAGAATTAGCTTTATCACTAGATAAGAGTTAAAGGTAGGAGACTCTATTCGTTTGAAAACACGGGCGGGCAATAATTGAACAAAGTTACATAGGAAAATATATTATGCGTATCAATAAGGTTAAATTTGGCAATGCAGATTTTCTTAAGCTGCAGCCTCATCTTGGGGAGCTTGTGGCATGGGCTAATTAATCCTCCATCCTCTGCTTCAGGCCTGGTAGGCCTGGGGGAATTTTTAGAGCTGTGCCTTTACTGCTACTGTTGTTAAAAATGCTCACGTAGAAAAGGCATGACTTTCCTCTCTCCTCGCCTGAGAGTGAATGCTCCTCCTCTTTAGCTGTGCCTCAGCTCTTGTGACTGGGAGCTTTAGCATCCCATGATAATGAAGGCAGTCGACTTACTTCTCACCATTTTCCTCTTTAGATTATTCTAAATTTTATGTTACCTCAGTTAGCACTTTCCTGGCAAGACCTTTATACTGGCTTGTTTTGTTTCAAGACATTTAAAGCAGCAGTGGTCAGATGTATGAATCAGTCGCAAGAACACTGTTTTCATGGTGACTGGTGTTGGCCTTTCCTTAGCAATCTCTTGAATTTAGCCTGGAATTTACTATGGACACATTTTGAAATTGAGGAGGGAGGTGTCCACACCGGGGAAACATTTACACCTGGGATATTTGAAATTTCATGTTGTCAGTGCCAGCCATTGCTCACCAGGTGCTTTATAAGATGCACACCCCAAGGGTACACAGAGATAGGTGTTTAGGGAGCTGTGCACTTCCCTTTTTTTTGGTTGTAAATTGGGGTGTGTCTTTTGATTTTTGTTTTTTGTTGTTTTGGTTTGGTTTGGTTTTTTTGTGCTGTTTGTGGAATATTACCTTATGTACTTAAGCACAAGTGGGGTTAGTAGGAAAGGGGAGCAGCACCCTTCCCCATGTTACACACTCTGGATAATCATTTGCCTTCTGAAAGAGGAACCTTTCTGAAAGAGGAATTATTTGTATTTCAGGTATCCTCCGTGGGCCTGTCTTGGAAGCTAGATCTGCAGCCGCCCTTCAGTCATGATTGTTTCAAGATTAAAGGCCATTTCCCTGTCATTGCCAAGCCTTTTTCTTCTTGCTTTTCATCTCTCAGCATCACAGAATGTACCTGAATACACTGAAGCTGAACATCAGCAATGTGTTAGGAAAGAACACCCCACAATTGCTTTTGAAGGTAAGAGCTTCTGTTCCTGATCCAGATTCCAACTGGATGATCCATTTAGGTTTAGTCTGTGCTGTTTTTCCTTGCAACTGTGATCCACAGGCCAGGGGAATTGGCCTGACAAATCATTTTCCCTTTGATGCTTTACAGCGTTTTAATTCTGAGGTTTCACAGCAGTCACTTAATCCAGGCTGTTTTGGGACTACTGGTCTAAGAATCTCAATTTTCTACCCTGTTACAGGCTCCCTGTAATCTTGTGCCATGCTGAAACTGTGTTTCAGTTTCCTTTTCTCTAACTGGTTTCAGTAATGCCTCACCTGGCTTGCTGAAGCCAGACACTTAATAAGTGAAATGTGATAGAGAATTTGGACACGCTTGAATGCAAGAGAAATTAGTTGATTTAAAATTGCAGGGAGTGACTGTGCTTTTGTTTGTAGCATTCCTGGTTTGGTTTGGTTTTGTTATGTATTTGTCACCTGGGCTAGTAGTTTTTCTGTCCTTCATCTGGGCATTTAACTTGAATGTGAGAGGGGGCCTTTGTGTTGCAATGGCCAATTCTTTTCCTGTTCTTTTGAAGCGTGGGATTTCTCTTGTCCTCATCCGCTCAGATTTTCCATGACCGTACATGTCATGTATTCCTCAATTGTTGTCTGGATAATCTGTCCACTTATCCACACAGCAGCTAGATCTTTATATTGGTACCACTATTATTTGAAAATTCACTCCAGACTAGTTTGTTCAACTCGATGTGCCAGCATCAGCAGCTGCTGAGTCTCCTTGCTAAAAATGGCTTCCCCCGAAATGTTGGAATATCGATTTTGGTTCCCATTTAAAACTTTGCAATGCATCTCCAGTTACATTCTTTGCTAAAGGCAATTGAGTACCTTGCAATGTGTCTCTAGTTAGGTTCTTTGCTAAAGGCAATTCAGTTGTGGTTTTGTGACCTTTGAGATAGGGTTTCCAGGAAGAAAGTAGTCAAAGGCTTCCTTGCTGACCTTTCAGGGTTCTTCTAGAGAGCTTTACTATTCTTCACAGAAGAGGAAACTCTTGTCTCTTAATTTGGAAAGTTTAAGACATTTCTTGTCTGTTTTCCATTATCCATGCCTTGAAGGTTTAAGTAGATTAAAATAAATTAGCAGAATCTTTAGGTCTACATGATACAGCACTGGCTCTAACCTTGGTCTGGTAAATAAACCTTGATTTTAGTTGCTAAATAAATCTAACCATCTGTTTTAACTGGGGAGGGCCAAAAGGAGAAGCCCTTGCTGTTAAAAAGCAGTGAAATTCAATTCAGTAAATAAAAAAGTTATGAGAATATTATAGGTATGGAAAAGAGAAAAAGCGTTGCTCTCTATATTAACCAGGAGCACCAAACTTTGAGTTTACAGAGGATGTGTCTGTGCAATCCTGCACTGAGGTAAATCATTCTGCAGGGAATATTAAAAGCCCCAATTCCTGAAGTTGAGGAATTGGTGGGCATTTCTTGGCACTCAGTATGAGTGCTGCCCTGCAGAATTTATGGCTGTGTAAACACACTCATAATCTGCCAGTTTGCTTTGTTTTAATAAGGCATGAATATTTCACAGGAAAAAAAAAAATCTGTCCTCTTCTTTCGCTGTTCTTGTTCCCTTCCTTTTTTCAATGATAGAGGGCAAAAACTCCTGATTTAATTAGAACCTGACAATTGTGCAAAAGAAAGAAAGACTGAAATTGCAGATGCATCAAGAAAATGACCCAGATTATCATTTGAGATTCTTAAACCCACGTTAGATTCAGTTATGTTTTTTCACAGCACCTGTTTCCTTGTGATTGTTCATGATACAGTTTCATCTTGTATTTTCTGCTGAAAAGCTCAGCTGGAAAACACACTGTAGGAATTAAATTAAAGGCACCTTTTGTCCACTGCACATAAGGTCTGGTCAAGAGGGCTCACATGTCCAAAACCACATCTCAGTTCATAATCTGATTTCTCTTAAAGCTATACCCTGTTCTGATGCCAGCACACACAGGTTGAGGCTACAATGGTAGACAAGTAGGGGAATCTAAATTTTATGTGGTGTTCCCAGATTGCTCTGAGGATGTCTCTGCTTAGCAGTGTGCCTCAGGGGCTTTCTGTGGCTCTCCAGGTGTATTGACTCATGAATCACAACCTGGTCACAATGGGAGTGTGTAATGACTGAAAGAGTGACCCCAGCAGAGCCCTTCTGATGCTCCTGCTGCTAGGGGAAAGGATTATGTTACACCAGCAATTTTCTGTGGATGGGCCACAATAATAATAAGCTCTCTGACCATTCAGTCATACAGGGTACATTAATTTACTGCCAGAATGAATAGGCTAGCAAAACAGTTTATGTTACAAAGGGGTTGAATAACTTCTTTTTCACAACTTTGCTAACCAGGCTCCCCATCACCAGACATATGGGATGCCATACTATGTTTTGTGTTCTCTAGTATTCAGTTCCCACTTTGCTTGTGCTCAGTCTCTTTTTATTATACTTTACCCCTAGATTATATTCTTAACATCCAGTTGACTGGATAATATCCTTGTTGTAGAAGAACCCAAGTAAAACTTCTTTCTACTTTCCCCTTATTTCCTGAGAAATTCTGTATTTTTATGTTCTTATTGTATCTCATCCTCACTAAGCAATCATCTGTTTGATTGGCTTTGTATCTGTCTTGCTATGAGAGTGGGTAACAAAGGTAGAACCCAGGACATGCCCTACCCATTTAAGCAGAAAGGAGATTATGTATATGAAATGCTTTTACTTTAGCTGTGTTCAGACCTGAAGAAATGTGTGTTTCTTTACAGACTCCATTCCCAAGATGATTCGGGCCATTACATGTGACATAGAGAAAATGGCCTAGACAAGTCAAGAGGCATACATTCTGCTTCTAGATGTACATACTTTAAATGCTAAAGATAACATTTGCTCTGCCAGGACAGATGTGGGCTGGGGAGGGAACATGAGCTGAATGGTTTATCCTTGCAGCCTGCATGGAGATCTTGAGGGACACAAAAGGAATTTTGTGCTGCAAGCACTATCCTGTGTGTTTGCACAGTACCAAACTATCACAACGGTGCCCCAGTTTCCCTGGGGCTTATAAATGGTGCTCATTGTACAGCTCACCAGCAATAATAACATACCCAGTTTGGGCTTTTCATAATTAGATTGTTTTACTCTGTGCTTATAGGAAATCCAGTTAAAGTTTGATTTCCCTTGTTAGATCAATAAGAAAATGATCTTCTGCTTCCCAGGAGGCTGTTTCTGGGTCTTACTACCTATTTGACTGTTAGCTGCATTAGGGATGTTGCATGCTTGTTTATTTTTCAGTGAGTTGAGAATTTAGTGAAACAAGTCAAGTGTATTCTTAGTGCATCCCTTTTTATTTATACATGCGTGTACACGTGCTTCCAAGTCCCATTTCACAAAACAGTTTGTCATCCCAGCACAGCTCCCCTGTGGTCCACTCTGGTAAGCCAAACACCAGAGAATTTGTTTCTCCTTCTTGTCAATCATGTTCATATTTCTCGTTTTTTCTGTATGGGTTTTGCTGCCAATAGATCAGTGCCTGCATTTGCAATTGGGCTGTGCCTGTGTCCTACTGTCCTGGTTGCCAGCAGTATACTTCATGGTTGTGCAGCCTTTTCTTAGATATAAAGCACCTTTGCTATTCCTTAAAGACATTTGGAGCTCCTTTGTAACATGCCTTTTGGGAAAACCAGAAACATCTTCCATGTCAATACTATATAAGGTTTGTTATTTCAAGAGCCAGAGCCATGAGGGACTTGCACTCATGTTTATCATGGCTGCAGAGTGTTTGGCTTCATCTTGTTTACCAAGTGCTTAAAACTTTGCAAACTCATCTGTGTTACGTGAATCATTTGGATGTTCACAGCTTCACTGGAAATGAGTTGTAGGCAGGCTTTCACTTGCAGTTCTTTCCATTATTTATTTCTCATTAATTTCATCCATTAAATCAGCATGCTCAGGAAAAAGTATGATAACTTCATAGGTTTTTCTCTGTTCTGTCTCTCAGGACTTTTTTCCCCTGGGTAAGCTGGAAGAACATAATTTGTCCCTGCTTTAATAATTGCAGCCTGTCTTCATCCATAAAGACACTTCAGGTGATCCCATATTGAGGCACAGAACAGAGGGGGACTTGGTTAAATAGCTTAGATCTCCTCAGGACTGCAAATCTCAGCTTTTCAGAGTGTATCATCATGACCGGTGTGAGTTCTCAATGTGTGGCATGTGATCCATTGTCTAATCCTCAATCTCTCCTAGATGCAGACAAGTTGCTCTGTCTGTTGCCTCAGGTTTTCAAAGTGATTTAGTTTGGGAGTGTTTAAATTTGGGGGTTTACTTCAGACTGTCTGTAATTATTACCTCCTACCAGATAAATGTGATTCAGGTGACTTGAATGTAGCTTGCAATGTATTTTCTCAATATTTTATTTCTTTAAACAACATTTTATTGAAATGTGTCCAGCTTCAAACACTGAAACCTGTGGGGAGCAGCTAAATGTTTTTTTGTATTGAAAGCAAAAGCTATTTTAACTTTGTGGGCTGAAGGATAATAAGGTATGATTTATTTGTGTAGAAAGTTCTTTACATTTCACCAAACACTCCCACTATTGTTGAATTGGTCACTAATACATTATTCCCTTTACTGTATACTGATGGGAAAAAAAGCACATTAGCATTCATCAACTCCAAAGGCCAGCTGGGAAAGCCCCGTATGAAATTCTGGTCAAGATATACACTTTTCTTGAGCAAGTAAGATTTTGACAATCCAAACCAAAATTTTAGTTAAAGAAGGATGAAGACTGTGAGATGAAGTATTAGAGGGGTATGTAAGCATTAAGGGAAGGCACAGTGCATTATGGGAGACTTGTCTTCTAGTTCATAGCCTTGCTGCTCTTGGCTCTCCATGCAGGGAGCCCAAACATTAACTAATGATGGAGTTTCAACTGGAAATTGGTGGCATCCTGTGGGTGCTTCTGAATATTTGACCTTCAGTGCATTTCAGTACAGATTTTTCCATTAAGCAAGGCTCGTAGCAATGATGTCCAAAGCACTTCACAAATAATAGCAATGAGATTTGATTGAAAAAATTACTCGGTGTGCTGTTTCTTGGGACCTCAGGAAGAAAGGGAGGGTTAGAAGAATGCCCTTCATTCACAAAATGCTTCAGATGGAATGAATCATGAGAAGCAGGAGAGACAAGGAAGACTTTGCAGCGAAGATTCAGGAAATGAAGTGATCAAGTAACTTAACATATGGAGTGAGGGAAAGTAAAACTTTAAAGAGGTACAACAACTCAAGTGAAGGAGCAGCCTTCACTTGACCATGAGGGGTGGTGTTGATGAGAGGGAGGCTTCCTTAGCAGCAGGACTGAGTGAGGTAGACTCACAGTGCGGCGGAACAGGCACTCAGGTCACCATTCTGCATGGACCAAGGCCGTGTAAAACTCGTGTGAGCAACAGAGTAGCTGATTGATGTTTTCCAGAGGTACCACTGGTGTAACTGAGGCTAACAGCAGCATGTGCATGGTCCTGTCTTTGGCACAGGGGCTGGATCTAGGACATAGAGATGGGCAGCCTCTTTTTTGGATCTCAGGCACACATCAGAGAAAAAGAACAGGGTGGAAATCTAAAGTGAAGTGCTTATCTTCTTTTTCTGTGGTTCAGTGCAAACAAAGACATCCCTTGGAGAGACCTCATTTTCAATTTCAAATCTTACCTAATATAGTTCCCTAACTGGACAAGTTTGTGATACAGCAGTGGTACAGCAGACCTCATTTATTTAGCACATCTGCTTCTGGTGAGTGTTAACATAGTACATTCTCCTAAAACCTTCCATTCAAGGATGGCATTATGTTCTGATAAAGTTCACTTCAGTACTAGCATCCCATAAGAAAAAATCTTGTTTTATCATACAGTGTTTACCCTGGAAGCCTACAGATAGTCTCATCTTAGTCAGGTTCTGAATATGTACTTTTCTTGAAGTCAGTGGGGTTGTTTATTATTAGCCAGTTTCCAATTTAAAACACTGATTCTTATGAGAACAGCCTAATTTCAAAACTCTTTCAGGAATTTACAGCCTGTGCTCTCCTTCTTTGCTCTAACTGCCTCATGGTGGGAGTTCTGTCTGCAGAAGACAAGAGTCCTCCTAGGCCTGGCAGCTGCTCAGCACAAACTGTGCATTAAACTGGGCATCTCCAGTTCAGTCTTTGGTCAGCCAGCAAAGAGGATCACCTTCTGCTTCAGATATTCACCACAATCAGACACTTCTGCTTCTGTGGCAGATCTGGTTACCCGCAGGAAAAATTCAAGGAGAGTTTAGCCCTGCTTTCTCTGCCTTCTCCTACCTTCTCACTAGTGAAAATGGTTGTCTTGAATATTGCACCACCTCTGCTGGCATAAGTGGCTGATTTGGACGTGTAACTGTAAGGATAGTGAAAAAAATTTGCCTCCAGCTGTGGAGGAGACAGACTGAAGGATCCTTGAATAATGACAAAGAGGTGTTGATTTTTTTTCCCCATCAGACTGCAGTGGTTGTAGAGGCCAGGATGCAGGTTGCTTTCTTTTCTGAAGAGAGGGATTAAACAGATCAGAATGTCCTAGGAAGCTGCAAGTGATGCACGAGCACTCACTTTATCTTTCTCAGTGAGGGAGATTGCGTGACAGCTGTGGGCCTTGTCTCAGTAAACAACAGATCACAATATTTAAACACTCTGCAACATCCTCAGGAGAACAAGAAGTCTTTGGGTTTGCTCCCACTGGGGCTGTGTGTGGCACTGCTCAGCCAAGTTTCACCAGCTGGTGGTGGGGTGCAGAGCTGTGGCCATATGACACTGTGCAGTGCTGTGTGGGGCTGCAGGCAAGGTTCTTGAGGAGGGGAGGAAGTGTCAGGGTGGTGTTTGTCCCAGTTGACAGCCAGCTGAGGAAAGCCAAATTTATTCTTTCCACAAAGTCTTGTGCTATGTAGACACATGCCTTTGGTCCTGTAAATCTCAGGGAGGGCAAATGGACGTGCTTATGTCTCATGGACACACTTCCATATCCACCACTCTTGCAGCACTGTGGCATACTCTCTTGCTCTTTATTGACCATGGTCAAGGAGAACCTGATGTGGTGCATTTGAATCACCATCCCTGGAGGTATTTAACAGAAGAGTAGATGGGGCCCTTAGGGATGTAGTTCAGTGATGGACTTGGCAGTGCTGAGCTAATGAACTTGATGGCTGGACTTGATGATCTTAGAGGTCTTTTCCAACCTAAATGATTTTATGTTAGTTGGGGATTGAGGTCTTGGAGGGCCTAAGCTATAGGAATCATGTTGAAGAGGGAAGAACCTCTCTTGAGTTACAGGACTTCTTTCCCAGTCCCCAGTCTGAGGCCTGGGGGTTTACCAAGTGAAAGTCTTCTGGCTCCTGGAAGCCTCCCAGCTTTGCCCAGGTCAGGTCTGGATGGAACTTCTGCCCACCCTTCACCATGTGCAAATTAGGAACACAAGTGAAACCGAGAAGGATGAGACTGACCTCTCTGATGGAACAGAACTGCTGCATACTGTAGAAATGTGCCAAATTGGGAATGTGAATTGCAGTCCTTCGAAATCCTTCCTTGAGGTGGCCCCAGGACAACTTACCAGCATGCTGTCCCATACTGGAAGCGAGCACTAGTTCATGCTTATTATTTAGTGTATGCTTTATCTGGAATGGGATCCCTGGGTTCTTCCTCATATATTGGTATGTTTTGCCAGCTGTTCCATATTAATAATAAAAAAGTAAATAAACAAGCTGTTATAATTGTACTTTTGCAAAAATTTGGTTCGGACTAAGTTCTTTATTCTTCATATTGAAACAATTTAGCCACATTTGCTTTGAAGAAACGATTAAAATTTAGGAAATCAAGAGTCAAAATGCTTGGTATGCAATATGCAATACTTAATGCCTCCTATACATCATATGCATTACAGATAATTACACCTTGATGCACCAGCCAGTATCCCTAAATCCATTTAACAATTGGAACCACTGAGACATTAAATAATTTCATGATTTGTTCAAGACAGAGAACTCCTGGGTCAGTGCTATTGGGCTCCTGGGACCATGCCTACATCTCCAGCTGTCATTTCTCTCTTGGGGTGGAAGAAGCTCAGCAAGATCAGTTCAGAGAGAAGCTGTAGACATTAAAAGAAGAGGCATAAAATTATCCAGATCTTTAAATTTTACTATGTTTATTGTGATTCCTATGGCTCTGTGGAGGCAAGACCCGAGTCTTTTGTTTGGGTTTTTTTTTCCTTCAGGATGATAAAAACCAGAGCCTTTTCTTCTGTGCTGTTCTATTCCTTGTTAGCTGAGGGAAAGGACTATTCCTTCTTTTACAAGACCAAGAGAAAAAGTCTTATTCTTTATTTTTCCAGTCATCTCCTATCCACATATTCTGGGACAGTTTGGACAGGGATGTTAGCAACTCTTGCTTCCTGGATCTCATGGAAAAGGAATGGCTCACTGCAAACTGCTATCACAGTGACTCACAGGCTACTCATGGGTTAGTTCATTGCTCTTTCATTTGAGAAGGGGCTTTGTAGTTGGTCAAGACAGAAAAATTGTTTGAGTGGGCAGGAAATGAGGTAGAAACATGTCTAGAAGGTGAAGATTGCTAGGAAAGAAAGCAGGAATGGGAGGAGAGGTGAATATGGGGTCAGAAGGGTAAACTGAATGAAACCATGAAATTGAGACAGCTGGAACAACATGTGAGTTAGGTTTAGGTATTGAGGGGAGAGAGAAGGAAGCTGCTGGTTTGGCCCATTTTGTAGGAGGGCATGCATTCTGTCAGCCGCCTTCTAAGTCCTCAGAGCTGTGAGTGGAGATCAGGGATTTGAGAAGACAATGACACTGGAAATTGCAGCAGTTGGGATGAGGACATATTTAATGTACAATTAAAGATTTCAATGGATCAGGTTTAAAGAAAGAAAGAAAGAATACCAGCAATGAGGTGGAGGTGGTGATGGGAAGACAAGACAGCAGGGTGATATGTATGTGTAGGAGGACTTCTGGGGTAAAGCCAGATTGAGTTTTTGGCCTCATAAGTAAAGTTGAGCTCTGAGTGCTGACACATTTGTTTGCTCAGCTCTGCCCGTGCAGCAAAAGATTTCTCCCTCCCCTGATAAATTTGTTAAATTGTGGAGTGGTTTTGCATTGTGGAGGCTAGTCTTAAAACTCAGCATGGAGTGGGGGTAAAAGTTAATGTCCAAAGTCTATTGTACTAACCTGTGGTGTGACCTACAACTGAGAGCTAAAATTTAAAATGAAGCTGATATTAAAATATGATTCATTGTCAGTCCAGTAAAGATAATGCTGTAATTTTATTGGAACGTCTATGCATTCTTGGAAATGTCCACACTTGCAGCCTTTGAGAAGACAGGTGATAGCATGGCTGAGTAATCATTAGCTTTCTCAGCTTTGGTTACAGCCTTGTTTGCCTTGTCCCTGATGGGTCTGGTCAGGGGCCCACACACAACGGAAACTGTGGCCTCAGTCTTAGCAGGCAACTGTCTACTTCATGGAAAAGCTCTGAATACTGAGGATAATTGAAGCAGAGGATGGTCTGAGATGGTAGGTCTGATTCTGAGAAAGGGGACATTTCATCAGTCTGTACCAAGAAGAGAGCCTGAGGCCTTTCCTAGTTTTACAATATGATTTGCTTCTCTTGGTCATGGTTCAAATCCAAAACTGAGAGTCCTCCAGCCTAGTGGGTGGTCTGAAATAAAACTGAGTGGTTTTATCACTATACATCATCTGCCCTGTGCCAAGGGTGAAGCAAACCAAAAGGGGGTATTATACAAGTTACAGGAGTCATGGCTGTCATCTGAGCCTTGCCAGGAGTGCTCCAATACTCACACACAGTAATTAAGCATGTCCTGAACTAGTAAGCTGAGTTAAGAGAACTTAGAAGAGACCATGCTGAGGCAGTAAGGGAAGCATTCAATGTGTGATCAAGTTAGCGCTGCACAAAAGTAGGTCTGAGTATCTGCAGAACAGGTACTTCTTTAGTGCTGTTGAGTCTGACAGGTCCAAAGTGCTGTGTATGCTCTACTTCATTGCCCAACTTTTACTATTGAATCTGCCTGTTTTAAAGAGCCTTACATAAGGTATGGGATTCAGGTTATCTTTTCTGGAATGGGGACCCTCTGAATTTATCTCTCAAAAGGTCTTTTTATGATCTCTTTGAAGCTTTTCCATGCAGTTCTAGGATAGGAGCATGGTTAGTCTGTGCTCGTGGGTATACCCTCATTTTACACAAAGAATCCTTGGTACTGTTCAGTTTAGTTTCTTTTGCTTCAAATAGGAAATCCTTGCTGAGAATTATTTTGCAAGTGCTGTTGTTGAATAGCACTGTAGGTAGCCATGCTCCGTGCACCTACAATGGCTTTGCAATTTCAAGGCCTGGGCATTTAACATCTCTGCTCTTGTGTGATGTGTGCTGGACACTCAAAGCTGTTCCAGCCTGCTGGGGATGGGAGCAACAAGGGGCTTAAATGAGATGAAGCAGTGAATGCTGTCCTTCAGACAGGGAAGCCTTAGCTCAGTGTTTACATATTTCCTTCCTCCAAAACACACAAAGGGTGAGGTGGGGAGCTCAAGTATTCGAGGAGGTGAAGGCTCAAGTACTACCAGGTTTACCATATCTTTAGAAGGTGGTGCAAAAACCATCAAACACAGCAGAAAACTGCCAGTGATTTGGAAAGCTTCTGTATCAGGCCCTTAAACCCAGCTCTTGCAAATTGGCTTTCTGTGTTTTGTGAGGCTCAGTAATCCTGGTCCCAGCCCTGTGCTCTCAGGAAGTCAGAGCAGAGCAGTGTGCTGGAGGCTGCAGGGACCACCCTCTGAAATGGCAGAGGACCTCTTTTCACCTTGCCATAGGCTTGCATAATAGCTGAGCACCACTGTGCCTGCACTTTCATTTCCTTCAAAACTTTGCCTTCTTTGCAGCTGGATACCTGAGCCACCTTGAGCCGTAGAGGGACTCGTGGAGCTTTAGAGGTTCTGAATCAGATATCTGGAGGTAGATGGTGTTGGAAACTATTAAACTTTTGTTCATTGGTTTTCACATGGAGGAAGTGAGAGCACGGATCTTTAACCCCCTAGAAATGATTAGAGACAAGAAGCACAAAGGAGGCCTTGATGAACATTTTGCCCCTAAGCCATGTGGTTCCAAGTTTTCCATCTCCTGCTGCCGACATGCAAAGCCAGAGCCTTGGTTTTTAATTTTTCATGCTGTTTTTAAACAGATACTTTTGCAAATGTAAACATACCCCAGCACTGAAAGTTTTCAGCCAAATTAAGGAGTCAGCACTGGAAAAATCAACCTTCAGAAGAAGGTCAAATACAAGCAATCTCTGGAGTTCATTGGGTCCATATGTGTAAACTTCAGCTAATATGGGGTGGACCTAGGGCAACCTATTTCAGAGATAGAAATTCTGTGATCTGTAATATACACAAGGTCATTTAGCTTGAAGTACTGAGTTAGTTTCAGAGTGAAGCTGAAAAGGTTTTTAGGGATGCCTGTGGTCTGAACAGTAGATTTGAACATGTTGAATGAAAAAAGACCCACGTCCTGATTCTTGGTTGCAGTTGCATTCCCTCTTAACAGGAAGAAAAAAGTTTGGGAAGGAAAATGTGCCATTTGGCATTAATTCTGACGACTTGCATTTATACATTGTTATGTGAGACCATGCTGGGTTTAATAATCTCCAACTACATGCCTATAAAAGCTTAATTTTGCTATGAGGATGCATGCCTTTCAGCCTTTAATTTAATAACTGGGAAGGGTTTCTTTATAAGTTGTACCACCTGCAGTACTAATAGAAATCAAGATGCTGCCTGTTATTTCTTGGGCTTGATTGACATTTGAGCCAACTTGGAAAGATTCAAGCAAACTACTGCCTTTAATTTTTTAAAAATTATTTTTACCTGTAGTTTGTCAGATCTTGCCATTAAAAGGAAGCACTGATGAGTGTACCTCTCTGAAGTGATGTGCTTTTGCGTAGAGCAGCAGATGAAGAAATATTCTTCCTGCCACTGCACTCTAATAGTGGGTTAGTTAGTGGGAAAGAGTCAGTAAAAGAGGAGGTAAAATGACAAGAGAAATTATGGCCTAAAAGCAGGATCCTTAAAAGGTATCATCATTATATAGCAATTCTCTAATCCTACCCCCATCACCAAGAGAAATGCCAGAAGATCTGCAGCACATCAGCCAGCTGACCTGCCTGAAAGGTGTTATTGTTGCTGGTTCTGCTACTTGGCTCAGAAATGTCTCCACAGCTAAAGAGCCACAGAAAAAGAAGTCAGAGTCCCATTAGGAGAATGCCAGAGGTGAAACTGCAGTGCCTCCCTGGTGCTGGTACATCATTAATGGTCCCAGAGGAGTGTAGGAGGATGCTTGAAGGTTAGAGGAGTTATTCCTTAACTCATGTCTTTTCATTGAAGAGCAGAGGAGGTACACGTGTTGTGTGTGGTTACACAGTGTGACAGGAATGCTGAGAATGGCTGAAACCCTCCAGCCCCAGCAGCAGAGTTTTTATTATTGTGAGGATGGAGCTCTCACCATCGGAAGGGCCCTGGCAGCATCCAGTTAGGCAGGACATGGGGCCAGGCCAGATGGTGTCCAGCTCTGTGGTGAGGGACAATAGGCGCTGTTTTGAAACATGGTGGTGTTGGGGCAGAGGCAGAAGCTCCATGTCAAGGTCCTGCTTTGGAAAGAGAGGCAGGCCATGTAGACTTCAGGGATTTATATCTGTTTTCTTAAGGTTTCAATAACTTAAGGGCTTGATTAAGGTTCATCCATCCCTGGAGGGAGAAAGGACTTGAAATTGCACCACAAAAATTCCTATGTCAAAGGTTTCAAACCATTGCACATCTGTAATCCTGTGAAGCATGCCAGGACACCACAGGTCTTAGTGGGATTCCTCATCAGCATTGTCCTCTTGCCCCTGTGGAAAGGGAAACTAATGCCTGCAGCAAAGTGTTTGAACCTGACTGCCTTCAGTGAGACATATATCCCCAATTTATCTTTGGGGATATAAAATGACAGTGGAACATGTTTTTTTCCGAGCTCTCTTGAACTGGTCTGAACTGCATCATTATTGTTATGAGTCATCAGGTCATTGGCCTGTGTAGTGGTATCCTGTTGGCATGGGACCAGAAGATATTACCTTCCATGCTGAGCCTCCTGGATCTTCAACAACCAGTCCCTGAATGAGACAGGGCTACTTGTCAACAGGTCACAGGGGGATTTCAGTCATACAGATTTAGTCTCATCTGTGCCTTACCCCCTGAGGCATTTGGTATTCTCCATGTATTTTACAGCCAGAGTGGTTAACAAAATAAATTGTCAGGAGAAGTCCTCACAGTAAAGCTGGATGACTTTCTGAAAGACATATTTAAATCTATTCCCAGTTATTTTGTGCAATAAAGGTGTAAGGTGAGAGATAGAAATTCTGTGATCTGTAATATACACAAGGTCAAAGTTGGTGGTGGTATTGAAAGATAGGATGCTGTGAATGCCCTAGCATCATGCCTGAGGGTACCTTAAAACTAGTAATTCACCTTTTTTCTTTAAACAGGTATATTTTTTTTTTTTTTTTTTTTTACAACAGGACTTCCTGTCCTAGATTGCTCAGTTGATGTTAACAGATGTAACTTCTGAAAGAGCTTTGTCTCTTCAAGCAAAGCATAGCCAGATCTATTACTTTGCATTTAACCTGTGTGATTGCATTTTGGACAGTTGCCTAGATGGGCAAATCCAAGGCAGTTGATACAGTCAGTCTCAAGCCGTTGCAATTGCTCAGCCACAAAGATGCTGTGATGACACCAAACATCCCACCATCTAAAAATGAAGGAAGGATTTAGCTGATAGGTTGTGAAATGCTAGGTAAAGTGAAACATAGAAGAGAACCTAACACCTGAAAGAGAAGGCAAAATCTGTCATTGAAGCAGCTAGTTCTTGAGTGCAGATGACTAGTACTCTCTAACTTGGTTCTTCATCAGTTGTCACAACCTTCTCTTTCTGGCAGGCAACAGTTTCCCTTTGATTAGCACAGAAGGCAAGGCTGGGGAAGTGTTATGGCAGGCAGCCTCATCCCTTTACACCACTTAAACCTGACACTGAAGATGTTTCCTCAGTTTCAACTTAGTAAAATTGAGCTGCTGTTGTCTCTGAAACCAATACTGACACTCCATTGTGGATGTGAAAATAACTGCTGAGACGGCCTTGTGTTTATGTGTGGGTTTTTTGCACATTCTGCCGAGAATCAGAATAAATAGAAACACTTTAAAGAGGTTATTAATTAGCCTTCCCCTGACAGATAACTCAGTAGGAAATCCATTAGTGGATGTCTGGGTGAACTCACTGCTTCTGGAGCAGCTTTACTGTTTTCTGCTTTCTCGTTTCCATTGCAGATCTGAAGCCCTGGGTGTCGAATTTCACCTATCCAGGTGTGCATGACTTTTCTCAGCTTGCACTGGATGCCAACAGGAACCAGCTCATTGTGGGAGCAAGGTAAAGATAATATTTTAATGAGTCTAGGGTTGCTGCTCAAGCTCCTTCCCTTCAGGTTCTGGCTTCGGAGGAGAGTGTGTATCCAGCTTATGTGGCCAGTTTCCCCCTCAGAAAGAAAGCTATAATTTATGTAGAGGGATTTAGACATCCAGTATAATTGCAAAGAAGAGAAAATTACTAGAATTAAAAAGAAAAAAAAAAAGATGCTATCAAAATGACTGGTTAATGAAGCAGAATGCTGGCATCTCACTCAGTATTGTAAATGTTAGAAGAGCTACAGTAAATCATTCTGCATCATCCCTCTGCCAGCACAGAATTTGACTTTATGGTTTATTTGCCATGGCAAGACTTTCACTCAGAACCAGGTTCATCTACACACCTTTGAGTAAGTGATAGAGCCAAGGTGAATGGTTGCTTTCTTCTCTCATGGAATCCACTTCAGAACCTCTTTGCTTCATTTGGCTGATGTAGTCAGATCCTCACCCAATGTGTTCTGGTGCAACTCTTTCTTCTGGCACACTGTATATAATTATCATATATTTTCCTTTATTTTTAGACATTGTTTTTATTTAGGATGTCACAAAAGGAAAGGGGAAACACATAAGATAAGAACAGGCAAGGTCTTAAAAATTTAGAGCTGCATTTGTAATAGGGAAAAGAGCTATGCTTCAGTGAAAAAATGTATATCAGAAGTGGTTCAATAATGAGTCCTAACAGCAACTATTTTTTATTGCATAATAAACAGATAAGACAAGCCAAAAATAAAAATATACTAAACACGGGCTAACAAATCAGTTGAAGTATAACACTTAGAATATTGTGGTATCAGTCTCTGCTCTTAACAAAAATGGAAGGAGAGTGCTTTCTTCCCAGTGTATTCAGCAGGAGAGGACAGGGACATGAGGAACACAGGTGGAAGACATGCTTTGAGCAAGAGAAAAGAACAAGGTATGTAGCAGGAGGAGAGTTTTATGCTTCACAGAAATAAGTGAAGTGTGTTTTAATATATATTTTCTGCCTGTATATGTGCAGTAAATAATAACACCTTCCTGTAGCTGTTCAAATTGCCAGAGGCCCTCCTGCTTTTCATACAGAAACATTTTACTTTTCAAGCTGAGGCTTTACTTGTGCTGGGATCTTTAACCAGAAATTATTAATATTTATTACTTCAGAACAGCATTGCTTTGGGGATGGCTGTGAACAGTGCCTTCTGCCAGGCACTGCTCAGGCACGGTGCTCTGAGGAATTTGTGGTTTACATAATTGGGCTGCATGGCAGGTTTCCCTCACCCCTCCCCAAACCCCACAGCACATCCTGAAGGGACTCTCTGCCTCCCTGAGAGTCTGTATGAGTGTGGTTAGACAGGGGTACAACATCATCACAAACAGGGGAGTGACAGCAAAGCTGGCTTCCCGCTGGAGGTACACTATATTGCAGGGTATGGCCTCATGAGGCAGCTGTGACAAGTATTTATAGAATTTGCTTGGAAAAGTCAGATTTCATGAAGCACTACCCACCTGACTGGGAGACTGAAAGTTTCAGTGGTGCTGCAGGCTGTACTCAGCAGTGCAGGGTACATTTAATGAAGATGTCATTTCCTGGGGTGTTTTTTTCAGTTGGATACACATGCTTGGTGTGGAGAAAGTGGGGAGTGCCGAACCCATTTCCTCATCTCAACTCCACCCTGTGGAAGGTGACAGGGAGGGATTCTTGAAAATGGGGTGTGGATGGAGTCCTTGCTGCTGCACGGCTCCGGGTGTGCTGAGCTCCTGCTGGAGCTGTGTCTGAGAAATGGGAAGGGGAAGTAAAGCCTTTTCTGTTCCCTCCTTCCCTGATAAATCCACACCTTGTTCTGGACTATTTTTAGGGGTGATTTTTTGAGTCATTAGTTGCTCGTGCACCATCTGCTTGAATTTGCAAATGAAACAATACCTCAAAGAGATAGGAGCTGTCTCTATCCATCTTTGCAGGGTGTAATTTATGAAACCTAAATTTAAATGTTAACCATGTTTAAATGTGCTGCTGTAGATCATATTAGTAGTAATGCCAGCTATTCTGGGGTTGTGGAAGGAGTTTGGGATCAGGGTGGCGTTTATAAGTACTCCCACTTCTCAATTTCCTGGTTAACATCATTCTCCTAGATGATAGAGTTATAAATTATTTCAGACTGCTTCTGTCTGTCTCTATTTAAAAGCAGTATGACCTCACCACAGCATCTCTTTGGCTTAGTTTGTCCTGTGTTTCAAAGCTTCATAGAAAATACTTCCTAGAAATCCCGGGGGTTCACAAGAGTTTTTGGTTTCAGGAATTGGACACAGCATGAGTGAAACTGTAAGAGGTATTGAGGGCATGCCATACAGACAGGGAGCTGGAATAACATGAGACTTGGATTTTTAAGCTTTATCCTTATCTAAGAGCCCTCCTTAAATGACTGGTGCTGTCTGAGAGTAAACCAGAGGAGTTTGATAATTCCACTGCACCAAACACCTGCCAAGTTAAAAACCCAGAAACAAAAGAATTAGTTTCAAAAGCCCACCATGGTTTCTAAGCAACGTATTTACTTGTCACATCATTTGTAAAATTCGAATGCTTGAGAGAAAGGATATGAATAGTTTAGAACATTGTAAATCTACACTACCCATATTATGAGTCACATTTCATTAAGTATAAAAACACACATTTCAAAAATTCATAACCTTCATTTTGACTCACAGTTCGCATGTTTTGTTTTTGTTTTGGATATAGTGTTAGTGTTTTAATGTACTGTTTTTCTTCTGTGAATGAGTGATTGTTTTGAAATATTTGCTGCTTTTTTCAGTCCTTGAGCACAAGTGATCGCCATTTGAGCTTACTTTAATGGGAGGAAAAACTATAATGTAGACCTCATTATTGGTGAGAAAAAAATTGAAAATACAGTCACAGTGATTTCACCTGTCTGTTGGAAAAGCAGTGCTCTGCTGTGTCACCTGTGCTGTAGGCAGGGTGCCCAGGCCCCAGGGAGTGTGAGTTTTGTGGAGGAGGGACATAGTATAGCTGTGACATTCCACTTCCTCAAGGAGCCTTACTCCTTGAGACTGTCTCATTGCTGGCTGGGCACAGACAGAAGCCAGTAAAAAAGTGAAAGACCCTGCTTGGAAGCAGGCCAAAAATCATACTTCACAAGAGCTCCCTGGTGAGGACAACATAAAAGGTGTGAAGGAGGGTGGTTGAGACACCGTGTGACAATCTGGCACAACAGCAAGCTGAAGGGAAACAGCTTGGACAACAGGAGGATGGCACCCAAACAAATGACTGTACAGAGAGTGGCTGAGAAGTCCTAAGGGAAACATTTGACTTTTCCCAGAAGGAAACTACAGGGGTGTGAGCTCGGGGCCGTAGCCTGATGAGGCTGCGGATGTGAGAGGCCAGGCTACAAGATTCAGCCATTCACAGTGAGTGGAGGTATTCCTGAGGAAAACCAGCCAGAAAGCATCATGGCCAGAAGCCCTCACTGTTCTGCCTGCCAAGAGGGCTGTCAGCTCCATCAGGAGATGGGAAAGGATCATCCCTTGGGCTGTCACACAGGGACGTGCAGCTCAGGAGCCATTGTCACAACTGGCTGTTACCAGCAAGAGCCCAGAGGTAGAGAGTAGGGAGCAAAAGCTGCATCAGGGACTCAGAACTGGCAAGTAAAGGGCACGTCATTATGGACTGCCAGACTTCTCAGCAATAAATGTAAAACTACTTAGCTGCAGGTGATACAAGTCTTGATGCTGGACAGAGGTGATTTTCATACTTGGTTTAGAGTGATCTGAATGTGCCTGTTGCTGCCAAGTAGAGAGGTGCAAGGGAGGAGATATCACAGAGTCATAGAAAGGCTTGGGTTAGTAGGGACCTTAAAGATCATCTAGTTTCAGCCTTCCCACCATGGACAAATATGGCACCCATTAGGTCAGGTTTCTCAGGGCCCCACTAAAGCTGGTCTTGAACACTTCCAGGGATGGAGCATCAATATGGTTGGTTTGGGGAGCAGGGAAGGTGCTGTATGAATTTTCAAGCATTGTTTTAGGGGAAGCAGCCTCGGCACACCCTTTTCTGACTATTATGCTTCTCACTGTATAAAAGCATTAAAAAAGGTCTGGATCATGCAGGCTTAGGAGCTGAAGGCTGTGTAGAATGACTGATGTCCCAAAAGAGTTCCTTCAAGTTGCAGCTTGCAGAAATATGGCAAATTGTAAATATACTCTAGGACCCTCAGCCAGAAGGTTTGGCACTCTGATTTTATTGAAAGTCTCTGGTACATGATTGTTTAGTCTGTCAGGTACCAGGTTACATGCAGATTTGTGACCAAACATAGGCTCTTTCCTGCCTGTTTGGCAGAATGCTCCAGAGCACTGCAGTAAAATGCTCAAAACCTGTGCCTGCCAGAAAATATCACTCTTACCCTTGGGCACATTCAATCCTGTCCACATCTGAGCTGCCACTAAACCCTTAAATCTCCGTAGATAATGTCTAGGCAAAAAATATTTTGCAAACCAGGAAATTCAATGGCAGCAGTTGGGTCTGAGTAGTTCCACAGATCTACAGAGTATAAAATCTGTCAGCAATACTTTCTATTCCTAAATGATCAGGGCCCCTCACCAACATTTGTTCTCACAGGGCTTCAGTGAGGCAAGAAAACACTAATAATTTCACACTACAGATGAGAGTCCAAGGCCAAGAGGGATTAAGAGCCACCCTTCCCCGTGGAAAGCCTGTGGTATTGTGACATATGAATATGTAGCATATCTGAAAAGTAGTGCAGTACAGCATCTAACACAGCTACTCCTGCAGTGAGACTGCACTTTCTGAAGATACCACTCAAGGTCTGCACAACCTCAGTCTGCGCTTGACTAATGTGGACAGAACCAAAGTTCTTCTCTGGGCTCAGAAAATCCATGGCAGAGGTAATTTGGACCCTTTACTCCTGTATTTCTACTTGGTACTTTAATCACTTGCTCTTAGCCATGGTGCTCCAAAGAAGATGTTCGTGAAAGCCTGTGAGTCCCGTGCACTTGCACTGGGAGAGCGTGGCTTCAGCATGGCCAGAAAAGTCAAGTCTCATATAGCACAGAGAGACTCTAATGCAAACAGGTCAGCACTGGGCACAACTACAGGGCACAGCCAACAGTTATCCACAGGCTTGTCCTGAAACAGCCAGGAGTGGTGTGCCGTTTGTCCCTGTTAGCATCTGACTGCAGGATTTTTCTCAGTACGCTCTTTTTTGCAGTGTCTTAGGCCAGCTTTACCCCCTGCTAAGTCACATTGAGCTGAGAAATTACCTTGCCAGTAGAGGCATTAATGAGGACATGAGCAAGCAAAGAGCATGACAATTTTTTTTATTATATCCAGATTATAGGTGGGCAGCTGAAAGTGCTAGTGCATGAAGTGGAGAGAAACAAATGCCTTCCTTCTCACTGTGATTTTTCCTATCAGACAAAAGAATGCTCTAATTAAAGTTGCATCCTTTTATCATAGACTGGAGAGGGGCAGATAACATAGTGATGTGAGGGGGGAAAAAACCCCAAATCAGTCTCTGAAATTAACAGAAATTTTCAAAGGACCACTTCTTTTTTATGACATTGCTTGATCTGTGACGTAAAGAATGTGGTGAAGGTGAGAAAGCTGTCATTAGACACTGCAGCTAGTTAAATCCATAATTGGGGTGCACGGTTGCTTTACAAAGGGAACAAAAGTGTGATTTAAAGTGCAGGTTTTAACCTCCTTGGTTGAGCCTGGGATAGTTCAAAGGGAGATTTTCCTCTCTGATGTTCTGGCAGGTGAGGTCAGCTCAGCCCTTGTATAAATTGTGGAGGGTGAAGCCTCACTGGGGTGTCTTTTTTTTCCTATAGGGTTTGCTTTCCTCTGCTGGTCTGCAGTGGGTGTAAATTTGGCATACCCTAAATCTATGCTGTTCCTGACTTATATCCCTTAGAGAGGAGGGGAAAAGGTGTGGAAAGGATGAAGGACTGTTTTTGTAATTATGGGATTCTGGGAGGTTTAAAGCCTGGCCCAAATTTTGTTCAAAGTGGATTTTGTTTTTTCCTTAGTTAAAATTTGTGCATTTTTTCAAGCAAATAATATGAATTTTTGTTAACTCAAAGTAAATAAATCAAGTAAAATGCTATACTGCAACACTGTCAGGTTGTTGCAAGGGATCAATGTGCAGCTGTAGGAGGGCAAAGGGGCAGTTTTGCATGTTAATATTGTACATGGAGAAGAGGGTGAGGCAGTGGCAGTCTCTGGTCTGTCATCTTTGTCAGCAGGGAAAACTGCTGGTCCTTCAAATTGCCTGCAAGGCAGCACCACCCACCTCTCTGCAAGTGACCTCAGCATTGCTGTGGGGCTGAGCACTTCCACAGCCAGTGCCTGCAGAGCCGGTGCTGTGTGAAAGGCAATCTTTGTGCAGCACAGACTGATAGGAAGCATCTTTACACAGCAAATTGCAGGCCTCACTAGAAAAATATCTCATATTCCAGATAAAATGAAAATTGGTGATACCCTATCACGAAAGCAGCCACCCATAAGAGGCTCACTTGCTTTAGTAACACACTGAGAATAATTAAGTTTGAAGATTGTATTTCTGAGAATGGGATGGGTGCAAACACAAGGTCAGGATACTTTGGCAAAAGCCTGGGAGTCTTGGACAGGATGTGTTTTACAGCATCACAGAATGGGGCTGCAGAGCAATTTTCCTCTGCATTGCTGAGAATACTTTCTCATGTTCTGGTTAAGGTAGAGATATGTCAGTTTTGTATGGCACAGCTCACTACAGCGGTTTGCATGCCACTTTACATCCAGATGTTTAGGTGCTAAGCCTAGTGTTTATACCTGTGCCACTGCAAAGGTATAAAAACCCAGCAAAGAGAAGGGATTGTTGGGCAATAACTTAATCTCACCAGCCAAGTCTATCTGTATTTACATACAAGTCATGTTGAATACATCCAGAGAACCTAGGATGTTTATCAGTCTAAGTAGCCAGGTGGGGAGGCTGCCAGGGGAGATTTGAACAATAATCAGTGCATCAGAAGAAGAGGAATTTTATGTTGTGACTTACTGAAATGGTGGGCAAATAGGAGAGCAAAGGTCTCTGGGTGTCTTGGGGCCATATCAAGGTGCTGTAAGTGTTCTCTGTCTGCAGCTGGGTGAGAGAGGAAGAGAGGAGCTGTCAGCCACATGTCAAAAAAGACTTGAGGTGGCATGCGGGATAATATGTGATGGTCTGAGAGATGGAGTCACTCTTCCAGAAAAATAAGAACAAACCTACACATGCGCTTTGAAAATTTCTCTCAGTTCTCTGAGGTTTTAAAGAAACTCATCTAGTGAAAAGAGGGAATAAAATATGGCAAAACAAAACAAAAAAAGGAAATTGACCTCATTTGATAAATATATTCAAACAATATTACAAAAAAATCCCAATCCTCATTCTTTGAAGTGTCTCAGGAGCATAGCAAATACTATAATCCCCAAGAATATGGAATAACTTTGCAGTGAGGCTTTGTCTTTCCTGCCCTGGGGAAAGAGAAGGACCAGAGACATTAGAGCCAGCTCGCTGTTCCCTTTGCAAGCTGATGGAAGAGGGGACAAGGCTGTGAAACCAAAGGCCAATCCCCTTTCTGCTTCTCCTTTCCCCAGCAGCATCCATCTATCTAGATTTCTGCATATTGGCATAGCCCAAGTGTGCCTCAGCTTTGCTGTTGTCCTGCCTGTTCTGCAGCTGTGTCTGCCTCTTTTGACTCTTCCTAGAATTGGCCCTGAATATACAGCATCTAGAGGAGCATAGCTGTGCCATGTGCCCTGTGCCATTAAAGCTGATGGTAGTTCTCCACTGAATGCAATATAGAGGAATTTCATCCTTGTTTCCACAGAGAAGTACTAACTGGGCTTCAGTGCAACACAGAAATAGTAGCTGAGCTCCTGGCTTGCTTTGGAAGCTGTTTAATACAAATGATATGCTGCCTGCATAAGGATCCTCTTCTAAGAGGTTGTTTCTGTAGCTCCAGCTGAATTCATAACCGAGAAAAGTTGCATTGGGAAAAGCAATGCTTCATACAGCAACTGCATCATATTACTGTCTGCCATTTAGGATGGTTCTCCGTTGTACATCTATTGATTTTTGAGGAAGAATGATGTATTGGACAAGTTTTTCTTCAATAGAAACAAAATTACTGGTGAATAAGGATCCAGCTTGTAGGGTAGCTGCTGGTCGTCCACTTTTCTCCAGCAAGTGTTTGCCAGGAGCTTCAAATGAACCACTGGGGTAACATCTGCAAACAGATTGTCACATCACACTCTGGACCAGGCATGTAATTAACTCCTTCTGAAAGCAAACGCCAGAATCATCCTTCAGGAGCTGGGTTTCTTGGTATGGTTGGCTAGTTCCGAAATGTGGATAACCATCTGAAAAGTTCAGCCACAGCTGGACCTGAGTACAGGCACTGTGCGTTAATCTAGCATGAGATTTGGTAGCTGGGAGCCCTGGGGTCTGATCTCGATTCCATCACTGCCTTGCTGTGTGCTTTGGAGAAGGTCATTTAACCTTTCTCTGGCTCATTTTCTCCATTAGTGTAAGGGGGGCAATGATACTAACCAGCTCCTTGGGAGTCGTGAAGCATGACTAAGCTGTGTTTGTCATGTAGTGTGGAAGTACAAAGTATATCTAAGGCCTCCAGGAGCAAAGATAGGAAGAGCTGACAGGAGTTGCTGGCTCCTAGCCTGAGGCTCAGCCTCAGCACGTGGCTTCCAAGAGTGCCAGAAGGGAGCATTAGTTGTCATATGCATAATTCTGTGTCTTGTTTCATATCGCCCAAAGGACCCCGTTCTGTTAACTGTTTTTCTTATTATCTACTCTGTGACAGTTGTGAGACCCTCTTGCAGACCTGGACCCTGACTGCAGCACAGTCCCACCCTGAGGAGGGGAAGTGAGAGGGAAATGCAGCTCTCTTCTTCCTGGCATCCAGTGATAGGGTGCGCTGGGATGGTTTGAAAGAGTGACAGAGAAGGTTTGGACCGGACATTAGGAGGAATATCTCTACTGAAATAGTGTATTTTATTTTATTTTATTTTATTTTCACAAAAAAACACTTCTCAGAGTACCGTGGGCCTATCTGAGGCTCCAGTTCCTCACCCTGGCTGTGTTGCATGACGGGAGCAGTGCAATATTAGTCCCCAAAAGGGACAGTAACAACAACAACAACAACAACAATAACAATTGACTTTGTTTCAATTATTAAATAGTTCTTATCACAGCCTGTGGGTTTTACCTTTTCCCAATTCTCCTCCCAGTCCCACTGAGGAGGGTGGGAGTGAGCGAGTGGTTGCATGGTACTTCGTTGCTGGCTGGGGTTAAACCACAGCATTCTCTCAATGTGTATTTTCTATGCATGATCAAATATTATTATCAGCTTTTGTTGGCTTTGTTTCTACTTGCAGAGTAATTGCCTAAAAAGAGAGGGAGCTTAAGACAGCCTACCCTATAAGGAAGAAGGGGGGAACTTCTCACACCTACTATAGGGTGGAGGGAAGTAGCAAGAAATGAGCAGATGTAATGTAGTGATAGAGACTAGCTGAGTTAAGGCAGCATATTGTTGGTTTCTGTGTGCATGTCCAAGTCCTGAGAGGTTCTGGTGGTGGTCAGCATGTGGGCTGTCATGGCTTCAAATTTGATAGCAGGGGTTATTCTGAAATATAGAGAGGTTTTCTTACCGACTTGGTGTGTGAGGAGTTAGAAAATGTGAACAAGCCTCACTCATTTAAATAGCAAAACACAATCTGAAGCTAGGATAGCCTTTTATTTATGAAAGATCAGTCCATCAACTGCAGGGATGTTCCTCTTGATCTACCACAGCAGAACTGAAAAGCTGCTCTCTCTTAATTAGGAGGAAGCACCTTTTAATCAGTCACAGCACAGTCACAGCACAGTACAGTGCTGACAGACGTGGTGCCTGAAAAGAGGCACTGAGAAGGAGGCCTGACTGAATGACTGAAGCATGCTGCAGTGCTGAAGGTTTCAGAGCTCCTAAGACAAAGGGTCTCTGGTGTTGTTCAGGCTTTCCAATAGAAAGGCTTAAATTTGTTCTGTATCTCTATTGCTCAGTGGTATCATAGCCAAAGTGCTCTGCCTTCAAAGGAAATTGTTTCAAGGCCAGGCACTGTGTGAACAAGTGCATGTGCACCATGTTACAAAGTTCACCCAAGATGTTATTGGCTACATGAAATAAATACTTAATTAGCAGATTTTACTTGGAACTGTCATGGCAAACAGATTTAAGTGGGTATGTTCTTCCACACCGTTTCCTGAATCACATCTCAGCTGCTCTCTTGCTGCTCTGGTATGTGTATTTTGTGGTACCAGGCGCAGTGAGCACTTAATCATTTTACAAGCAGCCAAATACAAATTATGAAGCTAATTAACAAATACTTTCATTTAAAGGATTTCTGCTGCAGCTTAACTCTGTTCATATGCACACAGGATAGAGCTCCCAGTTAAGAAAGTAATTCAGCCTCTACTCATGAGTGTAAATGACACTTCAGCACAGGTTTACATGCTGTGCCCCAACTTTGGGTGTGAGTTATTCTCCTAACTAGGGCATAAACTAATGGTCCAGGAGATCTTCTCCTGGTTTTGCTGCTGTGATGTTGGCTAAATTGCTCGATCTGTGCTTTGAATTTAAATGACAGTGATGTATCTTTTTCTCTCTTCTCTATATATCCAGATGGCAAATTCTTTAAGCCTAGGTTAAATAGAGCAGTAGAGACTTCACAGAAGCTAACTTTGTATATCTGAGCTGGGGAATAGTAACCCACTGCAATCAGAGGTGACAGAGAGGATCTGCCCTCAGGTTGTTTGAACAGGTATTGGCTGGGAATCAATCTCCAGAGGATCCATCATCAACCCACTCTGTGTCTTAGTGCAACAAAACCACAGCCTTGCCTGAAACTTCAGGGCATTACTGTTTAACATGGGCATTTTCAGAGAGGCACTGATGTTTATGAAAAATAAGGTTAGTTGTAATAATAATTAGTAGTTTGAGGCATAATGTCATTTGCCCCAGAGTATTCAGAGGAGTGTAGTCACTTGCTCTGGAGATGGCTGAAATGCAGCCAAATCTGGGGTAAAACAAAGCTTGAGTTTAATACTGTGAAGTTGTGTGACCTTTTAGGACAGTAATTAAGAAGGTTGTCCTATCCCTCCAAATTTATGCCCCAGCTTTTCACAGAGAACCAGGAGGATATTAGAATATCCTGGCTGCACCAGGCACTTGCTCTTCTGGCCTAGTCTAGTGGGTTCAGTTTAGGAGAGAAAGGAATTAACCAGCATTCACTTACAAGAGAAGATGGAAAGGAAAGAAAAAGACAGAAAAAAAGACCAAGAAGGTACCTCATGCATTCATGTGGAGATTTCAGTGTTCTTATATACTTCTTAATCATACTCCTTCAGCTGCTCTAAATTATAGTTCAGCAAGGTATTAAACAGACATAACTTCAAACACAAGCAGAAAAAAAGGACACAAATGGGGCAATTCTAGATACACTAAACCATGCCTGTCAGTCAGAGATCTTGCTCATTCTTGGACTGAAATTGCAGTTAAAATGTAATTCATAAAAATGGCACTGTCTGATTCAGCAGATGTTTTCCTTTGGCATTTTACTCCTGGTACAGCTTTACAGAACAAGTATGGTTAAAAGAGCATGTTATTAATTAAGGATTAGTCAGTTTTAGCTAGGCAGGTCAGCTGGAGTCAGGAGGTGTCTGATAGCCTGGTTTGCCTACAGGTGTTTGTATCACTGCTGGTAAGATATGAGAAGGATCAAACAAACAAAAAAGAAACTGCCAGTGCCTGTACAGACACCAGGTGAGGCAAGCTGATAAAAAACATGGGGAAGCCCTCCTTTCTGTAAGAAAGCCCCAAGGTCAGACTTAGAGAGCTAAGGTTAGTATAAAGCTTTTGGAAGATCATTGTTCTATTCACATTAGCACTATGTTCCTGCCTGGTTCAGGTCTCAGCCACCCAAGTGGCTTTGTCCGGGTGCTACACAGCAGTCACTGAGAGAACAGACTGGCTTTATTGAAATGGACACTATCCCTGTCTGCATCTGTTTTGGCTGAGTGGAATGAAAATTGTGTCCTTTGGATATGTCTCTTTCATTAAAGATATTTTGGTTGAATTTGCTCTGCAGTGCTTTCAGGAAAGAAAAGAAAAAAAACCCCTAATATTAAAACTTATTACCTAGTCAAACTGTCCAGCTTTTTGCAAGCCTAGGACAAGGAGCTGAAATCTGCATTATAAGACTTTCAAAATCAATGCATTTAAATAGCATGCTTAACAACAGGAGAGAAACTTCAAGTCCCTAGTTATGAGAACTTTTTTCCTGAGGGTGTTGTAAGATTGGAGGCCTTTCCCAGCAGAAGGCTTATTCCATGATATCTCATGTCCTGGAGTTGCATTAATATTTTGGTGTGAGTAGGTATGTGGTGTTCCAAGGGAGTGGTCAGATCTGTCACTGGATGAGAATGTAGCTTCATTTTGAAATTTTAGCTGTGTGTAGCTTAGTGCTTCTGGTCTGCTGCATGCACCTTTATCTAAGTCTGAGGCTCATGCTAAAGAGTTCACAATTTTTTGGGGGAAAGTATGTAACCCTTTGAGACAGGATAGGGTTTCAGACTGTACAAAAGAACTGCTGGATCTTCAGTGACAGAACTAGGAGAAAGGATGGAGATTTCCTCTGTGTCTGTACACTTCTCTGTGTACTTACAGGAGGTATAATAATCACTGATACATTTTCTTCAGACACTGCTATTGGGTCTCATCTTCTCTGGGTAACGAGTTCCAGTACAGAACACAATAGTGCAAGTCAAGAGCAAGTCAGAAAATTTGGTATCAAGAGTTCAACTTCCCAAGTTCCCCATCATCCTTGTCCCCATCCTTCTTTATTAACAGTCAGCAGCATTTGAGAGCTTTTGATTTATTTATAGAACTGGGACAAGTACACAGGCAACTCTTTGCTTATGACTGAGATGGTACATAAGTGATACATAACAGAAGAAGGAAAAATTGCTCAAGCCTCGTTGTGGTCGTTGTGACCGATATGAATCTCTCACTATCGAAGTTTGAATTATTTATTTAGCCTGGTCAGGGTGTGCTGCTGTACTGACCCTACAGAAGGCTCTTCAGAAGAGTCCTTAGGACCTTCTTAGGTCCTTTTAGGACCTTTTCATCACTGTAGGATCTTTCCTCCAGGGTAACTAGGTCTGAAACTTGCATTTTCACTCGGTGCGGGAATGTCTGTATACTGGCATTTCTAGAGCAGATGAACCTATATCATCAAAGCTGCACTTTCTACCACTTAAACAGAGCTACTTCCAGAAGTGTGGTTCAGTTCACCTTGTATGACATAAAAGTGTGTTCTCTGGAAGATTGTGGTGTCAGTGATGTTGGAAAAGGATTACAGCTCTTTAGACCTTGTGATAGATGGTATCCAAAAATATGAAGTTAGATGTGGCCAAAAGCCTCAAGCACACAATCCAGTCTGTATGTCTTAATATGTCAGTTGATTCCTGGTAACTGCATTGTCTTAGCAAGCAAAAATGTGAGCTAAATCCTGTTAACTAAGCCTTATCTATAGATGTTTATGCAAATATGTGTTGCCTTCTATTTGTAATGGAATATGAACATTCAGAAGGGTGACAGGAGCTCAGCTGATATGTGGTATCTCATGCTACAGTGACTTCTGTCAGGAATTCCCTTGCTTTGCCTGTGAAGAGACAATGACAGGAGGATTGGGAATATCTGCAGTCACTGCCTTGATTTCCCTGCTGATTTTCTGTGCAGAGAGATTCCACTGAGAAGTATCTGCTCTCTTCTCTTCCACGAAGTCCTGAATGGGAATTCCCACAAGCACTGGCTTGGGGGAGCATAGTAGGAAGTCAGCTCTGCTCCAGCTGGCTCCTGTCCAATCCCAGTTTTCTCAGAATTCAGTGAAAAACATGACTGCAGCCCATACGGACCTCAACTAAAGCCTGCTGAGAGTTTGCAAATGGCCCTTTGTGGCTGGGATTTCATTGTGGTTCTTCAGTATGGATTCTGGAATATTTAATGCTAGGACCTGCTCAGAACTTTGTTACCAGGTTCATTTAAATACTGATGAACAAGTCTATGAAGAGGCATATAACTGCTTTTGTATTCTGTGGAGAGGACTCCAGGAAAACCTTTTATTTGTAGACATGAATGACTAAAATCTCTTACTTGCTTTAATAATTTTTCTCTTCCTTCCTTGGTAGCCTAATAGTTTGTAATTTTTCTGCTTGTTCATGCAGGAACTACCTCTTCAGACTTAGTCTACACAACGTTTCTCTTATTCAGGTATGTTCACTTTTTACTCTCTTATTTTATTTGACTTGTTAATGAAAGTTCTGTAATATTTGATGTACGTTTTCAGAAGCCTATATAGTGTAAATTTGCCCAAAGTGGTGCACCAGAGAGAAGACAGAGTCAGAACAAATGCTTAGTCCCACTCCAGTGATAATGCTGGGGGAAGGGTTCTGCTACACTTGCCCACTTGGATGGCGCTGTCTGGTTTTGATTCTCAAGTATTTGGGTGGTAATGGTGTCTGCCAAAAATTTGGCATCTTAAGGAAGAAAGCATGTAGTGTGACTGATACGGGCTTAAACAAAACAATCAGTAGAAATCCTTGGCTTTCTTTAAAGATGTCAGGAACATTCTTGAGAAGGTTTTACTATTCTCATCCATCTTCATTTTAGCCCTTGCAGGCCTTTGTGAACACGGATTGTTGAGGAGCTGTGTTTTGCTAAATGCATTACTAAAACCATGATTGGACTTGCAAGCATTCAAGAGGCAAAAGGGGTTGAAAAATGTGTGTTACCATTGCCTTTACCAAGGTAAAGCAGCTGAAGTTTGAAAGCACTTGAAAATATCCAGCATTATTAGGACTTTACTTTCACTGCACTGAATCTGGAATTGAAGGATACAGCAAAATTTGTTAATGAAAACACCAGCTGCTTATCTTTAAATAAATTAACACTTTTGCTCTGGGATATTTACCATCTTCTATAGTTGCTGGATCACCAAAGAAGCATTCAGCATTTTTTCAGACAGACTGAGAGGCCTTGCTCCTGTACCTGACCACACAAAGAAGCCATTAGAGTAGTATTGCCAGCCATTCTGATGTGCACAAGCCTTTTGCTGTTAGTAAGAGTTACAAGTATAGCTGGAGAGAAGAAAAGATGTTTAATGGTTGTAAAATGCATTGAATCTTCCTTTAAAAGGAAAACAAAGTCCAGAGTTACCAATGACAACAATAAAGAGTTAGAGAAGCTGCTACTCCCATTTGGCAGTGCCTTCCTTCCCTTTTGCAGAGCTGTATTAGCATGGCTGGAAGCTTTCCAGTTTGCACACAGGAGAGGAAAGTTCATAGTCATGAGAGGTGTCCTACCTTCTGCAACCGCTGTTATCACACTGCCTGACACAGCCTCTGCTGCTTGTCAGGGATCCCCTTCCACAAAACCCAATTGTGAATCTCCCTCACACACTTTTGAAGCCAGGCTTGGCCCTCTTCAGTGCAGTGAGTTTCCTTTTCTACACTGCAAAACATGGGAAGTCTCCTTCTATGGCACTGGAGGCTGCTGTGGGATCTCCGGTTAACATAATGAGCTTAGTTCGCTCCTGCTTTCTGGGTGTATCCGGTTACTTTGCCAAGACTTTTTGCATGACAAAGAGAGCATGGAATTATGTTGACACACGTGTTGGGAATGATGGAAGTGATTGTTTCCCAACCTAATGGTTGCCTAAGTAGCTGCTTGGCTTGACTCCATAAAGCTCATGATGCTTTTTAAAGGCACCACCTTCCCCTTCATCGTGCATCATTTTAAAGATCAGATCTGAAAGTGAGACAAGAAATGCAAGGAACTTGCATTTAGTTCTGTAGGGGTGAGAGTGCACTTCAAGAAATAATCACGTCAATTTGCATTTTGTATCTCCTCTTTGCTTGTAAATAAAATGCAGTGTGGATCTTTCCAGGCCTGAATTGGGATAGTTTTTCATCTCAAGATTGTATTCTGATTTATTTCTGCTCATGAAACCTCATTGTCATCCTGCCAGTGGTGCTAAACTGCTTCACAGTGCAGGTTTGTGCTGACAGGTATCTGCTCCCTTGCATTTGTACTTCCACAAAGTGAGGGCAGAAACATGAGGAGCAGGGTCTATGGAGAGAGACATCAGGATATGCTGGCTGTGGGACAAAGCCTGGCAGTGAGAGGAAAGTACCCCTCTAAGCATGGTTCGATGAAGTATAAAGCTGTTTTTTCCTAAGTGTTCTTGTGCTGTATCCTGAGGCTGCACAGTTCCTGTGGGAAAGAGGCATGCCACATGGTTTAGATAGGAAGTTACTGTCTTAGAATTGCAGTAAACTAAAAGACAACATTTAGTATTAACTGGGAAGTTGTTGATTAAGAACTGTGTAAAAAAGACAGCATGACCCTATAGAAGGATTTTGATTTCAGGGGAGTGAAGGAAGAGAGGTTGATTTTGGGATGTGTCAGTTATCGGGCCCCTTTATAATAACAGGTCAATTCTTTTTCTTTCTTATCTCTCATCTGCTCTACCATGTGCTGATGTTTCCTTCTCACTTAGAATTTCCTTTTGGTTCTGCTGAAATTATTTCTTCAAGGAACTAATCTTTTACATGAGAGCTAGTAGGTGGAGTGGAGGAAAAAACTGAAACAGAACAAGCTCATTTCCTGCTCCACAGAACCAAATGCCCCAACTTCTCAGAGATTTTTCCTCCTCCTCTGACAAGTGTTCCAGAAATTTCATTTGGAACCTGTGAAGCCTTTCCCCAAATGAGTTTTACTTGCATGAGAACTTTTGTGGTGGTCAATACTTTGTTGAAAAACATTTTTGGCTGATCTTCAATATGGCCCAGGTGTTTTGGGGATCATTTGTGATTTTGTCTACCTCTTTTACTTACCAAAATTGAAGCACCTTGTTAAAGAATTACTGAAGATCATCATCTTTAGGTGGGGTATCCAAAAGCACCTGTTAATACTGGAAACTTTGGCATGTAGCATTCAAATTCTTGCAGCAGTCAAAAAGCAGTTTTAAAATGGATACTCTTCCCTAAATCTTTAGCATCTCTTTTAAACAAAATCTGTGTTTCATGTCTGTCTTTAAATGATTGTCTTATATGTATTGTAAACTCTCATTACTAGACATTTTATAGAACACTTTTAAATGATGTGCACTTGGAGAGCATGCTGGTTAACTTAGGCATGGATCTGAAACAAGACTAGCTCCTAATCTGCAGCTTTCATGGTGAGGACATAGAAAAGTCAGTTTTATACTGGAGTTGGTAATTAATAGAGTAGGTGGGAGAGTAATTTTAAAAACATAAGCCTTTAAGCAAAATTTTAAAAATTCACAGTACTGATTGGGATTTCTTAGCAAGGAATGCTGTTCTGGGGTGTGTGTTAAAAGCAGGCTATTTGGCTGTCTTTCATAAATCACAGTACAGTGCCTACCCCCTGCTCACTGTGATTTTACCTGGATTCTTAGTTCGCAGTTAAACTGAGTAGGAAATTATTTTTGCAACCTTTTTGAGATACAAAGACTTCCAATCTTTTTGCACTTAGATGAAAACAACCCTCTGACATTTTTCTAAAATCTGAAGGAGAACGAGATAGACATGTGGTTAATTGGCATGCAAATACTCTGGGTCAAGTTATTTTCTGAAGCACCAAAATAGAACATTTACATGTGCATTTCTCTCATCTCAAATAATTGTTCTTGTTTGTTTGGGGCATCCTTTTTCCCCTTCCCCTTTCCCTTCCAATTTCCCTTTCCTTTTCATTTTCATTTTCCTTTCCTCTTCTTTTCCTTTCCTTTTCCCTTCTCTATGGATCTAAGGGGTCCTTCTGGACTCTCATCTGGTAAGTGTAATAGAAAATGTTGTAATTCCATAAAATATTTTGGTTTCAATTGTTTCTTTTAATGGAAGATCTCTTATAAAAAAGTATTTAAGCAGCCCTGTGAAGTCTGTTTGCTGGTGTGTCAGGCTAGTAGTGTTTCAAGTATTTAAAATACTTCAAGAGTTTGTACTGTATTTTAATAGACTGTAAAAGAATAAATAAGTGCACCTATTGCAAAACTATTTGGAAGACGTAAGTTATTTCACCTAAGAAAGACAGAAAAATTTGAGCTCAAAATATGCTTTTGTTGACAATTTCATATATTTTTCCTAAGGACAAAAATGGAAGTGTGGATTAAGTGCAGAGAGAGAATATATGAGTTCCCCAGTAGTCATAAACCTGAATTAGGAAGGATTGTCTGTGGAGTTCCACACTGTCCAGTACCACCTAGGTCTACAATTACAGATCTACTGGTACCCCACTGCAAAACACAAAAATGCTACAGAACACACAACTTCATTTGCTTCTGAAATTTGGCTTCACATTTCTCAATAAGATCCTCTATACTCACAAGGGCACTTTGGATAGTGCTACCCAGCCACCAGGGCAAAACCTGATGTACTTCTCAATCCCACTGAGGCATAAGACTTAAAACCAAGCTTAAAGTAATTTATCAATATACTGAGGCAGTACCAGCTCTTAAATCATGATCTGAACCTTACTGAAATAAATTTCTTTCTGCTGACATTGTTGAGGTTTTGGAACAAGCATTTTTTCAAACCTGAAATAGAGACAAAACATTTCCATAGCATCCTGTAGCAAATAAACTGCAGCCACCTACCCAGTGCATTTTTGATAAGGATGGTTTTACTCCAGTTTTTCTTCCCTTGGTCTAAGAAGCAGCAACATCCCTGCTACAGAGATGAAGCTCTTAAACTGCACAGCTGCTCCTGAAGACACACTTCCCTCCCTGCTACTCCCTGAAGGGATCTTTAACTCAGTGGCATAATCACTGGTAAATCAACAGCATGTATCAACAAACTGTAGTTAATAATAATAAAACTTGCCTATCAGTCCTCAATATGTCACATAGCAACAAACGGAACAGGTTTTGTCTTTTGCACTTTGAATCAAACCAAGCATTAAATGCATTATTTTCTACTTATTTAGGGCTCAGTAGTGCCACACTTATGTCTGCTGATGAGAAACATGCTCTGTAAGTGTATAGAAGTGTGAGGAGAGGTGGCAGAGTTGAACTTGGTTTTTCTCTGTACAGTTGAATAAAATATGATAAACAAAATCAACAGGGAACAGTGAGTAATATAGTTTACAGCACAAATTGTCACTCAAGTAAATCTTTCCTGGTGAAAATACTTCACTGAGAAATATTAAGGATTCACAATATGTTCATAAAGGCCTGGCACTTATGAGAAAACTTGCAAATGCTAGAAAATTCTTCCATCCACAAGAGTTGCTGGATAGGCACCAGACTGGGCTTGGAGGGCCAGATTCATGCTGCTGGCTCTGCCCATGGAGGCCTGAGGTAAAGTTAACCTGCCCAGGTTGTCTGCCTGGTGTCTAACATGTGAAATAGGGCTGCAGCACTCCTCTATGAAGTGCTCTATAAAGTCAGGTTTGCCAGTAGAAGAGAGGTAAAAGTACTGTATTTCAGATTTCCTTGCAGAAACATCCTTGAGCCAGAGCTGTTCCTATTTTTCAAAATATCCTTTCAAAGATCATGAGAAAATTAGGCATTGATATTGCAGTGCAAGCCCAGGGCTGGGCTGGCCCAACTTTGCTGAAGGTATTTATTTCTCCAATCTAGTTGGAATGTGAGGATTATCATCCAATTTAAAATCCAGTTTGGGAAGTAATTTTGGGAAAGAATAAGAATACTTTGGCTATCTTTATGTACCGTTGAGTTGCCTGACAGGAACTCTATTTTGAAATGTTCAGGAATAAGCTTCACTTTCCAGAAGCAGTTTATTATTTGTTTCTTGCAGATTCCCAGATATGTGTTTGAATCATGCTGCACATATTTCTAGATACACTTTTATTTCTTTATTTTCAGGCCAGTGCAGTTCCCTCATTTAAAAACATAATCAAAAGACCTCTACTGGAGCAGATGCAGTCTTTAATATGTGGCTCATAGCTGAGTCCTGGTTGTCACATATTTTATCAGTATGAAACTTTTTTTATTAACAGATTAACATATAAATCTATTCATAAATCACCTTCCAAAGCTGCACCTAAAACCTCTCACTCTCAGCCTAGAGGTTTAAAGCTATTCCATAATAAAGCTTATATTGGCTGGAAAAACTTTCTGGTAAATTCAGCTATTTATTCTTATGGTTTAGGGTCCCCAAATAAAATCTACTGCTGGTATATTCCCTTCCTTAAAATGACTGGTCAGGAGCTAGATTGCAGCTTTCAGGTGCAAGTCATCCCTCCCAAGATTTATATAAGAGAGAAATTTCTACGTGGAGTGAAAGCTGAGGGACGAAAATAATGCAAGTCAGACTGGAGGTGACAGTGTCTGAAGGCCACACCTCATCCTTCAAGGACACACTTCTCCAGCTCCTCACTGCAGGGAACTCTACTCTGTGATGGGCTCCCGCATCTGCTCTTGGGAACCCAAGTTCTGCTGATGTTACTCATCAGCTGAAATTCAGAGAGCAGAGAAAGCAAATCTTTTCTCACAGTCCATAGTGTTGAGTGATTTCTGAACACAACACCCCCTCTGTCTAAGAGAACCCAGCTCATGAGTCCATTTATAACCAGCAAAGCTTTTAAGCCCAGGTTTAGCTTTAAATAAATACCAGTTTTCTTTTGAGAATTCTCTGAGTTAAGGACACAGTGCATGCTCTAGTGAGTAAAAATGTTTCAATATGCACATTCATAGGTCTGCTAAACTGACTCAGAGTCTACTGTCTAGTCATGATCAATTTAATTGCTCTCTAAAGTGAGTATTTAGGCGTAGTATAGGAAGTTCTTATATATATATATATATTTACATGTCTACTTTTATATATGTACCCATATAAGGGAGGATTGTATACATAGGGTATAGCACCCCTATAGAGAAGGTCCAGGAGCTGTAACTGTTTGGGTTTGTACTTTAAGCAGGGCAGCCATCCTGGAGTCAGTGAAGGCCATGGAGCTGATTTGCATCCAGAGGGGAGCTACCCTGTTCTGCTCACGCAGTAAAGTGAGGTTTACATGATGGATGTCAGCTGTGGATTGCCAGCCTGCTTCCCTGGGTAATTTGTTAGTTGGCATTCTGTCCTTCCCAGCCTCACCTCACCTAGAAGCCAAAACTACTACAGGGGTTTTGGTCTTTGTCAGCAGACATTATGAGCAGGATTTAGAAACTGAGAATTTAATTAGCTGCTGAAGTCACTTACTGATAACAGTAGCATATTGGACTCTTTATTTGATAAAACCCTGTCAGGCGTTTTATGTGTAGGGAATGAAGACTAATGCTCTTATTTCTTGCAACTTGCAGTCAGGACCATTAGACATACTTTAAAAAGGCAAGAGAAAAAAAATTAAAATCAAAAGAAAAATAAATTCCTTGGTCTTCTCATTTCCTGACACCAATGTTGCTTCTTTATCATTGCAAAATATGTTTTGGTTTGCATGTTTAGCCCTTTTTCTCTGTGGGCTGCTTCCCGCTCCAGCAGCTCCAGGAGGCTTTGGGGGATCTCTATGTGCTTATGGCTGTCCCCTGATCTGACAAACTCACTCATCTGTGGCTGCTGTCAGCAAACCCAGCCCTGCAGATGATCTGAGAGGCAAATCTCGTTGTAGGCAACACCTCACCTAAGCCAACATTTATACAAAATGAGATTTATACAAAAATGTGCTTTTAAAATTCCTATTACTTTAGGTATGTGGGATGTTTTTTAGGCACGGCAGTGGTTTATTCGCCAGCTGTACGGGCTGGCGCAGTGCGAGGCACGGAGCGCGTTTCCGAGCCGCTCCTGCCCGGGTGAAGGCTCTGTGACCCGATCGTTAGCGCGGGCTCCAGCGCAGGATGCCTTTAATGCGCGCCTCGGCCGGGAGCGCTCGATGCGGGAGCAGCGACCTATTGAGTTCCACACGCGAGCGCAGCCGGCTCCTGCTGCATCCCGTCCTGGGGACCAGGGGATGCCTCCCGCGGTGTCCCCGCTCAGCAAGCCCGGGTTTGTGGCGGGGGAGCTGCCCATGGGTCCCGGCAGATGTCCGCACGCTGCTGGGGATGCCCTGCTCGGCCAAGGGCTCGTCCTGCCTGGGACGCGGCGTCCCGACCCGTCCATCCCTGGCGCGGGAGCTGAGCCGCACATGCTGCCGAGTCAGGGGTAAGAGGAGACCTTGAAAACACAAAGGAGCACGCTGGGCATCTTACAAGATGAACAATGGAGCACGTGGGACAATTACTGCAAAAAAAAAAGAAGCAGGTTGGCATTTTTTAAATATTGAGAATACAGAGGAATACCTACATTTTGTTCTCAAAGAAGAGCTTAAACGAGATCTAAATGATTCATGTCCCTTGCACTGGTTCTCTGCACAGGATTAAGTTTGACCCTGTTAGCATCCAGTCATTTATAATGACAGCATTAAAAAAATCACCATTTATTGATTTGCATCTCTCAAGGGCCTACAAATGACCTCACATTTCCTCTAAAACCAACTATTAAGCTCTTTGCAAAAAAGAAAGAAAAAAATTTGTAGTAAACACATTTCATATTACTGTGTGTATGTTTTTCCCTAGGTAAATAATCCTGCTTTTCTCTGTTAGTAACAGTTTAGCTGATGTGTTTTTTACAGCTTCTTTTAAGCGCAGCAGTTCTGAATGACTAATAGGAGGGGATTATTGGAGCTATGGAGCAGTCACAGACGTGGCCTGCACAGCTGTTACCAGACACCCAGAGCTGGGGAGCTGGGATGGGAACAGTTTGCTCATCACTCCCACAGGATATTGATCCTGTCTCAGCATGGCAGGTGCAGCTGAGACATTCCTGCATTCAGGAATCCCTGAATCCTTTAAAAACCTCAAAGAACTTTGGCCTCCAGTGTTTCACCTGCCTTTCCCAGGCTGAGCTCAAGGAGAGCCCAACCCACACCCTAAGAGGACAGATGGGTAAAGAGGCACAACCTTGACTATGCCTGTGGCATCTCCAGCCACCCTGACTGGAGAAGGATGGGAAGTTTGCATCCTCAGAAACCTTTCTTCAGGGCTGGAGGAGCATCAGCAGCAAACCTTCGGCTGAAGGAGATCAGGCAATAGCTACTGTGGGTTGCCTGCTACTGGGTGGGTAATGGGAAAGGAAGGGTGGGTTACACCACTGGAGGAGGGTGAGGGAATGTGGCTGTGGGGTATAAATGAGTTGCTGGCTGCCACTGCAGCTTCAGCAGTTAATAGGAACAATTATCTTAAGTTATTCTACTGTCACTGAAATGCTTCTTTCGTCTAGAAGATACCGCACCATGGTTATAGCTGCCTATTACATTTTTATCACTAACATGACCAAGTAAGAGACTATTCTGAGACTGCAGAGACCAAGAGTGGTGAGCTGGGGGAAGGGCACATGCAGAAAAAATACATCTCTCTCTCCATTCTCTGTAAGGAGAGTTTGGATAGCATGGGCTGGCTGCTTCACTTGCAGACAGCTGTGAAGAGGTAAGGTGGTTCCCAGCTATCCCCAGTCTGAGCTTTCCTTTCTCCAGATGTGAAGCTGAGATAATGACACTTTGTTCTTTTGAAGTGCTCTGAAATATGTGGCATTTTGTTTAAGATCTAAATGTTATATGTGATTACATGCACTTGTAAATATAGGAAATTTGCCATTACTGTGAGCCTACAAAATTGTCATGTTCTGATTCATAGTAGATGTAGTATTAAGCAGTTATCTTCAGCTCTTCTCTTTAGGTAAGCAATTAGGCAATTCCAGCATATTCATGTGTTTAAAATGGACCCCTTTTTCACTACTTGTTTTCTAAACATTTTGAATTAAAACCTTTGAATGTAAAAATAGAATAGGTGGGGTCTGCTAGGGGAAGAATGCTATCCAAATGTATCCCTTCAGATAAAAATACTTAGAATATGAATAAACCTGCAAATTTGTGTAAAAAAGAGAACAGCTTGGAAGGAATGTGGGGGAGGGTTAATAAAAAATATGTTTTTGTCAGAAACACTGTTCTGTCAAGAATTCTATGCACTAATTATTGATTATTCACTTCAGACAGGAGACAAAGCAAGGTTTTGAGGTTTTAGAAGAAAAGTATTTTACTTCCCTGTAAGAAAGGAAAAGGAGCTAACAGGGCTGCAGCCATTTGAATAGGCTGCAAGGTCGTCCAGAGAAAAGTGATTTAAGCTTTATTAAGAATGAGAAAAAAAAAATTAACTTAGCCTGGGAATATTAAGAGACAAACTGCAATTGCCTAAGAGAAGAGAATTTTGATGCATGGGGCAGAAAGGAATGATCAATGGTTCATAAATATAATAGTGGTAAACACAGTGACAGGAGAAAAAAATGTATGTGGCTAATATAATTGTTACAAATTTAGTAGCTTTTGCTGTGAGATCAGTTATTGAGGATTTAATAACAAGGCAAAAAAAGAAAAAGATTTTTTTTTCAACAGAAGATAAATGTGAAAGCTTTGAAAACCACCAGAAATGAGTTAAGAAGAAACACAAAGAAGTATGCTGCATTAATCCTGTTGTAGAATCATTTTGTATTCCCTCATCTTAATTATAAAACATATTCTCAAAATTCATTTATTGAATCTTTGACCTTCATAGAGGTCAAATGCAAATGTGCTGGAGGGGAGGTGAGGGAATACCCAGGTGGAAGTGGGAATGTAAGGGCAGGACTCAAACTGAAGGAAATTGAAAAATAAATCCTGGGTTGGCAGGAGAGTGCAGACTGGAGAACAGAACGGAAGGATCTGGGAGGATGGAATAAAAGACTCTGCACCAGAGCCATCTTTGCAGGAGAAGGAGCAAATACATTCCTTGTTGAGATGAAGCTTGGCAGAGCTTACTACAGCATCAGGTGCTGACGTCTGGTGTTGGAAAAGAGGAGGCAGAAGCAAGGCAAACTGTGACAGACCAAGCAGGGAGTCTGAAGGCATCTGTTTCCCAGCCTTGGGAGGAAGAGGGGTGGAACAATGCCGTGCACAGTGGTCAGGTTCTGGCAGTGGCAGCAGGCAGGGGCTGTGTCCAGCTGGGCTGGGCAGTGAGGGGACAGTAGGGCTCAGAAACACTTGAAATTTTGGTGGTGGGACAGGCGTGGCAGAGAGCCATTGTCCCTAACACTGCAGTTCAGTTTTGATTTAAATTGTAGTGCACTCCCAATAAAAAATAGACTTGAGAAATATCATTTGGATTCTTGATAACTCCATTGCTTTTTTCCCCCAAACTGATTCCTTGTTCTTCTTAAGACAAGTGTTTGATTTACACTGATCAAGTGCTGGGCTCAACCACTGCATATGTGGGCTCAACCACTGCTGGGGATGTGGTGGTATTTGAATTATGAAGCTCTTGATATGAAGAAATTGAGACATTCAGGTCCTTTTTGGCTTGTCATTTCCCCACTGACCACTGAAAAGTATTGCTGCATCAGAGCCTTCCAGAGTATTTCGGACTGGATGGATGTTGGCTTCACACTTCATTGGAAATGCTGGGGAGAGGAGATGGAGGCAGGATACAGGGAATTCTGCACTTTTGGTTCTCCACTTTCTCTGTATTTAAGTGTTTCTTTCTGATGGAGCACAGATGGTCTTAGATTAAGGAAAATACATGCCAGAACTGCAGGCTAGGCTCAGACTGGGAGTTAAGCTTGACATGAAATAAGCAGAAGGCTGTAATTAGTTTATCAAGAGCGTTAGGCACCTGGTGGAGGAAAGTAGAGATGTAATGCACAATGGAGCTATAGAACAATAAAAAATACTGAAATCTCTTTTATGAAACACTGAGGACCTTTCATTGCTCACTTTCTCTTCCAGCTCTGCCTGGTAATCTCTGGAAGGTCCTACTTATTATTAGTGATTTATCAAAAGTGGCCTTTTTCTGACAGTTTATGATGCTGAGCACCAAACCCCATAGAAGCCAGAGAGTCTAAAGGTCAAAATCTAAGTGTGTTATCAACAAACCATCCTGGGAAGCTTACACCACACTTGCCTGTGCACCATGTGAACTCTGTGATTGCAGATATCTGTTGTCTCACTGGTCCATCTTCTCTTTCTGCCTGTTTTTTTCCAGCCACGTGGTGGGTTTCACCTCTATGCTAGGATTTAGGCCCACTGGGGCAGAATTGCCTTTTAATTTCCAACAGAAATGCCTAGCAGTATGCAGCTGTCCATGTGCTTCTGCAGCTCATGTCAAAATCATACTAGGAACGGGGTCTGGATCTTTTTTCTAGGTGTGCTAGAAAACAATGGAAATTTTCACATACATCTGCTGAACTGAATAGGGAAAGTACAAAGACTCCTTTTTAGTTTAGGGTTTAGAATTTTTTACCCATATTATTGAAGCTCAAAAACGATTACTTTAAATTGAGGAAGAGCAAGTGGGAGAGTCTGGTTTCACTTAAGTTCCTGTGGTTCAGGAAGGATCTCTGTTTTCAGCCTGCCTTGCAAAACTTTCCCAATCTCTTTGGCTTGCACAAGACTGGCCTTGGCTCATTAAAGGAGTCTCAGAGCTTTCGTTTGGTCTCAATAATGCAGCTTTCACTTAATTAAAGATTTCCAGTGCCTTTCTTTCCCCCCTTTTGATTGTACTACACCAAGCATAAGTGCACAACCAGAAAAGCATTTTGATAGGATAAAATAAATCACATGCACATTTATTTGTTTAATTGTGCACTGCCCTCCTTTTTTTTCCCAAGCTAAGGCAAGACTCAAACCATGTTCAACCTCTTACACAATTTTAATGAGAATATATTGCAGTGTTTGTCATCTGAAAGAGTATTAGCACACCCCAATGCAATAGATGTGATTTCCCTAAAGAAAAACAGGAGGCACAGAACAGTGAAAATGTCATCTTAGTTCTACATTAGTCTCTTTAATACTGCAGGAAGTGCTGATTTTGATTCCTGAATCTTAGCCTAATTGTTGTAAGAATCAAATCCAAATTGGACAGTTCCTCAAACTTATTTTAGCTTCTTCTCAAAACAAACAAATAAATGCTGAACAAGTATACTCAATGATGCAACCTGGAGAGGAATAAAGAATGCAAGACTTCTCCACTTTAGAAAGCTGGTAATACACAGGCATTTCACATGTGCTTCAGTGATTGCATTTTTGGTTTCAAGCTTATATGGAAAGATTGCTTTTTGTAGCTGAACCCTTAATGCAGGTTCACAAAATTGCACTCAGTTGACTGTGTAGGATTTGTCCATAAGCAGAGGGGGAGGGAATGCAAAAAATGTATAGTGGAGAACCCTTAACACCTCTCCATAAGCAATGAGCTTCAAAGAGTTACAATGGCAAAGAAACCCAGGGCAGAAAAGTGAAGGAGAACAAAATCGCTTTGCTTGATGCAGAAATACAAAGGAGACTATAGCCATGGTAAATTGATTTTGTACTGAATATGGGCTGGTCCATTGGAGGGGGTTTTGAACCTCCTACTCCAGAAATCATTGTGCAAAACAGTAAGAGGAGGCTGCTTAGAAGTCTTGTCACATCTATCAGCAGAGGCCACAAAGAAGAAGGAGGGATTTGGTTCTGAATGGCGACTCTGCCAAAGAACATAAAGGGGTGGAGATGGACATCTTTTGGCGGTAGAGGAGCCTTGAAAGAAGAATTGCCTCCACTCTATCAAGGGAAACCATTGCTGTGACTACATTCGTTGGCTCACTTCTTAGAAATAGCTTGTTGTACCTTGTTTGTATCAACTGAAGAAAAGAAACCCCAAAACAAAGCCTGCTCTTTACAGAATAAACAGTGCTGGTGCTATGAGAAATAGCCAGTTTTATGTGATACCCACCTGGCCAGTGACACCTGCAACTGCCTGTGCATCAGCTCTACTTATATTTCTGACCTGTGCTTGACTGCAATGAATTTTTTCTTTAATTATTTTCCCCTCAGTAAATTTGAACCTCTTTATTTAGTTATTTTATTGATTTGACATATAATCTTATGTCTCTGTAATCTCCAGTACATTTTGTAAATGTTTGTTATCCTAAGCTGTAAACTGAATGTGACATGGCAAGAAACCAAATTCTACTGTGGCAGTTAATTACCCAGTGTTCTGAAAGTCTCATCTCAGTTTCTGTATGCTTTCAATCTTCACTAATAGGAAAAACATTGTCATCCTTCCCCAACATCCCCTCTGCTGTTCTCCAGTTCTAGATGTTGTCATTCACTCTAAACTGGCTATAGGTGAGAGCTTCAAGGTCTTTTTTCACTATCATCCCAGTTTACTGAGACTGTCAATTTATATTTGGCCCCATCCGTGCTTTTTCATGCTTAAAAGCAATAGCTTTCAAAAAAAGATAAGCATTCCCATATAGAACTTGCAACTAAATCATTGCACTGTTAAGCACTTTCAAGCAAAAGGAAGTAGATCACCAGCTAAATTAAATCATTGGCACAGGCTGACATTTTTCTTTACATAGAATGATAAAAATACAAACACTAGATAGTGGAAACAGAAATGCAGTGCCATCTTTATCTCTCTTCTTCAGAACTGTATCTTCCTTGCAAAGCTTTGTGTTGGTGTGTTCATCTAACATTGCTGTGTAAATATGCAACTGTCAAAGCTCAGCACACAGGCAGAGCAGAGTGTGCCCTCCTTTCTTTATCATTATGGACAGCTCTGCATCCCAGCATTTTTGTACCCTTACACTGATTCCCCTCTCCTTGGGCCTATCCTCGTGGCGTTGCATTAGTGCTTGTGTTAACTGTAAGGGTCTTCCACAAACCTTCTTATCACTCTCAGTGAGAGGTTTAACCCACTCTGAATCAGCCCATTAAGCTTGCACCTCTCTTGCCTTTAGTTAATGTGCATTCGCCTCTTGCTCTTTCCCATGTGTCCCCTTTGGGTCTCAGAAGAATCCCAACCTTGATATAATAAAACACTTCTGGTTATGAAAACCTCACAATGAGTTATGTGGCTGGTGAGCTGTGACCTTTCCCTTTTATGTGGCTGTGCTCTGTTGTCTCTCAGTGCTCTGTTGTCCACTGCTACCTGATGCCCCATTTATTATTGCACTTTACTTATAATGCATTTTGACAAGGCTGTACCTACACAGGCTTGCACGGGGAGTCTTGGGCTGCAGTGGAGGCTCACAAGTCCTTTGAAAACTGCAAATTGGGATGACAAAGTTCCATTACATTAAAAAGCTCAAATTCTCCTCTGTATGGGGTTCAGCATCAGGTTACAAATGCTTTACAGAAGAGTTACTGAAAATATACTTAAAGCAGTGGCAAGACAATCTGCTTGCTTCGGATATGAATTTTAATTTGACAGCACCTAAGACTGAGCCGGCTGCTTCATTGTAACATGTGCTTTGTACACTAAAATTCCTGAAGAGCTGAAAAAAGCTGTAACCAGTACATGACTGTTGTTTATCTTAGAAAACACAATTTTAGTTTTAGTATTTGGTATCAAATGTTCTTTACTAAATCTTTAGACAATTGTCTTTAATAAGACCTTGGACTTGTACAGTACTTTCATTTGGGTACACTGTAGAAACCATGATCTGTTAAGCCTCACACAATGCTCCTTTCAGATAAGGGAATGCATAGTCTGGAGTTGTAAATTCCTACCTGACATTGCAGGGGCGGGGGGGTGTCAGATTTACAGACCTTATGTTGTTTAATGGAATCTCCTGCAGGACAAATGGATGTTGAAGGCACAAAGCCTCAAATTTCTTTTTGCAGATGAGACTGTGGCCATGCCCCAAGAAAGAGGACAGGATGCATGGAGTCTTGCCCATTGTTCTAATCTCTAACCCCACTCCCTCACACACCACTGATTCAGTGGATGTATTTTGTGACATTAGCAAAAAAAAAAGGCTGTCTAAGAAATCATTTGTGCTAGACAGGAAAGTTTTTAGTCCGCAAGAGAGCAAGGGTCAGTGCTCATCTCTGCCTCTGACATGCTCGGTGGCTTTTCCTAGTCAGTTGACCTCTTTGTGCATCTGGTTTTCCCTTCCTCCCATGTGCCTGTGTTTTCTGTTTAGATTGTAAGTGCTCTCAGGCAGAAATTCTCTCCCACAGCATGTTTGTATATTGCCTAGAAATATGGGGTCACAATCTCAGTTTACTCCTCTACGTGCTTCTATAATACAAGTAAATAATAAGGGATTTTGAAGCTGTGAAAGAGAGAAAATCAGTAGCATTGACCACCAAAGAAGAATTCACAGCAGCTAAGAACTTTCTCTGAATGAATAACATTTGCAGTTGAGAGCAGATTGTGCCTTCAGGCACAGATACCCAACTGTGGTACAGGAGCTCACCCTCTTGCTGCAGAGCTGTGCACAGGAGGAAAATGGTGAAGCATTTTACCTTGCATCTGAGATACAGGAGGACCATGAACAGGGTGAATGACCATGGGTCAGCTGAGGTACAGGATCTCGTTTGGGCTGAGATAACTTGATCAAAAGAGCAAGAGCTCCCTTATCTGGAGTCTGGGGTCCTGTTCTGCCAGATGTTAGAGTGGTGCTCTGTCCAGTTGTGCCTTGAAACATAAAGTGAGGGACCAGACTACTCTAAATCAACAAGGCTTAAGAATGAAACCAAAGAAAACAAAGTCAATCTTCTGAAAATGCTGCTCCCTGTTTGCTGGTCAAATGCTGATTTGTGCAATAGGTGAATTAGGGCAGAGGAATGTACCTCAGACTATTGCATTTCCCTTTGCAAGGATGTGATAACAGTCTGTGAGTCAGAGAATCTTGAATATCCAAAGATGGTATTACTCAGAACTGAGTGAAATATCCATTCTTAAAATGAGCATGTCCTTCTTTTGATGGATTATTCCATCCTTACTATTCCAGTATGAAGCATTCACTTCTTCTCTGCTGAACAATTGTGTTCAGCAGCCAGTAAATGCCAGGCCAAGAGCCGTCCCTGTATAGTGAGATGCTGACATTTGTTTGTACAGAGAGGGTCTGATTCAGAGATTAAGGTTACAGGGACTGAAACCCACTGATGGATTTTTTCCACTTGTTTGTTTGTTTGTTTGTGAATCTCCATCTTCCAAGTGTTATATTTGAGGTCTTCCCCAGCTGAGTTACTCTCCAGCCACTCCAGGAGAGCTGTGTCTGGGCCAGTCTGTTCTTAGGCACTACGGGTTTAAATGGAGTAAACAGCTTGAATTTACCACATCTTGAAGGATCTGAGATCACTTAAGGGAAGTCAGTTAATAATTTGATAACACATGATGCAATTCCCTTCATCCAAACCCCCTCCTCTCCCTGCAGTGAATTGACTGAATTCCATGATCATTCCTCATACCTGTCACTGCACACAGCAGTGATCTGCAGTTCGTATACTGCAGTGTGAAGCAGAACTAATTATTGAAGTTTGTCATTCTGTTCTTTTGGTATTAGTTATCTTTTTATCAGACATGCTTATCACAGTTTTAATAAATTACCAGTGTTGAAACTTCAGAAATGGCCTCTAGGGCATTAAGCTACTGTGCTTTATTAGATTTCAAAAAGTTATTATTTATGGAGCACTGTAAATGTTCCTTGTCCTCAAGAGACAAAAACCAATGCTTCAAAAAGGGAATTTAACTTTCCACTTTTAGACTAAACCAGCAAGTATTTAGGGAGAAGTTCTGGAGGATTAAATAGGGAAGAAATAGCTGAAGTGTTGTAGGAATGTTTTCACTGTAAACATCATAGAAATGGAAGAACCTCCTCATGGATTTTCTGCGTCCAGCCTATAGAACTTCTTTGAAAGATTTTTTTTCTTCCAAGTGTTGTAAGACCCAGCACTTATCAATTTCTTTTAAATGCCTTCAGCATTTGCCCAGAGAAAAGTAGATCTACACTGCTCCTGTATTATGTTAGACACTACAGAGTATATAGAAACACAGGGAAACACTTGTGAAATGAATGTTTCATTATCAGCAAGAATCTATGAGTGATATTTTAGAGGTCTGAAATCTGTTCATCAGTATGGATGGGAATATTGAGGCTGGCAACTTGTATGGGAATGAACCAGCCTCTGAGCAGCCGCTGAGGGAATAACTCTGCACCCCAGTTTAGCAAAGTCCCTAAGAATGTGATTAAGCTGAACTGGTCCGGTAGGGTGTGTGAATATGTGCTTTATTTACATTGAAGTTGGCAGATTCTAAATGCAGGGTGGAAACATAGTCCCTCCATGTTATTCTCTTCGTAGACTTGAAGAAAATCTTCCATACCTTACTGTAAAATGAGCTGATAAAAAAATTTATGAATGTAAATAAGAGATGAGAGAGTTTTGGTCTGGAAGCAAGTTTTTGTTGGTTTTTTTTTTTTTTCCAGAGGTACATTTTTCTGAACATACTAGTGCCTTGTACAGTTACTGGAAAGGAAGATGTAAATAAATACACTGGGAAAGGAATAAGTCTGCCAGCTCAGGTCTCTGGCGCACAATAGCTGTCACAGCACAGCACCTCCTGCCCTCCTTCCTCATGCATAACTCAGCAAAGGGTGATGTGACTGGCAGGCTCTGCTCGGGGTGCCCCTGCAGCACAAGCAGAGAACCAAAATCACCTCACATTCCGTGGGCAGGTTGAGAAATCTCCTGTGGGCACTGCGGAGGGTTGATGGAAATGGAAACTCCTGCGTCAGCAATCCCTGCACACCCGAGCCTGGGACACAAGGTGCTGCTTTTGCTTCTGCATCTGCTGACAGTAGCAGAAACCTGAGGAACACAGTACCTTCTAGAAAAAGCTGGCATGTCACAGAATCAGTACCTGGTTTGGGGGGGTTTTCTTGTTTGTTTCATAGTGGTTTTGTTTGTTGAGTTTGTTACTTTTTTCTAGTAAGCTTGTACTTGAGGGATTTTTGTTTCCTTTCAGGCATAGACAATGTGCATTCTGGTATTACATATTTTTCCCCTAATAGGACAGAACAACATGGTTGTGGGTCTGTCTTCAGGCATGCAAATGGTTTGCATGCAGCAGTTGTTTCATGGAAGCGAGGTTGGTAACAGATGGATAGCTTTGTGATAAAACACCTTAGATGTGTTTAACAATGTGTTTAATTGATAAATATGCATGTAATATATTCTCCTCCAATCTTAACTTTCCAGTTTTAAAGCAATGTTTTGGTTTTGCATGAAAATCTGCAACCTCTATTGTGCAAGTACAGTGCAGGGATTAGTGTATACTTAATCTACAAATTCATATTGTGGTGTTGAAGTATAAATTGCTGACCTGAGTGTAAAAGCTGGTCCATAGAAGTCTAAGAAATTTTCACATTAACAGTTGAGGATGCACATAACTATTGATAACAGGACTTGCTAGTGACAGGCAGGTACTTTGGAAGCCAACACCAGGATGTGCAGGTAATTAAATAAATGTATCTAGAAAGCTTCTCTCAGCAGTGCGTGCTGAATAACTGATGTGACAGCACATGATGAGCTAGAATTCTAGAGCACTGCTGATCTGCAGTCAGAGCTGGTAGCAAACTGTGATGCTTATAATTTATTGGGAGAGACATTAACTCTTTCTTTCCATGCCCGGATGTGACCTCTGAATATTCAGATATGCACTGAATAGGTTTAGCTATTGTGGCCACTTCTGTTAATTTCTAGTTGGGCAATGCCACACCGGGTGCATGTGATTGTACACACAAATGCTTCTCTGTGGTTGTCTCCTTCATGGGACTTCTAAAAATGCAGAAATAATACACAAACATGCAATTTAAAAAAAATATATATTTGAGAAAATCTGTCTGCATAGAACTCAAGAAACAGAGATGTGAAGGACCAGCTGTCCTTGTAAATAGGCTGAAGGAGGGCACATTTACTTGCATTCTCAATTCAGGGACAAAGTTGCTTGTCCTCTGGTGTCTGTCTGCACAGGTGGCTGGGCAGTCCTGCCCGTGGTTTGCATGGCTCATCTTGCAGAGCAGCTGCTGCCCTGAGCTGTTCCCTTCCCATGGCACATGGATCTGGGCACCCCCATCCTGCAAATGGGCCATGTGGTTATAGAGGAGGTCCTCAAAGTGACTGGAAACACTGTGAGATACTGCATTTCTTCTGGAAATGCATGAGGGAAGAAATACTTGAGAGTTTGTAAGGACTTAGCATGAGAAGCTGGAGTGCTCTCTATAAGGATGTCATGGGAGGAATTGCTGACACCCTGACAGCCTAAAAAGCTGTTTGCTTGGTTGCTTAAGCACATGGCTAGTACATACTGTCCTGTATTTGCATATAGCCCTGCTCCCAGGTTTGTCACGTCTTCATCCAGACTGTCTTCTACAACCCATGCCATGAAAATTGTTTTATTGCATATGGGTCCAGAGATGTGTACTGCTTTTGACTGACATATGTAGCAGGAGGTATAAAAATAATCCCAGATGTGTTTTCTGGGGCTGGGAAACTGAAATGTCTCAGACAACTGAGAAAATTAATCATAAATTCAGGATGATATCCCAACAGAGTGACCAAAAACATCTGGTGGATACAGTTTGTGCCTCATCCAAGTGTGCAGAGGCAGTTAAAGCAGTAAAAAAAAAGAAAAAAAAATAATAATTTGGTTTATTGAGGGATATGAGGAAAGGGAGGGGAGGCATCTAAGCCATTGTTCAAGAGAATGGCTTTTGAGAAGCATTATGATCAGGTAAGGAAGACAAAGTACAAAGCATCTCTTACAGTGCTGTGGTGTTATGCAAGTGTTAAGCAGGTCTGTGCCTCTCTGATAAATATACAGGTACACACAGATGCACCCCAGAGAGAGATCTTTCTGAAAGTTGCTCTCTCAAATGTCCAGTAGTTTGATCCTGGGGCAAAATGGAAATAAGGCAGAGGAAGAACATGGGCTTGGGTTGGATACACCAGTGAGAGGACAGAACAGCAGCATCCCACAGGGAGTTTGCAGAGAGGAGCCCAAAGCAACAGAGGTGACAGGGGTGGGACATTTTGACCTGAAAAGACAGCTGATCAGTCAAGTAAAGAAACTGAACAATGCTGGAGAGCTCATGTGAAAGCCCCAGACTCAGAGGTCTGAGCCTAGCCAGGTCCAAGCCGCAGGCCATGGCCACAGATGTGTGTGGGCTCCTGGGAGTCCAGCACAAGGCCTGATCTAGCCTGTAGCTCAATGGACCTCGCAGTACAAGTATTTAAGTGCACATTAGCTGCTTGGCTTTGCAATTATACTTTTATTATTTTCAAGATGTTCTGCTTTGCAGGGTCATGAATATTTTCTTTGAGTCACCAGAGGTCATTGGAATTACTAAGCCCTCAAGCTAGCTCCCCCCTGTCCTGCCAAAGACATGTGTGGGACTTGTAAAACACGCTCTGGCTTGCCATATTGCTTAATTATCCTCTTAGCTCTAATGAGATGCACCCTGACTAATGGTGTAGTCACAAACAACATGTTGCTATAATTTGGGCCATCACTAAGATCTTCTTTATCACTACTCATCAAGGTAGTGCTTCAGAAGGCTGAAGGGCAATGTGCCTAATAAAAGAAAACATTTAGGCACATTAGAACATTGCTAGAGGAGAGCAGTGCTCTGACTAGAGCATGCCTCGAAGTTCTGTGGTGCAGGTGTCTGGCAGGAAGAGCTGGGTGACCCCTGGGAGGCCAAATTCTTCTGTGTTGCACTGCTGCAATCCCAGATGACCCAGAGTATTTGCAGAGAAGCAGCATCGATTGCTGGAGCAACCAACAATTTTTGTTTTCATTTTCTCCTGTCAAGCACTGTTAAAGTAAACTGGGCTGTATAATGGAAAGTTCTCTGTCTCTGGTTTTAAAATGGGAAGGGCCTCACAATAAATGATCTCTTTTCTGAGTATGTTTTTTCTTTTTCTTTTTTTTATTAAAATTGTCGAAACTTGATTGAAGGTACAAAGACACTGTGTTTTAATGAGCATGGGCTAGAGCTGGGATTACAGATCATAATCCTACTGTGCAGTTGCTTTACCAATGTCAATGGCTGCTGGTAGTCAGCAGGCAAAATTCCTTGCTCTCCTGTGATGGCTTACAATGTGAGCTCTGTCATCCAGTGTCATTCCCTCTCAGGATATGACTGAATGATCCTTTTCAGCAAGGACTTATCCCAGCTCTCACAAAAACACTTCTGAGGCACAAGCTTTTGCCCTCCACCCTGGATTGGACTGCAGTATAGGGGGGTATTTCCCAAGCGGCTTCCAGGGAGAGACCTGTGCTCCTCTCTTCTCTCACCAGATCTTTGCCTGTGCTCATGAAGTCTTTATTTTAAGTCAAATTGAATGGAATGCTCAGCTAATGGAGAGATGGGGTGGGTTTTTTGGGTTCTTTTGGGGTTTTTTTGAATGAGCTAGAACTATCCCTTCCCCTAATGTTGTATATAAATGCACTTCCTGGCTGGTTGCATTTCTTGTACATCTGAATGAGTGTCTTCATGGACCTGAGCTGGGAGTTGGAAAATTCATCTGCTCTTTTTAGTGGTTTCCCAACTTTCTCCTACCAAAAAAATGGATTTATCATGTGTCAAGAGGACAATTTCTATGGCAGGCTAGGTTTTAAAAAACTTATTGGCTGCAGTGAGAAGTTCAAGAAGAGTTCAGATCCGGACCGAACTTTGAAGCTATTTCCTTTGTTGGTAATGGACTGAGGAAAATAAAAATAAAGAAAATCTGGCTCTGTTAAGGGAGCTCTGGATCTTTATCTGTACTTTGTGAGCCTGGCCTTTCCCTATGTAGCAGAGCTCTTTTTCTGGTACTCAGAATGATGTATTATGTATAGTATGGGTATTTATATGTATTTTCACCTCCAGCTAACAATACCTGCTTGAATTTGTTAGGACTATTTTTAAAAAGTGCTGAAGGGAGGAAAATTGGGGAGGGCACTGAAGAGTTGGATATGTTGCTAAATATTTTACATTTAAAAGTTCTCTCTAATGCAGCTTTTCTGGTCTTGACTTTTCTTCTGAAGGAAGGGGCCTCTTCATTCTGAAGCAGTCAGAGGTCACTGGGGACCCCACATGCTCTCAGCCTCCAGTCAATAGTGCCTTCAGCCCTAATGTGTTTTACTCTACCTCAGGATCTGACCCTACTTGTCTGGCATCACAAATCACCATCAGCCTTTCTCTTTTCCCATCTCTCTGGGTTTTTACCTGTCAGCTCCCAGTTTTGATCCAGCTTGATTCACTGCAGGGTTACTTAAAAGGTGATAATCTTGGGGGTAAATTTAAGAAGACCAACAGACTTGTGCACAACTGCTGGAGTTTGCTATAGGGAATTTTTCTTTTTGGCAATGAAAGCTGGGGGTTTATACAGTGCTATCCTCTTTAAAAAGAACGTGATGACTTGGTGTGTGGGGCTTATGTCTTGGACCTTCCAGCTGAATGATGATCAGAAGTTATATTTACATGTAAATTAAAGTCTGTCCTCTGTGAACATTCCAGTTGCCACCGCCTCTGAACTTCTCATCTATTTATCATTTGTGTTCACTGTGAGCACAGTGGGAGTTAGATACATGTTTACTGTCACAATGCTGTTTTTAAATTGGGCTGTGTAAATTGGCTGGAGATGCTTGCTTTTGTTTTGGGAGTCTCCAGACATGGTGGTTGGTGGCATTCTTGTTTGACTTGTGCACTTTGGTTTTTCAGGCAACAGCATGGGGTTCAGATGAAGACACCAGGAGGTCCTGTCAAAGTAAAGGGAAAACAGAGGTAAGTTTTGCTTTGTTACAATGATGTTATGGGTAAATATATTTGCAACATGTGAAATCCACACAGAGAATGTCTGACACCAGTTCGAGCTTGCAAATTTGCAGCAGTTTAGCTGTACTGCCACATGGGTATAAGCACCACCAAGCAAGCCACTTCAAAGGCCCCCTGTCCAAGTTATTACACTTGCTCTGCATGAAATTTAAAGGTGATTTCACTGCTGGAGAGGACACAATTTGTGACACATCAGGGAGCAGAGTGGTGGCAAGCCAGGGGTAGCATCCTGCAGAGGGGTGTGAGGCCAGGCAGGCTGGCTTAGCCCAGGTCCTCAGCAACAAGCCACTGGCATTCAGCCACGTGGGATTCAATGTTTGCTTGCAGTTGGAGTTTGTAGTTGTATAATTCCCTGGAAAGTGAGAATTGAATCTGCTCACACACTGCAATCTGTTCAGGTTGAATATCACAGAGCTGCTTGGGAGGCAGGTGCACTCTGTTAAACTGCACTTCAAAGTAGGAATTGCTTGAACTTGCACGTGCTGTCCCAGAAGTTCGGAGTTTGCAAGCATTTCTGATCCAGCCATGGGGCATTTCCACCCTTCTTCTGAGAAGCTAAAAGGAAAGCATCTATCTGAAGGCAGGAAATTTTTTGATTTTTCAAATATGATATTCCTGCACTTCAAAAATCTTCAGTCCTCAACTGAGAGGGTGTCCTTTGTCTTTAGTACAACTCTGCGAAGAGCTTTCAGTCCAAACCAGAGGAGCTGGGCAAAAGATAAGACAGAATAAGCACAATCTTTGCTTAGACACAGACAATCAAGTGCAGAGTGATTGTGTGGCTGGGCCAAAATGCTGGAATCTGTCACATTCTAGTTTGCCGCTTTAAACACAGGATTATCTGATCTTCCATTGACAATATTATTTTTAGATAATAAAGTTCTTGTTATTACTGTATAAAATTGTATGTACACAAAAAAAAAGTTAGCTTGAGTTTTACCAGATAGGCAACAATTTGCTTCATGTAACTGTGGAGAACAGGAGTATGGCTATCCTAGAACATCTCAAGTTTCAAGTAGAAACTACCTGATGCAGGAAATCAACATGGAGGCAAAATGGGTTGGGATAGGAAAACACCAAACACGGCCAGCAATGAGAACAGGTAGGACAAAATTGAAAAACACCAAAATCTAAGACATGAGGAATTTTTTGAATTTGTGGTGTTTGCCCTTTAGATGTGCAAAGAAAGGTTTTCCTCTTTTCTTCCATTGTAAAGTCTGTGAGATTTAAGTTGTGTCCCGTTGTTCATGAAGAATTTGTATTTAAAACCTAGAAATATTTTGTCAACCCCTGGATAAAGCCATACATGTGACTGAACAAATTCTAGGGTAATTTCAATCTCTCTTTGTTACTGTTATGTCAAAAGTAAGCAACAGTCTGAGTATCTTCATTGCTGCCTTCTCACATAGCAAAGGGTTTGCAAAAAAATGTCATGAGCATAATGCTCTGAATTGCTGAGTTTATGCTGATTGTGACACAGAGTTTGAAATCTTTTGGTGGGTGCATGATCATGAGTGAAGTTTGGAAGAATGGTAGTCCAGCAAACTGTTAGGCACTTCTTGCCATACAATTAGTGACAAACAAAGGTGTTGACTAAGACTCTGACAAGAAGACAGGAAGCTGCAAAGGCAGAAGGATTCTGCAGTAGCTAAGTAAACACTGATCTCCCAGGTCTGTATCTACACTACCCTGTGTGTCCACAGCTGAGTCCCCTGTACATTCATTGTTAGTTATACTGCAGAGAAATGACTCAGCACCAGCTCAAGAAGACCAAATTCAGTCTAGGCAGCTGATGAAGTGCTCTACACCAGCTAAGTCCAGATCTGACCCAGGATCTCTGCCCTTGGCAGGTTTCTACCCAGCACAGATGATTTGATGATAAATGTGTTATGGATTGTTAGACACTTAGATATGTGGTGATAGAGGCTAGAAATAAGGAGAACCTTTGGATCTTACATTAATTCACAGTGTAATTGCCTAAGTTATATGACCAGTGCATTTTCCTTGCCCATTTAATAATGTATGTATTTTAGGTGAAGCTTTCAAAACTGGCTCATGTATTAAAATGCCTTTTGTATTGTACCTGTTAAGTATAAGATAATAGGATTCTTCCTGATGCTTAGAAACTCTCTTCCTAAAATGAACTGAGCTGTACCCTAAGAAAAATAAGAAGCACAAGAATAAAAGGCACAAAATGCATATCACAGAAGTGTAATTATTATGATATAATAGTCACTTCCCATTTGAGCACCGATTGTCTAGAGGAGAGGCAGATGAAAAATCTGGGTCTTAGATAAAAGGTGAGAAGGTCCCTTTTTTTCTGACACCTCTGACCATGAATTTCACTTGCTTATTCCTAAATTGAGCTCAGTGCCTGTGTCTGTCTGCTGTACCTTTTTGAAAAAGATGGAAAGTTTTGCTCTGAGGGCCTGAAGCAAATGTGCTCTCTGTGCTTTGCTGGATTGTTCTAATGGCAGATTACCTTCCCTGGTAACATATACTTTATTTTTTATTTGGATACAGCTTCGGTTTTGAGGGAGTGGGCTTCATTTTGCCCTTCTCTGCTAGATTAAAGAGCCCTTTAGTTATCAGTATTTCTTTTTAAAGAGGCACTTATATGCTCTTTTCAATGCAGTACTTTAGTTTTTTGATAAAGTAAAAAGATTAATTCTCCAAGTCTCTTTCTCTAAGTCATTTTTCTACTGCCCTTGAATACTTTTTGTCTGTTTTTCTGCACACTCCAATTTTTCACCTGTATTCCCTTGTCAATCTCTCTAATACCTAAGTGTGATTAAAACAGCCTTCCCCCCTCCTCAGTTCATATACATGGCAGTTTTGTAAGCTCCTCTGCCACAGGAGATCATGCAGAATTGCCTGGCCACTATAACCACTAAATCCTTTCATAGTTACTACTGCTGGGATGAAATCTCCATGTTTATACATAAGGTCCTTTTGTTCCTCTTTCTTTAATGCACAGTATCTTTATAAAATGGGACATTGGCCTCATTGATAGTTTCAGCTTTCGCCATCTTTAGGTTAAATATTTGTTAAGAAAAATGTTGATACTGAGCTGGTAGCACCCCAGCTGGGACTCCACTAGGACAGCAAGTTTATGAGTGATTTCACTTTTACGATTTTTTTAATTACAGTAATTTATCAGATTTTAATCACTTAATGTATAAGTTCCTGAACCTGATTTTAAAATTAACTCTCTGCAATGTATCATGCAGTATTAAAACAAACACCTCAGAAAAGGCTCTTTCATTGATGTTTTTTTTATCAACTAAAACTTGTGGTTTCCTCAAAGTGTACATGCTTTGCTTGCCATGTCTCTGGAGAGCCATGCTGGCTTCCACAAGTAATCATTCTCCTTTTTTTTTGCAGCATTTATAAAGTGTAGCATGATCGATATCTTTAAACTGTCCCCTGGAAAACATCCACATCACTGAGACAGTGCAGAGAACAAAGACAGTGTTATGTTGCCTTTCTTTGTGTCTTCCAAATGAAATCATCCAGAGGTTGTAGTTAAAATGAATGATGGATAGAACAGAAGGGGAAGAGATGTATTTAATTTCATTAGGAGTTGCTCAGTTCCTAGTTTGTAATTGGTTTGTCTCTGCATAACAGTCGCCATCCACCACATCTAAGAAATTTTTCCTAACATGGAAAATTGTGGCTTTTTCAAGATTAGAACTTTGGTCTTTCTTTTGTCTAAGCACCAAATTACTTGTTAAGGTTCCAAAAGCAGCACACCATCATTTTAAACTGTGTAAAGAAACCACTTGTGAAAACGACAGTGAAAAATGGCAGCTCTCATGTTCTGCCCTAAGAGCTTTGTGTAGCCAGGAGGAAGATGATGCACTAATAACACTTCTGGAGTAAGAAAGAAGTGAGATTAGTTATGCTGATAGGCATCCAGCTGGGTTGTCCCACTGCATTGCCAGTATAGCTTCTTCCTTTTTTGTGTGTGGTGTCCTGTTGCTGGGGATGCACAAGGTTACAGGGAAATCCTAGCCAAGGCTTCAGCCCAGTGGAATGGGATTGGTGCATAGAAATCGCTGAGCTAAAGGAGGATTGAGCTATTTCAGGCCTTCCAGTGGCTATGTGTCTCACAGAGGATGCTTATCTCCTTATCTGGTGGAATTGGGAAGCTCCACACCATTTAAGAATAATAGACATCCAGGTAGGAGAGGCACCATAGAAATCCCCAGGGAAACAGAAATAGCTGGGAGGCCATCGACTATTTTTATCCCCTTTGTAACTGTTCCTAGAGACCTGAACCTACATTCCTGTTACTTCTGCTAAGCTATCAATGCAGAATCAGCCCCCAAATAAATTTGATTAGAACTCTGTTAAAGAACATTTGGCTAGAAAAATCATTAGCAATTCTCTTTGCTATCTGTTCCACTCAGAGGAGAAGGGTAGTGTGGCTGGGGCCTTGGCTTAAACTGAGTAACAGACTTGCTTGTCCAAAGAAGTAAATACAGATATCTGAGAGTGCACCAATAGCAGGGCACAAGAACCAAGTTATGTCTTGATTATTTTTTAATAAATTGGGATAAACTGCAGCAGATAAATTAAATGTTTGCTGCATTCTAAAATGTCACAGAAGGGGTAACTTGGAGTTCTGCTGGCTGATTCTCTGAACTCCAGGTTGTGCTCCAGGAGTTGTGTTTCTCTACTGAGCATGGCAAACTGCCTGCAACAGCTATTTTTCTCATACAGTGAGTGTAAAACTGTAAAATGTATCAGTATGTGATGAAATAGTGTTAACCAATAATTAAAAAGATCTCTGACAACAGGGCTTGGGTAGTTTATTTCAACTAGAAAGCCATTAAAATGGTGCCTATATATAGCTGTGCTTACAAAGAAAAATGCATCTGTACAATGAGATTAGGGTTTATAGCATTTTAGAACTCTGGTGCTAAGAGATGACAGAATAAACAACTAAGATGCATCTACAGGTGGCTTATTTGCAGCAACCTGAAACTTTTTGAATTTTACCTCAAATGGAAGCTGCAGGAGGTCAACCCCTCCATTTGCTGATCTGTCCACATGAAAGAAGGCAGTAACAGGGCACCAGTCTTGCTTCTCAGGTTTGAACTGTGCTCTCAAAGCAACCTGAGGTCTCTATGAGCTAGAAAGAGACCTGGTCCTGTCCACAGTCATGGACATACAGCATTCACAGACAGTGCATGAACAGTAATTCTAAATGTTACAAAAAAATTAAATAAATGAGGGTAGGCTTAAACTGAGGAGATGGCAGGAAGGGGCTTCAGTGCAATTTGTTCTGACTGTGAGATCCTGTGACCTGTTGAGCATTAGCAGTCATGACCTTTTCCTTTCTAGGCAAACAAGGGTCATTAGACTAGAGAAAAGTGATACCTTCTAGATTTATGTCCCTATCTCAATAAAGGGATGAGTACTAGGCAATTTTCGGGAAGGAGCAAGAACCTCAAAGTATGTAACATGCAATTCATAGGAAAATCAGAAATATGCTTAATTCTTTGGCAGTGAGCCACAGGTTTCTATCAGCTCTGCCATATATTTAATAATAATCCTAACTAATATAACTAAGTTATTCTTATTAACCATATAAATATGCAGTCTTCCCCTTTATTTAAAACCTTAATCTCTTGATCCCTGTAATATCTTCTGGTGATGAGATTTGCAGACTGATCATACACAGATTTAACTGTCTGCTCCATAATGTGAGAGCAGGATCCAAATATTGTCTTGTCTGGACAGAGGTGGGTTCAAACTTGCCAAATTTTCTGCTTATATTACAGCCCATCTGATTTTTGCTTCCTGTGTGCCTAGAGTTTTCCAGCCACATGGAAGAAACTGCATTAAACAGCTCCTACTTTCTGTAGGGGTTTGTGAGATCATTTTACTAACCAGTTGCCTCAGCTATGACTGGCTGCAGAGAGCACTGTATTGAATGACTTTTCAGAGCAAATCTAGGCTGGTTTAAAGAACACAGAGAGGAGGCTGTTCCTTGCTATTTATTTTGAGAATGGGGTAGTAAGAGGATCTAATTAAATCTCCCAGACACTGTCTTGAGAAAAATCCTGCAATCTGGAGCATTTCAATGGTTTTGTTTCTTTGCTTTTGTTGGAGGCTTCATAGACTGATGTGACTGGCCATGGGTGCAGCAATAAGAAACATGAGGTGAGAGCTGTATTCTGCTTTGGGTCGGCAGGTTGGAGAGGTGTGGTCCGGTTGGACCTTTGTGTGTGTCCTCTAACCCCGTGTGTCACCACAGCAAGGTTAGCACCTGCATTGTTTCCATTCCCCCAGGTGAGAGAGCAGGGCAGACAATGTGCATCTGCTTGAGCACATTACTTTAAGTGTCTAAATTGCCTTGAGACCAGTGCATGAAATGAGCATATTATCACTGCTCTTCCTGCAGGAGCATGCAGTGCTGCTACCATCATCAGTGAGGCAGGTCTAGGGAAAATGTCTGCTCAGTTAACTCAGGAACAACTACAGGTGGACATGGCCTGCACCTAGCAGCATTATTTTTAAGCAGTAAAAATGGAGTAATAGTTTGCAACAGATTAATCACTGCCAGTAGTCTGCAGCATATGACCTTCCACAGAAATTCTTTTTGTGTGCTATCTTCTCAGCTGGGAAGATTTTCTAGAAATTGAAGTTTGATAATCTGTAATTCAGCTCTGTGCAAATAAGGGGAATTCTCCAAATTAGGATTTTATATTTTTGCTGGGCAGGGCTTTAGTTAGGAATATATTGTAGTATCTAGGCAGGAAAGGGTCCAGCAACATAACTGGTCTTAGCTGTTTTAGGTCAGAAGCTGTGCTCAGACCTTGCACATGCAGAGAATGGTGGCAGTGGAGGGGGAGCAGGTGGGTAGTCTCTTGTGTGAAATTTGAGTACAGAAATGCATTCTAGGTTAGATGGCAAATCAATCATATTCTGAAAACAACACTCTGTTGGGAGATGACCTAATACTTTTTTTAACAGCATTCATTCAAGAATTTTTAGTACTTTGCAGTCAAATATATAGTGGTCCTAAAATTATGTGGGATTGAATAACTGTACAGAAGGAGGAATTACTTAACCCAGTCATAAAATGCAGATGTCTCTAGAGCAGGAAGAAACTGACAGGGCTCCCAGAACCATGCAGCAATGACAAGAGAGGGCAGAGAGGATGGCAAGCCCTTTGTCTTGTTAAAGGAAGCAATGAGACCACTATTCTCAACACAGCAGGTGGGACCATGCTTCTCAAGGTCCTGTTTGATAGACTGATGTACAGACACCAAGACTGATCTGCTTCTGAAATAAAAAGAGTTGACCCAGCTATGAATCTAAGCTCTCATTTTTGGGTGCTGGGCATTGAGGATCTGATTCCTGCTGCCCCTGCTGCCCCTCAAGAGTGGCAGCATGTGCTCTGTGGCACTCAGTGACCTCCTTCCAGACTGGGCAAGTGCTCCTGGGCTGGCTCTGGAGGGGAGTCTGTGCCATTCAAAAGCAAGGATCACATATCATGTTCATGCAGTTGCCATCTTTGGGTAGCACTGGCAGGTTTCCTCTTGGATCCTTTCCATAGAGCAAATGAAACAAGATAGTGTGTAGTCCAGCTAAGCCAGCTCCTTCCTTTCCAGATGATAGGGGGTGTTTTTACACTGCTGAGTCTTGCAAATGAAGTCTTCAGGGAAATGATCAACAGCATGGAGCGCTGTGAAATGGGAGCTTGCTGAATGATTGCTGCTTACAGGAGGGAGAAGTGGTGTCTGCAGCTGTAGGCTCAACTTAGTGGCAAATGATGATGTGTTGGAGGGAAGAAAGCAAAGCAGCCCGGGTAACCCAGCTGAGGTTGCTATTTTTTAACAAGTTTCCTTTTCTGTTTATGGTATAGCATAATTGACTTTCTTCCCTTGGAGCCCAGTGGGTGCAAATAATTGCTCATATCCTCTCCTCTGAGGTGGCCCGGGGCCTGGGGCAGGCAGGCTGGTACACATGGCTCCTTGGGGTTCTTTGGGTGATCCTTGGGGCAGGTGGCTCTGCAGCCTCTTGCACTGCCTCCGGGAATTGCATACTAGTCTCTCACCTCCCTATTCCTGTGTGTATTGTTAGAATGTTCCTGCCTTATGTGGCGTCCTCCACCACCACTACTTAACTCCAGAAGATGCTCACTTAGCCTGATTTGCACTCCTGCACACACAGGTCTCTGGCTGTGGGGAGAAAGAGAGACTGTGGCTCTCTCTAACCACATGAAGGTGATTTTTGAACAAAAAGGTAACTGCAGCCTTGTGCTGCCACCCCAGCACAGTGTGGGGACAGCAGGACCCCCAGACCTTTGGGGACTGCCATGTGGAGGGAGTTGCCTATTGGTACCAGCAAGCAGTCAAGCAGCTGAGACTGGGAACTTGCTATTTCTCACTGGCCTGGCCTGAAAGAGAAACTCCTTCTACCATGGAAAATCCTGAGCACACAATTCTCTGGGAGGAAGGAAGTAACAGCCTGTTCAAGCACAAGTTTCTCTGACCAGCCTGGTCTATTAAAAAGAAGTTCCTGCTGTTATCCTGCTGGCACTGGCTTGAATTATAGTGCAGACAGACCTGCTGTCCTTCACTGGAGTTGGTGTCTGGGTAATGTTTTCAGAGCTGCAGCATTAGTGGGAAAATAGGTCAGAAGTATCATCGTGGAAAGAGGGAAAATTCTCCTCCAATCTAAGCAGAGCACAGAAAGAGGCACTTGTAGCTATGACAAAATTGACCTGATGGCTAACATCCTACCCCAGGACTGTGCAGGGCTATGGTTAGAGAAATAACCAGAAAATTGGGCTTGCTCTCCTAGACTGCTGGCTCCCTACAGCTGTGCGCTGCTTGAGGCAACAAACCTCAGCCCAAGTTAGAGCTAAGGAAGGTGCATTCTTGCTGCAACACAGCTATGTTTAATGTAATAGTATTTTCAAAAATCCTTTGTCTCTGTCTTGTGTCCCTATAGGAAGAGTGTCAGAACTATGTCCGAGTGCTGATTGTTTATGGCAAGAAGGTTTTTACCTGTGGTACCAATGCCTTTTCGCCAGTGTGTTCCAGTCGACAGGTCTGTTCTGCTTCTTTTACAGTGATGGGGAGGGTTGGATGCATGCTCTGGGGAAGGACAGTCATTTGGCATGCTATCATGGCTGCACAAAATATGTTCTAAATGTAGCTGACTGAAATTATGTTGGTTTTCTTCTTTGGGCTGCTTTGGGGCAGTGACTATGTCTGCAGTTGGGGAACAAAAAGTTCATGTTATTGGTGAGTTTGATCTGGACAAAGCGCTGCTCATGTAAACCTTGGGTATGGCACTGAAAATGGGAAATATAGACAACTTACTGTGAGTAACTCCTGAGCTGAATATTTTAAAGTTTTCTTTAAATAAAGAACTCGCTTTGGGCTCATGGGAGGCAGGAGCAGGTCCAGAGAAATGTTTATTTGTATGTTTGCTTAAGGCCAATATGTATTCAGGAGGTGTCTATGGAAGATTAAAAACCTGCACTTGTACGAGGAGCACCAGATTACACCAAGGGGGTTTGGGCTTTATTGACTGGGGAATAACCCTTGGTACAAAGCAATGGGATCAGTGAGGTTCAAGCACAACTTCTTACATTGGCAAATGTTGGCTGTAAAGATCAATTTTCAGTCATCACTAAGATTACATTCTCATAACTACCTGATTTTTAAAAATCGGGGATTTGCTCACAGGTACTCATGGGCCAACCAAATTCTTTATACCATTAAGAAAGTCAGATGCTCTTTAAATTTTCTTCTCTCTCCTTTTAAATACAGGTAGGAAATCTCAGCAAAATCATTGACAGAATTAATGGAGTGGCTCGGTGCCCATACGACCCTCGGCATAACTCGACAGCTGTGATTACATCACGAGGAGAACTCTATGCTGCAACTGTGATTGATTTTTCTGGACGGGATCCTGCTATTTACCGCAGCCTTGGAAATGTTCCCCCACTTAGGACAGCACAATACAACTCCAAATGGCTCAATGGTAAAGTCATGTGGGTCACATCTGAGCAAGAGATGTATTAAAGTCAGCTTGACAGGCTTGTAAATCTTTCTCTCTCTTTTCATATTGAGATCCAGAGTTATGATGGGGAAGGGCTTCCGGAGCAATAATCAATGCAGCTTAGAAGACATTTAAAAAGAGCCTGGAATTATTTCAGAAAAGTTGATTTAGAATATAGAAAGTGGGTCTTATAGGCTACTTAACATATATATGGGTCTCTGTCTTGTGAGATGACCAAATGCATCATTTTAACAAGAAAACCACCCAAAGATTTGAAGATCAAAATCAACTTAAAGCATTGTATTGTTGACCCAGTTCTGCAGAGTGATAGGCACACTTTACTTCCCCTGACTCAGCTGAAGATGCCTGGTTTCAGTGCAAGATCACTTCAAAAATGAGAAATTTCACAGCACGTTATGTTCCATGTGAGTCCATGCTGATGTGGATTTATAGTTATTAAAAGCAGCTCTTACCCCAGTGTGATAATATCCTGCATCAAGCAAGCTATAGAATTTTAACCGGCAATCCCTGCACTGAGTCCACGCCTTCCTACTGGGGCAAAGCACTTCTAGTCTGAACAGACTGTAGTGATGGAGACCCCAATATTCCCCCATCTCCTTTGACCAAGGTAAATTGACCAGATATTTGAAATCTTTCTATTAGATTTCAGGACCTTTCAATTAAAGACAAGAACAGTGGGACTGTGCACTCTCTGGAGCTTAATAAGATTGAGCTAGGCTTCTGCAGGCATCTTGAAGTCAGTATGGAGACCTGGAGTGTAAGGGAAAGGATGTCATCAGGAAAGACTGTTATTAGGACCAACAAGCATCATAGCCCATATACACTCATTGGAATCATGTTCCTCTTGTCTGTGCATGAATGCAAGATTCAGAAGGAAGCCACATTGGAACTGGGGAGTTTAAGGAAGACAAACAGTAGCTGAAGTTCTTGTATGTGACTGGAAAAACTAATGTGACTCTTGGATTTATAACCTTGTGCAGCATTGGTGACATCGGAGTAATTTCGTCCTGTTCTGACAACTTTTCAACAAGAAATAGAAAACCTGAAGGTGATTCAGAGAAGAGCCATTCAGTGATTTGAAACTTGGAAAGCCTGCCTCACAGTGAGAGCCTTAAGGAGCTCAATTTATTTATCTTTCTGAAAAGGAGATAAAAGGTGTTTTGTTCATGATATGGAAGTACTTACATCAAGAGAAGATTTTGGAGAGGATAAAGTTCTTTAATCTAGCAGACAAGTCATGACAAGAACCTGTGATTGGAAGCTGAAACCAGATAATGTCAAATGGGAAAAGAAGTACAGGTTGCAGCTGGGTCAGTCTTTAGTGATTTGAACAAGTCACTGAGGAAAGTGATGGATGTAAAGCCAGGTGACATTGTCCACTAATATCAGATCTCCTTCGAAAGATGTGCTCTAATTCTCCTGTTAGTTACAGGATCTGATGGTGGAATTACAGGGTGAAATTCTCTGGCTTGTGTTAGACAGAAGGTCAGATTGGGGATCACAATGGTCCCTTTAAGGTTCATGGTTAGTTTGAAGGAGAAGTTTGACAGGAGATGATTTGCAGTGCCCTCCCCTCTGTACCATGATCTGCCTCCCAAACTTACCTTGCAGCAGCAGTGGGCTGCCTTTCTCTGTTCTCCTTTCACTCGTGGGCTGCAGCTCTAAAGGAATCCTGTCCTTCCCTTTATTCTTCCTTTGAGCACTACTCGGAAATGAATATTGTAAAAACACCCTATTAAACCAACAGGTTTGGGGAAGGTTTGTTTGTTTGGTCAAATATTATTCATTGGCCAAAGTTTTCCTTTTACCAAAGAAACTTTTAGGATAAAAGACTGTACACTTTAAAGCTTTGTTATATCTCCAATTAAAGTATTTATTACTAAACCTACTAAATTCAAAGTTCTTTCCAATTCTTGTGAAAATAATACTGAAAATTTTAGGAGAAAAAGCATTAAGGAGAGCACATTTCTCTACTGTCAGTCTCTGGCAGGGTTTTGTTTTATGGACATAAGATAATCTTTTGTGCCTAGAAGCAGGAAAGGTTTGATGATAAAAGCCAGATGTGACAGTGCTGGGAGAGTAGCTTGAATGTTTCAGCGCAGCTGTCTGGGGAATCAGGCGGATGCACGCAGCATATTTAACACATCATAAGGTCCACTTCAAAAGTGAATAGGTGAAGCAGCCCAATGGGAAGGCTTTATCTTGTAAAATGAGTATAGGTACAGAGAATAGTCATGCATATGCAAAGTGTTGAACTCTGCTTTCACTGAAATCAGTAGCAGCTTTGCCAATAAAGTGGAGAAACAATGGGACCTTTCCGAGATCTGAAAAAAGGTACTAGATCTGTATCCTCATATATCATTATTCCCATCTACTGTTTTTATGTCCTCTGCTGACTCCAAACTCCCTGTGGTCCCAGCTTTGACAGGCTGCATAAATGGAGCTGGCAGCACAATGCATTGAGCAAGTCAGTGAGCATGGATTGATTTCTAACCTATATAAATCTCTTCAAATGTTTGTTTTTCAGAGCCTAACTTTATTGCTGCCTATGACATCGGCTTGTTCACCTACTTCTTCTTCCGTGAGAATGCGGTGGAACATGACTGTGGGAAAACAGTGTATTCCCGTGTGGCAAGGGTTTGCAAAAATGATATTGGAGGGAGGTTTTTGCTGGAGGACACATGGACAACTTTCATGAAGGCCAGACTGAACTGCTCCCGTGCTGGAGAAATCCCTTTCTATTACAATGAATTGCAAAGCACCTTCTACCTTCCTGAGCAAGATCTGATCTACGGTGTCTTCACTACTAATGTGTAAGTTGCACTGGCTTTACTGCCCTTCCTCTATCCCCAGCAGCCTGAGACTGACAATGTATTGATTTCTTAGACAGTCTGAGCAATCATTTTTGAAAGATCATTTAGTAAACGTGAAGGAATAGATAGATCTGTGTTATCCATCATGACAACATAGCTTTAGGACCGTGTTTTTAATCCTTGGCTCACAGATTCTTGGAGTCCATAAAAGGTGACTGTGCAGTTTTAGGGTAACTTAATTTGATACAAACCTGGGCATTGACAGACTTCAGACTTTTTGTAGGGACAGTCCCACTTGTGTATTTTAGAGAAATGATGGAAAAATGACCCGACAGAAACACATTAATTTCCAGCCAGGCTAATTGCCTGGACAATCTGACACATTTGTGTGAACACTGGAGCTGGCCCATGAGACGGACAGGTGCACACACTTGGGAGAGAAAGGCTGGAAGGAGAAGAATGAGGCACATGGGATCACAACAGCCTAGACTGAAAACAACATCTATTGCAGTTGAACAGCACTGTAATAGCAAGGTCATGAGGGCCACAAGGCATTTAGCATTTCCAAGGCAGGATGGGGGAGCTTTACCTCTGCCAGACTGTTTGAGGTCCACAAATCAAAAGCAGTGATGGAGCTCTGAAGGGGAGGTATGATTTCTGATACTTCCTAATCACCTCTTCTTGGCTTGATATTGAAAAAACTTGTAATTGGAATGATTTAGTGTAGCTGTGAAAGCAGAAAAGAGAAGAAGAGTTAATTAAAAAATATATTAAAAAACTCATAATGTATATTTTTAAGTCAGGAAAGCTCAAATAACTTTTTCTCTGATGCCTAAGGCTAGGATGTCAAGTTTCAAGCTATAACCAGTCTGCATGGTATTGAGTTTCAATAATACATGTTCTCCAGGGGGGTGTTAGCCTGACGTGTAAACTAGAGAATGAAAATCTGAGTAGTTGCTCCATATGGCAAATGCTCAAAGTGCCTTCCTTGTGCTGGGCAGCCAACTTGTTTGGGGTTTTTGTGTGCAGTGCTGTCCAATATGAATAAGGGCCTGTTCCCAGGGAGCCCACAGAAAACCAAAGCAGTGAAGCCCTGCTGAAGTACAAACCCTCCTGTTTTAATGTGTCACCTGCTGGTGTGACAGGGCTTGAACTTCAGCCCTTGAAGTCACAAAGCATCAGCCCCAACTTCTTGAGCTAAAGCGCTGTTGGGAGCCTCACTGTGAGTCAACAGAGCCTGAATGTTCTTCCCCCTCTGTAAATTCCAAGAAATAGGTAAGTGTTTGGCCATCCTCATCCCTCTTCCATGTTTTGTTTCTATTCCATCATTGCCAATGTCAGTCAAAAGTGAGCCAGTAGAGAAGCAACTAGAAAAAATAAACGTGATTGAGCGCTGCACCTTGACTGTGGGCTAGGGGAAGATCTGTCCTCGGATTGAAAGGCGCATGAGTCATTCTTTAAAAACATTTAGAGGTTTTTTGCCAAACTTCCTGAACATTAAAAGGAAATCTGACTACTGCTTTGGGCACTTGAGATGACCCCTTTTTTTTCTTTTGCAGTTGGAGAAGACTTCTCTGCCTATAGTGATAATGTTTTATCTATCCATTTGCCCATTCATCCAGCCAAGAATGGAAGCTGGAAATGAGAAGACTATTAATAACTGTATTTTATTTATCAAATTGGTGACATTTATGGACAATGAAGGGGGAGACATAGACTAGCTTTGGCTGGGACAGTGCTCTTCTGCTATGTCCATCTCCCAAGTTTAACATGAGATGTGATGAGTGTTACCTGTCTCCTCAGGGTACACTTGAGCATTCTTTGTACATCAGGGATGTAGGGTTTCTCTTTTATCTTCTGAATATAATATAATATGCAACATTTGTGTAATTGAAGAAATTAGTAATTGATAACAGCTGAAGTTAGATCAAATAGCATTTTGGGTTTACAACATAGTGTTCTTTTAAAAGTTCAAAGAGAAAATGTTCCAATTTGTCATCCAACTAGAGAAATAATGGTAATTATTCTTTTAACTTTCACTGGGACTTATATCATGCTACATGAGCTCTGCATACCAAAGAGGGTTAATTTATGCACCAGTCTCAGTTCCTTTGTGATAAAATGCCAATGCAACACAAAACTATGATTTTGTTGTTGTTGTTGTTGCTATTGTTTACAGGTATTTTTTACTTCGGAAGGTTCATGTTTGATGAATTTAGGGTCATCTTAGAAAAAAGGGGAATTAGTGGTTGTGGCAACACCCACGTATAGATTTATTGCTTCATGTTATGTTATACCCAGCTGAATCAGTGGGAAAGAGCTTTTGGGGGAAGCTGCTGATGAAATATTTAAGATGTTTTTATTAAAATTTTCTGGGAGGTAATAGAGACAATGTTAAAACCTCTTTGAACTTAACACATTCTTTAAACCAGCCTAGTTAGTCACAGGAGGCAGGAGGTGGGAATAAAGGAAGTTGCACTTCCCACCAAAACACAGGGGCCAGCTGCACCAGTTGATGTCACTGGCTTGAGACTGGGATCAAACTTTTCATAAGGAGGGATGGGAAATATGCCAGACCACAGATGGAAAAGAAAATGGTCCACAGATTTAATGGAAAACCTCTTTCCTTCCTCCTTTCCAGCAAAGAGAAAAGGCTAAACTATGAAGTCCTTAGCAGGGCCCTAAAAATATTCTTTTTTTTCTCTTTCTTTTAAGTATTTTCATTAAACTAGTGGAATTTTATTCTTTCTTTTCCTTGTTCATTTTCTCCCTCATTGTCTTTTTTTTCCCTGTATGCGCCTCAAGGCATTTACTTGTCATCCATCATTAGGTTTGTCTTAAAAGCTGCTGTCTGTGAGCATGCACTGCATCAGCAGTGTTCAGACAAAAGTGGAGAAAGGTTTGCCTGGCATTGCTTTGACATGTTCAAAGTGAGCTACTCCATCATTCTGGGGATGCAAGGGGCAGGGGGGAGCAGAGAATGGGAAGGCAAAGCAGGAAGTTCTTCCTGATGTTGTATTGCTAGGAAGAAATATGCTGTCAAAGAATCTGTTCTTCTGCTTTCCAGCCTGGAATGGTGAAGAAAGGCTTTTTTTGTGTGTGCATGAGAGTGTAATTATTGGTTTAGTTAAAAAAAAAGACAAAAAAGTGTTCTTTTCAGGGAATTCAAATTGCCTTAATTAGCAAAAAGATTCATACAGCGGGGCTTGGGTTATTTAAAAGGCACCGTGATGAATCAGTCTCTCATGCTGGCCCTATTTTTAGTTTTATTTTGATATCTTTTTCTCTAAACCTTGTAGTTTTCCTAAAAAAAATTAAAAAAAAAAAAAAAAAAGGAGGAGGCAAGAACTGGAAGCAGGTTTGAATTTCAAGTCATCACTTATCAAATGTCCCTCTGAGACAGTTTTGTTGAGGTCACCATCTAGGAAGTGCCTTCCAACCCTCTTGAGGCAGGAGGAGATGAGCTGGCTCAGGACCCTGCAGAAGTGAGTCCTCCTGGACTGAAATGGAACAGCAAAGGCCAGCTGATCTGTGTGCAGTGTGACTGGGCAGCCCAGCATCCCTAAACAGACTTCTTTCCAAAGAGTCCTTCCCACAGCAGCATTTCCCTCACGGTGCTGTGCCTCCCCTGCTGAGTGTGCTTGAACAGTCTGCCCCAGACAGATCCTGTTCCCACCTGGGGGAACACGCAGAAGTGAACTGTGGTCACTGAAAACAGAGGTTTTCATGAATTAGCAAGACCTTTTTGCATGCTGAGCTGCTGTCAGAACCAGCTGGTTTGTCACTGTCACATTTTCCTTTCCACTGCATGTATGCAAATATAATACTAGATGATATATTTTATAGCTGAAGATTTCAGGAACCTGTAGAAACAGAACTTCACCTTGAGAAACAACAAGAGATTAAAAATTAGCTTGTTTGTAATCCATAAAGGTAGATGGGTTCTTAAAAAAATAAAAGTAAAACCAGACACAAATAATCCATGCAAATTAAACTGTATTCACCTTTCTTGTCAGAACTGCTTCCATGGCCCTTAAATCTCTGACATTTTAAAACCAAACTTTAAATTCATTCTCAAACTTGTCACGCAAGTCATCTGCATTTTACAGTTTATTTATTTATTTATTTATACTCCCTGTGAGATTGGTATCACTATACATCTGCCTAGTAATTTACATGTATTTTATTTGAGTGGAGTTTGATGTCTGTTATGATAAAAATGTCAATGTTCTAATGATTAAATTGATTTTTTTTTCCCCTCCCCTTTTTCAGAAACAGCATAGCTGCCTCAGCAGTGTGTGCCTTCAATCTGAGTGCCATTACTCAGGCATTTAATGGCCCCTTCCGCTACCAAGAAAACCCAAGATCAGCCTGGCTGCCAACGTTAAACCCCATCCCCAATTTCCAGGTACTGCTGTTGCCCTTCAGTTTACTGCAGCCCCTCTGATGTTCTGTCACTTCAGTGGGTTGATTTGTGTAGGGTTCATTTTTCCAGGTAGACCCACGGTACAGATAAATTGTATTTCTCCACATTTATGAGTGTTTTAGTCTGTGGAACTCCTTGCCACAGAATTCATGGCAAAAATTGAATGGTTTAAGGAATAATAAAAATGTTCTGGGTATTTTATAATGAATGATTTAAATCTCTGTTGCATTTGTCACTGACACATGTGCTCTGAGGATGTGATTCTCACAAGAGGACATAAGGCATGTCCCTACTAGAACTGGGAAGGACTGAAAGCTGAAGCTGGACAAAGTCAAACAAGAATGGAGACAATCTATATTTTTTAAACAAGAAAGGTAATTAACCACTGTGACTCTGCAAGGAGGTGATGAATTTTCCATCACTTGATAGGGCCCCTAAGGCTACCAGTGCTTCAGTGGAAGATGAATGACTTTCTAACACATGGTAGCTCAGCCAGAAGCCATGGACATGTTGCCACAGTAACTGGTGGAAGGGGAGGATTGTCACAGGGGTTCCTTTTCCTTTTAAAAATCTTTGAGTTTATGAATGAGTAACTTTCCAGGATTATCAGTTAAAGCAATTTTGAAAATTATAAAACAGCTTCAGTTGCTTTGTCACCAGATCCAGTCAGTGTGGGGCAGAGTATGTGTATGACTGCCCTGAAAACTCTGAGCCTTCTGGAGCATGAGCCCATTTTACAGCTCAGCTCCTTCCCAGCA